>NW_027117308.1:2444700-3667050 GCF_021436955.1 Diplodia seriata | reverse complement strand
CGCACTTACTCGTCGGTGACGCCAGCATGACAATGGCGCATCCAAAGATAGACTCACGGCCGACAGAAAAATTTAGAGCGTTTCCTACTCAGACGGCGTCGTCGATTCCCTGATCCTTTGGTGCATTGAAGCAGCTGTCGAGTTCCTGCCAAGGCTTATGCACGCATAAGGCGGGCGGCGAGCTCCGTCGAGGATCCAATGGCTGTCGAGGGGATGCAAGACGTGTTCCCAGCTGTCAATAATATCGGTTGCGAGGGTCGAACGAGGGGTGGAGCGCGGTCGTCTCCAGCGGGCTAGGCGCGATTGAGCCTAGCAGGACATAGCATCGGCTCATCGGCTGATTCAGAGGCTTGGGGCGCGTCCCCACCTTGGGCGATGAGAGCTCGATCTGTGTGCGCGAGCGGCGGCGCGTCGTACGTGTTTGAAGGCGCCCCGACAGCTCCAGGGCCCCGCGTCGGCGCTGCAGCAGCAGCAGCGGTGCCGAGCGCAGAGGCCGAGATAATTCGCGCACGGCGGTGGGAGCATCGGCGGCGGAGAAGTCGAGGTCGACTTGTTGCAACCTAGTTTTCGGTGTGACGTACGAAGGGAGCGGCAGGCGTCCAGGGATGGTGCGCCTGCCACCCGTGACCCGCTGCGCGAGTGGTGCAGATCTGCTGCAGCCAGCAGCCCACAGGCACAGAGCCGCGCTTCGGCTCGGTCGCCTGGTCGTGCCGCACGTGGACTTACGTCAGCAGCTCGGGTCACGTGCAGGGCCCTCGAATCTTCGACGGCGCACCGCAAACGATCTCTCTGCCATCATCGCCGCCGCCCGCCTGGGACGTGGCCACCGCGGGGCACGACAGACAGCTTCTGGAAGCGCTTGGCGTACGCAACGCAGTGCGGAGAAGACCAGCCTGGCCGCGAACCGCTGCTGATCACGGGAGCGGAGGGAGTTGCGTCAGGCCCGCGCGATGCTCCCGTCAGCGTCCCAGGTCCCAGCCGCCCTCTGCTTGCATCTCACGATCCCGACGGACGCGGAAACGGCACACTGACATCACAACATAGTGGCCTCTCGCTTCGTCCGCCACCTGCCGGCTCCCGCGATCGTTGCGGTACCTCCAGCTACTTTGCAGACAGCTGTGGGAGCAGCCAGCCGTGCCACCCTCCAACATGTGCCGTCGCTCCATGCGGATTTAGCTCCGTCCGTCTCACTAACCACGACTCTTGGACGGTCGCAGCCTCCTTATCTTTGCAGACGCACGCCCTGGCGCCTGCAGTAGTATGGTAGCTGACAGCAGCCCCCAAGACACGGCCGAGCCCCTTCACATGCCATGCACCTGCATCCATGTGCATGTTGCATTCTGCAAGAAGAGTATGTATGGAATTATGACCGGGATTATCGATAAGCGTCCCAATCCTGCCTTCGTCCCCTTGTCGAGCGAGCACACTGTCAAAGACCGGTCAGTCATCAAAGAGAGGAGATGCCTTTTCTCCACATCTGGCACAACGAATGCCGCGTCCCAGGACGTCTCGGAACGGCCGGCCACCCATTCTCCGGGCCTTTGCGGAGATACCGCGACAACCGCTCTTCGAGATGATTACGCCGAAACGGTCGTGCTCAGAAGCTCGGGCGTTGCAGCCAATAGTCCACCTACCGCTTCACCAAGTAGGCCGCTCTGCGCCACGGTTTCGACGCATCCTTCGAGCAAGAACGTTCGTGCGCCTTTGGATGAGGCCTGCTCGCTCGTGGCGCCATTATTTCTGACGCCGCGTCGCTTCAGAAAGCAATTAGCTTTGAGCCAATGCCTCAGCGGTCTGTCCCGCGTAAGTGCGCCCAAGGCTTGCACGGACCGGTCGCTGCCTCTGAACACCACGCCAAGCAGCCCTGCCAGGCTGTCACCGCCTTTGACAATTGTTCGGCTGTCCCTGTCGCCATATGCAGGTACGGAAAGCCCAACGCTGATGATACTGACCGCGCGCTGCGTCTGTGATCGACTCTTTCGGACCGTCTTCACGATGCTGCGACCAGTTCGGCCCTGTGCGTTCTCTGATGGTCTTTACTAATGATAGCAAGAGATGAGGGGGTCGAGCACACATGAGCGGGTGGAAATGTGCTTCCCTCAACCAGGGGCGGAAGCCTGCAGGCCGTATGCTTCAACAGAGAAAGGAGTGCTCTAGTAGTCCAGGAGATTGTGCTGCGCGACGTTTGGAAAACATCTGAAAGAGCAGCAGTCTAATCTGATACTAAGTATCTGATCATACTGATAGGTACAATGAAACGCTGGGGAGCTTTCTAGAGCCCCGCGCTTCGTACACAGTAAGTGCGAACTCTAATCCATGGTATCACGCCGCACTGGAAGGTCGGGTGTTCTGACAGTCGCCCAACTAAGCACGCACGACTGAGAACCAGGCGCCTTCACAACAGGTGGTTTGCTCATGCAATGTTAGAGCAGGAAAAAATGGAAATGATTGGAAGATTTGATGAATTGTCAAAGGATAACCGTGTAATTAGAAAAACATGATGTACACACATACGTCTGCACAATCGCTTCATGTCTTTCGGTACCTTGGATTCACTGCGAGACCTTGCGAGCGGTCTCTGGAGTGCTCCACAAGAGACTCACTGATCGTCAAGTTGCAATTTCTTCGTCCATCGAGGACTGCTTGTAAAACCCCTCAACACCACGCCAAGCCCACGCTTTCGTCCTAGAAGTGCGACGTGCGGCATCTCCCAAACCACACCGAATATGGTCAAGTCCCACGCACAGTGCCGGAGACCCACACGCCGCCCACGTCAGCCCGACCCAGAAGGCTCCACATTTGCTCAAAGCATCACCTACCCACCAACACGACCAATGAAGTTTCAGGATCGTCCCCTCCAAGACGCAACACGTTACGAGCCGTGATGATAGTCGTGGTTACAAGATCTTCAAGCCTTTGCCGCGCCCACCCATCACCAGAGATGGAGAGCCACCTGCCCGAAGCAAATACATCATTGTTATGAGGAGAAGGACATCTTCCCGCCTTCAGAGAGCAAATCCAGAGCTAACTGTAGTTTTGGCACGTAACAAACCGGATGTGTCTCAAGACTTGGACTCTTGCTTCTCTGCACCACAACTGTTCTCTAGAGACTCGAGTGAACCGTTGCGTTGGTTGTCTTGGAGATACTATCTTCCTCCCATTGTCCACCTTCTCTACAAACTTGTAAGCCAACAACGCGCACAAATTTCCCAAAGACATGGAGGTGGTTTCCGCACGAAGAGTGGTATTGTTTCCTTTTCCTCCTCTCCCGCCTCTCAACCTACTGCCTTTCTTGCATCGGACGTAACACTTCCCCTCCGCTTTATTTCTGGAAACTCCGTAGTAGACTTGTTTCGAAGTCGTCGGCATGGCGCTCGTGCGTCTATCCACAAGAAGTCGGGTAGTCGATGGTGAGATGGAAGGGCATCAAACCAGTGCGTCCAAGTGTAAAAGGGGCCCAAGGACAACGCACGACGATGAAACTCACGTGGAGAGGATTCCTTTTTCGGAAATTGTCCGAATTACGTGGACGTTGTTTCGAGCCGTCGAAACCCATTTGACACGCGTACGCCGAGAAATGCCAAAAAGAAAAAAAAAAAAGAACTACCCTTCAGCTTTAAGCAGGGAGCGAGAACGCGTTCGGAGAGGACCCGGGGCTTCTCCGTGTTTTCGCTTTGGACCATCGGCAAGGCTTTCCTTTTGCTTCTCCATCCCTTTCCCTCTCCCTGGTCGAAACTTAGTCCAGACTTCTGCTCGGAATGTCTGTAACCCTTTGCCCTTTGACCTCCTTCGTTGCTCGCTCTCGGCCCATTCGACTCCTGGCGGCATTGTCATTGGATGTGCCCTACTTTTTTTTTCTCTCTCTCTCTTTCCTCTATTATCATTTTGTTCAGGGTCGCAACGTCGCAACCCGTCCAGGAATTTTATGTGACCATTGTAACCGGAAGTAGCTCCAGTGCCTACCTTGACCCGGCCAGCGCAAGCATGCAAAAACCAAGGCAAGCAAGCAATGTTCTCCAATTGCCAACCTCCAGGATTTGCGGCGGAGTGCTAAATAGCCGGGAACCCATGTATAGCATGGTTCCCTCTGAAGCACATTCCAGAAGAAACTGAAGGTCGATTGGAAAACAGCAAAATCGCCATGGAAGGGGGAACATGAATCCATTCCGTTCTATCTCAAAGTTGAATCAAAACCAAACAGCACGAGCCGTCCATTCTCCCAGTACTCCGTCTGTGCTTTCATCCACCAGGCAACCGTCCTTCGTGATCATTGTTCTCTTTCCCCACCCATTTCGCCAAAGAAACTTCCTACGCGAACGGTCTGAACAAGATCAGGAGCCCTGTAATGTCGAATAATAAGGAAACACTCTTTCAGAATAGGCCACCGCGGTCAAACGACCGAGTCATAACTTGACTGTATGAGAGGAAACAACGGTGACACTCAATCCGTGTGGAGACTGGGGCTGTTTGGTGCTGTTTCAGGTGGTGTCGCGAGGGGGAATAGCTACCTAACTACATACAATAATAATTTACCTAAGTCGAAAACCCAACGCGCTCTTGTCTTGTGCGCAATTCAGAGCGTCGAGTTAGGTCTCACCCCGTCTCTCCAGTAGTGTCCCGTTTTTTTTGTTCCGTCCACCCGCGCATGCCAAATAATGAAAAAATAACTTTCTTGACTCGCCAAAATCAAATAGAAGGGGGGAAATTATCAAACGCCGAGGTGTGTTTGGAAATGCGCGCTGCGAGAACATCAAATAAGATTTGAGAGCAGGGACAACCAGGACAGGGTTGCAATGCATGCTCACTGAATACCCAGGTGGTATGGAGGTACTTAAGCGATCGTCGGTGGGTTGCCGTTGGCAAGTTCAGCCTGCTGCTGGGCGATCACATCGGCTTGGTGGACCGCGCCCTGGACCACTTGCTGCTCTTCGGGGTTGAGGTCCTTGGTCAAGGTCTCGTACAGTTGAGGCTGTTCTTGCTGCAGGTCTATTCCTTCGTCAGCCATGTTCCTAGAGGGCAAGGGGTATTGTGCATACTCAATAGAGCGGCCTTGAACAGACTGTAGGGCTCAAGCTTGTCAAGGGGCGTTTCGAGCAAGCTCTCCTCCTCGAGCTCATCGTCGTCATCATCGCTGATAACGTTGAACTTCTGGGCCTGCAACATCGTTAGCTGTGCGCTAGTCTTTCTCGGTTCGGCGAGTTGTACTTCTTCGTTGAGAAACTCGAGGTATGCCGTGCTCTCATCCTTGATATCCTCGGTTTCTTCACCCTCATTGGCCCAGTCACCTTCGCCCTCCCACTCCTCATCCTCTTCTTCGTCTTCGAATTCTTGGCTGAAGCTAAAGTCCTCCTCGCGCTTGGCTTCCTCACGGTCTACAGAGACTAGTCAGTCGAGCGCGAAGTAATGATGTAATGGAAGTACTCACTCTTCATAGCAGCAGGAAGCGTCTGGAAAAGTCGCACAATGCCGTTAAGGAGGCGAGCCCAGCCACCCTGCACGCTAACTGGAACCTCCTGGGCATTCAGAGTCAGAAGGGAGGCGATAGCAGCAATGGAGAGCTTCTTGTCATGGACCCGCGTGAAGCTGTCGATGTTAGAAAACCAGAGGCTGAAGAACTTGTTGGTCCAGCCGTTGCTCTCCAGAACATGTAGAGAAAGGCGGGGGTTGTAATAGATGCAGTTGATGATCATTTCCATCAGATGAATCCGGTATGACTTGACCTTGGCATCATCATTGAGCAGGACATGCATCGAGAGCTGGATAAACTCGGGGATGAAATCGTCGATGTGGCCGCGCAACGTCAGCATCAGGATCTCGGCGAGCTTGCAGCCGCAGATGCGGTCGACACCGCCGACCTTGTCGTCCTTGAAGATGGTGCGGATCATGTCAATAATGGCTTCGAGGTAAGGACGTTGAACGATGAGGGCTTCATAGCCGTAGGTAACGAAGTTCTCCAAGGCCGGGAGCATATCTGTGTCGTGTAAGTGCTTGATCATAAACTGTTTTTATTTGCGTAATCAGCTGTCGAAACATACCCTCTAAGTAGAGTTCTGCGCCGGCTTTGAACGTCCTGTGGATCAGTTCGAAAGCCTGCCACATCGTGGGGGAGATGCTCTTCGCAGCGAAGGTGCAACTGTCGATAATCTCGAAGACCTCATTGTACAAGTCTAGGGGACAACAGTTAGCATGGAGTCGGGCGAACGAGGAGCAAAATAATTACCATAGAGCTTGTTCTCGAGTGTGATGGAAATTACCGGCATGAGAATAGTCTCAAGATGCAGAAGAAGCTCCGGCGTGCTTTCCAGAGTCAGAATAAGCGTACCAATAGTCTGCAGGACACCAAGAGCAGTGATGCTCTTGTCATCCAGGTAGTCGCCAAACGTGTCTTCGTCATCCTTTTGCTGATTCCGCTCAAGCAGCTCGCGCACGATGCGGAGGTATGTATCCCTCAGCTGCTCGCTCAGTGCAACCGCGAAAGGAGTCAGCTCGGCAGCGAAAACCTCGACAAAATCCTCCATCACGTTGGCAAGGGCATCAACATCGACCTCGTTAGCGAGCTTCAAGAGCTGCTGCATGACCTGAGGAATGTTTTGCTGCATGGAAGTACGGATGACATCGTGGCGAATGAGTGGCTGGAGAGCGAGAGCAGCCTCGACACGGACCGGGAGAGCAGGATCCGCCATTGATTCCAGGATGTTGCGGTAAATGACGATAAGGTTGTTCTGGTCCTTGAAATCAAGCTGCTCAAACTTCTCGAGCGTGTCGCATGCGCGAGCACGGAGGAAACCGTGAGGACTCCTGAACTCGGGGAAGACGTGACGGACGAAAAAGTATTCCACCTGATCGGCGATTGGGCTCTTCTTTCCGAGAATAACGGGAGCAAGAGTACCAATCATGCGCAGCGCACCCTCCTTGTGGCGCGGGTTCTTCTGGTCATCCGGCGCAGACTCGTACTGGCTGACGATGTTGTTGATGTAGTTCAACACGGTGAAGGTTTGCTTTCTGCGGGCCTTGGTGAGGGTGACGAGGAAGTTTGTTGCGGCAACGTCCGGTGAGGATACTTCTTCATAAAAGTTGAGCTTGCGGTGCAGGTACTCCTGGGGATCAGTCTCAAACAACTCAATGTCTTCGTCTGACTGGCAAAGAACAGGGAAGATAAGATGCGAAATGAGACCCTCCAGGTGAGGCTTCAAGTGGTTCCACATGGACTTTGGTCTAACGCATTCGTCCAGGAAGGCCAGAGTGTAGGATAGGCAGGCTTTGCTCAACCAGGCAGTCTTAGCGACCCACTTCTCGACCTGTTGCAAGTAGCCTTTAAGAATCTCCGGGGCGAAGTTCTCGAGGAAGTTCTTGGCCACTGCCGAATAATCGATCTCGTTGCTCTTTCCAAGGGTCTGAGGATTGCCGTATCTATGCATGATGGGTGAGTACTAGCAAATGCCCAGAAGGCGAAAAAGCGCGCATACCTCACGAATAACCTGTTCAAGTTGGCATATGCCCACTTCTTTGCCTTCCACCAGTGGTTTGTTTCGCGCTCCTCGAGGTCCTCGGACATCGCACACGGGGGTGCTTCCTTGGCAACCACATTTAGGAAAAGTGTGCACCAACCAATCATGCTCTGCTGGTCGCGAAGCGGGACGGGCAGCTCGAACTAGCGCAGGTCAGCTTTCTCAGGCTCCGGAATGTACAGATGTGGGCACACTGACGTAGATGGCGTGCTTGTAGACCTTAAGGATAGTCCGCAGCATCTCGCCAGCCTCCAGACTCGTCTCGTTGACAAGCCTTGAGCCGATGTTCAGCAGCTGCGGGAAGGTAACTTGCACGATCCCATCAAATTCCGTCCTGTCCTCGTTGCCCTTGAAACGGTATATGCGGCAGATGGCCAGCAGGCACTGGATGCCGGCAAAAACCGAGTTTGCGTCATTTGCGTTGAGGAGCTGCTGGGTGATGTCGAGGAATTCGGGCCACTTGGAGGGGAAGTCGAAGGCGAGGATTTTCTGAAGCGTGGGGATAAGCTGGGCGCGGATGGGCGGCGCGGAGGTAGCCAGGACGGGCACAAGGCGTTTGCGGAAGTTTGCCTTCTCCTCCTCGGGTATCGGCTTTGCCTGCGAGTAGTCCTCAGCGGGCGACCAGCCCTTGGTTATGCGGTTTTTCAGGTAAACGACAGCTGCGCGGGTGGATGGTTAGCGGGCGGGGTGGGGATCAGAGCGGGAGCGGCGTACTGGAGAGGCGCACGCCAGCCTCCTGTTCGGCCTCGAGGATGTTCAGCAGGGCGTCGGGGAAGCCGGGCTGGTCTTCTGCCTAGGCGGATGTCAATCAAAATTTCTCAGCGGGGCTCGTCGGCGCGGGCGCACATATTTGAGATCGATTTCGGCCTGACGACGGGCGTCGGCGTTGGATTCGAGAGTCGCGGCAATGCGACTTCGTAGGCCAGCTACGTCCATGGTGGGCTCTGGGGCAAGCGTGCCGGACTCGAGGCGTGCGGTGGTGTCGGCTTAAAGACGGCACGGCCTTTGCAAGGAAAGCGGGCAGCACTTTGAGTACACGGACAGGGCGTGCACGGTGGCGGGTGAGCAGGTGGGTGTGCCCCGAGAGATGTGTCCCGGCGTCGAGGGTGGACCGGGGGAAAGCACGAGGGAAATCTCGTTTTGAGGTGGACAGGTGAAGCCGAGGGGCATGCCCGCAGCCTGCACAAAAATCGCTGTCAGCGACAGGGTCGCCAAGCCGCCGGCCCGTGCGCCCTCCGCCCGCTCTCCTCAACACCATTCGTGGTGTATCGCGATCGCCGTCTCAGCCTGGGCCCTGCGCCGCCCACTCGCCACACGATCACCGGCCGACTAGCCCCTGGCCCAGGCCCGCCAAAACGTGCCAACGACGCCCGTCCCGCCTGCGCCGCCGTCTCCACGCCGCTTGAGCCCGGCTCCACACGTGACCACCTGCCGCTTCTCTCGCGCAATCATCCGCGGGCTGCCTGTCGCGACTGCCTTATTTGCTGTCCACGCTGCGTGCTGCTTTTAGCGCTTCCGCCGCCGAAGCCACGGATGTCTCGCGCTGAGTGAGACGTGGCCGATCCCTCTTCGTGCGAGGCGCCATGCAAGGAACCCACAGGCTTAGCGAAGCTCAATTCGGTCATTACCTCTGGCTTAAGCTATTTGCTATGTACCTTCGCACTCTGGACTGCGTCCTTACAAGTACAAGCTGGCTGCATTGCAGATGTCTCGCTTGATCAGCTCTTGACACGTCTGCATCTTCGTGTACAGCGTTGGGTCGCCAATGATGCGCGCCGCATTCTTGACTTCTCTGCACGTCTCATCCAGCCGCGTGATCACCCGCACAATTGTGCCCTCCATAACGTCCGTCAAGTCGGTAATGCGGTTGAAAGACATGCCACGTGCCCACTCGTATACCACCTCTACCATGCCGAAACGCGGCCGACTGACGAAGTCGTTCGAATCCTCGGAGGATAGGATGACCTGGTGCAGCGTCTGAATCTGGTTGACCTTCTCTGAGATCTCGATGATCTTGGTCTGACCTTGCTCCAGTCTTGGGGTCAACGTAGGCGCAACGTCCGTCTTTTCCTGGAAAACAAAAGCGGACAGCAGCGCCGCGATCTCCTCCGGTTCGAAGTCAGCAAGCACGTTTTCCAAGATCAGCTCCGTGAGGACTAATTCGTCGGCAGAGTGGATCTGGAACACATAATCAGTTTGTAACCTGGGATTGCGTTGACGCGTAGTGAAGGTACCTCGCAGGCTACTTTGCCCTTCAGTTCGACTCTGGACTTCTCGTCAATGAAGCCAAGGTCCTTCAGCACCGAGATGCGCTGCTCGTAGTCTGGAAGAAGCTGCAGGTTTTGGTCTGACATAAGCTGACGCAGTTGCGCAATGTTCTCCTTGATAAGCCACTCATCGTGCGCCATGGCAAACTGCAAACAGAAAAGTCGGTCAGAGAACGTTCACTAGCGCCGGACAGGGCAAAATTCCGGATAGACTCACGTGCTGGAGGAATTTGGGGCACGTCAAGCACTTCCGCGCCTGAGCAAGCTGAGCCTGCTTGTTGCGCTCATCGAGCAGACCCCTATAGGTCATATCCTTGATGAATTTCGACAAGTTGACTTCATCCCAGTCTTGATAGGTCCACGATTCACACAGAGGTTGGAACTGATCGCTTGCTAGCTGAAGTGCGTCTGCATCACCATTCAGCGCATCGGCTAGGTCAATCTGGGGAGAGTGTTAACATTACCCTTTCTCTTTTTGATGGAGCGAATGAAATTGGTGTATTGGTAGGGCTGATTAACCTTGATGTGTGCTACTGTGATGCTCTCTACATCACTCAGAAGGACTGGTGCTGCCTTCAGCTTCATGTCGGATGCATTGCGCGGCAACGGCGCGAAGAATTTCGTAAACTCTGGGAGGTACGGCAGCAGGTCACTTGGCTGACGCTTCGCGTTTGTGCTAATCTCGAGCACCTGTACCGTTGGCTCATGGCCCTTGCTGATGCCATCTCTCAACAGCATGCCGGCGGTGCGAATACCGTCCTTAGGACAAGTTTCAGTCAAACACCCATGTCGGAGGGTGTAGCTTACTCACCTTCTTGTAGACTACCAGACGCCTCGTGTCAAATAAGCGTTTTCCAACCGGGGTGGCGAGGAGCGCAAGGTGAAGCTCATTGGTCAAACGCTGATATGTCATGCAAGCCTCGTGGCAAAGTTCAAGATCAACGTCGCAAATCTCACATGGCTCTCGCTTGATCTTTTCGAGGTCTGCCTCAGACAACTTGACAGCCTTCTCGTGTTCGGGAAGTAGGGCTTGCGTGGCGTTCTCGCTGAAGCTACGCTTGATCATTTCTTCGATCTTCAGCGCCTCTACTCTCAGGAGATTTAGTATCATGTTGTACGTTAGCCTAAATTGTGAGCGGAGCTTTGTCGGATCGCCGAGGATCATCTGTCGCAGACGAGCAGCCGGGGGCGCTTCTTCAGCACCTGGTGCGACAATGATGACAGAGCCAACGGCATCGAGTCCTCTACGACCCGCTCGTCCGGCCATCTGAGTATACTCTCCCGGCAGAAGATCGCGGAACTGGCGGCCGTCATGTTTCCGGAAGCCAGAGAAAACCACAGTCCTGGTGGGAAGGTTGAGACCCATGGCAAAGGTTTCAGTTGCGAACAGGATCTTAACCAGTGTCTTCGCAAAGAGTATCTCAACCACTTCCTTGACAATAGGCAACATACCACCATGGTGGACAGCGATTCCTCGGCTCAGTAACTCGCGGAGCCTCCTAATCTGGGGGAGTACTCTATCCTCTGGTTTAAGGCGGGCAATTGACTTTTCGATAACCATGTGTATGGCGCTTTTTTCGGAAGCGGTGCAGAAGTCCAAGTTTGCAAGCGCATCGGCATTCTCCTCGCAACGTTTCTTTGAGAAGACGAAGATACAAGCCGGTAGCAGGGTTTCTTTGCGCAAGTGCTGGACGAGATGGACCCAGATGTTTCTGTCCTGCGCAGCGGTCGTCCTTCCACCGCCACGGCCAGTACGAGCAATGTTACCCCGCCCGCGTTGTGCCGGTGCGCCGCCTCTCCCGCGCTGTTGGGCGCCTCCCCTCTGTTGAGCGCCGCCCCTAGCGCCGCCCCTGCCACCGCGCTGGTCTTGCCCGCGCCCACCTCGTTGGTTGGCCCCGCCCCGCGACGTATTAGACTCCTCAAGCTTGGTTGCCTTGACCTTGTCCTTGCCCGAAAGAATGTCGTTGGCATCTTTCCAACCCTTCTCGATGAAGTGCTTATCCGCGTCCACGATCTTGTGCATGACCTTGTTCGACCACAAGTAGTGCTCTAACGGGACGGGACGTTTCGGTGTTGAGATAACGTAGATATTTTTCTTCTTGGTTCTGCCCACCCAGGACGCAAATTCGTACGTGTTCGGGACTGTTGCAGAGAGGAGAATCAAAGTAACATGCTCTGGTAGCATAATGATTACCTCTTCCCACACGACTCCACGCTCGAGGTCATTGACGTAGTGTACCTCGTCAAAGATGACAAATTCGACGTCTCGAATAAGGTCTGCTCCTCGATATAGCATACTCCGGAGAATTTCGGTCGTCATAATCAGACAGCTGGCCTCAGGGCGGATCTGGACGTCTCCTGTAAGAATTCCAACGTCGTCGAACTCGTTCCTGAAATCTCTGAATTTCTGGTTGCTGAGAGCCTTGATCGGGGATGTGTAAATTGCCTTGGTCATGTGTTTAGCTGCGAGTGCGATGGCATACTCGGCTACGACCGTCTTGCCAGCCGAAGTATGAGCTGCAACGAAGACCGAATCTCCATTCTCAAGATGATAGACAGCTTCCTTCTGGAAAGTATCCAACTCGAATGGCCACTCTCGTGCCATGTCCGGCACAAGGTCCCTGAAATTGGGGATGTCTCGATTGACATCAACCATATGAGCCCATTCTTTGGCAGCCCTCCTAGTGCTCGACAGCGTAAGATTTCCGCGCGGAGCAAGTGCTGGGAATTCAACCGGCAGAAGAGAGTCAATATCATCATCATTCTCACTCTCCTCGTCGCCAGAGTCGCCCGTAGACGGCTGGACACCATCCATGTCTCCGGAGGGAAGGCCATCTACTGATTCAACAGGGGCAGGCTCTTCTCCCAGGGCGTTCTCAACATCTTCTGCGTTCTGCTTATCGGTGCTGGCTTCTTTCTTGAAATCCAAACCTCGAGCGAATCCAGGCGGGATTTCGAGAAGGCCACCTTCCACGCCGAAATTAAGGACGCGGTCCAGCCCACCATGCTTCTTCGTCCGTTCGGTTTGCTGGGACTGCAAGAAATCATCCTCCGCCGCCGCTACGGCTTCTACGCCATCCAGACCGCCGGGTGCGAAGGGGAAGAAGCCGGCAGCACCGCGGACGAAGTCAGCCCTGTTGGCGGGTTTCCTAAGGAGGGATGTCGAATTTTTCGCAGTGGCGCTATTTGCAGGAACGGTAATCTCCTTGTAGCCAGTCACACGGCCCTCCAAGCCCTCGCGAGTGAAGCGGATGATGGTGCGCGTCTGCGTAGGAGCAAGCTCGAAAAGGTCGGCATAATTGATAGGCGCGTCCCATCTTTGCTGAAGCTCATTGAGCCATTGAGTGTTGAACGCAGGCGAAGGGGTGAGGAATTCTTTCTCGAGCTCTTGCTTCAGCTCGTCCTTGGTTCGCCGCGTCCGTTTGCGTGGTCGCTGCTCCTCCAGGATCGAGTCGATCCAGTCAGGATTTTTCACGGCGGCAGAGTCGGCCGCAAGGCTGACGCGTTCGAAAGCCTGGGCCAGGCCCTCCATGCTGCTATGTGTGGGACGCGAAGAAGCCGTGCGGTGGTGAGTTGGTGCTGGGCGGCGTCGGCTTGGACGCGTTGTAGTCGCGGTGTCTGACAAACGCTGCCAGCATGACGCATGCGCAGCAGCAGCTCCTTCTCGCTTGCGCGAGTCGAACCCGCATATCGATAAGGCCACCACGAATCATGAGATACGACCCAGTTGTCTCGCAGTCAGACAAGCTCTGGGGCCTGACGCGATATCCCGCCCGCTATAGACGCCTTCTTCCGCGACGGCACGCCTTAAGCGCAGCGGCTCTTAGAAGTGGTACACGGCACAATCCTTCAACTTCCGATCGTATAAGCAACGCGGGCCGAGAGTGCACCCTGGCCCGTGCGGAGGGCGGCGTGTGCACAGCGATTGCGCCAGTCTTATTGCATCCCGATGGAAAAAGATAGCCCGATCGTCGGGCAAGCACACACAAGCCACGTTCCCTAAAATAAAAATTGACGACACACAACGGCCCCTCTGCGTTCTTCACGTTTAAGGTTCAGCCGCTTGCTGCCGTGCATTTCGCCAGGTACCAGCGTACCGGAGGCAATACCGTCTCTTTCGCCGCCGCGCAATCTCTTGACAGGATATCCCGTTATCCCAGTTCCGAAATGACCCCTAACGCCTCGCTATGCATGCGATGAAACAACCTCGGCAGCTACCAATTCTCCAGCCCCTCCATGGCCTCCATCTCATCTGCGAACTCATCATCCTGGTTTTCCTCCCGAGGTGATTTGCGATAATCTGATGCTGGTCCCGGTCCTGATCTGCCCATGGGTGCGCTTCCCGGTGCTCCGTTCATTTCTTCTGCAAGCAGAGCGTCAAGTTCGTCTTCCGCGGGCTCATCGGCCCTCTGACTCGAAGTTGCGTGTAATCCCGTAGGTGCAAGCATGTCGGCCGTCAGCAGGGCATCCAACTCATCTTCGTCAGGTTCCCCATCGAACTGGCTTGGCGCTGCATCCGTGTGTGTGGTTTGTGCTTCCATCGCCTGATGTTGCTCACCGTCACTCCGCGGCTCTGTCTCCTGATGCTCGTCATCTGCGCGGGTCGTGCCCGCTGTCGTGTCTTCAGCCTCCTGTTCTCTTTCTTGAAGCTCGGCGGTCTCCACCTCCCCCGATCGCTTGGGTTTTCCCTCGTTGATCCATTCCCTCCGCATAATTTGCATCCGCTTCTTATGTCCGAGTTTCTCAATGATGGCCAGTCCGTCCGCAAACTTCGCCCTCGGGTAAAGGTCATCGAGCCACAGCTGGTACATGTTCAGGAGACGCGCAACATCCGAAAACTGGGGAGAAGGGTTAGCGAGCCGTGCTCATTCCGGAGAAATTGTCTGACCTCGTGGCCTTTCCCTTTGAACCTGAGTTTTTCCTTGGAGATCCTGCGCAATCTCGGAATACCGGCTCCAGAAAGAAGGCTGCGTACTTCGTCAGCGAAACTTCTCCTTCACGCGAAATTCGCGCGGGACTGACCGGGCTTCGTCGAGTTTCGCAATCGGCTGTCTCTTCTTCGCGACCGTGACCTCTTCGTCGATGCCCAGAGTTTCTGTATTCTGCTTGCTCCCTTGTGCAGCGCGATCGTCACTGGGTCGGCTGGTGTCCATGTCGTTGAAAATATCGTCCATGGATGCGTCATAGTTGAACAGGTCGTCGAGATCATCATTTGCTGCCGGCGCGGGGCGCGATTGTGCTGCAGGCGACGTCATATCAGATGGACCGTCCCTGGTTCGTAAAGTTACTCGAGGCGGAGGGACGTGTGCGGAGACGGAGAGGCTCTTGCCAGTGTCGCAGATGGTCTTTCAAGCGGAGGCAAAGGTGTTGGATTGCAGACGCGCTGAACGCGTCTCGCTGCTGGGAGACGCGTCGGGCTCGCTTAGAGAGCGGCTAGCGCAAAGCGCCGATTGACCAACCTTGATTGAAGATGAGCAGCGGCAAAGCACAACGACCCTTCCGCTCAACAACGAAACCTTGCAACGACCGCGTACACTCCAGCAACAAAGCATTCGCACCCTTCATATCTAGACTGCTACCGGATCCAGTTCAACGGCGCGTTCTGCAGCCGCGTGGTCCAGCCCATCCCTGTCGACCAAACCGCCAGCTCCAGAAACCGCTTCGCCTCACAACGTCACCTCGTGACCGACGGGCGTGCTGCGGGGCCAGCAACACCATCGGAGTGATCCCGACCCTCGTAAAGTAGCTGCCGCAACACTCTGCAGCATGGCGTTCCCTGCAGTAGACTCCGTTGAAGCTGTAACCCGGCGGTTCAAGGAGCTTCTTGAAAAGGCTCGGAAGGTCAAGGCCAGCGATTCTATTGAGCCGCAGATATCCGCCACCGATTTGCTAGACGGCGAATCTCTTGTCTTGAGCGACAACATCCAACATCAGATGTCCCACAACACCGTTGCAGAAATTTCCGCAAAGAACCTTCTGCACCACCTCGTGGTATGCGTCTATCTCGTGCGCCTTGGATAGCTACCAACGGCGAAACTGACCGAGCCACAGGCGACAACCACGATCGATGATCCTTCGTTTGTCCAAGTCTGGAATCTTCTTGACGTAGTCTTGGCATGCAGCGAGCGCAGTACGTCTCCGTTGGAAACCATTCCAATCCCAATTGCTTAACTGACCGCGCCAAAGACCAGTGTGATGGCTTGCTCATATTCTATCTCGCCGAAGAGCTGCTCGACAGTCAGAGCATCGATGGATGCAGACGTGTTTTCGACTACCTCGAGTCTCGGAGAGAGCGTTTAGTGGCTGTGAGTACACCCCAAAAGTCTCATCATGAAACCAGTCTCACATTCCCATCTAGGGTGACTTTCTTCAAAACAGCGGCGCTAGCAAGCGTATAGTTGTGCTACGCTTCTGCAACGAATTGCTCCGGCGGCTGTCTCGTGCTGAGGATGCAGTATTCTGCGGACGGGTCTTCATTTTCCTGTTCCAGACATTCCCTCTCGGCGATAAGAGCTCGGTCAACTCCCGCGGCGAGTTTCACGTCGAGAACGCCACTGCGTTTGATGAGCCAGCATCTTCCAAGGACGAGAAGCCCGATGGGATGGAAATAGATCCCGATTCGAACCAGGCAGTGCCATCAATCACTACCGAGAGCGTAGCCCCAGATGACGACACCAAAGCAGAGCAGAAGAAGGATAGTAGAGTGTTAGACACGGATACTCTGTATCCTATCTTCTGGACATTGCAACAAGCATTCTCTAACCCACCGAGGTTGTTCTCGGGCGACTACCTTGCCGAGTTCAAGTCTGGAATCGAACATACTATTGCCAAATTCAAGGATGTCCCAAAAGTTATTCCGACGAAGAAACAGGACAAGAGCGACGAAAAGGAAGGGTCCAAGAACGAAAGCAAGCCTGAGAGCAGGACCGAAGGCAAAGAGGAGAGTGTTGGCATCGACGACAACCGTAGTGTAAAAAGAAAGCACGAAGACGCCGAAGAGGAGTTCGCGAGCCCCTATAACCCGAAGTACCTTACGAGTCGAGACCTGTTCGAGCTAGAGGTTGGTGGTCTTCGAAATGTAAATTGGCAGGTTTGCTGACCGACTATTCAGCTGAGCGATCTGGCATTCCAGAGGCACATCCTGGTTCAGGCGCTGGTCCTCCTTGATTTCCTACTTTCGTTGACAGAGAAGTCGAAGGAGAAGACGCAGAAATGGTTGTCAGCCGTGAGCAATCCGAACCGAGCCGTTCAATACAGTTACACTCTAAGTGCTGCAGATGTAAGTAGATCTTTGCGCATCCCGCGCACAGGCATATCCGATCTGCCGCTCTGACGCAAGGCATAGGCCGAATGGGCATTGAAAACCAGGACAGCGATCACGACCTACCTCCAGCTTTTACCGGACGGCAAATTTTATTACCGGATGGTCGACACGGTCCTTTCTCGTGACAAAAACTGGGTCCGCTGGAAGATGGAGAGCTGTCCACCAATTGCACAGCCTCCTGTATCTCCCAGCGAATTCCAGGAGGCAAAGACAGGAGCGCAGCGTGCGTGCACGAACAAGCGGCTCAAGTCGTCAGTGCTGGGGTCGTTGAACCTGTCATTTCTATCCGATGCGGCGATCAGTAGTGGTCTGCAGGGGCTGAAGGAGCCGTCGAGGTACGCTGGCCGGGCAAGGGACTTCTTCGATGGAGCTTGGCTAACCAAATGCAGGTACACCATCCCTACGGCCGAGTCGCTGCACAAGGGAATACAAGAGGACGAATTAGATATGGAGATGGCCATGGCGGACGAGGATAAGCACAGGTTGCAGGAAGCTAAAGCAAGCAAAACGTGGAGGGCACTCCGCGTTGCATCCAAGGACAGGCTAAGCTTATTCGACAAGATCGACGACGGCAAGCAGCTCCAGGCGCTGTTCGAACCCGAAGGCGGCGATGACGCGGGCAAAGATGAGCGGGCGGCGACCGAGACAGCGGAGAGCAAGGTTGACGGGTCCGTGGCAGAAGCGGCATCGCAGGTGCAGATGCAGGAGGAAGAACGGGCCGAGCAGCAAGGCAGTCAAGTGACGGCACGGTGAGGTAGAAACAAAGCCAAGAGCGCTGGCGATCGCCTCAGGCATGCAGGCACGGCGGCGCATTCTGCCGAAATGATGCTCATAGAACGTCGATCCTGGATGGTGAGCGATACGGACTGCGATCTTATGACATGGGGGCGACGCTATGACAGCCCGGGCGCGATGGGTTTGCGCAAGAGACGAGATTGCTGGGCCAGTCGGTGGTGTCGTTTGCAACAGCGCGTTGGTGTCTCAGCCCAATGCGCAGCGGTTCTGGAAAGAGATCATAGCGCCGTGGCCGCCCGGGGCGATCCACGTCGCTTGCTGCCAACGGTGCCCGCGAGCAGCGGCTGTGATACGTTTTGCGACCGCCACCTGCACACGCGGACGCGGAGAGCGAGTTGGAGGTTGGAGGGCCAGAGGGCCGGCGGTCCTGAGCTTGGCGGCTGGCGGCGTCTAGTGGCGGGCAAGCAGACGGGCAGCGGGCAGCAAGCTTGCAGCCAGGCGTGCGCGCGTGCGCGCGTGCGTCGCAGCTGGCATGTGGCCTACATACGTACGGCAGCGGTGGCCACGCGCAACGGCGACACGGCTGGTACCATGCACGTTGCCCCTAGACGTGCTGCTGCGGCCGTTACTGCTCTGCCGCCGTTGCTGCTCGCTGATTGCGGGCGCGGCGCTGGCGTAAGCGGGGCGCCCGGGACCGAGTCGTCTGCACGTCTCCGAGCATGAAACATGCCCGCGTTTTTCTGAATCACTCCTCCTCCACCACAAGCGAGCCGACCCTGGAGCACATCAAACCGCCGCGCCCCGGGCGACTGTACCCTAGAATAATTTCCGTCGGCGGAGAAGAGGCTCCTTCATTTCCATCCTGCCGCCGGCGAGTCGCCAGCGCGCCGGATCAGGCGAGGCTGCTCGTTCGCTCGGCCCGCGTCGCCCTGCGCGAGCTCGCGGCTGTCCGCACTGTCGCCGTCCCGCTTCAGCAACACGCCCGTTCGCCGCGAAACCACCACTGTCTCCCAGGCCTGGCCGTTGGCCTTTCAATGCCCGCCGCCCGAGCCGGGGGAGCCGCGGTGCACGACCAGGCACACCCAGGCATCCGCCCAGGTCCAGGTCCGGGTCCAGGCACAGGCACAGGCACACACCGCGCCAGCCCTCCGCAACGCTCGCCGCCGTGTCGCCGGCTCTCGCGCGTATGTCGAGCAGAACGCGCCCCCAGACGCCTCCGCCCTGCTCGCCCCTGTTCCGTGGCGACAGCGCGGCGCCGCCAAGTCGGTGCCCGCAGCGCTCCCTCGCCGGCTCCTCTACGCGCGAGATGACGCTCGTGTCCACCGGGCACGAATAGGCCCGCTCGAGGACGTCCGCCCGCGCTGGCGGCCTGCGTCTGGAGAGTCGGCTCGCCGCGCGGTGTCGGTGGCGGCCCGAGAGTGCCCCAAACGCGAGATCTCTACGTCGAGATCTGTGAGCCGCTAGTACATGATGTACCGGCGGCGGCGGCAAGTCTAGCCTGGCGTGGCATGCTCGCTCCAGTCAACGATCGTGCGTGCGCATCAGCCGGGGGGCGGGCGGCCAGCCCAGGTCGGCAATCGAGCTCCCCACCGCGCACGCAGATGGGGAGGCGGACATTCATGCAGCGCGAGGCTTCAGGGCTGATGCACGTTATTCTTGTTCCTGACGCAATCTCCCTCGTGCTGCCGGTGCTGGCGACCCGCCCTGACTAGAGGGCGTGTACCGAGGGCGGGCCCGAATCAGGCAGGCCAGGAACAGCCGCCCGGATCATGGATGCTTCCCAGCTGGAGCTGGCATGCCCGCCGGCCAGAGACCCCGCAACAAGCGTTGCCGAGCCCTGCTTCACCGCGGCGGGTCCTCGAGGCTCCCGTGCTCGCTCAGGCCAATGAGCCTGCCGCTCCGCCCAGGCCTGCGCTGCACGCCACGGATCACCTGTGCTCTTCGGCGCAACCCGTCTGGCTCCCTGTCCGTCCTGGAGCGAGCCGTGTAGTCGGACCCTCCTGCTTGTCGAAGGCGAGATGCTTGGCCTCCCGTCTGTCCCAAAAGCCTAGCATTCGCGGGTCCGCTGATGCGTCACCTCTCTCTTCCCCTAGGAGTTCGTCCCGAGGTACCGCTCTGCGTGCGCCCAACTTTTTTAACAGCTGCCTGCTGACTGCCTTCCAGTGATGTCCTGCGCCGTGTAACCTCAGCGTCTTCTCTTTCGCCTGTTGCTTTCGTTTTTGCCCTGTTGTTGGCGCGAGCCCGTCCGATCGTTGCTTCGCTTTTCGATTCTTCACGCCCTCGATTTACCCGGCCTCGACGCCCACCCACCGTTACTTCTTCTTGGTATGGCCGCGCCCCTCCTGCCGCGTGGGCTAAGCGCTGATGTATCCTCGTGCCTGTCAGACTCTGCCTGTGTGGACCCTGGCCCAGCCGCCGTGCGCCGCGCCATTAGCATCGCAGATATCTAGTCGCCGCCAATACGCCTTGCACGCTCACTGCCGGGGCAGAGCTACGCCAAACTCAATCCTCCACCGGCCTGTCAACTTGACACCGCTGCCGCGAAGGCCTTGACCGCGCTGCGTGCTGCTTGCAGGGAAGCTCGCTTCATCTTGCCCGTCGAAACGGCAATCGGGCCCTCCACCCCCAAGGCAAACGCGAACGGAGTAATCCCACAAACCATAGGCCCGCCCTGCTGAGGACGCCCGCCGTATCTGTCTGACTGCTCGAGCCGTTCCGGCCGTGTTGAAGTTGCACGGAAGCCCGCACGAAGTCGTCTTTCCAGAAGCGTACCCCGCATTGGGTTGTTCTTTCTTGCTTTTCGCCTGCAAAGCCCCAGTGCTTGCAAAGGCTTGCAACAGCGCACGCCTCGGGGCACACTGCACGAAACCTGCGACTTGCAAGGGTCGCTCAGGACGCCTGTAGCCGCTCCCGCCGGCCATCCTTGCTCGCTGGTCATTCGATCTCGAGCACCCCGGCATCCTGCATCGAGACAGCTTGTACGTAGCCCTCTCTCTGTTTGGCCCTCCCAACCGCCTTGACTGACCGCAAGCTTCCGTGTCCAGCCACACTCGAGCTCAATTTCCATACGACTTCTCCATCCAAGTTTCAGTCCCAATCTGCCAATGGTTGACGGAATCCTTTCCGTACCGCTCTCACCACCCAGCTCGCCGCGAATGTCTGCGTACACCGCGACTCACGCTGAGTCTGAGTGGCACAGCCAAAGATCGAAACCAGGAGACGCAACCGACGGGACCATGGGCCTGCAGTACTCCGAGGTATCTGGACTCTCTCTTGACGCCCAGAAACGCCCGCCGCTGCGCACTCACAAGAGCTTTCCCTACATGTTGAACCACCAGCCACATCACTCCGCCACCCAACAACCCGCCGCCTCCGACCAGTCCATTGCGTCTCCGCAGCCTCAGAGAGATCGCATCACCATCAGCAATCTGGAGGGGTCGCCGCGGTCATCTTTGCCGAACGTGACCTATGGTGGCTCGGCCCCCGCGAGCCCAGTTTCGAGGCTGACGCCACCCTCCCCGGAGGGAGAACGGGGCCAAAGGGAGGCCGACAATGATGCTGGCCTCTCTGCGAGCGCCGATGAGGGCGACGATTCTAAGCCGATGACCGCCGCCGAGCTACGGGCGCAAAAGCGGAAGATGAAGAGATTCAGGTACGTCCTCGTGGAAAGCTGAACCGTTCGAGGCAGATGGCCTGTGGTGGAAACCACCATCTCATTTGTTGGATCACTGAATCCGCGCTGACAACGTTCCAACCAGGCTTACGCACAACCAAACTCGATTCCTGATGAGCGAGTTCGCCCGGCAGGCACACCCAGATGCTGCGCACCGTGAACGCCTTGCCAGAGAGATTCCAGGATTGAGCCCACGCCAGGTGCAAGTGTGGTTCCAGAACAGGTAGAGCACTCGAAGCGCCTCTTGGACGGGCTTGAAAGGTCGCTAATTCCGAACGATTTTACAGGAGAGCTAAGCTCAAGCGTTTGACGAGCGATGATCGCGAGCGCATGATGAGGTCAAGAGCACTTCCCGATGATTTCGATATGGCCCAGGCGCTACATTCTCCATTTGGCTCGGCCGGTCATGGTGTTGGAACACCCATGGCTTCGCCTGCCACAAATTTTTCACCTAGTTTTCCAGAAGGCAACATGGTCCGGCCTCTGAGCCTGGACAGCATTCGTCGTTTCCCTGAGGGCCCGCAGATGTCGCCAGCTGGTGTTCCTCCACCGTTTGGGGGCTATTCATTTACGCCTCCACAATCTGCCACCGACACTTCGTCACCCGTCTCCGCAACTGGCGAGCCGAACCCCTTCGCTTATTCGCAATCCATGGAGACCAGCCCACGCCGACCGAACCCTTATGTTGGCGCTGTGCCTGCGCCTTCACCGTATCCGCAGTACCCTCAGGTTCCGCGGTTGCAGTTGCATGACCGTATGGCTCGTACCAGGGCTGAGTCTCTTTGCTCTCCCCTGAGGACGAGCATGTCATACAGCAACGATGGCACTCTCAGCCAGTCGAACCTTCAGCCAGGCCAGCATGCCGAAAACACCAGCATGGGCGAGCATCGCATGCCTCCTACGGGCCTCCCCAGTACCAGTTTGCCAGGATCAAACGTTCCGTATGGGCTAGGATATTCTTGTAAGTAAAAGCAAGTCGGCAGCCGGCTAGCATTCGCTGACCACTATCTAGACTCGCACATTCCTGGGTTCCAGTCTGGCGCCCAACAGCGCATGCGTTCTTTCTCCAGCACCGTGCCTCGTCGCATTGAACTGTCCCAGCACAGCGCTCACTATCAGACCAGCCGAACCCCTGGCCCGCCAAACCCGCAATCGGCCACCTTCCCCAACTACCAAGGCTCGCCGCTTTCCACGGCGGGCGCATACAATCAATCTCCTCTGATGAGCGCGCCTCACACCGTTTCCACGTTCAGCAACTCGCCAAGTTACAACGGCCCGTACGGCCAGGCTCCTCAAGCCGGTCAGAACGATCAGTATCAAGCAGCGCCTGTCTTCAGCGAGGTTGAAGGCTCGAATCAGCAGACCGAAGGCAGTGGATTGCCGCACCAGTACTAAAAAGCACTTCAAGCTCTTTTCATAACGTGGCCATTTCTCAGCACAACCACGCAGCGAATACGCATATTGCAAGCACAGGTTGTAAATACGACCTGGAACAGCATGGATCCGACGTATGAATTTCTTTGGCGAACCTGTTGATCACACCCAGCACTAGAGCTGGTCAAAGATCAAGGATAGGTCGTCTTCAACTAGTATGGATTCGAGGAACGAATTTCCTTGGCCCTCTATCATCGAGACTACACACTGTTGAGTCTCGTACAGCATCGATGTTTCGACAAAAGCAATTTTTTGGAGGACTTCTTACCCACGGACATTCCCGCGAGGTAGAAGGCTTGTTTGGTTATGAACAACCTTACTCTTCCCCTACAAGACACCATTACTTTCATCTAGGCACCAGGGGTGTATACGCCTACCCAGCGGCACACGCTCCTGTTACTCTTCTACTTCCAAACACTCAAATTCTCGACTTTACTTAGGCCGCAGCTTTTGCTTTTTGTACCTTATTTTCAAGCTCTTTTCTGCGCCTTGTATCAACATTCACCATTTCACACTCTTTCATTCTTTCTTGTTCTGTTCTTTTTCTCGTTCCAAGTGATCTTTTTTCCCATCCATTTCCTTTCTCGTGTGGCAACACTATCCTCATTTTAATGGCGCAGTGCGTCACACAGGGCCGCTAGCTTCGAAACTACTTTTTCGGATTGGTCTTTTTCACAATTTTTCGAACTGTGTTTGATTTCTAGGTGTTTTGTAGGGAGGATGGGCTGAATTTCCAAATTTTGGTTGCAAATTTTCCTTTGTAGGCTACAAGCTGTATAACTCAATAGTGTCTTAACGCGAACACTGTTGTCGAAACGCACATCGACAAGTTTATTCTTCTGGGCTCAAGTGACCAACCGTCGTCTACTAACGTTATTATGTTGTTGCCAGGGCTGGGGCTGCTGTGATTCTATGAAAGGCGCGGATGTACCTGACCCGAGATCCTGGATGAATAGGTCGGACTTTAGTGTATCAACTTACGCACTCTGTTACTTTGTAACACAAGAAGGAGTGTATAGTAACTGGAGAGAATTCGAAATCATGAAACACAGTCATGGGTGGAGGCAGGACGGAAGCTGCACCTTGAAACCCTTCCCATTGGTGTCCTCCCCAGCAGAAAAGAAAGAAATAAATAAAGGGGGGCGAGGGCAATGAGGGCCATGACGAGGAACCAAGCTCGTATGATCGAAAGCCTCGAGTTCAGAAGCGGTGACGTGCCTGTGGAACAGGTTTTGGGAAGGGCGCCCTGAACTTTGCCTCAACGCTAGTCTCACGCAATGATCATCGAGGGCCAGGATCAAACGTGGGCCCAAGACGGTTCTCCGCAAGCTCAGACACACGGTGACCCCCCGGCTGGCGTGCCATCTATCTGAGGGCCCTTGACTCTCGTCAGGGAATAAGCGTGTGGCGCTGCGTCAGCTATATTCAGGCATGGGCGGCGAAGTGACAAGGCTGCCGGGTGCCGTAGATCTTAGCACATTAGTAGGGCTGGTATTAATTGATCAGCTTTAAGGATCATGTCAACGGCCAGAAGATCGTTTTAGAGGGCACTTCAGGGGGCCGGGCGTTCGAGAAGGTTGCGGCTGAACGCCGGGCGCCACCACGCAGGGCGTGAGGTGTGCCACCCCGACCTGGTTGACAGCTGTTATTTCATCAATCTTGAACCCACTTTGGCGGCGATCGCGGCGCAACCCTATTGCCTCGCGGTCAGTCATTAGCCGCATGCGCCACCCAACGGTGGCGGGGAGGGGATCAAAGTGCGTGCAACTTCGCAGTAGTGGATGAATTGAGGCATGAAAATGCCTCACCAATCAGGCACCAACAGGCGAGGTGGCGGCTCCTGCTATGGGCAAGGTGCTTTGGCTATAAGCCGATTACTTGCAGCTCGCGGCCAGGCTCCTTTCACGTGCGTCGCAGGCGAGCAAGCAGTTACATGCTATTTAGACGCGCCCATGCTCAACCACATTATCCGTCGGGAAAGCGGGAAGCCGGAGTGCGCTTGCGGAGCTCTTCTGCCGCCAGTATCGCAAACGTAGCACCTCCGCGGGAACCTTGCCGCGGGCCGGCAGGACGCGCATTGAAGTCGCTCGAGGGAGGAGGCGGTTGCCTAGCCGATGGCCGCCGACTAGGCCCGACCTGCCGTTTGGGGAGCGCGGTTGCGGGGAGACAATGAGGTCCCGGTCGTGGCGGCGGGCATCCCACGCGACCAATGAGAGTGCGCGACTGTGGGCGGGCGACGACCTGGGTCAAACTTCTGCCATCTTCCCCAAGGAAAGAATCTTCCTGCCAATGGCAGACGGCGGCAGACTGGATGTGGGCGCGGCACACGTGGGTGGAGATAAGCTCATCCCTAGGTAGGTCTGATCTGGCGGCTACATCATCAGCAGTCTGATGCCTGACCGATATTACGTGAGTCACGAAGCGCATCGTCGCAGCCACTGTTGTGGCTGCCTTGGAACAACAAGCCGGCTCTGTCCAGCGACTTTTCTCCTCGTATGCGACCAAGAACGCTGAGGCCACGCTGGAGTCTTGGTGTCATGGACACGATGACTGCTTTGCTGGCCTGAGGCTCAGTCACCGACAGTGACTCACGGGATTTGCCAGCACTGGCGGCGTTGCGCGACGGTCTGGTCGGCAGTTGTTTGCAATCCTGTGCAAGCGTGGGGCAAGGCAGCAGGCTCGAGGTCCGACGGAGATAGCGCAGGAAAGGCCGCGCGAAGTCCAAGCTCCCTCTGAGTGGTCCATTCCAGTTAGTGTGGCCAACGGTGGCGATGGCTTGGGGACCACAGGGCGAACCGGACCAAGGACGTGACGGAACGCATTGGGCTCGTTGCGGAGACGGCAGCTCAATTGCGACGGTTGAGCGACGGATGTGCCGGGTGATGCTCGACTGGAGCACTCAACAGCAACAGTTTCGTGGGTGGGCGCAGGTGGGCAAGCTTTGAGTGTTTCGCTCGGCCGCCCGCCCGTCGCCGCCGGCAGGCGAGAGACGGCGCACCGACGACTGGACCGCGCTTGAAAAGCAATAATCGAGGTGCAACTCAGTAATGACGGGCCGCGCTGGAGGCGACGAGCTGCGTTTCTGGCGCGGCCGACGGTGCGGCTGGACCGCCGGGCAGAGGATTGGACGCGCACCGGCAAGGCTGAGGGCGGCGGCACCAGTCATGCACGCTGTGCAACAGACTCTGGGCCGTATCCTTGGGGCGAGCGCTGTGCGCGCGATGATGTAGCACGCCCGGGGCGCATCGATTGGCAGGCAGCACCCGTGACGCCCGCCGTCCGTCGCGCAAAGGGTCGCGGGCTGGGCGGTACAGGCTGGGCGGTCGGATGATTCAGCGCAGCCCAGCGCGATTCCTGTGCGGTGGAGATTGACGGGCTGGCTGCGCGCTGGCGGGTGGTGGTGTTGGGCGACGGCGGGCGGCCCCTGTGCCAAGCCCGGCTCAAAAAACTTCCCAGTGCCTCGCCCAGCGCACACCCTTTCATCATCTTCTCATCAACCAACACCTCCCACCTGAGAAAAGTCGGCCCCTCTGCGCAAGCAGTTTACGGCCGCATTTGACAGTTTCGCAGAGTCTCCTCTGGAACTTGTCTGCCCCGTCATCCGACGTGAGCACCAGTCCACGACACTTTCACCGGTCGTCGTGTCTTCCGAGCCGCAGGTGTGCACCGACGACACCTCGCCCTTCACTTCGCTTGTGCTGGTTTTTGTCGAGCGTTTCCTTTCCTCCCCGCTCTCCACTCCGAGCGACCTCCCGTAATACCCGGCCGTCGAGTTTGACATTCGCGCGCCATCGTCCGAGTCCGCCCTCCGTCGCCTCCGCTTAATCGCACCCGTCCGCTCGTCCGCCTCAACCCTCCAGCAAACGGATAAATGAGCAGCTCTAGCCCCGCGACGAACCCCACGACGAACGCCGCGCAGACCGCCAACGCCGCTTCCAACCAATCCACCGGAACGACGTCGCCCTCTGTCGCTGGCGCCGCTCAGCCCGCCGCCAAGTCGTACGCCAGTGCTGCGACAAAGAAGTCTGCTTCGCCTCCCGCGATCGCTTCTAGCACTCCCCAAGTGGCGGTGGGCTCTGCACAGCATGGAAAGACGGGCTCTGTGAACGGCAAAAGTCAAATCCAGCCCGCCGTTCCGGCCGTCGGCCCTGCGCCGATCGCCAATGGAGCTCCTGCCCACGGACGCAAGCCCTCTTCCATGACTATCAGCGCTGCTGGCACCTCTGGCCCCATGGCCAACGGCTCCAACAACCGCCCCAACATCAGCTTCGGTTCTATGAACGCAGGTGGCTCGCCTGCCATTGCGAACAGCGTTCCCCAGGCGCCGCAGAACAGCACGCCTAATCCGCGCATCACCTCGCCCGCGACCTCTCCCTCGCCCATTCCGCAGCCGCCTGCGAGCGGCGGGCGTCCGCCTGCCAGTTTGCAAGGCCAGGGCAACGGTTTGAGCTTCGGATCCATGGGCGGCGAAAATGGCGGCCAATCGGTATGCTCACCTCACCTCGTGTTACCTCGTCAGAGCCTGTTTGTTCATTTTCATCACTTGCAAAAAACCTCACCTGCTCTCCCGCTTTATCATACAAAGGACTGTGACCCTATGCTGTGGTTCACGCGCGCTGATGATTCTCGATACTTAATAGGGCCGACCCGTTTCTATGCCCCCACAGGGCCCACCGCCAATGCCGCAGGCTCAACACTTGCGCCGCGAGTCCTCGCAGTCTGCACACAGCGATATGAGCAACCCAGCAATGAACCGCAACTTCGTACCCCAGGCCGGTCGCGGTCGGGGTTACAACGGAGGGTACAACGCGCCCTCACCAGGCCCGCAGTTCCGCCAACCCCTCAACCAGATGCGCGGCCCTATGCCCGGCGGGTTCCAGGGTCAGGGCGGTCCCATGGGATCACCCTACCGCCAGAACCGCAGTCCTGCCATGACTCCGGCTACGATGCAGTCACAGGCGCAGTTTGCCAACCAACCGCAGATGCCCCACGCTGCGTACCCTGGCTACCCGCACCAGTTCCAACCAAATGTAAAAAACAAATCTCCCACCCTTGTCAGCATCTCTGGGCCAGTCGAAACTTCAACGACTAGCCGCCAACCTTCGCACCTTGCACTCTATTCAGTCGTCTCTTCGACTGAACTTCAGCACACCTTCAACACCCAACTTTCCACTTTTCCAACAATAACGCCAGAAAACGGCAATTTCGAAGACATTCTAACAGAACTCAAGGCTCAGGGCTTTTATGGGATGCAGCCTCAGCATCTCGATCCGACTCAGTTCAACCCCTACTACCAACCCGCTCCTGCCTACATGCACCCTGGCATGCCCTTCCAGGCCGGCGCTCCCCCGAGCCCTCGCCCCATGAACCATGCGCCCCACGCCGCACAGCCGTTCATCCCAGCTCAATATACCGCACCTCATGCACAGAGCATGTCGCGCACAAACTCGCAGGTTTCCGAACGTCCCCCTTCGACTATGGCAAACCCCCAAACGCCGTCGATGACTGCCGCTAGCCACGTCTCGCACACTCCGACCCAGAGCTCTAGCAGTCCCGCACCCTCTTCGAACTTCACGATACCCGCGAGGACTAAGAGCAAGGGAATTATCATCAAGAACCCTGATGGTGAGGTTGTAACTTTTGAGAAGAAGTCTTCTTCCCCCGCTCCGGGGCCCTCCAAGTCTCCTATTGTTGTTTCCTCCACCCCTACCCCTCCCCCACGCGCTCCCAGCGCCAATTCTCAGCACGGTCGGACGGACAGCATTTCGCAGAAGACCGCCGAAGAGAAGAAGGCGGAATTCCAAGAGCAGTTCCAGAAGCAGCTCGCTGAGGAAAGGCGCAGGAAGGACGAAGAGGAGAGGTTAACCAAAGAGAAGAAGGAGAAAGAAGAGAAGGAGGCAGCGGAAGCACAGGCAGCCAAGGACAAGGCTGAAGCCGAGGAGAAGGCCGCAAAGGAGCGTGAAGCTGCTGAGGCCGCTGCGAAGGAAGAGGCCGCGAAGAAGGCCAAGGAAGAGGCTGAGCAGAAGGCCAAGGAGGCAGAGAAGAAGGCGAAGGAGGCAGAGGAGAAGAAGGCTAAGGAGGCCGAGGAGGAGGCTGCCAAACAGGCCGATGAAGCCGCTAAGCAGGCCGATGAAGCCACCAAGAAGGCCGAGGAAGAGCGTCTCCGCAAGGAGGAGGATGAGCGCCTCGAGCGCGAAATTGCCGAGATGGAGGCCGCTGAGCGTGAGGAAGAAGAGCGCGAAAAGGCTTTCCAAGAAAAGAAGAAGAAGCAAAAGGAGGAGGCTGAGGCTAAGGCCGCAGAGGCCGCCAAGAATGCTGATGACGAGATGAAGCGTCTTGAGCGTGAAGCAGAGGAGCGCGAGCTCGCGAAGGAGCGCGGCGAGAAGAAGGAGCAGACCGAGGAGGAGAAGGCCGAGGCTGCCAAGCTGTTCGCTTCTCTCAAGAAGCCGACGCTTGGACCTGGTGCCGAAGCCGAGTCTGCTGCTGCTTCGGATGCCATGCCCCCGCCTGCGCAGCCTGCTTCGAAGGTGGCTGCCGCTGCCGCCAAGCCAAAGCCTGCTGCTCTTAAGCTTGAGACTCGCAAGCCTGTCGAGCCTCCGGCGCCTACTCCTGGTATGCAGGCCCTTAAATCTGCTCGCTTCCTGAGAGTGCAAGCCGACGACCTCAAGTATCCTGAGGGCGTCAAGTCGCCGAACCCTGCGCTCAACCAGGGCCGTGGTGGCAAGGGCTTCAAGTATGACAAGGACTTCCTGCTACAGTTCCAGGAGGTCTTCAAGGAGAAGCCTTCAGTCGACTGGGACAACAAAGTCAGGGAAACGGTTGGCGAAGGTGGCGACTCTGCCCGCCCTGGATCCGCCCGCACTCCTTCTGGCATGGGCAGCCGTGGCTCTCGCAACACAATGCCGCTACCTGGAGGATCCATTGGCAACTTCGCAATGACCGCCGGCAGCGGCAACCGTACTCTGCCTCGTGGCACCACTTCCGAGCAGCGGTTCAACATGGCCAACGGCATGGGATCTCGCAGCTCTTCCGCCAACCCTATGGCAAACTTCAGCGCTCGCACTGGCAGTTTTCCTGGTGGGGCTCTTGCTGGCGGTCGTTCTGCCTCGTCCTACGCTCCCGCGGTTAACAACTCGCCTCGTTCTGGCAGTGGTCGCAAGCAGCCGAGCCGTCGTGGTAACCCCTCAAGGATGAACGAGGAGAAGACCATGCCTCTGACCGCTAACGCTGATATTGCGCCCCTGGTTAAGTCGAATACTGGCTGGGTTCCGACTAGTCTTACGCAGCCTGCCCAGGTTAACCTTGCTGCGGGCAATCTTACCCCAGATGTCGTGCAGAGGAAGGTCAAGGCAGCTCTCAACAAGATGACTCCGGAGAAATTCGACAGAATTGCGGATCAAATTCTCGAGATTGCTAAGCAGTCCGAGAATGAGAGCGATGGCAGGACCCTGCGCCAAGTCATCCAGCTTACCTTTGAGAAGGCTTGCGACGAAGCTCACTGGGCTTCCATGTACGCTAAGTTCTGCAAGCGGATGCTTGAGACCATGTCCCCGGCCATCAAGGATGAAAACGTTCGCGACAAGAACGGCAACCCCGTCCTTGGTGGCAACCTGTTCCGCAAATACCTACTCAACCGCTGCCAAGAAGACTTCGAGCGGGGTTGGGAGGCCAATCTGCCCATGAGGAAAGAGGGCGAAAGCGAAGAGGCTGCCATGCTCAGCGAAGAGTACTACATTGCTGCCGCCGCGAAGAGAAAGGGTCTTGGTCTCATTCAGTTTATTGGTGAGCTCTACAAGCTCGGCATGCTTACGGTCCGCATCATGCACGAGTGTGTCATGAGATTGCTGAACTTCGAGGGAGTCCCTGACGAGTCCAACATTGAGTCTCTGGTCAAGCTACTGCGAACCGTTGGTGCCACCATGGAGACCAGCGAAGCTGGTGCCCAGATGATCCGCGCCTACTTTGAGCGCATCGAAAAGGTCAAGGATCTGCCCGCCCTCCCCAGCCGTATGCACTTCATGCTGCTCGATCTGGTCGAATTGAGGAGGAAGGGCTGGAAGTCGAAGGACGACGCCAAGGGCCCCAAGACGCTCCAGGAGATTCACGAGGAGGCTCTCAAGGCTCAGCAGCAAGCCGACCTCGAGAGGTCGCGCAATCCGCCTCGTGGTGGTGGCGGTCGCCCGGCTATGGGCCGTGGTGACGTTCGCTCTTTCTCCGGTGGTGGCATGATGCCCCCGCCGGACTACAAGAACAACACTTTGGGCATGGACGACCTCAGGAAACTGTCCAAGAACGCCTCTGGTCGCGCCTCCAGTTCTGGCCCTGGCACGTTCGGACCTTCCTCGCTATTTGCCGGTCGTAGTGGCAGCGGCCGTAGGAACCTCGGCCCTGGTGGCGGTCTGAACAGAGCCGGCGACGACTCTGGCAACTCTTCCCGCACCGGAACCCCACCTGTTAAGGAGAAGGAGACCCAATCCACGCATACGAACTCGTTCAGGTAAGTTTTCCCAACGGCTCCGTGAGTTTGCAAGTGCAGAGAGACTGACTTTATCACAGTGCGCTAGCAGCTCTTGAGGCCGGAGATGACGGCAACCATGAAGCTGCGTCTCCCGAGCCGAGCAAGGTCCAGCCAGCCGCGGCTGGCGGTGAGAAGAAGGAAGGTGCTGGAGCATAGATTCCTTTTGCATTCAACGGCATCTGATTTCTCCGACCGCGGCTCTTCCTCTTCGGACCTTCTCGGTTCGACCGTTTTCTACATTAGTTGCATAGATTTCGGTTTGCTTGCGCATCTGAACGGGCTGCATTTTCGCGTGGGTCTCTTCGTGGGCTGTCTTAAGACAAAAGTTCTTCTCCATTTCTTCGGGTTTCGGGCAGGGTTTGGGCAAAAAGAAAGGGCCGTCGTGTTTTCTCCAATTCCCAATGCTTCTTTGCTTTTCCTTCCTCGCGCAATGAACGTTTATGTATGGCGGGGACATTACCCCACGGCGTTGACGGCATTTTCCATTTCCTAATGATTCGACTTTTTCGCGAGTATCATCAGCAGAAAGAGCGGTGTGGAGGGGCCCTTTTCGTTGCTAGCCGGTCAAACAGACATGCTCGATTGGCATCTTACTCCTACACCCTGGGACACGGCACCGTGGCTCCGCTCGCTCCTTTGGTTCGGCTGTCGATATTGTTATGTACTGTGCGAGCAGGCTCTCTCAGCCAGCTCTGCTACGAGCTGGCTTCTACTGTGGCCTTCGCGACAAGCGTTGCTCGCTTGGGATTGACAAGGTTCTTCTTTTCCTTCGTGCGGGCTCGTGGAGGAAGGCAGCGGAGCGTCGTGACGATCAACCACACAGAAAGAAAGCAGTATGGGCTTGATGATCGCAACGTATGAATGGACCGGGAAAATGAGACGGACGAATGATGGAGCTGCCCGGCTGATTTTCTCTTCTCCTACCGCTACCGCTGTTACTTCTGCAGGGGCACTGCGATTCCTATCTTCCTTTCCTCCTCATTGTCGTCTTTACTCTGTACACAAGAGAGCGCAGATAATTATGCGAGGTTCCCAAAAATTTCAAGGCTATAGTGCATGGTTTGTGTGAAGCTGTTGATCTGATCTGACTTGCAGCTTGGGTGGAGGGAAGTTGACATAATATGGTCGCACCTAGATTGATGAGAGCCTCGCTAGGCAAAGGGCATCAAAACAAGTCGCGTGCGCTAAACCGAGCCTACCATTGGATTGGGAGGCACGGAGGCCATGACAAGCGGGGAGTTATATCGTCCGTCGCTAACAAAAACGGCTCGGGCGATCATATGCGTCCAAAGCGATGATCTTATTATTAATGCCAATTTCTTTCGATGCCCTGCTTAATGAAGTGGCCCTTCCGCGATATAGTATCTCAGACATGACATTCCCACATTTTCTTTTCCATCACACCCGTGCCCAAGGTATTGGGTCTCTCTTGATAATACTATTTCCCGCCGCACGCCCCATCGTTTCTCGCGATCTGTTTGTTATGCGGGGGTGCGAAGCAAGCACCGGCGCATGGGTGCGCCAAGGAAAATATTATGTCCCCGGAAGCGTGTGATTGGACGATGGTTGGGGTAGCGTAATGCTCTCGCGGGGATGATGATAGCCGTGTTTGGAGAAGACGTGAGGGGAGAGAGGAGAGGCGAAGAAGGTCTGAGATAGATTCGCTTAGTGTTGAGCAAAAGCCTCCTCCAAGATTTGCTAAGTATGGTCAGACCAGGCTGTGGTGGGCGATGAAGACAGTACTTCCAGACTTTCCCACGCAAACAGTAGCCATCAGTGGAGGAACTTTGATTGGCCGTCGATGAGAAGCAGATGCCCAGATAGCGGGTGAGACACAACAGAGTCTTTACCTCATCTGACGCAATACCCCAAGCGGCGGTCCCCTAAAAGTAGGATGTGTGTGCATATAGCCGGTGGACCCTGCAGGGAACAAGCCTGACGATCGCAGTCGCGCAGCCGATGCAGCTGATGCGCGGTTGTCGTCAGACCCCGGTGGCGCATCAGGTTCGTCAAATCAGGATCGAGATGCGGGTGGATCGTCCAACTGCGAACGTTGGCGTTGGCTAGACATGAAGACGTCATAGCCCCCTTGCGGATGGTCGAGCGGAGGAAGGAACGGCGTGCGGGGGCCACCACCGTTGATGCCTATATTAACAGCCGTTGGCTGCCTCCGTTTCGTACTCAATCGCAACATCATCGCAAGAATCAACCAGGTACTGCTCTCGAAAGCGGATCGAAATCAGCGAAATCAACACTGCCATACAAAACCTCGACTTCTACAACCACACACACAATGTCTTCCGATCAGAACCAGAACAAGCAAGGTACATATACATCAACCTCTCCTTCGCGACACTCACAATCGTCATCGCCACCTTTATTGCTTCTCTTGCGGGTGCTTGTTTTCTTACAGAAGTACCTGCTAAACGCTAATTAGGCATTTTCGGATCCTTAGGCAACGTCGCCGGCAGCGCTGCCGGCACCGTCGGCAAGGGTGTTTCGGGCGTCACCAACACCTTGGGTGAGACTGTCGGCACCGTGGGCAAGGGCCTCGGTGACACCCTCACTGGCGTGACAAAGGGTGTTGGAGACACCACCAAGGGTGAGTATCACTGTCCTAGTGATCACGGGAGAGATGAGGCTGATGATGTCAGGCGTCGGAAACACCGTCAGCGCCGGAACCGATAAGGTCGGAGACACCGTGTCTAGCAAGCCCAGCGACACCAAGTAAAGGAAAGTCTAAGGATGGAAGGTTATGATGTTATGATCACTACGTGCTGAGCATTTGCTCTTGCACTTTGCGAATGTAGTAATAGCAAATGCGACTCTTGATCGAGCCCAGATATTTCATGGGTCTAAATTGACACTTGCTTTGGAACGCCGAAAAGATCAACATTTCCGTCATAGCCAAACTTGCCATTATATTAACTTGCTATCTACCACTAATCATTCGTTCGACCATTCAGGCTTCTTCTTCTCGGCGAATGCGGCCATGCCTGCCATGTCATCAGTCGGCCGGCCTAACAAAGGACTTGGGCATACTTACCGATCTTTTGGTCCTTGCTGCCGAACAAGCTGTGGAAGACTCTCCGCTCGAATTCAACGCCCTCCCTGATTCCCTGGTCCTGACTCTTGTTCACAACCTCCTTGCCGGCCTTGACAGCTATCTTGCTATAGCCGGCGATCTTAGCGGCGGTATCAATGGCACCATTGACGCACTCGTCCGCGGTACCAAAGATCTTGGCTGCAAGACCCCACTCGTACGCTTGGGTCCCTGAGAAGTTGTCGCCGGTGAGGACGAGGTCCATAGCCTTGGCCTTGCCGATGGCGCGCGTCAGACGCTGGGAGCCGCCGGCGCCGGGGATGACGCCGAGCTTGATCTCGGGTTGGCCGAAGGTGGCGCCCTGGGAGCAGTAGAGGATGTCAGCCATCATGGCGAGCTCGCAGCCGCCACCAAGGGCGTAGCCGTTGACGGCGGAGATGATGGGCTTCTTGATCTGCGACGTCATGTCGGACCAGTCCTCGATGAAGTCGCGGCCGTAGGCGTCGGCAAACGATTTGTCCTTCATCTCCTTGATGTCAGCACCGGCGGCGAAGGCCTTCGTGGAGCCGGTGATGACGATGGCGCCAGTGTCCGCATCGGCGTCGAGCTTGCGCAACGCATCGTTGAGCTCGGCGATGAGCGGGGAGAAGAGGGCGTTGAGGGCTTTAGGGCGGTTAAGGGTGACTAAGGCAGAGAAAGAGATAGAGAGCAATTGTTAGCATACTGACATCAAAGCATCGCCGGGAAGCTGGAGCATACCCAACCCCACGCCAGGCTTGGGGGAGGAGACCTGAATGTGCTCATATGAAGGCAGCGCGGTGGAATAGCATCGGACAACGCGGGGGAAAGCTGGCGAGCGGACGAATTGCGAGGCGAGTCGCCGGGACGCGAGGAAGGAAGCCATTGTCGAAGCTAGACTAGAGTACAGGGCGCGTGCTGCAAATCAGTGAAGGGAGAGAGAGATGCGGGGCTGCGCTGCGCATTGTGAGCTCTGGCGGAGCTGCGCAGCTGCAGACATGTTCGGGCGTGTGCTATTGCCGAGGGAAGCCGCCCTGCGTCATAGCTCCGTGCGTGCGTCGTGCCTGAGCGGCAAGGCAGACGCGAGTGATGCCTCAGGCAACGAGGGGCACGGATCGTTTCAGGCGACTTGTCCCAAAGTTGGGGGAGGCGCAACACCAGCCGCGCAGTTCGGAATCGCGCCAGCGCCCGTTGAGCCACCCTCCCATCTCCGACAAAAAAAGGTTGCGTGTCTTGCTCAGCCACATCCACGCGCTGCCTTCGCCTCTTGGCCGACACGCCTTCTCTTCTGCCTCTTCCACCCACGCTCCTTCTGCTTGCGCCTCCATCTCGACGACTCTTGCTGCCTCGCCGCAACCTCCGCTATCATGGACGCGCCTGAGCCCGAGACCCCCTTTGCCGCCGTGAGCGCGCAAACCACCAAGTATGGCCAGGTAAGCACAGTCGCGGGTCCGGAATTGGCGCGCTCACTGACGCCACGCAAGATCTACCAAGCCTATCTCGACAAGTCGACGCCTTTCGTCACCCAGCGCTGGATAGGCACCGGCGTGCTCTTCCTCATCTTCGGTCTGCGCATTGTGTTTGCGCAAGGCTGGTACATTGGTATGGGAACGACCGATAGAAAACGGTTGCAAGCAAAGACTGACGACGTGCGGCGCAGTTGCCTACTCGCTGGGAATCTACCTCCTGAACCTCTTCCTGGCCTTCATCTCGCCCAAGTTCGACCCCGCGCTGGAGCAGGATGAGGGCATGGAGGACGGCACGGCGGGCGGGCTGCCCACCAAGGAGGAGGACGAGTTCCGGCCGTTCGTGAGGAGGCTTCCCGAGTTCAAGTTCTGGTACTCGGCCACGAAGGCCATCGCCATCGGCTTCGTCTGCAGCTGGTTCGTGATGTTCGACTTGCCCGTCTTCTGGCCCGTTCTGGTTGTCTACTGGTTGATTCTGTTCTGCTTGACGAGTAAGTCCCCTTGTAGCTGCAGGTGCGAGCCAGCGTCCATCTAACACAGTGCGCAGTGCGGAGGCAAATCCAGCATATGATCAAGTACCGCTACGTCCCCTTCACGGTCGGCAAGAAGAACTTCCGCGCCAAATGAGCGGAAGCGGAGCGAGAGCAGGCGAGGCTTTTGCGGCGGATGGGACGCTGTACTCATAACACCTTTGGCTTAGCCTCGGCATAATTTGGAGTCTGGAGGGCGTAATGCGCCATAGCCGTTGGTGGCAGCGTGTATGTGTATGTATGGACACGGAGTTATGAACAAGACCGGCTTGGATCAATCAATCGACAGCCATCATCATTCTCAACGTTTGCATCCGCTCAGGGCGTGTGATGTTGCTACGATGGGTCACGGATTGGCTCGAAAGAGGCACGACAAGCTCATTATGTTAGCAAATGGGGTCTACGTCTAGACATGTTAATAAAACTCAGCTACCCAAATAAGAAGCGTTATCCGTCTGGCGAGATGGAGGTAGCTATTACGAGGAAAAGACGACAGACATCTGCAGGTGCAAGAGCTTCGGTGATTTGAATGCCTAAATGGAAGGACTCTGGCGCTGCGTCTTCGGCATCGGGCCGGCGTGCTGACGACACGGCTGATGATTGGCCGAACCAAAACAACCACCACAGCGATCCCCCACTGGGCTGCCCCTCAACACCACGCGCCGGCGCACATGGCGCCATGAAGGCGTGTAAGAGGTCCGTTCCTGCGCGCTGCTTGCGGCTACCGTCTGCACGATCTGCGTCGCCTTGGGACCCTGACGTGCCGCCGCTGTTCTCGCCGAAGCGTGACGGAGAAGAGCCGCAACATGTGCTTGCAACCACCCGCCCTCATTGGTGTCGTTATTGTGTCTTCTGCCTTTGCTTCATCATGTGCGCCACTGCCGCGCAGACGCGCCGACCTAGCGACCGTCTGCCCTGCCCGCCACTTCCGTGACATATCCATGGTTACGCCCCCGCCTTGACACTTCCTTTGCCATCGCCCTCACCGTTCAACATGACGCTCGCACTCGCAGATCTCGGGGTTCTTCCGGGCATCCGCCTTCCATTCTGTGCCGACGTCCAAGTTGCTCTTTTCCTCGTTGGCTATGTCGCCTTCCTTGGCCTCATTCTGTACATTGGCTTCCGCTGGGACCAGCCCGGCAGGAGAAAGTCCGCCCGCCCGCCAAACGCAGTCGAAGCCTATCTCCGTTTCATCTGGGGCTGCTTTTTCAAGCCACACTCGGGTGACGGCAATGGTAGTCAGCAGGATGCTCTGGAGAGCTTCTACAAGCAACAGGCCTCCGTCTACGACGCCACCCGCGCCAAGCTCCTCCATGGCCGCAACGACATGCTCGGTCTAGTCGCAGCCCAGCTGCACCACAAGGCCAATGCTGGGCTCTATCCACGAAAGCCCGTCTGGGTCGATGTAAGTACAACCTTGTTTCGCATGTTGAAAGTGTCTCGTAATCGCCGCAGCGACCCTGCCCCTGCGAGGGGACCCCATCATACGGGACGTGACCGGCGATGCTGATGCGCCGCGTAGGTTGGTGGCGGTACGGGCTGGAACATCGAGCAGATGGCCCAGTTTGTTGATGTGCCTGGTTTCTTCCGTTCCGTCTACCTCGTCGACTTGTCGCCTTCTCTCTGCGACATCGCCCGCGCCCGCTTCGCGCACCTGGGTTGGACCAACGTCAAGGTTATCTGCCAGGACGCGCGCACCTTCCACCTCGCCGACCACGAGCCGGTTCATGAGACGGCCGTAATCCATGGGTACATGTCAGAGGCCCGCACGAACCCCTTTGGCGCGGAGCTCGTAACCATGAGCTATGCTCTGTCTATGATCCCCGAGTTCTACCCAGTCATCGACTCGCTCTCCTCTCTACTCTCTCCGAACGGCATCATTGGCGTGATTGACTTCTATGTTCAGAGCAAGGTGGATTTCCAGAGCAGAAACTATGTTGGAGGCGTCATAGACAGACACTGCATGTGGCTCTCGCGCGTCTTCTGGAGGACGTGGTTCGAGATTGATAGAGTCAACCTTGAGCCGGCAAGAAGGGTGCGTGCAGAAACACGGCTGGGTGAAGCCTGAGGCTGACGAGTACAGGACTATCTTGAGTACAAGTTCGGCACCATCCTCAACGTCAACGCTCGCAACCACTTCCTTGGTGTCCGCATCCCTTACTACGTCTGGGTGGGCTGCTCCAAGGAGAGTGGCTCCTCGCACGCCAGGCTCGCGGAGATCGACGCCGCTGCTACCGAGTCACCCTTCTTATCTGCCCTTGATCTCCAGGCTAGGTCCTCTGGTCGCCGCGACAGTGGTGTCGAGCTACACAGCAAGGCCTACGAATCGGCTGTCGTCAACCTTGCTGCTAGTCTGCCCCTGCCTGCCAGCTGGTACCAGAATCACCACTGGCGCATCTTCTACGATGACCAGCTGCAGAAGCACCGCCAGTTCAAGCATGAGTACATTTATGCGTTCACGTGGGAGGACAGCCGTGTCGATGCGCGCCTGCTGCAGGTCAGCTCCAATGATGTCATATTGGCGATTACCAGTGCTGGTGACAACATTCTGTCGTTTGCCCTGGAGAAGCCGAAGCGCATCCACGCCGTCGATCTGAAGTAAGGTCCACAGACTTCCTGTTTGACATCCGCGCTGACCACGACACCTTGAACAGCCCGAACCAGAATCACCTTCTTGAGCTCAAGGTCGCTGCCTTTACTGCTCTCGGTTATGCAGACGTATGGAAGCTCTTTGGTGAGGGCAAGCACGAGTCTTTCCGCGAGCTGCTCATCGGCAAGCTTTCACCACACCTTTCCAGCCTTGCCTTCCAGTTCTGGTTGCAGTACGGAGAGCAGACCTTCTCGCCCTCTGGAAAAGGCTTGTACTCAACCGGTGGCTCGGGGTTTGCACTGGCGTGGGTTGGGCGTTTACTGCGGTTCATGGGTCTCGAGCAAGAGGTCGACAAGCTGTGCGCCGCAGAGACGTTGAACGAGCAGCGGGAAATCTGGCAGCGCAGTATTCGAAAGGTGCTTCTGAGCAGGCTGCTCGCCTGGACGGTTGTTGGCAACGAGAAGTGGCTGTGGAAGGCGTTGGGTGTTCCGCCCAACCAGCGGAACATGATCGAGGAGGATTACACCAAGCTGAACGGGGAGGAGCAGGCGGCGCGAACAGAGCAATCTTCTCACCAGCAGCGACGAGGGAGCTCTGCCACCGCCGGCTCCTCACTCGCCAGCGGCCTCATGTCCGGCCATGCTATCTGGCAGTACGCCGTGAACACACTCGACCCCGTCGTCAACAGCACCCTGCTCAGCAACGACAACCACTACTACATGGTCTGCCTCAGGGGCCACTACACGCGCCGCTCGCACCCGGACTACCTCACCCCCAAGGCTCACATCAAGCTTTCCAAGTCCTCGCCTTTGACCCCTTCTTCTTCCCCGCTCTCGTCCCCCTTCTCCTCCACGACAGCCTCGCCCCGCCCCGACTACCACAACGACTCATCATCCGGCCCATCATCCCCCTCCGCTTCTCCGTCGCAACGCACCAACAGCACCGCCTTCGACCGTCTCCGCATCCACACCGACGAGCTCAACGAAGTCCTCGCCCGCATGGCTCCCGCCACCCTCACCATCGCCGTCGTCATGGACAGCATGGACTGGTTCCACCCTTGCGACTCCGCAACGGCGACGTCGCCGGCAACGAAGCAGATCCGCGCCCTCAACCGCGCGCTGCAGCACCGTGGCCGCGTGCTTCTCCGCTCCGCCTCGCTGCGGCCGTGGTACGTCGATGTGTTTGAGCGGGAGGGGTTCGCGGCGAAGCGCGTGGCGGCGAGGTGGCCGGGGACTTGTGTGGATCGCGTCAATATGTATGCGAGTGCGTGGATTTGCGTCAAGGTGGCGGATGTAGGGGAGGGTGTGGGGAGGAAGAGGGATGTTGATGGGCTGGGGAGGCCAATGGAGAGGTTGGATATTTGAACTAAGTGGGGTTGTGGTAGCATTGGTTGGGGCGGTCTCTTGTTGGTTCGATATCCTATTTTGCGCGTGTCATGCCATTTCTGAAGTGGGCTTTGTTACATGATCCAGTGCATCGCAATTTGCATGAGTGGCATTGAACTGCCTTTCTTTTCTTTCGTTTAGGGTATATAAAATTTGCATATGACGAACCCTTGCCTCTGCCAACCTGATAGAATACTCAGGCCCGCGGAAGTGAGGGGCAACGGTGCCTTGGTGTGGGTGGCAAGCTTGATTGAGTGTAATGGATGCAAAGAACAAAACCATAGCCAGGTCTGCTGCGAATTCGTGCATTGTGTGCGTTTGCAGGCAGTATCCCAAAAGGAGTTACGTATATTCGTATAAGAGGCTGAAGCGTTCGTGTGAGAAGGTAATGTCTAATTATGATGGTCATGAGTCCCGGATTGTAATACTATATAAGCCGCTCAAGAGCACGCATACTTTACAGCTCTTCACCAACAACCACCGCTAGATACAGTTACGGCGGAAATATCCAACAAAGCACAACGAAACCTTACGCTATATCGAGTATATTTTACATGACTTCAAGTAACCCTGCAAACATGTCAGTATCCGGCTCTGAACCCCCTTACCCTGGTATGCAATATGCATTCCGCGGATGCCGGTATCACTCGTAAATCAACCCCTGCTTGTGAGAGGATACTTATGTACGCCAGATATAGCTAACAATTGTTGGCAGCTTCATTACCTACGACATCCCCATCCGCGTTGTCAGCAGCCTCGGCCCAAATAACCCTGTCGAGGCCAGTGGAGACACGGAGGCTACTACTACTTCAAACCCGGTCAACAAGTGCGAAGACCCGCTCCCGGCCGCCCCCCAGCCAAAGAAGTAACTAATCCATTACCTTTGGGCGAGCCAACTATTCCCTTTCCCTTTCCCTTTCCCGTTCCCACGCTCACGACCACGACCACGTCCACGACCGCACACCTGCCTAAGCAGTGGACAAAAGGAAAAGAGGAACAAAGAAGAAAGAAAAGACACTGGTGTTAATTCCACGAGGTTCGACCTTGCAGTCTCTGCTTGTCTACCTCACTTCCCTTGGCCCTAAAAGGACCAACCAAAAAAGGCAAAACGGATATCCACCCCACCTGTATTTCAAGACTGGACATTGGACCGCCGTCGTGCGGCCAGCAGACCACCGGGTTTCGAAGTCTACTCGTTACAGCCTGGACTTTCTGAATTGCTATATATGCTTGGTCTCTTGTTTCCGCAAAGTTGCATTACTTGGTCGTTCGGGCCCTCGAGCTCCTTTTATCGTTTAGAAGAACACCAGGACATGCTTCTACACGGGACACGTCAATGATTCATGACAAAAATGGTTTTGCATTCCATAGCCACGGGGGCCGGGTCGTTCCTCTATTATAGTAGCTTGCCAGAAATTGCTGCCAGCCTTACTCGCGATCTGCCTGCCTGCCTCCCTCTCCCTCAAACACCCATCCATCATCGTCATCATCATCATCTTCCTCCACCAAAAAGGCATCAAACAGCCGTCGTTTAAGCGAACATGTTGATCGTCTCCTTCTTCTTGGCCTGCACCTCGAGGATGGCATCGACGTAGTGCTCGTGGCTGATCTTGTTCTGGCCGGAGCGCAGCGCAATCATGCCGGCCTCGACGCAGACGGCCTTGAGCTGGGCGCCGCCGAACTCGTCGGTGCTGCGCGCCAGCTCGGGCCAGTTGACCTTGTCGTCGACCGTCATCTTGCGGCTGTGGATGCGCAGGATCTGTGCGCGCGCCTCCTCGTTGGGCAGCGGGAACTCGATCTTGCGGTCCAGGCGGCCGGAACGCAGCAGAGCGGGGTCGAGCACGTCGACGCGGTTGGTGGCGGCGAGCACCTTGACACGATCATCCGAGGCGAAGCCGTCCAGTTGGTTGAGCAACTCCAGCATCGTTCGCTGCACCTCCCTGTCGCCCGACTTTTCCGAGTCGAAACGCTTAGTGCCGACGGCGTCGAGTTCGTCGATGAAGATGATGGAGGGCGCTTTCTCCTTGGCGAGGGCGAAGCAATCGCGCACCAGCTTCGCACCGTCACCAATGAACATCTGCACGAGTTGTGGGCCGGCGAGCTTAAGGAAGGTCGCATCGGTTTGTGCGGCACATGCACGGGCAAGCAGCGTCTTGCCCGTACCGGGGGGACCGTACATCAGCGCACCTGTGAGGGGAGAGTTAGCAGAGGCACGGATGCTGGGTCTGGGAGCATGTTACCCTTGGGTGCCTTGATGCCAATCTTCTTGAAGCGCTCGGCCTCCTTCATGGGCCAAACGACGGCCTCAACCAGCTCCTCGATCTGCTTGTCCAGACCTCCGACGTCCGTGTACTTTTCCGTCGGCTTCTCATCGACCTCCATGGCCTTCACTCTGCTGTCATACTCGGCAGGCAGGGTGTCCAGGACCAGGTAGGAGTCCTTGTTGACTCCGATCAGGTCGCCGGGCTTCAGCTTCTCGTGGTCGACAAGGCCGATGAGCGGCAGGAAGATGGTCTGGCGTGTGGAGGTCTTGATGACAGCGGACTTGCCGACGCGGGTGGCATCCAGGTCGATGTTGGCGCCCTCTTCGGCGGCTTCGGCGGTCACGTCAAGATCGAGGATCTCGACGACGTTGCCGACGAGATAGGGTAATTGTCTAGGGTGGTTAGTTGGTCGAGGTCGGCAGGGTTGGGGTGGGCGTGTACCTGTTGTTCTCGATCTTGTCCATGTTATCTTTGATCTTCTCGTGCATGGTGGCCTTCTCGTGTGTTAACCGCTGGAACTCGCTCTTCATGATGCGCATGTCGTTCTCCAGCAGACGGCGGCGGGCGACGATGTCGCGGGTGCTCGAGTTGAGGATGTCGGCGTCCAGCACGTCGTCGTCCTTGTTTTGGTCGTCGGCATCCTTCATCTCCGAGTCGCCGGGCTGGTTGGGCTTCTTGCCATCCTGGCCGTCGTCCTTCCTCTCGTCCTTGGCCGAGCGCTCAATGTCATCGAGATCCTCCAGCGTCGACATGGTGGCGGCGAGGTGTGCGGCGGCGGAGCGTGTGCCGAGGAAGCGGGGCGCAAGAGCGGGGCAGAAGAGGGGATCCTGAGTGCGGAGCGAGGGCGAAGGGGTGGGCGGGGGACGAAGGAAGCTGGGGAGATGTGTGGTGTTGGAGGTAGAGCTGCTGGAGCGGGTGCTGGCCATGGCCCGCGGAGCTCCCGCGCGGTCTTGGCGCTGATTATGTCATCACCCTGCTGCTGCATCGCTGCATCACCACGCAAGCTGCAATTGTTCGCCTTCGGACTGACATCTAGCTACGGCATCTGTCTACTGCTCGCACTTGCCCGGCACCCACTCCCCTCCTAGAGAACCCTGCCTCCGTTCGGCAGGTTCAGGGTTCTGTAACGTGACATGAAGTCATCGTTATTGACTACTCCATGTTAGCGATTCGACAAGGAAGTTGCGCTGGAGAACTCACTGTAGCCGCCACAGAGCCTGCGCTTGCCCGTGAAAGCCGACCGCCCGTGGAGGACGCGCCAGTTGTCGAAGACTGTGGTCTGGAGTCAGCATCGACCGTCTCCAGCCCCGCGGAAACACGTCTTACTCAAAGCCCGCCCCGGCTTCAGCTGCTCCCAATACTCGTTTTCGGCCGATCTTACGAGCTCGGTCCATTTCCTGGTACCTCCTGTCAGCGCCCATTCCTCTTGATCCATCTCTCTCCTACCTAGCTGCCCAGTACCACTTCTCGGTCGCGGGCAAGGGCACCATTATTGACGCCCTGTCCGAGTTGTTCCACCTGACTTGCTGAAGCATGGACGTGGGGCTGTGCTCGAGCACAGTATGCGTCTGGCGAGGCACGATGACGATTCCATCGTTGCCACTGGCATGACTGTTGATGTGGACCGTGGACAAGGTCCGGTACGCCGCGGGTTCTTTCTTCTTGAGCTTCATGGCAATATTGAATCCGTCTACAAGCAGCGAAGCGCCGCCATCGCCTTCGGTATGAGAGAGCAAATGGAACATCTGTAGCCTTGCAGGATCGCTGAAGTACGTGTTGTCCGTGTGCGCCTCCAGCGCAATCGAAGTGTACGCTGTGTCTTTGGACGCAAGGTCCGAAGTAAAGTCCCAGAAGCCGCCATAGTGCGTGTGGCGGATGAAGGAGATCCTTTCCAGCAACTTCTGAGTCGCTTCGGGAGTGGGCGGGCAGCCATCGACATAGGCAAACCCATACCTTTGCTAAGCGCGCATCAGCTGCCGCCATCTCCTGTGGAAGGGTTGCGCGTACGATCAGAGCAGTCCACTTGCCCACCTCCTCGTCCGACTTCATGACGGCCTCATAGTCTATAACCGGAGGGCGGTCCTTGATCGAGCGGCCCCAGAGCGTCGGGCTATAGCTGGTTAGCATCGGAGCGTGCGGAAGAACGGCCAACGCACATGTACGGTCCCGAGTACATAATGTCGTGGTTCGCGTGAGATGCTTGTTTGGTGAGGAAGTCCCTGGTGAAGCGACCGCGGTGGCCATCACTGACTGCTCGTGTCAGTCTCGCGCACTCGCCGAGGAAGTGCTCCGCCCCTACAGAGTGCATGAACTTCGCCATCAGCTTCAGAGCATTCGGCGACGCTGATGGCGGCTGGGATCTGGACTATCGTCAGCGTGCGGTTGGCCATGTGCGGGGCAGGCTGAGATACCGCATAGGTGTCGACCAGGCGCTGCCTCGTTTCGGGATGGACGCATTCAGAGCATCGGCAATTGTCCCTGCGCTGCCGGTCAATTCTCCAAACAACAGCGCCATGGCCGAGGTGCTGACCTTAACCAAATCGCCGGGCTGTCTTCTGAGTTAGCAACCGGCACTTCGATTCAGCACGTGTACGTGTCTTACATGGCTTGTGGGCCCTGGTGGTCTTGCACCACAATGCGGTTGTCTTGAACAGTCACATCGATCCACGGCGCGGTCTTGGTTCTCTTCACGTGCGCGCCTCTCGACCGGAATTGCCTGGTGGGAAATCGGCCCTGGGAGCTGTTGAGTTGGTCGAGATTAGGAGAAGGGGGAGGAGGCAATTACTGGCTGTAGGCGTTGGGAGAGCAAAGCAGACGGTCTGCGGACGGCAACAGATGCAATGCTGGACCGTGTTGTCAGTATACGGCGAAGCAGCAGCGCGCGGGGGTGTTGGAAAGCGTACCGACGGCCGAGCACCGATGGTGCAATTAGTGGGTTGACCATGGCCTCGATTCCAACCACACGTGTGCTAGCTCTGATGGAAGCTGGATGAAGGAGCGAACGCGGGATGGTCCGATGTTGTCGTGGCAGCTCCCTCGGGTCGGAGAATCGGAACCCGGACGGGATATCTCCTGTACCTTTACTCTAATTCGGGGGCAACCTGGACAGTCCGTTTTCGAGAACATGCAGTGATACTGTGTAATAGATCGTTTGGATTTGCATTCTGTCATTGGGTTCTTTCGATGCGGCGGTTATTGCATCTCAATACAACCATGTGCGGTACATATGATTTACTTTTTGTGCAACCACCATCGCGCAGTGGATATGTCAGTTCACTTCAAGATTGCCTATGTTCGGTGAGGTGGCCGAGTTGGTTATGGCGCCAGGTTAAGGTTAAAGCTTAACGAGTTTCCTGGTGGGGCAACCCGCGCGAGTTCGAGTCTCGTCCTCATCATCATCCTTTTTGCTTTATTTTTTTTGGCCGTAACTAGCAGCTCCTGGGTACGAACATTGTGTCTTTTTGCATCAGGAGGGAACATTCTCCGACTACGCCTCCGGACTCGCATCAATCCACGCCGTATTCGCGAACTCGCCGCTAAACGGCCACTGAAACACCTTCTCCACACTATCGTACGGCTCATACTCGTCCCTCGTCAACACCCTCGTCACATTCGCCGCCCTCCTCCCCGTCTCATTCCAGCCCGGCCCGAAATCGCCAAACTCAGCCATGAACGTATAGTTGTTCGTGCGCGGATCCGTCGTCCCCCACGGAATGTACCCGCTGTCCTTGACCGAATCATCCAGGTACGTGTCCGCGAAGATGCTGCGATGCTGCGCGTTCCACGGGCGGCCGAGGGGACACTGGCCCGCGATCGAGAGGGAGGCGTTGGCCTTACGCACCTCCGACTCGTGAATGTATACGCCGTATTTGTTGGCGAAGGTCGTGTTGGTGCCCTTCCACGCCGTGATGCCGCCGCCGCAGGAGCGCAGCGAGAGCAGCGACGATTGGATCCACGCCGTGCCGAAGCCGTAGAGGAAGTCGGTTTGCCCAGCGATGGTCGACGCGTGGATGTAGGCATTGCCGAGCTTGCCGATGTAGATCTGGTGGGCATTGTTTAGTCCCTCTTAAGTCCTCTCACGGACAGTTGAGGAATACTCACCGTATCCTGATAGCTGTAGAACCCGCAATAGTAAAACCCAGCATTCGCGTAGCTGACGCTGATAGCCAGGGCCGGCCCCGCCGAATACGGTGCGTAGTCGTTCACAAAGTCGATGTTGTACGCGCGGAAATCGGCATTGCCGAACGGCGTGCCCGCCGGCACCGCATGCCCCGTCGGCCCGCTGCCCGTCAGGCTGCTCTCGAGAGTCGGCGCGACCGTCAAGACGGACGTGTAGGCGTTGTCGAAGCTGTTGACCGCGTTGCCCGTCGCCTGTCGCCAGAGGACTGTCACGCCGTTGGTGGCGTTGTTGGGCGAGGACGTCTGGCCGAGGAGCGTGATGGACCCTGGACGCGTGATGTTGACTTGCTCAGTGTAGGTACCTGGCAGGATGAGGATGGTGGCGGGCGTGGTGGTGTTGCCAAGGGAGAGGACAGCGGATTGGATGGAAGTGAAAGTGGTGTTGCTCGTGGGGATGGTCCCATTGGGGCCCACGAGGAGCGTGTCGGGCGTGCAACCGTCCAAGGGGTTGGCTGTGGGCGCCTGACAGTCTGCGCGGCTGTAGGCGTGGGAGTGTGCGAGTGCGGAGAGCAGAAGCAGAGGGATGCCTATGCGCGACTTGAGTGAAGGGAAGACGGCCATGACGACCGAAAATCGGGGTTCCCAATGCTGTGGGAGAGCAGGAAAGCAAGCATGTCGATCTCATCTATGTACCTGGGCGCCGGTGTTTATCAATGTTCCAGCCGATGCGCGGAATTACCAGAAGCCGGCGATTAATGCACATGTGGGCCGGGAGAATCGAGGGGTAAGAGTCGTGTCGATAAGGGGAAACGGACATTTTCCCTGCTCGCAGGCGGGACATGCAAGCCATAGCGGGATATGCAAACACGATAGATGCCATCTCCGCCCAGGACATGGCTTTCTGGGGAAATTGTGGGGTTTAGCCGGACGTGGGGAAGCCAAGGATCCTCATTTCTTCCACCAGTGGCTTGCTTTGCTCGGAGGCCCGAATTGAGTCCGACGCTTGGACCCAGGGGCAGCATTGGGTAAGCTTTGGCGAAGCAAATGTACGTTTTCTTGCAAGTGACCGCTTGTGCTAGAAGATCCGAGTGCAGCTTCTGAATACCAGATTGTTGTGAAACGCGTGCTGTCATCACCAATTGCTTTATTACTGGGTCTCTCGCAGTCATTGGAGGCCTGACTAATTCAATGCACTCACAGCTGAACAGCATTGCCTCAATCCCTCTACTTCTGCTGGTACTTCTCGCCCGTACCCGCCTTGACCGCCGGCCTCTGCGCAATCCTGTCGATCCACTGGAGCAGATGCGGGAATTGCTTCAGGTCCTCCTTGGTGAGCCCGCTGAACTCCCACTTCGCAATCCACGGCCAGGTGCCGATGTCCGCGACGCTGTACTTGCCCTTGCCCTTGCCAGCCAAGTACTCGCGGGGTTCGCCGCTGTACTTTCCCGACAAGTGGATCTCGAGCACGCCGTAGACGCGCAGCGTCTCGTTGCGGAAGCGCTCAATGGCGTATGGAATCTTTTCCTTGGCGAACTTGCCAAAGTGATTCAGCTGGCCCTGGTACGGCGCTCCGCTGCCTGATCATTTACGTCATCAGCACCCATGACCGCGCACGTGAAGCCTCCTGAGAATGGGAGCAAGGGGGTAAAATCCTTACCGTGCCAGAAGAACAGCCACTGTAGCGCCTGGCTGCGCTCGAGGTCGTCCTTGAAGCCGAAGGCATCGTCCTTGTCGTACTTCTTGAGCAGGTACAGGAGCTCCGCCGACGTCTCGTGCACAGGGAAAGGCGGGCTTTGCGTATTGTCGACGATGATGGGGATCCGGCCATTGGGGTCCAGCCGCAGGAACCAATCTTTCTTTTGCTCGTTTGTCGAAATGTTGATCAGGGTCGTGGTCCAGTCGATGCCGTAGACCTGAGCCAGCTCCTCCAGGAAAATCTGGACCTTCTGGCCATTGGGAGTGCTCTGAGTGACGAGGTGTAGGCCCTTCGCGTTCTTCACGTCCGCGGGCGTGTCATCGCCGTAGAGATAAGACATCCTGTGTAAGTATGTGGAGGATCGTCTTCTGGCGTGTGAAAGAAGAAGCGTGAAGGTTGGAAAAGAGCTTTGGAGATGCAGTGGCTTTGTTGCCCAATTTCAAGTGCACGAATTGGAATCCAAGAGCTCTTAAGAGGCACGACCGAGGACTGTGGAGCTGGAAGTCGCGCGATATAACCTGGTGATGATACAAGGGTCTCGTCATCGACAGGGAGCACGCAATGCCCCGCAATTACTAAGCCAGCTGCCCGTTGCCCCGCACGCTGCTGCTTCGGGGCTTACCAACCGCCGAACGCGAAGTTGTCTTAAGCAGTCCCTGGTAATTCTTGCAAGGGATGTGTGGAGTGTATGGACGCATGTAGGCCACTGTGAATGTTTTTGTTCTCTTCATTACTTAATTATACTGATCATTAACAAAGTCAGCTCGTCTGCAGTCCGCGTCCAATAGAATTCAGCTCAAGCAGCAACGTTGACAGTACTGGCCGTCACGCTGTTATTCGCGCCATTCAAGACACCGCCGCCCGCAATAAGAATATCCCCCTCAGTGCCCCACACTAGCAAGCTGCGCGTGTATGAAGTTGTCTCAACCGTGTCCAAATCATACCAAGCATCCGCATCACCCAGAGCCCGGTTGATAAAGACTTGCGAGTCGGTGCCGCAGCTGACGACAATGGTACCGTTCTCGCCGCCAGCAGGAGTCCAGACAACGTACGGAGAACCGACGGGTACAGTGCCGTTCTGAGTGCGAATGACCTGACCTGGGGCCGAGTCGAACAGGAGCGGGTCTTCCGAAAGACGGTAGTAAACGGCGAAGTCGGCCTCCTCAGCGCCGTAGAACTCGTACGTGAGGAGGTACTGGCCATTGGGGAGAAGAGCGATGGTCGGCATACCAGGGCGCCAGTCGTAGGTATCGTAGGCAACATCGTCGACAACATCGCCCCAACTGACAAGGTCGGTGGAGACTTGGTGGACCATCTTCTGACCATGAGCGGGGTCGCGCTGGTCCGAGTAGTATGTGATGATTTGGTTGTTGTACTCCATGATGAAGGGTTCCCAGACCGGAGTCTCGCCGTTGTTGGGAAGACCACGACCTCCATTGGCGACTGATGAGACAAACTCCCAAGTGACACTTTGCACAAGTTAGAAACCACCTTTGTTCAGGCTTGAGAAACCCCGAACTTACCCTCTATCTTTGCTGGCATAGATGTCAATCTTCGTGAAGTTGAGGTCGGTGGGAAGCGCGTTCCCCGCCAAAAGGAGGGTGCCCGCTTCGTAGTCGCCATAGGCAGCCTTGAGCTCGTACAGGAACGGCTGGTAGCGGTTGCCCCAGTTGTTCACGGTGTCGTTGACCTTGGAAAGCTCGTACCAGCTTTCACCTTGGTCGTCGGAGCGGTAGATAGGGTACCACACAAGCGGAGGCTCGGGTGAGTAGTTTTCCCACGTAGCCAGAAGGGCATCCTCTTGCTCTAGGTACAACGTCCTTGCGTACAGTGTCCTGGGGACGATGTAGTCCGAGGGCGGGGTGAAAATAGTGACATGATCGAGGGCCTGCGCAAGATGCGACAGAGCCGCAGCGGCGAGCGCGAGCGAGAAACGCATCTTGAGGAGATGCGATTGCTTGCAGAGCACATGGTTGCAGTTACCCACCAGTTTTATACTCATGTAGAGAAAATAGAAGTACGACAAGCCCGGGCCTGGGGAGCGATCTACGCGAGGTCAAGAAAGCTAGTGAGGGGCCCCGGTGGGCGGACACCGCCCGCGTGGAGAGAACTGGAGAAACGGCCTCGGCGCATTGGTCCGCGAAACCTTGTTGACCCGCGCCATTCCGCAGAGAATCTTTCCCGTAGAGTAATAAAGCCGTGCTTACAGCATGCATTCCGTCATGACAAGCCCCTGCAGTAGCACTGACGTACCCTCGTGCGGACCGTGCCAGTACCACAGTCTCGTAGCGGAAGGAATAAAGCTTGAGAGGATACGAGCAAAATGCGAGGCTGGCACTCGCTCGAACGCGGTATGAATTGGTATTGAAACAGCAGTATGCGAGAGAAGGCGATGTATGATAGGACAAGATATCGACGTGAGCGCTGGTATACCCACGCTCGCTGGGCGCTGCTTGTTACGAACGGATGGGCGGCCAAGACCGGGCGGTGCTTGGGGTGTGGGGTACCTGCGTGCGGTGTGAAGGTGGCGTGTGGCTGGCACATCCACCGGCTGTTCTGATGTTAAGCGGGCGATATTCCATCAATCAGAAGACCGCAACTGTAGCACGAGTCGGGCCAAGCGCGTGACCAGACGCGAGGCTGGAGAGCCGCACTGAAGCATCGCGAGACCCAAGGGCCGGGCCAAGAGACATGCTTCGTATTGTTTGCAGCGATGACCGGCGCATCATTCGGCTGGTATGTCCAAGAATGGAAAACGGCCGGGTGGAAGGTGAGCGGTGCTGGCCAAGTCAAATGGACGGGTGGTGCCGCGAGAGAGACAGCACGTCGTTAAGGAAATGCGGAGAAGCGGCAGGCGGCGGAGGGAAATGCCGGAGACGACAAGCGAGGCTGCAGCACGCGCTCACGCGTCCGAAGGCGGCGAGAGTGGTCGGGCGGTGAGATGCGGCAGAATGCGCTGGAGCCTGGGCCACAGGGCCGCTGATGAGGTCATCAGGGTGCGGCTTCCATTCTAGGCCACCGTGAAAGCCCTCAGTTTCACTTTCAACTGCGCCGGCTGCTATTGTCGCCGCCACGGTATGCACTGTGCTACCACTATCCTTCGTCTGCTCATGCGCGCACCTTCTTCACTCTTCACAACCTGCATCCCGATCACAACCGCACATTGTGGTCATCGACAGCTCGTCGCCATTGCTGCGCGCAGTCGAGACACCGCCGTTGACTCCGCTACGCACCCACGCAGTGCACTCTCACTTCACCTGCGCGATCCTAGCCGCCTACCCGGCCATTTCGACAATCCAGTCTCCCACCGTACCTCGACCTTGAAATCCCCGATTTCGGCTCCCACTCTTGCGATCGCGCCACTTCCATTGTCCTAAACCGTGACGCCGCACAACGCAATGTCGGACCCATCACCTAGTGACGAGAGCACCCTCTCCAGTGCGCTTTCCTCACCTAGATCTGATATAGAGAAGCCGACCGAAGTCGACCACCGATCGCCGCAGATAGACAAGGGCAAGGGAAAAGTGGAAGAATCATCGGATGCTGAGGGATTGGATACTGACGGCGATGGTAACGAGGAGAATAGGCTGAGATTTCTCACCACTGTCCGCGATCAAGATGACCTTGAACGTGATATCGGTCGTCAAGCTGATAGGATGCTCACGGAACAAGCTGATGAGCGCGACAACAAGCGTCTGCAGAAGGCTCTGACCGAGAAGCAGCGCTGCACAACCCAACTGAAGAAGCTGGAAGAACGCCTAGCCGGCCCTGGCGGATCCACAATCAAGAACAAAATTAGGAAGGATGTTATCGACATGAAGGATCGTATCGAGAACTTGAGTTCTGATATTCAGCAAATCGAAAACCGCATCGTCGAGAGGCACCATCATGGTAACCCCGATGACCTATTGGAGGTTGGAGGCAATCGCCAACAACCGAACGAGAGTCGTCGAGACTTCCTCATTCGCACCGGCAAGATCACTCCCTTCTCAAGAATGGCTCGCCCTCCGAAGAAAATTGCTGAGAATGTGGGCGACGTGCTTCTGGATGCTGAGCTAGGTGAAGACGAACAAGAAGAGGAGGATCTAGAGGCTTCGTTCGCTCCAGAGGGTCCCGTGTCACATCGCAATTTGAGAAGACCTGGCTTTGCAGAGGATGTGAGCGAGACTGGTTCCACAGTCTCTGAGGAGAACGCACGATCTGCAAAGCGTCGCAAAATCGAGGTCACGGACGAAGATGGTCAATATTCGGAAGCAATGAGTGCCGCAAGTCAACAATCGGATGACGCATACGATCCTGGAATGACCGATCGTCAACTGGCTGTTCTTGGCTCAACGGATGAGGAACTTGACGGAGTTGAAGAGGATGACGATTACGATATGACTACGCCAGGCCACAAGCGTAAGCCGAAGCCGAAGCAAGCAAAGTCCAGAAAGAAGGCAAAGGTCGACAGTGAAGGTGCTAACGAAGACGAGGACCTTGCGGATCTCGATGATGGTAATGAGGCTCATTATCAATCCCGGCTCAAGAAATGGGTTAAGGATCGTGGTGCCGCCCGTCGTAGGGCGTGGGCTAGGCGCGGCTCAGTTGACAACTCTCTCCCACCGGATGAAGATGATGAGAAGCCTGAATGGCAACAGGCCCTTCCGCATATTCCTGACACAACGTTTGATGGTGGCTTCAAAGTTCCCGGTGATATTTATCCTAACCTTTTCGACTACCAGAAGACTGGAGTTCATTGGCTTTGGGAGCTGTACAGCCAGCAAGTTGGTGGAATCATTGGCGATGAGATGGGTCTGGGCAAGACTGTTCAGGCGATCTCCTTCATCGCCGGCCTCCATTATTCTGGCAGGCTTAACAAGCCAGTCATTGTTGTATGCCCTGCTACTGTTATGAAGCAATGGGTTACGGAATTCCACACTTGGTGGCCTGCTCTCCGGGTGTCGATCCTGCACAGCTCTGGAAGTGGCATGATGGATATGAGGAGGGAAAGCCAGATGGAACAGAACATGGAATCACGGTCCTTCTCCGAGAAGCAACCGCTGACGAAGTCTGAGAAGTCTGCAAAGAGGATTGTCGACAAGGTCAAAACTGATGGGCATATTCTGGTAACGACTTACTCCGGCCTTGCAACTTACGGCCAGTTCCTCATTCCAACTGAATGGGAGTACGCTGTTCTGGACGAAGGTCACAAGATTCGCAACCCGGATTCACGTGTCACTGTATACTGCAAGGAATTGCGCACAGCAAACCGCCTCATTCTCTCCGGGACCCCCATGCAAAACAACCTCGACGAGCTGTGGTCTTTGTTTGACTTTGTGTATCCAATGCGCCTGGGCACTCTCCCAGAGTTTCGCAACTCATTCGAAGTCCCAATCAAGCTTGGTGGATATGCCAACGCATCGAACTTTCAAGTTGAAACGGCTATGCGATGCGCAGAGGTGTTGAAGGAGACAATCAGCCCTTATCTCCTGCAACGCTACAAGGTCGATGTTGCTGCAGATTTGCCGAAGAAGACAGAACGCGTCCTATTTTGCCGGTTGACTGTGCCCCAAAGGAATGCTTACGAAGAGTTCCTTGCGTCGTCAGAGATGGGTTCAATCCTTGATGGCAAACGACAGGCCCTGTTTGGAATCGACATACTGCGCAAGGTCTGCAATCACCCTGACTTGATCCACCACAAATCGGAGAAGTTCAAGTCTGATCCGAAGTATGGTAGTGGGTCTAAGTCGGGCAAGATGCAAGTCGTGAAGGAATTGGTCCAGATGTGGAAGAGAGAAGGCCACAAGACTCTTCTGTTCGCCCAGCACAAGATAATGCTCGACATTCTCGAGAAGTTCATGAACAAGCTCGGCAACATCAACTATTTGCGGATGGACGGATCCACCAACATCAAAGCCCGCCAGGATCTTGTCGATAAGTTCAACAACGACCCTAACCTAGACGTTTTTCTCCTGACAACCAAAGTTGGAGGACTTGGCGTCAACTTGACAGGGGCTGATCGGGTCATCATATACGATCCAGACTGGAACCCTTCGACCGATGTGCAAGCTCGAGAGCGAGCGTGGCGTCTTGGACAGAAGCGCGAGGTTGAGGTTTATCGCCTCATGACTGCCGGTAGTATCGAAGAGAAGATTTACCACCGCCAAATTTTTAAGCAGTTCTTGACGAACAAGATTCTGAGAGATCCAAAGCAGCGCCAGACGTTCCAACTCAAGGATTTACATGACCTCTTCACGCTCGGCAATGCTGATGGTGAAACGGAGACCGGCAATCTCTTCCAGGGTACTGAAACCCGAATCTCCCGTTCGCCGACAGGGACTCGTGAGCAGAGTCCAAGACCCGATGAAGAGATATCGAAGATCTATGGAATTGAACGTGGAGAAAACTACCGGGCAGCAGATACAGGTGCCGAGTCTTCGGAAAATGGAGGAAAAGAAGCCGGTACTCAGCCTGCAGGCTCGAGTAAAGACGAACGCCTGATGACCACCATTTTCGCCCGCAGTGGTGTTCAGAGCTCGGTTGAGCATGACTCGATCATGGGATCCAACAGCAAAAAGAACACCATTGGTCCCGATCCAGTGGCGATTTCCAAGATGGCTCGCGAGAAGGCCGAGCAAGTTGCGCGTGAACTTGCTCGTTCCGCTGAGATGGCTCGAAACACACCAGCAGGCACGGTGACCTGGACCGGAGAGGCCGGTACTGCCGGCCGACCACCTTCTCCTCCGCCTCGACGGGATCGCTTCGGTACAATGCGTGGATCTCTCCGTGGCGGTCGCGGCGGCCGTGGTGGTCCGTCATCTAGCTCCGTGCTCTCCCACCTCTCTGTCCGCCAGGGCCGCGACGCTCCCGCGGCCAACAGCGCTGCCCGCCGCACCGGCCTTGCTGCGAGCGGTAGTCCCTCCACTCCACTTAACAGTGGTACGCCCCGCAGCGGCACGGCGTCGTCGTCACGAGGTAACACCCCGCGCCCTGCAGCGGCGGACCGCAAGAAGGATCTAGAGGGCACGGAGCTGTTCAAGGCTATCAGGAACTTCATGCGCACGCACGATGGCGTCGTGTACACGGAGATGATTAAGCAGCAATTTCAGTGGCAGGTCGGCGAAGGCAAGGAGAAGGCGGAGGAGTTCAGGGCCATGTTGAAAATCCTGGCAAAGCTGGAGAAGCCGAGTGGGGGCGATGGAAGGGGTAGGTGGACGCTGAAGACGGAGTGGAAGTGAGCTGGTTGAGGCTCAGGATGAATGTTGGAGGTAGATGGCATGATGATCGCACAAGCCAAAGAGTAGGAGGCTAGGAGAGAGGGGAGGTCGTCTGGCAATTTGAACCTATGAAAGGGTACGATAAAAATGGGACATGCGTGGCTCTGGTCAGATGGGCGAGAAAGAAAAAAAGGGTTATTATGGGATGATACCGGGGTTGGTGCAATGGTTCCTTTTTTCTGGAAATGATACCAATGACGGACGGATCAATGTCATGAATATTTTTTTTTTTTTGGACAAGAAATCTCCTCTAGAGGATCCGAATGGGTCTGTAGCATAGCGATGGTATGTTCTGTTCTAATAATTCACGGGCGAAGAGCATGCGGTAGAAGAGCTTTCATTTACAAACCGTAGCGCCTCTGGCATAGCATAAGTTCAACCAGTCGGATACTGGTGGTCATCCTCGATCCATAAGGATGGTGTGCAGATTCTACCACAGAAACAGCGAGGCAGCCATGGCAGCCCTGCTGTATTAGACCCTCCTAAAAAATTCTAATAAGCATTATACAAGGTTTACTTGTCTTTCTGATCCTCACTTTCAGCTCCACAGTCTCAATACGTAAAGTCAAAGCCATTGATAACATTGTTGTATCACTTGGCTTGAACTAGGTCATATTCAGACACCGAAACCTTCGGCCGAAGCGGCGTGATTGAGAGCCGAATTTACCGAGAAGTCGGCGTTGTTCGTCGCCGACGATTGGCAGCGGCTCGGGATGTGGAGATTTCTTTAGGAAGCCAAACCGGAAAGAAGGCCGCGGTATCTTGCAAGGGTACGGTGGAGTTTGGAAAAAACGTGTGAATCGGTATTTGCTTTTGCGGCTCAAAATTAAGTGTTTTGCCAACGATGCCGAGAGGGCCGTCCCGCGAAGCTTGAGTCTGCCACGAACTGACTCGTATGGAGTTGGAGAAGGACAACAAGTTGGTGTTCGGCTGCTATACCTAGCGGAAAATACTCAGTATACAACAATTTTGAGGCGCAAGGAAGAGGTCCCATATCCACGCTGTCAGCTCAACCCGCGAATTGGCCCCTTATTGGTCCACACGTCATATCAGCAGTGAGCCCCACTAACCTTTTGACTCACCTTTCAACGTCATTTCGAATATTTTCCCTCACTTCGGCCTCGGCCTCGGTGTGCCTCTCTGCGATACGCCCCGCGGAAACTACTTTGATATGAAACCGGTAAAATAACTCTGCGAAACACCCTCAGCCTATAAGTTTCTCGATACGCGTATACCCTTATCTCTACAAACGAACAGGCTCCGAAAATGCCGTTACCAGCTCTGAAGGTTCTCGTCATCGGCGCCGGCATAGGCGGTCTGACAAGCGCCCTCGCGCTGCGCCAGCAGGGGCACGAGGTCGAGGTAGTCCTCCCGAGGGAAAGAAATCAACAGACCCCTCCTCCTTCAGTGAGAAAACAAAGAAACCGACTAACATGTCTTCCCCAGATCCTCGAACGCTCCAGCCTCGCCCGCGAAGTTGGCGCCGCGGTGAACCTCGCCCCCAACGCTACCGCGCTGCTCAACTCGCTCTCCGTCTTTCCGGAGACCTTCGACGGCACCGAGTACCGCGGCATGTCGCTGAGGGACGGGCTGTCCGAAGATGCGCGGCTCAAGGTGCGCATCACCGTGGCTGAAGCGGACCGGGCTTCCTGGCAGGCGCCCTACTGGCTCGTCCACCGCATCGACCTGCACGCCGCGCTGAAGCGTCGCGCGGCCGAGGCGGGCGTGGTCCTGCGCACGGGGTGTCCGGTGGAGAAGGTGGATTGCGGGACGGCGCAGGTACGGCTGGCGGGCGGCGAGGTCAAGACGGCGGATTTGGTGGTCGCGGCGGATGGGCTGCATTCGGTGGCGAGGGAGGCGGTGGTCGGGCAACGCTTCGAGACCAGGTCGTCGGGCAAGTGCTGTTACCGGTGGCTGATGCCGTACGAGGCGTTCGCGGAGGACGACGAGTTGAGGATGTTTGCGGAGGAGCCGGGCGTGTTGACGGAGCTGACGGGTGGGGATAGGCGGATTGTGTTCTATCCCTGTTCTGGCGGGAAGTTGATGAACTGCGCGGCGTTCGTGCCGGTGGGGGAGGTGGGGGAGATCCAGCCGGGTACGTATGGTCAGCCAGCGAGATGGGCGGGGATGTCAAGAGAGAATGCTGACTGGTGGAGGGCGGTAGGATGGAATCAGTCGGGCAACAAGGAGAAGCTACTCAGCTCGTTCTCCGGCTTTGCGCCTTCGGTCAAGAAGATGCTGGGGAAGGCGCCAGAGGGCTCAGTGGCTGTGTGGGACCTGCTGGATTTGGACGTGCTTCCTACTTGGGTCAATGGGCGCGTGGCGCTGGTTGGGGATGCGGCGCACCCTTTCCTCCCGTGTATGACTGTCTCTGGAACTATGTCTGGCGCGATTGCTGATGGTTGATGCAGACATGGGCCAAGGTGCGGCGCAGGCCATCGAAGACGCTGTGGCATTGGCCACTTTGCTGCCTTCAAGCATTGCAGTTGAAGATGCTGCCCGCCACTTGCAGCTGTACGAGCAGTGTAGAAAGGAGCGGGCCGACTGGGTGCAGGAGGTCACCCGTGGCAGAGGCCAGGATGACACGAAGCGCGATCTCGGTAAGCACCCTGATGCCCTCGCTCCTGCATGCGTCTAACGGGTTGCAACAGGGGAAATCAACTCGCTGATGGCCCGCTGCATCGAGCACAACGCTCAGAAGCACGCTCTCGAGGTCCTTCAGGCCGCTACCCATGGCGAGGCAAGGATGTGAATGCGGGCATGTGTTTCGTCGGGTGGGCATTTAGTTTTCGGCCCAATCATCCTTAAGCAGTGCTTTCCCAGGGCAAACCGTGACGTCACCCGGAGATGGACGAGTCGGCGTCTTGCTCGCCTACGCCTTTACTTCCGCACTCACTCTGCTCTACAGCCGACTTGCCATGCCATCCCGCCCGCAGCGCACAGGAGCCGCCCGCACGAGACAGCGTGCCAAACAAGCCTGTCGGGAGTGCAACGCCCGACGCGTGCGCTGCAATGTCAACGACTCGCAGCCCTGCGACAATTGCCGCTCCTCCGGCAAGCCTTGCGAGCTCCTCCCTTCAAAAAGAGGCCGGTAATACGCACTCCCAGTCGAGCGCGTGCGCTGCTGAAAGGAAGCTGCAGATACCCCAGGAAGCCCCGGCAGCACCTGCCAGATAATGCACCTCAATTGAGCACTCCCGATGAATCTGCAGCCGTGCCTCCCATCCCGGTCAATGCCAGTTCACAAGATGGAGAAGCGCGAGGGAGCCATCACATACAACCGCATGCCACCCCCCTGCCCCCCGGCACCGCAAGCAGCTTCTTCTTCGGTGAATCCAATCTCCTTACCTCGGTCCCTCGCTCTGCTCTAGCCCCGCATGAACCACAGAGCGGTAGCTTGTCCTATCCAGGAATGTTTGATACCCCCCGCACTGAAGGTCACGGCGCAAATCCTGCCGACGGCGGAACGGAGCGCTACCTGGGTGACGAAGGCGCCTTGACATTTCCTGATTTGCAAAGCTGTTTGCCAGCCTTACGCGCCTACTTCGAATGGTTTCACCCATGCTTCCCCGTCGTCTCCAGGGCTGATATCGCGGCGAGTCTCTTGAACCAAAGCATTTCGTCTCTGTTGTTGCAAGCCATGCTCTTCATTTCCGCCACGTACTGTGACGAGAGCGCCATTACTGCCATGGGATTCAGCAGTCGTTTCGAGGCGAAATCTTCCTTCTACAACCGAGCACGTCTTCTTTTCGACGCGGACTGGGAGAAGGATCAGCTCACCGTCCTGCAGGCCTTATTTCTGATGAGCTTCTGGCGAGGCGGGCCCTCCAACATACGAGACGTCCGGTACTGGCTGGGGGTATCAATTTCGCTGGCACAGACCTTTGGGTTGCACAGATCAACTCTACTCACTACCAGGGACCTTGGCGTTGCTGCTTTGCGCAGGAGGATCTGGTGGTCCATATACGTCCGCGAACGACAGGCAGCAGCATCTTTAGGTTTACCTAGCCGCATCAGAGACGAGGATTGCGATGTTGAGATCCTCACAGCAGCGGACCTCGAGCATGACATTGACAATGACCTTAGTACCAACCTTGGTGCGTTTCGGCCTGAGCAAGTTGTGTATGTCATCAAGATGGTGGAAATCGCCAGACTACTTGGAAGAATAATCGACATTCATTTTGTTCCAGGCCGAGCCCCTTCACCTCAAGACAGTGTGCACAACCTCAAAGGCGCCCTCGAACAGTGGAGACATGACCTTCCAGCAGACATGAAATTTATTCCGGAACCGGACCAGACATCGGTCTGGGGGCATCTCTTACACCTGGCCTACAAGTAAGTGCCGCACGTAGTATTGCCAGCGCTCTCGTGGATTGACCTGCCTGCCAGCCACTTGCGCATCCTGATTCACAGGGGAGTATTTCTGCGGACACACGACAGTTCTGAGAAGCAGGCTGCTATCAGTGCCGCGTGCCGGATAAGCAGAATTGCTGAGGACATGTTGACTCAGAACACTATACGATTCGGACAGATGCATCTGTAGGTAAATCATCGGCATCTATTCGGTAAGCTTCCAATTGGCTGATGCTGGTTTACGGTAGGATTACCAGCTTGTTCGCAGCTCTCTGCATCCATGTCATTGAGATACGAATAGCCGACGGCGTGGCCAAACGTCTTGCGGAGAATAGGGCCCAGATGTGTTTGCTTGGCCTTAAGGAGATTCAGAAGTACTGGAGCATCAACAACCTCGTGCTTGATCTTTTCTTCCAATACTTGGATGAATCCACCTCCAGGAGACTCCATGGATACCCAACAGAAAGCTTTCGAGATCAAACAAACGCAGCTGTCGGATATGATAGGTCCACCCGCGTGTCAGCCGCTTCAGCAACCGCTGCAGATACTAGTTTACCAACTACTTCTCCGCAGACTCAGCCCGAGGCACTTGAATCTGACTTGTATCTGAACTTTTTCAGCACAAGTTGGGAGGGTGTGGACAACTCTACACTGGACTTTGGCTTGCTCTTTGACCCATCTCAGCGTCCACCCGGCGCTGTGTGAAGCACTCGAACTGGGACTTGGACACCTGGACACTTGCACACCACGGAAAGTAGTATTTCGAGTGTTTCATCCTAGATTGGTATTCAGCTCGTCTAATAACTACGCGGTAGCTCCAGCACCTTCTCGCTAATATAGTTCAAAATCATCTCTCGACTGACAGGAGCAATGCGCGGCACCAAGCACTCCCTAAACCACCGCTCGACATCGTACTCGGCAGCGTATCCCATTCCGCCATGAGTCAGTACCGACCTCTCGCACGCGGTGAAAGCTGCCTCAGCCGCCATGTATTTCGCGCTATTGCACGCAACGCCGAGCGAATGTGGAGTGATTGAATCGTCCGTCTTACTCGCATCAAACAGCCGCGCAGCATGATACGTAGCCAGCTTCGCGCCTTCAAGCTTCATGTACGCATCTGCCAACGGATGCGCAATAGCCTGGTTCTTGCCGATGGGGCGCTGGAAGACGGTCCTCTCTCGCGCATACTCGGCCGCCTTGTTCAACGCAGCGTACCCAAGCCCCAGCGCCTCACCGGCCAACAAACACCTCTCGGCATTCATGCCGTGCAGGATGACCTTGAACCCCCTGTTCTCCTCGCCGATCAACGTATCCGCGGGTATCTCGTAGTTGTCGAAGAAGACCTCATTCGCATCGACCGCGCGGCCGCCCATCTTGCTGATCCTCCGCATCTCCAACCCAGGCTTCGCCCTGTCCAGATCGACGCAAAACAGCGACAGGCCCTCACTCGGCTTCTTCACATCCTCAATCGGCGTTGTCCGCGCCAACAGCATCATCTTCCGCGCCACCTGCGCGCACGTAATCCAAATCTTTTGGCCCGTCACTCTGTACTTCGTCCCATCCTCGCTCTTCTTCGCAACCGTCCGCAGCCGCAGCGTATCCAACCCCGCATCCGGCTCCGTCACCCCAAAACACACCCGCCACTCGCCATTCACCACTCTCGGAAGCACCTCCCCCCGCTGCGCGTCGCTACCGAACCTTGCCAGCGGCTGCGTCGCGTAAACGTTCGCGTGCACTGCCTGCGCGCCCGCCATGCCGGCCCCGGACTCGGCAATGGTCTGCATCATCACCGTCGCCTCGGAGACGCCGAGGCCGCTGCCGCCCAGGTTCTCGGGCAGGGCGACGCCCAACCAACCCCCCGCGGCGAGGGCGGCGTGGAAGTCGGTCGGGTCGGTGCCCGTGGCGTCGCGTTCCTGCCAGTAGGTGTTGGGGAAGTTGGCGCAGACGGCGGAGACGCCGTCGCGGACGGCGAGCTGGGTTTCGGTCAGGATGGTGGTGTCCATGAGGCTGTTGGTCACGTTGCTGCGGCGGGGGGTGGTGGTGGAGAAGAAGCGGGAGGTCGGTTTTGCCGTTGTCGGCACTGTTGCTGCCGCCGCGGGGCTGATGAAGCGTGGCGGGTTGTTGTGGTTGTGGTGGTAGTGCGGCAGTGGCGACTGTGGTTGTCGAGCGCTCGTCGTGCGGAGCGTAGTCGCGGGGTACGAGAGTGGTAGGCGGAGCATTGCTGGCGATCGAGATATTCTTGATGCCATTGTCGTTGTCGTTGTGGGAGTGCCAATGGGGATCGGCGGAATTGCTTCTTGTCGGAAAGAGAGAGTTTGAGATGGAGGGCGTGAGGCTCTCTTTACTTTTGAATGCCGGAGGGACGCGCGGGGAGGAAGCTGGCTATGTCATAGGTCCCCGTGGATCCGGGGTTCGGACAGGGATCATGTTGCCGAGTGCTTATAGCCGACTCATTGCGCGAGCAAGCTCTGCTGCTGATCCGCACGGAATGCTCTTGTGGCTGGCTGGTGGTAGCCATGTGAGCTTGAAGTTCACTACGGTGAGCTCATCTAGCTTTTCTTGCGGTTAGTTTGGGAAAAGGGGATTCAAGCGCGTTGGAGCTCAGAGCGAGAGGTGTTGTCGGTAACTTGCTGCCACTTGGTCGGCGCCTCCTCCGCCGGCGCCGAGTAACCGTCCCCGAACGACACACAGGTATGGCGAAATACGCAAGCGCATGTACTGTTGTTTCTTTTTTCTTTTCCTTTCTAAGACCTGGCATGGTCTTCCGAGCATTTATGGACGAAATCCTAGTGTTTAAGTGCCCCCGTCCGTCATGCATAGTAAGTGTCTTGTAGAATCCGTGTAAGGGGCGCGGTGTTAGAAATAGGTACCAAGGTAGGGTAAGATATATGGGTAAGTAGTTAATTAGTTATGGTATCTACCCGGCTATAGGCCTTAAGATATCTGCCGTGTACGTGCCTAACCACGTAACGCTTAATATATAACTACTTTTAATACTTCTTCTTAAGCGGCACGTTCGCTTAATTCTACTACTCTAATTATATATACTTTCTTAGACTTCTAGTCTAGATACTTTCTTAGTTTAATAACTAACGCTAGACTTATTAAAACCTTAAAAAATTCTTTATAGAAAAAACACGAGAAAAGAGTTTCTAAATATAAAATAAAAATATAAATAGTAAATCTTAACGTCTATTTAGTTTAATAAAATTCTATAGCCGTAAATTCTTATCTTTTAGTAGCTCGTTACCGCTTAAGACTATTCTTTAAATTTACTTATAAGTATAAATAATATAGTAGTTTTATTCTATTTTAAAGTCGTTCGTATTATACTATACGCTTAGTAATATCGTCTAGGCTTTTATAAAGACTATAAGTTATTATTAATAGCTTAGTAAAACGTTTCTTCTTTATTTTAAGGCTATATCTAGTACTAGATCGTAGTTATAGATAAGTAGATATTTATCTCTATTCTTTATCTCTATAATAATTATAATCTTTTAGTAATACTATATCTAGTTCTACTAGCTAGTAGCTACCGTACTTTTAATTATTATAGTAAATAGTTTAAGCTATATTCGTTTTTCGTACTTCTTATTCTTTTAGAACTTCGTAAAGATATCTATTTCTTTTATATCTAGTAGAAAGAGAGTCTAATTAACGCGGTCTATTTTAGTATAAAAGATAACGGGCTTTTTATATATAAAGAAAGTATCTAGATAGCCGTTAAACTATTCTAAAAACGCGTAGAATTTAGATATAAATACTTTCGAATCGTTAAGGCCTAGAATAAAATAGAGAAATATATTACTTTTAGCGGTTAATCGTAAGTCTTACGATTAGTTATCTCGTAGTAGAAAACTATTCTTTAAGTCTTTAGAGACTATTATAAGAGAATAGAGTAGTAATAAAAGTTTTAAAGTTATAAAGTAGTTAAAGAGTTCGAATTTTTTATGTTAAGATAATATAGTTAGTTTATAAGACGTTATCTAGACGGTATAAAATAACTTTCTTTTAGTTATATAATCTTTTTATAATTCTCTTTAGATTCTTCGTTCTAGTCTAAGACTCTTTTTAAATAAGTTAAAGATATTATAAGATAGCGTCTTAGTAAGTTCGTTAATAATCTATTTCTTTATTTATTTATTTATTTATTTATTTAGTTTAACGTCTCTCTAGAGTCTAAGACTATTAAAGACGGGATCTTTTTAGAGGAAATTCGCTTTTATTTATATGTCTAAATATATGCGTATCGGAAGAGAATTCTAGAAAAGTACTAGAAACGATACGCTTAAAAGCTTATAAAAGAGATAAAAAGCGTAGAAAAAGTAAAAGAATACTAAGAAAATAAAGCGAAAGAAAAGAAAATAGCGAAAATAAAGATAAAAAATAAAGTAAGTAAGTTTTCTTCTTAGAGAGAGTCTTTTTAACTAGTTAGATTCGTTTAGCGTTTTTTTATTTAAGATCGATACTTACTTACTATTTATTATAACTAGCCGAAGTATTACTACTAGTAAACTAGCTATATAACTCTACTTCTAAATCTAGAAACTAGAAAAGAGCTCTAAATAGAGATTACTTAATTAAAATTTAAATCTCGGCTTTTTAGTCCCGTTAGCTTAGTTACTAACTATACTAAATAGCCGTAGATACTAGTAGAAACAACTACTTTCGCTTAAATACCCGCTATTTAGCCGTTTTTCTTTAGTTCTCGCCCGTTTTTACTCTAAATCGAACGCGGCGAAAGCGTTAAAAATAAGAAGAAGCTAAAGAAGAGAATAGAAGAAAGAAAGTAAGAAAGTAAGTAAAATAAGCGTTTAACGATACGTATTTAGATCTTATTAGATAAGTCGTTTAATTACTACCGTCTAGTAGTAATCTTTATTTATTCTAAGAACTTAGCCGTTAAGCTAGCTTTTAGAGTTAAGAAAAAGAGATTTAGTAGTTTAAGTCGATTCTTCTTAAGCCCGTCTTTTAAGAGAACCCGAGGGTTTCTATAAAGAGAGTAAAAGAAAAGTAAATAGCGCGATATTTATTTAGCCGTATAGCTATATCTATACTAGTTATTTTTAGCGTAGTTAAGGCGGTAAAGATAGAACTTAAAGTATTCGTATCTAATCTTTAGCTAGTAGAAGGCGAAGGCTATTTCTTTAATTTTTATAAAAGATTTAAGCCGCCGCTCTATCTCTAAACTAAAGATACGTTTATAGGGCGAGTTCGCCGCTAATTTAAGCTTCTTTTTCTACTTTTCGTAGATCTTCTACTTAATCTTACTTCGATAGAAGCTTAGAGAAGTAGAAGCCCTTCTAATAAAGTACTTTATAGCGCTTTTAGCGAGTCGATTAACGTACTTATTATCTAAAACGTTCTTATAGCCGAGATATTATTCTAGAGAGACGATATTTTCTCTATTTCTTAGTTTTTTAGCTAAACTAATAGCCCGAACTTATCGACCTTATTCGGGCGTATTAGAGGGCTTCTTTAGTTTAAGAATTACGGTTTAGTTATTCGCGTAGATTCTTATATCTTTATCGCGGATTCGACTTCTAACGGCGAAGTTAAGAGCTATTACTAGTTCTTTTATCTTATTATTATATACTAGATTCTTTAAATTAAGATTCTTATAAATCTAGCGCGTTAGGTTCTCTTTAGATTAGCTAAAGTCGAAAACTACTACTCTAACATCTATATTTTTACTTAAAGATAGAACGAAAGCGTTAGAGTAGATAGCTATTCGATTAAAGAGTATCTTCTTAATATTAAGTATATAGACCGTAGCCTACTTCTCTTTATTTAGAGGGCTAATTATAGTCGAGTAGAAAAGATCGCTAAACTACGATAAAAAGTAGAAGAAATTAATCTCTTCTAAGAAAGTAAATTACTCTTTAAGAAGAAGTTTAATCTTCTTTAACTACGTAGACGTCTCTATTTTTTATTAGTTAATATTAATCTTCTTTAGTTCGATTTAAAGAGAATAGAATTCTTCGAGTAAATTTATTTTAAGAGCGTATTTTTATAGCCGCTTATTTAGATAAATATTTACTAGTAGAATTCTACTCTTTATTTTTAGAGAAACTATAAAGGCGGTTTAAAAATCTCTAGAATCTTTTATAGAGTAAGATTCTAAAGAACTCTTAATTAACGGATAAACCGCCCCTAGTTTTTTTAGTAGATTTCGGAGTCGTAGTTTATAACCGTAGTAACGTAAGCTAAATAAAGCTAGCGAACTACGTAGAGAGAGAGTCTTCTTTTAACGTTAGCGAGTTTAAAGAGACGATAGAAGACTAAACGAGTCTAGCTAATTTTTTTAAATACGTATATCTTAAAGATAAATTTATAGTTAAAGTAGATTTCTAGCTACTTAATCTGTTCTTTTAATTCTACTATATTACCCGTAGATAATATAATAGATATAGAATAAAGTTTCGAGTTCTTCTTAAAAGAGCGGGTAAAGTATATAAGCTTCTATTACGAACCCTAGGGCATATAGGCTTTATAACCCTAAGGGCTAAAAGCCTACACGGAAGAAAGTACTATAAGAACTAATAAGCCCTACGAACGGCAGAGCCGTATAGGTAGAAATCTCGCACGGGAAGAACGGGCGTAGGGAAACTTAGCGCCTACGGGACTAAGCCTAGGCAGCAGCTAAAGCCCGTACGGGAAGAACGCCTATAGAGAACTTAAGAAGGACGGAAGACTATACGTAACGAAAAGATCGCGCGAAAAGCAGGGCCGTAGAAACTCGATAATCTAGTCGGATTATAGTCCCGTAAGAAATGCGGGATCTAAGAAGTAGAAAATAGGCGCGAAGGTACGAACGTAAGTAAGGCGGTTATTACGACCGCTTAGTAGCGCTAAAAGCCGAAAGTCGAAATCCCAAAAACTGCCCGAAGTGCCGAGGTTACGTGCGATCTACTAGTACCCTCTACTAAGGGCATACCTTATAATGCCCTTAATAAATAGTATTAAATAATAATGCCCTTAAGAAAAGGCATACTAGATTATAACTAGCTTTTCTATAGTATATAGACATACTCTCTTAGCTAGCATCTTAACCCTTCGTAGTTAACTTAAAGTTCTAATTTAAACCTTATTAATTTAGAGGTAACCGGCTCTCTATGCATCGTATAATTACGTAATACCTTCTTATCTAATTATTATTATCCCCCTCTTATCTCTTTAAGGTAAAACCTTCGGTTTAATCCACCTACTAAGCGACTTTAAAGCTTAGTAGAAGGAGCCTACCGTTATAGCTTCGTCTTTTTAAAATTAAATTTAATATAGTTTTTATAGCCTCGCGTAAAGAGTCTTTTTATCTTCTTCTTTAATATTTTCTTATTACTTTTTTAACTATCGAAGCTAGCTATTATCGTAACGTCGTCGATATAAGAGAGAAAAGAAGCCTTAAAGACGAAAAATATCTCTTAAAAATAGATTAAAAAGAGAATAAATAAGACTAGACTTTCTTATAAAATATTCGTCTCGATTAAACTAGACTCTTTTTCTTCTTTATTAAACGCGAGACTTAATATTTATATAGATATAAACGATTTTATCTACGTAAGTAGATTAATTAGTATACTAATTTAAGCTATTATAGCTAGAAGTTATTCTTTAACTACGTAGTTAAAGACGCTTTTAATATTAAGAAAAAGTACGAAGGTCTTACGTTTAAGACGGCGATTCTTCTTTACTTTATTTAATAAAAGTATTATAATATTAATCGCGAATTTCTTTAATCTTCTTCTAATTTAAATATAGTAAAGAAGATCGAAAGTCTTCGCTAAATAGTTTAGTCTTTTAGCCGTAATTCGTTCTAGTATCTTTTTAAAATAATTAAGAAGAGAAATAATATAATAGAACTTTAAGTTCGCGATATCGCTTTTTTTCTTACTTAAGATTATCTCGATAGTTATACGTTAGCCCGTTAGATAGTATTCGTAGACGAATAGCGTAGAAAAGATCTTATTAAAGACGCTAGACTTCGCTCTAAACGTATAGATAATAATTTTCTACGTAATAGTATCTAGTCTCGACGTTTTTCTCTTAATTTACGTAGAGTACGTATTCTTAATTTTTCTTAAACTAAGCTTCGGCTAGTTCTAGCGTTTAAAGACGTAGCTTTACTAGTTAAAAAAGATAATAGAAGAAAGCGGCGAAAAAAGTCTCTTTTTAAAAGCTAAATATTTTCTCTTAAAACTATCTTCTAGGCGTTTTTTCGTATGCGTTTTATAGCTAATCTTAGAAATTCTTATATATATTCTAGGCTTAGTATAAGCTATAGCCTTAAAGATAGTCTTAGAGATTTTTTTTTTTAAAAAAGAATTTTAGTATTCGCGTTTAGCTCTTTTAATCGCTTTAAAGTAGATATTTTAGCTATTTAAATACCGCCGCTTATTTTCTTTCGTACGTAGAGATCTAAAAGCGTTAGTCTCTCTTTATAGTTATTTTTATTTTTTTAGAAGCTTATTCGACTACTATAGCTTAGACCGAGCTTTTAGTTTTAATTAAAAAATAGATAGATTCGCCGTAGTAGATATAGTCTAGTTAAGGCTTATTTTTAGAGTATCTAACGTAAGTATTTAGCGAATCGAATCTTCTATTAAGTCTCTAGAAATATCTTTCGATAGAGAATTTAATTCTAGACTTCTTAGAGCCTTAAATATTATCGTCTTTATCTATTATTTAAAGATTTCTTAAAACTTAGGCTAGTCGGTCTTTTTTATATTAAATCTAGCGGTAGTAGCTATCGTAGAAGATTTCGTATAGTCTATTAATTCTAGACTAAATAAAATTATCTTATAATTAAAATCGAAGTTTATAATCGTTTACTAGTTAATAATTCTATTAGCTAAAGCTAACGTAGCTAGCGTAAGGTCGATAACTATCTCTTTTTTAAAATAAAAGCGGTAAAAGATATCTTTTTCTTCTTCGTTTAAAAGAGATAGATTATTTTCTTCGAACTATTCGACTAGTCGATTAGCGCTAGACGAAAAAGAAGATTTTAGATTCTACTAGAAATAATAAATATTAAAATTCTTAATAACTATAGCCTACGTTCTAAGAAATTATTATTATAGAACGCGTTCTAGAGTATATCGAGAATTATTACCCGTTTAATTCTTTTAGTTATATAAGTTAAGTAGCTTAAACTTAAACCTACGCTACTTTATATTTAAAACTATTAGGTTAAGACTTTACTAGAATCCGGCCTCTAAATTTATTTTCGTTTTTCTAAGAAAGCGAAAAACGTAGGTTAATATTTAAGGCCTAAGATCGAAAGAATAGATCGATAGAATTTAAATAAACGAGAAATAATTAATTAATCGAAAGCTCGAGTTCTCGTAGAGTAAGATATACGATTCTTAGTAAAGAACGAGGTCTATCTTTAACTCTACTATAATATCTAAAATAAATTTCGTTACCGAAATACTTCTATTTAAGTTAACTTATAGAACTCGTAAAGAACTTATTAAAAACAAGTTTATTTAGAGTTTTTTAGGGCGTTTCTCGGCTTCTTAAGCTTTTTAACCTTATATAAGATATTAGCGATAGAGAAGCGTCTTAAAATAGCTTAACGAGCTTCTTCTTTAATTTTAAAGATAAGTATAAGCGAGAACGCCCGCCGTTCTTCTCTTACTATCTTTAATATAAGCTAGTATTTATTATTTATTTATTTATTTAGTTTAACGTTTCTCTAGAGTCTAAGACTATTAGAGACGAGACTTCTTTAGAGAAGTCCGCTTCTACTTATATATCTAAATATATATATATCGGAATAGAGTTCTAGAAGAGTACTAGAAACGATACGCTTAAAAGCTTATAAGATAGATAGAAAGCGTAGAAAAAGTAAAAGAATAGTAAGAAAACGAAGCGGAGATAAAGAAAAACGGCTAAAATAAAGATAAAAAGTAAAGTAAGTAAGCTCTCTTCGTAGAGAGAGCCTCTTCGACTAGTTAGATTTATTTAGTATTCTTTTATCTAAGACCGATACTTACTTACTATTTATTATAACTAGCCGAAGTATTACTACTAGTAAACTAGCTATATAATTCTACTTCTAAATCTAGAAACTAGAAAAGAGCCCTAAATAGAGATTACTTAATCGAGATTCGAATTTTAGCTTTTTAGCCCCGTTAGCTTAGTTACTAACTATACTAGATAGCCGTAGATACTAGTAGAAACGACTATCTTAGCTTAAATACCCGCTATTTAGTCGTTTTTCTTCGATTCTCGCCCGTTTTTACTCTAAATTGAACGCGGCGAACCCGCCGAGAACGAAAAGAAGCTAAAGAAGAGAATAAAAGAAAGAAAATAAGTAAAATAAGCGTTCGGCGGTACGTATTTAGACCTTATTAGGCAGGTCGTTTAATTACTACCGCCTAGTAGTAATCTTTATTTATTCTAAGAACTTTACCGTTAAGCTAGCTTTTAGAGCTAAGAAAAAAAGATTCGATAGTTCGAGTCGATTCTTCTTAAGCCCGTCTTTTAAGAGAACCCGGGGGTTTCTATAAAGAGAGTAAAAAAGAAGTAAATAGCGCGGTATTTATCTAGTCGTACGGCTATATCTATACTAGTCGTTTTCGGCGTAGTTAAGGCGATAGAGATAAAACTTAAAGTATTCGTATTTAATCTTTAGCTAGTAGAAGACGAAGGCTATTTCTTTAACTTTTATAAAAGATTTAAGCCGCCGCCCTACCTCTAAACCGAAGATACGTTTATAGAGCGAGTTCGCCGCCGATTTAAGCTTCTTTTTCTACTCTTTATAGGTCTTCTACTTAATCTTACTTTAATAGAAGCTTAAAGAAGTAGAAGCCCTTCTAATAGAATACTTCGTAGCGCTTTTAGTAAGTCGATTAACGTACTCGTTACCTAGAACGTTCTTATAGCCGGGATATTATTCTAGAGAGACGGTATTTTCTCTATTTCTTAGCTTTTTAGCTAAACTAATAGCCCGAACTTATCGTTCTTATTCGGATATATTAGAGGGCTTTTTTAGCCTAAAAATCGCGGTCTAGTTATTCGCGTAGATTCTTATATCTTTATCGTAAACCCGACTTCTAACGGCGTAGATAAGGGCTATTACTAGCTCTTCTATCTCGCCGTTATATACTAGATTCTTTAAACTAAGATTCTTATAAATTTAGCGCGTTAAGTTCTCTTTAGATTAGCTAAAGTCGAAAACTACTACTTCTACGTCTATATTTCCGCCTAGGAATAGAACTAAGACGTCGAAGTAAATAGCTATTCGATTAGAAAATACCTCTTTAATATTAAGTACGTAGGCCGTAGCCTACTTCTCTTTATTTAGGGAGCTAATTAAAGCCGCGTAGAAAAGATTAGTAGCTTATAGCGAAAAGTAGAAGAGGTCGACTTCTTCTAAGAGAATAAATTACTCTCTAAGAAGAAGTTTAATCTTCTTTAACTACGTAGGCGTCTCTATTTTTTATTAGTCGAGGTTAATCTTCTCTAGTTCGATTTAAAGAAAATAAAATTCTTCGAGTAAATTTATTTTAAGAGCGTATTTTCGTAACCGCTTATTTAAACGAATATTCGCTAGTAGAATTCTACTCTCTATTTCTAGAGAAACTATTAGGGCGGTTTTAAAAACCTCTAAAATCTTTCGTAGGGTAAGATTCTAGAGAACCTTTAATTAACGGGTAAACCGTCTTTAGTTTTTCTAGTAGATTTCGAAGCCGTAGTCTATAACCGTAGTAACGTAAGCTAAGTAAAGCTAGCGAATTACGTAGAAAGAGAGCTCTCTCTCGACGTTAGCGAGCCTAAAGAGGCGATAAAAGACTAAACGAGTCTAGCTAATTCTTTTAGATATATATATCTTAAAAATAAACTCGTAGTCGAAGTAAATTTCTAGCTACTTAATCTATTCTTTCGGTTTTACTATATTACCTATAGATAATATAATAGATATAGAACGGGGTTTCGAGTTCTTTTTAAAAGAACGAGTAAAGTATATAAGCTTCGTTTTCTTAAAATCGAATTTAATATAGTTATCGTAGCCTCGCGTAAAGAGTCTTTTTATCTTCTTCTTTAATATCTTCTTATTACTTTTCTAGCTACCGAAGCTAGCTATTATCGTAATATCGTTAATATAGAAGAGAAAAGAAGTCTTAGAGACGAAAAATATCTCTTAAAGATAGATTAAAAAGAGAATAGAAGAGATCGAGCTTTCTTATAGAATATTTATTTTAATCGGGCTAAACTCTTCTTCTTCTTCGTTAAACGCGAGGCTTAATATTCGTATAGATATAAACGATTTTACCTACGCGAGTAGATTAATCGATATGCTAATTCGAGCTATTATAGCTAGAAGTTATTCTTTAACTACGTGGTTAAAGGCGCTTTTAATATCGAGAAAAAGTACGAAAATCTTACGTTTAAGACGACGATTCTTCTCTACTTTATTTAATAAAAGTATAGCGGTATCGATCGCGGATTTCTTTAGTCTTTCTCTAATTTAGATTTAGTAAAGAAGGTTAGAGGTCTTCGCTAGATAGTTTAGTCTTTTAGCCGTAATTTGTTCTAGTACTTTTCTAAGATAATTAAGAAGAGAAATAATATAATAGAACTTTAAGTCCGCGGTATCGCTCTTTTTCTTACTTAGAATTGTCTTAGTAGCCGTACGTTAGCTCGTAGAGTAATACCTATAGGCGAAAAGCGTAGAAAAGATCTTATTAAAGGCGTTGGGCTTCGCTTTAAACGCGTAGATAATAATTTTCTACGTAATAGCGTCTAGTCTTAGCGTTTTTCTCTTAATTTACGTAGAGTACGTATCTTTAATCTCTCTTAAACTAAGCTTCGGCCAGTTCTATTACGTAGAAACGTAGCTTTACTAGTTAAAAGAGGCGGTAGAAGGGGGCGGCGGAAAAAGCCTCTTTCTAAGAACTAAATACTTTTTCTTAAAACTATCTTCTAGGCGTTTTTCCGTATACGTATCGTAGCTAATCTTAAAGATTCTAGTATACGTTTTCGGCTTAGTATAAGCTATAGCCTTAAAGATAGTCTCGAGGGTTTCTTTCTCTAAAAAAGAATTCTAGTATTCGCGTTTAGCTCTTTTAACCGCTTCGAAGTAGATATTTTAACTATTTAAGTATCTTCGCTTATTTTCTTTCGTACGTAGAGATTTAAAAGCGTTAGTCTCTCTTCGTAGTCGTCTTCGTTCTTCTAAAAGCTCGTTCGACTACTACGGCTTAGATCGAGCTTCTAGTTTTAATTAGAAAATAGAAAGGTCCACTATAATAGATATAGCCTAGTTAAGGCTTATCTCTAAGACATCTAGCGCGGGTATTTAGCGGATCGAACCTTCTATTAAGTTTTTAGAGGTATCTTTCGATAGAGAATTTAATTCTAAGCTTTCTAGGGCTTTAAATACTATCGTCTCCGCCTATTATTTAAAGATTTCTTAAAACTTAGGCTAGTCGGCCTTTCTCGTATTAAATCTAGCGGTAGTAGCTATCGTAGAAGGTCTCGTATAGCCTATCGATTCTAGACTAAATAGAATTACCTTATAATTAAAATTAAAGTTCGTAATCGTTTACTAGTCGAAAATTCTATTAGCTAAAGCCGGCGTAGCTAGCGTAAGATCGATAACCGTCTCTTTCTCTAAATAAAGACGATAAAAGATACTCTTTTTTTTTTATTTAAGAGAGATAGATTATTTTCTTCGAACTATTTAACTAGCTAATTAGCGCTAGACGAGAAAGAAGATTTCGAATTCTACTAGAAATAATATATATTAAAATCCTCGATAACTATAGTCTACGTTCGAAGAAATTACTATTATAGAACGCGTTCTAGAGTATATCGAAAATCGTTACTCGTTTAATCTTTCTAGTTATATAAGTTAAGTAGCTTAAACTTAAACTTACGCTACTCTATACTTAAAACTATAAGGTCGAGACTTTACTAGAATCCGGCCTCTAAATTTATCTCTATTTCTCTAAGAAAGCGGGAAACGTAGATTAATATTCGAGGCCTTAGATTAGAAGAATAGACCGATAGAATTTAGATAAACGAGAAGTAGTTAATTAATCGAAAGCCTAAGTTCTCGTAGAATAAGATATATAGTTCTTAGTATAGAACGAGGTCTATCTTTAGCCCTACTATAATATCTAGAATAAATTTCGTTACCGAAATACTTTTATTTAAGTTAGCTTATAGAACTCGTAAAGAACTTATTAAAAACGAGTTTATTTAGAGTTCTTTAGAGCGTTTCTTAGTTCTTTAAGCTTTTTAGTCTTATAGAAGACGCTACTAATAAAGAAGCGTTTCGAGATAGTCTAGTAAGTCTTATCTTTAATCTTAAAGGCTAGAACGAGCGAGAATCGTAGCCGTTCTTTTCTTATCGCCTTCGGCGTAAGCTAGTAAAGAGTATCGATAATCTTAAACTTAAGGTTAAAGGTCGCGACTTTAAATTAAATAACCTCTCTAAACTTCTCGTAAGAGAGAGTAGAGAAGTCCCGCGTAAACACGCTATATACTACTACTTTAAACTACGTGCGGTTCTTTATAATCGACCGAATAGAGATAATCTAGTTAATTATAGCCGTATTCTTTAAAAGAAATTCGGCGGAGAAGGGCTCGTACGCGGTAAGAACGAGGTTCTTTTTTAGAGAAAGAGAGATCGTAGTAATAACGAGCTCGTTCTTATTTTACTAGTTTAAGAATACCTTATTAAAGGCGTTACGTAGGCCGAACGGCGAGAGGTCTTTAATTTTTATAGTTAAGATAAAAACTACTTAGCGAATAGTCTTCTTAGGCGCGAAAGTCTTCTACGCGGGGTTCTTCTACTTTTTCTTTAAAACGAGGGTAAACCCGTTCGCGTTTACTAAGGCCTTTACCGCTATAGAGACGTATATAGACGTTAGCTAGCTCGATACTATAATAGGCCTTTACGTAGGCCGGGCCGGCTACGCGTTAGCGTACGTAGGTTTCTACGAGGGCTACTTCGAAAAAGAAGCGGCGGTAGGCTTTAAGAAGATTTTTATAGTTTTTACGAGGTCTATTGCGGTCTTTTTAAGGGCTCGTATCTACGTAGCGAGAATTAAGTCGGCCTTATCTACGACTTTATTAGTTTCGATATACTATTATATAATTTTAATTAGGTCTAGAATAGACCTTTATTCTTTACCGGGCTTAGATAGATCTATAGCCTTAACGAAAAGGCTAAGAGATCGATCTATAGCCTCTTATATAATTTTTAACGAAAGCTCGATATTTTTCTCGTTTATCGTTTAAAAGATAAAATAAAAGATAAGTACGCCGTCTACTCTCTTAGTCGAAGAAATTAAAACGACTACGAGAAGTAGTCGTTTACGTAGATTAGCCTAGCTAAAGAGGTTTTCTACGAATTTAAAGACTAAGAGTTCTAGCGTAGCTACTATTAAAAGAGGCGTAGACGTAGTCGAAGGTTTCTCGAAGTTTTCTATAGTCGTATCTATAGCCTCGAAGTCCTCTACCTACGTTAGAGGTAAGATAGAGTCTAGAAAGAGTAAATTCTACTTCGAAGAAGTTATTCTAGGTTCGAAAGAAAAGTTTCTAAGCTCTTTCTAAAAGAAAAACGTATAGAGGGGAGCGTAAATAGAAAAAGAAGACTAGAAAATAAATTATCGGCTTTAGTTTCGTCTAAACTAAGCCGTAAATAAAAGAAATCTAGGCTAAAGCGAAGGTTTTACTTAATTACTTACTCTCTAGAAGTAAACGAAGAGGCTAATAGAGTTAACGCGAACGTCGAAGGTTTCGAAGAATCGAGAGTTATCTTAGCGTAAAGCTTAGACTAATTAGATTATCTATACACGCAAAACTCTTTAGTAAGGCCTAAGAAAGAGGCTTCTAGTAGGCTTTAGAGTAGAATTCTTAGGCGTAGAAAAGAGCTATCATAATATAACTTTAAAAATAAATTTCTTAGTATCTTACGGTGCTCTATATATAGTTTAGTACGAATTTAAATAATTTTCGAGGGTAAAGAAGGCTGCGAAGCCCTAGCTAGTCTAGTACTATCTAGAATATCTTTTTTTCTACGTACTACGTAATAGCGCGTACGTCTACGAAGCTAAGAATTAAGATTCTAGCTAAGAAAATTAAGGGCTTTCGAACGATACTAGTCTTAGCGTAATTCTCGAGAGTCGAATTCGAAGATTAGAAGATAGAACGAAGACGTTAAATATAAGCTAGTAAAAAATATCGATAATCTTAAATTTAAGATTAAAGATTATAACTTTAAATTAAATAACCTCTCTAAACTTCTTATAAGAGAGAGAAGAGAAGTCTCGTATAGATATATTATATACTACTACTTTAAACTACGTACGATTCTTTATAATTAACTAAGTAGAGATAACTTAGTTAATTATAGCCGTATTCTTTAGAAGAAATTCGATAGAGAAGAACTCGTACGTAGTAAGTACGAGATTCTTTTTTAAAAAGATAGAGATCGTAGTAATAACGAGCTCGTTCTTATTTTACTAGTTTAAGAATATTTTATTAAAGGCGTTACGTAGGCTAAATAAAGAGAGGTCTTCTACTTTTATAGCTAAAGTAAAAACTACTTAGCGAATAGTCTTCTTAAACGCGAAAGTCTTCTACGCGAGGTTCTTCTACTTTCTATTTAAGACGAGAGTAAATTCGTTCGCGTTTATTAAGGCTTTAGCCGCTATTAAGACGTACGTAGGCGTAGACTAACTAGATACTACGATAGATCTTTACGTAGATCGAGCCGGTTACGTATTCGCGTACGTAGGCCCCTATAAGAGCTACTTTAAAAAAAGAATAGCGATAGACTTTAAAAGAGTTTTTATTATTTTTACGAGGTTTACTATAGTCTTTTTAAGGGCTCGTATTTACGTAACGAGAATCGAGTCGACTTTCTTTATAATTCTACTAGTTTTAGTATACTATCGTATAATTTCGATTAGGTCTAAAATAGACCTCTATTCTTTTTTAGCCTTTAAGAGGTTCGCGGCTATAATAAGAAGGCTAAAAGATTAGTTAATAGCCTTTTAGGCGGTTTTTAACGAAAGTACTATACTTTTCTCGCTTTCTTCGTAGTAGATAAAGCGAAAGATAGATAATCCGCTTATTTTCTTTACTAAGAAAGTTAGAATAACTATTAGAGCGCGCCGTTTAAGTAAATCTTTTTAAATAAAGAGTTCTTTTATTTCGAAGGCCGAAGACTTCGAGGTAGTAACTCTTAGTAGCGGGATAGACGTAGCTAATAGTTTCTTAAAGTTTTTTATAGCCGTATCTATAGCCTTAAAGTCCTCTATCTATACTAAGAGAAGTAGAATAAAATTTGAAAAAAATAAATTCTACTTCGAAGAAGCTATTTTAGATTCGAAAGAAAGTTTTTAAGCTCTTTCTTAAAGAAAAACGTATAGAGAAAAGTATAAATAGAAGAAAAAGACTAGAAAATAAATTACTAACTTTAATTTCGTCTAAACTAAGCCGTAAATAAAAGAAATCTAGATTAAAGCGAAGGTTTTTCTTAATTACTTTTTTCTTAAAAGTAAACGAAGAGGCCGATAGAGTTAATATAAACGCTAAAGGTTTTAAAGAGACTAAGAAACGCCTTAGCGTAAAGCTCGAGCCGATCGAGTTATTTATACTTATAAAACTCTTTAGTAAGGCCTAAGAAAGAGGCTTTTAGTAGACTTTAAAGTAGAATTTCTAGGCGTAGAAAAAAGCTATCGTAATATAACTTTAGAAATAAATTTCTTAGTATCTTACGATACTCTATATATAATTTAGTACGAATTCGAGTAATTTTTAAGAGTAGAGAAAGCTACGAAGCCCTAGCTAGTTTAGTACTATTTAGAATATCTTTTTTTCTACGTACTACGTAATAGCGCGTACGTCTACGAAGCTAAAAATTAAGATTCTAGCTAAGAGAATTAAGGGCTTTCGAATAGTATTAGTTTTAGCGTAATTCTTAAGGGTCGAATTTAAAGATATTATATTTATTTCTTTATAAGTATATATTTTAGCCGTACTATCTTTTTTTCTATCTTTTAACGTACGTAGTATTATTAAATATTAATATACTTCGTTCTAGAGTAGTTTTCTAGATTCTTCGCGAGTATAATAACTTTCTAATTATTATCGAGAATAATCGTTACTACTAAATATTATAATACGTCTTTATTTAGTATTTTTTATAGAAGAATACGTAGCTAAATAGCTTTTTTTATAGTTTACGTCTTCTCTATATACTCTACTTCGTATAAAAATAAAGTAATAACGAATTAATACTTACTTTACTAGCTAATAGCTTCGCTTTTAATATTAAAGACGTAGCCGATAGTTAATCTTCTCGTATTTAGATCTTCTATTTAGTTTAAGTTCGTATACTCTTTAAGATTTTAAAGTAATTCTTTAAATACTAGTTCGAAGTCGAGTAAGCTCTTAATATATCGAAAAATTCGTTAAATAGTTTTAATACGTAGTTCGTTTAGATTCGCTATATATTAACTTAGATATAATATAGCGAATACTAAATTAAGTCTAGTATCTAGTATCGCGTATATAAGAAATTCTACGGCGCTAGCGTACTAGTATTATTTCTTAAACGAGGCCTAGTAATTTAAATTAGACTTAAAAAGCTTCTTCGTCTCTATTAGCGTATCTCTAAAATTATAGTTAAATATATTAAAGTCTCGTAGAATCTTCTTTAAATACGTTTTTTAAAATAATTAAATCGTCTTATTAGCTCGATTTCTCGTAATCTAAATATCTAAATAGTAGTATACTAGACTTATATTTAATATATAGAACTTCTTATTTAGAGCCTCTTTAATTTCTTTAACTTTCTTCTACGAGGGTCTCGTAATAAGTAGATTATCTATATATAAAGTAATAAAAGTATATCCTCGCGCGAAGATTTTAAAGTTTAAATTAAGAGACTTAAAGTCTAGTATTTAAAGAAAGAAAGTAATAGTATTATATTAGATTCGAAGTAACTACTTTAGTTTATATAACGTCTTATTAAGTTAATATACTCGATTAGTACTATATTCTAGCTTTATAGACTATTTAACGTAAATCTTCTCTTTAATTTCTTTATAAAAAAAGACCGTTTAAACGTCTATCTATTTAATTTCTAAGTCTAGAACGGCCGCGATTATAAAAAGAGTCTTATAGTTTATAGACTTAACTACGAACGTAAAGATCTTATAATAGTTTACTTTTTCTTCTTATTTAAAGTCTCGTACTATCTAGCGAGTCTTATATCTCTCTATTCTTTTATCTATTTTCTATTTTATCTTATAGATCTATTTTTCTTTTAGAATCTTTTAGTTTACTAGTTTTAGAATAAGAGTCTAGGTTTTATTTTCTTTAAGTAATAAGAGTTCTTATTTTATATCTTTCTTCTACTTATTTTATTATATATTAAATTAAGCTTCTTTAAGAGTCTTTAGATTTACTTAGTTTACGCTAGGCGCGGTATCTAGAAAGGCGTTATTATAGAGTAGAGCGGCTATACTAAGTATCTACTATCGATATTTATATATAGCTTCTTTTATAGATATAATCTTATAGTTATACGTAAAATCTACTTTTATTCTCTTATTATAAACCTCTTCGCTATTTATAAGTAAATCTCTCTTTAAAGATAACGCTTATTTATTATTATTTATTTATATTCGCCGTCTCGTTATACTAGAGCGTCTATCTTATTATTTTATACTTCTCTACTCTTAGACTTATTAAGCGTAATAGCCTAATATTCTACTACGTATATTAATTTAGTAACTATACTAGAGAAAGAAAAAGAGTAATTAGACGCGCTAATTACTTCTTAAAAGTACTAAGAGAAAGAGTTAAAGTATAAAGTAGTAGAATAGTACTACTATACTCGTAGTTAACTAACGAGAAAATAGAAATCGACTCTTATAACCGTTATAAGAGTTAGCGAAGAAACTAATTAACTCTAAAGAATTATAACCCGTACGTACGATACGCTTAAGAACGATACTAATATACGACTATCGCGCGTAAAAGCGGGCTTAGTCTAGAAATAGTTTCTTATCGAAGACTAGAACTATCTAAATTTACTAGAATAGAAATATTAAACGAGTAGAGATAGCGCGAAAGAATTAATCGAAAAAGCTACTAACTAGAGTCGAGAGATTAATTAGAAGATAGATTTATAGAGAATAAATAATAGCTAATAAAAGTACGGCTTAGAAGAGAAGCTTTAAGACTTACGTTATATAATAGCTATTTAACTAATCGAATCGCGAGAAGAATTAATACTTTTATAGTCTTTATATAGAAATAATAGAGGGTAACGATAATATTAAACTAAAGCGATAAAGTATAGTCGCGCGATAATAACTACGATTTATAATTACTCGAGAATCGAAGCTACGACTATTACTAGTACGAAGATATAAAGCGCGGCTCTCTTATAAGAAGTTAAAATAATAATAGTATAAGCGATAGTAATTTTATTACTTCTAAACTTTCTTTCGGCGCCTAGTACGAAGAAGAACTATATAACTATAGTCTTAAGCTATACTCTAATTTTATAATATCTACTAGAAACGACTTTAAAGAAAGTAATAGTAAGTCGTTTACTAACTAGAGTATCTTCTCTAGTAATAACTCTTCTTTCGTTATCTTTATAGCTTTCTCTCTAATACTCTTTCTCTTCTATACTAATCTCGTAGTTTTAATTAACTTCTTTCGTATCGAGTCTCTAGTTCGTAGCGTAAAGAATATTATATCGACTTCTCTAATAAAGAAAGCTTCTTTTAAGTTTAATAGTACGAAGGTTACTATATTTCTAGAGAAGTATAAGAATATAACGAACGACTACGAATTAACGAATAAAGAGAAGGTTTTACGTCTTTCTCGCTATTATAATTTACTAATTAAAACTACTCTTAAACGATCTAAGAAGTATCTAAGTCGAGACTAGAACGTAATAAAGAAGCGGCTTAAGCGTAAATATAAGAGTAGTAATAGCTATAACTAAGTTTTTAGAAAGTAGTTCTTAAAGAACTTCGTAAAGAAAAACGTTAAAGCTCGTAAAACGTATATCGGCCTTTAGAAATATATTACTATCTACTACGCTATCTTAGAGGCTTTAATTAATACTAAATAGCTTACTAAGAAGAACTAAGAAAAGTATTATCTTTAAAAATTACCGCGTTTTTTTACTAAGAAGGTCTCTAAGACTTATAATATTAACTATAACGATCTTAAAACGTTCTAGTACTTAATTATTCGTAAGAAGATCTTAGACTTTTTTATTAACTTAGAAACGATCGATAAGATTTACGAGAAAGATAGACGAAAGTCTTTTAGTACTTTTAAGACCGCTATTAAGAATAAGACCGCTACTTTAGCTAAGAAAGAAGAGTTTATTAAATAGTTAACTACTCTTAGCTTTACTTCGAAGTATCTTTTAGATACTAATATCGATAAGATTAGCGAGTAACTTAAAAACTTCGCTATTAGTAATAGTCTTACGTTTACTTTCTAAGCCGTTAATAACCTTCTAATTAGATCGCTAGAGTCTATTCGCGTAAACTCTCTATAGAAGAGGCGTCTTATAAAGCTTTACGTGCTAAACTATCTTTAAACGTAGTTTAGCGCCTCGGCTTCTAACCCCTAGCCTACGCCGTACTAAGAAATCTAAGATAGTTTTCGTACTAACGCGATAATCTAGTAAGATAACTAGAACGGCCTAAATCTTTATTAGAGCGGTTATAGCGAACGATATATCTTTTATAGAGATTATCTCTTTATTAAGAAAGAAAGCTAGAGGGGTATCTTTTATACTATTAGTAATATCTTTTTCTAGAAATCTAAAGAAATAATAAATACTAAGCGAATCTTTCTTTCTTAGTATAATAAGCTTATCGACCTTAAGATTAAAATAATAAAGTAAAGTATTAATATACGAAAAGTAGAGAAAGTCTATAGAAGCTCTTATTCTTCGATATTCTAGTCGCGGATGTTATAAGCACCGAGACCTATTAATATAAGAGTATTATTCGTCTAAATAGCGCGCTCTAAATATAATACTATATACGATTACGAGGTTTTAAGAAGCGAGAAAGATAAAAAAGAGAACGTATTTAATATAAGTATAGAACGTAAAGCGCCGCGAGGCCTTAGAAGAGATATCTAAAGAGAAAGAGTTATTAAAAATTATTCGACGAAAATAAAAGAACTTAGGCCTAGAAACTTTATAAAAGAAGGTCTAGAGACTATTTCGAAAACGTAGATAGACGCTTCTATTTAGAAAGATACTCTAATATAGAGTTTATCGTATTTAAATAAGTAGTCTTAGACTCTACGTTATAATATCTAAAGAGAAAACACGCTCTCTAAATAAATAAAAGCGAAGTCTCTAGAGTCTATAAACGTCGAGAAAAAGATTCTTAAAAATAAGATTAAATCGAAAAAGCCTAAGAGAAAGCTTAACTCTAAACTTATAAAGATACTAGATCTAAACGCTAAAATTACTACGAAGAATTTAAACGAACTCTTATCTCTAGCTATACTAATAAGATTAAAGTATAAAATATATCGCGTTCTTAATAAGATATTTAACGTACGCCTTATCGACTAATAGCTAAATAAAGTCGTATCTAAGGGCGCGGAATTTCGAAAGTCTAAAGTAGTAGTTACTAGTAGTACTCTTATTAATCGTATAGAAGAAAAACGACCCTTAATAGAAGAAAAGATATTTATAAAGTACTAGAAAATAGAAATAGCGCTTAATCGAAAAATCTATTCGCTTAGCCTAGCTAGTATCGAGAAGTTTATACGAGAATCGTAAAAAATTCTATTTAATATTAACTTCGAGATTAATATTTTATCTCGAAAGGTCGCGAAAAATAGTAAGCTAGCTATTATCGAGCTATCTAAGTCGCTTACTAGGTTTAAAGTAATTTTAATAGCTAAAGAGCTAATATTCTTTATAAAATATATGCTTTACTATAATATTTAAATAGAAGAAGCGAACTTTCTAGAGTATTTCTTTATTATAGACCGCCTATCGCACGACGTTCTAGTAGAAGAATCGTAGCTTTAAATATTAAGGTTTAGTCTATAGTATTAGACGAATAGAAAGATTTTATATTAGCTATATATCTTAAATTAAGAAAAGTAAGTAATATTTCGTACTAATAGAACTAATAAGACTTTAGACTTTAAAGTCGCTAACGTTAGTTCTTTAAAAGCGATAGCGAAAAAGACTTAGAAAAACTTTCTCGTAGAATTAATTACGAAGCTCTTCGAGTAGTTAATTTATAACTATAAGAAGAACTTAAAACGCCTTCTACTTACGAGTATCGTTCTACGGTACTATTCGAAGAAGCGAAGAAAGAAAATTTTAAATAAAAGAAGTAAGCGAGGCTAATAAATAAAAGAATAGATAACTACTTTTATAATTATTATAAGAGTAGAAAGCGAGACTTAAGAGATAAACGAAAGAAGCTCGCCCCGCCTTTAATAATAGTAGAAGAAGACTTTATCGAGAATATTACGTATTTTATCTTATTAAACTATATCTCTTTTAAGTTTAACGACATTACTATTACTAATAAGATATTCTAGTAGTAGATTAAAAATACTTAAGACCGCGACGTTTAGATTAATACTCTATATAAGAAGAAGAGAATAAAGATTTATCTAGTAGATAATTTAAAATTTAATAGAAGTACTTCGGCCTATAACCTTAACTAAAGAAGCGAGGCTATCGAGCGTAGAAGAAAAATCTTAAAAAAACTATTTAACGAATTCTTTAACTATCTAATTACGAAGCGATTCTTTAAGCTCGTAAAGAAATTAAGACTAATCTTAAAGCGTATTAACGAGTTAAATATTAAAAAGTTTCTCTAGCTAAAGAAGAGAAAGCTTCTTATTAAATTACTTTTTAATCGAGAAAAGGCCCTTACGTAGTTCTTTAAGTACTATAAAGTTATTAGAGAAGACGTAATTCTATCGTAAGTAATTCGAATCGTAGAGTATAAGCTTTAGTAAGCCTAAAAAATTCGCATTTCTAGAGTACTAAGAGAAGAAGTAGTATTAATAATTAAAGACTATCTTTAGCGAAGAGTTTTTAAATACTACTACTTTTTATATTAAAACTCGTATTTTCTAGTTAAGAAGAAAGACGGCGGGTATTAACTAATTAACTCGACTATTAATATTAATAGAGTTACTCTTCGCGATACGTATTCGCCTTCTAGTATTAAAGAATTCTTAAAGAATTTCGCTAAAAAGAAGATTTTAAGCCTACTTAATTTCTTCTTAGAATATAATTAAATACCGCTCGTAAAGAAATACTAAGATATAATCGCGTTTAATACTCTTATTAGACTAGTACGATATACGACTATCTCGTAGAAAGTAACTAACTTAATAGCGTAATTTTAGCGAGTACTAATATTAATTCTAAAGAAGGTAATATCTTATCGCGCGCGGAACTTTCTAAATAATATTATCGTAGACGAACTAAGAACTAACTATAATAGAAAAGAGATTAAGTCTAGACTACGCTAATTTATAGTAGAGTATATTTAGAATATTAACGCCGTTTTTAGCGATTTAAAAAAAGTAGAATATACTATATTCGTAAAGAAATTCTTCTTCTACTAAGAAGAATTAGATATCTTAGACTACGTATACAACGGCGACGGACGATACTCGTAAGATTAAAAGATTAAGAAGATTATAAACTAGCTATCTTATAATTCGTAGAGAGAGGTTCGATAGTTTTTTAAAATCTACTTATACTATCGAGTCTAAATTAAAGACTATAGTAAGATAGTAAGCTCTCTCTTTAAGCTTCTTAAGAAGAACGTTTTCTTCGTCTAGTTACTTAAATACGATAAGACTATAGATATTCTTAAGAAAAAGCTTACGATAGCCTTAGCCTTAGCTAGCGTCGACTACGGTAAGAATACTAGAAAAATAATTCTTTAAATAAATATATTCGTCTATAGTTAAAAAGCCTACCTATAATAAGTTAAAAGAAATAGTAAAAAAAGACTAGTAAGATATAAATCTAGAGTATAGTTTAATTTTAAGAAGCGATACGATTTAGCGAAGCTAGAATATAAAGCTTTAGTCTACGCCCTTAAACAACTTCGCTATTAGCTTTATAATATCGAATTTACGGTCGAAATCGATTACGCGGTACTAATTACTTAACTAAACCGTATAGTAATAGATCTTCTAAAAGTACTTATTACTAGATAGCTCGCCTAGATTTAGTTAATAGACTTTAAAGTTCGCTACGTCTCGAGAAATAAGAACGTTATTATAAACGCGTTATTTTAGCGTCGTATTCTTAAAGAAGAAAAGAACCTTAACGATATTTATCTTAATAAGTAGATTAATACGTAGCTTAGCTATACTTAAATTTAAAAAGAGGGCGATAGTAGCGAGCGAGAAGAAGACGACGACGGCGAATAGAAAGAAAATAGTAATAAAGAATAAAGAGAAGACGACGATAGAGAAGATAAGAGTTCTCTTAACGAATTTTACGTCTTTAAGTATTAAATAGCTATAGCGAAATAATTAACTATTCTCTAGCGTTCTTTTAAAATAACTAAGAAGAAGTATATAGCTTTTAAGAAGAAGGCGATACGCTATATTATCTAAAGAAAGATACTCTTTAAGAGGCTAATAAAGACTATCTCTATAAGGCAAGTAGTTAATTTTAGTAACTAGTAAACTAATATTCTTTAGTTATTATACGACGACTATAACTATAAGAGAAGAGAGACGACTTATTAAAAGATCGCTAATCGATACTACTAGCTAAAAGTCTAGAATAACGTAAAGCGATACGTTACTATATATAAGAAATACTAATTTTAAGTATTTAATAGAATTAAGAAAGCTCTTTACCTCTTATTTTTCGTTAGACTTAAGAAGAAGTAGAATATCGATATTATAAATATACTAACGCGTAGCGAATTTAGCGCTTTTATTACGGCCCGAAAAGTAGTTAATAGATAGTCGAAGTCGAGGGCATTAAGAAAGAATAATACTAAGAATATCGTATTATTTATCTAGAAAGAGATAGTATATCGATATAGCTATTTAAAAACTATTATTATAGACGGCGGCTCTAAAAATAAGAAGAAAGTAGAGGCTATACTAGAGCGTCTTAATATTAAGCGCGTAGAAATTTCGAGCTATTATTTAATAGTAAACGAATAAGTTAAGGCGAAATATAAGTCTATTTATAATATATTAGTTAAGCTTACGAACGAAGATAAAGAAAGCTAGATCTCTTATTTTATAGCGATACTCTAGACTAAACGAATAACGATACGATTAACTATAAGAATAACGTCGATAGAATTAATATACAAAAAGAATATAGTTCTATCTATCGATATAGAAGTTCGTAACTAGAGAACGATAGACTATAAAAGTATTAGAACTATAAAGAATCTTATAGTAGCTAGAGTAAAAGAGTTAGACCGAAGATAAGATTCGAAAGAAATAATACTTCTAAGAATTTAGCGTAAGAGAAAAGTCTAAAAGAAGTACTTTAATAAGACTTATAGAATTCGAGATAAAGATTAACTATTACTATCTAGTACTTTAGTACTATTATATAATACTAAGAATCTAACTAGATTCGATAGAAAATTCGCCTTTAGATAGAGAGACTCGTATAGAGTATATAGCGTAAACCCGCGGACTACGATCTATAGACTTAAGAAATTAAACGAAGCGCTAATCTAAGAAATAGTATTTAGAGATAGATTAAAAAAATTTCGTTAGCGTAACTTAGTCGTACGCGTAGAAGAAGCTATACTAGAATAAAATAAAGACGATAATAAGTAAGCGAAACTAATTAAAAGATAAGAATACGTCGTAATTTTAATTATTCGGCATATAAGATTATAGATAAGGTAGTATAGTTAATACGTAAGCGAATTAGATATCTATTAAACTACTCTTATAATCGTTATAAGAGTAAGAAAAATAACGAAAATAAGCTTAACGATAGTAATTCGATAATAATTAATAGGCTTTAGCTAATAGAAAGTACGTACGCTCTATAGCGATTAGCTTAACTAGCGAACTTAATAGCGTCTATACTTTAGAGTCTAGTAGCTATTTATTACGCCTATAGCTTAAACTTCTCGTATAAAAACTACGTTTCTTTAGCCTTTAACTTAATCTTCTCTCTCTTAAGAATAAGAATCTACTTTTTATCTATAAAGCTCTTATTTATCTAAGATTTTAATTTTCTTAAAGCTTATCTTCTTTACTTACTCGGCTCGCTTTTAAACATTTAAAATCTAGTAGTCTTAATCCGCTTAGACGCTTATCTAGTATATTTACCGCTATTTTAAACTTTATCTACCCGCTCTTTTTACTTAATAACTTTAATATATCTTCTAGGTTTTTAGCCGATCGCGCGGAGGCTTTTAAGAGGCTGCGTATACTTAAAAATACGTAGAAAGAATTTTAGAATCGCGATATAGAGGTACTCGAGAAACTTTTAAAAGAGATAGTAGAATTATAAGAACTTTAAAGTATCGATCTAGATATATCTAAAGATCTTATAGAAAGACTAGAAAATTAGTAAAGTAGCTTTTTAGTTCTAAGAACGCCTTCGTAGACGACTTCGTAGCTAAAGCTACGCTAGCGTTCTAGTTTAGACTGCTATCGCTTAGAATTCGCGAATCTTTCTCTATACTCTAGTATAAATTACTATCGATTTAAATTTATAAATTCTTTTTCGACTACTTTATAAAGAAGTAGACTCTCGTTAAACGTCTAGCCGCTCGTTACTTTATTATCTTAACTATTATCTAGATACCGCCGGCGAATAAGTATATTAGCTATCTATAATAAGATTTTATTCTAAGCTCTCGTTTATTATTCTAGCTTTTTAGCGTCTTTAAGTTCGTTTATCGATACTTTAACCTTCTTAAAGAACTTTCGCTTAAGATAGCTAATAATAGATAAAGCTCGTAATACTACTAAGAAGATTTCGCGAGAAGATCTTTAGTCTATTCGAAAAGACTCTTCGCGTAAAATATCTATTAAACCTTACTCGATTAATACTAAGATAATTTAAGAAATCGTAATATACTACCGCGATAAAAAAACGTCTAGATTTATACCTCGCGATATAGATATCTCTAAATAAATCTATATTTCTCTAGATAATCTAAAAATAATATTATATTTAAAGTTCCGATAAACTATATTTTAAATTAATAATACTATAGCTAATACTACTTTACTTAGCATCGACTATATTCTTAATAACGAAGCTATAAAGAAGATATACGATAAAGAATTTACTAAAATTACTCTAAACCTCGATAATTTTAAAAAGGCGCTTAGAAAGCCTAGTCGAAATATAGCTATACGTATCTAGTAAGAAGTAAATTAGATTATTAAGATATAAAATAAAGAGATCTTCTATAAGATTTCGATTAATAGAGTCTCGTTATAGTATCTATATACTAAAGTCTTAAGATTTACTAAGAGCGATATAACTTTCGAGAAGACTATTAAATAGAATAACGTAGCTTAGCTATATCGATATAAGAAGGGCGATAGAGGCTCGTTAAATCGTAAAGACTTTATATTTAAAGACTAGAAAAAAATATAGGCTAATAAAGCTAGCTAAAAAAAATCTTACGATAAGAATTAGACGTACGAGATATTAAATAAAGATACGCGAGAGCTATTAAAAATCGACGTAGTAATAGCTAAGAAGTATAAACTTACTTCGTATCTAAAGTTAAGCTTTTTTATCGATTAAGAGAGGCTTCTTTAAAAGTAAATTACTCTTAAATTCCGCGATAAGACTTCGTCGAAATCTTCTTCTATAGTTTTTAAGCCGCTATTAAAATAGTCTAGTAATAAGAAGAGAAGTTTATATAAGCGCTATACTAGCTCTACTACTTTATCGAACGATTAAGAACGTAGTATCTAAGATACGTAAAATACTTCGCTAGAAGTTACTAATATCGTTATCTAGATTCGTCGATTCGTCTAGAAAGTAGAGTAAGAGAAGAAAAAGTAATACGATAAGCTTTTTAGCTCGTAAGATCTTAAATACGCTTATAAGCGGTAGGTTTCGACTACTATAAAGTTCGACGCCTCTACTAATAATAGTTTAAAGCTTAAGTTAGTTCTTAACGCTCTAAAAAAGATATCGCTCGCTAAGAATAAATTATAGCTCTATAAATACTATCTACTTCGTATATTCGTAACGCTCGGCTTAAAGCCCGAAGGTTTAGACTACGAGAACTTTATTAACACGATAAAGCTAGTGCTAGACTACTATAAAGACGAGATAGCTTAGTAAATATCTTATCTAGTTATTTAAAAGTACTTTATAATAAAGAAACGTCCGCTCGCTACTACTAATAGACTTAAATTTAAGATATTTTAAAAAAATAAGTAGCTAAGAAAGCGTCGAGACGTCTTTATTTTAAAGAAATATTAAAAAGATCTTCGTAAGAACTAAGTACTATTTAGTAAAGCTATAAAGAAATTAAAGAGCAAGGGCTAGTAGATTAACTATAAGTATCTCTTCGTAGCGTCTAAATTATCTACGACTTTAGAGTTTAATAGTATACGAGATATCGAAACGATACTTTACGACTATTATCTACGTCTATTTAATAAAGAAATATCTTTTAACGGTATCTAGCCTCTTTTAATATATAGCGTTACTAACTAGATTATACGCTAATACCCTCTATTTTAGTTAAGAGCCTTAGAAGTCCGAAAAGATAGACGGTTTACTATACTTTTATATTTAAAGCTAATAAACGTTATTTTCGTAGACTTAAGTATTAAACTCTATTCTAGAATATTTTATAAAATTCTAGAGAAGCTTAAAACTATAAAAGAACTCGATAATTCGCGATTTAAGATCTTAATAAATAAAAAAAGCGGAGATAGTATTTATCGTATAGTTCTTAAGAAATTTAGTATTAACACGGGCTTTAGAAGAGCTATTAAAAAGATTATAGACGATACTTAAAGCCGGGCTATTCTTAAGCCTTTTAGTAAAGAATTTCTTTAAAGTATTAATATTTTCGCTATATTTATTAGTATATTAAAAATCTCTTACTAGTATCTACTTTATACTAGTCCCGTTACGTATATACTAAAAGAGAATTCTAAGAAAGACGCTACTTACTATAATATAAGTTTAATCGATATAGTAAGCTTCGCGGCGCTTAAGATTAGCTATCTTAACGTCTTAGTAATTAAAAAAGCGCTTCGAAATATAAAGCCTTTCGCTTAAAACTACTTTAGCGATAAGTATAGCTACGGCTTGTACTTTAAGACGTTAAAATTTAATAAATCTATTTCTAGTATTAACTCTCTATCTTTAGCTCTAATCGACGAAAAGAATTAGTAAGATAATAATATTATATTAGCCGTTAACTACTAGATCGCCGCCGCCTAAAGCGAGAATACTCTAAAGACGACTCTTCGAGATTAGTAGAATACTACTATAAATACTACGAGGCAACGTATTAAAATAGTAAAGAGAGATAAACGCGAGTTATATAAAAGCTATAGTTTCGAAGCCGACGACACGCGCGAGAATTAGAACGAAGAAAAAATTACGTACGAAATAAAGACGATACGACGGCGCCTTAAACTATAGTACTATAAGAAAGTTCTTAGTTTTCTTACTTATTTATATTATTTTATAAGGCGAGTTTTAATTTTATCTAGATAGACGACTACTTTTATAACTATTATAAGAGTAGATTATATTTATTTTTCTTCGTAGCGGATTTTCTTCTTACTAAGGCGTTTTCTTAAGAGAGCTAATTTAGTTTTATACTTTCTACTTACGTTTATTACTTTTAAATATATACACCGATATTAGAGGTTTAGTAGAAGACGCTAAATTTTAAGAAGAGAACGAGTTATTATAGAATAAAGCGGCTATACTAAGTATTTACTATCGATATTTATATATAGCTTCTTTTATAGATATAATTTTATAGTTATATATAGAATCTACTCTTATTCTTTCGTTATAAATCTCTTTACTATTTATAAGTAAATCTCTCTTTAAAGATAACGCTTATTTATTATTATTTATTTATATTCGCCGTCTCGTTATACTAGAGCGTCTATCTTATTATTTTATACTTCTTTACTCTTAGACTTATTAAGCGTAATAGCCTAACACCCTACTACGTATATTAGCGTAAAGAAGTTTTTATTTAAATAGAATCTCTTTATTTAATTATTATAAGATTCGCGGGGGTACGAGCTTCGAGTATCGCTAAAGTATTTATTAGAAAATAGTCTTTTACTATTTTATCGTTACTAAAGAGTAAGATTCTAGCTTATTTATCTTTAAACTATTAAAGCCTCGTCTTTTAATAGAGTCGAGGTTATTCGTTTAGAACTTACTATTTCTAGTAGATTTATCTTTTATCTATTTAGAAGTTTTACTTTTTAGCGTAGTAAGTACTATAAAAAGCGTATCTCTTTCTACGTCTATAGATTATTATACGTTCGACTAGACTAGCGGACTTTTATTTACTTATAAGATCTTTTTTTTTAACTAAAGTATAATAAAATCTATAGGCCTTTTACGCGAGCCTAGTCTATCTTCTAAAATAGGCCTCTTCGTAGGCGGCTTCGATAAGTTATTATTAACTATATAGTAGTAGTCGTACGGGCGTTTTTTATTAGTAACAACGTTAGATAAAAAGATAATTTAGCTATCTTCTTCTAAAAGTCTATAAATATAGGTCTTCTAATATTTAAGTAGGCGGTATATTTTTATTCGATCTTAAATAAGCTTCTTTCTATTTTCTAGATCTAGCTTAAGGGCCTAGTATTTAAATCTAAGCGTACGTAGATACGCGAGGTTTAGCTTATATTTATACTAGGCCTTAAAGAGAGTTTTATTAATAACGCGTAAAAGACTACGGTTTTAAAGTATTACTAAGAAGATAAGAATCTTAAACTACTATTTTAAATTAAGATCGACGCTTATTATAGTAGATTAAAGCTTATTTAAAAGTACGCTATTATGGGGCAGAGCGGCCATGCCAAGCATCTGCTGCCGGTGTTCATATATAGCTTCTTTCATAGGCATAATCTTACAGTTATGCGTGGAATCCACCCTTATTCTCTCGTTATAAACCTCTTCGCTATTCGCAAGTGAATCTCTCTTTAAAGATAACGCTTATTTATTGTTATTTGTTTATCTTCGCCGTCTCGTTATGCCAGAGCGTCTGCCTTGTTGTTTTATGCTCCTCTGCTCTCAGGCTTGTTAAGCGCAACAGCCCAACACCCCACTACGCACAACATTTTAATAACCACACTAGGAGGCGAAAAAGGGTAATTGGACGCGCTAATTACTCCTTAAAAGTACTAAGAGGGAGGGTTAAAGCATAGAGTAGTAGGGCAGTGCTGCTGTGCCCGTGGTTAACTAACGAGAAAACAGGAATCGACTCTTATAACCGTTATAAGAGTTAGCGGGGGAACTAATTAACCCCGAAGAATTGCGACCCGTGCGCACGATGCGCTCAAGAACGACACTAACACACGACTATCGCGCGCAAAAGCGAGCTTAGTCTAGAAATAGTTCCTCGCCGGAGACTAGGACCACCCGGATTTACTAGAATAGGAATATCGAACGAGCAGAGACAGCGCGGAAGAATTAATCGAAAAAGCCACTAACTAGAGTCGAGAGATCAATTAGAAGGTAGATCCGTGGAGAATAAATAACAGCTAATAAGGGTGCGGCTTAGAAGAGAAGCTTTAAGGCTTACGTTACACGATAGCCGTTTAACTAACCGGATCGCGAGGAGGGTCGGTGCTCCTATAGCCTTTATACAGAAGCGACAGGGGGTAACGACAACACCGAACCGAAGCGGTAAAGCATAGTCGCGCGATAATAACTGCGGTTTATAATTACCCGAGAACCGAAGCTGCGACTGTTGCTAGTATAAAGGTATAAAGCGCGGCTCCCTTATAAGAAGTTAAAACAATAACAGCATAAGCGATAGCGATTCCATTACTTCTAAACTCCCTTTCGGCGCCCAGCACGAAGAAGAACTATATAACTATAGCCTTAAGCCATACTCTAATCCTGCAATGCCTGCTAGAAACGACCTTAGAGGAAGTGGTAGCAAGTCGTCTACTAACTAGAGTACCCCCTCTAGCAATAACTCTTCTCCCGTTGCCCCTATAGCTCCCTCTCTAATGCTCTCCCTCTCCCATACTAATCTCGCAGCCCTAATTAACTCCTTCCGCACCGAGTCCCTAGTTCGCAGCGTGAAGAACATCATGCCGACTCCCCTAATAAAGGAAGCTCCTCCTAAATTCGACGGTGCAGAGGTTACTATATTCCTAGAGAAGTATAAGGACATGGCGAACGACTACGAATTAACGGATAAAGAGAAGGTTTTACGTCTCCCTCGCTATTGCAATTTGCTGATTAAAACCACTCTTAAACGATCTGAGGAGTATCTAAGTCGAGACTGGGACGCAATAAAGAAGCGGCTTAAGCGTAAATACAAGAGCAGTAATAGCTACAACCGGGTTTTTAGAAAGCAGTTCTTAAAGAACTTCGTGAAGGAAAACGTTAAAGCTCGCAAGACGTACACCGGCCTCTAGAAATACATTACCACCTACTACGCCATTTTAGAAGCTTTAATCAACACCAAACAGCTTACTAAGGAGGACTAAGGGAAGTATTATCTTCGAGGATTGCCACGTTCCCTTGCCGAGAAGGTCTCTAAGGCTTGTAATATTAACCACAACGACCCCGAAACGTTCTAGTACTCGATTATCCGCAAGAAGGTCTTAGACTTTTCTGTTAACTTAGAAACGATCGATAAGATTTACGAGGAAGATAGGCGGAAGCCTCCTAGTGCTCTTAAGACCGCTATTAAGAATAAGGCCGCTGCTCCGGCTAAGGAAGAAGGGTTTATCGAACAGTTAACTACTCTTAGTTCTGCCCCGAAGCATCTCTCAGATACGGACATCGACAAGATCGGCGAACAGCTTAAGAACTTCGCCATTAGTAATAGTCTCACGTTTACTCCCCAAGCCGTTAATAATCTTCTAATTAGGCCGCTCGAGTCCATCCGTGCAAACCCCCTATAGAAAGGGCGCCTTATAAAGCTTTGCGTGCCGAACTACCTTTAGACGCAGTTTAGCGCCCCGGCTCCCAACCCCCGGCCCACGCCGTACTAAGGAAACCAAGGTGGTTTTCGTGCCAACGCGGTAACCTAGTAGAACAACTAGAACGGCCTAAACCTTTATTAGGGTAGTTGTGGCGAACGACATATCTTCTACAGAGATTACCCCTTTATTAAGAAAGGAAGCCGAAGGGGTATCTTCCATGCTATTAGAAACTTCTTTTTCTGGGGACCTAAAGAAACGATAAACGCCGAGCGAATCTTCCTCCCTTAGTATAACAAGCTTATCGACCTTAAGATTAAGATGATAGAGCGAAACATTAATGTGCGGGAGATAGAGAAAGCCTATAGAAGCTCTTACCCTTCGGTGCCCTAGTCGCGAATGCCGCAAGCACCGAGGCCCATCGATGTAAGGACATTATTCGTCTAGATGGCGCGCTCTAAACACAATACCATATACGATTACGAGGTTTTAAGAAGCGAGGAAGACGGGAAAGAGGATGTATTTAATGTAAGTGCAGGGCGTAGAGCGCCGCGAGGCCTTAGAGAAGGTACCTAGGGAGGAAGAGTTATTAAGAATTATCCGGCGAAAATAAGGGGACTCAGGCCCGAAACCTTTATAGGAGAAGGCCTAGAGACTATCCCGGGAACGCAGATAGGCGTTCCTGCCTAGAAAGATACTCCAATACAGGGTCCACCGCATTTAGATAAGCAGTCTTAGACCCTGCGTTACGACACCCAAAGAGAAAACACGCCCTCTAGGCAGGCAAGAGCGGAGTCCCTAGGGCCTATAGACGCTAAGAAAGAGGTCCCCGGGAACGAGATTAGGCCGAAAAAGCCTAAGAGAAAGCTTAACCCCAAACTCGTGGAAATACTAAATCTAAACGCCGAAGTTACTGCGGAGGACCTAAACGAACTCTTGTCTCTAGCCATGCTAATAAGATTAGAATATAAAATGCATCGCGTCCTCGATAAGATGTTTAGCGTGCGCCTTACCGATCGGCAGTTAAATAGGGTCGTGCCTAAGGGCGCGGAATTCAGGAAGCCTAAAGTAGTGGTTGCCAGTAGCACCCTCATCAACCGTAAAGAAGGAGAACGACCCTTAATAGAAGGAGAGGTGTTTATAAAGTACTAGAAGATAAGAATAGCGCTTAACCGAAAAACCTATCCGCTTAGCCTGGCTAGTGTCGGGGAGTTTATGCGAGAATCGCGGAAGATTCTGTTCGATACCGGCTCCGAGGTTAATATTCTATCTCGAAAGGTCGCGGAAGACAGCAAGCTGGCAATTACCGAGCTACCTAAGTCGCTTGCTAGGTTTAGGGTAATCTCGGTAGCTAAAGGGCCAGTATCCTTTACAGGATATATGCCCTACTGCGACATCTAAATAGAAGGAGCGAACTTCCTAGGGCATTTCTTTATTATAGACCGCCCATCGCACGACGTCCTAGTAGAAGGACCATAGCTCTAGACATCGAGGTTTAGTCTGCAGTATTAGACGGATGGAAAGGTTTTATGTTAGCTACACACCTTAAACTAAGGGAAGCAGATAATGTTCCGTACCAATAAAACTAATAAAGCCTTGGGCTATAAGGTTGCTAACGTCGGTTCTTTAAAAGCGATGGCGGGGGAGACTTAGGAGGACTTCCCCGCGGGATTAATTGCGGAGCTCTTCGAGTAGTCGATTCGCGACTATAAGAAGAACCCGAAACGCCTTCTACTTACGAGTATCGTCCTGCGGTACTGTTCGAAGAAGCGAAGAAAGGAAACTTTAGGTAGAAGAAGCAAGCGAGATTAGCGAATAGAAGGGTGGGTAACCACTCTTATAACCGTTATAAGAGTAAGGAGCGAGACCTAAGAGGTAATCGAGAGAAGTCCGCCCCGCCTCTAACGATAGTAGAAGGAGACTTCGCCGAGAATATCGCGTATTCTACCTTATTAAGCTACACCTCTCCCGAGTTTGACGACATCACCATTGCTAATAAGATGTTCTGGCAGCAGGTTAGAAACGCTTAGGACCGTAATGTCTAGGTTAATACCCTATACAAGAAGAAGGGGGTGAAAGTTCACCTAGTAGGTAATTTAAAATCCGATGGAAGCACTCCGGCCTACAATCCCAACTAGAGGAAAGAGGCCATCGAGCGCGGAAGGAGAATCTCGGAAAAACTGCCCGACGGACCCTTCGACCACCTAATTACGAAGCGATTCTCTAAGCTCGCAAAAGAATTAAGGCTAACCCCGGAGCGCATCGACGAGTTGAACATTAGAAAGTTCCTCTAGCTAAAGAAGAGAGAGCTTCTTATTAAATTGCTCTTTAACCGGGAAGAAGCCCTTGCGTAGTTCTTTAAGCACTATGGGATTATTAGGGAAGACGTGATTCCGCCGCAAGTAATCCGAACCGTAGAACATAAGCCTTAGCAAGCCCGGAAAATCCGCATTTCTAGAGCACTAAGAGGGGAAGTAGTGTTAATAATTAAAGACCGCCTTCGGCGGGGAGTCCTCAAGTACTACCACTTCTTATACCGGAATCCGTATTTTCTAGTTAAGAAAAAGGATGGTGGGCACCGGCTAATTAACTCGGCTGTTAACATTAACAGAGTCACCCTTCGCGATACGCACCCGCCTTCTAGTACCGAAGAATTCTCAGAGGATTTCGCTAGGAAGAAGATCTTAAGCCTGCTCGATTTCTTCTTAGGATACGATTAGATGCCGCTTGTAAAGGAATGCCGAGACATGACCGCGTTTAACACCCCCATTAGACTAGTACGGTGCACAACTATCCCGCAGAAGGCAACCAATTTAGTGGCGCAATTTTAACGGGCACTAATGCTAATTCTAAAGGAGGTAATACCTCATCGCGCGCGGAACTTTCTGGATAACATTGCCGTAGACGGACCGAGGACCGACTACGACGGGGAAGAAATTAAGCCTAGGCTGCGCCGATTTATAGTAGAGCACATCTAGAATATTGACGCCGTCCTCAGCGACTTAGAAAGGGCAGAATGCACCATATCCGCGAAGAAATCCTTCTTCTGCTAAGAAGGATTAGACATTCTGGGCTACGTATGCGACGGCGACGGGCGACACCCGTAAGATCGAAAGATTAAGAAGATCGTGGACTGGCCACCCTGCAATTCGCAGAGGGAGGTTCGGTAGTTCCTTAGGATCTGCACATACTACCGAGCCTAGATTAAAGACTATAGCAAGATTGCGAGCCCTCTCTTTAAGCTTCTAAAGAAGGACGTTCCTTTCGTCTGGTTGCCCGAACACGAAGAGGCCATAAATATTCTTAAGAAAAAACTCGCAACAGCTTCGGCCTTATCCAGCATCGATTACGGCGAAGGTGCTGGGGAAATAATCCTTTAAGTGGATGCATCCACTCACGGTTGGGGGGCCCACCTGCAACAAGTCGGAAGAGATGGCAGAAGAAGGCCGGTAAGGTATAAATCCGGGGTGTGGTCTAATTCCGAGAAGCGATACGATTTAGCGAAGCTAGAATATAAAGCTTTAGTCTACGCCCTTAAACGACTTCGCCATTGGCTTTACGGTGTCGAATTCACGGTCGAGACCGATTGTATAGTGCTAGTTGCTTAACTAAACCGCATAGCAATAGATCTTCTAGAAGCACTTATTACCAGATGGCTCGCCTAGATCTAGTTAATGGACTTTAAAGTTCGCCACGTCCCGGAAAACAAGAACGTCATTGCGGACGCGTTATCCCGGCGTCGTACCCCTAAAGAAGAAAAGGATTTCGACGGCATTTATCTCGATAATTAGGTTAATGCACAGCTTAGCTGCACTTAGATCCAAGAAGAGGGCGATGGCGGCGAGCGAGAAGAAGGCGACGACGGCGGATAGGAAGAAGATAGTAATAAAGAATAAAGAGAAGGCGGCGGTAGAGAAGATAAGAGCCCCCTTAACGAATCCTACGTCTCTAAGTATTAAATAGCTATAGCAAAATAGTTAACCACCCTCCAGCGTCCTCCCGAAATAACTAAGAAGAAGTATGTAGCTTTTAAGAAGAGGGCGATGCGCTACGTTATCTAGGAGAAGATACTCTTTAAGAGGCCGACAAAGACCACCCCTATAAGGCGAGTAGTTAATTCCGGCGACTAGCGAACTAATATCCTTTAGTTATTACACGACGACCACGGCTATAAGAAAAGAAAGGCGACCTATCGAAAGATCGCTAACCGATACTACTGGCTAGAAGTCTAGGATGACGTAAAGCGGTACGTTGCTACATATAAGAAATGCTAATTCCGAGCATTCGATAGAATTAAGAAAGCCCTTTACCCCTTATTTTTCGTCGGACTTAAGGAGAAGTGGGGCATCGACATTATAAACATGCTAACGCGCAGCGGATTCGGCGCTCTTGTCACAGCCCGAGAAGTAGTTAGTAGATGGCCGGAGTCGAGGGCATTAAGAAAAAATAATGCTAAGAATATCGTATTATTTATCTGGGAAGAGATAGTATGTCGACATGGCCATCTAAGGACCATCACTATAGACGGCGGCCCTAAAAATAAGGAGGAAGTAGAGGCTATGCTAGAGCGTCTCGGCATTAAGCGCGTAGAAATTTCGAGCTACCATTTAATGGCAAACGGGTAAGTTAAGGCGGGACACAAGCCTATTCGTAATGCATTGGTTAAGCTTACGGACGGAGACAAAGAAAGCTAGGTCTCTTATCTTACGGCGGTACTCTGGGCTAAACGAACAACGGTACGATTAACCATAGGAATAACGCCGGCAGAATTAATATACGGAAAGGACATGGTCCTGCCTATCGACATAGAAGTCCGCAACTAAAGGACGGTAGACTATAAAAGCATTAGAACCACGGAGAATCTTATCGTAGCCAGAGTAAAAGAGTTAGACCGGAGGCAAGATTCGAAAGAAGCAACACTCCTAAGGATTCAGCGCAAGAGAGAAGCCCAAAAGAAGTACTTCGACGAGACCCATAGGATCCGGGACGAAGATTAACTATTACTACCTAGCACTTTAGTGCTATTATATAACACTAAGAACCTAACCAGATTCGACAGAAAATTCGCCTTCAGGTAGAGAGGCCCGTATAGGGTATACAGCGTGAACCCGCGGACTGCGACCTACAGGCTTAAGAAATTAGACGAAGCGCTAATTCGAGGAACGGTGCCTAGAGATAGGTTAAAAGAATTCCGTTAGCGTAACCCGGTCGTACGCGCAGAAGAAGCTACACCAGAACAAAATAAAGGCGACAATAAGCAAGCGAAGCTAATCGGAAGGTAAGAATACGTCGTAATTCCGGTTATTCGGCATATAAGGTTGTAGGTAAGGTAGTACAGTTAACACGCGGGCGAGTTAGGCCTCTGCCGGGCCACTCTTATAACCGTTATAAGAGTGAGAAAAATGACGAAAACAAGCTTAACGACAGCAACCCGGTAACAATCGATAGGCTTTAGCTAATAGTAAGCGCGCACGCTCTACAGCGATTAGCTTAACTAGCGAACTTAACGACGTCTGTACTTTAGAGTTTAGCAGCTGCCTATTACGCCTACAGCTTAAACTCCCCGCATAAAAACCACGTTTCTTTAGCCTTTAACTTAATCTTCTCTTCCTTAAGAACAAGAACCTGCCCTTTATCTACAAAGCTCTTATTTACCTAAGATTTTAATTCCTTAAAGCTTATCTTCTTTACTTGCCCGGCTCGCTCTTAAACGTCTAGAACCTAGCAGCCTTAATCCGCTCAGGCGCTCATCCAGCACACCCACCGCCACCTTAAACCTTATCCACCCGCTCTCCTTACTCGACAACTTTAACATGCCTTCTAGGTTTTCAGCCGATCGCGCAGAGGCATTTGAGAGGCTGCGTACACTTAAAAACGCGCTTAAAGGACTCTAGGATCGCAACATAGAGGTGCCCGAGACACTTTTAGAAGAGATGGCAGAATTGTAAGGACTCCGAAGCACCGAGCTAGATATGCCTGAAGACCTTATAGAAAGACTAGAAAACTAGTAAAGTGGCTCTCTAGCCCTAAGGACGCCTTCGCAGACTCCGCAGCCAGAGCTACGCTAGCGTTTTAGTTTAGGCCGCTATCGCTTAGGATCCGCGAACCTTCCTTTATACTCTAGCACGGATCGCCATCGATCCGGATCCGCAAATCCTCCCCCGGCTGCTTTGCAAAGAAATAGGCCCTCGCCGAGCGCCTAGCCGCCCGTTACTCCATTACCTTAACCATCATCTAGGCACCGCCGGCGGACAAGTGCACCAGCCATCTATAATAAGACCCTATTCTAAGCTCTCGTTCGTTATCGTAGCTCCCTAGTGTCCCTAAGTCCGTTTATCGGCACTCTAACCTTCTTAAAGAACTTCCGCTTAAGACAGCCGACAATAGATAGAGCCCGTAATGCTACCGAGAAGATTCCGCGAGAAGGTCTTTAGTCTATTCCGAAAGGCTCTCCGCGCAAAATATCTATTAGACCTCACCCGGTTGATGCTAAAGTAATTCAAGAAATCGCAATATACTACCGCGATAGAGGAACGTTTAAGCTTACGCCTCGCGACATAGACATCTCTAAGTGGATCTATATCTCTCTAGGTGATTTGAAAATGATGTTGTATTCAAAGTTCCGGCAAACCATGTTTTAAATTGGTAATGCCATGGCCAATACTATCTTACCTAGCATTAACTACATCCTTAATAACGAAGCTATGAAGGAGATATACGATAAAGAATTTACTAAGATTGCTCTAGACCTCGACAATTTTAGGACGGCGCTTAGGAAGCCTAGTCGGAACATAGCTGTGCGTACCTAGCAAGAAGCAAATTAGATTATTAAGGCATAGGGCGAAGAGATCTTCTATAAGATCCCGGTTAATAGAGTCTCGTTATAGTATCTATACACTAAAGTCTCGAGGTTTGCTAAGAGCGGTGTGACTTTCGAGAAGGCTGTTAAATAGAATAACGTGGCTTAGCTGTGCCGGCATAAGAAGGGCGGCAGAGGCTCGTCGAATCGTAAAGGCCCCATGCCTAAAGATTAGAAAAAGGCGTGGGCTGATAAAGCTGGCTAGAGAGGATCTTACGGCAAGGATTAGACGTGCGAGATATCGAACGAAGGCACGCGGGAGCCGCCGGAAATCGACGTAGCGATAGCTAAGAAGCATAGGCTTACTTCGCATCTAGAGTCGAGCTTCCTTGTCGACCGAGAGAGGCTCCTTCGGAAGTAAATCGCTCTTAAATTCCGCGATAAGACTCCGTCGAAATCTCCTCCTATAGTTCCTAAGCCGCTATTAAAACAGCCTAGCAATAAGAAGAGAAGCCCATACAAGCGCTATACTAGCTCTACTGCCCTGCCGGACGATTAAGAACGTAGTACCCGAGATGCGCAAAATACTCCGCCAGAAGTCGCTAATGCAGTTGCCCAGATCCGCCGGTTCGTCTAGAAAGTAGAGTAAGAGGAGGAAAAGCGGTACGGTAAGCTTTTTAGCCCGCAAGGTCTTAAATGTAATTATAAGCGGTAGGTTCCGGCTGCCATAAAGTTCGACGCCCCCACTAACGATGGCCTAAAGCTTAAGTTAGCCCTCGACGCTCTAAAGAAGGTGTCGCTCGCTAAGAACAAATTATGGCCTTGCAAATACTACCTGCTCCGCATGTTCGCAACGCTCGGCTTGAAGCCCGAAGGTCTAGACTACGAGAACCTTATCGACACGATAGAGCTGGTGCTAGGCTACTACAAAGGCGAGATAGCTTAGTAGATGTCTTATCTAGTTGTTTAAGAGTACTTTATGCTGAAGAAACGCCCGCTCGTCACTACTAATAGGCTCGGGTTCGAGGCATTTTAGAAAAATAAGCAGCTAAGGAAGCGTCGGGGCGCCTTTATTTTAGAGAAATATTAGAAAGGTCTCCGCAAGAATCGAGTGCTGTTTAGCAAAGCTGTGGAGGAATTAGAGAGCGAGGGCTAGCAGATTAACTGCGGGCACCCCTTCGTGGCGTCTAGATCGTCCACGACTTTAGAGTTTAATAGTATACGAGACATCGAAACGGCACTCTACGACTATTACCTACGCCTATTTAATGAAGAAATGCCTCTTAACGGCATTTAGCCCCTTTCGATGTATAGCGTCACTAACTAGATCATACGCCAGTACCCTCTGTTTTGGTTGAGAGCCTTGGGGGCCCGGAAAGACAGGCGGTTTACTATGCTTTCGTACCCTAAGCCGATAAATGTTATTTCCGCAGGCTCGAGCATCGAACCTTATCCCAGGATGTCCCATAAAATTCTAAAGAAGCTCGGAACCGTAAAAGGACTCGGCAATTCGCGATTTAAGATCTTAATAGACAAGAAAAGCGGAGATGGCATTTATCGCATGATTCTTAAGGAATTTGGTGCCGACACGGGCTTTAGAAGGGCTATTAAAAAGGTTATAGGCGGTACTCGAAGCCGGGCGATCCTCGAGCCTTTCAGCGGAGAATTCCTTTAAAGCATCAATATTTCCGCTGCACCTATCGGCACACCGAAAATCTCTTACTAGCACCTGCTTTATGCCAGTCCCGTTGCGCATATGCTGAAAGGGAATCCTAAGAAAGACGCCACTTACTACAACGTGAGCCTAATCGGTATAGTAACCCCTACGGCGCTTAAGATTAGCCATCTTAACGTCTTAGCGATTAAGAGAGCGCTTCGGAATACGAAGCCTATTACTTAGAACTGCTTCGGCGATAAGCACAGCTACGGCTCGTACTTTAAGACGTTGAAATTCGATAAACCTATTCCTAGCATTAACCCTCTATCTTTAGCTCTAATCGGCGAAAAGAACTAGCAAGATAAAGATGTCGTGTTAGCCGTTAACTACTAGATCGACGCCGCCTAGAGCGAAAATACTCTAAAGCCAGCCCTTTAAGATTAGTGGGATGCTGCTATGGGCACTACGAGGCAACGCATTAAGATGGTAAAGAGAGATAAGCGCGAGTTGTACGGAAGCTATAGTTTCGAAGCCGACGACACACGCGAGAATTAGAACGAAGAAGGGATTACGTACGAAATAAAGGCGGTGCGGCGGCGCCTCGGGCTATAGTACTGCGAGGGAGTTCTTAGTTTTCTTACTTATTTATGTTGTTTTGCAAGGCGAGTTTTAATTTTACCTGGGTAGGCGACCACTCTTATAACCGTTATAAGAGTGGATTGCACCCGTTTTTCTTCGTGGCGGATTTCCTTATTGCTAAGACGTTTTCTTAAGAGAGCTAATCTAGTTTTGTGCTTTCTGCTTGTATTTATTGCTTTCAGATATGCACACCGGCATCAGAGGTTCAGCAAGAGACGCTAAATTTTAAGAAGAGGGCGAGTTGTTGTGGGGCAGAGCGGCCATGCCAAGCATCTACTGCCGGTATTCATATATAGCTTCTTTTATAGGCATAATCTTACAGTTATGCGTGGAATCCACCCTTATTCTCTCGTTATGAACCTCTTCGCTGTTCGCAAGTAAATCTCTCTTTAAAGATAACGCTTGTTTATTGTTGTTTATTTATCTTCGCCGTCTCGTTATGCCAGAGCGTCTGCCTTGTTGTTTTATGCTCCTCTGCTCTTAGGCTTGTTAAGCGCAACAGCCCAACACCCCACTACGCATAACAACGCGATTCGTTACTTCCGCGGTTTCGTTTTACTAGTACTTTTCTAAGACTAAAAACTTAAGCTAAATATCGTACTTATATCTTATAATAGTACGATATAGTACGGGATTTAAAAAGAATATACTATACTTTTTAGTATAGTATATACTTTTATAGTATACTACTTTAAAGTATACTATAAAATTTCTAGTATACTACTAGAAATATAGTATACTTAATTAAATAGTATACTATAATATAATATACTATATAATTTAAAGTATACTATATTTTTAGTAGTATACTAAAAATTTTATAGTATACTTTAGATTATTATATAAACGACTTAAATAAAAAGTATTTTTATTTTACTTTCTATACTATAGTAATACGATTATAACTATATAAGCGCTAAAAGCGCTAAAAGACTATATAGTAAAGCTATTAAGAATAGTTTTTTTTATACTATTTTTTTATCGATATTATTACTATCGTCGCTATTCTTACTATTATTAATATTATTACTATCGTCGCTATTCTTACTATCGTTAATATTATTACTATCGTTGCTATTATTACTATCGTTAATATTATTACTATCGTCGCTATTATTACTATTATTACTATTCTTACTATCGTTACTATTTTTACTATTATCGCTATTTTTATTATTATCGCTATTCTTATTAGTCGTCTTCTTCGCTTTATTATCGTTACTATCGCCGTTCGTACTAGCCGTCTTTTTAACTATAAACTTACTAGCGTAGTTCTTCTACTAGATAAAACTCTTAAAGATAGCGATAAACTAGAAAACGTTAAACTAAAAAGCGTTAAACTATCGATTCGCGAAATATATTAACGTCTTCTATTACGCTTCGTATACGCTCTAGTAAGCCGATCGTAGAATTATATTACTTTAAAAGTAGAATACTATATTATATTAGAATATACTATTATACTATCTATTATATAGAGACTTATTAATAGCTATTAGCGAAATATAAGTTTTCTCGAATAAGATTATACGCGCGTAGCGGGCTAAAAAAATTATTAGTATATACTATTATACTATCTATTATATCGATACTTACTAGCGGGTAATAATAGTATAGACTTAGCCTACGTATTAGTTATAAGCTAAAAGAAGAGTAATAGCGAAAGAGATTACGCGCGAGTATTAGTTAAAAGCGCCGTTAAAAATTCGGCGGTAGACGTATCTTTAATTCTAGACTTCTTAGCTCTAAAAGAGATAGAGCGAGCTATATTAAATTAGTTAGTAGTAATGAAATACTAGATACTAGACGTTAATAAAGAAAAGTTCGTCTTTAGAATTCTTAGCTTTAAGATTAAAGACTATTACTTAGAATTAATTATAGTTTTAGAGTTACGAGAGCTACTTAAAAAGCTAAGCGAACTTAGCTTATAATAGTTTCTTTTACGCGTTAGTTTATTCTTAGCTCGTAGGCTCGGCGTAGATACGATTCTATCTATTATATATATTAGTATTAACTATTATATATACTATTATAGTATATATTAATAGTAGATACTATAGACGCGAAGACGAATATCTACGTCTTTTTAGATTTTTTAGCGCGCGTTTTACGATTCGCGTTTTTCTCTCGCCGCTAGGTTTTTACTACTATATAAATATTAGCGGGTACTAAATAAAACGTATTATACGAATTATCTTAGCGTTAATTAAGCTAGTATATACGTCTATCGCGTTTCTTCTCTAGCTTCGAATTATTAAGTAGATCGAAGGCGTTATTCGTAGATACTATATTATTAAATATATATATACTATTAAAGTATTTCGTCTTCTTTACTCTCTTTTTTATTAGAGGAATTAAATTTTTATTATTAGACTCGTTCTTAATCGGTAGCTTATAACTCTTAAAAGCCTATACTTTAATAATTATAGATTTATCGTTATCGTTATAAGCTTTAGTACTAGTCTTATCGACTTAAAGATCTACGAGTATTATTAGTATTTAGTCTATTATATATACTATTATATATATAATAAGTTAAAGATAAGATAAACTTACGCTTTTTTTTATTATCGCCTTATTAATAGATAAAGTTTATCTTCTCGTCGTTATTCTAGTTATTATTCTCGGCTTTAAATTTATCGGTAGTACTAGAGTCTATAAATAATATTAGTATTTAGACTATAATATATACTATTATACGTGTACTAAGAGAAGAGAAAGAAAACGTACTTTTATACGTAGTTTTACTATTATTCTTCTTAGCGTCGTACTCGAATAGAGTGCTAATACTATTAAAGTTATCTTTAACGGCGCTTTTAGCGCCGCTAGTATCGTCGGCGCTATCGTTTATCTCGCTATTATCGTTAGCGTCGTTTTTAGCGCCGCTAGTATTATTAGCGCCGTTATTCGTCTTATAGTTATTATTAGCGTCGTTTTTAGCGTTACTAGTATCGTTAGCGCTATTCTTTATAGCGTTATTATTATTAGAGTCGTCGTTAATAGTATTAGTCTTATTATTATTCTCGCGATCTATAAATATAATTAGTACTCGAACTATTATACTTACTATTATACGCGATTAAGAAGATAGAAAGAAAACTTACGCTCTTACTTATTTTTCTTTTACTATTAAAGAAGCCGTTGCTTTTTATTTTACTTATATTTAAACGCTAGCTAGTTCTTTTACGCGGCTAGCGTTTTATTTACTACTATAATATCTTTACGAAACTTAAATAACTTCGGCGCCTTATAGATAATATTTTAGAACTCTTTATTATTACCGGTTATTCTTATAATAAGGGCGAGTAGTTAGATATTCTTCTACTAAATAGTAACGTGCTTCGCGTAGATAGCGATTATATTAACTACTATAAAATATAATTAGCTTAGAAATAAATAATACGTATATATATATATAATAGTATATATAGTAGGCTAGATAGTATATATCTAAGAAAAATATAGTTAAGTACGCCTTAATAGCTTCGTATAACGCTAATAGTATTAAGGCTTAAATCTAATAATTAATCGTTTCTTTAGTTAAACCGCTTTAAGCTACGTTAAATATAAGCTCTTAAACTAGTTAAGAGAAGCGAGTCTTAAAAATAATTAGCTTAGTTCTTAACTATAGCGCGTAGATTAATCGAAGTAGTCGTACTAGAATAAATTATTAGTATACGATTCTTAATAGTATAGTTATTTTATACTTATATTTAGTCGTTATTAATTTTATCTTAGACTTACGCTTTATAACGGTCGTCTTAGTAGTTTTTCTTAAAACTTTACGAGCTAGTACTTTTTATATAGTCTTTCTCTTTTCTTTTTTCGCTCTAGATATATACGAGAGCTTCTTTTCGCTCGAAGAGATATTAGTTTTAGTCTTTATACGCGCTATCTTATATCTATATATTAGTTATAATAGTCGATGTAATAGTAGTATCTATATACTTACGACGACTAGAATTAGATTATAGTAAGACGTAGGTCGTAGTACGATAGCGTTATAGACGGTATTTAAATTACGGGCGTTTTACCGCGCGACCGCGCTAAGATCGATAGTAACTAGACTTATATATTAGTTATAATAGTCGATATAATAGTAATATCTATATACTTACCGCGCGTATATACTATTTAGAGTAAGACGTAGGTCGTAGTACGATAGCGTTATAGGCGGTATTTAGATTATAAGCGTTTTAGCCGCGCGACCGCGCTAAAATAGATAGCTATTAGCTCGTACGCGGCTATAGATTTATACGCGGCGCTAACTATAGTATAATCGCGCGGCTAAAACGCTCGTAACTCGAATACTATTTATAACGCTATCGTACTACGATCTACGCCTCGCTATAACTTAATTTTAGACGTTATAAGTATATAAATACTACTATTATATTAACTATTATAACTAACGTCTATATATAGCGCGGTCGCGCGGTAAAACGTTTGTAATTTAAATACTATTTATAACGCTACCGTATCTTAGTAATATAAAATACGTACTACTATTTATTTATATTCTACGATTATATCGCTAAAGCGTGAAGCGACGAATAACTACTTTATTAACTTAAATATTATTCGCGAATAAAAGCGAATTCGCGGTCTTTTTAATAAAAAACGCGAGCTTTAGAAGAGAAAGACCGCGAACGCGCGTATATTATTTTATAGTAAGCGTAGACTAAAATAGTTATTAACGTAGAATAAAGCGGTAGATATTAATAAACACGCTATAGAGATTAATATAAACGAGAACTATTTAGACTAGCGATAAGTATATAATAGTTAGTATAGTAGTCTTATACTAATATACTCTTAAACTATAAAACGAGAAATATTAGTCGTTACTTATTATAGCTTAAGAGGTCGAAGTCTCGTTAAGAGACGAACTACTACGCTAGCTAAATATAAATATCTTAAAGAGATACGAATATAATACTACGAAGAACGATAAGTAGAAAAAAGTATTCTTTAATAAGCTTAAGCTTAATTTCTACGCTATCTAAGATAATAAGAATAACGAATAAATTATTTTAAATAGTAGTCTTAAAGAAGACTTAGTCGTAAATACTAGATATACTAGTATAATATAGATATAATATATTATACGAGACTATTATTAATAAGCTATTCGACGTATTTAGAGGCTAAAGATAGTAGCTTTTATTTAAAAGCTTAAGAAGATCGCCGCTTATTTCGTAGACTTACTCGCTGCGGTTTATTCTTCGATAAAGCTAAAGATAAGTATACTAAATTCTCTAATAAATATATATTTACTTATATTTAACTAAACGCTTTATTTAATTCTCTTTAAATATAGAGTCTAGTCTTTATTTAAAGCTAAATAGATCGAGAAAGCGAGAAAGTATACTAGTAATATAAATAAATATACTAGACTCGTAAAAATCGCTATCGATAAGTCTAAGTTCGTAGTACGTTATATAATAGTATATATAATAGTTCGTTAACTAATATTTTTAAAGATATCTTTAGTTATATTTATTAATATACTAGAAGCTACGAGAACGAGTCGTTAGACTTATAAGCGTATAGACCTCTATATTATATCTTACTAAGAACGAGTATTAGATATTAAAGTCTTTATATCTACTACTAATCTATTATTTACTAGATTCGAGATTATTAAAGGCCGAGCGCTTTTAGTTATCTACTATAATAAATATACGCTACTCGAACTCGCTAAGGCCGAAGGCTTAGCTACTATTAACGTAAACGATAAGTAGTACCTTACGCTATTTAGCTCGAGCTAAGTATAGTTATTATAGCTATATTATAAGCTCGACTACGAACTAAACGGCGTTAGCGTTAATAAAGTTTTTATAGTAGTAGCGATTATTCTCTTAAGCGGTATAAATAATCTCGTTAATATTAAGACTCTAGTCGACTTAAAAAATATACTATTAGTTAGATAAGAAATTAGCGATAAAGAAGAGAAAGAGAAGAAAGAATATAATAAGAAAAGAAGAAAAAATAATTCTCTATAATAAAATTTTACTAGACGCCTCTTACGTTTAAAATAAATAATTAGCTTAAATATTTTCTAGCGTAAAATCTAGTCGAGGCTAATATATAATATAGACTATAAACGTATAAATATCGCGTATTACTTTATATATTACTTCGCGTTATTGTGCGTAGTAGGGTGTTAGGCTGTTGCGCTCAACAAGCCTAAGAGCAGAGAAGCATAAAACAATAAGGCAGACGCTCTAGCATAACGAGACGGCGAAGATAAACAAACAACAATAAACAAGCGTTATCTTTAAAGAGAGATTTACTTACAAACAGCGAAGAGGTTTATAACGAGAGAATAAGAGTGGATTCCACGCATAACTATAAGATTATGCCTATAAAAGAAGCTATATATAAACACCGGCAGCAGATACTTAGCATAGCCGCTCTGCCCTATAACAACTCGCCCTCTTCTTAAAATTCAGCGTCCCTTGCTAAACCTCTAATGCCGGTGTGCATATCTAAAAGCAATAAACACAAGCAGAAAGCACAAAACTAGATTAGCTCCCTTAAGAAAACGCCTTAGCAACAAGGAAATCCGCCACGAAGGAAAACGGGTGCAATTCACTCTTATAATAGTTATAAGAGTGGTCGCCCATCTAGGTAAAATTAAAACTCGCCTTACAAAATAACACAAACAAGTAAGAAAACTAAGAACTCCCTCGTAGTACTATAGCCCGAGGCGCCGCCGCATCGCCTCTATTTCGTACGTAATCCCTCCTTCGTTCTAATTCTCGCGTGTGTCGTCGGCTTCGAAACTATAGCTTCCGTATAACTCGCGCTTATCTCTCTTTACTATCTTAATGCGTTGCCTCGCAGTGCCTATAGCAGCATCCCACTAATCTCGAAGGGCTGACTTTAGAGTATTTTCGCTCTGGGCGGCGTCGATCTAGTAGTTAACGGCTAACACGACATCTTCATCTTACTAGTCCTTTTCGCCGATTAGAGCTAAAGATAGAGGGTCAATACTAGAAATAGGTTTATCGAATTTTAACGTCTTAAAGTACGAGCCGTAGCTGTGCTTATCGCCGAAGCAGTTCTAAGCAACAGGCTTCGCATTCCGGAGCGCTCCCTTAATCGCTAAGACGTTAAGATGGCTGATCTTAAGCGCCGTAGGGGTTACCATGCCGATCAGACTTACGTTGTAGTAAGTGGCGTCTTTCTTGGGATTCCCTTTTAGCACATGCGCAACGGGACTGGCATAAAGCAGGTGCTAGTAAGAGATTTCCGGTGTGCCGATAGGTGCAGCGGAAACATTAATACTTTAAAGAAATTCTCCGCTAAAAGGCTCGAGAATCGCCCGGCTTCGAGTACCGCCTATAACCTTTTCAACAGTCCTTCTAAAGCCCGTGTCGGCACCAAATTCCTTAAGAATCATGCGGTAAATGCCATCTCCGCTTTCCTTATCCATTAAGATCTTAAATCGCGAATTGCCGAGTTCTTTTACGGTTTCGAGCTTCTCTAGAATTTTATGGGACATTCTAGAATAAGGTTCGATGCTCGAGCCTGCGGAAATAATATTTATCGGCTCAGGGTACGAAAGCATAGTAAACCGCCTATCTTTTCGGGCCCCCAAGGCTCTCAACTAAAATAGAGGGCACTAGCGCATAATCTAGTTAGTAACGCTATACACCGAAAGGGGCTAGATGCCGTTAAGAGGTATTTCTCTATTAAATAGGCGTAGGTAATGGTCGTAGAGTGCCGTTTCGATGTCTCGTATGCTGTTAAACTCTAAAGTCGTGGACGATCTAGACGCCACGAAGGGGTGCCCGTAGTTAATCTACTAGCCCTCGCTCTCCAATTCCTTTATAGCTTTGCTAAACAGCACTCGATTCTTGCGGAGACCTTTCCAATGTTTCTCTAAAATAAAGGCGCCCCGACGCTTTCTTAGCTGCTTATTTTTCTAAAATGCCTCGAACCCGAGCCTGTTAGTAGTGGCGAGCGGGCGTCCCTTTAGTATAAAGTACTCTTAAATAACTAGGTAAGACATCTACTAAGCTATCTCGCCTTTATAGTGGCCCAGCACCAGCTCCATCGTGTCGATAAGATTCTCGTAGTCTAGACCTTCGGGCTTTAAGCCGAGCGTTACGAACATGCGGAGCAGGTGGTATTTGCAAGGCTACAATTTATTCTTGGCGAGCGACACCTTCTTTAGAGCGTCGAGGGCTAACTTAAGCTTTAGGCCATCGTTAGTGGGGGCGTCGAACTTTATAGCAGCCGGAACCTACCGCTTATAATTATATTTAAGACCTTGCGGGCTAAAAAGCTTGCCGTACCGCTTTTCCTCCTCTTGCTCTACTTCCTAGACGAACCGGCGGATCTAGGCAACTACATTGGCGACTTCTGGCGGAGTGTTTTACGTATCTCGGGTACTGCGTTCTTAATCGTCCGGTAGGGTAGTAAAGCTGGCATGGCGCTTATATGGGCTTCTCTTCTTATTGCTAGGCTGTTTTAATGGCGGCTTAGAAACTATAGAAGGAGATTTCGACGAAGTCTTATCGCGGAATTTAAGAGCGATTTGCTTCCGAAGAAGCCTCTCTCGGTCGACAAGAAAGCCCGACTCTAGATGCGAAGCAAGCCTATACTTCTTAGCCATCGCTACGTCGATTTCCGGCGGCTTCCGCGTGCCTTCGTTCGACATCTCGCACGTCCAATCCTTACCGTGAGATTCTTCTCAGCCAGCTTTATCAGCCCACGCCTTTTCCTAATCTTTAGGCATGGGGCCTTTGCGATTCGACGAGCCTCTGCCGCCCTTCTTATACCGGTATAGCTAAGCCACGTTATTCTATTTAACAGCCTTCTCGAAAGTCACACCGCTCTTGGCAAACCTCGAGACTTTAGTGTATAGATACTGTAACGAGGCTCTATTAACCGGGATCTTATAGAAGATCTCTTCGCCCTATGCCTTAATAATCTAATTTGCTTCTTGCTGGGTACGCATAGCTATGTTCCGACTAGGCTTTCTAAGCGCCGTTCTAAAATTGTCGAGGTTTAGAGCAATCTTAGTAAATTCTTCATCGTACATCTCCTTTATGGCTTCGTCATTAAGAATATAGTCAATGCTAGGTGAGGCAGCATTGGCCATAGCATTACTAATTTAAAACATAGTTTGCCGGAACTTTAAATACAACATTATTTTCAAATCACCTAGAGGAATATGGATCCACTTAGAGATGTCTATGTCGCGAGGCGTAAGCTTGGACGTTCCTCTATCGCGGCAGTATGTTGCGATTTCTTAAATTACTTTAGCATCAACCGGGTGAGGTCTAATAGATATTTTACGCGAAGAGCCTTCCGGAATAAACTAAAGACCTTCTCGCGGAATCTTCTCGGTGGCATTACGGGCTCTATCTATTGTCGGCTGTCTTAAGCGGAAGTCCTTTAAGAAGGTTAGAGTGCCGACAAACGGACTTAGAGACACTAAAGAGCCACGATAACGAACGAGGGCTTGGGATAGGGTCTTATTATAGATGGCTAGTATACTTGTCCGCCGGCGGTGCCTAGATAATAGTTAAGGTAATAGAGTAACGGGCGGCTAGGCGCTCGGCGAGGGCCTGTTTCTTTGCAAAGCAGCCGGGGGAGGATTTGCGGATTCGGATCGATAGCGATCCGTGCTAGAGTGTGGAGGAAGGTTCGCGGATCCTAAGCGATGGCGGCCTAAACTAGAACGCTAGCGTAGCTCTAGCTACGGAGTCTGCGAAGGCGTCCTTAGGGCTAGAGAGCTACTTTGCTAGTTTTCTAGCCTTTCTATAAGGTCTTTAGGCACATCTAGCTCGGTGCTCCGGAGTCCTTGCAATTCTGCCATCTCTTCTAAAAGTGTCTCGGGCACCTCTATATTGCGATTCTAGAGTTCTTTAAGCGCGTTTTCAAGTGTACGCAGCCTCTTAAATGCCTCTGCGCGATCGGCTGAAAACCTAGGAGGCATGTTAAAGTTGTCGAGTAAGAAGAGCGGGTGGATAAGGTTTAAGGTGGCGGTGGGTGTGCTAAATAAGCGCCTAAGCGGATTAAGGCTGCTAGGTCCTAGACGTTTAAGAGCGAGCCGGGCAAGTAAAGAAGATAAGCTTTAAGAAATTAAAATCTTAGGTAAACAAGAGCTTTGTAGATAAAGGGTAGGTTCTTATTCTTAAGAAAGAGAAGATTAAGTTAAAGGCTAAAGAAACGTGGTTTTTATACGGGGAGTTTAAGCTGTAGGCGCAACAGGCAGCTGCTAGACTCTAAAGCACAGACGTCGTTAAGTTCGCTGGTTAAGCTAATCGCTGCAGGGCGTACGCGCTTACTATTAGCTAGAGCCTATCGATTGTTACCGAGTTGCTGTTGTTAAGCTTGTTTTCGTCATTTTTCTCACTCTCATAACGGTTATAAGAGTGGCCCGGTAGAGGCCTAACTCGCCCGCGTGTTAACTACACCATCTTACCTACAACCTTGCATGCCGAATAACCGGAATTGCGACGTATTCTTGCCTTCCGATTGGCTCCGCTTGCTTATTGTCGCCTTCATTTTGTTCTGGTGCAGCTTCTTCTGCGCGTACGACCGGGTTACGCTAATAGAATTCTTTTAACCTGTCTCCAGGCACCGTTCCTCGGATTAGCGCTCCGTCTAATTTCTTAAGCCTGTAGATCGCAGTCCGCGGGTTCACGCTGTGCACCCTATACGGGCCTCTCCACCTAAAGGCGAATTTCCTATCGAATCTGGTTAGGTTCTTAATGTTATGCAACAGCACCAAAGTACTAGGTAGCAATGGTTAATCTTCGTCCCGGATCCTATAGGTCTCGTCGAAGTACTCCTTTTAGGCTTCCCTCTTGCGCTAAATCCTTAGAAGTGTTGCTTCTTCCGAATCTTGCCTTCGGTCCAACTCTTTTGCTCTAGCTACGATAAGATCCTCCGTAGTTCTAATACTTTTATAGTCTACCGTCCTCTAGTTGCGGACTTCCATATCGATAGGCAGGACTATGTCCTTTCCGTATATTAATTCTGCCGGCGTTATTTCTGTGGTTAATCGTACCGTTGTTCGTTTAGCCTAGAGTACCGCCGTAAGATGAGGGACCTAGCTTTCTTTATCTCCGTCCGTAAGCTTAACTAATATATTACGAATAGGCTTATGTCCCGCCTTAACTTGCCCGTTTGCTATTAGATGGTAGCTCGAAATTTCTACGCGCTTAATGCCGAGACGCTCTAGCATGACCTCTACTTTCTCCTTATTTTTAGGGCCGCCGTCTATAGTAATAGTCCTTAGATGGCCATGTCGACATACTATCTCTTCCCAGATAAATAATGCGACATTCTTAGCATTATTTTTTCTTAATGCCCTCGACTCCGGCCATCTACTAACTACTTCCCGAGCTATAATAAGAGCGCCGAATCCGCTGCGCGTTGGCATGTTTATAATGTCGATACCCCACTTCTCCTTAAGTCCGACGAAAAATGAGGGGTAAAGGGCTTTCTTAATTCTGTCGGATGCTCGGAATTAGCATTCCTTGCATGTAGCAACGTACCGCTTTACGTTATCCTAGACTTCTAGCTAGTAGTATCGGTTAGCGACCTTTCGATAGGTCGCCTCCCTTTCCTTATGGCCGTGGTCGTCGTGCAATGACTAAAGGATATTAGTTCGCTAGTCGCCGGAATTAACTACTCGCCTTATAGGGGTGGTCTTTGTCGGCCTCTTAAAGAGCATCTTCCCCTAGACAACGTAGCGCATCGCCCTCTTCTTAAAAGCTGCATACTTCTTCTTAGTTATTTCGGGAGGACGCTGGAGGGTGGTTAACTATTTTGCCATAGCTATCTAATGCTTAGAGACGTAGGATTCGTTAAGGGGGCTCTTATCTTCTCTACCGCCGCCTCCTCTTTGTCCTTTATTACTATCTTCTTTCTATCCGCCGTCGTCGCCTTCTTCTCGCTCGCCGCCATCGCCCTCTTCTTAGATCTAAGTGCAGCTGAGCTGTGCATTAATCTAATTATCGAGATAAATGCCGTCGAAATTCTTTTCTTCTTTAGGGGTACGACGCCGGGATAACGCGTCCGCAATGACGTTCTTATTTCCCGGGACGTGGCGAACTTTAAAGTTTATTAACTAAATCTAGGCGAGCCATCTAGTAACAAGTACTCCTAGAAGATCTGTTGCTGTGCGGTTTAGTTGAGCAACTAGCACTGCACAATCGGTCTCGACCGTAAATTCGACACCGTAAAGCTAATGGCGAAGTCGTTTAAGGGCGTAGACTAAAGCTTTACATTTTAGCTTCGCTAAATCGTATCGCTTCTCGGAATTAGACTATACCCCGGATTTATACCTCACCGGCCTTCTTCTGCCATCTCTTCCGACTTATTGCAGGTGGGCCCCCCAACCGTGAGTAGATGTATCTACTTAAAGGATTATTTCCCTAGCACCTTCGCCGTAATCGATGCTAGATAAGGCCGAAGCTGTTACGAGTTTTTTCTTAAGAATGTTTATAGCCTCTTCGTGTTCGGGCAACTAGACGAAAGGAACGTCCTTCTTTAGGAGCTTAAAGAGAGGGCTCGCAATCTTGCCATAGTCTTTAATCTAGGCTCGGTAGTATGTGCAGATCCCAAGGAACTACCGAACCTCCCTCTGCGAATTGCAGGGTGGCTAGTTTACGATCTTCTTAATCTTTCGATCTTGCGGGTGTCGCCCGTCGCCGTCGCATACGTAGCCCAGAATGTCTAATCCTTCTTAGTAGAAGAAGAATTTCTTCGCGGATATAGTGCATCCTGCCCTTTCTAAGTCGCTGAGGACGGCGTTAATGTTCTAGATGTGCTCCACCACAAATCGGCGCAGCCTAGGCTTAATTTCTTCCCCGTCGTAGTCGGTCCTCGGTCCGTCCACGGCAATGTCATCTAGGAAGTTCCGCGCGCGATAAGGTATCACCTTCTTTAGAATTAGCATTAGTGCCCGTTGAAATTACGCCACTAAATTAGTTACCCCCTGCGGGATAGTTGTGCACCGCACCAGTCTAATGGGGGTGTTAAACGCGGTTATATCTCGGCATTCCTTTGCAAGCGGCATCTGATCGTATCCTAAGAAGAAATCGAGCAGGCTCAAGACCTTCTTCCTAGCGAAATCCTCTAAGAATTCTTCGGCACTAGGAGGCGGGTGCGCATCGCGAAGGGTGACTCTATTAATATTAACAGCCGAGTTAATTAGCCGGTGCCCACCATCCTTTTTCTTAACTAGGAAATACGGATTCCGGTATAAGAAGTGGCAGTACTCGAGGACTTCCCGCCGAAGGCGGTCTTTAATTATTGACACTACTTCCCCTCTTAGTGCTCCAGGAATGCGGATTTCCCGGGCTTGCTAGGGCTTATATTCTACGGTCCGAATCACTTACGGCGGAATCACGTCTTCCCTAATAACCCCACAGTGCTTAAAGAACCACGCAAGGACTTCTTCCCGGTTAAAGAGTAATTTAATAAGAAGCTCTCTCTTCTTTAGCTAGAGGAACTTCCTAATGTTTAACTCGTCGATGCGCTCCGGGGTCAGCCTTAATTCTTTTGCGAGCTTAGAGAATCGCTTCGTAATTAGGTGGTCGAAGGGTCCGTCGGGTAGTTTTTCCGAGATTCTCCTTCCGCGCTCGATGGCCTCTTTCCTCCAGTTAGGATTGTAGGCCGGAGTGCTTCCATCGGATTTTAAATCACCTACTAGGTGAACTTTCACCCCCTTCTTCTTATATAGGGTATTAACCTGGACATTACGGTCCTAAGCGTTTCTAACCTACTGCCAGAACATCTTATTGGCAATGGTAATGTCGTTAAACTCGGGAGAGGTGTAGCTTAACAAGATAAAACACGCGACATTCTCGGCGAAGTCTCCTTCTACTATCGTTGGGGGCGGGGCGGACTTCTCTCGATTACCTCTTAGGTCTCGCTCCCTACTCTTATAACGGTTATAAGAGTGGTTATCTACCCTTCTATTCGCCAATCTCGCTTACTTCCCCCACCTAAAGTTTCCTTTCTTCGCTTCTTCGAATAGTACCGCAGGACGATACTCGTAAGTAGGAGGCGTTTCGGGTTCTTCTTATAGTCGCGAATCGACTACTCGAAGAGCTCCGCAATTAATCCCGCGGGGAAGTCCTCCTAAGTCTCCCCCGCCATCGCTTTTAAAGAACCGACGTCAGCAACCTTATAGCCTAAGGCTTTATTAGTTCTATTGGTGCGAAACATCACCTGCTTCCCTTAGTTTAAGGTGTGCAGCCAACACAAAACCTTTCCATCCGTCTAATACTGCAGACCAAACCCCGATGTCTAGAGCCATAGTCCTCCTACTAGGACGTCGTGCGATGGGCGGTCTATAATAAAGAAATGCCCTAGGAAGTTCGCTCCTCCTATCTAGATGTCGCAGTAGGGCATATATCCTATAAAGAATACTAGCCCTCTAGCTACCGGGATTACCCTAAACCCAGCAAGCGACTTAGGTAGCTCGGTAATTGCCAGCTTGCTATCTTCCGCGACCTTCCGAGACAGAATGTTAACCTCGGAGCCGGTATCGAATAGAATCTTCCGCGATTCTCGCATAAACTCCCCGATACTAGCTAGGCCAAGCGGACAGGTTTTTCGGTTAAGCGCTGTTCCCATCTTCTAGTACTTTATAAACACCTCTTCTTCTGTTAAGGGTCGTTCTCCTTCTTTACGATTGATGAGGGTGCCACTGGCAACCACTACTTTAGGCTTCCTAAATTCCGCGCCCTTAGGCACGACCCTGTTTAACTGCCGATCGGTAAGGCGCACGCTAAACATCTTATCGAGGACGCGATGCATTTTGTATTCTAATCTTATTAGCATAGCCAGAGACAAGAGTTCGTTTAGGTCCTCCGCAGTAACTTCGGCGTTTAGATCCAGCATTTCCACGAGTTTGGGGTTAAGCTTTCTCTTAGGCTTTTTCGGCCTAATCTCGTTCCCGGGGACCTCTTTCTTAGCGTCTATGAGCCCTAGGGACTCCGCTCTTACCTGCCTAGAGGGCGTGTTTCCTCTTTAGGTGTCGTAACGTAGGGTCTAAGACTACTCATCCAAATGCGATAGACCCTATATTAGAGTATCTTCCTGGGCAGGAGCGCCTATCTACGTTCCCGGGATGGTCTCCAGGCCTTCTTCTGCAAAGGTTCCGGGCCTAAGTCCCCTCATTTTCGCCGGATAATTCTTAACAACTCTTCCTCCCTAGGTACCTCCCCTAAGGCCTCGCGGCGCTCCACGCCCTGCACTCACATTAAATACATCCTCTTTCCCGTCTTCCTCGCTTCTCAAAACCTCGTAATCGTACATAGTATTATGTTTAGAGCGCGCCACCTAGACGAATAATATCCTTACATCGATAGGCCTCGGTGCTTACGGCATTCGCGACTGGGGCATTAAAGGATAAGAGCTTCTATAGGCTTTCTCTACCTCCCGCACATTAATGTTTCGCTCCATCATCTTAATCTTAAGGTCGATGAGCTTATTATACTAAGGGAGGAAGATTCGCTCGGCGTTCATCGTTTCTTTAGGTCCCCAGAAAAAGAAGTTCCCAATGGCATAGAAGATACCCCTCCGGCTTCCTTCCTTAATAAAGGGGCAATCTCTGTAGAAGACATGTCGTTCGCCACAACTATCCCAACAAAGGTTTAGGCCGTTCTAGTTGTCCTACTAGGTTACCGCGTTGGCACGAAAACCACCTTGGTTTCCTTAGTACGGCGTGGGCCGGGGGTTGGAAGCCGGGGCGCTAAACTGCGTCTAAAGGTAGTTCGGCACGCAAAGCTTCATAAGGCGCCCTTTCTGCAGGGGGTTTGCACGGATAGACTCGAGCGGCCCAATTAGAAGATTATTGACGGCTTAGGAAGTGAACGTAAGACTATTGCTAATGGCGAAGTTCTTAAGCTGTTCGCCGATCTTATCGATGTCCGTATCTGAGAGATGCTTTAGGGCAGAACTAAGAGCAGTCAACTGTTCGATAAACCCTTCTTCCTTAGCCGGAGCAGCGGCCTCATTCTTAATGGCGGTCTTAAGAGCACTAGAAGGCTTCCGCCTATCTTTCTCGTAAATCTTGTCGATCGTTTCCAAGTTAATAGAAAAGTCTAAGACCTTCTTGCGGATAATCGAGTACTAGAACGTTTCGGGGTCGTTGTAGTTAATGTTACAAGCCTTAGAGACCTTCTCGGCAAGGGAACGTGGCAATCCTCGAAGATAATACTTCTCTTGGTCCTCCTTAGTAAGCTATTTGGTGTTGATTAAAGCTTCTAAGATGGCGTGGTAGGTAGTAATGTATTTCTAGAGGCCGGTATACGTCTTACGAGCTTCAACGTTTTCCTTCACGAAGTCCTTTAAGAACTGCTTCCTAAAAATCCGGTTATAGCCATTACTACTCTTATATTTACGCTTAAGCCGCTTCTTCATTGCGTCTCAGTCCCGACTCAGATACTCCTCAGATCGTTTGAGAGTGGTTTTAATTAGCAAATTGCAATAGCGAGAGAGACGCAAAACCTTCTCTTTATCCGTTAATTCGTAGTCGTTCGCCATGTCCTTATACTTCTCCAGAAACATAGTGACCTCTGCACCGTCGAATTTAGAAGGAGCTTCCTTTATTAGGGGAGTCGGCATGATGTTCTTCACGCTGCGAACTAAGGACTCGATGCGGAAGAAGTTAATCAGGGCTACGAGATCAGCATAGGAGAGGAAGAGCATTAGAGAGGGAGCTATAGAGGCAACGGAAGGAGAGTTATTGCTAGAGGGGGTACTCTAGTTAGTAGACGACTTGCCACCACTTCCTCCGAGGTCGTTTCTAGCAGGCATTGCAGGATTAGAGTGTGGCTTAAGGCTATAGTTATATAGTTCTTCTTCGTGCTGGGCGCCGAAAGGAAGTTTAGAAGTAATGGAATCGCTGTCGCTTATGCTGTTGTTGTTTTAACTTCTCATAAGGGAGCCGCGCTTTATATCTTTATACTGGCAACAGTCGCAGCTTCGGTTCTCGGGTAATTATGAACCGCAGTTATTATCGCGCGACTGTGCTTTACCGCTTCGGTTCGGTGTTGTCGTTACCCCCTATCGCTTCTATATAAAGGCTACAGAAGCACCGACCCTCCTCGCGATCCGGTTGGTCGAACGGCTATCGTGTAACGTAAGCCTCAAAGCTTCTCTTCTAAGCCGCACCCTTATTAGCTATTATTTATTCTTCACGGATCTACCTCCTAATTAATCTCTCGACTCTAGTTAGTAGCTTTTTCGATTAATTCTTCCGCGCTGTCTCTGCTCGTTCGATATTCCTATTCTAGTAAATCCGGGTGGTCCCAGTCTCCGGCGAGAAACTATTTCTGGACTAAGCCCGCTTTTGCGCGCGATAGTCGTATGTTAGTGTCGTTCTTAAGCGCATCGTGCGTACGGGTCGCAATTCTTTAGGGTTAATTAGTTCCCCCGCTAACTCTTATAACGGTTATAAGAGTCGATTCCTGTTTCCTCGTCAGTTAACCACGGGCATAGTAGCACTGCCCTACTACTCTATGCTTCAACCCTCCCTCTTAGTACTTTCAAGGAGTAATTGGCGCGTCCAATTACCCTTTTTCGCCCCCTAGTGTGGTCACCAAAATGTTATGCGTAGTGGGGTGTTGGGCTGTTGCGCTCAATAAGCCTAAGAGCAGAGGAGCATAAAATAATAAGGCAGACGCTCTAGCATAACGAGACGGCGAAGATAAACAAACAACAATAAATAAGCGTTATCTTTAAAGAGAGATTTACTTGCAAACAGCGAAGAGGTTTATAACGAGAGAATAAGAGTGGATTCCACGCATAACTATAAGATTATGCCTATAAAAGAAGCTATATATGAACACCGGCAGCAGATGCTTGGCATGGCCGCTCTGCCCCACAATAGCGTATTACTTCGCGTATCGCTTCGCGCTTTTATAATCTAGCTTCTTTATATAAGCGAAAATAATATAATAATAAGTATCTTAAAAGACTACCCGCGCTAGTTACTTTAGTTAAAAGAATTACTAGTAAGTCGATAGTAAGTACTACTATTATAAAACGAGTATCTTTCTACTAATACTATTAGTCGTTATACTTCGCGAAATTCGTAGATTTTAGAAATTAATTAAATTACTTATATTAAAGACCTCGTTTACTTATATCGTTTAAAAAATTATATATAATATTTACGAGAAGTATATACGAATTTAAAGTTAAGTACTAGAGATACTTTAAAAGATAGTAAAAGTCTATATCGTTTATAAATTCGAAAGTATATTTTTATTTCTTATCTATATCGATATATCGCTAACTAGTAATAGTAACGAATTTATATACTATTTATATAAAATAGATAACGCTTATATAGAAAGATATAGAATTAGTAAAGTAACTACGTAATATACTTAATATTAAAATTTAGCCGATAGCTACTTATCGAGTAGCTTCGCCTATAATAGTTAGTATAATAGTCGATATATAAGTTAGTTTATTAGTACTTATCGATAATACGTATTATATTATTTATAAAGATTAGTAGTAATAAGCCTACTAAACTAGATATAAATACTATTTTATCTTTTATTATATTATATTAGTCGCCTCGATAGACGTACTTAAGAGTACTATAATCTAGACTACTTAGTATATTAAAAAGTACTAATCGTATTACTATAAGTTCTTAGTCGTCTTAAACTAGATCTTCGCGTTTTATTCTTACTACGCTACAGGATAAACGTCTTACTATAAACGTACTTATTAGACGCTCGCCCCGCTACTATATTTAAAGTTAAAATAGTTCGTTCGCTACTACGCTTATAAATATTTTATTTAACTCGAACTCTTTTAACTTTTTAAGTTAACGTTAATTAGCTTAATAGTTCTCGCTCGTTTAAAAGTTATAAGAAACTATTTCTTTCTCTTTCGAAAGTCTCGATCTTTAATTAATTAAAAAAGAGCCGCGATACTATAAGTTTAATAACGCTAATACGCGTATATTCTTAACGTAGTTTAATCGAATCGAATAGAAGATAGAGAATTAGTAACGGCTAAAATTAAAGTAGATTAAGTAAAGGTCTAAGAAGCGAGCTAGCCTATAGAAAGAGTTTAGAAAATATACTATATAATAGACGAGTAAGCCGAAGCTAGTATATCGTAGATATAACGCCGTACTATAATACTCTATAAAGAATAAAAGTAAAACCGGTCTAGATAATTTAAATATAGTAACGTATCTAAATTCTCGTAGATATAAGTAGATCTTCTTTATACGAGAAAATACGACGTAGTCTAAGCTTACTTTATAGCGAGAATTAATATATATATTAACTATTATATAAACTATTACGTTTTATACTAACTAGCGGGTTTAGCTTAAGATAAAGCATTAATAATATATATTCGCTAAAGATATTAATTTTACTATTAATATCTTTAAAGATTATTAGGTCCGCGTTATTATTATATAAAGACTATCTCTTAGCTACTTTAAGAACGTATATATTTAACGCTCGTATATCTATTTCTCGTAGAATACTAGGCTAAAATTTCTATCTACGAGTATAATAAAAACGCGAATCCGTTAAATATAGAGAAAAATTTAAAAACGAATAAAGTAGCGGCTTTCTTTAATACTTATTTAAGTATCGATTATACTCGATAAATAGATAGATTAGTATCGTTAAATCTTTCTTATAATTAAAGCTACGTAGATTATACTATTAACTCTACTATAGTATTTTAAGAAAGCGACGCTAGTCTTCGCTTTTTTAGTCGGTTATTATATTAATTATTAAATCGTAGAGCTTCTTATCGAGACTCTTAGATCGTACGAAATTATTAGTTAAATCTAAGCTATTACGATCGATAACGTAAGTAATAATAAGAAGTTAGCCGCTAACGTTTTTAAGAATATTACTATTCGAGGCCTACTAAGACTTAAGAGAGTATTTAACGGCTAGAATAAGAATATTATTAAAGAATACTATAAGTTTATTTTAGTTTTATATCTAGCGTATGTTATTAATCTCGCCTTCGACGATATAATTTAGAAACTCTATATATAACCTACTAATAATAAGCTCTAGAGAAATTTTTATTCCGCGAATTAAAAAGCTCTTTAGATAATCTAACCGCCCGAAGCTCTTTATAGTAAGAAAAGCGTAGCGTAAATAGCCTATACTTTTAAAAAGATACGTATAATAAGCGATATAATAGATAAAGTATTAATATAGATATAAATTCGCCTTATTATAATCGCGATAAACGCTAGCTCGTTACGATTCGATATATAGAAGGCGATATAGATCGCGTATAACTAATAGATAAAGAGAGACTATCGTAAGAGAAAAATATCGAACCTCTAGTAAAAGAGATCTACTAAGAAGTAGCGAGTAGTAGAGACCTTTAAGAAGAGTTAAAATAAAGAAAAAAGCGTTCTTAAGCTAGTTTAAAATATATAAACTTAATAGAACTTAACGGTCTTTATACTAATAAGATAAGTTATACGCCGATCTTATTAATTATAACGATAATCTAATATACTAAGAATTCTTCGTATTCGTAAGTTTATTAATATATTTCTTAAAGATAATAGTCTTAAGTATCTTTATTTAACTTCTATAAAATAGAAGTACGTTACGTATTTTATCGATCTTATTAAGTCTTTCTCGTTCGCGATAAAGCTTATAAGTAAGACGAAAGAACTAACTCTTTAACGAGTATTCTAGGTCTATAATAGTTTTCTTAAGTATATTAAGAAAGCTAAGCGTAGACTTATTTATAAAAGAGTCTCTTAGAAATTCGAACTTCGTTTTAGACTTAATATAGTCTAAAAGAAGCTCTAAAAGTACTATAAAAATACGAACGGCCTAGTTAATCTTCTTTATAGCTAGACTATTCTTCTTTTATCGTATTTTAAGAATAAGTACTTTAAGTCGTTTAATTAAAGAGATACGAACTAAGAGAAAAAGTACTAGAACTTTCTACGAGAACTTTAAGTTTATATCTATTACGATCGCGAAAAGCCCGTTCGTCTAGCTACTTTTTAAACGTAAAATACGTTTAACGTTTTCTTAAATCTCTCTATAGATATTAACGATAACGATAATATAGAGAAAAACGAGTTAAAGACTTATCGTATAGTAGATAAGTCTTTATACGCCGGGCTACGTATTATAGTAGTCGATATAATAGTCGATATAATAGTTAATATAATAGTTACTAATCTTCTAATAGAAACGTCTACTAAAAAAACGTTCTAAAGACTTAGACTAAGCTAAAGCCTAAATTCTTTCGTATTACTATTATAGCTCGCGATATCTTAGCTACTAACTTAGCTAGTATCGGCGTCGAACGCTACTTTAGTAATACTAGATAAACGAAAAAGTACGATCGATTCTACTTACTAGCTTTATTCTAGTAAATTATAGAACTTCGTATCTTTTTTATTACTAAGAATTACGTTATAGTTTAAGACTTACGAAATAATATAGAGTATACGTTAATATTTAATATTACTAGTTTTAATAGTAGTTTAAAGCTATAGACGAAGATCGATCGTCGTATAGCCGAACTAGAGAACGCTCTATAATTTAGCTATATTAGCGATAGAGAGAATTATAACGACGAGAAGAATAACTAGATAATAAAGATAAAGTAAATAAAAGTCTTTACTATCTATTATAAATTTAATATAAACGTATAAAAATCTATAGTAGTTAATTTAATATAAGTATTAAAATCTATAATAGTATAAGTTCTAGTAGTATACTATAATAGTATACCGCTAAGACTTTATAGTATACTAACGAAATTTTAAATAGTATATACTATTAATATTTATATTCTATATATACTATACTATACTATACTATACTATATAGTATAGTATACTTATAGTATATACTAGTACTATTATAAGATATATTCGTAGCTAGAGCTACGCTAGCGTTTTAGTTTAGACTACTATCGCTTAAGATTCGCGAATCTTTCTTTATACTCTAGTACGAATCGCTATTAATCTAGATTCGTAAATTCTTTCTTAACTATCTTATAAAGAAGTAGGCTTTTATCGAACGTCTAGCCGTTCGTTACTTTATTATCTTAACTATTATCTAGGCACCGCCGGCGAATAAGTATACTAGCTATTTATAATAAAACTTTATTCTAAGCCCTTATTTATTATTCTAGCTTTTTAGCGTCTTTAAGTTTATTTATCGATACTTTAACCTTCTTTAAGAACTTTTACTTAAGATAACCGCTAATAGATAGAGCTCGCGATACTACTAAGAAGATTCTACGAGAAGGTCTTTAGTCTATTTTAAAAGACTCTTCGCGTAGAATATCTATTAGACCTTATTTAATTAATACTAAAGTAATTTAAGAAATCGTAATATACTATCGCGATAAGAAAACGTCTAGATTTACGTCTCGCGATATAGATATCTCTAAGTAGATCTATATCTTTTTAGGCGATCTAAAAATAATATTATATTTAAAGTTTCGATAAACTATATTTTAAATTAGTAATACTATAGCTAATACTATTTTATCTAGTATCGACTATATTCTTAATAACGAAGCTATAAAAGAAATATACGGCGAAAAATTTACTAAGATTACTCTAGATCTTAATAATTTTAGAACGGCGCTTAAGAAGCCTAGTTAAAATATAGCTATACGTATCTAGTAAGAAGTAAATTAGATTATTAAGATATAGAGCGAAGAGAACTTTTATAAGATTTTAATTAATAGAGTCTCGTTATAGTATTTATATACTAAAGTCTTAAGATTTACTAAGAGCGATATAACTTTCGAGAAGACTATTAAATAGAATAACGTAGCTTAGCTATATTAGTATAAGAAGAGCGATAGAGGCTTATCGAATTATAAAGACCCTATATTTAAAGACTAGAAAAAGGCGTAGGCTAATAAAGCTAGCTAAGAAGAATCTTATAATAAAAATTAGACGTACGAGATATCGAATAAAGATACGCAAAAGCCGCTAAAAATTAACGTAGTAATAGCTAAAAAGTATAGACTTATTTTATATTTAGAGTCGAACTTTCTTATTAATTAAGAGAGGCTTTAACGAAAGTAAATCGCTCTTAAATTTCGTAATAAGACTTTATTAAAATCTTCTTTTATAGTTTCTAAGCCGCTATTAAAATAGTCTAGTAATAAGAAGAGAAGCTTATATAAGCGCTATACTAGCTTTACTATTCTATTAAATAATTAAGAATATAGTATTCGAGATATATAAAATACTTTACTAAAAGTCGCTAATATCGTTACTTAGATCCGCCGGTTTATCTAAAAAGTAGAGTAAAAAGAGAAAAAGTAGTATAATAAACTTTTTAGTCTATAAGATCTTAAATATACTTATAAGCGGTAGGTTTCGGCTACTATAAAGTTTAATATCTTTACTAACGATAGTTTAAAGCTTAAGTTAGCCTTCGACGCTCTAAAAAAGATATTACTTACTAAGAATAAATTATAGCTTTATAAATACTATCTACTTTATATATTCGTAACGCTCGGCTTAAAGTCTAAAGATCTAGACTACGAGAATCTTATTAATACGATAGAGCTAGTACTAGACTACTATAAAGACGAGATAGCTTAGTAGATATCTTATCTAGTTATTTAAAAGTACTTTATATTAAAAAGACGTTCGCTTATTACTACTAATAGACTCGAGTTTAAAGTATTTTAAAAAAATAAGTAGCTAAGAAAGCGTCGAGGCGCCTTTATTTTAAAGAAATATTAAAAAGATCTTCGTAAGAACCAAGTACTATTTAGTAAAGCTATAGAAAAATTAGAGAGCGAAAGCTAGTAAATTAACTATAAGTATCTCTTCGTAGCGTTTAGATCGTCTATAACTTTAGAGTTTAATAGTATACGAGAAATCGAAACGATACTCTATAACTATTATCTACGCCTATTTAATAAAGAAATATCTTTTAACGATATTTAGCTTCTTTCGATATATAGCGTTACTAACTAGATTATACGCTAGTACTCTTTATTTTAGTTAAGAGTCTTAGAGGCCCGAAAAGATAGGCGATTTACTATACTTTTATATCTAGAGTCGATAAACGTTATTTTCGTAGACTTAAGTATTAAACTCTATTCTAAAATATTTTATAAAATTCTAGAGAAGCTTAAAACTATAAAAGAACTTAGTAATTCGCGATTTAAGATCTTAATAAATAAGAAAAGCGAAGATAGTATTTATTATATAGTTCTTAAGAAATTTAGTATCGACACGGGCTTTAAAAGAACTATTAAAAAAATTATAGATAGTACTTAAAGTCGAGCTATTCTTAAGTCTTTTAGTAAAGAATTTCTTTAAAGTATTAATATTTTCGCTATATTTATTAGTATATCGAAAATCTTTTACTAGTATCTACTTTATACTAGTCCCGTTACGTATATACTAAAAGAAAATTCTAAGAAAGACGCTACTTACTATAACGTAAGTCTAATTAGTATAGTAAGCCTTACGGCGCTTAAAATTAGCTATTTTAATATTTTAGCGATTAAGAAAGCGCTTTAAAATACGAAGCCTTTCGCTTAAAACTACTTTAGCGATAAGTATAGCTACGACTTATACTTTAAGACGTTAAAATTCGATAAATCTATTTCTAGTATTAACTTTTTATCTTTAACTCTAATCGGCGAAAAGAATTAGTAAGATAATAATATTATATTAGCCGTTAACTACTAGATCGCCGCCGCTTAGAGCGAGAATACTCTAAAGACGACTCTTTAAGATTAGTAAAATACTACTATAAATACTATAAGGCAACGTATTAAAATAGTAAAGAGAGATAAGCGTAAGTTATATAAAAGCTATAGTTTTAAAGCTAATAATACGCGCGAGAATTAAAACGAAGAAAGAATTACGTACGAAATAGAGACGATATAATAACGCCTTAAACTATAGTACTATAAGAGAGTTCTTAGTTTTCTTACTTATTTATATTATTTTATAAGGCGAGTTTTAATTTTATTTAAATAGACGACTACTTTTATAACCGTTATAAGAGTAAATTATACTTATTTTTCTTCGTAACGAATTTTCTTTTTACTAAGACATTTTCTTAAGAGAGCTAATTTAGTTTTATACTTTCTACTTACGTTTATTACTTTTAGATATATATACCGGTATTAGAGGTTTAGTAGAGAACGCTAAATTTTAAGAAGAGAACGAGTTATTATAAAGTAAAGCGACTATACTAAGTATCTACTATTAATATTTATATATAGCTTCTTTTATAGATATAATTTTATAGTTATACGTAGAATCTATTTTTATTCTCTCGTTATAAACCTCTTCGCTATTTATAAGTAAATCTCTTTTTAAAGATAACGCTTATTTATTATTATTTATTTATATTCGCTATCTTATTATACTAGAGCGTCTATTTTATTATTTTATACTTCTCTACTCTTAGACTTATTAAGCGTAATAGTTTAACACTCTACTATATATAATAGCGTACGAATAGAGCTACGAGCTCTAAGTCTAAATAGTTTAAATAAACTAGTAGTCGAGAGAATAAATTTAATAGTTTAAAAAGATTCTAAGTAAGCGTTCGTAGGCGTATAAAGTAACGAAGCGTAGTTTATACCTTTAAAAGCTTTATTCTAGACTAAATTATCTTTCTTTTTAACGAGACGTTTAAACGAGTACGTAAGGTATAAAAAGAATTCGATATTAAAAAAATAAGCTATAGTAATAGCTTTAAGAGGTCTAGAATAAAGATTATAGTACGAGTATAGCTTACGTCTCTTTATAGATTCGATTATTCGAAAACTAATATAAAAGAAGAAATTAAAAGAGTCGTTACTACTAATATTAATAGATATTATTTAAGATATTTTTACTATACTTAAATATTTTAGCGTAAATTACTTAAGATTCTTTAGCTTTTTCGGTCTAATTTTAAGCGGTAGTAGCGATAGCGGGTCTAAACGTATTAATAAAAAAAAAGATAAATATAGTAGTATTCTTTTAAAATTTAGCTCGAAATTAGTATTTCGCTAAGCGTTATTTTTAAAACGTAATTAGTTTTTATTCGCTTTACGCTTAATAGATCTTCGGGCCGTTTAGTCTAGTAACTCTATTTAGCGTAGAAATAAAATAGAAAAAATTCTTTCTTTACTATTCTCTTTTCTTCTAGAGAAAATTTTAGAAATAGCGGTAAGAGAAGTCTAAAAAGTAGTAGCGAAAGATAAAAGTAACTTTACGTAGACTTCTACTTATTATCTAGTTATAATAGAGTAATAATATATAATAGATATTAAAAGACATATTAAAAGACTTAGCTTATTTACTTTAGGCTTATAATCTATTAAAAATAGATACTAAGGTAGAATAAGATATATAGATAAGTAGTTAATTAGTTATAGTATCTATTCGACTATAGACTTTAAAATATCTATCGTATACGTATCTAACTACGTAACGCTTAATATATAACTACTTTTAATACGCGAGGCTTAGATATATATACTAAATCTTAAGAAACCTTACTTCTATATATAGCTACTATCGGCGAATACGTGCTTTTCGTTAGTAGTTATATATATCTAGACGACCTTCGAATTCGACCCTTAAAAATTACGCTAAAACTAATATCGTTCGAAAGCCCTTAATTTTCTTAGCTAGAATCTTAATTTTTAGCTTCGTAGACGTACGCGCTATTACGTAGTACGTAAAAGAAGAGGTATTTTAAATAGTATTAGACTAGCTAGAGCTTTATAGCTTTTTTTACCCTTAAAAATTACTCGAATTCGTACTAAACTATATATAGAGTATTATACGGCACTAAGAAATTCGTTCTCGAAGTTATATCGCGATAGCTCTTTTCTACGCTTAGAAATTCTACTTTAAAGCCTACTAAAAGTCTTTTTCTTAGATCTTACTAAAGAGTTTTACGTATATAGATAACTTAATCGGCCTAAGCTTTACGCTAAAATATTTCTTAGTCTTTTAAAATCTTTAACGCTTATATTAGCCTTATCGACCCCTTCGTTTACTTTTAAAGAGTAAGTAATTAAGAAAAACCCTTACTTTAGCCCGGGTTTCTTTTATTTACGGCTTAGTTTAGACGAAATTAAAGCTAATAATTTATTTTCTAGTCTTTTTCTTTTATTTATACCCTCTCTAGCACGTTTTTCTTTTAGAAAGAGCTTAGAAACTTTTATTTAGATTTAGAATAACTTCTCTAAAGTAGAATTTACTCTTCTTAAACTCTACTCTATCTCTCTTATTATAGATAAAGAACTTTAAGGCTATAAATATAACTATAGAAAATTTTAAGAACTTTTTAGCTACGTCTATCTCGCTACTAAGAGTCGCGACTTCGAAGCCTCTAGTCTTTAAATTAATAAAAGATCTTTTTATTTAAGAGGGTCTACTTAAACGGCGCGTCTTAATAGTCGTTTCGACTTCTTTAATAAAGAGAAAAAGTAAGTTATCTATCTTTCGCTTTATCTACTACGAAGAAAGCGAGAAAAGTATAGTACTTTCGTCGAAAATCGCGTAAAAAACTATTAATCGATCTCTTAGTCTTTTTATTATAGCCGCGAATCTTTTAAAGGCTAAAAAAAAAATAGAGGTCTATTTTAGATCTAATTAAGATTATACGATAGTATATTAAAACTAATAAAATCGTAGATAAAGCCGACTCGATTCTTACTACGTAGATATAAGCCCTTAAAAAGACCGCGGTAGACCTCGCGAAAACTATAAGAATTTTCTTAAAGTCTATCGTCGCCTCTCTCTCGAAGTAGTTCTTATAAGAATCTACGTACGCGAACGTCTAGCCGGCCCGCTTTACGTAGAGGTCTATTATAGTATCTAGCTAGCCTACGTCTACGTACGTCTTTACGGCGGTAAAGGCCTCGATAAACGCGAACGAGTTTACCTTTATTTTAAAAAAAAAGTAGAAGAACCTCGCGTAAAAGACCTTCGCGTCTAAGAAGACTACTCGCTAAGTAGTTCTTATTTTAGCTACGAAAATAGAGAATCTTTTATTATTTAGCCTACGTAACGTCTTTAATAAGATATTCTCGAACTAGCGAAATAAGAACGAGCTCGTTATTACTACGATCTTTATCTTTTTAAAAAAAAATCTTATACTTACCGCGTACGAGCCCTTCTCCGCCGAATTTCTTCTTAAGAATACGACTATAATTAACTAGATTATCTTTATTTAGTCGATTATAAAGAATCGTACGTAGTTTAAAGTAGTAGTATATAGCGTATCTATACGAGACTTCTCTTCTCTCTCTTATAAGAAGTTTAGAGAGGTTATTCGATTCGAAGTTATAATCTTTAACTTTAAATTTAAAATTATTAGTACCTCTTACTAGCTTATATTAAAGATAGTAAAAGAAGAACGACGAACGTTCTCGCTTATACTTATCTTTAAAATTAAAGAAGAAGCCCGTTAAACTATTTTAAGATACTTCTCTATCGCCGATATCTCGTATAAGGTTAAAAAGCTTAAAAGATTAAGAAAAGATCTAAAGAACTTTATTTAAACTTACTTTAAATAAGTTTTTTATAAGTTCTATAAGCTAACTTAAATAGAAGTATTTCGACGACGAAATTTATTCTAGATATCGTAGTAAAGTTAAAGATAAATCTTATTCTTTACTAAGAATCGTATATCTTACTCTACGAGAACTTAGACTTTCGATTAATTAATTACTTCTCGTTTATTTAAATTTTATCGATCTATTCTTTCGATCTTAGGCCTTAAACGTTAATCTACGTTTCCCGCTTTCTTAGAGAAACGAAGGTAAATTTAGAGGCTAAATTCTAATAAAGTCTCGACCTAATAGTTTTAAGTATAAAGTAGCGTAGGTCTAAGTTTAAGCTACTTAACTTATATAACTAGAAGAATTAAACGGGTAATAATTCTTAATATACTCTAGAACGCGTTCTATAATAGTAATTTCTTAGAATATAAACTATAGTTACCGAGAATTTTAATATTTATTATCTCTAGTAGAATTCGAAATCTTCTTTCTCGTCTAGCGCTAATTAGCTAGTTAAATAATTCGAAGAAAATAATTTATCTCTCTTAAATAAAAAAGAAGAAGATATCTTTTACCGCCTCTATTTTAAAAGAGAGACGATTATCGATCTTACGCTAGCTACGTTAGCTTTAGCTAATAGAATTACTAACTAGTAAACGATTACGAACTTTAATTTCGATTATAAGGTAATTCTATTTAGTTTAGAATCGATAGACTATACGAAACCTTCTACGGTAGCTACTACCGCTAGATTTAATATAGAAAAGGCCGACTAGCCTAGGTTTTAAGAAATCTTTAAATAATAAATAAAGACGATAGTATTCGAGGCTCTAAAAAGCTTAGAATTAAATCTCTTATCGAAAAATATCTTTAGAGACTTAATAGAAGGTTCGATCCGCTAAATACTTGCGTTAAATACTCTAGAAGTAAGTCTTAACTAGGCTATATCTACCGCGGCGAATCTATTTATTTCTTAGTTAAAACTAAAAGCTCGATCTAAGCCGTAGTAGTTAAACGAGCTTTTAAAAGAACGAAAATAACTATAAAGAGAGACTAACGCTTTTAAATCTCTACGTACGAAAGAGAATAAGCGGCGATACTTAAATAGTCGAAATATCTACTTTAAAGCGATTAAAAAAGCTAAGCGCGAATACTAGAACTTTTTTCTAGAAAAAGAAACTCTTAAGACTATCTTTAAGGCTATAGCTTATACTAAGCCTAGAACGTATACGAGAATCTCTAAGATTAGCTATAAAACGTATATAAAAAAACGTTTAGAAGGTAGTTTTAAGAAAAAGTACTTAGCTTTTAAAAAGAGACTCTTTTCGTCACTTTCTTTTATCGTTCTCTTTAACTAGTAAAGCTACGTTTCTAAACGCTAAAACTAGTCGAAGCTTAGTTTAAAAAAAATTAAGAATACGTACTTTACGTAAATTAAAGAAAAAACGCCGAAACTAAACGCTATTACGTAGAAAATTATTACTTATACGTTTAGAGCAAAGCCTAACGTCTTTAATAAGGTTTTTTCTACGCTATTTACTTACGAATACTACTCTACGGGCTAGCGTACGGCTACTAAGATAATTTTAAGTAAGAAAAAAAGCGATATCGCGAACTCGAAGTTTTATCGTATTATTTTTCTTTTTAATTATCTTAGAAAGATACTAGAACGAATTACGACTAAAAGACTAAACTATCTAGCGAAGATCTTTAACCTTCTTTACTATATCTAAATTAGAGAAAGATTAAAGAAATTCGCGATTAATATTATAATACTTCTATTAAATAAAGTAGAGAAGAATCGCCGTCTTAAACGTAAGATCTTCGTACTTTTTCTCAATATTAAAAGCGTCTTTAACTACGTAGTCGAAGAATAACTTTTAGCTATAATAGCTTAAATTAGTATATCGATTAATCTACTTACGTAGATAAAATTATTTATATCTATACGAATATTAAGCCTCGCGTTTAATAAAGAAGAAGAAAAGTTTAGTTCGATTAAAATAAGTATTTTATAAGAAAACTTAATCTTATTTATTCTCTTTTTAATCTATTTTTAAGAGATATTTTTCGCCTCTAAAACTTTTTTTCTCTTTTATATCGACGACGTTACGATAATAGCTAGCTTCGATAGCTAGAAAAGTAATAAAAAGATATTAAAGAAGAAGACGAAAAGACTCTTTACGCGAGGCTACGAAAACTATATCGAATTCGATCTTAAGAAAACGAAGCTTATATACTTTACTTATTTTTTTAAGAAGAACTCGAAACCTCGTTCTATATCTATTATATTATCTACGAGTAATATAATAGAATTAAAAGAATAGATTAAGTAGCTAGAAATCTACTTCGACTACGAATTTATCTTTAAGATATACGTATTTAAAAGAATTAACTAGACTTATTTAATCTTTTATCGCCTCTTTAGACTCGTTAATATTAAGAGAAAACTCTTTCTTTACGTAGTTCGCTAGCTTTATTTAGCTTATATTACTACGGTTATAGACTACGGCTTCGAAATCTACTAGAAAAACTAAAAGTAATTTACTCGTTAATTAAGAGTTCTTTAGAATCTTATTTTACGAAAGATTCTAGAGGTTTTTAAAACCGCCTCTATAGTTTTTTTAGAAATAGAGAGTAGAATTCTACTAGTAAATATTCGTCTAAATAAGCGGCTACGAAAATACGCTCTTAAAATAAATTTACTTAAAGAATTTTATTCTCTTTAAATTAAACTAGAGAAGATTAATATTAACTAATAAAAAATAAAGACGTCTACGTAGTTAAAAAAGATTAAACTTCTTCTTAAAGAGTAATCTACTCTTTTAAAAGAGGTTAACTTCTTCTACTTTTTATCGTAGTCTAGCGATCTTTTCTATTCGTCTACGGTTAGCCCTCTAAATAAAGAGAAGTAGGCTATAGCCTACGTACTTAATATTAAAAGAATACTCTTTAATTAAATAGCTATTTACTTCGACGCCTTCGTTCTATCTTCGAATAGAAATATAAGTATCGAAGTAGTAGTTTTTAACTTTAGCTAATCTAAAGAGAATTCGACGCGCTAGATTTATAAGAACCTCGATTTAAAGAATCTAGTATATAATAGTAAGATAAAAGAGCTAGTAATAGCTCTTAACTTCGCCGTTAGAAGCCGAATCCGCGATAAAGATATAAGAATCTACGCGGATAACTAGATTATAATTCTTAGACTAAAGAAGTTCTTTAATACGCTTAAATAAGATTAATAAGTTCGGGCTATTAGTTTAGTTAAAAAGCTAAGAGATAGAGAAAATACCGTCTTTTTAGAATAATATCTCGGCTATAAAAACGTTCTAGATAACGAGTACGCTAATTAGCTCGTTAAAAGCGCTATAAAGTACTTTATTAGAAGAACTTCTACTTCTTTAAGCTTCTATCGAAGTAAGATTAAGCGGAAGACCTACGAAAAGTAGAAAAAAAAGCTTAAATCGACGGCGAACTCGCTCTATAAATATATCTTTAACTTAGAGATAAAGTAACGGCTTAAATCTTTTATAAAAGTTAAAGAAATAGTCTTCGCCTTCTATTAGCTAAAGATTAAATACGAATACTTTAAGTTCTATCTTTACCGCCTTAACTACGTTAAAAACGACTAGTATAGATATAGTTATACGGCTAGATAAATATCGCGCTATCTACTTTTCTTCTACTCTTTTTATAGAAATCCTCGAGTTCTCTTAAAAGACGGGCTTAAGAAGAATTAACTTAAACTACTAAATCTTTTTTTCTTAACTCTAGAAACTAGCTTAACGGCTAAGTTCTTAAAATAAATAAAGATTACTACTAGGCGGTAGTAATTAAATAACTTATCTAACGAGATCTAAATACGTATTACTAGACGCTTATTTTATTTATCTTTCTTTCTTTTATTTTTTTCTTTAGCTTCTTCTCGTTCTTAGCGCGTTCGCCGCGTTTAATTTAAAGTAAAAATAGGCGAGAATCGAAGAAAGACGACTAAATAGTAAATATTTAAACTAAAGTAGCCGTTACTACTAGTATCTACGGCTATCTAGTATAGTTAGTAACTAAGCTAACGAAATAAAAAAGCTAAGATTTAAATCTTAATTAAGTAATCTCTATTTAGGGCTCTTTTTTATCTAGAATTAAGAGTAGAGTTATATAGCTAGTTTACTAGTAGTAATACTTTAGCTAGTTATAATAAATAGTAAGTAAGTATCGATCTTAGATAGAAGAAAGTTAAATAAATCTAACTAGTCGAGAAGATTTTTTCTAAGAAGAGAGCTTACTTACTTTACTTTTTATCTCTATTAGCGTTATTTTCTAAGCTTTTACTTCGTTTTCTTTTATCTTTTTATTATTTTATATACGCTCTCTATTCTTCTTTTAAGCTTTTAAGCGTACTATTTCTAGTACTCTTTTAGAATCTTTCTCCGGCACGTATATATTTAGATATATAGATAGAAGCGGGTTCTCTAGAGGGACCCCGTCTCTAATAGTCTTAGACTCTAGAGGGACGATAAACTAAATAAATAAATAAATAAATACTGTCGGCGGAAAGCGGCACTTGCCGCACTGCGAATGCCTCTTTTGCCAGATACGCAGGGTCTTACTTAAGGATTCTCAACCACAGATTCCTCTTCCTCTTCCTCATCCTCAACAATGGCTGCAACTCAACCGCGCCAGCCAAACGACGACGCGACCGCCACCATCATCCCTCACCGCGGCGTCATCTGCGCTCAACTAGCACACTCTGATCCTCCAGTGCACATTTCTGCTGCAGCCTCAGCTGGTCACCACGGCAGCCCACCCAACATGGGTCCACCCAAGCGTGCATCACCCCGGAGTGAGATTGACAGCCCATTCATAGGACCAGAGTCCTACCTTCAGACGGAAGTATTATTGCGCACAAGAAACTGGTCCGCGGGACTCGAGCTCACATGGTCACAGCAATCTTGAGCCATATGCCGAGTCCCAGGTGAAGGCCTGTCGGCAAAGAACACAAGAGGCTCAGCAAAAAGCCGAAGAGGCCGAGAAGGTCGAGAGAGAACTAGATGAACAATTGGCAGAGACAACGAGAGAGATCAAAGCCTTGGCAAGACTTGCCGAAGCAGAAAAAAACGTGGAATCAAAGAGAAGGAAGCTTGCAGAGGCTGAGAAATCCCTCTCAGTGGCTCGAAACGCGGTTGGCATAGATTCCCAAGTCGGTGTTCAATCTACATCGTCCGCATCGCCAAAGAGCCAGTCTTCTGGGAGGAGCAACCCAGCCCGCTTTGAAAAGCCCCCGGGAAAGATCCGGGCACACCGCTTTGACTTTGATGAGGCTACCGAAAGATTCCTAAGTGACGACGAGGAGATCCCTTTCTTGGGGCCGCCGAAGCCAGAAGGATTACCGGAAGATACAGAAAATCAGACCCTTCGGAGTAACGTTCGTCGGAGCCTGGAGGAGGAGCAAGGGTACACTAGCGACTTAGGAGAATCGAAACCATTGGGAAGACGGGGCGATTGGTCGGAGAAGCTGGCGAAGGAGATCCTCGGACAGTATCTCGAATACCCGCTCATTCAGACGACCCTCAACTATTTCGAATCATTCCTTACTCAGAGGATGCTCGAAGAGCTCAAGACAACATTGGACCGAAACCCCGATGCTCAGCATGACTTGCGAGAGCTGCGCAAAAGCTGGGGAAATTCGGAGACGGATTACTTCCTGGCATGCTCGGAGTCAAGCTTCGAACGGAGAGTGCGAAGGACGTTGGGTTGGAACAAATATTACAACAATGGCTACCTCGTCAGCAAGTATGGAGGACCAACGGACCTGAAAATGGACCAACTGACGTACAAAGCACGGTACAAAGAACCGTTATTCGGCTACGGCAAGCTCTACCCCGATCCCGCAAATGGCGACGTCGACTCTGCGGATCTTACGAACTTGTACAAGTCATTCCTGCGCACGGCTTATTGCAGCGAAAATCCGTGTTTTTCTCATGCAGCCGGACTCCTTGGCTCAAAGGACAAATGCGGGAGGTGTGGCGTCGTAGGCGCCGTCAGCGACCTTAGCTAACTATCTGGTTTCCCCTCGAGATCACTTTAAAAATGGGAGCCCACAAGAAGAGAGTATGACTCCCAAGAGGTATTCGGATATGCGACTTGGGGTTCCTTTATGAAGGATGTGCGTGGTAGATCGACGTGCACCTGGCATAAAACTTCTAATTTGGAGGGCTTTTTTTTTTTTGCTTCAGGCTCTTCAGAAAGTTGATATCTGGCAGCTAGCTTCGAGACGGCTTTGAGCCAAATACCTCGGGGGATGGACTTCTACATCTTATAGATCGAACATGTTAGCAACCAACAGGTGCTCCATACCACGCCTTTCTCTCTCGGCTCTCTGGCTCTTCGTTGACCCCCATGACACTCACTTACGGTTAGCCAAGATCTCATGTGAGCCAGTGTTCAATCTCTCATCCCATCTGCATGTAAGTGAAACTACAATGTCCGCTCGCGGTGGAAAGAGTAAGATCGTTCTACATGTGTCCTCATATCGTCAGCGAGGCTGCGAAGGGTTCAGAGAGACATGTGAAAGTGGGGGTCTTTGGTGCGTCAAGAGCTACGACGCAACAGCTAAGGCAGCAAAGAGACTGTAAGCGGAGGGAATTGCTTTGAAACGAACATCCCGTTCTTCCCCGAACCTGGTTTGCCAAGTCTCTTACGAGAAGTAATCGAGAACAAAAGCAGGAGTATGCAATAGTAACCCGTTGAGGCAGTTTCAAAAGCAAACCATGTATTTGCGACGGTGGGTGTAGATGAGTGATCCACACCACAGCGTTCATGTGGGATCATTGCCGTGCAACCCTTCTTGGTATGACTGGGGAAAGGGACAGAAGGTTCCGTGGTTTGCTGAGACGCGCTCGCCTTGAGAGCTTGTCCAGGTATGCACTGCAACCGCAATATCTTGATCTGAGCGGGTAGTACAGTTACATGTTGACTCAGAGCGGGAGATCGTGTATGAGCGGTCGGGTCGGGGCTGGCATCAGAAGTTGTTGAGAAAGAGGAGAAAAGAAAATAGGCGACAGCTCGCCTCACACGCAAATCATGGGCCGACACTTGCATCGTCGCATAACCCGACGGGAAGCAAAATCATAGACAGGAAAGCCACTTGAGTAGGGCGTAGCACTTGGATTCAAAGGCGGCTTCGCAGCACCAGCACCAAGAAGACAAGCAATCCTTCGTTCTTGAGTAGCTTCGGGACAGCGGCAGAGTGCTGACTCGGCATCAAACTGCGTCTGTCTGGACCGCAGTCGTCGATCGACCTCGGCCCCTGTCATCCATCAACCTCGGCCTCCGCCGCCGCCGCCGCCGCCGCCGTCGTCGTCGTCGTCTAGATACGGCATACCGCGCGCGACCGACGTGTGGCTGGCTGAAGCGGTACTGCATCCCCTTTCGAGATCGCCCGCCGCGATGCTGGGGCGCCTAGGGGAGACCGGTCGTTGATGGTCGGCGGGCGAGGCGCGCGGCGCTGGGGGACGGAACAAAATAACGTCAGCATCCCTGCTTCGGATCGCAAACCGTTTGAGGAAAAGCAACGAAAAAAAGCAAAGGCAGAAGCAAATAGAAAAAAGGCGAGAAAAAGGAAAGGAAAAAAAAGGGACAATGGCGGGAAAGCTCTCATCCAGAGGAAGCGCCGGCCTGTGGTTGTACGGCAGCCAGGTATCGACTGCACCTTAATCGCCACGCGCATAGCCGCCGCGACAATCATCCTCTCGCAGTGATCAAGAACGCGTAACACCAAGCAGCACCGGAAAAAGAAACAGATGCAGTCGCCTGCCCGCGAGCACCGAGCCCACTCGCACGCAAAACAACCGGCGCAGTCCACCCATCTGCCTTTTCTCCGTGCATACGAGACTAGGGACAACAGCCGAGAACGCCGCGTAGAATCCGTCGTCGGCAGTCGTCGAGTAGTGGCTTTATTAAGTTTTGGGGTTGGGGCGGAAGGGGCTGCGGACGGACCGGGCTGTCACCAAGCGTCCGCCCAACCACAGCCGCCGATCTAGAGCACCTTAATCAATCTGTAACCGGGGGAGCGACGCGGAACAATCTGCCCCTCCCGCGGCCCGCTGTTAATCTTTTCCGCACGCAAACCTTGAACTTGACTCGGGACATGCGACCGACGTCAGTCAGCCCTAGCCGAAGGAGCGTCTCCTGAGTCCCGTCTCGCCATCGAACGAGCGAGCGTGAGAGGGAGAAGCGAAAAGAATAAGCGTGTTGCACAGCCTCCGTGCTGGCCGTTGCACCACGACGCTCCATACTCGCTTTGTGGCAGCAGGCGTTGCAGCGGCTTGGTGTTGTTGTACATACATACGCACAGCCATGTCGTTTAAGGTTCTGTCAGCCTGACCCTGCCGTGGCTGCGAAGTAAAATCCTACCATCCGCGCTGCGTGCCAATCCCTTCACGACGGCATGGGTGCAGAGTCAGCACTTTTCCTTGCGAAATTTGAATTGAAATCCTTTTGGTGGATCTTTTATGTCTAGTGGCCTCGTCGTCCCGTCCGGGCCAGAAAGCGGTGAATAAATATACAGGGGTATAATTGAAGCCATCCTTGGTCATAACAAAGTAAATGCTTGTTGAAAGATTGCCCAGACGCCGTCCGCAGTCATCATATCCGGTCATGTTGGCCAACGTCCATGAAAAAGCCCCTCTCGCTCTGCGTGAGGCTCGGTGTTCTTGCCGGCTCCGTTGGCGGCAGAGTCGGCGTGGCCGGCTCATCGCTCCCTGGCCGCGTCCGCTGTTGTGTGACCACCGTGACCACCTTGATGCCATCGTCACTTCCTCTACTCGAGTGGCTGGATCCCTCGCTGATGACGGCCGTCTTCTCGCAATTTGTCCTCACCGCGTTGAGCTGCCCGTCCCGCCGAGTCAGCTCCAGGTGCACCGTGTCACACTCGCCGCGCTCCTGGTCGTTCAGGCTATCAAGCGTGTGGTGGTTCTTTGTCGTTCCCAGTCCGAGGCGGGAGTTCCATGTGCGGCTGCGGTGGCATGCTGCCGAGCTCTGCGATCGGGTTGATCCGAGAAGACGCGGGAAGATGCGGTTGACGAAGGCTTTGAAAGTGGGGAGCGAAGCGCAGATGATGGCGGTGTTGATTTCCACTGTTGACCACAAAGCAGCACCGACGTTGTCGTACGTGACATCGTTCGAGTACGAAATGCTGTAAATGGACGAAAGTCGCAGAATGGAGGTAACCGTGGCACTAAATTCAATGTCAGTCCCTGTCTACTGACCCTCAGCCATGAGACGTACAAGGTTCCGAGGGCGAAGATGCCCATAAGCGCTATCTTCTGTTTCCGGGGGAGGTTGAGGCTCTTGATGACAGGCATTGGCAGAATGACAAGGATGATGTCAAAGGCAATGTTGGTGGATGCGTGCGAGAACCACATGGCGCCGAAGTTGACACAGTGGCCCCCCTTGATCGATTTGTCCCAGAAGTAAGGAATAGGGGAACAGTCGAAGATACTGATGATGACCGTCTCAATGGTAAACATGGTGTTGAGGGCCAATACTATGCGGCAAGCCACCTGCATCTTCTTGATGGCAAAGATGCGAAGATACTGCAGCAGAATGGAGATCTTCACCAGACCCACGGCGCCGTTGTAGAAGATGACGCTCACGTAGAAATACTGAGGAAGTGTTAGCGGATGATCGAAGGACAAAAGGCTGGCTCAACACACCTTGGACACCTCTATCTGGTCGGCTTGTGACACCTGCCAGGTGTGCTTGCCGAGACCATGGTGCACCTCTGTCAGGGGTCAGTAAAAGGCGCGGGTGGGATGGGGAAGAAGCAGACGAACGCAAAAGCATCATGGCCGACATGACAATGGTAAAAGTCTGGTCAAGAGATCAGTCTATGGCCATCATTGAGAGGTTCGGGGGTTACAGTACCATTGCAGCGATGACGAACCAGTCATCAGGCCCGAAGCTTTTCACGACACGGGTTCGGATGGCGATACGGGAGCACAGGACGATGAAGGCCAGCACTGTCATGGTGACGACGGTGGCGGCGAAGCCAGTGCCATTGGCGGAGGTAGCCATGACGGGCTATGGGAGGGTACGCCGTTGGGTGTGGGAGCCGGATGAGCTTGGAGAGGCCGGAGGGGACTAGCAGACGATGAGAGGAGGGCGAGGGCGGGTATTATCAACAATTTCACGAATGACATGGCGAAGCTTAAGCGCAAACGATCCTCGCAGGGGCTCCAGTATTTTGGAGAGGCCAAGAGAGGCACAGCGGAAATGCTTCGGGCGAGGACGGAGCACCCGGGGGTCTGCCAATGGGCATAGGCGAACGGGCATGGCTGCTGGTGGTGGAGGAGCTCTTGGTAAGCGACCCCGGGTTCCTGCGCCGGCAGGCTGGGCCCCCTGGTCAGTGTCGAGGCCCAAGCAAGTGGACGCAGGCGTGCGACTCGGGGGCTGGCCGTTTCGCGTTAAGACACGGACCCTTGAACCCCACGATCACTGCTGACAGATTATGCTCGGCATAACACAGTCCCAGACCCACGCAGATCGGCGTCGATAGTCGCAGGCTGATCGCGCCGCATGGGACGAAGACTGCTGTCTTGGGCCTTAAAACGGCCGGGTCCTTTCTTTATTTCGCTGGCGGGGTGCTATTTGGGCAAGCATCGCATGTTGTTGGCCCGGAGGGCTGGGTCTCGCACGAGCGCTGTCGCCATCGCACACTGCACTGGAAAGGAGACGGGCGGAGGCACAGAGGCCCGGACTGTCAAATAACCAGGACTAAGATCGCTTGAGCAGGGATCGTGCGGTTTTGGACATCCGGGGCAGCTGGTAGGCGGGTGGTATGAGGCGTGTTTAGGGCCGGTGCCGGGGCGGAAGGCTTGCGCTTGGCTGGCGGCTGCGGTGCCGGGTCATGTTTCGGAGAGCGCGCTGGTGGTGACTTCTGGCATGTGTGAGGGCACAAGGGGCGAGGCGTCTCAGGTGCGCAGGCAGCGAGGTGGTGGCGACGCCGGCCACGGATTCCACGAGAAGGGTGCTGGCGTTGGTGGTGGTGCGGTGTGAAGTGAGCCGGATCGGCAGCGGTGGTCTGTGTCGGGCAGCCGGCTGCGTCAGTTCTGGCTCCCCGGAGATAACTAAGTTTGCGGCAGCGCTGGCATGACTCTCGTGCTCCAACGTCGCGCCTGCCACCACGCCTCTCCCCTCTCCTCTGCGCTGCGCTGCGCACGTCGTACCCTCAGACATTGCGCCTCCACATGCGCATTCTCGCGGCAGCCCTGGCGACCCACTTGCATCTCGCTCGTCTACGCAGATCAGCTCGCCTCACCCCTCAGGGCCACGCAGCCACGTGGGCGGTCTCGCGGTTTGGCATGACGTTGTTGGAGCCTGTGCGCGGTGATTGACGGTGGAATTGGAGCCCCAGCCGTCGATGATATCTCGCCGTTGCAGCCTATCAGCCCACGCCAGGCCAATGGGTCATTTGTCGGCGCCGCTAGTTAGCTTTGCAACGCTCAAGACGACAGCACGACAGCAGCGAAGACGGCATCGGACCTGACGATCGTGCGCCCCCCACAAAAGTCGCGATCCGAAGTCGCCGGCAACCAGTCAGCGGCCACCACAGCCCTAACAACTTCCCTATGCGGGTGAAATTGTACCGTCGATCGCCCTGCGCAGCTTCGCCCCCAGCGTCACAGGACGGCCCCTTTCGGCTAGTAGCAAGCTCTGCGCCCGTTGTGCCATGCGCATAAACCACCCTCTCTACCCGAGAGATGGCCGTTCCGCTTTTCGGCCAACCACGCCCCGCCGGTCAACACCTACGACTGCGAGGTTGCAAGCTGACGCCGGCAAGCCAGACGCTGCTCACTGCGCCAGGCAAACAATGCACGTCAGCGTTTCAAGCGATTGCGCCGCGATCGTCTCGCCGCGATCGAAGATTCTCGGGCCACTGCTTCCGATTGCAGCAAAGGGCCTCTCGCCAGCTGAAAAATTGCCATCCACGCTCTAGGCTGAACCGGGAAGCTCGAGGAGCGCCCCTTAAGCAGCAGCCACGTCTCCATTCTTCCTTCGCGACTCTAGCTCACTATGTGCATAGGTCCCGGCCGAAGCGCAAAAAACATCATGCTATTGGAACCAGTGTTTGAGCGTCTGGTCCAACCCGTCAACTCCAAATCTCGTGTTGCCGCCCGCGGCAGCACCTCCCTGAACTGCGCCAGGGGCATCATTGCTGTTGACTGGATCGGACTTGCCGGCATCGCATCCTCGTCAGCTGTTGCTCCATTCTTTGCTGCCCATTCGCCATCTTTCTCTTATTCCTTCCAGCTCTCAGCTGCTGATGCCTTCGGAGGCGCCGTGGCACCTTTATCAGCTTCGCACCAGTCGCAAGCGTCGGGGACAGCTCCGCCTTACAGCGGAGAATTCAATTACCAGGAAACCGGCTGCATATTGACTTCCTCATCGACTATTGGATAGTGACAGCTCTGCTGTCGGTTTTCTTACGTACTGCGCGCATGCTGTGCAGATGAGCCGCATTTAACCGTTTGCGCAAAGTCAACGCGAGGAAGCGACTGCAATCCCATCAATTGGAATCAAAGAATAACAGACGCTGTCGTCTTTTCGAGCGGGACGCCGCATCAACATGCTACGTACACATTATTCCAAGTGGTCTTTGATACAGCCAGAGCAGGGATGCCCCTCCAAGGCCCCTTTGTGCCCTACCAACGGACTGTCACCGTCCACACCCACAGCGGGAGGAAAATTCCCTGGTAGCTCAACCTCTCCCGGGCTATGCCTCACCCACAGCGGGTACGCTTCCCCCCGCGCCAACCGACGCCACGCTCCAGAGACTCGGCGCTTGTCTACATGCAGGGAACAAGTGCTACCTCAGCCGGGAACCGACGCGCCTTAGCCGTCGCTCCAATTTGACGACCCGTCGAGAGTACGTAGTAGTAGCAACAAATGAAATCCCTCCCTGGATCTGCCCCGGTGTACTAGGCTCAGAAGATGCTAGATGTCGGCACTGCTTCCCCTTTCACTACGCCCGCGGCGCGTTGACTGCGGCGTCGGCTCAGCCGATGGGCGTTCCGGTGGATCTTCATGGCTGCGGGAAGGAAGGAAGCCATTGGACGTCTCATCAATAATATAACGACAGTATGGAATAGAAAGCACACGGTGTGTACGTGCGAGAGTTTCTTTCACAACGCAGTGCCGCCATCCGACAACTGCAGAAACCCCAACCCCCCATCCGACCGTCTGCGCATCTTTGACCCTTCACCCAAGCCTTGACCATCCCCTCCAAAAAGCCATTCATCACTAATCACTCCTTTTCCTGGTCCCAGCAACCACGTGGTGATGGCCTGTGGCATGCATGGCCATTCGCCTCCACCTGATCGACGGAGGGAAAAAAAGGGAAAATCTCTTTTGTATGTATGTATCTGGCTTTTTCATAATCGATGCACGTAATCCACCCCACCGCACGTTCCGGCATCGCTGCTGCTGCGGTGCACCGTGACGGTGTTCGCGAGGGCGTCGGCCCACAAGTTTATTTAGCGGCAGTTTGGACGGACGCGCGTGAGGTCCAAGAGCTGGTGGGGCTTACGTCCGCGCCCCGGCCCGAGGCTAAAGTCTTGCACACGAGAGGCATGTTTAGGCGCGATACAAGAAGGGGGTATCTGATGGAAAAGAGATTAGATGGTGGGGACTGGTCGCTGCGGCCTTTGGACCTTGTGAACTTTGGACTTCCGCGTTCTTCTTTTTCCCTCCAGCGACGGTGGTGTAAAGCTATGTGATGACGACAACACAGCGGCGACTATTGCAATCGCGGGCAAGAAAAAGCTAATGGCGGATAAGAAAAAACTGACAGGTACTTTTAGCGCACAGATCTCCAAGTTGATCATCATGAAAGTTCGGGGCATGAGACCACAATCAGAGCCATCCTTAGTTTGAGCACGGAGGTGGTATGTAATGTTCCATGGACGCATCACAGAACTAAAAGAAGAACGTTCAAACAAGAACGCTAGAGTGGTGATGTATCCGACAACAGTAGTAGTAGTAGTAGCAGCAGCAGCGTGAGTCCGGCCTCGCCGCGACACACACTCCTACAATCTCAACAATCGGAGAGACAAGGAAGCCTCAATAAACCTCTGCTCAATCAGTAACAGCCCCCGGAGATCACACAGCACCGCGTCCCCCAAAACCATTACTCCCCTTTCCCCTTCAAATGCGGCCAATTCCTCTTTACCGCCCCAAAATGGTCCGACGCCGGGCCCGAAAAGATCAATTTCGAACTTGGCGAGACCTCCTTCGCCAGATTCACCACCCTCTCAAAAACCACCGTCATGTCCGCGTGCCCGCGCAGACCCCAGCCGATAGTGATGCCATCCCACGGCCTGCCGTCGTAGCCCGCGCGAACGGTCCGCTCAGTCTCTCTCCAGGCATCTGTGTTGTCCGGCACGACGAAGTAGTTGTCATGGTGGAGGCCGGGGACGTTTTCAAACTCTTGTATGCCCTTGGCGACGGCGGCGCGGACGGCGGTCATGTCGATTTCGTGGCCGAGGTGCGCGGCGCCCCAGTCGAGGTCGAGGCCGATGGTGAGGATGGAGATTTGCTCTTGTGCGGGCGCGCTCATGGTTGGTTGCATGGGCTGGCTGGCTGGCAGGCAGCAGGTGAATGGAGGGCCCTGGTTTCGCGGCTTGTTGCTTCGGAGTAGATGTTGGTTCTACTGTTTTATATAGTCTTTACTGTTTATTGTACACGGTCAGCTGCGTGACGTGGTTCGGACGCTCGGAAGCCGAGAACGAAGGATTCCGTCTACCTTCGTAAGCGTCGGGCCCGAAACCAACCCAGAACGCGGGGTAACTGTAAGATAAGCTGATCTAGAATCCTGTATACCTAAAGCTGTGGGCTTGGCTTTATTGACGACGATGCTTGGCTCGTTGCGGAGAAGTGAACGGCGTCGGGAGTTTAGCGGTAGATGGTGTTGCTTTTGCACCTACTACAATAGGCAAAGGCTGTTTCAACAAAAGCATTAAGTTGATCCAAAAGCTCTTGGATACATATGTTTGAGCATACCAGATATGGGTTGCTTGGAAAATGCTCCGGATTTATCTCGAGTAGGTCCTGCAGGAGGGCATTAGCTGAAGTTGTATAAGAGTCTTTCTGGCATGACGTGGACGTGTGAGCTATTCGCCAGACGCGCGAGGGGCCGAAGCCGCCCCATGCCTGCATGTGAGGTCGCGGGGAGATGTCGAAGAGGAAAGGTACTCTGCAAATAATAGCTAGATATTTTGAGCTTTTGGAAGAGATATCTGTGCGTGAGCCATGTTGGCTGAGAGGGAAAGAATGGCCGCAACTGAACAGAAAAGAGCGAACCACATATTGTAGTCACAGCTTACAGGAAAACTTTGAGTCTGAGCGCCAGGATTGACCAGAGACGTACCTCGATTGGGTTACTGCATCAAATACGTAAGTATACTTTCATGTAGCAAGCCCCAGGATCGCCATCAGTTCAAGCGTGTAGTGAATCATAAAAGAAAGCAGCACCTGACTCCTTGCCACCCAACAAAGCTGTTCCATAGATGTCAAAAGAAGGTATCCAAGGGCTCTGACCAGGTTCAAACGATGTTTTATGTCGGTCATCAAAGATTAGAACGATATGGTGGATAGCTGCCAAAGAGCCCATGAAGCGTATTAACTTTAAGAACATTCAAATTTGAAAAAATCCCAAACCCACACAAGCCTTGCAAAACGCCCGAGACACCAAGCGAGAACTGACTTTTTTCTCCTGCTACACCCAGCCTGGCAAAAGAAGCCGCCTCGGGGTGAGCCAAAGGTTCTCCATCCTCTTGGAGACGGAGGACCTCGACTCCGGGGTCACGTCGTCCTCGGACCTCTCCACGGCGGCCTTCTTCTCAATCTCGAAAATCTTCCACGACCGCAGCATCCACAAACAGCCCGCGCCCAGAATGAACATGGCGCCCACAAACACCTGGGCAACGAGGTACTTCTGGGTGCCCTCGCCCAAGCCGATGCCGTTCACCAGCTGCATGGCAATCGGCTCCGCAAACGTCGTGGGCAGCACGAGGGCAAAACACACGACGCCAAACACGCCGGCCATCTCGCCGATGCCCACGACCTCGGCCAAGACGGGGCTGATGGTGGCCCAGAAGGTGCCGCACACGGTGCCGGCCAGCACGGCAAACACCAACAACAAGGGGTAGCTGTGGGCGGGGATCCACAGGGCAAGGCAGAGCACGGCGCACAGGGCCGTCGTCAGCATGGCCATGTTGATGCGGCCGAGGCGGTCGCTGTAGAAGCCGACGACGGGCCTGCCGATGCCGAGGCCGAGGTTGAGCAGCGCGTTGGCCACGGCGCCCTGCGAGTCGGAGAGGCCGATGGTGGAGGCGAAGTTGGGCAGCGAGTAGTAGATGGTGATGTACCCGAGCTCCGTCACCACGCCCCAGAAGACGATGAGCAGCACCTCGACCCGGCCGAAGTCGCGCAGGTCGAAGTTGCGCATCACGCCCGTCAGCTGCTTCTTGCCCGCGCGCTGCTGGTGCAGCGTCATGGCCTTGGGCTGCGCCAGCACCGCCTTGGGCACGCGGTCCCGCAGCAGCAGCGACGACGCCGTGTTGACCACGACGCTGCACAGCGCGAGGATGCGGTACGTCCACGCCACGCCGAGCTGCGCGATCGCGTGCCCGGTGCCCAGGCTGTACGCCAGCCCGCCGAGCCCGGCCCCCGACGACGCCAGCCCGAGCGCGAGGCTGCGCCGCGTCGAGAACCACGGCGGCAGCACCGCGGTGGCGGTGATGTACAGGAAGCCCATGCCCCAGCCGAAGGCCACGCCCTGGCTGAGGAAGAGCTGCCAGATGGCCGTGGCGTACGCCGACGAGAAGAGCGCGGCGAAGACGACGGCCGTGCCCATGAGCAGCGTCGTCGGCGTCCCCAGCTTCTCGCGGCTGGTCACGGCGATGGGCGACACCATGAGCGCCTGCGAGATGGAGAGCCCGCCGATCAGCGCGTATTCCAGGTGCCCCGCTCCCGGGTACGTCCCGTTCTGGAGGAAGTGATTGAGGATCACTCCCCACGCCTGGATCACGATGGTCAGTCAGACTTCCGCATCAGAGGACAGCGTGTGGATGGGCCACTTACGCCGTTGATGCCCCAGGTGTGGGCGTTGATGAGGAAGACACTGATGGTGCAGACCCAGGCATAGCCTCCATTCGGCGGCACGTCCTCTTGGAGGGCTACGCGCGCCTCCTCGGCCGGCTGCATCGAGGAGCCGAATGACTCAGTGCTGGAACCATGCTGGTGTGCTGTCGCCCGCTGCAGTTCGATGTCGTCGGGGACTATCTCGGACGGGGAAATGGTCGCAGTATGGCCGTCTCCCATGGTTTCCAACGTGCAGCAATGTTGATCAAGGGAAAGCAATGGAGGATCATCCAGGAACGCAAGATCTCGGGTATTTATACATCTGTCGACGCTGGCAAGGAGAAGACGTGAGATGCGGCGGTCATGGCATGAAGTCTTTGCATCTCCACAGGGTTACCGGAAATGGAGAAGCAATCCGCACGAACGAAAAGGACCGAAGAAGGTTTTGTCGCTACACATACCGCTCATTGGACCATCCGGATGGTATTACATGTGAATATCTTCCGACTTGAACCTAGCGCTCCGCCCTTTGTACTATTACTCGCTTATGACGAAAGCCATAGTACCGCGCTTGTCGAAAGCTTGGCGCATACCTTCTTGCCTCCTCGTATCTCTGCTCTGAATCTTCAAAGGAAAAGGCTGTTGGCGCCGGCCCATGAATAATTTTCGCTCTGGTCTAATGCACGGCAGCCTTGGCGGTATGAGTCACTGGATTACTCAGCAACCGAGGACATGCAGGTGTGCCTGATCCTTGTTGCATATTATCAGTTGTCCGGCTTGCGCCCATAGACGACAGAGCTATAAGGGTAAGCCAGTGCTCGCGGTAATCGGGCCGAGGACTGACTTACTATGTGTAGTAGGGGTGCACTTTGCGACTCCTGATGGCAGCCCGGAACCTTGCCACCAGCACCTGCACCTCCTCGTATTTCCACTGGCCGGCCGTCAGTTCTGGAACGCAGCACGCAAGATAAGAGCGGGGAAAACGGGAGCATACGCCAAGCACATGCGTGCAGAGATACATCGCCCACCCCTCCGCACCCTGGAAGCAATACAGCAAGTGCCACTTGCCGATCTCCTTCAGCCGGGGATCGCTGCTCCACGGTCCGATTGGCACCTTATAGTCGACCTGCTGGACGTCCTCGAACCCCGCGTCAATCATGCGCTGTTTCATGTCCTTCCAGATGTCGAGCGTTCGTCCGAACTTGGGGGAGTCGGCCGCGTTGATGAAGAGCGGCCCCCACTCCTTCAACACGTTGTCTTCGTACTTGTCGAGCGTGTCGTCGTCGCAGCGCGTGAGGATGGACATTTCCAGCTGCTGGAACCAGCCGCCCGGCTTGAGGGTGCGGAGCACCTGCTGATAGTACTTGTCCCAGTCATCGATGCTGCCGTAGAGACAGCGCGTGTGGACGAAGTCGAAGTGGTTTTCCGGGAAGGTCCAGGCTTCGGTGGCGTCGTCGAGCTCGAACTTGCAGTTGGGGGGCCTTTGATATCGCAGCTCAGTCGTGCACTCCCATCGTGGTAACCGTGTCTGGAGTCTTACAGCAGGGAGGGCTGGATGGGCGACAGGTCCGTTCCGATGACCTCGGCGCTCGGATATTCATCCGCGAAATCTCTGCGTCGAAGAGTATCAGCACAGAGCGTTGACATTGATCCGGCTGCGGCATGCTCACATTGCCCATATTCCGGTGCCGGTGCCGACGTCCAGGACTCTCTGGACTTTCGATTAGATTCACCATGTTGAAGACGGAGACGGATCTTGCCTGAGGGTTATCGCCAATTGGTGCAAGAAAAAGCTTGTCCCCGAGGACTATCCTGAGCATGTGATGCCTGTGATGGACTGAGAATGACGCTCTTCTCCGAAGGGAAGTAGCGCATCAGCTTACCCGATGTCCAATTGGTCGTTCTGGGTGTCGTCGTTGGGTCCCCTGAATGGCAATGGCATGAGCCTGAGGCGCGGCCTCAACAACGGACGGCCTGTCTACGTACCAATAGGCGCCCTCTTTCCATTTCTGGTAGCGGCGGCCGTTTTCGAAGCGGTGTCGCCAGATGGTGGAGGCAATTGAGGTGGTGTCGCTGAGCTCGTCTTCGCCATAGGCCGAGTCGTCTTCGTTCTCATCCTGTGAAAGTAATGGTCGGCACGAGTAGCAAGCGAGAGGATTTGGTGTAACCCACGATTGGAATGTTGACGACGGGCTCGTTCGACGGAGCAAAGTCCGGCGAAGCGGAGGTGGGGCGGAGAGGGGAGGACATGGTGGGAAAATAAGCTCGTCGGAAACTAGGGAACGTGGCAGCGGATGCTCCCGTGCGTTACCGAACTAATTGTTCGACGAAAGCCAGAGCGCAGGAAAAAAAAGAAAGAAAGGTTTGTGTGAGGGGGAAGGGGGCGGGGGGAAAGCGGCATGAAGGCGGTGCGAGGGACGCAGGGGTTGGAACGAGCCCTGTCCCCGCTTCTTTCAACCGTCTTTGCAACTCGCTCTTCCCGGACCACGTCACGAACTGGAATGGGAGCCGAGCGCGTGTCGCATCCGGCGCTTCCGAGTCATCTTTCTGCAGGCACTTTGTCCAGCCCTGCAACGTGGTTGGTCCGGCTGGGCTTGGAATCTGCATGCTGGGTTCCGGTCGTGGTAGCTGGCCCACAGAAATCCGACCGTTGATCAGAGCAGGGGCCGTCAACATGGCATTGCGAGTCATGTATATCATGGGACCACAGTACTATGCAGCAGTTCGAAACATTTTACAGGACTATGTCCAGATATCATGATGCGGGCGGGCAATTTCTTTTGTCACCCGCACCCCAGACACTGTGATTTACAACCTGCCTCACGGCGCGTGCCACAAGATTCCATTCTTGATAGACTGGCGCCCTTCTTGTGCGTGGCTTGATTTCGAACTGGGTTCTTACTTCAACGACCACCAAGATACCCAACAAGCAATGGAAAATCCCAAGCGGCAATAGGACTTGTGTCTCCCTCGAAACCAGTCATCCCAGTTCTTTGTACTCAACTAAGCGTTTGCCCCCTCATTCGCCCTGTCAACATGCACGCCATGCCTCTTCCCCGCAACGACATCCTTCTCCATCTGCACCTCAATGTGAGAATTGAGCAGCGGACTCGGATCTTCGACCCAAAACGCACAAACCGTCGTAATCACACCAAACGGAATGCTCGCGTAAAACACCATCCGAAACGCCTTCGCATACGTCTCCCTGAACGCCACCTTGGTTGCCTCGGCCACACCCTCGCTCACGCCCCCAGGCACCGCCTGCAGCACGCCGGGCACGCCGACCGCGTCCTCGATCACGGCCGGGATCAGCGCGGCCAAGTTCTCCGGATCGAAGCCAGCCCCGATCGCAGCGGCGGCGATGTTGCCGCCCAGCTCGCGATTGGTGACGGAGCGCAGGATGCTGCTGAAGACGGCATTCCCAATCGACCCGCCGGCGCTCCTGAACGTCCCGATCAGGCCCGACGCAACGCCCAGCTCGTCCTGCGGCACGAACAGGCCCGCCGTCACGTACGCAATCGTCGTCAGCCACGTGAAGCAGCCCTGGCCGAAGAACTGCAGCGCGATCCACGCCGCCCTGTTGTGCGGAATCACCGCCGCGTAGCACGCCGTGAAGGCCGTCTGGATGACGAGCGCGACGACAATCTGCTCGCGCACGTGCTTGATGCGGTGCAGCAGCGAGGGGATGAGCCAGCCGCCGACGACGCCGCCGAGGCCGTTGGGGATGGCGATGATGCCGATCTGGGTGGGGTCGTTGGTGTACATGTACAGCGTGGCCTGCGGCAGCAGCGCCGCCATGGCGTACCAGATGAAGCCCGAGACGAAGACGATGAGCAGGTGGATGGTGAACTTGCGCACCATGGCGAAGAGCGAGCGCGGGAAGAGCGGGTTGGCCGGGACGGTGAAGTCGTACGCGAAGCAGGCGGCCGTGGTGAGCGCGCCGACGGTGATGGTCGACGCGACGAGCGCCTTGGAGTAGGAGGACTTGCCCAGGTAGGTCAGGCCGACGAGGCAGATGGTCAGGCCGGCGGTGAAGAGCAAAAGGCCGATCCAGTCCAGCTCTTTGAACTCGTCCCAGCGAGACTTGTCGTAGTCCTTTCGCGGTCGGGACGGGGGGAAGTAGAAGATGGCAATGCCGACGGTGCACAGAGCTGAGTAAATGATGGCGATGTAGTAGCACCATCGCCACGTCGCCTCCTCGGCGAGCTTGTTGGCAATTATCACGCTAAAGGAGGCCCAGGGGATGTTGATGCAGAACTCCGTCCAACCGAGTCCGATGCCCCTGCATCTGCATGTCAGAATCCAGCTGGCAAGTAAGTTGAGACGGAGCGGGCGACGATGTTCATTGATATGTGGAGTGACAGATACGCACCGGTACTTGTTGGGAAGGAGTTCAGAGATGCCGGGATACGCCACGAATGCAACACCAGCACCGAAGCCAACAATTGTCGATGCTGCAGCTACCGTCGTCGTCTTCTGAGCAGTTGCTCCGATTATCTAAATACCATTAGCCTTGCAGTCGTCAGAGAGTTCCAAGCAAGAATTCACTTACCGCACCCACCAGCGTAATGATCTGGCCAGACAGTGTGACCCAGCGACGGCCGAAAATGTCACTCCAACCTCCGGCGATGGAGAACGACACGGCGGATGCGACGCTCCAGCCGCCCGCAATCCAGACGATGTTCTCCGTGTCGTTCAAGTCTTGCCCAATGGGATTGAGGATGCCGTTGACGAGCACGTAGCCGCAGGCCACGGGAGCAACAAACGACATGCCCAGGAACTTTTGTATAGGGGAGTTCATCAGCCCAGTCGACCATGTCCCGTTGTATACCACGATGCATGACTTACGAAGACAGCAATCACGGCTGAAACGGAGACCTTCTCCTCTTCATCGCCCATGGTTCCCGAAGCCTGCCGAGGAACTGCATTGCTTGGAGTTGTGATGACAGCTTCGAGAGAGTCGGCGGGCTGGTTCTTCTCGAGCTCATGATCTGGGGCTGCCATGCTGGCTTGAACTATGGCTAGACGCAGTGGGACGGTGAAAGAAGAAGTACCTTGGAGAGAGGGACACTTGGATTTCGGCTTCCTCAAGTGCTACGGGGAGTTTATATGTGAGCGTATTCAATCGGCGGGTACATCTGTATAGCGGAGGCTTAGAGTTCAGACTTCTGCCGCAGCCCCCATGCAGTATGACGACCGCCACGAGTCAGCAGCTTCGGCACTGCAGGCGAGACAGGGGAAAGTCGGGATGGACAAAAGCGTATCGCTGTCGACGAGAGCGCATCAACAGCAAGGTGTGTCGTGGAGGCTGCCGACAGACGGGAGGAACGCCTCTTCCCCACTCTTAGTGGGTCCTTTGATGGCCAGCCGTGCCGAGAATCTGGGGTTACCCGGCGCACCCCGCAATCCCACCCATCGGCTTCTGCCAAAGACACTGACTGCTTCATGTTGCACTTGTCCTCCTCCCTCGTTTTTCTGCCCCAACCTAGCTTCGTTGCGACCGATCAACAAGCGTGGCGAATCGGTCTCACCTGCTTGATACACCCGGGACCATGGGAATGGACGTGAGGGAGCGATGCAGTCTAGATCTCCGGCACTCACGACTGCCTGTCATGCCGGCAGTTGCGACGCTTACCAGGTTCGTCGTGCGCCCTGGCGAGGTGATGCCTCTAACTGATGGCTCCCAAAACCGCGTCCGTCCGATTGGTCCTTCGGTCTGCGGGGAAGGTCCAATGCCTGTAGTAAGATCGTGACTCGAACCCCTTGAACTTATCAGTAGCTCGCAGGCATCTACAAAACAAGCCACCCAGGAGCCGACAGAGGTCGCAAATAGGCAAAAATGCAGATGTTCCGATAAGAGCTCTACATCATGGTGAGTCGCATGGGTAGTTGAATACAAGATCCGGACACAAACATAAGTTCTAGATACGCACATTTACGTCCTGATCTTGTACCCAACTGCCTACATGAACATTATGATGCGGCAGCTATGTAAGGCGGATGCGGGCGGGCAATTCCTTTTGTCACCCGCTGCGCCATCTCAAAACCACCGGCATCCAGAACTGTGCGCCGACCACCCACAACGGCCAACCCATGTAGCCTCTTGCGGGCGAACCCGGCGTCCCCCTCATCAGAAGCATCTTGACCTTTGCCGCCAGAGAGCATGGCGGTCTCGTCAAGCCATTTACACCATACCCGCTGCGGCAGGGCTTCGTATTTGGTGTGCTTTCCTCGAGGAATGAGCCGCTGTCGGCGCCAACACGAACCTCCCCGATCGGTGCGTGTCACCCAGGGCAGCTCCCAGAACACCCGGAGAGCGCTGACTGGCATCCCAATCTCTTAAAGTAGAGCAAGCTCATGCTCATCATAATGTTTCCCTCCTCTTTCAATAAACGTCCCAAGTTGAAACGCCTGTCACTCTGCCCTTCCGCCAATCCACACCGTGCTTGTACTCGGCTGCGATCGGTTCCTCATCGATACCACAATGATCCTCACCATCCCTGCCTCTGAACCACCCGAGTGCATACGTTCCCTTCTTCTTCTCCAGATTACGCGTCATGGCCTTGCTATCAAGCCTCTGCGTATCCACAAAGTTCACCAGCATGTTACTTTGATGGATGAATGCGAGCACAGACGAAATGCTACCGGGCTGGCGTGGCAGGAAGTAGTGCCTCCGCTTCGCATACACAAGACTGGCAACGACGCACAGGTAGACGAGGATACCAAGAGCCAAAGCGAATGACACCCAGAAGGATTTGAACGTTTCGTCCGTAGTGTAGCGGCTATCGTTGTCGTCGTCATGAGGGAGATCGTGGCCTTCACCAGAGATGAACTTCTTGCCATCGACCGAGAACGACGACATGCACACTGTCAAAACCTCGGTCATGATGGCGCCGACACCAACGGCAGAGACGAGGTAGTGGCGGTTGAAGAAGGCCTTGACGGGAAGGTAGCCAGGCATGGTGCCAGTGTAATCAAGGGTGAGGGTGCGCGGTGGCGCGTTGCGGCGCGAGAGGATGTAGAAAGGCTCGACGATGCGGACGTCCATATCGATCGTACCCCAGAGAAGCTTGATGATGGTGCCGATGGCGGTGAGGAGGAAGGGAATCTTCTCGGTGACAATGTTGGCGTCTGGCTGGAACAAGAAGATGGGCAGAAGGGCCATGACGATAATGATGCCGCAGATGTACGGGATACCACCTTTGAGCGTGAGCATGAGAGGATGGGGGTTCTCAAACTTCTCCGTCACTTCTGCCGTGCGCGTGTTGCGAATGTATTCTCCCTGCCACAGAGAACTTTTGTGGAGAATGTAGCGGCGGTGCGCAAGTTGCTTGTGGATGACGTGCGTTGGCGCTATGTCCAGTCCTTGGAAGTCTTGCAGAATGTGACTCTGCGTTGCCATGGTCGCGATGCCGGCGATGCCCTTTGGGTCGCTCAGCAAACCACTCTTTCTCCGAAGCTTGAGTAGGAGAAGCATGCCGCAAAACGCCACAGCGAACAAAGATGCCGACATTATGCGTGACCAGACGGGAACGATTCGGATGAACTTCTCGCCGCCTTCGCTCCTGTCATCCTTTTCTGGGTACATTTTTACGGATGCTGACTGCAGGACCGGAACAAGGCTGCCAGAGATGAGAGTTGCCAGAGACGAAAATAAGACCGCCCATTGCCGGTGGCGCGCTGCCCGTATGGGGATGAGATATGACAAGAAAGTCAAATAGTCCATGTTCAAGCTGGCGGATGCAGTGGCACCTCCAGGACGAGAGAGCTGATAGTAGGGTTCAAGCCGTTTGACTTCAAAGTCGGAGATCTGCCAAAGAATACCGTAGGATAGGAGGATGATTGTCGGTGCATATTTCCAGGTGAAGTAGTCCGTAAGGGAGATCTCCTGTGGGCTTTTAAATTTGAGAAGTCCGTCTTCGTCCCCTTTCCGCATTGAGATCTGGCAGAGCAGTTCCTGTACGACTCCAAGACCTATTGCAATGATGATAAGCATTGTGATCCACCACGAGCCCATTGACATCGGCCTCCAGGATGGCATATCGGGATCTGGAGGGAAGTAATAGCTCGTCTCCGACTGGCCGTTTGGTGCGTTGGCGACCCTGTCGATGATGCTGCGACGTTCGTACTCGGCTCCATCAAGATTGCTGAGATCGACCACAGGCGTCTCCACAGCTAGAATCTCCCCGAACTTTTCTGCTGCCTTTTGGGCTTCCTTGCGTTGTGCCTTGGCTGATGTCTGTCCCCTCTTGACCGTTGCCTGACGAACCGGCTCGGACGCGTCCAGAACTCCATGCATGCCGCTTCCCAGCTTGGTAGGCTTGCGGTCAATATTTCGTTTCTGACTCGCGCCATCCAAACCTGCGTAGGCGCCTCTTGTCTCCTGGTCTTTGCCGGACTCTTCCCCTACCGACATTTTCCGAAGCGCAATTGGGCCTTCGAACGCACTGATGTCGAAAGCAATGCTGTCACCATCGTTTTCCTCTTCAACGCCCATTAGTTTTGTTTTGCCCAGATCTACGCTTCCACTTTCATCGCCATCATCCAATCTGCCGTACCTCGATCGTCGTGATCCTCTGAAAGGTTTCAGCGAACCGAGCTTACTGAACAAGCTGGGCTGACGCGACGGCACAGGGCTGCTCTGGGTGAAAGAAGCTGGCACAGAGTCATAGGCGGTGGATGCAGAGAAAGCTGGTGGTGACGGTACATCGGGGACGGCGAATGAAGTCTTATCCGGCGAGGATACGGAGGAAGCATAAGAGTACCGTTGACGAGAATCGCGTCGCGTAGAAACCAGAGAAGGACGTTGAGGGCCGGGTGAGTCAAGATGGGGAGAAGGTGTTTCTTCGTGAATGGCGCAGCGGTCCGAGAACGGACTGTATCCTTCCGTCGCAGGAGAACCTGCACGCAGCGAAGCGGGCACGTTATCCATTGTTGAGGAAGCGGAGCGTGATGGTGTGCGAGGCTTCAGGCAGCGTGCGGTCCTCTCCCGAGAACGAGTGGACGTACAGTGAACTCAACGATTCTCTCAAGAGCAGTGAGAGAGGATCAGGTGAATGCTGAGGCTGCGGGGTCGGGAAGCAAACAAACAGCGGACCCGACCCGACAGGCGACAGCGACACAGCAGGTCCAAGGCATCCTTCCCGGGGTTTGGAATGGCGGGTACTTAGCGGTAGGATGGGAAGCGGCGCAGGTCCCCTCCAATCCCACGCAAGACCGACAGCCAGCCCCCAATAGTTGGTGCCCCAAGCTCTTGTGATCAGCGCTCTAGAGTCGTAGCGAAAGAGAGGCCAAGATGGGGGCCACAACGGCTGAGATAGGACGCTACCGGCAACATGGCGCGACGGTGGAAGCCATGCCGCGCCGGCAAGCGGGAGAGCTGAGTTCAGCATGTGTTCGGGCGCATTATTGGCAGCTGATTGCGACTCAGAGCGTTCTGGCAGCACGGCGAGTGCGAGTCTCGAGAGGGAGCGTTTTCCCGGAGCGGCTGTCGCGGCGCAAGCCATCGGGCTAAAGATAGGCCAGCTGGGCATTTCAGCCTTGCCCGACGGCCTTGCGTGCTGTCATGTAGCCGGCGCTAGGTGCTCGAAGCGGTGGAGACCCGCGGAGGTTGTCACAGCAGCGGCGGACGGAGGGAACGAATGGTTGAACAAGGGAGGGCAGGAGGTCACTCGCTTGCTGCCTGTTTACTGCAGTCCTCGCTCAGCCGAGGAAAACTCTTCTCGTCGTCTTCGCACACAAACCCCGCATCTCAACACCATCCTCTCGTCCCGTCCCGCCCATCGTGATGTGCACAGGGATTGCATGTCGCACTGATGTCTCCTGCACCTATGCAGTAAGCATCCCACCTGGCTGGTTGCTGGGTGATGGTTGGAGCTGACTCCATCTCGCGTCTTCAGCTCCAGCCTTATCCTCATCCGTAAGCCATCACCTTCCCCTCGTCACGCTATCCGTGCAGTATCATGATGATTCCTTTTATCATTCATTGTTTCAAGACGGAACGGAGGGGATTTTTCGTACTTCTTCCCTGTGAATGAGCCTTTCACGCTGACCTCTGCACCTTTCGAGTCGCCTCTGTTGCAGACCTGCCAACAGGGCGTATGCTGACAACCGAGACCAAGACCAAGATGATGACTCGCGCGACTCGAGTGGTTTTCTGAAAGACAACCTTGACGTGCCGCTCACATTGATATGCGTACAGATTCGATATGTAGTAATACGACACCGTTTCACATTCCGTGCATTAAGCTTTCCAATTGCAATGAACCACCCGGCGCCGCATATTGACATGTCCAGCTTTTCTTTTCCAGCCCGACCAGTAGCCATGGGCTCTCGATCGAGTATATTGCAGTACATAATAATCATCACCTACGAGGACTTGTTCCTCCCGCTGCGCCGGGGCTCGCCCGTCTCGGTGGCAGCCTTCTTGGGCTCCTTCTTCGGCTTGGCCTTCGCTGCTTGCTTCTTCTCGCCGTTCTCCGCCTTCTTGGGCCTACCGCGACCCTTCTTACCATTAGCCTCAGCCTCGGTCTTCTGCTGCTTGGCCGGCGGTTCGTCGTCTTGCTTGTCGTCGGTCTTTTCCTCGGACTTCTTCTTTTCCTCGCCGTTGGTCTCCTTGGCCTTCCGTTTGTCGCCCGGCTGCGCCTCGTCGGTCTCCTTCTTCTCTGAAGTCTTCTCTTCTTCCTTTTCATCCTTGGCGGGCTCCTTCTTTTCCTCGCCCTTGGATTCATCCTTGTCTCCCTCGGCCTTCTTCTCGCCATTGGTGGCCTCCTTCTCCGCCGCCTTGTTCTCCTTGTCTTCATCCTTCTTCTCCTCCTCCTTGTTGTCCTTGTCGTCATCCTTCTTTTCCGCCTTCTCCTCGGAGCCATTGGCCTTGCTCTCGAGCTCGAGCTCGGAGGCTTTCTTCACAACATCGTTGCCGGGGCGCTCGATGTGCACGGCGGGGTTCTCGGGATCGGCGTTCTTCTTGATGGTGTTGCCCTTGTTGGACTCGATGGCGATCTCGCCCTCCTTGGCGACCTCGGCGACGGTACCGCCGGGCGCACCACCGCCCCACTTCCACGACACTGCAGTCGCAAAGCAAAACACAGGTCAGCGACAGGGTTTTCGCAGGCTTCGGACAGGACAAAGAAGAAAGGATGGGTTCGGGTTGTTTGGCTGACATGCGCGGCGGCGCGCGTACTACGTCATCGCACGGCCCGGGGAACGGGCAGGCGCCGGGGTAGACGCGTGCAGACGCGAGGGCGCGTGCATGAAGGGGTGCGCTTCGGGCAGTCGCGACTGGGTATGCGATTGGACAGCCTACCTTCGTCGCCCTTCTGGAGCTCAGACATGGTGATGGGCGTTCGGAGCTGAGGGAGCTCGAGCTGCTAGCGCTGCGACAGCTGAACAGGCGCGGATGGGCGGCAAATGAGAGTGAGGGTGGTCGCAGGGCGGATGCGACGATGGACGAGGGATGATTGATGCGCGCGCAGGTGTGGCCGATGGGAAAGGAGAGAGAGGAGTCAAATGGTGTGATGTTTGGAGCTGGGAAAGACGGACGGCTGCTCGGAGACTTGAAGCTCGCCGGGCGATCGATCGAGGACAGCCTCTGGTTGGCTGGCGCAGAGCCAGCGTCATGCCCAGAGCAGCCGTCCACGTGACAAGGCTAGCCGCTGCGTCCACTGCGTCCACTGCCCTCTCTCCTCGGCCCCAACCACCCGTCCACCTCCTCTCTCCAGCCCGTCGCCGCTTTGGCGCTCGCGGTGGCTGGCTGTCTGACTGCGTCGCCGCGGCACGTTGCTGCAATTGGCTGCCAGCAGCGTGTCGCGCTCGGGCAACGGCGAACGGGCTGCACGTTTCAGCAGTGGAGCTAATCACGAATAGACTCGAATCATGGACGCCGAGCTCTCCATACTTTCTATCGACAACCTACAAGTGGCTGCGCCGGGCGTTCCGGAGCCTCTTGAGGCTCTGCAGAATCTCAATCTTCCTCAGCTCCATCTGCAAATCCTCCTCGTCCATGCCGTCCAAATCAATGTTGCCGTCGCTGACGGCCGAGTCGATGCGTGGCCTGAGTTTCGGAGCCTCAGGTGTGGACAGCGGCTTACCCGGCACGTCAACCCAGCCTCTGCATTTCTCGACCGCCTTCGTCCAGGCCGCGAATTTCGCACCCCGATCGGCGGCTGAGGTCGACGGCTCGAAGACAGTGCCGCCGGCCCGATTGACGTCGCGCAGCTCGGCGAAGCTGCGCCAAACCCCCGTCGCCAGCCCAGCTGCAATGGCCGCGCCGAGCGCTGTGGTCTCACGCATCCTGCAGCGCACCGCATGTCAATGGCGCGTTCCTCAATGCGACTATCAGCATACGTACTTTGGCCGGTATACCGGAATGCCGATGGTGTCGGCTTGGGTCTGCATGCAGAGATCCGAGTTCGACATGCCACCGTCGACAGCTAATTCGGCAAGAGCGTGGCCGCTGTCGAGCTGCATGGCATCAAGAATGGCCTTTGTCTGGTAGCAAGTTGCCTCCAATGTGGCGCGGGCGATGTGGCCCTTCTTCGTGTTGAGCGTGATGCCAACTGTAGGTTTGTTTTCGTCAGTCGTCGTGTTCTCTCAGCCCACGCTAGGTGAACCTGCAGCTACAATGAAAGGCTGGAGGCGGTTGAAGACTTACACATTGTGCCCTTTGCATCGTCGATCCAGTACGGGGCGAAGAGGCCGCTGAAGGCCGTGACGAAGACGACCCCTCCATTGTCCTCCACCGAAGTGGCGAGATCATTGATCTCTGGGGCCTCATTGAAGAGGTTGAGGTTGTTCTGGAGGAACTTGATGCCCGATCCTGCCACTGCGATGCTACCCTCCAGCGCATACACTGGCTTACCGTCGAAAACGTATGCGATCGTGGCCAGAAGTCCATGTTTGGAGATCACAGGTTTGTCGCCCACGTTGTACAACAGGAAGCAACCTGTTCCATAAGTGTTCTTGGCAAGGCCCGGCGAGAACCCCTTCTGGCCGACCAATGCGGCCGACTGGTCTCCCAGACAGCCTGCAATGACGAACCCCTTCAAGGCTCCCGACGTCAGCGTCCCGTATGCCTTGGCATCGATGCTGTCGACAATCTTAGGCAAGTGCACCTTGGCCCTGTTCAACTGAAAGAAGTCTAGCAATGTATCATCATAACGCAGGCTCGAGATGTCCATGAACATGGTTCGCGAGGCGTTAGTGGCATCAGTCACGAAAACATTATTGGCAGGCCCTCCGTTCAGCTGGTACACCAGCCAGGTGTCCACAGTACCGAACGCCAACTTTCCCTCGTCGTATGCGGCCTTGACGTCGGGAACATTCCAGAGCATCCACAACAGCTTCGCGGAACTGGGGTACGTGGACAATGGTAGTCCACAGATTTGCTGAAGTTTGTCCGCCCCAGGCCGTTCCTTGAGCTCACGCACCAGCGCCTGGGCTCGCGTGTCGGTCCAGACGATAGCATTGTAGAGCGGTTTCCCCGTCTCTCGGTCCCACACCACAGTCGTTTCGCGCTGGTTCGTGATGCCGACCGCTCTGATCTGCGAACGGCTATACCCTTGGGACTCGAAGGACTTGACGGCTTCTTCGATGCAGAACTCGACGCTGGAGACAATCTCCAGAGGGTCGTGCTCATGCCAGCTGAAGGTAGTCAGGGCTTGCTTCAAGAAAAGGATCTAGACGCTGTCATACCCAGAGTTTGGAAAGTACTGTGTGAACTCCACCTGATGCGAAGCAACCAGCTCCCCGGACGGATTGAAGATCAGGAAGCGGGAGCTAGTTGTCCCCTGGTCGATCGCACCAACAAAAATCTCTTCGTAGTTGCTGTTCATTTTCAGGTCGGTTGGGATTCAGCGATACGGGAAAAGGATTGAAAGAGCAATGCTACAACAGAGAGCATCTTGGGGCAAGAGCAAGGTGACGAGTATTAGAGGGCAGTCGCAAGCCACAATAGAGCCCAGTCGACTCTGGAATCAGCGAGGTGCGTCGGACGAACATGCCCGAATCGCGGGTGTTCGCCCAGGACTGATTGGTCAAGGATCAGGTAGGATCAACGGTTCCCCGCAAAGCTTGGCGCCAACCCTATCCGAATCAGCTCTCTCTCATGGGCATGCGTTTGACATGGTCGCATGCCCCGGCTCAGCGCGGCATTAATCCACAGCCGGGCATAAACCCGGACGTATCTCAGTACTGTAAGCTCACAAATATGACCTTCTCCGCACCCATCCGCCCGGGAAACCGCCATTGTACGACCACCGCGTGGCTCCTGACTGTTCTGGACGCATCGCCGCTGCCATCAGCTCCTCTCCCTCCCAGCACGCCTGCTTGAACGCGTTCACAGCATCCATTACCTCGGCAATGTGGTCGGGGCTTCTTGCACTACCCAGCGGCTGAATCATATCGTCTGGCCGCCTTGTTCCAAAGACCTTGTTCCAGGCCACCACTTTGGCACCGCTCTAATGTCCAGTCTTGGGTAAACGGCTTGCGGCTGCTCGAAAAATCTTATGCTATCTGTCACACAGACCTGACAAGAGGGATTACGCAGTCCAGCTTCTGAAAACGAACACCTGCAGGTCAGGGTTCTGTCAGCCTGGTCTGCGGAACGTCAAGGGGCTCTCTGAGTGGTGAGGGCAAGTGATACGGATTGACGGGTCGAAGAATCACAGCCCAGAGGTTGCCACGACCTGCACCCCCAACCCACCCGGGAAATCATCTCCATCACGCCACCCAGTGATGCCGTTGGTGTGTGTCGTAGTCATCCTCCTTCCCCAGACAGCTAACGCCGTGGAATGGGAAACGACAGAGGAGGGGCGAAGTAACGCTGTCCAATTACCTGGCCTCAACGCCGCGAACGCATTATCTGACTCCCTCGTCTTACCCCTCCCTGTATCTTGTTTTCCCCATGGCACAGGTTACATCAACCGCCACCCCAGGCTCTCACAGCATCCGCTCTCGGATGTTGGCGCCATCACCGTTGGCGCCGCGGCATCCAGGAGGTCGCGTTGACGAATGGTGGTGCCTTTCGGAAACTGTCTACTGGTCGTCTGGCGGCTGGCCTTGCTGTCGATACGATTGCCGGTCTCCGGCACCACCGAGGCGCAAGGGCAGGACTGGCTTGGTATTACTGATGGTGCGGGGGAGAGGTCTTTGGATGGTTCGCTTTGGCAGACAGCGGGATGTTGTGTGATGGCTTTATAAACTGCAGACGCTGTCCCCTCCAGATCGATCGCGGCTATTGAATCCAAAAGACGTCCCCTTTTCAGGTCATTTTCACTCTGCTCTTGTGCCCTTGGCTTTCCCCTTGTCTGATTGGATTACTATGGCGCCGCACCATGATGGAACCCCTCTCCATGCCAGGGAGGACTCCGGGTTTGGTGCCATTCATGTTGAGGATATAGCGGCGCCGGCCACCAGGACTCAGAAGTATCAGCCTTCCAAAGGCCAGGAGCCCCCGCCGAAGACTGACAGTGAATATGGCGTTGACCACAAGATCGCCATTGAGGCCAGGAGTGACTCGGACGTTATCGTGGAACAGGATGTCCGGCCCACTCTCCTCTGGAGCCGGATCAGGCGCATCCACAAGGAAGCCTTCTCAGAATTCCTTGGCACTTTCGTTCTGATTCTCTTCGGCGACGGCGTCGTGGCCCAGGTGGTCCTCTCCGGGGCCGAGAAGGGAGACTACCAGTCCATCTCATGGGGATGGGGGTGAGTGTTCTTTTCCCCTACTCCTGTCGCACCGAAGTGATGTATGTCCCCTGACCTGCCGCCCACAGACTCGGCGTCATGCTCGGTGTATATTGCTCAGGCTACTCGGGTGGCCACATCAACCCGGCCGTGACTTTCGCCAACTGCGTCTTCCGCAAATTCCCGTGGCGCAAGTTCCCCGTGTACGCGGTCGCGCAGGTGCTCGGCGCCATGTGCGCGTCGGCCGTCGTCTACGGCAACTACAACTCGGCCATCGACAACTACGAGGGCTACGGCGTGCGCACCGTGCCGGGCTACTCCAACACGTCGAGCGCCGGCATCTTCTGCACCTACCCGGCCGAGTTCATGACCCGCACCGGCATGTTCTTCTCCGAGTTTGTCGCGTCCGCCATCCTGATGCTCGTCATCTTCGCGCTCAAGGACGACGACAACATCGGCGCCGGCCCGCTGACGCCGCTCGCTTTGTTCTTCCTCATCTTTGGTATCGGCGCCTGCTTGTAAGCTGCTCACCCATCCCCTTCATCAGTGTCTTCCACCCCGCATGCTTGCACGTTGCTGACCGTGACGTGCGCGATGGCCAGCGGCTGGGAAACCGGCTACGCCATCAACCTTGCCCGCGACTTCGGTCCGCGCCTGATGTCGTACATGCTCGGCTACGGGCCCAACGTATGGAAAGCGGGGAATTACTATTTCTGGGTATGTCGTCCTCCTCCTTCTCCAACACCGTCGCAGAAGCAGGATGTGATTGAGCGATGCGTGTTGACGAAGTGCGCGGCGCGTGCAGATCCCGATGGTCGCACCCTTCATCGGCACCACCTTCGGCGGCTTCCTGTACGACCTCCTCCTCAACGACGGCGACAGCCCCGTCAACACGCCTTGGGTCGGCTTGAAGCGCCTGGTGCCTGGAACGCCGGGGAGGAGTCGCCGGAGAAGAGAGAGTCCGGTATAAACAATTGTGGGTCAGAGCGAGCTACACTGGAGGCATGATACAGCGGTATAGACTGCTGTTGTGAAACTGTCACTGGTATGCGATGAGCACTTCTTGAAAGGCTAGTTGTAGGACCCAACATATGTTTGATGAGGTTGTGCAAATGGGCGAGGGATGTTCCTGTTCCCGTTCGACCACGCTGTGCGTATGCGGGGGCACAGTGGGTTGAAAAGGAGAAATAAAGACTTGACTTTTCATAATGTGCTTGAGTCCATCCTCTATGGACTTACCGGTACGGCGATCAATATTCTTGAGAAAAATCTCTCGGCGTTCCACGTGCGTTGCATTCTTCAGACCTTTAGTCCCTTGCGTTAGAGCCTCGATCTGCACGGCCATATCCATGATCTTTGCCAAAGCATCTGTGAAGCTCGCCGTCGGCTGCCTAAGCGTTGCGTCATTGCGGTCAAGAAAGGAAGCTGATTATCATGTGCTGTAGATGCTCCACGATGAAACACACTTATGGCCGCCATTCCTTCGAGACTTCACGCAACTCACATACGCACTGAGACCACCCCACCACCATATGTCTCATTCTCATTCATCTACGTATCATTGCATCAAATCTTTGGTATCAAAAAGGAAAGGATGGAAATCGCCAATCTTCAATGCGCCGGCACCTCCACCAACTGCATCCCACTCCCCAGGTCCCCCATCCGCACACGCACCTTCTTCGCCACCTGCTCCATCTGGCCCTCATGCGTCACCTCCCCGCGATACTTGGCCACCTCTTTGCCGTCCAAGCCGTGAAACAGCAACGCCAGCGGATTCCCCTTCCAGATGTGAAATCCGCTCCTTCCCACGCTCTCCACGATGGTCGCCACCAGGAACACGGCCGTCAACGCCAACAGCACGGCCGGATACGCCAGCCACGGCCACCGCACGCTCACGCACGTCACCGTGTGCTTGGCGACGCCGCGGGCGGGCGCGCTGTTGCTCTCGTCGCCGTTGCGGCGCATGTTGGCCGTCATGCTGTCGGCCATGCTGTCCCAGATGCGCGCGACGAGCTCGAGGCTGGTGTTGCCGGCGTTGTACAGCTGGCCCAGCCACGGCGGGTCCGACTCGTCCACCTCGGGCGCGTACCAGACGGAGCCGGAGAGGAAGCCCGGCAGGAACTCCTGCGCGCCGAGCGTGTTGAGGTACCAGAACACGCACTCCTTGGGCAGGTGTGCCGCCGACGTGTTGCCGGGCAGCACGCCCCACGTCTCGAAGGTGTTGGTGGCGTTGGGCTGCTTGAACTCCGACGCGTCGTGGTAGACGCCGTCGATGAGGCAGGGCATGGGCGCCGCCGTGTAGCTCGACCACGGCAGGTCTATCGTTTCGCGCGTGACGGGCGAGGTGCCGACGAGCGTCTCGTGCGGCACGCCCTGCGTGACGTTGAGCTGGTACGTACGCACGCACGGCGAGAGCGAGCACTTGTACGCCGCCGTCTGGAAGTCGGCGATGGACGACGACGACGAAGACGACGACATGGTCGGGGCGCCGGGGAAGGTCAGGATGTCCGTCGCCACCAGCGCCGTCTCGTTCCACGTGGTGCCGTAGACGCTGTTGTTGTTGCCCGAGCCCATGACCATCATGACGGGGTACGGCAGCGTGAGCTGCAGCCCCGACGGCAGCGTCCAGTTGCACGCCGTTGTTGTTGTCTTGGAGTCGATGCACGTTCTGTTGATGGCTGCCGAGTTGTCCTCACAGTAGCTGCACATGCCGAGCGTCCTATACTCGGGGTACGTGCAGTTTCCAGTGCCGCACGCTGGTTCGACGCCCTGGAAAGAATTGTACGCACCCTGGTAGAGCGCGGCCTGCATGGGGAGGTCCAGAGTGGTCATGCCGGCGCCGACGTGGGCTCCGGTTGCGGTGTAGTTGTTTGTCCGCAGGATGGATGCAGCCTCGCTGGCCTCGTCCTGTGCGCAGGAATGATATCTGATGACCTGCTGGATGAAGGGGTCGCTTGCCACTGCCAGCACGGTGATGATGGCGCCGAGCGTTGCGATGTTCTGAACGTGGAGGTAGCGAATGAACTTGAGGGATCCCCAAAGCCCTCGGCTCGCGTGGTCGAATCTCGCGATATCGTGGAGCGGACGGGCTTCCTTGTACCATGACCATTTCAATTGGCTGACAGCTGGTTGGGGTCGCGTTAGTCGAGTCGCCACGCAAACGGGTGGGCTGGCACGCACCTTCGGCAACCGGAATCATCATGGTGGCCTTGAGAATCACAGCGAACACGGATATCAGGGCGTTGATGGACACCCTAAACGGCCAGTCCGGGAGAGGACGTCCATCGTGCGTTGCAAGCGTGATGACAATTGCAGCCAGAGCAATGAGAGAGATGATGTACGCCAGGATTTCCGTGAGCCATCTTCCAAACCTGCCTGCAGGGGACAAAGAGCCCGTTTGGCTGCGGCGGTCCGCATCCTTCTCGACGACATCGTTTGCGGGCGCCTTGGCCTGGGTTTGGGTCGAGTCCGAGTCTCTGGCAGACAAGCTTTCTGGGCGGTCGCCACGGCGGCGATCGTCGGAGTAGGGCCGCATCTCGTACTGGATCTCGGGCGCCGCGGCGGCTTCGGAGCCGTGAACGGGGTGGTAGCTCATGATTGCGAAGCGATCCAGGAACCGGCCGGTGTTGGCGGAATGCTGCTCTATCGGCTCGGCGGAGACGACGCAGCGGAGAGAGGTACCATGTTTAAGAGAAAAGCGGCCCATTGAGCCTACAACGTGGGGCTGTGCGCATTTGGGGGCCGAGATCCATGTTCGACCAACGAGAGGCCTTAGACCGCCGGGTGGCGGACCCTAGCAAGGGGAACATGGCCGGTCTGTGGTACTAGTAATCCTTCAGTTGCCAGCGGGTGTTGCGGTCAAACATATCCAAGAAGCCGCGCCTGCAAACTCGATCAAAGAGAGCGAGGATGCTGTGTTGGGTTAGGCGTCCTGTCGAGAGCCACACGATGAGCTGCTGCTGTTACTGCGTTGTGGCTGGCGTTCGCCTTCTGCCGCGGCTAGGTACTCACAGCATGCCGCAAGAGCTCCACATGCCGTTTCTTGTGCTTGTGGAGAGGCCATTACTGATCGTCGCCGCTGCGCACGAATGGGGTGTTTGGCGTTGATGGGGTTGATGGAAGATCGCAGGCAAGGGACTCGTTTTGGCGGCGCTAAGTTTAGCTGATTAATGGCTGGCCTGCGCGTTGGTACCAGCACAAAGGTCGACAATACCTGCAACCCAAACAGAAACAAGCAGCTTAATATATACGTCCATTCTTTCTTATTATGGTCTCTACAATTACAGTGTCATCACTCTAACCTATCCTTCTCAAAGTGTACCACGCATGCCCGCCACTCTTGCTGCAGTCACTTTTCCGTTCTATCTTCTGCAAGCCTTTGTGATATCGTCAATTCTACAAGAGCATCAAGACCAGCAGACAAAGGTAAAGAACAAGGGGGTAAACCGCACCAACACCACCACCACCACGACCAGGTCCCACTCTACCCCAACCTCTCCGGCACACTCCTCCTGTAATCATACTCATCCCCTGACGGCGGCAAAATGGCGCTCCTCCTCCTCCTCTCCTTGACCACATCCTCCCTCACCACATCCCTACTCCTCTCCCTCACCCTCTCCCTCTCCCTCGGCTCAATCATCGACATCCTCTCCCGCCTGGGCGGCCCCTTACTCTTACTCCTCGCCCTACCACCGGCTGCAGGTCGTCTCTGCTTCGTCCGCGGAGGCCACATCACAAACTCATACGCCTCCGGGTCGCGCTCCGCTAGAAGCTCCCTCTCCAACCTGCTCAACGGCGCCTCGGGCAAGACGCGCGTACTGACGGGTGAACGCGCATCGTCGATGCCGCTGCGCAGGCGCCAAAAGACGTCCGGAGGAGGTCCACCACCACCACCACCGCCACCACGATGATGGTCGTGATCGGGGGGATACTCGACAACGAGTCGCCAGTCATCGACCAGTGACTCGGGGTCGTATCTGCCCTTGTCCTCCACGCCGGGGCCTCCTAGCCTCCACCTCGTGCGGACGCTTGCATGGACATACTCACACGTGTCCCTTAGCGGCCTGCCGGTGCTGCGTCCCGTGTGCGGATCCGTCGAGGTGTACAAGCCCGGTGTGCGTTTCGTGCTGCCGGCGAGGCTGTAGATTCCCGCCGACGAGTTGGGGATTTCGCCGAAGCTCCAAGGTCGCGGCGGCGACTCCTTGCGCTGTCGCTTGTAGAAGCGGTCGTTGGCCTCTTCCTGGTCGAAGACGTACTTCACCTTGAAGTCCAGGAAGGGCTGTAGCTGCGACACCATCCACGCAAGCGTGACGTTGGCCAGCTGTTGGTCGTCGTAGCCGCCGCCGACGTTGCTGTGCACGCCCGGGAACCACACCTGCCGTAGCACCGTCCGGGTGTTGTCGCGGGGTTTCTCCCAGAGTGCTGGTGCGAAGGACGCTCGGCGCTCGTCCAGCGCCAGCGCCTGAAAGGCGTAATCAACGCAATTGGCGAGCTTTGTGTCGAAGAAAGACATCTCCCTGGATTGCATAGGCTGTAGTCCCACTCTCGTGAGCCAGCCGACTCGCGGAGCACCCAGAGAGCCGACGGTATCCCATACGCCGATAGCTTTGACCCGGACGCCTAACGTTGTCATCCCTCTCGCTTCCAGCTCATGTCGGTAGGCTGGGTCGCTCGCATTGGGCTTGTTGGGGAACGGAATATCCGGGTTGCGGTCCTTGTAACTGCGATCTCGCCGGTGCTGTACATCGTCGAATATTGCTACAAAGGCTCCCAGACCTTTCTTCGTCAACACACCTATCTGATCTATCAAGCCTGCGATACTACGCGCAGTGAACGCGCCTCTCGAGAATCCGATCAGGTAGATTTCATCACCAGGAGAGTAGTTGTTGCTGAGGAATGAGTAGGCCTCGCGTACGTTTTCCTCTAACCCACCCCCTGTTGAGCCGCTTATCACTCGATTGACAACGTTGCCACGAGATCCAACTCCGAAATGGTAGTAAACAATCTGAGGGATCCTGTCTTTCGACATTGGTTTGATCGCTCGAGATATTCGCGTCACGTTGCTAGGGACGGCCAGTTCGCCATTCGCCATACCGTTGTCTGAATTCAGCCATGTACCTGTCTTTCTCATCAGCAAACAAACAAGCATCACCATCATATCCTCCAGTGTTCAGTCACACGTGTGAGGCCATCGATGGCTCACCAACACACTCCCTCAGACGCACAGCACTCCCAAAAAAAAAAATTAAAGAGAATACGAAAGGTGCAACCCAATGACATCGCGGAGACGCCCCAAGGATCGAGAAATGGGGATGGGAAGACGAACGATAGCAGGGATGATATGAGGGTCTACAGTAGGACAACAATGGGGATCTTACTCACCATCACAAGCCACGATCAGTCTCTTAAACGGCGGCGGGCTATCGGCACCTCTCATATCCAGACTGGCCTTTCGCCTGACCCTGCTTTTACTCCTCGCTCTGCTCTTAGTCCTCACCGGCACCGGCACGATCTGTTCCACAATCTCAATCTCCTGCGGCTGGCTCCTCACCACCACGACACCATCATCCCGCGTATATGCATACTCGTCTTTTGCCGACGCTGACCCCGGCCTATCACCGTAGTCATATACCGAGGCACGACCGCCACTCGCGGGAGAATTCTTCCTCGACACAAGCGCGCCGGCGTGGCTCGGATGTACACTGGCGGGCGGATTGACCGCCATGCTCTGGTTTTGCCTCGCGCGATCGGAAAGAGGCGAGGAACGTTGGTGGTGGTGGCGCTCCTCAATAACGTCGATAAATTCTTCCCTCTCTCTCTCTCTCTCCCACCCCCGGTCTCTCACATCCCTCACGGACGCCGCCCGCCCGGGCGGCGATGGTGCGGGTGCGGGTGGGTGCGACATCGGGGGCGGCGGCACATTCAAGATTTCCTCCCTGACGAAGCTCCTCCGTGCGCTCGAGGGAGGCGGGCTGCGGCTGTGGCGCCGCTCACGCTCTCGTTCAACCAAGCTTTCTTCGTCATCGTACACGACCTCGATGTCGTAATCATTGGGGGGACCCCGGTGCGGGGTGTCATACATTGACTGTGCCCGTGGTCTGGCAGACGTGTTGCTCCTCCTAGCAGAGACATTTTCGTTGCTGCCGCGCGGGTGGTGAGGTTGATGATCCATGCCGACGTATTCGTCGTCATAGTAGCGGTGGTGCGAGTCTCGACCGGGTGGAGGGCGCGAGTAATCGCGGTAGTACTCGCGCGATTCGCGGTCGGGCATGATTTCGCTTGATTCGTCCTTTTTTTTTCCTTTTTTTATTTTTATCTTCCTCTCGTTTCCGGATCCGTGGGTTGGTTCGTGACTATGCGCAGGGTAACCAAGATTAGGCTGCAGTGCGTCTCAGTTTTTATTTTTGTTTTCTCTGCTTGACCGTTTGGTTTCCTCTTTGGTTCGGGACGGCTCCGTTCGGGAGCGCGGCGACAGATTTGGTTGGTTAGGCCGGTGTGGTTGAACGGCGATGACTGGCGTTTGTTGCCCGGTTTCCTTTCCTTGGTTCACTGGCGCTGGCCTGACCGGAGACGTCAGGTGTTTCCCTGTTGGCAAAGGCTCCGTAGGGCTGGCTAGACCGGACTCGCAGGCCGTGGACGAGTTGGCGTAACAGCAAACCCCTGTGCGTCGCTGCTGCGGTTGATGCTGTTTCTGCTGCTGGTCGCGTGCTTGGCTTGCTACCCAACGACCGAGGCGCTGCAACGTATCCCGGACATCGGCGGCGACGAGAGGACGCGACCCAGCATTAGCCGGATGGTTTGGCGAAGGAGGCCGCGCGTGGGAGAGCCCCCCGACTGGTTGCAGAGATAGGGACCCAGACGGGCTAATGGTGGTGGTGAGTCTGCGATGATCAGGCAGCAAAGCAAGGAAAGCAGCAGGGCTGACAACAGCCGAGATGATGGGCGCGGGATGGGGAAGGAGCAGGCAACGCGCTTCCCTGTGGCAGTTTCGAGGACGAGGGTCTCGCGCGCGGGCGAAAACAGGATTGGCAAGGACACCTACCCAGTCACATGGCCCTCATGGTGGGTGAGCAGCCCTGCGCGCCAGCTGCAGCGACAGAGAAGAGAGCCAACAGCAGCCGTCGAACAAGAAACCCCTCCAACGGCACGCAAGGAACCCTCACGCGGCAAGGCGCCTCGTTCCATTCCTTTGGGATCCCTCACCGGGTATCAATCAGCGCTGCAGTTTGGAGTTTAGCTCGCCCTACAATTCGCATGCCAAACTCCCCTTCCCTCGCGAGTTGGGCGACACGACGTTTGCTGCGCCGCAGGCCCTCTGGACTGCCAGCGTTGCCTTCACTCCCTGCCCTGTGATTCCAATACGTGTTTGCCCGCACCTCGTCGTAGCCGGGGCCACACGAGGCTGCTTGCCTGCCCCCGACCGCAACTTTGCCTCTAGATGCTAGCGCCTGCATCATTAGGTTGGGCTTGTAGGTAAGGCTGCTATGCGGCTCATCCGTGGGGTGGTAGTGCCCTAACTAGGCAGCATCCTGTCTAGCGATTGGCGGGCCTGTGGCTCCCGGGCATCAGCCTAGTCGTCGGGCGGTTCGCGTCATAGTCTGCTGGCGCTGGCATAGTGGGTTGCATAAGATTATGACCACCTACCTCCCTCGTGGGCGGAGGAAGCAAATGTCCGGCGCCGTGGGCGCCAGGTTCGAGGTCCGAAACCATACAATTGCATCCAGCCACGCGATGCAACTACCCACGCTGCTGAGATGTTTTGGGATGGAGGGATGCTTTTGCGACCCGCTATGGTGCCGCCGCCGGCTGCGCACTGGCAGCGCGACAGCGCCAGGACGGTAGCCGAGCGTCATTCAAGGGTCTCAGGGTCTGAAGACCCTAGCTTTTTCTGGTCGCCTTGCCGCGCCCGAAGGCAAGATAAGCAAACGCAAGACGATACAACGATCAAAGGCGGTGGGGTTGGCGGCGTGGGATTGATTGATGATCCGAAGGAAACCGGCAGCACAGGCAGGTGCTTGGCCAGTGACTCAGTTGATGACTCCATGATCCGCCTGCTGCTCTCCTGAAGATCATCCACACGAGTCCATGCCCACCCAAACGCGCATCCCCCAGTCAGCCCGGAAGCTCAATCGCTCACTCTGATTGCTCTGGTTTCAACGGCCCCCATGTCGCTCAGCTCGTACGTACCCAGCACAGCGGTTGATTCGTCGGGCTCGCCCCGGATCCTCCAGGCTACACTCCCGAACTTGTTGGCGCCGCGAACGCAAGTGGACCTTTGCGCATGTGCGCCCACGTACGTACCTCTGACGCCCGAAGCACCCATCACAGCATATACAAACATGGCGATTTCTGCAGTAGCAAATGAAAATTCCTTTTGTGTCTAACTAAGGCGTCCCAACACCCCCCTCTCTCTCTCACGTCACCCGTACACGTATCAGAACAAGGGGGGGCTATTTGCCCAGCGCCGACATGATCATCCGTCCTCGCCTTAGTCTCATGTGAGCTAATTCTACACTTTCAATCCCACCATCACAACAGATACACAGGCCGTCCAAAAAAATCAATTTTGCGCCTCACCCTTCATGACATGACTGGCTTGACTAAGCAAGCCCTGCAGCCAATTCTTCGAGCAGAATGATCAAGGACTCATGCGATACAGCAAATCAGCGCTATGCCACCCCAGGTTGGACGCCACGTCCAGCAGAGAAAGTAAGAAAAATGGTGAGAAGAAAGAACATGAGGAGAAAGAGAGATGGTATGAGATACAAGAAGTCGAGCTGAGAGGCCGTAGATAGAGACACTCTGAAATGATAAAGGAAGTCCGTTTTGACCCCATACGCCTAGAGGTCTTTTGAGATCTCAACCCTGAAAAAGTGAAGTGGCTAGTAATCGCCGAGCAGATCGTCCAGCTCATCCAGTTCGATGGACTCCGGGTTCTTCCAGTCAGACCAAGCCCAGTTATCGTCATTGACGACGCGAACGTCTTCCATCGCATCCGGCTTGTGGTTCAGCTGGTGATCGACGGGCTTGAGCACAGGACTGCTGACACCGAAATCCATGGCCGAGGAGTCGCTCTCGACGCTCTGGCCGAAAAGAAGTGCCGCAGCTTCCGAGTTGCGTAGTGCCGCGCTCTCCTCGCTCTCGGGCTCATTCGCAAGACGAAGGTTTTCGTCTTCGGTGTTGTTCGGCAGAGCAGGAGCATCCGACATGTTCGATTTCTCCGACTGCTGGCTCCGATTGCGCTGCTGCAGCGAGGAAGCCGTGGCAGTGAACTCCCGCTCATCTTTCTCCAGCGGCGGGCTGGCAGCGCGCCTGTTGTGTGCAATGTTGGTCGGGGGAACGTCGCGCATCAGCGAGCTGCGACCGGAAAAGGTCGTTGTGTCGCTCTCGCTGTCAAGCTCTGGGGAGGAAAGATCGACTTCAGGCGAGGGAGACATTGCGCAGCGGCTCCGCCTGTCGCGCTCCTCCTCTTCCGAGTCATCCGCAGCCGAAGAGAGGGACGGCGATATTATGCGCGACGCAATGTTGGCGCTTGCTGAAGCCTCGTTGGGCTCGGGGATGGGCTGGTGGGGACTGGTAGTGAGAAAGAAGTAGATGCGCTTGGGGTGGGTGCCAACAAGCTCTCTTCCCACTGGGCATGGCGAAAGAGCGGTCCAGGGACGACGAGTGTAGGCCCCCATGCGCGACGAAATTATGGCACAAGGATTTGCGGAGCTGGTTCATTCGTTAGTTAATGATATTATTTGGGGGAGTGAAATGCAATCGCGAAAACGTACCTCTCGACGATAGGCAGCTGCGGGGCAAGCACTGCGGCGAGCTCCTTGAGAAGATGCGGGCGGTTGCCGGTCTCCTCAAGCTGTTTTATGACGGCCACGACGATGTCATCATTGATTCCCTCGGTGTCGATTTTGGAGACACCCTCAGCACCTGGCGATGGGGGCGGAGTGTTCTCCACGGGCCTGCCTGTGCCCTTCGAGCGCTCGTCGCGAAATTTGGGCGGCGCGGTTGTTGGCGGGCTGACGGGTGCGGGCGATGCGCTCGAGGTGTGCGATCGCTTGATTTTCTTCTGCGGCGGTTGTTCGGATGCGGGCGTCGTCGAGGGCGGTGAACGGTGCGACGAGGATCGCGAGCTGTTTGGCAGCTGGATTCCGAGCATCGGGAGCGACAGCGACTTTCTCCTGGTGTTGTAACCCATGGTGAAGGATTTCTGGGATTGCAAGGCGGGGTTTACGGTGTCGAAGGGCGGCGGCGAAATGTCGCGCGAGCGAGACAACAATGGCGAGGAATTGTTGTGGCTATTCCTGAAAAATGGAGGCCGCTGGGGAGGCGGTGGTAGGGGTCGTCCTATTGGGTGGCGACCAGGGGGCTGCGGCGGAATGTGCGCTGGGCGGGAATAGGCTGCAGTGATGCAAAGAGACGATGGCCGGTCAAACGCGACGTGGTACAAGCCAAGCGCAGTGCTGGACGATTTGGGCGTGGGCTAAGCGGGGGGTGCTGAGGATGCTTGAGATGATGTTGCGTCGTACGTTGGTCCTGCGTCAATGCGGGCGTGAGGCAGGTCGTCGATCGAGCAGCCGTTGCCAGCAACAGTGAGCTTCAAGAAACGCAGGGCAAGGGCGCCAAATTACAGAGCGCGTATGGTACAGGGTGCAGAGTGCTTGGAAGAGTGAAGGCAAGAGACAACGACACGGTAGAGTACAGGCAGCGGCGGTGACGATTGAGGCGGCAGCTGGTGGTATGGGCCGGCGATGGGCAGTGAAAGATGGAATGGGTGTGCCGTGGACAGGCAGGCCGCGATGCTGGTACTAGCGCCCTAGTGCGAGAAGGGGCAAGGAAAAAAACGAAAAAAACAACGAACCCTAAAAACGCCGAAAAAGACTTGACGACGCCGCCTGAAGTTCAGACCCTGTGAGTGCTGGACTACTCCACTCCCACCGCAATTGCTCGCCGCCGTGCCTGCGCCTGCCCGAACCACCCAGCCTGCACCTGCCCGAATCGCCCTGCCACACTGCCCTTGCAACACCTCATGCGGTGCTCTCGGGGCTCGGCCGATCGAGCAGCTGAACGTACGCGAAATTGCGCACCGTTTTTTGCTCTCTTGCCTAGTGCCGGCTCTATTCAAGGATCGCCCTTCACATTCGGGTATGGCGAGAGGTCCAGTTGGCCGAGCCCTGTGGGCCCGAGCGCGACGCCTGTGGCCTGTCTTGGCCTGTCTTAACCGTGACGGCCGGCAACGCGCATGCGACCGCCAGCCACGGCCAGACCCACGCCAACCTGGGCTGGCGGCCATAACTTGCGGACATGACGAGGTCTCGGCGCACTACCGGTGAGAATTATGTATTCAGAACCGCGCTGCAGAGCGCTGTGGAGGCACGTTTCAGCACTCCGCAGCGAGGGGGCATGGAGCTTCCATCAACATGCGACCCGTCCACCTTCGTCGCTACGAGCAACCAGCCCCGCGCGTTCCGGCCGTCATCCACGCCTCGCCAGCCGTCAACGACGTCAGGGCGCGGCTGGGAGCGCCAGCGGCTGAGCGGCGGCAAACGCACGCAAAACACGCCGTTTGAGGACGGGCGGCGGCGAACAGGCCTCCCCGACAGGCCGTCGAGACCGTTTCTTGAATGCGCCAATGACGGGCCTTGGATTTGCTGCTCCTGATTCGGGCCGGCGCAGTGCGATCCCTCGCTTGTCCGCGGCTACTGCAGTGTGGCAGCGCGCCTTGCGTAGCACGGAGTACTACTACTCCTGCAGGAGGCAATCCCGCCGCTTGGCTGTGGGCGCAGATTTCCCCGGCTGGGCTAACTGCTTTTTTCTGCCTCTTGGTTGTCTCATGCTGCCTGTCGTCGATCTCGTTATGCATGCATGCATTGCAGACCGCTCTCTGGTCCCCGTCCTCTGCCCGAAACCATAGCAACAGCGTCAACACCGCAACTCTGGCCTGCCGTGTGCGCTGGCAGCTGCGGAGAATATTCCTCACCACCTCCACTCGCGGCTCGCCTCTGCGAGCCGCTTCCGTCGTGCTCCTATCAGACTGTCCAGGCGAATAGGCCCGAATGACGATCCTCGGACGATTTTGCAAGATGACGGAAGTTGCGGGGGACAGAGGGGTGGAGGGGTCGCCGACGACGCAACTGCTACGCCACGCCGAACTTCCTGCGATTGCTGTGCTCTTCTGGAGTTGCTTTTTGGGCCGCGTAGCTCATCGTCCGTCGCTTCAGCTCAACTATGGTTCGACTAGCCGTGGATCTCATGCCCATCCCTTCCTCCCGCCCCTCCACATGCTTGGTTGCAAACAACATCTCCTGAGATCCCCGCTGGCCCGCCGCGCAACGTGAGTGGTAGGATCCGAACTTCCGCACGCGGCTCATGGCTCGTGGCTCGACCAGGTTGGTGACGCCACGCTTTTCACCATGGCGCCCATTCGTCAATCGCTGCAGCTGCTGCGAAAAAGGTTCGAGGGGCCAGCCGCTCACGACTGAATTGGCTGCGGGACGTTCAGGGATGCTGCTTGCATGCGTTCAACTGGTGTTGGACTACTCCAGTCGATGTGCGTGAGCGTTCTGGGGGGCATTCCTCTCGCTTCTGGTCTTGTTACCTTGACTCGCTGACAATACACTTTGCGATCGATCACCAGCTGGGAAATCGGTTTGTCCCGCATCCGCCACGGCCTTCAAACACGAGACTACCCCGTCTTTCACAATGGTCGCGAGTCACCCTCAGTCGCGTTATCTGCCAACGTACTATGTCCCAGATAGGATATGAGCTTGTGAAAGGTTGCGGAAATGGCTCCTGGAACATCGACGCAGGAAGCTCACACTTCCCGTCTGGTCGAGGTTAAAGTTTTCCGCGATAATTATAGACATGAAGGTTGTCTAAAACCTTCACCATTCAAGGTGTTCTACCCGTTCCAGGGTTTGAAGCGACAATTTGTCGAAGCGACGTGTGTAGTGACATTTGATAGACCTTGGAAGCAGCCTTCCGGACATGTTGATCTTGATCCATCTGATGTCATTGGGCTGAAATGACGTACAATTGCCCCTTATCAATCGCGTCCATGTTGCGATTCAGGTCACAGCGGGGTGCAAAGAGTTGAGCGAGCCCACTGAGATATTGCTCTCTATTTACATGGGCAGATGAATCCTGGGTCTAGATGCATATGTACAGTCTTGAAGCCTACGTCTGCGTCCAGACACTTGCTTTGACTGCCCATGTAGATGGGCTCATGTTTTCTGCAACCCATTGTGAGGTCGGGCAGTGTCGTTATGACGATCCCCACCCTCCAAACCAGCCCCCGAACCAGCCGCCTTTTCCTGCCTCGGCCTCTGTTCCGCCCTGCTGCTTTGCCTTGCTTTCTGATGACTTCCGCAGTGCCGCTTCCGCCAGCGCCTTTTGGTCTTTCCGCAGTTCGACCCACCATGTCGTGCCAAAGTGATACCAAGGTCTGTCGATCTGGACAACCTCCAGCCCACTGCGTTCCACGATAGCTCCGATATCTTTATTCCACCAGCAGCCGTGTTTGTCTGCGTGCCCTGGGGCTGCTTTGTCCAAAAAGGTGTTCAACCAATCGTGAGACGCTTTCCCGTGCTCCAACAGCAATATTCTCCCATCCCTCTTCAGCACTTCGTCCATACGCTGCAGCAGCTTCTCCGGCTCCGACGTAGAGCACAGCCCCATGGTCTGTACGATGGTGTCGAACTTGCCCACCTCCTCAACCTGACCCGAGGTCTTCTCCAGCCTTGGGCCGTCAATGGGCTCGAATGCACTCTGCGCCCTGAAGTCCACAGGCCCAATCTTCTCCTTCAAGCCGACCATGTTCTTGTTCCTCATTTCATTCTCCCTCTTCAGCTCTTCCCACTTCTCCCTCGCCACCTCGAGCATCGGCTTGCTCTGATCCAGCAGCACCAAGCTCCTCACTTTCCCCCAATCGTAGAACCTCGTGTTTCTGCCAGTCCCTGCACTGACCTCGAGCACGTCGCCGCTCGCCGCGGACACGAGCTTCCTCCGCAGCCTATCCAGGCCGAGCGTCTTCTCCGTCGCGCCGATGTCCTCGTCGTACGTCGCCGCCGTGCGGTCGAACCGGTCCGACACGTCCGCGGGAACCGGGTGTTCCGGCTGGTATGGGTGCAGCATCGAGTAGCCTACGGACGCAAAGTAGAAGGCGATGCCTGCACCGACGACGCCGGCGCCGATGAGCGGTACGCGTCGACTGCGTGGGAGCGGCGGCGGCGGCTTCTTCGCATTGATGGCGGCCTGTATGGCTTCGATGCGCGGTGCCCGGGTGCGCGGCGCGTAGGCAAGCGTTTTGGGCTTCGCATTGGAGGGCTTCACATTGGAGGGCTTCGCATTGGAGGGCTTCGCATTGGAGGGTTTTGCATCGGAGGCCTTCGCATTGGAGGTTTTCGCATTGGAGGTCTTCGCATTAGAGGGTTTCGCGTTGGAGGGTTTCGATGCTTTCGCGGGCCCCTTCTTGGGCGGCGGCGGGCCTGCGGATTTGCTGCCCATGATGGACGGTACGACTGGCCTTGATGTGAGTCGGTGATTCGGCCTGAGTGAGCTGTCAAGCAAAGGTTTGAGAGCTGTCGGCTCAAGGTCGGTTCGCTTGCCCCAGCGCTTAGCTCGTTGGACAAGCAACGTAGGTAGTAATAGGCAGCTAGAGAGTTGATATAGACATATAGAATTAAAACCACATCAATTGCGTCCCGACATGCTCTTCTACTCCCCCTATCATGCTACAGTAATACATTAACTATGGTTGGAGCTTCGAGAACTCGCAGATGCCCAGGCCGGCTTCGGAGGTTGGGTACCGCGAATTGCCGCCGAGGGCGGCCTGGAGACTCCGCATGACTTTTTTTTTTCCCACTCTCCGCCGGCACTAGCGTGCTGGTAGCAGATGTGATTCAAAAACCTTTAGGTGGGCCCTATTGTTGCGGTTGATCGGCTGTCTCTAAGATCTCACGCCATCCGCTTTTCTTTTCCGTTCTGGACGGCGCAGTCGGTATACATTTTGTTGTTACTTCTTCGATCAATTGAGCTTTCCGTTATTTTCGTCTATTCCTTGCTGTCCTGTCGCAACCACCATGGCGGACGCGGTGCCTTCTTCTATCCTCATTGTCGGCTCAGGCGTCTTCGGCCTGTCGACTGCCTACTCTCTAGCAAGAAACCCGGCGTACAAAAACACCAAGATCACACTCGTCGACCGATTAAGCTTCCCCGCAGGCGACTCCTCCAGCGTACATACCACCAACAAAACCGCTTGCGCCTCCTCCCCCAGCGCGCCCACACATGCAATAAGCTAAGACAGAGACCCGGCTTCCACACAAACAGATCGACACCTCGCGCATTATCCGTCCCGACTACGCCGACGCCCCTTACTCCGCCCTCGCCTACGTCGCGCAAGACCTGTGGCGCACGACCGAATGGGGCGCGGATGGCCGGTACACCGAGGCCGGGCTGGCGCTGACGGCAGGGCCTAACGGATGTGCCTACGTCGACGAGTCGCACACGAACGTCGTCGCGCTGGAGCCGACGGCGACGAGCGAGCGGTGCACACTCCCCGAGTCGAGGGGCCACGGGCGGGCGAAGATCGAGGAGCTGCGGAGCGCAGAGGATGTGCGGCGATGTGCGGGGACTGGCGGCATCAACGGCGTGCAAGGCTACGTCAACTGGACATCAGGCTGGGCGGACGCGGAGGCGTGCATGCGGTTTCTGTACTCGAAGGTGCAGGCGACGCAGCGGGTGCGCTTCGTCAGAGGCACCGTGGCGCGGCTCGACATTGACTTCAACGGCCCGCAAAAGCGCGTCCGCGGCGCACACCTGGCCGACGGCCGCGCGCTCTCGGCTGACCTCACCATCGTCGCCGCGGGCGCGTGGTCGTCGGCGCTGCTGGACCTGCGCGGGCTGGTCAAGGCGACCGGCCAGACGCTGGCCTACGTGCCGCTGGCGCCATCCGAGCAAGCCGCGCTCGGCAGCTCGCCCACGGTGCTCAACCTCAGCACAGGCATGTTCTGCATCCCGCCCTCGAAGAACCTCCTCAAGCTCGCCCGCCACGGCCACGGCTACACCAACCCCATCACCATCCCCCACCCCGAAGAGCCCCTCTCCGCCGCCGAAAACATCACCGTTTCCCTCCCGCGCACGCACCTCACCACCCCGCCTCTCCCCGCCCACCTCCCGCGCGAAGCCACCCTTGCCCTCCAGCAACTCGCGCACGACCTCTACCCCCCGGGCGCCGCGCCCCACGACAAGTCCTTCTCCCCGCTGCCCATCGCCGCGCGCCCCTTCTCCGCCGCGCGCCTGTGCTACTACGCCGACACGCCCTCGGGCGACTTCCTCATCTCCTACCACCCGGACTACGCCGACCGCTCGCTCTTCGTCGCCACCGGCGGCTCCGGCCACGGCTTCAAGTTCCTGCCCGTCATCGGCGACAAGATCGTCGACTGCATCGGCGGCGCCTGCCCCCAGGCTTTCCGCGAGCGCTGGGCCTGGCCCAAGCAGCGCGTGCTGCCCGAGGACGGCTGGGCCGGCGACGGCAGCCGGGGCGGTCCCAAGGGTATGGTGCTGGACGACGAGTACGCGAAGAGCGGGGCGAAGCTGTAGGAGAAGAACACCCAGAGGGAAACGTAGTTGTGAGTGCCAGATCCTCTTTTAAGGAGCGACGATTGCATTGGTAGGTAGTTGAAGCGTTAGTGTGGACGTTGATGTTGCGGTTGGAAGTACGACGTCCGCGTCCGGAACAACGCTTCGACTCCCCACCAATATGCGGGGTATTCGATGAAGGGGTAAACTACGTATACGAGCGGGCGCTTTGATGCATGCATTTAGCGAGCGGAGCGGAGCGGAGCGACCAAGTAACGGGCATCTCCGCCCTGGAGGATATATTACTGGGTACCTGGTATGGTGTTTTGATGTACAAAAAGTTGAGATAGTGCGTAGATTCAAAAGCGTGTTCTTTGTAATCACATCCTCGAATCTGTAGGCACAGCGGGCGGCGAAAGAAATTGCCTGCCTGCGTCTACCCTAAACAATACTGCATCCTCATATTTACATAGGCAGTTGTATAAGATCCAGACGTAAACATTCAAAACTTGCTTTACGTTTGGATCTTGTATTCGACTACCTATATAGGAAGTGTGTAGCGTCCGTGGTGAGCTCAAAGGGTACCTTGGTTTTTTGTCACACGCTGTGCTGGTGGTTTGCTCGTGGAACTTGAATTGATATCAACTACGTACGTATCTGTCCACGACGCTGTTATTTTTTTCTTTTGTTTGTATGGGTATTGCCCTGGTTGAAGACCAGGGTGAAGAGCCATAACATCGCATCGGCAGTCGAAACAGGCTCTCCCAAAAGAAAACTGGTCATCCGTCGTCAAACCCGCTCTTCCCGCTGAATCGTGTCCCAGAATCTCGTCGCAATTTCCTCCCCAACGAAAAAGCAGTGTATCAAATTAGCCCAGCGAACCCTCGGGTAGTACCCGCCGCATCTTTGAGGGTTGCTTCCTCTAAACGTGTTGAGAAAGTGAAAAGGGGTAATAAGTTTTTGAAACCCAAAGCCTCAGCGAAAGCTTGAGGCTCGAATAAAGCCCACCAAAAACACCATGCAATGCCGCAAAAAGCAGTTGACGCAAGCACGAAGCACGTAATGTATCCTCTCCGTGGCTCCGAGAAGCTAGGAGTAGGCGTTCAGAGTCGATGCCAAAACCCGGCTATCGATCAGCTGCGAGTGTGGTTATTAATACAAAGGACAATCGAGAATGATGTCGTCGGCTGTTGTAACAGTGCCACGCGCGAGTGATCTAGAGGTGAGTCGAAGTTAAACTTCAACGCAATGATTTAGCTCTTGCGGAAGTCTATGCAAGGTCAGTAAGATATTCATTAGGTGAGAAATGTGTCGTCGCATACCAGACAACACCGGGTAGATCAGCTCGAAAGCCTGGTAGATCTCCTCGCGGACCTTTGCGCCAGTGAGGACGATCTTGCCGGAGACGAAGATCAAGAGGACGATCTTGGGCTTCATCATGCGGTAGATGAGACCCGGGAACAGTTCAGGCTCGTAGGAGCTGAAGTTGTGATGGCGGCTGGCCAGACCCTCGAGGCGAATCGGGAACTTGATGTCGCAAGAACCGACGATGTTCTGGATCTTGAAGTCGGTGAACTTCGCGTTGAAGCCGAGCTTCTGGATGATACGAGCGTACTTGCGCGATGCAAGCTTGGAATCATCCTCCGACTTGGCACCGGTCACGACCATCTTTCCCGAGGCGAAGATGAGAGCCGTCGTCTTGGGTTCACGAATACGCATGATGACGGCCGCGAAACGCTAGAGCCAAAGTTCAGTAAGACCGTTCATCAAGAACCAAGAAGCTGACAAGACGCCAGTACCTTCGGGTTGTACTCGGCGTTACGAGCGTGCAACGCGATCGTCTTCAGGTCCAAGCGACAGTCCAGATTGACAGTGGCACTGTGTGTTGTCAGCGGCTGAACGCAAGATTCAGCACACCGGTACTTACACGATGTTCTGCAGAGTGGGAACGATACCCGAGACGCCGTTGGCGGCGCCGGGGGTGGCGGCAGGCGTAGCGGGCATCACCCCATTGCCAGCGTTGCCACCGTTCTGGCTCTGCTGAACGTCCTTCTCGGACGACGGCGGGGTCAGGTCGCCAGCGCCACCAGGGAAGGACAGACTGCCGGGAGCAGTGAAGGCCTTGGCCTGAGTTGCGTTGGACGGGTGGGTGGTGAGAGAATCCATGTTCACAGCAGACGCAGTTCCTCTATTGTTTGATTATTCTGCACTATTGGCGATCTGGTGGTGTCGCGTTAGAACGAAGGCTGGTGAGGAGTGGTGTTGGGTGATGTTGGTGGATCGGCGAGGACGACGAGGCTCGTGGACGCGACTTGAAAACGGCGTCGGCGACGGGCTCGAAGGTTTTGCCGAATCCCGGATGTGAATGTGTGAGGCCGTACCGTTAGTGGGAGATGAACAACTGAATGCCTCCCCTACAGTCGATGCCAAGTAATATGCAAGGTTCCCACTCGATCGCAGCCCTTCCAAGGCCGACAGCGACGATTGTGTGTGAAGACGATTGCCGCGACAAGGTCAGAAGCGAAGCCAGCTAGCCTCTGATGTTGTCGAGTGAGGTTGGTGGGTGCGACGAGGTCGGGTGAGGAGATGCGGCTGTCGCAATTCCGATGCGGCGCGCGTTCTTGGTTGAAGCGGTCGCAGGTACTCGTAGAGAGCGTCGCAGTGCACGCAGAATGCACTGGGAAAGTCGCGAGAGGGCGGAGAGTGGCGCGCAAGCCGGCGTTGTGCTTCGGTTGCGGTTGTGGTTGGGTGCGGGTGTTGGTGAGGCTGCAACAGGCGAAAGAGATCCTAAGCACTGGGGAAGGGACGACTCTTAAATAGTTTTGCCAGGAGCGACGGGGGCCAGGATAACCCGAATAATAGCCGAAACCAACACAGTCATTGAGAGAAAAGTGCTTGTCCAAGCCGCAGGCCGCTCTACTCCTACGCTACGCGCATGCAGTCAAATCCGCTGTGTTGCGCTCGCATCGTACCTATTGAGCTTGGATGCACGTCCTGAGCGTTGAGGAAGTTTCTGTTCCCGATGACGATGCCCCAGTGGAACGGGCAGGCAGCAGTGCCAAGGAAGAAGGCACGGTCGGGTCGGTGAAAAACTTGGACGCTGATCCGGCAGCGCGAAGCACGACCAAGCCTGGAACAAAGAGACGCGACCTGTTCAATCTACAAGACCGTCTATCACCGCATTCACACACCAACAAAACGACGTGGCAGTTTCTTCGGCACCCTCACAGCAAGCGCCCCGTTGCGCAAGCCTGTTTGGCCACCGCGGCGAGTCCGGCAAGGCTATCGGCGCTGCCCGACCGACCTCGCAGCTTCCGTCTTGCCACGGCGGCGCGCCGCCAGGAGAAGACACGATTGCGTTAGTCTGGCCGGCCGGCCATCGCGGTCAGTTCACCGACGCCGCGCACCCGCGACCAGTACTACTGTCGAACGCGATCCAGCCGCAGCGCGCTGTCTCGAAGGTTCCTTGGTGGATACGACTGCCAACGCGACGCTGACGCGAAAGGCGGGGGTGCGGCTTGTCGCGTCCGGCGCAGCCCCCTTTTCCTGGCCTTTCCTTGCCCGCGATTTATTGAGCGCGCGATAAGAGAGGCCCGCCCTAGCCGTTTGGAGTCGCCCTAGCAGCCGCAAACCTTGTCGCTATTTTGGCCGCGCATGGTGGCTGTGTGTTGGAAAATTGCTTCATGCAATAACAATGGCGAGTGGTACGCGATACAATTTTTGCGGCAAAGGTGTTTAGAAAGCGGAAGCGAACCAGGCCCCTTCCGCTGCACGCGCGTCGCCGGATGAGTCACGTCAGCGCGCCCGTTGGGACTGGTAGTGTTGCAAAAATGGCGATCCAACGGCATGCCTGAGTAGGTAGTGTGGAGGCTGTGCTAACATTCTTCAATATTTCCGAAGCCTATTACTTTCCAATAGACGAAGCTTATCTGTCACGAAGGCCGATTGCTCCTCCCCACTGATCGACCCGCTGGCTCTCCACGCGCCGTGGCTTCCATCTTGAAACGTTTACGTACGTCATTGTTAGCGCATCCAAGAACTGGGACCACACACATCCGCGCCTTCCTGCGCGCCAGTGCGCCAAGGAATGATGGAAAATAACGCCCGTACCACTGTTTGCAGAAGCAGTGGAGTGCGGATATACTCACAACTAAACTCGACCCCAAATTCAGATGTGTACGAGTAAGTTTTGCGTCGAACTTGCCGGGCGCTTGACAAAGTACCCTGACAAGCTCCAACGCCGAGCTTCACCGTTATCGGAAGCTCGCCTCGCGACGAGGCTGGCAAGCTAGTCAATAAGCTCAACGCGATTCCCTCTGTCTGTTTCAAAACATGCAAGCCGCTATCAAGGAAACTCCAAGTATCCCCTGCGCAATTTGACGCAGGGACCGTCGCTTAGCGCACGCCGGGCTCTAGACAGCTGCAGTTGAATGTGGGGAGACTTGAATGTGTCAGATGATGATGAGACTCGTCCTTCGCATCTCAGACGCTGGCTATGGTCTGCACTTTCGTGACATTCAAGTGTCCGCGGAGACTAACATGCTGGCAACATTCATGGACTTTATCGCTGGATCGGGCATGCGATTCACCCATGCCATGCGCCATGATATAACTCCAGGAGCAAATCGGAGCTTGGTACTACCCCAGATTCTCACGGGACGATCATGGGAGCCTCTATCCAGATTGGGCGATTGCACGAGATCTCTGGCTCAGCCCTATCAACGACACTCGCCAAACGGCTACGAGGATTGGTCAACTAGCGATAGCGAACTTCGGCAAGCATCGGCCGGAACCTCAGCCAATACAATCGAAGGAAGAAACGGCTGTGCGTGCAACTCGCCAATACCATAACCCTCGCAAGCCACAGAGTAGCGGCGTAGAGCCATGCATCCTTCGTCAATATTAGCCTGGACCTTTCGAGGGCTTTATCATAGGGGACATCTTGCAGCCCCCTCTGATTCTCCCAGCATTCCGAAGAACTGCAGGCGGTGCATCGTGATATCTAGGAGTACTGATGGAAAACTGGATAACATATCGACAGAAGCTCAGCGACACATGTTGATGTCTTACCAACGGCCAGCACTTGCAGTTGCGAATCCATCGGGATCCTTATCTGATGTCAACTCTGGATGGCTATGAACGTCGGTGTGGTAGGGGGCACATGATGAGGCACACCGGTGACGGTGTTCTTTGTCGGCACGGCCGACATCCCGATGATAACCGCCGCTTCAGGATAATGGACCCCTTTGACAAAGCAACCACAGCCAATTCGAGTTTTGGCTCGGATCGTCATTCAGTTCTGCTATTTGGTTTTCTCCTTGCTTTTCTTTAGGCCCTTGGTTTTTGTCACTCGTAGGTTACGCAATGTCTTCGGATCGTCAACAACCCCGCAAGGGTGCATCCGGGACGTGAGACGGAGTGTGGAGCAGTATGCAATGTTCTGCGGCTCATTGACCAGTTTGCCGATATCCTTCTCGTTTGGTTTGCTGTTACGTACTCGATTTTGAGTCATTCCATTTGTGGAGGGGGAGGCCGGAATGTTTCCTATCAGGACGCATTTGAGGCCGGAATCAATCCGGCCTCAAGATATAAGCAGCTCGACCGTCGCTCCCTTCGCTAGATTCCAGCCTCAACGCCCACAACCATTTTCTTCACATCCGCCATCCCTGCCCCAAACACAATGTCATCTCCGCCCCGCTTCGGCTTCAATGTCCTCACGGACTCCAAGCCCAACGACAACTCCCTGCCGGCATTCATGGTCTCCACCACCCGTGGTTTCCTGCCGCGTCAGGACCCTGTCGTCAAGCTGCCTGCGGACTTCGACCCACTCGAGTCTATTCTTTCCCGCATGCCGATCAAGACACTCTCCGGCGCTCCGGGCCTGCTGGCTAGCTTCCAGCTTGGCCCTACCGTGCACAAGGAGTTGCCTGACTTGTCGGGTGCGGTTGAGAAGTACAAGGACAACCTGCCCTTGATGAATGCACTGTACCGCGATTACTCCTTCCTGGCCTCGGCGTACCTCCTCGAACCTTGCCATGAGCGCTTCATGCGCGGCGAGTCTTACGGGCTCGGTCGTCAGAGCCTGCCAAGCAACATCGCCCTTCCAATCACCAAGGTTGCTAAGTTGTAAGTGATATCGAATGCGATCCTCCCTATCAATCATTGACTCTTTGGTGCAGCGCTGGTTTCATGCCGTTCATGGAGTACGCAGGCTCATACGCACTGTTCAACTACCGTCTGGAGAACCCGGCTTTGGGTCTCGAGTACGACAACCTCCGTCTCATTCGTGCGTTCGAGCTTGGCTTGGACCCCACGTCTTCCGAGGCAGGCTTCGTACTCGTGCATATTGCCATGGTGAAGAACTCCGGCGCTCTTGTGTCAGGTGCTGTCGAAGCTCTCAACGGTGCTCTTAGCAAGGACCGTGAGGCATTCAATGCGGGGATGGCGGATCTCGTGAAGTCTATGGACCAAATCAACGCAGTCATGAACAGTAAGTTGCTATGTATAGGCCAAGTGACAATGCATTGTACTAATCCATCACAGCCATGTGGACCAAGAGCAAGCCCAGTGGCTACACCAGCTTCCGTACTTTCATTTTCGGGATCACCTCGCAGAGCATGTTCCCCAATGGTGTTGTCTACGAGGGTGTTAGTGATGAGCCCATGTCCTTCCGTGGTGAATCGGGTGCGAACGACAGCATGGTCAGTATTTCTGAGCCCACCAATGCCAAAGTTACTCAGCTGTTGACACTACCAGGTCCCGCTCTGCGATAATCTCCTGCAGATCAGCATGCCTCAGACTCCCCTCACGGATATTCTGAAGGATTTCCGCCAGTACCGGCCTGGTAACCACCGCGACTTCCTCGAGGCTGTCAAGGACTATTCCGAGATGGCGAACCTCAAGGAGTACGCCCTAAGTGACCCTAAATCGGCGTCGCTGTACCTGCGTGCTCTAGACCAGGTCCGCGACTTCCGTTGGCGCCATTGGTGTTTCACGCGCGAGTACATCCTCAAGAACACTTCGCACCCCACGGCCACTGGCGGTAGCCCTATTGTTACCGTACGTCCCATGCTTTCTTTACGTGTCCATACTATACTGACTGGTGCACAGTGGCTCCCCAACCAGCTGCAGTCGGTCATGGCGAACATGGTCGAGGCGTACGACTTCTGCAAGGATGTCCCCGGCACCAGCGACATCATGGACCTTGTCCATTCGCAGAAGGATACGTTGGCCAAGGAGGTTGCGAAGTACTGCGCCGAGCGCAATGCTTCGTAAGTCACCCTCCTCGGGCTTTTCCGGTGTCTTTTGTTCCGGCGTTACGATTCGTTTTCACGACAGTACTCTGCATAACACTCGACGCGGCGTTATGTGAGCAACGAGGCTACGATGGGACTCTACACGGCTCCTTTGACGGGTTGTGTGAGCAACGAGGCATCATGACTTTTTTTTTTTTTTTTTGGATTTGTACTCTGCATAACGCATTTCTGGGATCGGGCGTTGTGTGAGCAATGAGGCATAGATACCCTGGGTTTTACGGTACTCTGCATAACGGTTTACGGCGTTGTGCGAGCAAAGAGGCATACGGAGATACCCCTGGGAGCATGAGACAGCAAAATCCATTCTTCTGTTTTTCTTTTGGATTGGTCGATCTTTTGCACTGTGCTGAGGGTGGCTGTGCGGTGATGAGTCAACGACGGCCCATGGATGAATGACTGGTCAAACCGTTCATTTGTGAACCACGAACAGCGCAAACATTTTTAACAAAACTTTCGACTTTCTGACCCTGAGTGTGCCTGCCCTTTCAAAGTACTCAGTATCGATAAGCGCGCTTACATGTTCCACTGAGTACCACCCGCTTTCGCTTTCCACGCCAGCAAACAACTCTATCGACTACCACTTAGCTCCACAGCAATAAACCACCAGCATTCCACCAGCATCCTCACATATCCAAGATAGTTCCCTCCCTTAACTTCACACAGTCCCGAGCGAATTCCCGGATACCTTCCACGCGACCCAACCTAAACAGGCAACAGCACACCGACCGACCCAAAACCATGACCAGGTCTGATCACTACCTCTCCCTCTGCCTCGCGCAGGCCGCGCTCTCGCCGCTCCGCTACCGCCACGGTTGCATCATCGTCCGCGGCGGCAAGGTCATCGGTGCCGGCCACAACGACTACCGCCCCGGCTACGACGGCGGCGCTCTCAAGACGGGCGTTGTGCCCAAGCAGCAGCAGCATCCCAAGCACCGCCCCAATCCAAAGCGGAAGCCCAAGAGCGACACCGATCATCACCACGATCATCCCTCCACGCCGTCCATGCCGCAGCACCCCACCGCCGGCAATGCTTTCACGCCGTTCGAGGAAATCGGTCACGGCAACACGCCGCACGCTGCCATTACGCCGTTCAGCATGCATTCGGAGATGATGGCGGTAGCGGACGCGGTGGGACGGCTGCGCGGCGCGCCGGCGCGCAAGGCGCTGGAGGGGCAAAAACCGCGCGCCAAACTATCGAGTGCTGGCGCGGGCAAAAAACGAGGGCGCACTAGCGGAGCGTCGGGTCTCTCGCGCGGCGTCGAGTGGTATGTCGCGAGGGTCTGCAGGGAGGAGTTTGGACAAAAGTGGTGGGTTCAACGGGGTGTCCGAGGACTGTCGGCAGCATCAGGGACGAGCGTTGTCTGAGGCTAGAGATGGGGAAAACGGTTTTGCCAAAGACCGTAAGGGTATGAAGAAGGGCTTCATGGGCAAGTCTACCAAGACGAATCTACACACTGCGGCCTTGTGTGGTACCGTAAGCTCACCAGTAGTCTTCTTCCCCTTTCACCAACTGGCTAACCCAGCTCAACAGCATCCAACTAAACACATCACCACCACTCCAGACCGACCCGCAGGCCTCAAACACCACGCTACACTTCTCCCAAAGAACATGACCAGCCGGAGCGTCAAATGTCCTTCCCCTCCTTCTTTCACCGTCCGAGACCGCATGAAGCATCGCTGTCTCGTCGGCGCGGACTTGTACGTCGCACGCCTCGGCAACCACCCTGCGCCGCTCCCTGCTTCATCCATAAATCCCAACGGGCATGATGAAGAGTCTTCGGCGTGTGCAGAGGAGAAGAAGGGGAAAGATGAGAAGGACCTTCCGCACACGGGTTCGTTGTACGATGAGTTGACGAGCAAGACTGCAGCAGTGGCTGTGGCGGCCGCGGCAGAGGAAGCGCAGGGAGAGTCATCACTTGACCGAAGGAACGTGATGGCGTCCAAGCCGTGTTATAGATGTGTGAATTTCATGCATAATGTTGGTATCAAGCGGGTTTTTTGGACGAACGACGAGGGCATATGGGAGGGTGCGAAGGTGAGGGATTTGGTTGATCAGTTGGAGGGAGTGGGGTGTCAGAATGGTTGTGGAGGTAGAGAGGGGAGCGGCGATGGGGTTTACGTCACAAGGCATGAAGTGCTTATGCTGAGGAGGCTGTTTGAGGGAAGTTGAGGACGGTTGCCTTTTGTTTTTCTTTTCCCTTTTCGGTGTCTCTACTCCTCTGGCTATCCGGTGCAATTGAGGTCTCTTTTGGGATACCCATAGTGGTGTTGACACCAATTTCGATAAACAACAAGGAAATGATGCTACCAGTGAGCGCAGTCTCCGTGCAATAAAAGAATCAGAGAGCTGAGATAACTTTAATAGCCGAAACTGAAAAGAAAAAAATCATCACGGATTGAAAGCCTCGTAAGTGAACTTTGCTAGACTAATACGACTTGGCTGTCATCTCATTCTACCTCACGTCCTAATCTATACGCAGTACGTTACCCGCTTTTACTTGTTGTATGCTTGATTCCCTTCAAAGCTTTGCTCAGACGCTTTCGTTACATATCTACACAGTGGCACAACCGCGAACGGCCTCTGGCTGGCTGATAGCAATGTTCAATCTCCGAATGAAGGTAAACCTCTACCGTAGGCATGCTGGACTACTCTAATAGAAAAAAGCCACCAAAGCACATGGTTGCGGGTCAAACAATCTCCCGGAATTCGGAAATTGTATTTTAGGCTTCAAACAGAATTCGGGAATGATTTGATCTGGAGGAATGTATGAGAATGACGCTGACATTTTGGTTAAGCATAAGACTTCGATTACTAATATCGGAGGTTGAGATCAACCCATGCCGTGCAATGACTGCACTTTTCCTTGCATTTACGAGTTTAAGCCGCATACTACTCTACATTATGCGTGCACATTATCAAGACATCACGTTTAAACGTCTGATAAAATCATTCAGTTGCCCCAAAGTGTTACATAAGCAGATTCTTCGACCTAACCACAAACTGTACGTCAGTAGGCCATTCTAGAGACCGTATCCACTCGAGTAAATAATGAATGTGCATGGTACTGCGAAGACTGGTCAGAGTACGAGTACGTAAATTGCACGGAAAAAGTTTTCTACCCCAACATCCCTGCGCTCAAATTTTCAACCTCGGCAAAAACAGATTCTTGGCCACTGCCGCCCCCCAACATGTCGTCGCCCTCCGGGATCAATGGAGTTCACCTTTCAACCTGCTGATTCTCGTCAACTGTTAGTCTCTGGTTATAATACGCGCAGGCCACTTCTCTCTCATCGAACAAGCACAACAGCTTGGCTCAACAGCTCATCTCTACGATGCACTGGCCGCATGGCCCAATGGCAAGGCGCTTGACTACGAATCAAGAGATTCCAGGTTCGACCCCTGGTGTGGTCATATTCTTTTGCCCGTGTGCTGCTTGGTCTGTCTTTGGGACGGGGTGGTGTAAGGGGGTCAAATTTTTTTATACACACGACAAAATGTAGTTATCGATCCTTTCTTTTTGGCTCCTGAACATTCATTGCTGCCTCAAGCAAGTTAGATGCAAATTTCATCTTTTGACTCCTGATGCGCCTTCCCTTGGTCGGAAGGAGGGTTGCAGGTGGACTGTTTGGCTAGCCTGTCCGACTGCACGTGTTGCTCCTCGGCCCGAGCTGTAGCAACAGTGGGAACGCGACTATTATTATGCTCCAGCATGTACTGAATACTATTATTATATGCACCAGCATGTGCTGAATGTTAAAAGACCGTAGGTGGGCGTACTTGGGAACGATATTACTTCTAAAAAACACTGCCCACACCGTGCTTCTAGATAAACATGCAAGCCTGCTTATTCGATCGATCCTTAAAGCTTTAGGGGTCGACTGCGTTATTTGTAATAGCCGTAAGTTGTGTGGCCGAGCAAGCTGGTGGAAATGGAAGTAAACCGTGAGCCCTGACGCGATACACTCGTCACTACAGAAAAGATGGCAGTCTGTTCAGTGCCAGTTTCTGACCGAAGCACTTGGTCTGGAGTGACAATTGTGCAGGATTAATTAAGAAAAAAAAAGCGCGCTCTAAATGCACGACTAAGGTATATGCCCTTGGAATAAGACCATGCTTTACATCTTGACATCGAAACTCGTCCCGCATCCGCAACTGCTGCTAGCTGCAGGATTATCCACGATCTTGAACTGGCTTCCAATCAACTCCATGGTGTAATCCACCTTGCTTCCCTTGAGCAGCTCCAAACTAGGCTCATCCAGCACAATTTTCGCACCGTCCGGACCCTCAAACAACGTGTCTTCCTCCTGCGAGACCTCGGACATTTCGGTCAAGGACATGAGGTATTGGAAGCCGTGGCAGCCTCCGGACTCGACAGTAATGCGTAGTACGAGATTGGGGTTCTTGTCTTGCGTCATGATTTGCTTGAGGCGCTGTAGGGGATCTGTCAGCTACGCGCTCCCGACCAGCTTTGAACACAAAGTATCCGAGCATGCTTACATGTGCTGCGCGCGGTGTGATGCCCACCTCCATCTCGTTGCCATCCTCATCCGTGCGCGGGTTCAGGACCGCTGCGCGCCGCGATGCCGAGGAGGCGAAGGTTCGGACAGTAACACCCTGGTCCAACGGTCGCAGTCGCGCAATCTGCCGTATTGAGGTAGCGTATCTGGGGCGCGTCAAGGGAGTGAGGAAGTCGCGGAGGGGTGTCGGCGGAGCAGTGGCGGACGTAGAGGTGGAGACGGTAAAGCTGCGGCGGGCGCCACGGATGGCCTGTTGCACGGTCGCCAGACGGACGCGAGTTGCGGACTGCATGGAGCGGAGGCAGGAGGAACAGATTACAGGAGCGGACGCCATGGTGTTGTGGTGGCGGAGGTGCAAGAGGCGGAGGAGGCTTTGAAATCATCGGAGAAGCGGGCGACGGCCGCACCTAGCCGATGATCGGCGCCCCGCCATGACGCTGTGCATAATCAGACACCCCTCCACTGCCTGAGCTCTCACAACCCCAAACATCCATTGAACCTTCGCCATGGCACAGCACTCCTGGCCCGAGCTCCGGCTCGACGACCCGAAATCATTCACCAAGGAATATGCAGAAGCGCTCGATGCACAAGACCCTCTCCGCCAGCTCCGCGAGGAGTTCGTCATCCCCACGCGCGCCGGCCTGAAGCGCAAACGCCTGGGCACCGATGCCGGCACGCTGGAAGTGAGCGAAACTATCAATTCTCTACTGCCGGAGAACGACTTGACCTACCCGTCCACATATCTCTGCGGCAACTCTCTCGGCCTGCAGCCGCGCCGCACCCAGGAATATATCCGGAAGTACCTTGATACCTGGGCCAACAAGGGCGTCTACGGCCACTTCCAACCGCTGGAAGATGCCGTCTCCAAGCCATGGGTCGATATCGATGAAGACGCCAAGGTCGAGTCGGCCAAGATCGTGGGTGCACAGCCGGAAGAGGTGGCTGTCATGCAGACCCTGACGGCCAACCTTCACTTGCTGATGGCCAGCTTCTACCGCCCGACCAAGGACCGCTACAAGATCATTATCGAAGGCAAAGCTTTTCCCAGTGATCACGTACATATTCCAAGCATAACATTTCCATATCATCCACCAGCGATTGCTCACAGCTTCCAGTATGCCGTGCAATCCCAACTTCAGCTCCACAACCTCCACCCCTCCACCGCCCTCGTCGAGCTGAACCCCCCAGACCCCGACACCTCCTACCTGCCCACCTCCTACATCCTCTCCGTCATCGATGCCCACGCCTCATCCACTGCTCTGCTCCTTCTCCCAGGTATCCAGTACTATAGCGGCCAATTCCTCGATATCCCCACCATCACCGCCTACGCCCAAGCCCGCGGCATTGTCGTAGGCTGGGACCTCGCCCACGCAGTCGGGAACGTACCGCTGCAGCTACACGACTGGAACGTCGACTTTGCAGCCTGGTGCAATTACAAATACATGAACGGCGGGCCCGGCGTCATCGGCGGGCTGTTCGTTCACTCCCGGCACACCGCCGTGGATACCACCTCATCCACCACGGACCAACCGGGCTATCGCCCCCGCCTCAGCGGCTGGTGGGGCCATGACAAGTCCACCCGGTTCCAGATGCGCTCCACCTTCGTCCCTATGCCCGGCGCCGCCGGCTTCCAGCTCTCAAATCCTTCCGCCCTCGACACCACCGCCTTGCTCGCCTCCCTCTCCGTCTTCGCCCAGACCTCCGTCGCCGATCTGCGCGCCAAGTCGCTCCGCCTGACCGCATATCTCGAGCATCTGCTGTTCACCACGCGGACCGCAAATGACGCGGAAGACGGCAGCAGTAGGCTGTACAGTCTCATCACGCCGCGAGCCCCGGAGGAGCGTGGCGCCCAGTTGAGTTTGCTGCTGAAGCCTGGTTTGCTCGAGCGTGTTATGGAGGAGCTGGAGCATGAGGGCGTTGTTGTGGATGAGCGACGGCCCGACGTTGTGCGTGTGGCGCCCGTGCCGCTGTATAATGGATTCGCCGATGTGTGGCGGTTCGTCGATGTGTTTGGGAGAGCGTGTAAGAAGGCGGCGGCGGCGGCGGTGGAGAAGTAGGAGAAGCTATATGCCCAATACCTTATAGGAGTTGGTTTGGCTGTCGAGGCATGGGCGGGGAATGGTTCGGAGTGTTTGCAGTTGTGCCGAAGGGAGTCATATTCAGTTGGAATTTCTTAAGTGAGCAGAAGGGTGATTCAATTGAATCAGTCCCAAATGAATCCTGCTGCGGCAATAGAAATATTCCTCATATTAATTCTGTTAACCCTGGAAACCCCTTATACAAGAGCCTGAGAATAGCGAAACACAGCAGTCGATAGTGCGGCCGTGGTTTTTATTTTCTCTTCCAATCATTACTTCGAAAACAATCCAACCCTGCATCCCACGCCTAAATAAATAGCAAGAACAGGGGCGTGTATTACTTTTACAGTAAGGAAGCCTTAAATTGTAGAATCACCTGCTCCTTAGGTCAAGGATGCAAACAGGGGTAATGAAAGGAGAAGCACTCAGGCTTGTAACAATGGTCGGAGGAACAAGGGTACAATGGAATGCATATTCTGGCAAAAGCACCTCGCCCATCGTAAGAAAATGCCAATACTTAACCCGTCGATCAAGTTAGCACTATAGAGGGCACATGTACATACGCACTCGACCGACGGTAAGCGCTACGCGTTCGAGAAAAGGCTTGACGGGCGCCGATTGGAAGCACCCTAAGTTTCGGAGCGGCGGCACGGCAGTTGACTTGAGCTCGCCGAGGTAGATACACTCTTCCTACATGGGTAGTTGAAGACGTACAATTTCGTGCGGGTATTGTATTCACCTACCATTGTACATACAATACTATGTCTCTATGAGGCAGATGCGGGTGGGTCCATTTATTTTGTCACCCGCCCTGGCGGTGCATGGGAGCATGATATCAAGATAATAAACAAATCACAGTCACCTCTCAGGTTGAGACACATCAAGACGCCAACAAAACCATGGATGCATGGGATAATCGCCTTTGATTTGGACCTTTCGTCGACTCATGAGAAGAAAGGTTTGTTAATAGGACTACCACAAAACGGAAGTCAAGGAGGAGAACCACCGGCACTACCAGCAGCAGGCAAGGACACACAAGAGCAGCCCACTTGTTTAACAGCCGAGAATACCGTGAAGACCAATGCAAAGAGAAGAAAAAAAGAAAGAAGGCTTCATTGGCAACGCATCAATTGAGCCAATGTGTGTTTAAAGTGGAGGAAGAAAAAAAAGAAGCAACAACAGTGATGGCCTGTTGCTCTCCACTAAAAGCTCGGTGATGATACACCGCCTCCAAGGATGGAGGCGGAGAATGGCGAGGTACGAGCTACAGCTGCTGGAGTGGCGTTTGCACCCATGCCAAAAGGTGTTGAGTGGCTCGGGACCGGACTGCCTATTTCTCCCAAACCGTGAAGCGCGCCTTGTCCCGGGATTCGGATGCCGCCGGCGCTGTTGGCTGTGTCAGGCTCAAACTTGACCTCCACAGCGCCGTCTGGGCCGTCCCTCTTGCGAAGGAAGCCGCCTCCATTGTGTGTGTCTCCCTCGGTCTCGCAGATATCAATAACCTCATGCTCTTGCACAGGCGCATCTGTCGGAGCACGAACGCCAGCTTCAATGGTACGGATGACGGTAGAGATATCGTAGAAGCCATCAGATTTGGCATGGCCTTGTGCAAGCTGCTTGCAGGCTTGGCACACCATCAAGCGAACTGATACAGGGCGTGAGATACTCTGTCGATGCGATCCACCAAGTGGAGCGCCGACACTACCGAAACTGCCAACCGTAGTGGGCCAGCCGCCGCTAGCAGGAGGAGATCCCCAGGTGCTACCACCCATACCCGGAGGTCCGAATGGCACGGTCGGAGTTCCCCAAGTGCTGCTACCCCCGCTTGGCATGCCAAAGGGATCAATGGTACGAGCTCCTACATCAGTGAACAGTGGAGACGTGCCAAAGCCCATTCTCCCTGACCTCGCCGAGGGCGCTAGGCTCGAACGACGGACTTCACCGGCACTCGTGGGAATTGGCTCATCGCTGTCGTCAAGAAGAGCACTACTTCCCAGGTGGTTGCTTAACTCGTCCAAGTCGTTGTTGCCGGGCCTCTTGTTCTCCATAGAAGGCTCTTGCGGTTTAACGCTAGACGGTCTTTGTATGGGTGTAGGCCGGGCAATGGGATGAGTCGGAAGCCCGCCAATTGACGAGTCGAATGATCCCGAGCCAGATGCTTGGCGCGAATGCGATGGCATGATGTCACGAGGAGAATTGAATCCGGGGATCTGACCCGCCGCACTCATACCGGGCAGAGGCTGGCCAAAGCCTGGAGGCATGGACATCCCCGGGAAGCCTCGGCCAAGTGGCATTCCCGGTGCGTTCATACCAGGCGGTGGTGCGGGCATGCCGTTCGGAGCAGGGAAGCCGGGATACTGTGCGCCGATCGGCGGAGGTGCGTGGGGAAACATGGGTCCACGAGGCTGGTTCAGGCCGTGCATCATTCCCCCCTGCATTGGCGAAGGGGCTCCCAGACCAAGAGGCAGGCCGCCGAAGCCAGAGTGCATGCCAGGAGGAGGCCCTAACGGTGGCATCGGCGAGCTTGGTTGGGGATGTTGCAGTGCCGACGTCTGAATTTGCGGCTGGGGCTTCTGCAGAATCGTTCTCGGTTGCTGGTTGCTCGGCGAGACCGACTTGCTGGTTCCAGGGAAAACGTGGGGCGTCTTCGGCGATGAACCATGAGAGCCTTGATGGGAACTCTGCCGAGGCTTCGACGGTGTCGGGGCCTTTGGAAGGTTGGGAGTCGCGACCTGGACGTGCGGTGATGGAAAGCCGGTCGAAGACTGCTTGGAAAGGAGACCAGGCGGCAGAGCCGGTGTTGGCTGAGAAGGGCGCTTGTTAGTTTGCGATTGTTGGGCAGCTTTCGCCGCCTCTTCCTCCTTACGCACCCGCTCATTTGCCTCTTTCTCAGCCTTGATCCTAGTCTCTTTTTCTTTTCGCTGCTGCTCTGCGTGTGCCTTCTGCTCCCTCGCTTCCCTTTCTACGGCTTCTCGCTCCTCGCGTTCCTTACGCTTTGCGTCTTCCCGAGCCTTCTTTTCCGCAGCCTTTTGTTCCTGAGCCTTGCGCTCCGCTTCCTGCTGCTTCTGCCGTTCTTCCTCTAACCGCCGCTTCTTCTCGGCATCCTTTCGTTTCTTTTCCTCCTCCTGAGCCTTCCGCTCGGCATCTCTCTTCTTCTTCTGCTCCTCTCTCTTCTTCCGCAGTTCGTCCTGTCTTTCTGTTTCTGCTGCCTTGGCGGCCTCCTCCTCAGCTTTCTTCTCAGCCTCCTTGCGAGCTTTCTCTTCAGCTTGCCTTTGCTTCTGCGCAGCCTTCTTCTCTTTCTTCTTCTGAGCATCCTTGGTCTTCTTCGCTTCGCGCTCTGCTGTCCGCCGGTTCTCCTCATCGAGCTCTTCGATAAGCTTTTGCTGGCGCTCATTTGCAACCTTCTCCCGGTATGCTGACAATACACGTTGTTCGAACATTCGCGCTGCGAAGATCTGGAACATCCTTCGGCCTTCCCGCATTCGTTGCTGCTCCGTCATCGTGTCCTGATGCTTGTTAGAAGTCTTCGCCATAGATCAGGTAGTGAATCCTAACCAAGTCGTCTTCTTCCTCCTCATACTCGTCTTCTTGACTATCGTAGTCTTCGTCCTCATCGTCGTATTCCTCGTCGTCTGGAGGTGGACCATGGTTATGACCGGCGTGGTGGTTCTGCATCGAGGACGAATATGCCAAACTGCCTGCGTGTTCTACAACTTGATCTTCTCGTTGCATTCGACGCTCTGCCAGCTGCTCCATCATTTCGATGAATTTCTTGCCGTCGTTCTTCAGCAAATCGTCCGCTACCGTAAGTATTCCACCTGCTAGAAGACCTTAGTATCAATTCTTTCCACAACGAATGTCCATGCAGCTTCCGCAAACCGACCTTTAACCGTCAGACTGTTACCAAAGAAGGAGAAGTCCGCAGCTGTACCTCTCACGGGTAGCTCCTCGGGTTCCTCTTCATCACTATAATCTTCCTCGTCCTCGTCACTGTACTCTTCTTCGTCCAGCTCGTCCTCCTCCTCCTCCTCGTCCCCTATCTCTTCAACGCGATTTCCAGAGTCGTAGGGTTGGTTAGGGTCGATCATGCGGTCCGGCGGGAGGCGAGGATCTTGTCTGCGACTGTAGGGCCTCCCTGTGGTTAGCACGGAATCGCCATTATCGGGAATTTTGTCCTGGTCGTCGTACAGCTCCAGCTCCTCATAGTACGCATCGTATAGAACTTCAAGCTCCTCCTCAATTGCCGTTCGCTTCCGACCGCAGACGGTGCAGCTGCACGAGTGCTTTTGCTGCTCCTTCATCTTGCGCAGGACCGCCTCCTTCTCAATCTTGACCAACGACTTGCGCTCCTCCTCTCCGAGTGACAGCCAAAACTCCCTGATCCTCTCACGCTCTTCTTGCGTCGACGTGTTCCATATGCGGTCCCTAGAGGTCGAGCTGCGCATTGAGCGAAACGCGGGATTGGACAACGGCGGGGGTGGTGGGGGCGGAGGTGGATGTGCGCCCGCGTGGGCAAGCATGCCCGAGGAGCTTCCGCTCGGTATATCGTAGGGTTGTGTCTGCGCATCCGAAGGCATTGCCCGCTTCTTCTTCTTCTTTTTCTTAGCCTTGTTGGACAAAGCGGCATCCGCAGGGTGGCCGTTCGCCGTCGGCGCTCCGTCGTAGTGGTACGCATAGGTGGTGACCTCGTCATCCGTGTAGTACAAGTCCTCGTTGTCGCCGGCATCGAAGTGCTCCGTGTCGTCAAGCTCGTCGTCGTATTCCAACGCGTGCTGGGGGTCAGGCTGAGATACATGGCCATTGTGCACGGCTCTCTGGGCGTGCGGCACGTTGCCATTCCGCAGGCTGGGGTTGGGCGGCTGCTGGTCGTCCTGCTGCTGCTGCTGCTGCTTCGCGGCGAGCTTCGCGCGACGCTTCGCCTTCTTGCGATTGACGCTGGGATTGCCGGGCGGCGCTGCGCCAGTGAGCACGCCGTTGCTGGGCGCGGGCGCGCCGGGGTGTGCTTTGAGGTTGGCCATGTGCGTAGTGGCGGCGTCGGGAGCAGACCTAGCGCGCAGGTGGCGGATTAGAGAGGCGTTCTGGCAGGCGCGGGGAGCGCGTTGTTGGACGAGCTGACGGCGGCCAAGGTGGTGTTCAAGGGCGCTGGGCTCAACAAGGCCCCTCCACCGGTGCAGAAGGTCACGTACGCGTGCTCGGGGGTGGCAGCTGGAGCTCCGGCGGCGCGGAGAGCTTCGCTGCAGTAGACCTTGGTGCTGGGGATCGCGGGTTGCTCGGAGCTCTAAGGCGGCAGTGGTGGTGTTGCGGCGGCGTCAAAGAGCGTGTGCATCATCCAGTAGGTCAAGGTGCTGCGGTCGGATCGCAAGGCCGGCGTTAATCCGGCTGCCGGGGCCTGCCTAGAAGCAGCGAGGCGGCTGTCCATGCGTCGCTGCTGTGCCCTGCCTCACTTCCATCCTCGTATCTCAGCACATTTCTTCGCGCTGCTTCTCCTTGCAGCTCCGTCTGCCGGCCGCACCACCGCCCTCCCCGTATATACCAGCCTCGTTCCGCGCCATTGCACCCCAAAGCTCCCTCGCCGCCCGCCCTCGCCGACCGCGCCCTCGCTCACCACACCCGCCCGCTCCCCGTGAACGCTCGCAGACACCGTCCCCGGCTGCCTGGCCCACCCCCCGAGCCGCATTTACTCCCAATCGCCCGCTGCCGCGCTTCGTTCGTCGTCCGTTTGCCGCGACCGCCCGCCTGCTGCGACCGCCCGCCTCGCCTGAGCGCTGCCGCCGGCCTCACGTCCTCAACAACGCCGCGAGCACCGAAGATACCCCAACCAGTACACTGTTTACGGCTTCTGCTGTCCAACACCAGGCGCATCCAGCACCGCGCCTGTCAGAGCTACATCGCCTCACTCGCACCGTAGGAGGCGTCGCTGTCCGCGCCCCACCACTTCTCCGTATCGTTGCCCGGAGCCCGTCAGGGGACAATCAGCAGATATGGCCCAGCAAAACGCCCAGGATGCTCATGTCATGAGAAGGTACGCAAATCCGGTGCATTCCCAACCAGTTTCATCAAGGTGCCGCACGGAGTCTTGGAGATCGGCGGCGCTATGCCTCCGCTTGCCTCGCTTTCGAGCCTCGTAATTCCTGCGCACGGCGTTCTGCCTCTCCCGTCACGTTTGCTGCCCCCTATCCGACTCCATTCCCATTGCCGGGTGTGGAGAGCTGCGCCTCGTAGCTTTCCAACCCTAAACGAGGCGAGGGAAGATCGCGTGCATTGGCGTTCGCGATCCGAGCCTCAGGCAACCAAAAATAGACCACGCTTCCTGGGATTCGCCGTCGCACCTTTATTCCCTTAGCCGCGATTACCAACTGGCCTACTCCTTGTCCTCGTCGCACTACCTCGCCTTTCCACCCGCCAAATTTCCCAGCATGCTGCGCCGTGTAACCTGCTGACGCTGACTGCCTTGCGTAGAAAATTAGTTATTATCGGCGACGGTGCATGTGGAAAGACCAGTTTACTCAGCGTCTTCACTTTGGGATACTTCCCCACTGTAAGTTCTAGACCCGCCTTCTCCGATTGACGTAAGACCAATGACTGATAAGTGCGCAGAGATATGTAAGTCACACGCATCACCGGGCTGACGAATAACGTTTTCGAAGATGTTGACCTTTGCCCCAGGTTCCGACTGTGTTTGAGAACTACGTGACCGACTGCCGGGTTGATGGTAAATCCGTGCAGCTTGCACTATGGGATACCGCCGGCCAGGAAGACTATGAGCGTCTACGTCCTCTAGCTTACTCGAAGGCCCACGTTATTCTCATCGGTTACTCCGTGGACTCGCCAGATTCTCTGGACAACGTCAAGCACAAGTGGGCCGAAGAGGCGAGGGAGCGATGCCCGGACGTCCCGATCATCCTTGTGGGTCTGAAGAAGGATCTCCGCGATGATCCCCTAGCACAGGAAGAGATGCGGAAGAAGTCGCTGAAATTCACGACCACCAAGGCTGGTAACGACATGAAGGATGAGATCGGCGCCCGCAAGTACCTCGAGTGCTCTTCGCTTACGGGCGACGGCGTGGACGACGTATTCGAAGCAGCCACTCGCGCAGCATTGCTGTCCGTCGACAAGGCCGAGACCAGTGGGTGCTGCGTCATTTTGTGATAGACTGATCGAACCAAGAGCGAGGCCGACCTGGTCGCTCTCTTTTTGCATGGGCGGAGTTTTGGTTTTGTACATGCAGGCGTCCAACCTCACAGCGCTTTCCCACGGGGTCCTTGTTCATTTCACCTGTTCAGTTCGTTCTCGTCCGATCAAAATTCTTCGTTTCGTTTCAAGGCAGCGGTGACGCTTAATGACGGATGATACCATCGATACGCTCCTTTGATATTTGTTTAGCGGCTCGCCTACATTGTTTATCCGACTCAGTCCAGTCCAGGTGCCGTTCGGTCTGGCTGGACCGCATTCTTTGGTAACCCAAGCCTTTCATCTCAGATTCAAAATTGTGGCCTGGGCCCCGCTGGAGAAAAGGTCAATCTTTTGATTTGGGTTATTGTATCTTAATTGAGATGCTGCAATAGCTCGTATACGGAAGGGCCTTCTGGTTGCTGGACCAGTTCCAATTTCATCCGTGACATTGACACAATGACCACCGAATCCAAGTATACTGCATGTTGTTGTTGAGCGTAAAGTCAAGATATTGCGCATTTTCTGGTAAAGGGGTTCAACGGTTGAAATTTCTCAATTGGATCTGGACAGCCAATAGCGCCTTGAACTGCTTTCATTGAATTGCTTTATAGTTCAAAAAGCTTGTGCTGGCGACGTTCAGCCTGCTTTGGGCTACAGTCGCTGCCTGGGTCCAGATTGAAGCGTTAGAAGACACCTGGTTTCCTTAGAGATCAACTGGTCAGAAATCCCTCGTTGTGTTGTTACAATGAGCGCAGCACCGTTGGCTGCTTTTGTACGCTTCTAGCAGCATATTCCCCTTTCTTTTTTACATGTCTTGTCCATCTTCAGCCCTCAAGGACCCCTTACCGCTTCCACTCGTGGTTCCAACCATCCTTCGGAGGCGTATCAACCTGTGGTCTCGCATACTCAATCGGGAAACCGTCCCAGATGCCATCCTTCATCATAGAAGTCTTGTACAAGCGACCGACATTCCTCGCCGATTCAGGGCCGGGCATGCCATTTTCGTCCATCAACCTCAGCGCCTCACACGCATTCCGCATCGAGTTGTACTGCCGCTCAAGCTCGAGCTCCTGCTCGCGGCGCACTTTCCTCTTGAAGAGCATCCAAGCGCGGTGAATGGTCCAATGCCGCAAGGCGCGGAGGCGCGAGAAGCGGAGCGGACGGGGCGTCAGTGGGTGGAAGAGGTGGTAGCGGATTTGTGCTATACCGGCAAAAAAAAGATGAGGTCAGCACGCAATCCTTTCTCAGACAGTCACGCATTGTTGGGGCCAATTGGCGTTATTGGAAAAAACGGGTCGTCTCACTTATCCTTGAATCGATCTTGGGGCCTCTGCCCTTCTTCTGCAGGACGGCTGTTGTGGAAAACGGGGTGGCCTGGCTTGTTACTGCGGGCTGAGCTGCGGCAAGAGGAAGGCGGCCCAGCGCTGGGAGGGCAGATGCCGGGCGCAGTCCGAGCGGGCGGAAGACGGGCTGGAAGGCGCGCATGGAGGTTGCGGCTATTCGGCTCATGGTTGCGGTGCGGGAGGGTGGAGGCGACGAGCTCGTTGACAGTGGTGCTTTGGCGTCTGCTCGTCGCGGGCAGCATCCATCGCGGAGAGGCCGATCGGGCCGTCGATTTTTCCCGCGCTGCGGCAGGACGAACCTGAATGACGAGCTATTTTGGTCGCTCACCGCCGTCTCAGCCCTACCGGATAGGCGACTGAGACGAGCCTAGCAGAGCGCCCCCCCGATCGGCGGACGGGCGCTGTCTGTGTGCTGCGCGGGTGGAGCTGTTGGCTAGACACCGTTACGTACAGCCCCTCCAGAGACACCCCCTACCTCCTTCCCCGCTGCTCTCTCCACCACCGCCTTCTCTCCAGCTCTCTCCCTTCTCTCCACGCTCTCTTCCCCTCCAAACCCTCCTCCCGTTCCCCGCCCCACCACCACCATGGACCAGAAAATCTTAGAAGCTTCGGCAAAGCACCCCCAGCCGGGCAAGGTGTTCCAGTATGGCACCGCAGGTGTAAGTCTCACTCAAGGCGCGCGCGCGTCGGTCCGACCAGACCCAGCTGCTAAAGACGATCGCAGTTCCGCATGAAAGCGTACGTCAACTGAAGCTCCTTGTTCCCCTCATTGTTGGCCGCCTTGCGCACTGTCAGCATGGAATGAACGCTGACGGGTCTGCCCGCCGCCGCAGCGATCTGCTGGACTCCGTCGTATACCGTGTTGGCCTGCTGGCTGCCCTCCGCTCGAGGAAGCTCAATGGCCAGACCATTGGTGTCATGATCACCGCCAGCCACAACCCACCCGAGGACAACGGCGTCAAGCTTGTGGACCCAATGGTACGTGAATCGCACCGAGCTTGGGTGTGAGCGAGTCAGGCTAACCGCAACACTGAACAGGGCGAGATGCTTGAGGTATGCGCCGTTGCAGCGAACCGTGTAGTTTGCGAACAGTCTATTGATTCCGCTCTCAGTCTTCGTGGGAAGCTCATGCTACCGTCCTCGCAAACGCCGAGACCGACGAGAAGCTCGTTGAGGCGTATAACAAGCTCGCAGCCGAGCTCAAGGTGAACCAGACGGCGCCTGCGAAGGTCATCTTTGCCCGCGACACCCGTGCCTCCGGTTCGAGGCTGGTGGCCTGCCTCGTCGACGCTCTCGAGGCGACGGGCACCGAATACACCGACCACAAGTTCCTCACTACTCCTCAGCTGCACTACTTGGTCCGCTGTGTGAACACGAAGGGCACTGTGCACGAGTACGGTGAAGCGTCTGAGAAGGGCTACTACGAGAAGATTGGTGCCGCTCTCAGGAAGGCCCTCAAGCACAGGCAGATCCCCGAGGACGCGCCTGAGGACAAGGGTGTCGTAGTCGACTGTGCGAACGGTGTGGGTGGCCCTAAGCTGAGGGAGCTGATCAAGTACCTGCCTGGCCCTGAAGAAAAGGGTATTAAGATCCAGGTCGTCAACGATGATGTGCACAAGCCCGAGAACTTGAACTCGCAGGTGGGTATCCCCACGATGACTTGGATACCATCCCAAGCTGACATGGAATAGTGCGGTGCCGATTATGTCAAGACGGGCCAGCGCGCTCCGCCGCAGTCCAAGGCCGGACCGCTGGAGCGCAGTGCATCTCTGGATGGAGATGCTGACCGCATTGTCTACTACTTCAACGACAAGGACGGCAAGTTCAACCTCTTGGATGGTGACCGCATTGCTACGCTCGCGGCCTCTTTCATTGGCGATATGTCTCGCCATGCCGGCCTGGGCGAGCAGCTCAAGGTTGGTGTTGTGCAGACGGCTTACGCCAACGGTGCTAGCACCAAGTACATCACCTCGGGCCTCAACCTGCCGGTCATTTGCACGCCCACCGGTGTCAAGCATCTGCACCACGCTGCGTTGCGCTTTGACGTTGGCGTCTACTTCGAAGCCAATGGCCATGGTACCATTGTCTTCTCTCCTGCAGCGCTCAAGACTATTGAGAAGCATGAGCCTCAGTCCCCTGCTCAGCACGAGGCCTTGGAGACGCTGCAGGCCCTGACGGATCTGATCAACCAGACAGTTGGAGATGCGCTCTCGGACCTGCTGGTCGTTGAGGTTATCCTTGCGCACAAGAAGTGGGGACCCTCCGAGTGGCTGCACACTTACAACGACCTGCCTAACCGCTTGGTCCGCGTTGAGGTCAAGGACCGCAACATCTTCAAGGCGGTTGATGCTGAGCGCAAGCTGGAAAGCCCGGCAGGCATCCAGGAGGAGATCGACAAGCTGGTCGGCAAGTACAAGCAGGGCAGGTCGTTCGCGCGTGCTAGCGGCACCGAGGACGCGGTGCGCGTTTATGCGGAGGCGGAGACTCGGACCGAAGCGGACGATCTGGCGCAGAAGGTCGCGAGCCTAGTCAAGCAGTTCGGATCTGCCTAATTGAAAAACAACAAAAACGTGGAGGCAGCTCCGCCCGGGCGGGATTTGCGTGGGAATTGGCGGAGCTTGTCGGCGATTCGGGGTATGACGCAACGCAATGCACTGGAGTAGGTATTCCACATGATAGTTTAGAGAAACACGAAAAGTTTGTCTTCTGAGCTGGTGTGCTGCAAGGATTTTAAGATTGATCAACGGCGCGATTGACTGCTCACTGGCGAGTGCGAGCAAATCATAGCGGAGCGTGGCCGAAGAATGGACGCTGATGGGCCTACACGTCACCGGCCGACCGCTCTCGGAGCACCTAGGCGGGGAGGGGCATGTGGATCTCGCGTGGCGTCTGGAGACAACCCCGCCATCCTCCTCAACAGCTTGTTCACACCACCTGAAGCTTCTCCTCTCCTTCCAAATACCTCCTGATCACAGCTAGAGTCCTGCACATAATATCCACAGGCAAACCCCAACACAATGGCAGACCTCAATCTCCAGGAGATCCATGACTTCCTCATTGAGGTCGCGAAGAAGGCCGGTGAGATGATCACCACGGCCAAACCTTCGACCACGACATCTGGCGAGAAGAAGAACTGTGAGTGCAGGCTATTTGCGACGTGAGGTAGTGATCGAGCGCTGACAGTACTCCCGCCCCGTAGCTGCCGACCTCGTCACCGAAACCGACCAGGCCGTCGAGAAGATGGTGTCGACGACGCTGAAGGAAAAGTACCCCTCTTTCTCCTTCATGGGCGAGGAGACCTACAAGCCGGGCGACAAGCTGACGTCTAACCCCACCGTAAGGCCTTTCCCTACCGAACAACTCGCCTCTCTACCTGACAGCTACGCAACCCCTTCGACCCCCTCTAGTCTTTTCAACCCTTTTTCTTTTCGCTAACGAGGGGGGTTATCATGCTAGTTCATCGTCGACCCCATCGACGGCACCACCAACTTCGTCCACGGCTACCCCTACGTCTCCATCTCGCTCGGCCTGGCCGTCGACCTCATCCCGACCGTCGGCGTCGTCTACAACCCCTTCACGACAACGCTCTACTCGGCCATCCGCGGCGGCGGCGCCTTCCTCAACCGCACCACGCCGCTGCCTCTCCGCGAGCCCGAAGCGATGAAGGACCTCAGCACGACGGTCGTCTGCGTCGAGTGGGGCTCGGAGCGCACGGGCAACGACTACAAGGTCAAGAGCGAGACGTTTTCGAAGCTCTGCGCGCGGAAGGAAGAGGGCGGCGCCATGGTGCACGGCCTGCGCAGTTTCGGCAGCGCGGCGCTGAACCTGTGCGGCGTCGCGTCGGGCGCGTTGGATGTCTATTGGGAGGCCGGGTGCTGGCCGTGGGACGTGTGCGCGGGCTGGGTCGTCTTGACGGAGGCAGGGGGCATTGTTGTTGATGGAAATCCCGGTGAGTGGAAGCCGAGGGTGGATCAGAGGAGGTATTTGGCGGTGAGGAAGGGCGAGGGGCAGAAGGGGATTGTGGAGGAGTTTTGGGGGTTCGTGCAGGGGAAGTTTGAGGTGGGGAATTAGATGAGATGGCGTGGAATTGGGAGGCGTAACTGTTCATATTGTGGCTAGAGTAAAGGAACAAAACCAAGCTAAATACGAAACTGCATGGGTTAACGGCAGCCTAGCTGGATATGCAGCGATACGGCACGGAACTGGTGCAGTGAGCGCATTGAAAGTACGTAAGTCCTTTAACTCTCCCTTCCTTGGCTTGGTGTGCGGCTGCTTACTGTGACCTAGATCTTCTACTCAGTCGCGAATTAAAGTCAGTAATAGAGCCGCCGGATCTTGGCTGAGGCGGTTACGAGCGTCACTTGGGGCCGTTGGCCTACGTAGCCAATGATCGGAGCCGAAACAACACCACATTGCGGCTCAGCGTGGCATCAACAAGGGTTGCAGTATGCCGTCAGCATTTAATTTAATTGTTTGGTACGTTCAGGATGCAGCATCTAACATGCTAAGCCTGCGCTTGGGATACTTCTACATTCTCTGACCCGTACGAGGAAGATGAGACCGAGTCAAAAATTCATCCGGCTTCACTCCCTCGGATCACAGTTCTAAGAAGAGCCGCAAAGCCCCAGACCCGCCCCCAAGTCTGAATGGCCGGATGGGCCATGGCCGCTAAAAAGAGTACCTCTTCCCGGATTTCTATATTGCAGTATTGGCCATGTGCTCTTCATACTCTTCTCAGTCGTCTGCTTCATCTTCTGTGGCTTGGCGTGGGCATATGATGGCCGGAACATACACTGAAGTGCCATCATATCATTTCCTCAACTGATATCAGCGATTTCTATCAGCGGTCGTCGAAAACAACCTTTTTTTTTTTTTTTTCCACCGCAGCCGTATTCGGATCGCCTTTGGTGAAGGATCCAAGATTGACCTGTGGGTTAATGAAAAAGTGGCGCTAATTGAGGAACTCGAAGAAGATGATGACAAAAATCCAGACGGCTGATTGCTATTGACAGCGAAGAAGACACGGTCTATTCGTCTCTGCTCGGCGTGCCACTTGGGAGCCTGCCGGATCCGTCAACGAATTAGGACACCAACACCTCACTTACCATCTACACAACATACTGGATGCTCGACTGTAACCACAGAATCTTTAGAGACTTGTTCAATTACCCGTCTGGTCAACTCTGTACTATTATGTCCGACCGGCGAATTGGCGATTGGTTAACTTTGGCAGTCGGTAATGACGGCACGGTGGAACCAGCATGGGGTCCATGGGACCCACCGACTGTAGCTCCCGTAGCTTGCGCCACACAGCCGGGCAGGATGAGGATGGAACGGGAACGTTTCAGCCTTCGCCAATCGAAATCGACGGTTCTCTGGGTTCCGGCCTTTCTGGGGGTTGGAGTGTGCCGGATTTACCGATTCAGGAACAGGAGGAAGAGAAGTGGGAATCTGAGGCCCCGATGACCAGGCCCAAATTAGTGAGCCGTAAAGCATATTAGCTTACCACGTCCAGCGGAGCCAAAACAGGGGAATTACAGGATGCGCCGTGATGCAGCTAGATGCAGCTTGATGCTGAAAGAAAGCATTGGAAGAACAGGCCAGATGCGGACAGAAGGAAGGAAAAGGATGACCCCTGCAGCAAGCGTAGATCTCGACGCCTTGCCGACTTCCCGCGTGGCGAACCAGTGGCTGCCGGCGGGACCAGGGTTGTTTCGAAGCTCGTCGGGGTGGTTGTCAGCTTCTAGCGTTGCCAGACGAAGGAAGAGAGCTGCAAGTGGGGGAGTGCGGAGTCAGGCTCCGGTGTGGAGGCGACCAATGCGAGGCACTTGACCTACGTCAACGACAGGCCCTAGCGGAGCTGAACTCATCAACCGGAACACTGTGAACTCTATCTCCAGCGCAGCCGGTCTTCTCGCCGTCGAGCCCATCACATTGGGTTTATGGACAAGGTCATCCGTGTGTGTGGCCGGGGGATGCTGCCACGCTCTTTTGTGCGATGTGCTTTTTGCATCGACGTGGTATTACTCCAGCTCGCTCCGATTTCCGCACTTAAAACCCATCGTTTCCCCGCACCTTCACTTTCTGGAAAGGATTCCTTCCGTCACCGAGAGTCTCGCCGTTGGACGCCCTCCCACATGCTTTCATGATACCAACACGTCTCGATTTAACTCGCGCGCTTTCCCCGGTACCTCGCAGCTCACTTCTGCCCGTCTCCATCATCACCCACCCACCATGACTGGAACACTCATACCACCATGGTACGAAGGCTACAGAGTGAGTCGCGCCGAGATGTCTGTGGTCAGCATTGTTTGGGGAATTAGCCTCGGATGCTCCATGTTCTGCGTCGCGACCGCCATAAGCCAGACTCTCAACACGTGGGCACGATGCGGCCGGATAACAGAGTACATCTTCTTGATCTGGATCGAGATAATCGTGTGCACCGTCATCGGCGTCATCTCGTGGCTATACATGAGGAGCACCATCGGACCCAGGTACTTCACGTTCCACCGCTTCCACCGTACTCACTAACGCAGCCGCACCAGTTTCGAATTCTTCTTCCTCACCCTTTGCCTCTGGGTGGTTCAGATCCAGGTACTGCTTCAAATCATCATCAATCGTATCGCCCTCCTCCTACCGGATCCGCGCCGCGTCTCCAAGATCAAATGGACCGTCGTGGCCTACGTCGGCATCATCAATATCTCAGTCTTCTGCATCTGGATCCCTGCGCAGCTGCAGCGCTCTCAAACCTTCATCCACATCAATCACTACTGGGACCGTATGGAGAAGGTTCTATTTTTGCTCATCGACGCCGGCCTCAACTTCTACTTCATGTGGCTGGTGCGCAAGAACCTAATCGCCAACGGCCTGAGCAAATACAAGATCCTCTTCTGGACTAACGTTGCCCTCGACGGCATTTCCATCTTTCTTGACGTGAGCTACACCTATTCTCATGGTTTTCCATAAATTCAAAAAAAAAAAAAAAAAAAAAAAAAAACTGACATACAACGCAGCTCGCCATCATCCTTTCCATGTCTTTCAAGAACCCCTTCATCTACGTGCAATTCCACCCGCTCGCCTACATCATCAAACTCGCCATCGAGATGTCCCTCGCCGACCTCATCGCCAAGGTCGCCCGCGCGTCGTCCGCCGCCCGCGTACGCGGCGGTCTCGACGGCATCGAAGGCATCAGCAGCAGCTACGACCTCCCCATCTCACCGGGCGGAACGGCTCACCAATATCCGCCGAAAAGCAGCGGCGGAAGCAGCCGATACGGCGGCAGCGCCGCCACCACCACTAACAATACCACCGCCGCCACTGATAACAGCAACTGCCGCTACCGCATGGCGAAGGTGTCGAACGTTGCGGGCGCGCCGTCGTTTACGAGCGAGATCACGAGCAACAGCAGCAGCAGTAATAATAATTGCAACCGGCGGTTGGAGGGCGTGGAGGAGGCTAGTGGCGGCGCCCTTGGGGGAATCACGAAGATGGTGGCGGTGGAGGTGCGGCGCAGCGAGTACCGCCGGCACAGCGATGAGATTGCGGTTCTGCCGACGTCGAGGCCATCGGAGACGGCGCGGACCAGCGTGGATACGGCGGAGGAGGAGAGGAGGATCAGTGTGGATTCGGGCTTCGCTGGGGACCAGGAGAGCCAGCGGCGGTTGAGGAGGGTGAGTTGGGAGGGGCGGGGGTATGGAGAGGGGGAGGAAGAGGAAGAAGAGGAGGGTGATTTGGGAGGGGCGGGGGTATGGAGAGGGGGAGGAAGAGGAAGAAGAGGAGGGTGAGCTTGAGATGATGCGGAAGGCATATATTCCTTGAAGAAAATGTGGGGAGAGTGGGAAAAAATCTTGGAGGCTGGACCTCCCTTTCATCCTTTCATTCTTTCGAAAGAAGCCATGGCACAGCGATGCGGATACCCAGACTTCTTTTGTTCGTTTTGGGAAGCGGAGAGCGACGAGGGTAGATACCACTCGCAGATGCATGATCTGAGCGACGCGAGTATAGCGATTTGGAGAACATGTGCCAAAAAGGAAAGACAAGTACTCGTCAAAGTTCTTTCGAATCATCAGCTTGAAATCATCCTGTTTGACAGCTTTTGGGCTAAAATACATATTTACAATTGCCTAGTCCTCGGGGTCGAGGGAAGCCCGGTCATCCATCCAATCCAACCAGCCTCACTCATGGTCAGTCCGAGCTTGATCGAACCCCACAGGTATCGAGATAGCCAAAACATCATCACCCGTTCAGGGCAAGCCAGCGCCCCTCTTCACAACCGTCACTTCACCCAGGCCATCCACGCCCTTCTCGGCGCCGCTCGACACACCACCCTGCGCGATGCCGACCTCGGCCTTGTCGTCGTTAAACGCCAAAAAGGCACTCGTGAAGAAGGGGGCGCCCACGGCACACATGCCGCTCGTATCCAGCGTGAAGCTCAACGCACACACGTTCGTCTCGTTGTAGTAATCGTTGATGCCCCTGGCATAGCTCCTCAGCGGGACCTTGACGGTGACCTCGGCGCCGTCGGCGCCGGTGAAGGTGTAGTCCAGGGTCTTGTCCTTGGGGATGGACTCACACGGGCCGGGCCAGGCCGGGTAGCCGTGGTTGTCGACGGTGCCGGTGGCGGCGTGGAAGTCGTCGGCCGCGAGGGGAATGTTCTCGGTGCCGAAGCCCGAGTCGATCAGGCAGCGCGGCGTCGTCTGCGTGTCGACGGCGAAGGGCTTGCCGCCGTAGCTGAAGGCGGGCACGTCGACCCAGTAGCCGACGCCGCCGCCCTCGGGCATGTTGAGGCCGACCTTGACGAGCGGGCCCGTGTGCTTGGACGCGTCGGGCAGCGCGCCGAAGAGGGCGGTGCCGTGGAACTCGCCCGTGACGTTGGCCGGGGGCGCGTCGAACCACATGGAGAGCGTGGGCGACTCGATGCGGCCGGTGGCGAGCAGGTCGCCGCGGAACGAGGGCCCGCGCGTCGAGTTGGTGTTGGCCGAGAGGCCGAGGATGCTGCGCTCGTAGGCCATGCCGTTGCACGTCGTGGCCGACGAGCGGATCACCGAGTAGTTGGCCAGCTGCACCTGCTGGTTGAGGAGGGGCGGGTAGGCAGCGTTGGTGAAGGAGATGGTGTCGTTGATGCTGCGGGGCGCTTGGATGATCTTGCCGTTGCCTGTGCCATGTTAGTGATGCATCTTTTGGTGCTGGGCGGAAGGGGAAGACGTACCGCCATAGGCGTAGGCGGCGGGCGACTCGCGGAGATCGGTCGAGGTGGATGATCCGGGGTAGTTGAAGAAGGGTGTCACGTCTTCGGTGCAGGGGCCGGTGCCGAAGAGGTAGGGGCTGCCCGAGTTGATCTTGCCGTTGGGGCCGTAGACCTGCGTTTTTGGTCAGTGATGCTTTTTGAGAAAGTGACGGCTGCACTTACCCAGAAGTCGGCAGATCCAGTATCAACGACGGTTTCGATCGGCGTCTGGCCGGGAGTACCGTACACGAGATCGGTAGAGACCTTGGGGTAGCCGCCGTACTTGTAGGACAGCGGCATGATGGCAGGCGTCTGAGCCTGTCTGGCAGCAGGAGCGGCAGCCGCAAGAGCGGGCAGGAACAAAAGAGGGAACATGGTGGCGAAAACAAGAGAAGGTCTGGGCAGTAAAGAGCATTAATCCGGCAAGGGCATTCGGAGCTTATAAGGGACAACGAGAGAAGGCGTCGGCTAAAAGACACAAGCATTCACATCATGATGTTTCGAATTAACCTTGTTTCCTTCGACAGGGGGTCGCGTGGTTGACTTCCTTTTCCGTATTGGCGACCGATATGTGGGGCCATGGGGTGGGATATATTTAGTCATGCCCAGCCAAGCATTCAGCGTGATAGAGCTGCGCTCGTGTTCACTGTCCTAGGCCGATGTTGGAAAGAAGCCCATCAGGTCGGTTCGCTTAAGTATCAGTGCAACGTGAATGCACAATGTTTCCGGACAAAAGCTCCAGTGACCTTGGCGAATCCGACGTCGTAAATGCAGAAGGGTACGGGCTCGCACCGGCCTAAAGGCTGAGCTAGCCAATCTAGCTCAAACGCCCATCTTCTAGTTTGCTTCTAAACTAATCCCCCGCTCGTAACGCTTTTCCGTACTTCATGCCATGGTACGAGATTACTGCAACGGTGAGAACCATTGAGGTGCCTCTTTGCTCGAGGTTCTAGTCATTCTAACCGGCAAGGTTGGTGTGATACGAGCACCCCACAAGAATCCCAGCAAAGATCAACGCAGTGTCGGCCGCATCGAGCACAAGAACAAACAGCAAATCAAAAACCCAGCCTTAGCTAAAGATACACCATCGTCCGACCCGCTCCGTGCGCACTTCGCCGTGGCGACCACCCGACACGCAAGGAGCACCACCTGCCCTTTTGAATACGAGATATGCGACAACGACCCATGACGTTCCGTCCCGCCCAAGCAGACTAACGGCCGTTCGGCCTCGACTGCACCCGCCGTGGCGCTATATGAGACGTCTATCCGCCGGGAAGGTGTTCGCAGGCCATTGCTCTCGTTTGCCCAATTGACAATGCGCCTTCAACCAATGCTGGGGACAGCCCTCTGGGCCTTGTCTCAGACCGTGTCCTGCCGAGCGGTCAGCTCGTCCGCAGCAGATCTCGTCGAGCACGAAACGACGCCGGTGCTGCCGGCGGGATGGACGTACCACTCGCCTGCCAGCGACAATGAGACTCTGCAGCTGCGCATCGCCCTGGCTCACCCGCAGGACGCCGACCACTTGCGCCTGGCATTGTCCGTCAGTGATCCGTCGTCGCCCACCTACGGCAGCTACCTGTCGGCCACTGAACTGCAGGCCGTCCTGCCCGACCTCTCCGCCGCCGGCGCCGCCGTCACCGAGTGGCTGAAGTCTGCGGATGGCGTGCAGCACGTCTCGCAACAGGGTGAATGGATCAGCTTCACGACGAGCGTCGGTGCAGCCCGCTCGCTCCTCGCCGCCTCGTTCGCGCAGTACAGCTTCAATGGCGAGACGCCAGTGCTGCGCACGCAATCCTACAGCGTGCCCGCGCCCCTGAAGGACAGCGTTGACTTCATCTTCCCCGCGACGCAATTTCTCGCCGAGGGTGGCAGCCGGCGCTACGAACAGTACTCTCGCAACAAGCTCGAGACACGCCAGCACAACCTGCCAGGGCCGGCCAACTGCAGCACCGACACGTGCCCCAAGAACCTGGCATCCAAGTACAACATCGACTACTTCCCGCCCGACGCCTCGTCCGGCAGCAGCATCGCCATCGCCGGCTTCCTCGAACAGTATCCCAACCGCACCGACTTCCAGTCCTTCCTGCACAACTACGGCCTCAACAACTACACGGTCGACTACACTACCGCCCTCGTCAACGGCGGCATCGCCCCGGATGAGCCCGACGTCGCCGGCGCCGAGGCCATGCTGGACGTCGAGTACGCCTTCGCCTTCACCGGCCCGCTGCCCGCCACCTACATCTCCACCGGCGGCCGCGCCCCGCAGCTGCACCAGCCGGGCAACACGACCGTCCCGCCGTCCCAGGCCGACAACGAGCCCTACCTCGAGTTCCTCAACTACCTCCTCGCCCTCGACGCGCCGCCGCACGTCATCTCCATCTCCTACTCGGACGACGAGCAGACGGTGCCGCCCGCCTACGCCCGCCGCGTCTGCGACCTCTTCGCCCGGCTCGCCCTGCGCGGCGTCTCCGTCATCGACGCCTCGGGCGACGGCGGCGCCGTCGGCACCGGCAGCGCCGACTGCGTCAACGCCAACGGCGAGACGCGCTTCATCCCGACCTTCCCCGCCACCTGCCCGTGGGTGACATCCGTCGGGGCCTCGGCCGCGTGGGGCGGGCCCGCGACGTGGAGCGCGGGCGGCTTCTCCGACTACTTCGCGCGGCCGGCGTGGCAGGCGGGCGCCGTGGACGCGTACGTGGGCGCGCTGAACGGCAGCCACGCGCCCTACTACGACGCCGCCGGCCGCGCCTTCCCCGACGTCAGCCTCATCGGCGTCGCCTACGTGACCACCGTCGGCGGGTACACGTCGACCCAGAAGGGCACGAGCGCCAGCACCCCCGTCTTCGCCGCTATGGTCGCCCTGCTGAACGATCTGCGCCTGCGCGCGGGCAAGCCCGTCCTGGGCTTCCTCAACCCGCTGCTGTACTCGGATGCGCTGAAGGACGTCTACAGGGACGTGGCCGACGGCCAGAGCGGCGGCTGCGCCAATGCGACTTGGTTTGAGCCCGGGTGGGAGGCCCTGCCTGGCTGGGACGCTACCACCGGCTTGGGAGAACCGGATTTTGCGAAGATGAGGGCGGTTGTGGTTTGATGAGGTGGAATTTTTTCTTCTGTCGAGTTCGGGTGGGGTTTAAAGAACTAGTTAACCATGAATGAAGGTATTTCTCATGTATCGGGGAGTCACTTCTGAAGTGCTTTGGATTATGACAATGACTACTTTGTTCTTTTGCCCCAATCGAATCAGGGAAAAGACCAGCAAATACTTACATGTAGACGGCCCAGGAAGCAGTAAGATGTGGTAGACCGCAGGCCTTGAAAAGTGATATCGCGACACCCTTTACTGCCACAGCCCTCACGTAGCTAAAAGAAAGCACACCAACCGATATACATGGCCGCCAGGTTATGCGGATCCCTTGCCCTTTCAATCAGCGCATTCGCGTATCCCTCCACACTCAATGGCACCGTCTCCTCGGGCAAGAACCCCTTCACCTTCTTCTTCACGCTCTCCAGCACCTCCTCGGGCGTGGTCGGCACTCCCTTGATGTACCTCTTCTTCTTCCCGATAAAGTCGGCCGTGGGATCGTACAAGAACGTCTCCAAGATGGTCATCAGCGTGTCAATGTGCTGCCGCAGCTGCCGGAGGGTGAGCTCCGCGGCGAGGCGGTAGGGGCCCTCGACGCCGTACGCGCCCATGGCATCGACCATGTTGTGCGTGAGCCGGAACGGGACGAGCTCCGGCTTCTCGAACGTGAGGCCCTTGTCGAAGAGGCAGTTGAAGTCGACGTGGAAGATGCGCCCGTCCTCCTCGATCAGCAGCAGGTTCTCGCCGTGCCGGTCGCCCAGCCCCAGCACGTGCCCGACGATGGACATGACGGCGCACGAGCGCGTGTAATTGAGGCGCGCCGCGAACCAGGCCTCGGGCTCGGGGAAGGACTCGATGAACCACTCGTGCAGAACAGGCCGGAGATGGCCGAGAATCTGGTCGGTGAAGATGTGTATGTTTTCTCGTTTGCTGATGGACTCTTTGAGTTTGTCCCGGATGTCTCCGTAGTCGATCTTGATGCCCTTTTCGCGATAGAGCTTCAGGACTATGTCCCGCATGGGCTTGAGTCCCTCGACCCACTCGATAGCCCCGCACTCTTCGTTCAGCGGCGTGACTGCGTAGGTTCTGATGTCGAGCCTTCTCTTGCTAGACTCGACGTCACCCAAGAGTGCCCTGTTGACCATGGCGTTGAACTCCATCAATCGTTGATCCTTCCGGAGGTCGTCCTTTGGCTTGCAGAGAAGGCCGTAAGCCCGACCGTCCGAACCACGAACAATCAGCTTTCGAGGTCTTTGGAGTGAGCTGAGTACAAGAACGTCATCGCTAAACGATGAGATGGTAATGACATTCCCGGAGAACGCAGCCCTGTATGCCTTCGGGACAACCTCTGCGTTGCGAGGCAGACTCGCGATCAACGTTGTCTCGATCGGCACGACCAAGCCGCAAGGAGCCAGCTTGTGTGAGAAACCCATATCCTTGGACAGGCTGACGCGTTGTTGCCTGTCTGGTAATGCAGCATCGCAAGCATTCAGTAGTGCCGCTGAGAGCCTGTCTCCCTGCACGATCAACGTCCGCACATCTGGACCTGATGAGTTAGTCTTGGTCTTCTTGCTGAACTCCTTCAATCTGGTCAATAGGTGTGCTCCACGAGAACTTCGATCGTGGTTTTTCGATTTGACCACAGCAAGAAGACTCCAGAGCGATTGCTGGGGATGGGCATCCGCGACCTTGATAATGATTTTCGACAGTACTTCATACGTTTGGTTGTGCGGATGGCTGATGCGCGTGATCATCTGCGCCAGCGCCGTATAGAACAGGTAAGCCGGTAGCCTGTCCAAGACATACTTCTTGATCTGCTGGTTGATCGCGTCCAGGCGGAGAGCACGAACGACGACGATGTCTTCCTCTTTTTCGTAGCGCTGCCGGTTTCTCTCCCACTCTTTTGGCAAGCGGTCCCGAGATGCCTCCATACCAAGATCAAGCCACAAAGTTAGCAATTTGGGAACCGTCTCATAAAGGTGCTTGACGCCAAATGTGATGGATCGAAGATAGTTCTCAATGATGAGCTTGGCAGTTTCGCCGCATTTGGTGGAAAAGCTGACTTTTGGCTGCGTTTTGTCCGATTCGAGTAGCTTGTTGTAGTGTTTGCCAAGGTAATAATGTCCCTTTTCCCATCTGTTGTGGAGCTTGATGGCAGTGTGATAACACTGGACAATGCTGCTTGAAGCCGACTGGCCTGACTGATCCAGCCACTTGGCTTTCAGCAGGTAGGCTCGTGCTGCAAGCTTGTTGACAATCAGGCGCTGCTCATCAGTCGCGGTGGTCGACATGCTATCTCCGGCATTGATCGGCGTTTGCTCACGCGAGAAAATGTTGGCGGCGATCGCACCCTCGAGATTCTGGATTGCTTTCCGGTGGTGCCCTTCCTTCCAAAGAAGCCGAGAGTGCTCGATCTTGGCCTCACTCTCCCCGAGTCGAGTTGCGTGGAGGACTGCGTCGAAAGCCGTGTTGCTTTGATTTGCCTTCCTGGCCAACCTTGATGTTGTAAGCCATGAAGACGCAAGGTCAAGACCAGTGAAGCCACGTGATGAGAGCTGCATGGCCGCCCGTCGCAGCCCCAGCACGTATTGCTTTTCGGCGGTATATGCTCCCAAGAAATCAAGACGCCGATCCAGGTTCTTGAGAAGGTCTGTACGACTCAGTGAGGACTCAGTACCTCCACTGATTGCTTCAATCTCATAGAGAACGTGCAACTTCAGCATCGGGTCATGGCATGCCTGAAGCGAGGCCGTGGTCGAAGGCGATAGTCCTCGGGCGACCGACTCTCGCAAATCGTTGATCTTTGCGACAAAGCCTTTCGCATCCTTCTGTCGTAACGACAGCAAGGCATCACCGACACCAACATTGAACTCTTGCAAACCAGCTGGCGCAGTAGATAAGAGGTCTCCCAGCACCCTCCACTTTCCGGTGACCCATGAAGCTTCTGCCGCGAGCGAAAGAATCTTGGGTGCACACGATCCCACAGACGTCTGGAAGCTCTGGACTTGAGCCAGTAGCGAGTCATATTGATTGGACTCTCGCAGACAACTGAGGAGCTGATACTGGATTTCTGGATCGTCGGGCTTCTCGGCCAGAGACAGCTCGTACCAGCTCTGTGCAGCCGTCCACCTTCCAGCTTTGCGATGTTCCAGGACTTGCTGGGCCGGGTCGAGAATTTGCAGGTGGGCCGAAATCCCCTCTATTCCATCTGGTTCGTCAATCTGAGTGTATATGTACTGAAGGTGTTGGTAGAGATTCTCCTGATCAATGGGCTCTTTGGAAAGCTCCGCTTGTTCCTTCTTCTGCCGCACGTACTGCTCCCAGTGGAAAAGAGCACGAGCGTAGGAGCCACATTCCACGGCGCGGCGAGATATAACTTCAGCCGGTATAGCGTGCAGAACGCGCTCAATGCTACTGATCTGAGAAACGGCTTGAAGCTCATCAAGCTCTGGCGGCATTCTTCCGGACCTGGAGGCGAGCAGCCGGTTCTCATTCAGCTGCTTGCGCTTTTCTTGCAGCCATTTCGACATGTAGTCGAGCACTTGGAAGACGTTCTGGGAAGAGTGAGTACGCACGGGTGGAGAAAGACATGCCGGAATCTCGGCAACTTACCTCGCTACACTGCTTCAGTGTGTCGGCCTCAGGCCCTGACCCGTCTATGCCCGTCTCCAGGATCAGGACCAGTTCCTGGACGATGTTCTCGACTTCCTTCTCAGTGCCCCCGAGGATGACGTTGACTACAGTAAACGGAAGGAGAAATGTCGGGATAGCCAAGTCATGTCCTCGGATAATTTTTGACAGAGTCGGGAATATCTGTCGTGTGTTGTCTCCCTTGGGTCGTAGTAGCAAGTCATGAACAAAGTCTCGCAGCCACGTGGTGTGGGTGAGTTTTGGCTTGTAGATCGGGTATTCCTGAGTGGGCACTTGGTTTTCCCTGCGTTTGACCTCATACTTCGAGCTCAGGAAGGGCGTGAGTGTGCTTCGGATTGTCTCGGGAATCTCATTCCAGCGTTGGTAGTGTGGGCTTCCTTGCGACGAACGCGGGCGGTAGGTAGTAGATTCGTTGCTGAAACCACAGAACCTGAGCATCTCTTGCATCACATAGGCGATGAATGCTTGCGATATCGCATTGGTGGCCGATTGGAAGGCCTTCACCAGCACCGACTCCAGCATGAATGCGATAAATTCGATAGCTTCATCTGCCCGTTCCAAGTTCGACAGCACGAGAATCTCCCGCCTTGGCCGCACCGTCTCTGTTCGAGACGGATCTAAGCAGCCCACAAGACCAAGACATTGCGCAGCCAGGATGGCAATTTCAGAACGACTTTCAGTGAACCTGACGGATGCGTCCAGTATGGAGCGGCAAAGTTGGGCCACCACGTTACTCGGATGCTGAGCAACAGTTGTTTCGTGGATGAACTGCTGGTTGGTTTCTAGGTACAGCCTGAGTTCTTTCAAGGCTTGGGCGACAACCGATGCGTTTTCATCCCGGCAGCGCCTCGTGAAAGCCTCAAATCGGTTCACCGAAGACTTTACCCGGAACTGATTGATTCGGGATTCGGTCTTGCTGAACAAAGGAATAGACTGCAAAGATGGGAGCATGTCAATCCTCTCTTGAAGTAGTTCGTCGTGCTCAAGGACAATGCCTGAGATGACGCTGTAGGCCTTCTTTTGGGAGTCTGGTGTAAACGAGTCCCAATATCGAACCACTACAGAAAAGGTTTGGTCGATCAACAGTTCAACCTCGTCCTTCTCCACAGCTTTAATTAAAGACGCCCACACGGAAAATGCCTTGTTGCACAACTGTGGCACGTCAAAAGCCGATTGGAGGCATGCGCGAACTTGAGGTAGCGCAGGGCTGACATGGGTGCCCGCCAAGGTAATGAGATCCTCGATCGCGCTGAGGCTCCTGCTTCGCTCCGAAAGCGGTGACGGTGCTTTCGAGCTGTCGTTGGCACTCGACAAGTGGGCCATAATTCCGAGTATATTGGTCTCGAAGAATTGGCCCAAGACCTTTGTCTCTTTGGTACTCTGGCGACTAGAGGCTCCGCTGCGTCGCTCGCAAATGGTAGCAAACGTGCAAAACGCCCGGTGAATCTGGAGCCGTTAGTTTTTTGTAGTGTCTGTTTACCTAGCTGAACTCACCTCTTTCTTCCTTGCTCCTTCTTCTCCGGCTGAGGCCTTAAGAATCTCACAGGCAACATAAGTGGGTGTGATCTTGACCAATTCGGTAAATTCCTTTTTCCCAAGACCCGGCACGGATTCGCACAAGAGCGCAGCAGCTGATGTTTCAACGTCATCAGCGGGATGTATGAGCAGTGTGGCTAAAATCGCAGCGAGATTCTCCTTCGGCTGTAAGCAAATGTCTTGAACGGTCGTCTGCCGCGCTGCTGCAATTCGCTTCAGGACGTCCTTTTTCTTCATGAGGACAAGGTACGGGAGGACATCTTTTTGCGTCAGTAGGAGAAGCTGGTTTACGCCAGTCTCAAGGAGGTCCGAAAGTAACTGGGCCTTTTGCGGTCGGACACAGAGGTCCTTGAATACTTCGAAGCCGACGTTCCTCCAAAAAGGCCTTAGCATCTCCATTGGCTTGCATTTGAATGAATCCGCCAGAGACTGAAGCTGTTGAACGTCAGCGCTATCACTTGGATGCTAGAGACGCCAGCTTACCTCATGGTATGCCACGCTGTATATCATGGGGTGCGTGTGGCCGAGGTAATTGACTAGTTGCAGAAGCGCAATGTTGAGTTCATCATCACCACAAACTCTGCTTTTGTCAGTAGCACGAACAGTAATCGCGATTGAAAACGTTACCTGGCCACTTGCCCCCACGCGACAATAAGGGTTTCTTGTTCACCAAGCGCATTCCGGTCTGCGATTTGGACCATGAAGTTGAGAGCGCTTATGCGGTTTTTCTGCCGGATGTCTTCCGGAACTCCGTCGTGTAAAAACACCGGGAGAGCGTGTCTTGGAATTGGTTAGTCAAGCCTTCCAGAATACAGGGGGATACTTACCCTGCAGCAATGCGTAGTTCTCTCAGTGAACTTTTCAATGACTTCATACACCACTGTCCAAGCGGAGATTTGGTCAGGCTGAGTGCTTCCCGGTCATTGATGTGACTCAGTAAGTTCTTGATTGATGTAGCAGCCAAGATTCGCGGCGCCTTGCATCGCTGAAGTTCCGGGCAGTTGACGATTTTCTCCATTATCGTTATGACGTCCTTCCAAGCCTGTCCAGTGCCATCGGTATTCCAGGCTCGGTAGTCACGGGGTGTCCTGTCAACTCGGCCGTCGCACACGGTACAGGTTGAGTCCACAATATCACCGTTACTAAGGACATTTGCTTTCAGCGTGCCCACGGCTGCACAAGGTAGCCTCATCAACGCAGTCAAGGCTCGGCACTTGTCGCTATCCGACAGAATTGGAAATTTTTCTCTACGAGACAGTCAGCCTTACGGAAGATAGTCATCAAATGAATAGGGACGTACTCTGCTGCAGTCCTCACTCCCTCTAACCCTGCTTGATTATCATCACCCAGATACGTGCTCGTTTTCATTACCAGATGGTCCCAATAGGATTTTGACCGCGGCATTCGGGTCGGTGCATCGACGCGTTGTCGTTTGCGTGGTCTTTCGTTGTCTGGGAATTCTTCTTGCTGAGTTTCGAGGAGCAACTCGGAGAACTTGTTGAGAAATGAGGTATCTTCAAGATTGACAGACTCCTTCACCCACTGTGCGTGAAAAGACATTGGAGGCTCTGTCTGCTTGTCGCTCAACGAGTCCCTGCGTCTTAGACAGAGGGCGATGGCGCTCTAAGAAATGACGTCAGTGCTTGTCCATGATAGCCTTATTGTATAGGGCGCTTACTCGTAGATCGTGCTCAAGAAGTGCGGTCTGTGTGTCATCCTGGGCGATGGAGTCTATGCTCGAGAGAAACAACTCGTTGAAAATGCTAGCGGTTGGTGAAGTGGTCTCGAACGGCAACTGGTCGGATTTTGTTGGTCGGTTGAGCCAAATGGTAGTAAGAAGAATATCGGAAAGTGTGAGCTGAACGGTCGAGCAAGCCGGTAGACTGCATATCAGTTCAGTGATCTCGGAGAGCGTCTCATAGAACACCGTTGAAGTCTTGGGGGTGAGGATCGCTGATGTTTGCTCCGGAGTAGCTTGTGGTGAAAATGATCTTAAGGCTGCGAGAAACGAGAGCAAAAGTAGATCAACATAATCCTTCTGGGACTTCTTCAAGAGGTTGAGCCTACTACAGCACACCCATAAACGACCAAGGCCGTCAGCAACCCAGTCAGGCATTGCAGTCTGAACAGTGACTGCGATGCATGTGGTCCAAGATGGGCCAAGGCACTTGCAGATAGCATCCACGAGCGCCAACGCAATGTTGGCAGCCTGTGAGGGGCTGCTTGTCTCCATTTGACAATTCTGAGGAATAGCCACAATTTGCTGTCCATCGGGGAATAAACGTGAGACCGTGTTAGGTGGAGGAAGGGTGACTTTGTAAAAAAGAGGTGCATGTGGGGCCAAGCTTTGACTCTCCAGCGTCATGAGGATAGCTACAGACATTGTCAGCAAAGAGGTTGGAGTGCCAATTCTGGGGAACCAAACCGCTGATGGATGCTTGATAGGTCTCGATCAAGAGATTTGCCTCGAGCCATGTTCTGCGGTCTGTAGACAGCACTTGGATGAACGAGTGTAGAAGCTCCCGCAACTCTCCATGGAGTGATTGAAGGGACGGCCGGGATAAAAGAGAGAACATGATGGGCAGAAGCTTTGCGACAAGAGGCGGATGAGTAGCATGGTCTGTAGCGACTGGATCAGGACAGAACAGCAGGCCTGGGTTCCGTTCTATGGTTATCCTGATCACGGACATACCATCCCTGGCCTGGGAAAGCAGCACGTCACGGCCGAAAGGATTCTCTTTGAGAAGAGCATTGAACCCGGCTTCGACGACGACAGAAACCAACTGGAGATTGAGTCGCACGTCAGACTCCTCCGCAGACGGGTCTGTCAGGAACTCCTGCAGAAGCTGGCCAAAAAGGGCATTGTTTTGAGGCTCCTGGGCCCCGTTTGCACGCGAATGATTGTCGACGATTTGAGCGGCGATGGTAGACGGCGGAGGAACCCCGTTGCCCCAGCCCGCTGTACCGTCTGCGGACACGCGAGGAGCAGGGTCGCCAGCTTTGCGAGCCATGCTGTTGCTGGGTAGGCTAGACTGGTCAACGTGCCATGTCGCGACAACGGGGTGCAGCTGGGTGTGTGTGGTGAAACGGGCGACGGGTCGTTGAGGCGCGTGGAGAAGGCATCGCGCGGTCACATGGCGATAAGCAGGCACCGAGGTATCTTATCGGTATTAGTCCATTTGTGAGTGCAACCAACACGCTTCCGCGACAGCGACCCGCCCTCGTCCATCTCGCGCCGCGCCCCACGCAAACCTCACACTCCCCGGTATATCGCTCCACCTCACACAATACAGTGTTCGCTACCATGGCATTCCAAGCCAAGAAGTTCCGCGGGTCCGCCGCTCAAAATACCTTCGCCGCGAAATACCGTGTTCAGATGCAAAAGCACCCGTTTCTCCTATTTGGACTGCCTTTCATCGCAACAATGGTCGCTGGAAGCTTTTTCTTGACCCCGGCAACGGCCCTGCGTTATGAGAGACACGATCGCAAGGTTCGCCAGATGACGAGAGAAGAGGAGCTGGGCATTGGCCAGAACAAGAGGAAAGTTGATATGAAGGAAGAATACTACGTGAGTGCTGCCACCTCTGCGGCATGGTGCATGCCAGGCTGCATGGATGCTGACAATTGGGTGTTACAGAGGCTTGCCGCAAAGGATCTCGACGACTGGGAGCAGAAGCGCGTCAAGAGGCTACCGGGCGAACACGACGGGAAGCTCTAGGGATCCTGGGATCCGTACATATGGCGCTGCATAACAAGGCGTTGGAACTCGACTACACAACATGCATCTTCATCCGGCGTTGGATCTGGACATGGCACTGTACTATTATAATTTTGGGGGTATCTAGGCTCCTTCCACCATGGCCGGCACTGCTCACGCGTTGTCTGCGGCCAGCGGCACGATTTCCGTCTTCAACTCGCGCGTGCCCTTCTGCTTTGGCTCGGGAGCTGCCCTGCATTAGCGTCGTCGACAGGGGACATGGAACAGCGGCAGCGTACCCTTGACGTTCTCCTGGACGTAGAACTTGCGGAGCAGCATGATGGCTTCTTCCCTAAAAATACCGCCGTAGACGGGGTACGGCTTGTCGACACTCGGACTGGGTGGACTGCTCAGCATGATTCAGCAGGCCAGATGTGGGGCGGCGTGCACGCACTCGCTATGGATGTTCAGGACGCCTCCGGTGCCGCCGAACCTGTCGTTCCAGCAGCCAAAATACACGGCGCGGATGCCAAATTGGCGGAGGGCGGACGCGCACATCACGCACGGCTCGACGGTGACGTACAGGTCGGTCTCGCGCAGCACGCTGGCTGGATGCTCGGCGAGGATCTGCGAGATGGCGACGAACTCAGCGTGGCGCGTGCCGTTCAGCGAGCGGTTCGTGTCGTTCATGCCGCGGCCGATAACGCGGCCGTCGCGCACGAATACGCAGCCGACGGGGGTCTCGTCGGTGGCGAGAGCAAGCTCGGCCATGTGCAGGGCCTCGCGCATGAAGCGTTCGTGGTCCTCGGCCATGCGCATTCTCTTGGGCGCGGGCTCGTCGGCCATGCGGGATGTCTGGCAGCCAGGAACAGGCTGGCGCAGAAAAAGTCCGATGGATTTTGCGCAGCCGATCGCCGTTGGGCGCGGTGCAGGGTCCAGCCGGTGCGCCGCTTGCGCTTGGCCTCGCAGGTGCTTTCGCAGTGCGCGCGCACATGGCCGCCTCCTTGTGCGCTGCCCATGGCTCGCTCTCCCTTCAACACGCCCGTCCCGACGCCATCACCGTCCCACACTTCTCCCAGACCAGGCGCCGGCTCGCGTGTTCCTCCACCTCCCCCTCCTCCGTCATTGGCGCCAACCTCCTCCCGCCACCCTCCCCTCCGCTCGCTCCCAGCTCCTGCAGCTACACTCTCGCTCTCAAGCGCCCGCGACTAGCTTCCCCTGTCGGGACCCTCCCCGCAACGCGCAAATCACTCCAGCTTCACCCCCAGCAGATCAGGGTCTTCACGCGTCCCAACCCCTCGACCGCTCCTTTGCGCCGCGCTCAACCACCGCGGCCGTCACCCCAGCTAGCCTGCAGCTGCAACCCGGCGCACCACGCCACCCATCCCAGCCGATCATGGCGCCGTCCAGTACTAATAAGCCCTCCTTTGTCCCGCTCGAGATCAAGCCCATCGACTTCTCTCTCACAGCCGGGACCGACATCCCCGCGCCGCCGCCCGAATCCCCACCTGCCACGCCAGGCCGCCCGCCTACACCCGGACGTGGGCCACTCTCGTCCCATCCTACTTCTCCCCATGACACCTCGTCTGAGGACCCCATGGCTCAAACGAAACCCAGCCAGAGCTCCAGCCAGAGCTCCACTCAGAGCACCGGACCCGCCAATGGCGAGACACGCGGTCGCACCGAGAGCGTTGCCACCGCAAACACCAAGCCCGGCTCGCCCGGCTCGAAAAACGTGCTGAGCCCGACACCGACCACTGAGAGCATCGGCAGCAGCAAGAGACCTTCCTCTGTCCGCCGTTTCTTCGGCTTCCGCTCTGCGTCTTCGTCTGACAGCCTGCGACACAACAACAACAATCGCCCAACTAGCCCGCAGAACTCGGCCCCTTCGGGCGGCCCCACAAACCGGCCGGGCTTGCGTGAGCGCAGGAAGAGTGGAAGCTGGTTCAACAAGCGCGCGAGTACAATGTTTGGAAGCCTTGCCGAGGTCGGCGAGATCTCGAACGGAAGCGCGATTGAGGAGCAGAAGCCCGAAAAGAAGGGCCCACCTCCACCTAAACTGCCGGACCTCAAGAAATTGGGTACGGATCTGAACGACGGATCGCTCGGCGCGGACGACATGTTCAAGCACATCAAATAAACGGAAACGTTGATGATGTTGCCGGGCTTGCCGGCAGGCGGAGACTCGACCGCATCGGAAGGCGCAATCACCCGCGCAATCCCGGCAACTGGCGCCGCTACTTACAGCACGACGGTTGCTCTCTCGCGAAGACGCGGATGTCGCATAGTTGTCTAATTTTGGTTTACCCTTATTTTGGATTCTCATTATACCCTCGGAGCGCCTCTAGCACTGAAAGGTCCAGACTGTTACTACTGCTTTTTTCTAGTGCGGAATTGCATACACTCCACACATCCACACGTGGTACTCTCCATCTACACCTTTTCCTACTCTATACCCTCATATCTTGGCAATCTCTATAGCCTAAACTTCCTTTGATCTGTCCATCGTTTCTAGCTTTCACGGCTCCTATTTCACTACGAGGGGAAGCAAACCGCCAAATATCTGGCCACCTAATGTTGGGTGTCGGAAGCAGAGGGCGTTGGAACCTCACACCTCGCATGCCAGCAAGTTGTCTGAAAACCATCAAGTCGAGACACCCCGGGGAAGGTGGAAAAAGGCCAGGAAGTTCCAATGGTTGTTGTTGGGAAACGTAGATACGATGGCCATGTTGTACAAATGTTATCTCGATATTTCCTCAGCACCTACTCTGTCAATCCTCCACCGCTCCATCCACCATCTACTAGGACATATCAGACCTTCCAGCAGTTTCAAGACCTGGCTTCGAGAAAGAGCGCTGGATGACATGTTTCTGGTGTACGCAATCTCCGGGTCTTCCCTGCGTCTCTCTACCAAGTGGTTCAAGGGGGTGTGGAACCTAAAAAAAATTAATTTCAAATCTTGCTTCTCTTTGTACCTTTGAGCGAAAATACGTGTACGCCGGTCTCACTTGCGGCAGAATGTTTATCCCCCTCCCCCGTCGTACACGCTTTGCGGACTCCTTGTCATCTCTCCAAACGTTCGAGCGTCTTTGGTAGAGGGGTGCGCCATCTCTCCCTCCGTTTTGACTTATTTCCCTCCCGATGCCCTGGGACAATCGTCATAAGGTCAGAGTGTCACCCGAGATTACGAGTGAACGGCTTCGGGAGATGGAGACGACGTCATCCACGGTGACCCTTCATTTTCCAATCGGGCCTAGTGTGGATCTTCCCGCTCCCGCTGCGACCAGACCACCACCACTCCACACTCCTCGGACGAGGCGGTGACATGGTGGACCCCCGCCGTCCAGTGATCCGATACGGGACGCCCTACTCGTTGCTCCACGTGTCCCCGGCGCGCGCGAGGTCCAGGCTGAGTAACGTCACTGTGGGTTTTACAACTGCGCGTTCATATGCTTCATTGCACGCGATAGGTGGGCAGTCGAAGCCAAACAGTAGCACAGGTACGTGGAGCTGGTTCGTGTAGTAGCTCGATAAGAGGGTGGGTCTACAGGTTGCTTTGGGGCTCATCATTAAGCAGTATCCCCGTGCTCCCCTAGACTTCCTCTTCGAAGACAAGTGCTGCTCGGAAGGTTCCGTCCTTCCCATTGATGTAGACTCCATGTCAGGCGATACCGACTAACCTACTCCAAAGCTTCTACCGGGGCATTGTGTTACGGTGTGAAGCGGATGAGGCTGTCTCCAGTGTTGTCGCTTCTATGATGACGCTGTCGTGCCACCGGTTCCGGATCGAGGGGTTTCGCCGAAGAACTGTCTTGACGTTGCCACGTTGCCCGTTCGTCCCGTCAATCAGAGCTACGGAGAGGATGGTGAGAGAGCTGGAAGAATGCTTCTGCCGAAGGCAGTGGGAGGTTCCACTCAAGGATCGGTTGCCGGGAAGCGGAAAGACTGTAATTGTGCCGACAGGTGAACGCGCGCCAATGCTGACATACATGTAAACATGGGACCCTAATCTGCGCGACAGAGTGTCTCTACCGCGGTCCTAATGAGAAGTGAAATTCGATAGTTTCTTTCCTCTCTTGCTCCCTGACATGTACGAGCTACGAGCCAGTGTTGTCTCGTCTAGTTTTCTTTCTCCCCCCCCTGAAGCTTGCCGCCTCTGTCGAGCACAGAGAAGCTAGAAGGTAGCGTGGAATTTGACCAAGGCTCGAGAAATTTCGAGATGGCAGCTGTGTGTTTCAGAGCGCTGCGGAAGGATTCGCCTAACGACAGTGAGCTAAGCGGGCGAGACATGGCTGTTTCACTAAAGCTTCTATCAAGGTGGGGTGCAAATTACCTGTTTGTAGACTTACCCCATTAGTGAGATTGGGCCACACTTGTGCGAGCATCTAAAGTCTATGTTTATGGTTCCTCGAAACTTTAGAGCCCAGTGTGAACTTGCAAATTTCAACCACGGAAGAACGTGATGCCTCTCGTGACATCCAGAAGGGCGACTTCTGCAACCCATGGTTACACTACAACGCGGCCTCGGCTGTTGTGGTTGCTGACATCACATGTGACGATCTACAGGACCTGCCTGTTCCGGACAGCGGAAGACCTGCAAGGCTGACCCAATAAATAGGCTTAGGGTTAAGGTTTTCACGACGGCCGTTTAAGCTCGGTTTGCTGTCAGCAGGCGGCGCGAGATACGACCAATGACGATTTATCCTGGCGCTGTAGAACGTGATGCCGCAGGAACGAAGCCACAGGCTGGCGCAAGTAAGCGTGACGAATCCTTCTCGCATATTGCGGGGTAGGGAAAATGGCAAGGCACGTTGGAACACGGGGAGCGATGACCACACGAGTGAGACAGGCGGCGGCGTGGCCAGTGTTTTGTGGATCACCATCACTGACAGCTTCTGCTACCGCGTAGCAAGTTGAGGTGGTAGGAAAATCAGGGCCACGCGCCAGGGCCAGGGTCATGACCTCAACCCCTGCACGACGTAGTATAAGCATCCCTGGCGGGTTGCCGCGCGACGCCTGATGTGGAGGCGCGACTCGCGTCTCGCGCTGGATCTGCAATGCTTATAGGGCAGATGCACCTATTCCGGCAAAACAGGAGTTCGAGCGTGCAAGCATCAGGTGCCGGAACTCTGTCTCGTGGAGCCAGGCGCAACACTATTCTTTTACCTAAACCCCCCACTCACTTGCCGTCCCGCGATGCTTGGTCCGGCCAATGGTGGTCGTGGACACGGTTCGGTCCGAGCCGGTTTGGGGCGTCTGTCCGGCGGGGTCAGGGCTGGTACATGGAAAGTAAGTCACTGACACTTTCGTCGGATACGATAAGGAAGGCCAACCGGCTAAGGAGGCTCAGCTACATGATATAGTATGCCGATATCTTGATTGGAAATTCAAAATATATTCAGATGTCCCCCAGAGCCGCGACGTCTCGAACGAAGACGTTTTACAAGCTCATAGTCTCCTGCCTACCAAGTCGCCTTCACGTCACTCTCATCTCTCTTCCCATTCGACCACCTGTCCCACTCTACCATCCCCCAGACATACGAGCCGTCCAGCTGATATCAGCACTACTCTCTGTCTGGCCGCTTCTCTGCACCCCGCGTGCATGCAGTTTGTTTCCGTAGCCCAGCCGGCTCGAGGATCGCCCGTCTCCACCTCTGCTCCGAAGTACGCCAGTGCTTTGCCGATGGCTCCCCATCTTGCAGGAGAGTGGACTCAGACCCCCTTCCCCTGGATATGCTATGCAGGTAGCGCGTCTCCTCCGGCAAACAACAAGATTGCCCGCTGTGCCAGAACAATGAGGCGCGTGGACACAAAGATGAAAATGTCGCCTTAGCCGATAGTGAGCCGTTGGTCAGCTCTTCCCACCCATGCTGCCGTGGCAGCGCGGCACTGGACAAATGACGTCCGAGCGGGTGGAGTTGGCAGTCACGTACTCCAGGCCCGACACTCGGTCCCGACACTCGGCCCTGGCGTGCTGTTCCGGCTGATCCCACGTTTCAGAATAACTGCATGCAGATGATTTATGGTTTGTGGCTCGGAGTGTATCGCTCTCGCCGGAGGGTCCGATTTTGCACTGTCAAGCGCATTCAGGTCATGATGGTTGCTTTGTCTCGTCTTGGGACTTTCATCTCCTCGCAGAATAAGACATACCTTGTCCAATCAAGATTATAAAACTCCTGGATCCCAGTGGTACATGGAGAGCCACTGACGCCGGTTTGAAACTGACAGCTCGCATGTCCCTGTTTTGCACTACTGTGGCGCTGACATTTCAATCCATCTCATCCTAGTCCCTGCCCTTACATGTCCTCGAGGCGCTTCGATGCCGAAATTCCAGTGGTGTCGGGAGTTGAAGTAATTCTGCAGGCACGGAAGCACGAGCCCTGCAACGTCAGCTGCTTGCATCCCAAATCTTCTCTCTCGCCACTCCTACTGGTAGAGTGCTCCTTGGCCGACCCCCTATCACAAAAATGAGCTTATGGAAGAGGCAACCGCTCGGAATATCACATGCCGTGATGCGTCCCGTCCCTGCTACATCCTCTCATGCATATGACACCTGTCATCGGCAGCGCCTAAAGAATGATTCCCCGCGTTGACATGCTGCACTGTCTCCCACTTTGCTCACCGGCCACGTCTGTGAGGAACCAGCTTAGCAGAAATGAGAAGGTAGCTACCGCCGGAAGCACGGGGTTGCTGGACGTGACTCCTTGGCGAAGAGAGGCCCGAGTAAAGGTCAAGGTTCGAGATCTTTGACTGGCTCCTTTGGGGGCATCGCGCATCTTTCAAAGCCGATATTGCCCAGGGTCGCCAGTGTCCCTGTCAGCTGGTTGTCAGCCTTGCAACGTCATGTTCCTCTGTGCAACTCATATATTAACTCCCGAAATGTGCAATGTGCTTCCTTATTGTATCAGAAGCGCCTCTGATCGTCCTCTCAATACCTGCACAGCCTGCGTCCTACTTCGTTTGGAACGATGTACTCTTTTCAAGTCACCTCGGCTTTGATGACTGCTATCAGTTCCGTTGTGTACTTCTCCAATGCCGCCGATGCTAAAGCCGTCTTTGCCCACTATATGGTATGTCCCCGTCAGCAGACGCCACTCCCTTCTCTACGCGCTGGCTCAGTTCTGTGATACTTCACCATCCCATCTCACTCAGCACATTCATCTCATGCAACGGTATCTCCAAAATAATATTTTACACCCCTTCCCCATCTCTCTCGTTTATTTTTGTTTGTTTACCTTAGGGTCTCGCAAGCTCCTCTGGCTGGCCTAACCAAGAGCATGTGAACCGGACTTACCTTTCTTCCTTTCTCAGGTCGGCACCACCAGCGAGGCCCATGTCCATACGGACATCGATGACGCCGCAGCTGCCGGCCTAGACGGCTTCGCGCTCAATATCGGCGACCCGCGGCAGTCCTGGGCGACGGACACCATCTCCTACATGTTCGACTACACGGCCTCCAACCACCCTGACTTTCACTTGCTCTTTTCGTAAGTTTCATCCGCCCAAACTGCCTCTCCCTTCAAACCCGTCACTAACGCAACACCACCACACAGCCTCGACCTCGCCGCGGCTGGTGGCGCTGGCGCCACCCTCTCTGACTACAATGCGCTGCTCAAACAATACACGCCACACGCTGCGTACGCACGTGGCCCAAGCCCCAACTCCTACCCCTTCGTCAGCACCTACTCAGATGGCGGGCTGACCAACGAGACGTGGGAACAATGGCGCGGCAGTGACGCCTTCGCTGAGCCCGATGCCGTCTACTTTGTGCCGGACTTTGACGCCACGGCGGGCTACTACGACGGCGCGGACGGGTGGTGGGCGTACTGGGGCGGCGTGGTGGACGGCCTGTTCAGCTGGGAAGCCGCGTGGCCGGAGCGCGCGGGGTTCGGCGGCGCGTTCCCTGGTGATACGGGCCCGGATGAGGTGGTTGCGAAGGCGGCGGAGGCCAGGGGCAAGGATTACATGATTGGTATGTGTTGCCCCGTGTGCGTGATGGTTCGGAAGTTGTGGCTGACTTGCTCCGTTTTTGGCAGCGTTGAGCCCTCTGCAGTACAAGAATGCGGTAAGCATGGATCCTGGCTACTGATGGAGACTGAGAAGTGCGTGGCTGACTGATGTCAAGTACAACACCAACCTTTACCGCGCCGGCGAGCTCAACCTTCCGGAACGCATGAAGAACATTCTCGAAATGAGTCCAGCCCCTGAATACGCTGAAGTCATCACATGGGTAAGCTCCTCGAAGCCCATCTTAAACGCCCCTTTCCCAACCCAACAACGTTCCTTTCCGAGATCTTACCCCCACTGTCCTCCCCACACTTCAAGACGCTCACCACTTCAGAACGATGGCCCCGAATCCCACTACATCGGCAACCTCTGGCCCGAGCAAAACACCGACTCGGATCCCGCACGCTACGCCACCACCGCCCTCGCGCCCCACAGCGGCTGGCAGCACCTGATCGGCTCCTTCGCCGCCGCCTTCCGCGCGAACGCCTCGTCCGCCACCGCTCTGCGGCCCTTCGGCGACGAAACCGTCACCGGCGCGCTGTGGTACAAGACGATCCTGCAGTCGACGACGTGCCCGCGCGAGGGCGAGGGCGGCGTGTACGCGAAGCCGGACGGCTGGAACAATGGCGAGGACGTGTTGAACTGGGCGGTCGTTGTCGGCGACGACGGCGAGGGGTGGAAGGCGAACCTGATCAGCGACGGCGAGCAGATCGGGAGCGTCGAGTTGGCGGCTGGGCTGAACTACGGCAAGGTGGAGGGATTGAAGGCCGGGTTCCAGCGGCTGGAGGTGGTGGATAAGGATGGCGGCGCAGTGAGGGTGGCGGCGGGCGGCAGGTGCGTGTCGACGGGATGTCCGGATTGCATTTACAACATGAATCCCCAAGTTGTGGGGTTCTCAGATAACGAGGATGATGGAGAGTGTCCAGATCCTGACTGCAGCCAGTAAACATCGGTCATGGGGAAGGCGCAAGGCAGTGGAACACAGGTGCTGGAAAGAGAGGAACCGAATATTCCTAGGGCTCAGCGCACTCGTCGGCTGTGGACCAATACCGTACATATGACAGTAGGAACATTTCCTCGATTTGGCTATTTATGTGCTTCAATTCACTGATCGAATGCAAGCTGTGGCCTGGCTACGATGCTGGACTGAAACTAGAATCGACGCCGGTACTGAAGAAACTACTTGCCAGTATGCGTTTCATACTCACCTTCGATTTATTCTGTGCCCAACCCCTCTTCTTCCACTTGGGATTGTCACGGATTTATGAGATAGTGGCTTCTCCTGAATCACCACCCTACTGCTCTTCTACCGGAGGTGGGACCCGTGCATTTGTTGAGGGGCAACATGGTCCTCCACTCAAGAGTTTGGCCTCCCATCGACTTGTTGTCTTAGTCCTTCACAGGGTGGCGCCAAAATTTGTTATCGTGATTTCACTGGACCTGCGTGCTTCACTCACTCAGCGTTGGCCTCTCCCTTTTCTCCATCTTTCGAGCCTGCCGTATCCTGTCCAGCCTTATCTCCCAGTTCACCCATCAGACCATCGAGGAACCTGTCTGCCTGTGCTTTCGATCGCCTTTCCTTGAGTGCCTTTCTCCGCTCCTCAACCTCCTTCTTCCTGTCATCCTTTTTCTTCTCCCTCTCCGCTCGCCTGAGTTCAGTTTCTATCCGTTCCTTCTCAAGTTCTTCCATCTGTTTCTTACGTTCCTCCTCATCTTGCGAGAAGTGGAAGAAGCCGGTTCCCTTGTTTCTGATCTCTGCCCTACCGTCGAAATGTGTATCCTTTGGTGGAGTATCCTCTCTCTTCGCTGCAATCTCTGCCATCTTCTCTGCGATCGTCTCATCCGGGTTGAATGCCGCAGTCTGGATCGTATCGCCGTAAATAATATTCGTCGGCATCGCCGGCCTCGCGGTGAAGCGGTCTGGCTCGTCGAGCATCAACTTCTTGCGCCGTTCTTCCCTTGCAACATCCCCCTTGGTGCCCTGCCGCGTCCTGCCGAATTCATCGACATACTCTACAAGCTCTTCGGGCTCGCTGCCCGCATCCTCATCCGACGATGTCTCCGAATCACCCTCGTCGTGCTTTTCGGCCCATTTGCGGTCGAAGTCCACGGCGTAGCGCTCGTCCGCATCCTCGACGTCGCCGCGCTTCATAGCTGCGTACAAGCGCGCCTTCTCCTCCATCTTCCGCTTCGACCGCTTGAACGTCGCGTCATCAAGGGCTTCGCTAGAGGTGCTGTGACGCTGGGTGAAGTCGGTATCGTCGAGATCCTTCAGCGCGCGTTTGCGCGAGTTTTTGTTGTGTACGGTGAATATATCGTCTTTGTTCTTGGGACGCGCGCGGCCGGCGGAGCTGGGTTGCGATGACGAGGAGCCAGCGGAGATGAGCGACGAGAGCTGCGAAGCGAAGGCAAGGTTGGTAGACGAGGTGGCCTGTTTGTCGGCGGCCTTTTTGGGACGCGGGATGCCGTAGAGCGAGGCGTCTTTATTGTTGGAGGACATGGCGGCGTGAAGAGCGGAGCGGTTGGTAGGTTGGGATGCGGGCGCGGCGTTGGTGGACGGATGATGCGCAGGGCTGAGGGTTGGCAGCGGAGCGGAAGGGAGCTCCGAAGATCGGGGAGATTAGCGCAGCGGGGCGGGCGACAGCGGGGCTCGGGGGTCAATTTCTAAAGCAGCTCCCCGCCGCCCGCTGTGTCACCGCAACAACCGCTCCACTGACGCCATTAACGCAGAGTCCCCTTACTTCCTGTCTCTCACGTCTCGTTGCTTTCAATTGAATCTTCGCAAATACCCATTGCCATCACAATGTCTCCTCCCCGCCAGGTCTTCATCGCTGTTGTCGGTATGCGCGCCTCCGGCCCCACCATGGCCCTCAATCTCGTCGATCCGGGCTGACACATTCTCTTCAGGCGTTGGCGGTGTTGGAAAGTGCTTCCTGAACCAGCTGCACGCCATTGCCTCGCGCTTTTCCCAGTCATCCACCGCGCCTACCTACCTTTCCGTCATCCTCCTCTCCCGCAGCAGCAAGGTTCTCCACAGCCCCGAATACCGCTCCCTGAACCTGTCCACCTGGGAGAATGACCTCGCCGCCTCCAACACTGCTGCGCTCCCCCCGGCCAAGCTCGCCGACTACTTGGGTGCCGCTCCCAGCAAGGTCGTCCTCGTCGACAACACCTCGAACCAGGACCTTGCGGACGCGTACCCTCTCTTCCTGAAGAAGGGTGTCAGCATCGTCACGCCCAACAAGAAGGCCTTTTCATCGACGCATGCGCTGTGGCAGGACATCTACAGCGCGGCTGGCAACGGCACGGGCTCGGGTGGCTTCGTCTTCCACGAGAGCAGCGTGGGCGCCGGCCTGCCCGTCATTAGCACGCTCAAGGAGCTGGTCGAGACGGGTGACGAGGTGACAAAGATCGAGGGTGTCTTCTCCGGCACCATGTCCTTCCTCTTCAACAGCTTCCAGCCCGCCGGCGGTGCTGAGGGTGGTCAGTTCTCCGCTGAGGTGCGCAAAGCCAAGGAGCTTGGCTACACCGAGCCCGACCCGCGCGACGACCTCAACGGCCTCGACGTTGCCCGCAAGCTCACCATCCTTGCCCGCCTGGCCGGCCTGCCCGTCGAGAGCCCCACAAGCTTCCCGGTCCAAAGCTTGATCCCCAAGGAACTTGAGAGCTGCTCAAGCGGCGACGAGTTCTTGGAGAAGCTCCCCGCTTTTGACGGTGAGATGGACAAACTGAAGGATGAGGCAACCAAGGAGGGCAAGGTTGTCAGGTTCGTTGGCAGCATCGACGTTGCCTCCAAGAGCGTCAAGGTCGGCCTTGAGAAGTGAGTACTCCCTGCTGCTCTACCCGCGTCACTGTAACAAAGGTGCTAACGAAAACGTAGGTTCGATCTCTCGCACCCCATCGCCGCCCTGAAGGGCAGCGACAACATCATTAACTTCTACACCAAGCGCTACGGTGACAAGCCCCTGATCATCCAGGGTGCCGGCGCTGGCGGTGATGTCACTGCCATGGGTGTCTCTGGTGACCTGATCAAGGTTCTCCGTCTGCTGCACTAGATGCCATAAGAAAGTGATGGTACAAAAAGCGGTTTGCTTGCGTGGTCTATAGAGGAGAGGAACGAAAAATCAAGGACAAATGATTTCGAGAAGTCAATAAAATGTGTTAGTGATAGGCAGCAAGACTGCACTTCAGCGGCTAGTCGTTTACGCAACCATGGCGTGCCTCATGTTGGTGCCGCAGACTGGTCCCTTCTTAGAAACTGTGGGGATGCTGCTAAATACTCCACAGGTACACGTCGCAAACGTTGGCTTCGCTGGGATGGACGAGGTGTGCTTTGTGGAACATACAATAGAGGCGCAGATGATGTTAGGATGACCGTACTAATTAGCTGCGGAACTAAGCAAGTCCACTACACTAAGAGAATGAGCTGGGATGCTTACTGGAATCGAGAGCGCTCCGACCTTGGAGCGCTCAGTCATGGATCTGGTGCTACTGATTGGGGGAGTAATCGGTGATGATTTACGAAAAATTAAGCCGTATGATGCTAACATGCAACGTTACTACATAGTACATATGCGTGAAGCGGGGATGAAGGAGCTGTTGCATGGGTACCTGAAGCTAAGCCTTCCTAAAATAGAGAGAAATCTACCTACTGTGGACCTCGGCCATCATCATCCACATTCACTAATAATACAGGCAGATATAGAGAGCGCACGCCCCCATTATATGCTCTCGAACCTTTGAAGAGTGCTGTCTATATGCAAGCTTAACTCGATATAGCGATGATGCCAACCCGACCTTCCTTTCACAGCACCTGCTGTGGGGTGTCTGCGGAGATGGACGCGCTTTCGAACCCTAGCTCTGGAAACCGCTAGTAGCGACTATCACGCATCATCATGGGGTAGCTACACAGAGGCTTCATGGATTCCTGGAAGGTGTGGGGATAAGGCTACTCTGTAAAGAATGATCAGACCTCCTTTTCCCTTGCCATAGGCGCGTTCAAACCGAACAGATCCATTGGCCAGCTTGCAGCACAGCTTCCCTCGCAACCACTACTACCGCGGCTAAGGACCCAAGACATGGACAGGCCAAGCTCAAGGCCATTGCGCCACACCTTCAGTCTCGGCATCCGTCATGCATCCACATGGATGGGCAACGAAAAGTTTAATTTCCCTTCCAACGAACGCGTCGACCGTGCGCCGTTCATTCAGGGTCGCTCGCTCGGTTTGCTCGGAAGCCGATCAGGGAAATGACGTATGGGATCAGCGAAGACGAGAGAAAGATGTGTGATTTTGAAACAATAAAAAAGAGTGAAGAGTTCCGTGCCCGTCTGCCCTTAGCTCCCGCGGACCATACCGTCGCTCGCCGCTCACCGACGGCACTACTGCCGTGGGTTCGCCGCGGGGTCGCCGGAGTGCACGTTAGCGCAGCCCTATCCCTCACCGTCACCGCTGCCCTCGGAACCCCCCACTCACGCATGTGTGGTGGATACTTGCGCCCGTAACTGCGGCCGTGGCTCGCAAGCCGTGTCCTGTTTTCTTTGGGGGGGCATCCAAAGCACCGCCGGCGGAGTCCGCGGACGGCTATTTCCTGACATGTGTACGTATGTGTCTTGGCGTTGTGCACTGCCCCTTTCGGCAATTTGTTTTCCTTCAGTGATTTTTTTTCCTTCGGGCCGCAGGGTCATAGCTCTTGTGGCTTTCGCGCATCTCATCTGTGTGCCCTCTTTCCGCAACGTAAGCGAAAGCAGTGGCGTTCGGACTCTCGTACCGCTCGGGCGAAATCTTGAGGAATAAGCTCTTCAGGACAGTAGTGATTGACGGGCATATGAAAAGGGTGACCGGGATGTTGAGGCACGGGTACACGTAGATCTCCATGAGGAGTAGTAGGCGGATGCCCAATGATATGTCCCAGCACCCTAAAGCGAAGAATTTTTTGAGAGCGAGCGGGAAATGTATGTGCGTTGGGCATCCAATCAAATTAGCAATGTCCCGCACGAACTCCTCCACGGACTCTCACAATCTGGTGTCGCGCGGCAACAACACGCTCGCCGGGTGAGCCAAGTGCGGTGTGGCCTTGACATGTTGACAGCCTCATCACATCATCACCGCTAGGACCCAGCAGACCCTTGCCTAGACTTGTGTTGATTTGCAAGAAATATGGATGCCAGATCTGGGCGACATACACGCGTATGCGTCGGAAAGTACCGTGATTGCTTTCCGTTCTCTGGCGTTCCTCGTGGATACAAGTTTGCTGCGCCTCGTGCGTGGTCTGGTTCACCCACGGAAGTGAGATGTTTCCGGGGTTCCGCTACGCTCCGTCTCCCCCGGATTGTCGGAGACTCCCCCGCTGTAGTGTATTTTGTGTACGTAGCGTGTCGAGACGCACTCGGACTTGTTCGGGGTCTTAGGGACGAGGCTGGTCAGTGACGGTTTGACGGGACCGAAGGCAGCTGTCAGTTGTGGTGTCAACAGCTAGCGTAAACAAGCAGGATCTAGGCGGCGAAGTTTGGCACACCTGTCCTGACATCTGGCGACTATAGCTGGGTAGCCTCAGAGCGTGAGCACAACAAAAGGAGAAGACCCTCCTAAAGAAAACAAAAGAAAGAAAAAGAGAAGAACGATACAGCAGCGGCATACCTGCCACTCACTACAGCTGGCATCCGCTAAGACGAGATGCCGGAGTCACGCGATGGTCTCGCGTCGTGTCTCGTATGTTCACCACATTCCCGTGGTTCCCCTTCCTCACGCGAGTCGGATGTCGGTTGCGCTAACGGACGGTCACCCGCAACCCGCACCCCGCCTTCATTATTCGCCGCTAATTAAAACATCACACTAGCCACCCGTAACAGAGCGGGGGGCTGGGTACTGGTGCGTGCCTGCCCACGGGGAGCAGATCTTAGTTACCTGTACGAACGTTGGACGAATCTCACGCGACACTGTCGCCACCATTTGGCACGCATGAGCCAAGCCACCCGGCAAATTGGCATGGTCGTGGTGATGTGTCCGTAGCAATGGCCGACTGAAGCCCGCGGTGATGGTGGTTGCAGCTGTGCCAGCGCGAATGGGGCCATGGTGGGCCGTGGGCAGAAGGACAGCAACGCGCGGGCTTGCCGCGGGCAGCGCTCCATGACTGGATTGAACGCGAGAGTGGATAGGTGTCAATCAGGCAAGCCATTTTGTTATGAAGACTGTGAAGGGGGCGAGTTGGAACGATCGCCGCGCGACAGGAGCCGAGACCGTGGCCCGACGGAACGGATGGCTTACTCGCGGCTATGTCGGACAGAATTATTGGATTGGCGCGGGTTTTTTTGCGACTTCAGTTGGCTGGAATGCATGAGACTGGCTTCTATGTGGACCGAACGTGCAGTTCATTGGCTGATACGCTGGACGCCTCGCGTTACCAAGAACGATGGAACACTGCTTGATCCTTCCCATCACCTACCCGCCGATACGTGTGCATAGTACTCGAATCACACGGCGCCCCTACCGACTCGATTCGAGAGGTGCGGGCGAACGAGCCGAGCCCGCAGCAAGCGGGCCGGCGATATACGCAAAAGATAGTCATCGATGGAGATCATTCGCGTTCGAGGGCGTCATATGATCAAATTCGAGGTCGGTCTTTACTTGATTGAGTATATAGCAGCGGGTAGCTCATGGAGTAGCTGCATGAACTCTTGGTCTTTTACGTAGTATGTATGCTACGCATTGATGTGCGGGGTTTCGTGCAGCCGCATCCTACCTACCTGGATACGGCCAGCTGTTTCGCAAAGTAGGGACTTCGTGCTACGAATACTGGATCGCCAACCACTGTCAGCCAGTCTTGGATGCATGACTGGCGACAAGACTTGGGGCCAAAGACAAGAAAATGTCATGGCGATAACGCGGCATTGGCGGCTTGGTCGCAGGTGGGTCAAGCCAACGGTGCTGTCTCCTGCTGTGCCTGCAATACGCTGCTGCCGATTGTGGGTCCGTCCTGCAGGTTGGTGGTGGTGCAGGCGCAGGAGCCTTGTCCAGACGATTGACTGCAAAGGATGGGCGTTGGCAAGAGATGCGCTCGGCGATGACAGCGGGGGGAATCGCGGCTTGCGCGTTTTTAGTGGACGGGGGAGCTCTTGGGTGGAGGTGGGAGATCTCCGTGGAGCCGGCGCGGCATCTGCGGCTTCGCGGGCAACTCGGCTGTGGCATTTCTTCAGTGGCTTGTCGCAATCTCAGCCAGAGGGGTAGATTGTGGACTGGAACCCGCACATTACGGGAAGGTGGGGGAGGGGTTTTGGCGATGCGCCCGCAGCGAGACAATATTTCGCCGTTCAGTGACGTGGTGGGAGAAAGTTGACGCGGGGCATGACGTTGGAGGTCTGCCCGCTGCCGGTCGTCTTGTCTAATTAGGAATGGCTAGCGGCTAGGGAGCTGTCCCGCCGCGAGTGGGAGCGTTGCGTGAGGTGATAGCCACGCTGATCTGGAGGCTGGCGGGCAATATGGGTGAGGGGGAAGTGGACAAGAGATCGGCCATCGGGGCGCGCGTATCAGATAGAGGGGGTGCGCCGCCGCCACGGCTTGCCCGTATCATTGCAGAAGGTGTCGTGGGGTTTTGCTGGAGCGATTTGCTGAAACCAGTGCCTGGTGATCTCCGGCTGTTGCTCTCGTGAGATGCGCAGGTCTGCTGCTGCCGCCGCGAGGTGCTCTTTGTCTTGGCCAGGCTGGCAGCAGGCGCAGGTACATACTACGTGTCAAGCAGATGGATCACGCCTCCCCCGGTTTTCGCTTGAGACGGCCCATCGTCGGCCTGCGCGTCGCCATCCCGCAGAATTCTTGAAGTGGCCGGGCACAGCGGTCGAGCACGCGAGAAGTGGGCCGTAGAAGGAAGAGAAGCCCTACGACGGCGCTTCGTACCGTTGCTAGCGCCCTCACCGGAAAGCCGCTCTCCACAGCGGCCGCTAGCAGCCCTCTTTGCGGCGACGCAGGTGGGCTTTTCCTCGTTTCTTGCATGCCACATGCCTTCGCCCGATCCACACCACGATGATTCACACACCGGTTTTGCTCGGACACCCGTTCCACAGCCCCACGCCGGTCCAGAACTTTTTGCTTTTCTCTGCACACAATCCCCAACGGCCATTGCCCGGCGGAATTCTGCGCCAACCGTCGCCAGGTCACCGGCGGAGCAGCGGACAGCAGGCCACCCGCGCGCCCACTCCCCTATTCCCAGCATGACCGGCCCCCGGGTGCCCGTGGAAACGCAATAGGGGCCCGGCTGGGCGTGACTGGGATTGCGACGGGGGTAGCCGTGATTGTGGCTCACCGCGTGATAGGCCGCTGGGCGCTGGCTGGAGGGTGGCATGCGGAGATCTGACGCCAAGGGGCAGGAGCTGAGGCTTGGCCCGGAGCGGGTAGGCTTGGCGGGTGCATGCGTGGGCCAGCTGTGGCGCTCACGCCCGGTGGCTCATTGGTGTTGACGGGCCGCCAACGATGTCTATGCAACTGTGCAGCCACGCGGCGGGCGCCAGCAATCACATGGCGGCGGCGGCCGTGCCGTGAACCCTTGGCCGCCCTACGTTGTGCGACACGATGCGGCGCGCGCAGCCAACGACTAGGTGCTTACGAAAAAGGCGAAAAAGGTCCGCGGCACTGCAGGCTGCAGCTGTCGTGTCGCGGGCGTCGCTGCTGGCCATGACTTTGCGGAGCGACTCAGGTGAGGTGATCCGAGTTGACCGATCGACTGATGGCTGCGATGAGGACCGGCCAGAACCTCGCTGTCGGGGCGCGCATCGTATCCCTATTCATAGACGTCAATAAAGAACGGTAGGGCGCACAGAGGCAGGCAGAAGCGGAGCGAGGGCGCTCCTGGCGTACCGCGCCCCCGTGTCCGCCAGCTTTTGACGAGAAGGGACCATTGACGACGCCGCGGGCACGACAACGCACCCCCGGCACGCCGACGAGTCGCTGCTCTCCTCCCGCGCATCCCCGAGCCGCCGCACCTTGCTAGCTCCGCCCCGCTAGTCGCAGTTGCGCCGGCGTGACGGTGGTGATGATGCCGATGATGATGCTGCGCACGACACCACTGGCAATCAAATAGTGCGTACGGCGGAGGTGTGCAGCACGCTCGCACAGGGCTGACGCTGGCGGCCGGTCGGGCAGCAGGCCTGGCCAGCTGGAGGCCAGCTCGCGGAGCGTTTCATTTGCCGCGAGACCTTGATTTCTCGAGAGCTGCGCGCGCTGTTCCACAGTCGCCCTGTCTCTGGCCCATTCGGTGGAGCCCGCGCGCCAAAGAATTTTTTGCAGATGATCGAACAAGACAGCGGCCGCATGCGGCCTCGCACGTCAAAGGAGCAGCTGCTGCCGTTTAGCCCTGAGCTGAGCAGCGATGCGCCGCTGGGGCGCCGGGATGCGGTGAGCTTTGGCAACGGCGCAGGCTGATCCGCCATTAGAACGCGCGTAGAGTGGTTCGTCTGGCGGGCGTGGTGGCCGGCGGCGTGCTGATCGTTCACCAATTCATGCGGCCGCGGCGGAGCACAGAGCCCGGCGGCGGAGGTTGAGACAGGCTGCCGGGCTGCGCTCATCTCGCATGGGGCAGCTGTTTCATCTCGTTAAGGCTATCGCAAGCCCAACCCAAGCGGGCACGTTGTGGCAGCCGGGCGGAGAGCAGGGGAGGAGGCGCAGCGGTCAAGGATCCGACGGGGTGGGCTGGGACATGGCTGAGGTGCACAAGCACAAGCGGGCGCCATCCTGAGCTTGGGTTTACTGCCCTGGTCCGCCGCGCACGGCCCTGCTCTCCAATCCCGCTGCCTGCAGCATGGATAAATAAAGACGACCGCCGCCCACGAGCAGCTCCGCCTAGGAAACGGTCCCTATATCATAGCCGGCTGTTTGCAAACCACCGCCGCCCTCCACCCCAGCCTCGCCACTCGCCTCGCCCAGAGCACCGGCCGCTTGCATTCCGCGCCTGCCCTGCCCACGTGCGAAGCATTCCGCAGCTGCTCGTCACCTCACGCCTGCACCACCGCGCATCTCTGTGCTACGCGAGCCACGCACAACAAGCTTCCTGCTGATCGCCGCGTCGAAACACCGAAACACCTCCCGTCACGCCGCCGGCCCTTGACGTCAGCCTTACCTCGGCCACTCACGCTTGCATTGCCTGATCGGCCTGGTCGGAGAGCTGCGCCTCCACCCCTAACCCGCACCATCCCGGACCGGTCCCTCAGCACCCGCAGAGGCGCACCGGAGCCCGCCATATATCATTCCCCGCCATCTCGCGCCTCCACCTCGCCGCACCAACCACCACCTCGCCACCTCACCCACAATGTGCGTCGCCGAGCTGAACGTCTCCAACCTGCCCTGCCGGCACCGCTGGTACCACATGCTGCGGCCCTGCTCGCCCACAACCAACCTCAGCAACTGCCCCAACAAGCTGGGCATCGAGGGCTGGGAGACCAAGTGTGACTTCTGCCCCTACTGTGCCTCTTGGAACCTCTCCAACACCGACTTCCGTCTTGTTGGCAACGACCGCAGCCCGTCCGTCGGCGGCCTCTCGCGCTCGCCTTCGGCCAACTACGGCTCCTCCACTACCACCCTCACCTCTGCCCGCCGCGACAGTCGCCGCGCTTCTCTCGCTCGCACCGACAGCGCCTCCAGCATTCCCGCCCTGGGTTTGAGCGTTGTCGAGAAGACGGGTGAGAAGAACAGGGCCATCAACAGCCGTCTCGATGCCTACCTTGGCAAGCACCCAGAACGCAAGTACAGCAACTCCGATGGCGAGACCACCGACGGAGAGGAGTCTCGCTCCATCCACGGTTCTCTTCACGGTTCCGTCCACGGACGGAGCCCTTCGACCGACGGCAGCGACATCATGACCAAAGTTGACGCCCAGATCGCCAGTGGCAACCTCAACCCCAGCCCCCCAAAGAAGGACAAGAGCTTCTTCAAGAAAATCGGCAAGAGCAGCAAGAGGCTCAGCAAGGGCATCTTCAAGTGAAGCACTCACCCACCTTGATCACAAGATCAATACGTCATCCTGCTGCCTAGCTACCCAGCCACGCTTCCTCAGCCTGAAAGTCACGGCGACGACTCGCTTCGTCTGTACTATACTTGGACCTCGGGCAGCTCTTGCTAGCTGAGTGCGTCGAATCATGGCTTCGACGTCTCTCCTCTCATCCTTCCATGGGCCGCTAAGCACGCGGATCCTGGAAACGGCCCCATGCCACACAACTCTTCCAGCTTCGTCGTCCTTCACTTTGAAACTCTGCTACCAACGGCACGTCGCAATGCACGTCTTGGAGCAGAGCAGAGAATGAATGGACCTTGCATTATTACTCGCTTTTTCCCTTTTCGCTGCTTTTTTTCGGTTTGATTATGGTCGCTTGGTAACGGGGATATGGGTACGGCACAAAAATGGTCAAGGAACAAAAAGGTCGGGCCAAGTCGTTTGTTTGTTTTCCTTTCGGGCTTGGGCAATCAATTCGCCCTGCGTTTTTCACGTTCAAGGAGTGTTTCGGCGTGTGTTACGGGAATGGGAAACCTGGCAGGGAAGCGGGAAACTGCACCAGGCAGTTACGGGGTTATGGGCTCACGGCTGCTTCCTTTTCACAAGTAGCTTGTTTCGTTTTCATCCTGTCGTTCTTACTACACCACTCATGATACCCAACAGACTGGTTCTGGCCTTTCCTCTTCGGAATCCACCAGCCAGCGAATGATACAGAATTCCACTTCTTACCACACTCCTTGCGCCTGCAATCTCACCTCATCCAACCCTGTTGACACGTGTGCCTGGCATTCGCCGCTGAGCGAGATTGAAGCCCTTGTCTCTCGGGAATCCTCGGTCGCACAGAATAACCTTTTTTGACTTTACTCCATGCCGCTCCCGAAGATCAGCGGTCGAGCTGAGCGAGTAAGAAGAAGAAGCTCTCGAACCAACACACCATAGCGGCCCCCAAAAAGCGCGCCGCTTGTTCTCAGACAAATGCGACATGTTCCATGTGAATATCATGCACGCGGGTGCCGACTCCTACGTCGACAAGGATGGTGGAGAGAAAATGTCGCGGGAAGCGGATGGGCTATTTCGTGCCACATGCAAGCTGCGAAAGACGCATACGGCGCAGAAAACGAAGGCTGGTGCCACGGCACGGTAGATTGTCACATCATTATCTGCTTTGGGCCCCTCGGCCCCCGGTGTTGCGTGGTGTTGGGGCGTTGCATGTGTCCCCATTAAAAAAACAAACAGTTGCTGTTGCTGCGACGTGACGGCCGTCCTCCTTCGCGTAAGACAAAGAGGTACGGATATACCGCCGTATTTACGAGAGACTTCGGAGGTTGCATGGGCGCTGATCAAGCATGCATTTTATGTTTTATTTTAGAGGTTCGTGGTGAGTGTTCTGTGAGCCACACTGCGTACTGTGCATTACACGCAAAGATGAGACAGCGGCCAGGGCGCAGCCTGCGCCAGATTGGCGGAGGGTTCCGCGCAGGCACGAAAGGCGAAACGTGATGCGCATTTTCGCTCGTCTATCTGTTGTTGCGTTAGGCATCAGCCTTTTGTTGGCCCCCGCCATCTTATCGGGTGTATCGTTCTGAAGCGCTGTTTGGGCACTCGGGTAGCACACGGCCTGCGAACTGTGAGACAAAGCGGCAACCGCAGTTTCGCGGCTACAAAGGTGGCAAAATCACCACCAAACAGAACTGCATGTTTCCAATCGGGAGGGCGAAACGATGACGCTCGGGTCACGCTATGCACACACGACCGAGATGCCTCGACACATCCTTTCTTTTCTTTTAGCCTCTTCCGTGTGTCTTTCCTTGATGCGTAACCTTGCGAGCTTGGTTAGGGTACAGCATGTACGTCATATATCCCATGGTGCTGCAGGGATCATCGACGCACAACGAGGACTGCTCGCCGGCCGCCCGCTTTTTTCGCAGATACTCGAGGTGCAAGCACAAGCTAGCGCCGGCCGATGGATATTCATGCATGGAGCTGCGTCCATACCCGCTTTCTTTCATGACGATCTTGGGGTTCAAAGCTTGAATGCCCGCGCGGAGGCGACAAGATGGAGCCGCCAACGCCAGGACCAGCATAACGTGAGGGAATCATCAGTCAGTCGGACAGCTCATCAGTCAGCTGCCCTCATCGCCATCTGTCATCGCATCAGTCAACATCGATGGCGTCGATGGCGGGGAACAGACAGGGAAGGCAGGCGCGCGCACACAACTGCGACCCGGCGAACGGCCACTACTTCCTACCGGCCCTTCCCCTTGCCACCGGGACAGCGCGGCTTGCTCTCCAGCTTGCTTGCGTCGTCTAACCTTATCATGACTCCTGTCTCCCCGCACTAGCCACGCGCGGCAAGAGGGTGAGTCAAGCCGTCGGGCAGCCAACTCCCGCCAGCCAATCCTTCTGCCTTTTCCTTTTTCTTCCTCCTGTGAAATTGCATCTGGAACACGCCGTGGATGGGACGATGGGACGATCGATGCGCCGGCCCTTCCCCTTTCCCCGCCTCTTCGTAATGATCGTCTCTCTTTAGCGGCTGTTGTTGACCGAGGATCCGCCTAGGTCGGGGAGGCTGAAAGATCTAGATGGGCTTTGCTAGGTCTCTGTCAGCCGAGGTGCCCAGCTCCCCGGTTGCGAGTGCTCTGACCTGTTTGCCGGCAAACGCGGAATTCGTTGCGAGAGAGCCGAAACTCTATTTCTCCCATCGTTCCGGGTCCGCCGCGTGCGAGCGGTGTGATAAGCCGCTTGGGACATGCTTTTTCCGCTTTGCCGCGGATCGACCGTGTCCCAAAATTCATGGCAGACAAGCAACGACTGACAGGAGCTTGGTAAGAGACTATCAAAATGCCAGCCGTACTCCGTCCTTTCGTTCTACTCTACCGCCGGTAGCCACGGTAGCCGTTTCGTGTTGGCACCACGCTAACATGGAAGTGGGATTGGCTTGCCCTGATGATCCATGGAACCGCGGCGGGCGGGCACGAAAGTGTGGGGGAAAGCCAGGAGATCCTGACGCTGAGAAAGCACCGGCGCGACTTCTACAAACTTCGACTGTTCATTAATTAGTCCTTTTCCCGCTCGCTCCCCCGCCCTTCTGCTATGGCAGCAGTACGTAGAACCCAACCCCGCGGTGGCCGTGATGTGGCTCGCACACCCATCAGGCGCTCGCCGACTATCGCACCTTAACCTCTCCGCCTATCAGCTGGTACAGTCAGTCTGCAATCCTCTTCCTTCTCCCCCTCCTCGTCCTCTCACATGCACTTGCCGGACAACCGCCTGTAGCGCACGCAATGCACTCGTGACACCGCCGTCTCCGCCACCACAACCACTACGTTGCCTACGACGCCCCTATACACGGAGCTTTTCGAGCCAGACTCCAAACCTCGTAACGCCACCTCGGCCGTACCTGGGTCTAGTCGGCAAGCGCCCGGTGCTAGCCGGTTAGCAAAGAGCAACGGGAACAAAAATCTGGGGGATGCGCGAGAGTACCACGTGAAGCTATCCGGAGCGAGCTAACTCCTTCGCCACCACTTACTTTCGGCGCTTATCTTCTCACGGCGAAGAAAGCCAGGCGAATGCGAGAACGCGGCGGTAGTCGCTATCTAGCTAGCCGTTGGGGATGTGCGCTGGCTAGCTTGCTGGGTGCTAGCTACCCCTGGGTGTGTGCTGGAGAGTCGACCCTGTTGGTGGCGCTGGCAACGTGGTCGTCGTGCTACTACTGCTTACTTATCCCAGACGGGCTTCGGGGCTACCCCGCACCAATCTCCGCCCCTCCATCCGCGCGGAGTCCGTACGGGAGGGAGGAGCTGTGGCGGTGCTGGCGGCGGCGCCGTCGGAATCAAGGTGAGATGCGTGAGAACTATCTACGGCTCCCTCCGCATGTCCGTACCTCCGCCGGCTCCGCTGGCCAAGACGCCGGTTGCTTGGTGCGGAGGACGCCGTGGGCATTTCCGCCTCCGCTTCGAGAGCGTCTTCACTTGTCTGGGTCGTTGCATTGCGGACGTTGCATTGCGGACATTGCAATTAGGTTGGTTGCGGAGGCTGTCCTTCGTTTCTCTGGTGTTCGGAAGGCACAGCGGCACAACAACTGCGTTGAGAATAGTGCAACCGAGAACTTGGCCTTTGGCCTTGATATGCGGCGAATATCCTGCATCAACCAATATTTGGCATCATAGAGGACTGTCTCTTCTACGTGATTTCTCAAATCTCCCTGAAAGAGCTCTCCATCCATGACGCCCTCAAGGTAGCATTCTCCAATCAAGAATATTGGTGCAAGAAGATGCGGATCCTTTTAAAAAGGGCGACTCCTGATTCTTTCGCAGAATGAACAGTGCTGTGTCTGCGATCAGTAGATCAACCCCGTGGTCTTTGACTAATCCTGCTCTTGCCATTCCAAGGCGTCTATCACTTTTAGTGAACATCCTTCTTTTCAACATTAGCCATAGCCTTTCACCAACGTGTCGCTAAGATAGGAATATAAATCAGCGTCTTCACCAGCTCCATATTAGACTCAAATATCACGGCTTCTAGCTAAACTGTGTGAGCTTTGTCTTGTGATGATGCATCCACGTCCTTCCCAACCCCTCTCCGATTGTCCAGCGTCGGATAGAAATCCACACGACGCTTACGAACAGCGGCGACTTCTTCAGCCACTTTCCAAGTATCATATGTAGTCAGCAGGTTTGTAACATCCGCATGACCCACTCGAGCGGGAGTGAGAAATTTCTGCTTTCCATTCTATTTGCCAACTCGTCTGGTTCCATCCTGAACTGATTGCTAAGGCTCTTTCCTATGCACGTATTTTCTCTAAATGGCCATTAAATTGACCCATCTCAGGCGTACCCTGTCCCCCGCCCAATGAGGGGATCCAAAATCTTCACCATCCTCTCATATCCTGTAAACAAGATCCCGCCACTAAAGACAATCCTCCCCAACCTCATCACCGTACCCCTCCAAAACGCCCTCACCCCACCATCATCCCAAATGCTCTTCACCGCTGCGGCCATCGACTCCCCCCGGGCACTCTGACACCTCGTCTTAATCGTATCAAATGGCTGCGTCGCATACGTCGTGACAATGCCCGCGACACTTCCATTGGCAAAGTTGACCACCGTCGTCTGCTCCACGCCCCTCGCCCTCTCCCAATCCTTCAAGATATTATACGTCCCCATCCGACACGCCGTCGCGCTCGCCTGCTTCAGCGTCGTCCCGGCAAAGCCCCTATACAACCCCCTCACCACGCCGTCCTCCCTCACCACCGCGCGCACCGCCTCCACCATGCTGCCCTGGAACCTCCTCTCGCCGCCGGCGCGCGCGTCGTCGATCAGGGCCGTCTTGATGCGCTCCGTCGGCGTCACGGCCGTCGCCGAGGCCACGCCGGCGGACATGCCGGCGCCCAGGCTGCGCAGCGGCGTCAGGGTGCCCGTGTCCGGGTCGGCGAACTGGCGCTTGATCAGGTCGAAGGAGAGGAAGCGCACGCCGTCCTTGCCGACGGAGCCGATGACGAGCGAGGTGCAGCCCGAGTAGAGGGCGCGCGCGCCCTCGTCGCGGACGACGGCGCGGATGATGTGGAAGGGATTGGGGCTCCTGTAGGGCTGGCGCGGGCCCTGCTGCGGGGTGGTGGTGGTGGTCTCGTTGCGGAGCTGGACGCGGGTTTTGGCGAATTCGAAGGGGTAGGTCAGCGCGGCTTCGATGGCGCCGGCGGCGCCGCCCGCGAGGAGAGAGACGTGGGCCGGGATGGGCGGGCCGTTGTTGGCGGAGTCGTCTTTGGCGGGCATTGTCGCCGGTGGGGAAGCGGTGGTGGTGGTGGAGATGGGAGTGTCGCCTGCATGGCGCGGGCAATGCTCTCCGTCGCACGATTTCTCCCGAACGAGGCAGGCTAGAGCCGAGGTTGAGCAAATGACGTTGATTAGGCTGGTGTTGATCTCGGGGTCCGGGAGAGCTGCAGCAGTGACGTCAGGGGGTCCAGAGGACTGGGCGGTCGTCGCACAGTGCCAGCCCGTAGCCAGCCATCTGATCTTGCGACTCCTGTCCATCTCGCAGCAGCTTCATCGTCGCAAGGATGTTCCTCGTCTTCTGAGGGTGGATGTGGATGCCATGCTTGCGAGTCTCCTCCCATCCGCTGCTGCAGTGCGTTCAAGCAACCCTTGCCACACCCAAAGCAACGAGACTCACAGTTCATCTTCTATCCGGCATGAGAATCACCGATGAGCGGGATGGCCATTTAGACTTTGACAAACTGATGGAACAAGATGAGATCTGAGAAAGTCACGTGCTCCATGTGGGGCAGTGTCAGTAGCCATTCACGCATCACTGCTGACCGTTGATCTGTTCAAAGCTCCCATTCATCGCAAAGAAACTTGGTCCTTCTTCTCCCTGCCGGCCCAAGGCAACAGTACGGCAGGATGGAACATCAACTCGGACAAAAGAGGTCGTCGGATGATCACGTCGGAGCTGTGCGGCAGTTCTTGGACCAGAGCATCAGCCTTCTGGACCGGAGGAAGCATGAGCCCGGAACAGCAAACAGTTCAGGGGCTCTACACAAACGGCCACATAGCGAAGACCTTCAACGCATGCGCAATATCAGCAAGCGAGCCGCTTTAGCCCGAGAGAACGGCGTCTTCTCTGATTGGAACGTGGATACCAATCTCTGCGATCTCTGCTCCTTACTCATTTACTTGGCCGTGTCGAGCTTCTCGCGGCACGACTTGGGTAAACCCGAGTGGCCGCAAATCGACGCAGACATATTGATCAACTCGCCCTCTGGCAAAGTCTTCTGGCACCACGGCCTGGCTCACTTCAGGGATGTTGCGGGCCATGCCTGTCCACTTTGCCGGTTATTTACAGAAGCATTATGGGACAAACTGGCCCAAGACCCGGATGATGTGTGGGACGACAGAGCTCCGCTTGAGATTGGAATATACACCTGGTACCCTCCTGTCTCGTCGCCGACTTTCAAGGCCGGCTTCTCGCACATGAAATCCACCGACCGACTCGAATTCAATTTCAGCGAGCAGCCTCGTGGAAACAGCCTCTCGGCAGGATCGATACGAAGGGCTTCCCAGCTGCTCTGGACCTGCATCAACACCCACCCATCCTGTTCCCGGAGGGACAACCCCCTCCCAACCAGGGTCATTGATGTTGGTTTGAACAAGGAAACCGCCTCTCCACGGCTGGTTGCCACTGAAGGTCAAACTGGCTCCTACATTGCCCTTAGTCATTGCTGGGGCAATAGCGTGAACCATGTTCTCACGAAGGAGCGTGTGAGGGGGTTTGAGCGTGGAATAGAACTCGATAAGCTCACCCGGACTTTTACTCACGCCGTTTACCTCGCCAGGGAGCTGGGAATCAGATGGCTCTGGATTGATGCTCTTTGTATAATTCAGGATAGCGACCGTGACTGGCATCGCGAAGCTTTGAAAATGGCCAAGGTCTACGAGAATGCCGTTATGGTACTGTCGGCGGCAAGTGGGCCGGACAGCTCGAGTGGTATGGAATTCAAAAGGAGTGCAAAGGTCTTGAAGAACATGGTACGAACACCACACCATTCCGTTGGAAGATTCGTTCAACAAACCTTCAATCTCCTCAGCTCCGTAAGCGAGCCGATCGACTCCAGGGCTTGGACAATGCAAGAACATTTCATGGCCACGGCAGTCTTTCGTGTCAGCCGTAGGCTTCATTCATGGCGATGTCGCCGGGTTGAATGGGTTGAAGATGGGGGAATGGACCGTGTGCGACCTCCCATACAAATGACGGATGTGTCCAAGTTCAAGAATGATGCTGGTTTCGTCAACAGTTGGCACATGGTGGTCATGGAGTACAGCAGACGGAAGCTTACATTCTCTGAAGACAAAATGCCGGCACTTTCCGGGATAGCTTCTGCGTTTGAAGCGTGCGCAACTTTGTGCGGCCTTGGAAGTAGGACTTACCTGGTCGGGATGTGGAGAGAAACACTTGCACGGGACCTCCTGTGGGCCTCGACCATGTCGCAAGCCATTGAATTTGAACACGCTCCATCATGGAGTTGGACAGTCACGGACAAACCTGTTGACTATTGCGGCACCCAGGTGTACACGACCAGCTGCTGCCAAATCAGTGACGACCAAACATACGTGGACGATAGCAGCAAGGCAGCACGTAGGGTGAAGGGTAGGCTCGTCATCAAGGGTATTGCTGGGCGCATCGAAGGGGACCTGGTTGATGAGGGAGGCATAGGAAAAATGGTTTCAGAACAGCTTGGTTTCGACTCCGCACTTCCATTCACAATCTGGCTTGATCGGACACCTCGCGCACCAATATGGTATTTGCGGCTGGCTGAAGGAAACCATTCGACCGAACCGACCCCAGTGCACTGGCTGTTGCTACTGGAAGAACTTCATGTGGATAAAAAATGGCAGAGCACTTTCAGGAGAGTTGGATTGTGCAAAGCCAGAGTGGACTCCATATCGGGAACGGAAGAGCTCGTCACAATAACATGAGCAGACTAGAGGCTTGCCGAGAAGGCGAAACAACCGTCTCACTCTCTCGCATCCATCTCTTTCAGCCTCAAAATCAGCCTGTGTCCCTTCGGATGCGCCAAGAAGTGGTCCTCCTGCTCGATCCCTTCATCATCCACAATCTCGGTTTCGAAATTGGCATACAACGCCGCAATAACATGCTTGATCTCTGTTTACGCATGTCAGTCAATCAACAATCCCTTCGAGTCGGCAGCACTCACGGTACAAAGCCAAATGGCTACCCACACACACCCTCCCACCCGACCCAAACGCCCAAAACCACCTCCCCATCTCCCTCGCCCTAGCCCCCTTCTCTCCCTCCTCCTCCCTCTCCCCCGCACCACCAGCCCCCTGATCCTCCAACCACCTCCCCGGCCTCCAGTCCCCCGCGTCCGGAAACACCTCCTCGTTCCTGTGCACGCACCACGGGCTCGCCGCCACCCACACGCCCCCCGGTATGCCCGCGTAGCACCCCGCCGTCCCGGGCGGCCCGAGCGCGACTCCTCCGCCCGGAACGGCGGGCGTGACGCGCCACTGCGGGCCCGGCGCGCCGGCGTGGAGGCGGAGGGTTTCGGTGACGCAGGCGTGGAGGAGGGGGAGCGAGGTGAGGGCGTGGGGGGAGGGTACTGTGAAGGCCGCGGAGGCGGAGTTGGTCGCGATGATGCCCTGGATCTCGTGGCGGAGGGCGTGTTGGATTGATGGTTGTCGCGAGAGGTGCCAGCACAGGTAGGTTAGCGTCACCGTCGACGTCTCGTAGCCGGCGACGACGTGGTCCATGCATTCGCTTGCGAGGGCGAGGCGGGTTGCCTCAGCGGCGGCGGGGGTGGCATCGGTGAGGGTGGCTTGGGTGGTGAGGGCGGCGGAGAGGTGGGCGTAGACGGTGGGGTGGTGGGAGGGTGGTGGTGGCGGTGCTGCTTCCAGAGGTTCCGTTGCGGACATTGCGGAGATGCGTGCGGCGGCTTTGTCGCACATGGCCATCACGAACGCTTCGATCTCGAGCGTGGCGGCGACGAATCGGTCGGGGATGAGCTTGATGCCGATTTTGCGGAGCAGCCCGACGAGGCCGGGGAACTGCAGCCAGAAGTCCGGACCGCGGCGGCTGAAGTAGAGGTCGTGGAAGCGGCGGCGCTCGGCTTCGTCGGTCGTGAAGTCGGTGCTGGAGGGGAGGCCGAAGATGTAGCCCGTGACGATGTCCATGGACGTGCCGCCGAAGAGGGAGTAAACGTCCACATCCTTGGATCCTGCGATGGCGGAGCGGAGCACGGGTATGAAACGCTCGTTGAGGATGGTCTGAGTTATGTTTTTCAGAGCCGGGGATGATAGAAGGGTGGAGTTGGAGTAGATGTTTGAGACCATGCGTTTCCGAACCGAGTGGGAGTGGTGATCCTTCATGGAGACCATGTTGGACATGCTGCAAGCAGTTTGTAATGTGTCACGCAGTGTGGAGTATCTTGGCATGGTATCGTTCTGGGGGTTTCACTTACCCGAAGTTGGCGAATACGTTGGCATACCAGTCTGGCTTCTCAAAGCCACCAAGATACACAGTCTGGAGGCCCCCCTTTACACAATTGATGCTGATGTGTGAAGGACCAACAAGCACGACCGCTCCTTGCTTTTGATGAGCTTCATAAAGCGTTTTCAGTTCCTTGTGGTGATAACGCTGCCAATTCATCCATAATGAGCAGAAGCGTATGGTGGGGTGCACTGCGGGGATTCTGGAAAGAGGCGAAAAACACACAGGATAAATGATGAAGTGGTAGAAAAGCAAGCACCCGAGAACACCCAGCGCAAAGGCGCCTAAAGGTTCGGTGAAGAGCATGTTTGGGAATGTTGTTGAGCAGAGACTGGAGTATAGTGGAGAAGTGTCCGTTTGCTTATCTACCAGATCAATGATGCGTGACCCCGCTTTGGCCTGCAGCTGTACAATCCTTGCAACACCAAATCGCAGGCGTTCAATTGGATAATCTTTCGGAATCAGAACGGATACGGCCACAACAGCATTATAAGAAGGAAGTAACCACCCAGGAAAAAAAAGTAAAACATCAGCATTACCATACCTATAACTCCTCCACGGGATCCAGTAACTACGGGGTTTGGTGCAAAATCAGTCAACATCCGGAACCGGCAGACCGTTCCAAAGCTTCATTTTCCTCCCTTGGGCCTCCATGGCCTCCATGGCTTTCTTTTCCCGCAACCCCTTCGCCTCGTCTTCGCTGACGAGGACGAAATCGTAAGTCATGAGCTTGCCGCCTTCCTTCACGCCGTACGTCTTGGCCTGTTGGGCAGACACGGTGCCCAAATCGACGAGAAGCGTTTCCTTGACGCCGAACACAGCATCCGACGTCTCGTACGGGTCGTTCCGGAGATACAGCGCACTTTGAATGTCAGCCATATGGCGGCGAAAGTGGTGAGTGGGTGCACATACGTGATCAGATTATCAAAGCCCTCCTTTGCAAACATAAAATGCATATGACTCGGGCGATATGGATGCCTGGCCAGCTGCTTCAACAACTTGCCGACGGGCCCGTCGTGCGGGATGGGATACGGCACGGGCACGATGGCCTTGAACCAGAAGACGCCGTCGCCGTCGCTCTGCAGCACGGCGCGGCCGTCGGGCTCGTTCCGGCTCGCGTACTGCACGTCGTAGAAGCCCTTGGAGTCGGTTTCCCACACGTCGATCTTGACGGCGGGGATGGGGTTGCCGGACGTGTCCTTGACGGTGCAGAGGACCAGGCAGGGCTCGCCGTCCGGATCGTGCGAGATGGTGGAGCCGTTGGTTTCGGGATGGGCGTCGTGGGTGTGGAAGGGGCCGAGGACGGTGCCTTCGGTGCTGGCGGCGGGCTTGGGGTGGTCGATGCTGTCGACGAGGAGGGAGAGGCCGATGATGTCGGAGAGGAGGATGAATTCCTGCCGCACGTCGCTGCAGATCTGGCCGACTTCGGTCAGGAACTGGATGCCCGTCATCCACTCGTCGGTGCTCAGCCGCGTTTCGCGCGCAAAGTCGTGGGCGTGCACGACGAGGCGCTCGAGGATGTATTTCAGGCGCGGGTTGGGGCAGCGCGAGTTGATCAGGTGCACATTGTCGGTGATGTTGTCGATGGTGAGGTCTTTCAATGGGGGAATGTCGACCTGAGATGGATCCATTTTGCAAGTTGGTGATGTGAATTGAAGCTACAGTGGTTGGGCTGGGCTGCGTACTAATAGGACTGTTTTTACTCGACCCCGCCATCCTCGGGCCCCGCATTGAACACCGTCGGAGCTGGCGGTCGGGAGCTCTTAATGTGGGACTGTCTTAATTCCGAAGCTGCTCGGACTGGATGCATCATGACCAATTGCTGATGAATCCAGCTGCCCGTCTCTTGTGTCGCTGGGAGGGAGAGGAGAACAGACGATGACGAACGCCCCGCACTTGGCCGCCCCGCCGGAAGCTTTCCGCCATCCGTCAAAGTCGTGGCCCTTGCCGTCCATGCAGTCAAACCTTCAGATGCTTCGCCACAAACTCAATCGCCGCCGTGTACCCAAACGTGCCCAGCCCGCAGATGACCGCCTCCGCCTTGTCGCTCAGATAGCTGTGCTGCCGGAACGGCTCGCGCTTGTGGACGTTTGTGATGTGCACCTCGACAAAGGGGATGCCCACGCCGAGCAGTGCATCGCGCAGCGCCACGCTGGTGTGTGTGAAGGCTCCCGGGTTGATGACGACGGCGTCGACCTTGCCGCGCGCCTCGTGGATGCGGTCGATGATGGCCCCCTCCCAGTTCGACTGGTAGTCCTCGACCTCGATGCCCAGCGTCGAGCCCTGCTGTTTTGCCTGGTCGACGACCATGGAGAGTGTTGTCGAGCCGTAGATGTGCGGTTCGCGCGTGCCGAGGAGGTTGAGGTTGGCCCCGTTGATGAGGAGGATGCGTTTGGCCATGGTGGATACTATCGTTCGACAATGGGGAGGATTGAGTTGAGTTAGAACAAGAATTGGGACCTGCTTCGAATGTTACGTCCTTTTGCAATGGGATTAAAGCTGGAGCTCTGGTTGATGATGCACGACTCGAGTGCCGACAGGCACAGCCGGCTAAACGCTCTTCCCCGCTGCAGATCAACCTCCTCGGCTCAAGAGACGCTCATCCCAACGGAACCACGTCGAAAATGGACATGTCCACGATTAGTTGGAGAGGAGAACTCGATGGAAAGGACGCCGAGTCGATAACTCGAGCCGAGTGCCGTCAGGCTTCGGCCGAAGGTGGATGCAGGCAGAACAAGTAGACGGGGAATGCGGGAGGGAAATGTGGGGGGATTGTCGGCGAAACCAGCCCGGCTTCCAACGGCCCATGGAGCTGGATGACTGTCTCCCTTGTCTCCTCCAGATAACACTTGCCTGCTCGTGTCTTCCCCGTCATCCAAACCACCTCAACTGTCATCCCACCACCCCCATAGCAGCTGCAATCATGGCCGCCGATCTGAGCTCACAGGAGCTGGACGAGATCTACTCGTTCGCCGTCCAGCTTGGCAAAGATGCCGGCAAGATGCTGCTCGATGCCGCCATGCTACGCTGCAAGGGCGGGACTGTGCCCGAGGCTGCCCACGTGGAGAAGATGAACGCCGTTGATCTGGTTACCCAAACCGACGAAGGTAAGGACATTGTTGCCGGCCTAAGCCAAGCTGCACATCGAGTCGGGAATAGCACGTGGGGCTTTGTCCCTCTTCGGAAGAGCGTTTCACCTCCATTGCCGTGCCTGTCATTGGTCCATGTGCAGCTCTGTGCTTTCCGCATATGAAGCACAGTAAACCTGCATGGCCACGTGCATGCATCAGTCTCGATGACCATGCTGCCGCCACAATGCTCTTTGTCACTAAGCAGTGCTTGCAGATGTCGAGACCTTTGTTAAGAATACCATCACCAAGAAATTCCCCGCGCACAAGTTAGTAGACTCATTCCCACTGTCACCTCAACACTTACCGACACCATCCCCAGGTTCATCGGCGAGGAAACTTACTCCAAAGGCTCCTCAAAAGATTACCTCGTCAACTCCGAACCAACATGGATCGTCGACCCTCTCGATGGTAACCCCTACCCAACTCACAGCATCCGTTCGTACCACTTACCCTACGCACAGGCACGGTAAACTACATCCACCTCTTCCCCATGTTCTGCGTCTCCATCGCCTTTGTCCACAAACACGTCCCGACTATCGGCGTCATCTACGCCCCCTTCCTCAACCAGCTCTTCACCGCCTGCCGTGGCCGCGGCGCCTGGCTCAATGACACGCAGCAGCTGCCGCTCATCCGCAACCCTATTGCACCAATGCCACCCAAGGCTCCTTCGGGCTGTGTTTTCAGCTGCGAGTGGGGCAAGGACCGGAGGGATACGCCCGACGGGAATATGCATCGAAAGATTGAGAGTTTTGTGAATATGGCGGCCGAGGTTGGGGGAAGGGGCGGGAAGGGTGGGATGGTGCATGGGGTGAGGAGTCTGGGAAGGTAAGTGAAGTCTTTGGAAGAGGGGGAGGAAAGAAGATCAGCGGATGATCAAAGACCCTGTCACTAACACAAACAAACCATAGTGCCACGCTTGATCTCGCCTACACGGCCATGGGCTCCTTCGACATATGGTGGGAAGGTGGATGTTGGGAATGGGATGTCGCCGCCGGCATTTGCATTCTGCAAGAAGCCGGAGGACTCGTCACGACCGCCAACCCGCCCGACGACCCAACAACCGCGCCTATCGAGGACGTCAGGCTCGGCTCGAGGCTGTATCTCGCAATCCGGTAAGTTTCCTCTCTCATTGGTTCCCATGTCTTATCCAAAGACTGTTTCCGGTTATCTCGTGGTCAAGCGGCTTGGAGTCTACGACAGCAAGGGTGGTGCGTGCTGGGCGCTACCCGAGTGTAAAGGTTTATCCGTTACGGACTGCCTTGCTTGGTCCTTGGGTTGTCTTGGACGGGCCACGTGCGGCGTTCCAGGCGCCCAGCCCCCCTGCTGGAAAAACTGTCTACAAGAGTGCGGAAAGGTCGCCGCGAGACACAAATTGCTGACACGTTGGATCTTCTAGTCCTGCCGGGCCTTCCGAGAACGGCGAAAGCGGTAGAGAGGGTCAGGAGCGCACTGTCAGAGAGGTTTGGCGTAGGGTGAGGCATCTGGACTACACTAGACCCGGTGCGTGAGGAAGTGGCAAACCAACACTTCCGTAGCACGACATAGAGTGAAGTACCATCTCTATTCAAACAAACGCTATTTATCCTAAACAAGAATATCGTCATCATCGTCATGCTGCCTGCAACACATCCCCAGGCTGCCTCTTCGCCAGTGACTGGACGAGAGCGCCACTATCCGCCCCTTTTCCTCGAGCGGCCGCTCAGCCGCAGCGGTGACAAAGTCCCGACGAGTCCAGGTCATACAGCCCAAAACCGCCGGATCTAATGCCCAGACCGGTCTCGGCTGACGCCTGCTTTGCCGCATTGCGCCCCTACCCGACTCCACAAACACCCACTAACGCCGAGTTTCTCCACCCTGCTAACCTAGTGGGCCTGACCATTGGCGCCGTTGGTGCCATTTGATGAGTGGCCATTGGTCGTCGGATGGCCGTTGGCCAACTTGTTCGCCTCGGCCAGCTTGGCGGCGATGACCGCCTTGACCTGCTCCACTGGCAGCTCGGACACCTCCTTGCCGGTCCAGTACTTATCCTGTGCAGAAAGGGAAAGTCAGCCGTCTGTGTGGCGTCTGGGGGAAAAGTGCAGATCCGGGGAAAGAAGATGCTCGGAGATAAGGGATTTATCTTCGTCACACCAATGCTGGGATGCTGGTGGTGGAGAAGAAGAAGAAGAACAACATACCTGCTCCAACCCCTGATAAATCATAGCCTCCGTCCCCAGGATGACCTCCCACCCGCTCTTCTCCGCAATCTCGGCGATCTCGGTCCACGGCGACGGGTGGTAGCACATCTCGAGCAGCGCGCCCTTGTGCTCCTTGGCCAGCATCGTCTCCAGCACCCCGCGCGCCTCGACCTCCTTCTCCGTCTTGGGCGGGAAGTTGGGCACGCATGCGACCACAGCGCCGGGCCCGTCCAGCGCCCGCGCCTGCTCGACCGTCTTGACGTGCACCAGCCCGTCGCCGAAGCCGCGCGCGACGCACTCGTCGACGACGGCCTGCACCTCGGCGTCGTCGCGGTTGACGATGTAGATGGCCGTCGCCTTCATCCACTTGCGCAGCGCGTACACGGCGCTGCGCGCGGCCCCGCCGCCGCCGACGATCAGCGCCGGCCGGTTGTGGAACGAGGCGTCGGCGTCGCGGATGTTCTGGTAGAAGGCGTCGCGGATGCCGACGACGTCGGTGTTGGTGCCCGTGAAGACGCGCGCGCCCGTCGTGGGATCCGTGCGGATGAAGAGCGTGTTGCACGCCCCCACCTCGCGTCCTTCTTCGGTGATGGCGTCGAGGTGCTTGAGGATGGCGACTTTGTGTGGCATGGTTACGGAGGCGCCTGGGGAGCACGGGTTTCGTTAGTTGTTGTTGGTCTTTTCCTTTCTCTGCTCCCCGTTGGACTGGGCTTACCGTAGAACCGCGGGTCTTTTATCCGCTCGAGGAAGTCTTGCATGTCTGTGGAATCGAGGTACAACTGCTCCCAGTTCAGGCCAATGCCGTCGTACACGGTCTGGTGCAGCAATGGGGACATGGAGTGTGCAATCGGGTGACCGAAGAGGTAGCCGAAGCGCTCGCGGCCGGGAGAGGGGGTGGTGACGGTCATTGTGGCTGGCGGATGGTGATTAGAGAAGTGTATGACGGCTGGTGTTGGTGGGGAAGGTGTTTGGCAAAAGCGTTGTTGGAAACTTGGGATAGAGCGGATTGAAATCTATAGAGTAAGTGGAAGAGAAAAGAGCCGGAACGTCGACGACACAGCAGACAGTTTTACGCGACTAGGCTTTCCCCACACTTGCAACTAACTGTCGTGTAGGTATTTCGGCTTACGCTGGGATCTCCAATCCGAGAGGGACGGATGGCAGTTCGAGGCAGAGAGTGGCGTCGGCGCGGCTGGTGCGTGGGGAATGCGTAAAGATTCATCCATCGGCACTTGCCACCAGAACCGACGTCGTCCGAGCGCCAAACGACAGGGGCGCCAGTTGAGACGAGCGCGATTGGTCCTGCAGCCACCCCATGGAAGTGTTCTCTTCCCCACATCCCAGTGCCCCGGGTAGCCCGTCTGTCCCCAGATCCGGGGGTGCGTCCCTGTACTTCACCACGCATCTCGCCCACGCCGCCCACACACCGATAAATAGGCCCTCCTCCACCTCTCCCCTGCCCCATCTTCATCTCCATCCTCCACACCATCTCCCATCCTCTCCTCTCCATCTCTCGCGCCCTTGCCAGCCGCGACTGAAGAGTTTTCTCCGACTTCGGTCTGGTCAACACTTCGCCTCCCTTCGTCTCTCTCCGGCGCAGGCCAACCCTCCGCCCATCATGGGTGTCCTCTCGCTCGTCGAGGACCGGCCCACGCCCAAGGCTGTCTACAACTGGCGCGTCTACGCGTGTGCCTGCATCGCGTCCTTCGCCTCCTGCACCATTGGCTACGACAGCGCCTTCATCGGCACCACCCTGTCGCTGCCCTCCTTCGTCGACGAGTTCAAATTCGAGGACATGAGCAAGGACCACCTCGCTCTGGTAAAGGCGAACATCGTCTCCGTCTACCAGGCCGGCGCCTTCTTCGGCTCCCTCTTCGCCTACATCAGCAGCTACTTCTTCGGCCGTCGCATCTCCCTGCAGCTCTTCTCGCTGATCTTCATCGTTGGTGCCGGTATGATGTTGGGCGCCAATGGCGACCGCGGTCTCGGCCTCATCATCGGCGGCCGTGTTCTGGCCGGCGTCGGCGTCGGCGGTGCTTCCAACATGACTCCCATCTACATCTCCGAGCTCGCCCCGCCTGCTGTCCGTGGCCGTCTTGTCGGTATCTACGAGGCTGGCTGGCAGATTGGTGGTCTTGTCGGTTTCTGGATTAACTATGGACTGAGCGAGACCATGGCCCCGAGCCACACCCAATGGCTCATCCCCTTCGCTGTCCAGCTGATCCCCGCCGGTTTGTTGCTCTTCGGAAGTGTCTGGATTCGCGAATCTCCTCGCTGGCTGTTCCAGAAGGGCAGGCGTGAGGAAGCTATGAAGAACCTGTGCTGGATCAGGAACCTCCCCGCGGATGACCTGTACATGGTCGAGGAGGTCGCATACATCGATGCCCAGCTTGAGGAAACCCGTTCCTCCATCGGACTAGGTTTCTGGAAGCCCTTCCAAGTAAGCCTTACTTTTCCTTTTCCTTGTTTGCTTAAGGTTTCCCGGCGCCGTGGGTGCTCGGGGACCGGCCCCACCTCGGCTTCCCTTTTTGGTTAGCGTTGCCGGTGGTGAAGGTTTGGGCAACCCCAAGCACTCCCGACCACCGCACTCCATACTAGCCCGCCGGAAGAGTTGTTGTTCTATGGTTTGATGTGCTGCGGATCTTTCTGACATAATTTGCAGGCTGTAGGTCGCTCCAGGAAGGTGCAATGGCGCTTCTTCCTCGGTGGTATGCTCTTCATGGTATGTCCAGCTCCCAAACATCCTCCCTTTCAATGAACAATGCGTTAACATTCCCAAAGTGGCAAAATTCTAGCGGGATCAATGCGATCAATTACTACTCTCCAACGGTATTCAAGTCGATCGGATTGAATGGCACGAATGCGGCCTTCCTCACTACCGGAATTTTCGGTGTTGTGAAGACCACCGTCACTTTTATCTGGCTTTTCTTCCTCGTCGAACAGCTCGGCCGTCGTAAGCTTCTGATGATCGGTGCTATTGGCGGCTCCGGCTGCATGTGGTTCATCGGCGCCTATATCAAGATCGCCGGTGTCAACTCAAGCAGCGCCACTGCGAACTCGGGCAAGGGGCTCAGCGGCGGTGGAATTGCTGCCATCTTCTTCTTTTACCTGTGGACTGCGTTCTACACTCCTTCTTGGGTAAGTCTCCGCCCCCTCAGGCTGTTATTTTCCCAAAACGCCACCTCCTCCAAAACACCGTCTTTTCATGCCACCATCCCCCATGACCCTTTATGCTCTTTTCAATGCTAACAAGCATGCAGAATGGTGTCCCTTGGATCTACAACAGCGAGATGTTCGATGGGAATACGCGTTCTCTGGGTCAGGCGTCGGCCGCGGCCAACAACTGGTTTTGGAATTTCATCATCAGCCGCTTCACGCCGCAGATGTTCCTCACGATGGAGTACGGCGTCTACCTCTTCTTCGCTTCCCTCATGCTCCTCTCCGCCGTCTTCGTCTACTTCCTTCTGCCCGAAACAAAGGGTGTGCCGTTGGAGGCCATGGACCGCCTGTTCGAGATCAAGCCTACCAGCAAGGCCCACCCCACCATCATAAAGGAACTCAGAGAGCAGGAGGAAAGCTTCAGGAACGACGCTGTTGGAGCTGGCCTTACCACCGAGAAGACGAAGCAGGAGTTCCTTGAGAAGGTTGACAGCAACGTCTGAAGGGGTAGGGGTCGGCGATGGACTGGAAAGAGACGGAGAGTTGTCCTCACGGACGAAACGACTTTAATTGTTTGATTACGATTGTACATGCTTTTTCTTTATCACGTTAAAGCTATCATGTCTGAGATACCTCAATCCACAAGTAGTGTGGCAACGAAGATTCAATTTACGACAGTGTAAAATGCTGGAATCATTTGATGTGAAACCAAGCTCTTCTACTACCCTGTGCTTCTTGCTTTTCCAAAACTTATTTTTGCTTCTGCATGTATGTTGAACTGGTGCCTTGCGTTGGAAATCGGGCGATCCTGCAACAATAATATCCATTTCGCCACCTCGACCAATGACAACCACAACAACTCGTCTGCCGACTTCCGCACCGCCCGTCACCTCCTTCTTTCAAAGATTCGCGCTTACAATTTCCAATACAAAGTGACCGAAACCTTCGAAAACATTGGTCTTTGGGGAGTTGAAGATCTTGACCGGATGAACATTTTCACTTAAGAATTGCCCAACTATATCCGGACATGCTCTCCAGCTCCCCATGCATATCATGGCTTCAGTGCGCTTTTTTTTCTTTCACAATATGAGTTTGACCAATCTTGGTTGACGTTCGTCACGTCGTCCTCAGGGTCCGCCCGCCCCTTCCTGATTCAACCGCGCCGCCGCTTCCTCCTCCACCTCCGCCGCCACGACCTCTGCTCTCCTCCCTACCACACCCATCAGCAGTCCGCTCACCCAATCCAAACGTGCAAATGCTGCCATGCAATCGTACTCCTCCTCGCTTCCACTACCGCCGTCGCGCGCCGCTTCCGCGCTCGCGTCCTTCATGCCTCCTAAGGCAGCCGCTGCCCCTCTCCTGGAAAAGCCGACTACCAAGACACCAAAGCCGCTTGGATGACAGTTCCGCACGTAACCTTCCTCTTCGCGGCCGCATCACCCGCAACTCGTGCCGCGCCTCAGTGCTGAGAGTTGTTGGCGGGACTCCGGTGCTGAACCTCGCGGGGGTTTTCACACCAGAGTTTTCGATTGTTGAAGAGGAGAGGGACAATGTTGTCCGTAATAGAGATGAAGAGTAGAACGGGCAATGAGTGGCTGGAGAAGGAGACTGAGCATGAACAAGATAGCAGGTAGCATGGATTTTAGAAGGCGTGCGGACAGTTGGATAGGTTGAAGAACCAGTGGAATGTTGTCGGTAGTAGGTACAGCAGCATCAGTAACAGGGTATCACGCCATACGAGAGATTTCGGGAAAGAGACAGAAGCCAAGGGTCTTCAAGGGTTCTGGTTATAAAGCTTCACCTCTCTTCAAGCCTCACTCTTCTTCATCCAATTCACTCTCCGCAGAAGAACGCACAAGACACGAAGCGGGCCAAGCGAAGGCAATCCGGCAGCGAGACCTCACGCCGTAGCGGTCGACACCGTTTACGAAGCAAACCAGCACCCCAAAGAAATCTTCCGAAAAGAAGAATCCCAGATTGGCACGTGGTACGTACGGGATAGTCCCTTCCAAGCATACCAAATTGGTTCCGCCTCGTCCTCGTTCTTTCTCTTTTTCCTTCATCCAATCCTCCGAGACAGCCGCCCTACCTCCCGGCTATCGATTTCGAATACAAAGGCTTAACGAACAAGCAATTTTCAGAAAGTCATCATGTCTATTCCCAGAGATAGCGCCGTGCTCAAAACAATACTGACCTTGGCTCGATTGCAGAGTGTCAAGCCTCGCATTTGTGTCCAGATATCCGCTTCGATTGCCAATGCTGGAAGATCGTAGCGTTCTACGCAAGGTAAAGAAAGATCATGGACAATTCCAAGCATCAGCTGCGAGCTAGTACTGTTCTCCACCATCAACTACAACTTCGCCAGATCTTTATTAACATGCACCACACCCCCCGTCCTCAGCGCCTTCCGCACAGCCTCGGCCACCCTCACAGCCGCCAACCCGTCCGCCCCACTACAAACCGGACTCGCCTCCCCTCTAACCACCTTCACCAGATGCTCCACCTGCAGCTCAAACGGAATCTTGCTTCTCTCCTCCTCCGACAACAACCCTGCCAACGCAAGCGTATCCTGCACCATCTCGCTCTGCCACGACTTCTCCGTCCCCTTTGCATACGACCACCTCTTCAAATCCGGCACGCTCAGCGTCGCCTCGGTCCCGAAGATGCGATAGATATCCGCGCCCGTCGGCGGGAAGAGCGGATTCTCGCCCGTGCCCAGCTCGAAGGCGTGCGGGCTCGCGACGGCGTCGCTCAGCACAAAGGTCCCGACGACGCCGCTCGCGAAGCGCAGCAGGATGGCGCCGCCCTCCTCGGCGTCGTGGCCGCGGCGCTTGGCCGCCTCGAACGCCGCGACGCTGGCGATGGGCCCTAGCAGGTGGTGCAGCACGTCGATGTCGTGGATGAGGTTGATGAGGACGGGCCCGCCGCTGTCGGCGCTGCGGCGCCACGCGGCGGGCGCGTCGTAGTAGGCGGCCGGCTTGTACAGCGTCCAGAGGCCCGAGACGGCGGTGATGGAGCCGAGGGAGCCGGTGGAGAGGATGCGTTTGGTGGCCGTCACGAAGGGGTTGAAGCGGCGGTGGTGGCCGGTGAGGAGGTGGAGGTTGCGCGAGGCGGCGTGGTCGACCAGGGCTTGGCCGCTTGCGATGTCGACGGAGATGGGCTTCTCGCAGAGGACGTGGATGCCGTTTGATAGGAGTTCGGTTGATACGGAGACGTGTGTGTGGTTGGGGGTGCAGACGATGGCGGCGTCTGGTTTGTTGGGGGAAGAGAGCATGGCTTGGACTGAGGGGTACAGAGGGGTTTGTAGAGCAGCTGCTACTTGTTTGGCAGCCGGGCTGGGGTCGACGATGCATACCAAGGTGGCATTGGGGTCTTGGATGACGGCCTTTGCATGTCTGGGTCCAATCAACCCTGTGCCTATGACTGCGAGCTTGACTGGCGGAGGTGGCGCCATGAGAACGAATGGGGTCAGAAGCAGTATTAGCACAATCACGAGTTGAATGGTCGACGAGAGTGTAGTGAGTCAAAGCACGCACTTGAACACATCACTCGGCAAAGGGGTTCCACAGAGCCAATCCCCGCCCTCGGATTTAACTTGACCAAAACTTCCCCAGATTTTCGGGGCCGAGCGTGCGGGGCTGCCCATTGCAAATATCGTTAACCCCACAGATGGCGCGTGGCTTCCGCACATGGCGGAATATGGACAGATGTGCATAAGGGTGAAGGATCGAGGGCGTGGCAAGGGTGCCGCGGCATGACGTTTGCCGGGGTGGCGGTCCGGATAAGGTTTCATCCCCTGCACACTGCCTTCTGCAACACCCGCCTGAGGGGCTAGGCACACCAGCTCCTTGGCTTCGTTTGCCTGTTGAATACATATTCAGAAGGGCGTTATGCAATGTCAATTTGAATATCGATCTGGTATGATGGACTTCATGTCGTTCAGCGACTTTTGTAGTGGTTGTTCCCCGCAACTATTTGATGCAGCCGTCCACAGGCTCACCAACGCGGCCCAGCTTGCGATCCCTGACTGCTTAGGACTTGAGCCGTAGCTGACCGGACCCTTCTTCCGAGTGGATGATGCTATCTCCCATCGCCTATCTTAAGTCGCGGACATGCACAGCTCGATCCCCTGCCACCACTATCCCCTCACTTTCTCCCATTCCCATCTCTTCCATCCCAAATATTGATACCCACTTTGCGTTTTGCCCTATTACCCGAATCGTCCATCATCAAGCCTTGCCACGCAAAGTATTGGCCGGTCCATCAAATCTCGGCCGTACCTCAAAACAGTACGTAGTGACGCCCACCCCATCCATACCCACTAGACATCCGCTTACCTCTCTCGGCCATCAGCCCCCCGGATCCCCACACCAAAGGCCACACCCACCATGCCTTGCCGCAAAGCCATCTCCACCATGTCCCTCGGGCGAGCCTGGGTGCACGAGATGCCCGCCAAGCTCGACCAAGCCGCACTCCACGGCTTCCGGGGCATCGAGCTCTTCCACGAAGACCTCGAATACATGGCGCGGGAACTGCCGGGCGGCGCGACGCCCGAGAACCAACTTGCGGCGGCGTCCGCGATCCACGAGCTCTGCGCGGCGCGCGGCATCGAGGTGCTGTGCCTGCAGCCGTTCATGCACTACGAGGGGCTGCGCGACCGCATCGAGCACGCGATGCGCATCGAGAAGATGCGGCTGTGGCTCGCGCTGGCCAAGGCGCTGCGCACGACCGTCGTCGCCATCCCGTCGACGTTCCTGCCGCGCGACCAGGTCTCGGGCGACGTCGACCTCATCGTCGCCGACCTGCGCGAGGTCGCCGACATGGGCGCGCGCGAGACGCCCCCCGTGTCGTTCGCGTACGAGGCCCTGGCGTGGGGCACCCACGTCGACACGTGGGAGAAGAGCTGGGACATCGTGCGCCGCGTCGACAGGCCCAACTTTGGCCTGTGTCTGGACAGCTTCAACATCGCGGGCCGCATCTACGCGGATCCGGCCGCCGCCACGGGCACCACCGAGGACGCCGAGCAGGCGGTGAAGGCGTCGGTTGCGCGGCTGTTGAGAGATGTGGACCCGAAGAAGGTCGTTTATGTGCAGGTGGTCGACGCGGAGAGGCTGGACAAGCCGCTGTTGCCGGGGCATGAGTTTTACAATGCCGAGCAGCCGGCGCGCATGAGCTGGAGTCGCAATTGCCGCCTGTTCTACCGCGAGGAGGCACATGGAGCGTATCTACCTGTACGGGAAATCTGCGATGCCATTTTCAACGGGTTGGGGATCCAAGGTTGGGTCAGCATGGAGTTGTTCAACCGCTGCATGGCTGATGAGCACCCTGATACACCTGCAAGGCTGGCCAAGCGGGCGGCTGAATCTTGGACGAGATTGGTGGAGGATTTGAACCTGGTGGATGGTGATCTGATTCAGTCCCAAGAGGTGGAGCTTGAACAGGAGCGGGCGAATTTGTAACAAACAATAAAAAGGAAAAGGAAACAAATGGGAAGGGAGTTCATAACGGCCGATACATGTACATACTATCGAGAATAATACCACCTTCAACGCACAATCTTGAAATCCCACACTCAAAGGTCATGCGGAATGCTCCGGACGTTTCAATTTGATAGTGTCCAACCATGGCTGCCTCGATTGTGCTGACGGTGTAGGTTCCTGGAGAAGGCGGGCCGCCCATATCCGGTCTCCACTATTTTCCGCACCCCAGATTCGAGTCCGGTAAAGACCTTTTCCGGCCAATCGGATCGTGCGTAATCAACTGCCGGATGTCGGCTACTGCGTCTGGAGCCGAGACTGATGTGGACTTGGGAGTAACCGATCTAGAAAAGGAAAACTTGAGCAACCGCTCGGAACACATCCGGAGGCGTGATTTCTAGAAGCAATGAAAAGCATGTCGCACTCTTCGAAAAAAACTGTTTCCAAACAATATCCCCTTTTGTGGTTAATGAAGTGCATATATACTGTAATAGCTACAAAATAGCTCCGGACTGTCTTGCAAAACATGATGCTCGAAATATTGCAGACTATGGCCTGAATTATATCGGGCGCGACGGGAAGATTGCTCTTCACCTTGTAAGTGTTTGATCGACCCCAGACGCAACGATTCGTAGAACCTCATGTGAAGCTCGGGGGTATCTTGGTCGCGCTGCTGGTCGACAGCTTTGGTTGTGATCACCTCAATTCAAAATCCAAGGTTCTTCCTCCAATGTTACCCTGCGTCAAAGTCGCGTCCCTCCATTCCTTGTGTCTGTCCTCCACCTGGTTGACCAGGAATTGGAGTGGCCGCGACGCTGTGTTGCAAGTAGGCATTGAACATGGGATCAAACTGGCCGTAATCGCTGCTCAATACGTCGCTGAGATTCATGTCCGGGGCAAACCCCAGATTTTGCATGAATTGAGGTTGGCTGTCTAGTCGTTCCGGTCCTTCGAGTGTGGCCAACTCGTCGAAAAGTGCATCCAAATCGTTGGATCCTGCTGAAGGGTAGCGCTCAAGGGATGGCCCGTCGTAAATGGCCGAGTTGGGCGTTTGACTGCTGATGCTTGGATTTTTGACGGTAGGTCTTTGATCGGTTGGCTCTTTGTTGGCCGAAGTAATCGGTGTTGCAAGAGCTTGAGAGAAAGAAAGACGGTGCGTAGGTTGTTCCACCGCTTGATTGGTGGCTGTGCTCATTTGTTGTGTCAAATTACCAAATGGTTGCTGGAAGTTTGGATTGCCGGTTGCCTCATGCATGCTCTTGTTCATGTTAAATGGAGGCGGACTGAAAGCTGCCGGGGCCGATGGAGGATATTGAGAAATTGGAGAAGGGTAAGCGGGTGATCTGGAAGTGATTCCGCCTGCTGGATTTGAGGATGATGTTTGACCCAGCATGAAACTATCCATGATACCGGAATGAGGCGTACGACCCAGAGGCGAAGCATCTTTTGTGGTTTCTCGTTTTCTCCACAGATCCCGGTAACATGTAAGTAGGGTGGTCCACCTTGTTCTGGTGTCTGGTGTTAGAGCCTCGAATGCACCACTACGACCTGCCAAAGCAATGAGTGGACTGAATATCGGCAGAAGTGCTGGAGTGCCGAAGGCGTCCGCAAACCTGAGGAACGACTCAGCAACCATTTCAGGAGGCACGACACTTGGAACTGCAAATGCCATTGTTGTCCAGAGGTATATGAGCCGCAAACTAAACAGTGTCGGTGTCGGTGCTGGCGGGAGTTGACTGGATTGTACTGATTTGAACGTGGGAGGTAGGCTGGTTATCCACTGTTGTAGATGCATCGAGACTGAGTGGCCATCAAGGACCCCTACTGATACATCATTTACAATGCTGAGGAGCCTGATGATATGATTGAAGGTGCTGATAGTGTGGACAGGGCTCCTGTTGTACTGAGCCGGATTTGAGGAACTGGGTTTGAAGTCGGGACAGCCAACCCAAGGGTGCCACTCTTCGAGCCCATCCTCTGCGATCAAGCCGACACGATCGACGTGGTCGCGTCTCATAAACGGCTCTCTCCCGAGATGAGCAGACACAATGGTGTCCAGAGCGAAACAAGCCAGGAAAACATGTTTCCCTCTTGGGCTCTGATCCTCATTGCCATGGAAGCGTCCTTGAGGTTGGAAGGCGTTGTGCAAGCCAAGGACGAAGGCCAAACGAGCGGCATAGCCGATGAGGAACCAGGCAGCACGCGACATGTTGGCTCCTATGTTGACCAAGGCAAGTAGCAGCAGAGCTTTAACGTGGCCAAGCTCGTGTGATCCTTGCTCGCTAGGGATCAAACTTCGGGCTATGTTGTAGATATCCCCGGGTAGCAGCTTCGCCCCGTCCTCACTCTGTTGAGCTGATGAAGGATTGGCAGCGTTTTCTTGGACGGAAGCAACGGCTAGAATGCTCCAGAGTTCTGCATGTTCTCCAGATCCAGGGCTATTTGCAGACATATCAAGGCCATCCTCGGGATACGAGTATGAAATCTTGAGAACATCGTGTTTCTCGGCAATAGGAAACCAGCAGTGCGTGTAGGCGAAGTAGACATCGAACAGTCGCCACAGGTTTGATGGAACTTTGAGCTTGGGACGGAGTGGAACAGGTGGTCTGTTCACCGGAGCAAGAGGCTGGTTTGCGGAAAGAGCTGCGGGGCTTTGTGCGGGCTCAAGTCTTCGATGAACCGAGCTTTCCGAGCCGCCGGCTACAGAGGGCCGGCGGTGAGGCAGTGCACCTGCTGAGGATGGCCCAACTGGCGTGGCGGCGATGACAGATGCCCCATCCGCGTCGTCCAATGCATCGTCGTCGGGTGAGGTTGGAGAGGCTGGTTTCTCGCCGAATGCAACCGGGTCCGCGCCGGACAGAACTCGATCTATGTCGCGGCAGAAGGCGCTTTTCCTCCATTTCCGATGAAGCTTGTAGGAACCATCCTGATCCTTCCCAGACAGCAGGGCACGGCCCTCGGGTTGGACCAGCAGGTTCAGCAACGCATCCTCGCTTGCCGGCACGTTGGCAAAGGTCCAAGCCAGGGCCAGCTCCAGTGTCCGTATGTATCCCGGCTGGATCCCACGCTTCTTGGGGTTGGCAGTATAGGTGCAATCGCGGTTGGAGGAGGCACAGGTGAAGCAGCTGGGCTGGATGCCGTCGCACTTTTCGCGGGCAGTACGGCACTGGTCGCAGGCTCGTGAGACGCGCTGGCGCTTTGCGGGTGCGGGATTACCATGTTGTTGGGCATCGGCGGTCGACTGCGAGGCGGCTGCAGGATTGGGAACTTTTCGTTTCGCCTTCTCTCCTCCCTCTGTGCCGGCCATTGCGGCGCGTCGGTCCCATCCAGTCCAGCGGGCGGAGTCAAGGTCGTCGGGTGGGTTCGCTCGGGAGGGAGCGCGGGCAGCGCAGCATGCTGGGCGGGGTCAGCAGATATGACGGACGGGCAATTGGAGCGTGACGCACCACGGGTTCAAGGCGGCGACGGCATGGCGAGCTGGCGCTTTGCAGACGGTTGACAGGCCGGGCTGGGTGTTGGTCGGGGCGCGCGGGCGGCGCTGCTCTCCACAGCCGGAAGCTGGGGATTAGGCCGCGGATAAGGCCGACGGGAAGAGCTCTTACCCAGCCAGCCAAATCTGGGGAAACCCAGCCGTCGCTCGCCTTGCACCTGCGCCTGCTCCCCTCCACCGCTGTCACCCTCCGCCGCCCACTGCCGCGTCCGTGCTGCCCTCCAGCCACTATCTCGCCCTTCCGCTGCCGTCGACCGCTGCTCTCTCCTCTCCGCCGTGTCCGCCCGCGTACTCCTCCAGATGGCCCCATAGCCCAATTCTTCGCCGTCCTCGACCCTCGCCTGGACCGGGAATACCTGCGCTTCTCCCTCGCCGACCGCCAGCGATGATGGCCTATGCAACAGCAGGCGTCAAGCGCCCATACTCGCACATGGCCGCCGACGGCCCAATTGCCGCCGCGCCCAGACAGTATTACTCTCCGTCCTTTGCCGATGCCCAGCGAGACCATGCCTACTCTTTTGACCGTTACGAGTCGCCCAAGTCGCGCCCAGGAAGCGCCCCGCCGACGCCTGTCTCTGCCCAGTCACTGGTTGCAGCCCCACGCTGTTTCTCTCCAGACGCCTCAATCGTGCTGATTGGTGTCCGTGGCACCGGCAAGTCCACACTGGCCGTCATTGCCTCGGCCGGTTTCCAGCGACGGGTTGTCGATACCGAGCATGCCTTCCAGGAAGTCACCGGCCAATGTAGCTCTAGTTACAGGAAGATACACGGCGCTGCCGCCCATAACCAGCGTCAACTGGACGTTCTCAGGACTGTGCTCACCAAATACGACAAGGACTGCATCTTGGTTTGTGGCACGAACTCGATAGAGCGCGGTGCCCAGCTTCTACTGCAAGAGTATAGCAAGACGCATCCCGTCATCCATATTGTGCGCGATTCCAGGAGCATCAGGGACTACCTCAAAGTGTGGGATGAGCCCAAAGTCGAGAGTCTTTTGCGTGCTTCGAGCTCCATCTTTCGCGCCTGTTCCAACTACGAGTTCTACAATTACACCGAGAAGCAACAAGTCATTCATCCCGACACCGAACACACCCTGGACGACGTTTCTTCCCGTTCTTCCCCGAGTGGTACCCGCTCTTCCCAGGAACCACTATCGGGACAAAGATGGCCAGCCTCGTTCCTCACCTTGAAAAGAGCCGAGAGGCATTTCTTAAAATTCGTCACCCTCATCATGGCCCGAGGAACTCTCCGCTCTCTTGAATCAGCCTACCCTCTTTCACACGTACCCACCACAGCTCGTTCGTACACATATGCCGTATCTGTACCTCTTCCGGCCATTCTATCGGGATCTCTGGACATGGAAGAGCTGGAAGTAGGCGCCGATGCTTTTGAGATCAAGATTACGGACCACGACAGCCTGGCCCACCCCGCCGGTCCAGCGCGCCTCGACCAAATCAGCCAGGCTTTCTCAACTGTCCGGAGAACCACAGTCGTGCCCATCATCTACCATGTGATGAGAACAAGCAGTCGGACCAACGCAGAACTACCCGAGGAAGAATACTTTGAGCTTGTTCGTCACGGCCTGCGGTTTGCCCCCGAATTAACAACTGTGGACCTTGAGGCGGATGAACACTTGATCACCCAGACAATACAAGCAAAAGGTGCAACGAAGATCATAGGAGACTTTCACAAAGATTTGCCTGCAGGGTGGAATGACACACAATGGGTCGAAATGTACGAAAAGGGTAGAAGACTTGGATGCGACCTCATCCGCTTCACCCGTCCTGCTGGACGTTCTGAGGATGCATTTGCCGTTCATCGGATGAGAAGCAGAGTAGAGTCCTTAGATGGCCCGCACATTCCGCTTCTTGCCTTCAATGTCGGTGACCGCGGCCGCACCTCTGCGTGCTTCAACAAGACCCTGACTTCCGTCACACACCCAGCCCTCCAAGAATTCGCCCGGGAAAGACGAATCGATGCACCCCACTATCCTGTCATCACCGCAGCAGAGGCAACACGAGCACTTTACGCGTCTTTCGTCTTCGACCCGTTGAGAATCTACGTCATAGGAGCAAAGGTCAATTACAGTTTGTCGCCAGCAATGCACACGGCCGGATACAAAGCTTTGGGTTTGCCGCACACTTATGGCATCCACCAGACCTCGTCATTGAACAACGCGCACTCGATACTCTCAGATCCCAACTTTGGCGGTTCTTCAGTTGGGCAACCGTACAAGATCGAAATCATAGCGCTCACTCACTCTCTCAGTCGACATGCACGCGCAATAGGGGCCGTCAATACGTTGATACCTGTTCGAAATCTAAATCCTGACGGCAGCATTCCCGAAGACATCGACCTGTGTCGCGAACGAAGTCAGATTGGGCCGGTGAAGGCGCTGTATGGGGAGAACACGGACTGGATTGGGATCAGAGCGTGCATCAGACGGGGTCTGTCTCCAGCCAATGCGGTGGGTCCGCGAACGACGGCTCTCGTTGTGGGCGCAGGAGGAATGGCGCGAGCAACGGTTTACGCGCTCCTGCAGCTTGGGGTGCGAAACATCTTCATCCACAACCGGACGTTGGCGAATGCGGAGAAGCTCGTCGCGCATTTCAAACGCGTGCTTTCTGGCAGCGGCACGGGGTCTCCGCCTCTTTTATCGGCGCGCGAGAATGCACCGCCAACTCACTTTACCATCATCAAATCACGCGAGGATGTGTGGCCCGAGTCGTATCGGCAGCCGACTATCATGGTGTCGTGCATTCCCACGAACTCAGTCGGTGACAGCCCTGCGCCCGATTTCACGCTACCTTTGCAGTGGTTCAGGAGTCCGACTGGAGGAGTTGTGGTGGAACTGGCGTATCGGAATCTCGATTCGCCGCTACTACGACAGATCAGGGCCGAGAGCCACCGGGGATGGGTGGCAATGGATGGGCTTGACCTTCTCCCCGAGCAGGGGTTTGCGCAGTTTGAACTGTTCACAGGAAGACGGGCGCCTCGGCGAACGATGAGGATAGAGGTGCTCAAGTCCTACAGGGACGAGAATGGGGAGACGGACCCAACGGTGCAGGCCAGACTGGAAGCGATCAACGACTGGGAACCATGAAGAGGGCAATGTAGCGTGTTTGTTTTTGTTCGATATACCTGCAATATACCTAACGGCAATGGATGACTTTCAAGTTTGCGCTTCGACCAGCCCCGCGTTACATACAGCCTTATGGAACGAGCCTGGGAATGAAGTTCGCACCGTGACGCTGCTTGTCCGGATGTCTACTCCACGTATCAGTGCGCCGCATGATTCCTTGCAACGTTTTTGATTTCTACCTTCCGATCGCTTCCGCAATCGTCCCTTCCTTCGTCATCTCCACGGGTGAGCATGCATTGACTCTACTTCCATCAGACCAGGGCAGTGCCAAAAGCCAATCGAACCCCAGCATGGGACCATACTGCGTACCTTCCATTAACGCAACACCACTCTAACCAATGAAACCCCTTTTGCCCAAACAAACCAAAAAAGAAAACCAACCGATCGCAAATGCAAGCGCAACACTCCCCGCCCCCTCAACCCGGAAACTCCCCAAATTCCCAATTAAACCCTCTCAACAGCTCGCTCGACAAGTCCGCCCCACTACTGCCCAACAGCGTATCCATATTTTCAAACGCGTTATCGAAGTTGAGCCAGTCGGGCGATTCGTTGTTGTTGAACTCGGCACTCGTCGACGCCGGCGTCTGCTCCGACCTCTCGCTGCTCACCGCATGCTGCGGCTGGCCACCCGCCATCATCTGCGGCACGGCGGACGACATGTTGTTCAGCAGGCTGCGGACGTTCGGAGTCGTCGTCGTCGTCGTCGTCGTCTGCGCGTCCCTCTCTTCGGCATTCGCGTTCCTGATATTCGCGACGTCGTCGGAGCTCGGAGTGGCGGGTTCGCCTCCTCCGCCGTCGCCACGGAAAGCGCTACTAGGCCTGGTTCCGGCGAGGGGGTTGTTGTTGTTGTTGATGGATGATGCTTCATCTGTCGCCACCGCCGTTCGGTTCGTATTGCTGCTGCTGCTGTGCTGCTCTGCCTTTTCCGCCTTGCTCAACGCCGCGGAGCCCAGGTCCGCCATGCAGCCCGCGCACCACCACGTTGCGCGGAGCTTGTTAAGCAGGCTGCAGCACGTTTTGAGGTCTTCTTTTGCGCGATTCTTGTGGCCCTGGAGCTTGCTGCGCCGGTACTGCCTGTAGGCGACTGACATAGCCAGTGCCAGGGCGTACGGGACGATGGGTAAGGGCGGGAGGTCGTCGGGGAATTCGTGGCTGAGGATTGATATCACCCGTACGGCGGAAAGGCTTTGCCGGACGAAGGATGGGGTGGAACGGACGGGGTCTGTGATTGAGCGGGATTTGTGGGACAGCATGGCTACGGCGTGGTAGAACAGTTCCAGCGCGGCTGCGAGCTATCAGCATCGCATTCACGAAAACAGCATCTCCTTCGACTCACCGACAATGGGTCCTCGTAACTTGTCCCCTCCGTCACCGATGATGTCTTCGAAGCCGGGGAAATCATTCTCCAACCCAGTCACGCGACTGTCGCACCCAGGTCTGTACAGCTCGATAACCCTGTCGAGTATGCCGGCGAGTTGAAGCCAGATACCAAAGGGAGTCCTTCGTTGATCGGGTCTTGCGGTCCAATTTTCCAGTTGGTTGTCACGATCGTGCATGTACTGTGGCCTGCCATTCATGCTTGCATTGAGTTTATCAAGACTCCAGAGACACCAGAAAATCTTCTCGGTAGATTCGCCTTTGGGGACGTTCCGCTGCCGGCCGAACTGTAGGCCTATCGTGTGCGCGTGGTGAATGGCTTGGACCAGGTGCATGGACGCTCGGTCGGCTCCATCGACGCCCTCGCTGTAGAGCGACATTAATGCTAGAATCTGGATCAATGTTATTCGATCCTCTTCGAGATTGGCGTTGACACCAGCAACGAGAGCGGCGTATAGTTTTCTGGCATATTCTCTGGGCTCGAGAAGATAGTTTGGGTCACTGGACAGGTACAGGTGGACACGCGCGCTTTCATGGCGCGATGACACGAGAGACATGGCTTGCAGCAACATGGTAGACAGCTCCCCAGCAACTTTGCGGTTGTAGAATTGCTTTTGGTCGACTAGTGGGAGCAGAGGGTGGACGTATTCGAAGTAGATGCCAAGAAGGATGTCGACATTACGATCGGGTGGGACGACATTGATACCGGCGGCATCCAAATAGGCGTGTAAAGCCTTCTCCAACCGTAATGCGCCACTCTCGGATGAGGCGGGAGCGGCGTCGGCGCCGTCTTCTGAGAGATCACGTGCAGAGGGCGATGGCTCGGGATCATCGTCTGGAGTGGCCGGAACCCATCCACCACATTTGCTACCTTGCTCGCGGATGTGACCGCGCAGTACAGCCTCTGGCGAAAGGTAGCCGATGAAGCGAGAGCCGGCAGCAAGACGAGGATCGTCCGGCCCGTGAAGTCTTGCCGCTTGCTCCGGCTCGAGAAAGCCAGGCGCATGCGCGTCGTAAGGGCCTTCTCCGGAGATTGGGCCGGCAGGCGCACGCTGGGCTCCGGGGGGGATTGGCCGAGAAGGAAAAGAGTTGGAGGCGGACGGAGAATCAGGATGGAGCGAAGGTTCGTCGCCGTCGAAGGTGTGCACGCAACGCTTCTACAGAAACATCAGAAACGGAGGCTGGGGCTCGTGCGCAGGCTGCAGACTCACGCGGCGCTTCTTGCAAGAGTCGCAAGCCTTGTGCACGCGCTTGCGTTTGCGGAAGAACTCGTTGTTGGCGGCGAAGGTGATCATGGTCGACATGTTGGCGGTCGGGGCCCCGGATGCCCCAGCGCAGCGTCCTCAGATCCCAGCTCTTTCCGTACAATGCGCAGGGTAGGGATGTGTGGCGGTTGAGGGGTGCGGCACGGCATTTGCGGGCAGTGAGACCGCGGAGGGATGGGGGAGCGACGAGGTGGGCGTTGTGGCGGCGGAGAGGCCAAGCTGTGGCTTGACCCCCGCTGCCACATGCGGAAATCCGGAGCGCGGGGGTCACCATTAGTCGTGGCCGCCCCCACCTACTGCTTGTTCGGGCCACGCGGGTGACCAAAGAAATTGCCCACCCGCATGTGCCTTACACACAGATTCCGACACAAAATGTTTAGGTAGGTAGCTGAATACAAGATCCAGACGTAAATACACGAACTTAAAACTTACATTTACGTCCGGATCTTGTATTCAACTACCCATTCCATATAGAATATTCTGAGGCAGATCCGGGTGGGCAATTTCCTTTACCATCCACCGTGGGCCATGCGCTATTTCGTAGGATCGTAAACCGAAAACATGGTCGTCATTTCTATCTAGTCTATGAAAGGTCATGAACGCCGCTGTTTTGCTATCTAATCATTTCACGAAAAGAAATACATCTAAACTTCCTCGACAAACGCCCGTTCTTGTTTGTCCTCTGCTCTCTCGAGTCCGACTGCAGTGATGCCAGCCTCGTGTGCGGTTTCGTAGCGCTTGCGGGCGTTGTGTGCCAGGAGGGGTGCGCCTTCGCCAAACATGAGGTCCATGTCCTCCAACGCCACCCCTTTCGTCTCGGGCACGAAAAGGTAGGCAAAGATGAAAGCGAGTACGGTGCATGCGCCGAAGAAGAGGAAGGTGCCATAAGTAATGTTGGCGACCATGTACGGCAAGCTGTACACGACGATGAATTGCGACAACCACTGCGTGCACACTGACAACATCATACTCGCCGTACGCACGCGCGTAGGCATTATTTCAGAGCACACAACCCATGTTAAACCATTCCAGCTGAAGCCGTAGAAGACTGCGTATACGTAGATCATGGCGAGGGCGGCGTTGGCCCCGGCGTCGCGAGGGACCGAGTCGGAGGTGAAGGATCCGGACAACTTCGAATACCCCGCCAGATAGAACATGGCCACGCCAGCGCCAAGCGCACCGACGAGCAGAGCCGGGCGCCTTCCTAAGCGATCGACGCAGAAGAGCATAAAGATCAGAGTGGTGATCATCTTGACGATGCCGTACACGCCGGTCGCCAGTAGGTTGACGGATGTCCCGCTGTAGCCCAGAGACTCTAGGATTGTTGGCGAGTAGTAGTTGATAGCATTGATTCTGAGAGCGGGCCACAGTTAGCAAACTTCATTCCGTGTATGGAGCATATGTGTGTACTTACCCGGTGAGATTCTGGAACAGCATCATCGTCGCGGCAAGAGCAGCGCGGTTGCGAATACCAGGTTGGCCCAGCTCACGGAAGATGCCCAGGATGTTCCTCTTGCCACCGGCGGACTCGATCTCATGGTTTACGGCGGTCTGGAAATCCGCAAGCTCGGACAGGACGTAGTCATCGTCCTGCGGCAGATTTCTGATCCAGGCCAACGCAGTGAGCGCCTTCTCAGAGCGCCCCTTGGACACCAGCCAGCGCGGGCTCTCGGGCACCCACGGCATTGAGAGCATGAGGAAGCCGGCGGGCACGAACTGGATGCCGACGGGAATGCGCCACTGGGTGTCGGTGTCGCCCGAGATGTTTTGCTGCACGCCGTAGTTGACCCAGAAGCCGAAGACGAGGGCGATCTGCAGCATGATCTCGAACATGCCGACCAGACGGCCGCGGATGGCGGCGGGCGCGCACTCGGAGATGTAGATAGGGATGATCATGGAACTGCCACCGACGCCCAGGCCGGTCAGTACGCGGCCGCCATACAGGGCGCCGAGGATGCCCAACATCTGCAGGACGACGCCGACGGTGAAGATCAGGCCCGACACCAGGATGACCATCTTGCGGCCAAACGACTCGGCGATGAAGAAGCCGCCGATGGAGCCGAAGAAGGCGCCGGCCTGGAACGTGGACACGATGTTGGAGTCCAGCGACGTCGACGACGCTTCATCCGTCAGCCCGTAGGCTGCCTTGAAGGACGGGAGCTCGAGAGTGCCGCCGATGAAGGCACTGTCGTATCCGTACATTGCCGAGGCCTGGGGCGTGTCAGTGGTGGTCTGAGATGCAAAGAGCAGCAATCTCTTACCCATGCTGCTGAGATGGCGACGAGGTAGATTCGCCATCCGTAGATTTGCTTGGGCACAGTAGTGCCAGTGTCCTCCTTGATGGCGAAGGGGTTGTTGGAGAACGGGTTCTTCATCCTCACGGGCGGCCTTGTGCCGGAGTGACCAGCGTGTTGAAAATTTTACAGTGCTGGGACAAGGGTCTGTGTCTGCTCTATAGCGAGTGCACTTGATAGGATTGAGATGAGGTTGAGATGAGATTGAAGAAAAGAGCAAGACGAAACGACGGGTTGTATTTGGGAACTAAGCTTTCGGGCAGTGGCAAGTCAAGCGGAACAGATGGCACGTAAAATGCTTGTGGACGGGAAGTCGCGATGACTCGGCTGGTGCTCCACTATCCTGGTGGATCCCTCCACACAGGTTGGAAGCGGAGACGGCGGGGGAGAAGCATTTTGCCAACTGCGTTGGCCTCAACAAAGCGTCGCATGCAGTCGCATCAGCCAGCGAGAGGCCAATCCGACGTCTATCAATTCGTCAGCAGCGGCACCAGAGATGGAGGGTGGTATCGCGGCCATGGCTGCGCTATTGTATCCGGCCCCACAACGGATGTTTCCCGCGCATGGAAAAAGGATTATCATTTGGGATGACCGGGCCTGATTACGTAGCTGGCGGACGCACTGGGGAACTGGGCCGAAACCGCCGCGTCTGCTTGAGGCAATCCAAGCGGCCTCGGAGCTCATTGGCTGCCAAAGTCCGAGGTGGTGAACGTGCGGGTTGGGCTGGAAAAGAATCTGCCGGTCCCTGATTTGCCGAAGCGTACGTCATCCTGGAGATATTTCACCCGCAGGCCCTCGTTCACTCCCGAGATGGCGGGGTCTCCACGATCCCCTCTGGCGACCCTGCACGGCCGTGTGGAGCGTCGGGGATGATTAAATAGCCATGCTGGGGGCTTCGTTCTGATTCATGGCTTACCCGGCCATACGCGTTGCCCACAACCAGATGCCGTAATTCCACCGCAACTCTCCTCGGCCCAACACATAGATTCGGCTTGCCTCCTCGTCTCCCAGGGAACATTGCAGGTTGGTTGCAGTCTCCTACGTTGAGATCTACGGCTATGTTCTCACCGTTCGGATCTGCACTGCTGGCCCACTTTGCTGAGCCCTGCATGATCCGGAACATCTCTTAAGGTGTAGCCAGCTGACTGCAGCGTATTGACAACGACAAATGCTTTTTCCAGACCCCACTGTATCTGTCAAGATTGTCACCTTCCGAACCTTCCGCAATCATGTTGAGAGCCGCGGTTCCCATCCAAGACCGACTTCTGGATAAGGTATCCTTTATCACTGGAGGCGGTGGTGCTATCGGGCTATCCACTGCCATTCGATTCATTCAGGAAGGTGCACGTATTGCGCTTGTCGATGTCGGCCCCGAAGCCCTGGCAGCTGCAGAAGAGCGTATCGCAGCAGCTTTATCTTCGGCCGCACAGATTCAAGATCGCCTTCTCCTTCTGCAAGCGGACGTCACCTGCGAAGCAGATGTTGAACGGTGTTTCGGTGAAGTATTGCGGAAATGGGGCCGCATCGACTGCGCCTTTCTCAACGTAGGCATCAGCTACGCAAGCAAGTGTCTCCTCGACACATCTGAAGATGAATACGATCGCATCATGCACATCAATGTCAAGTCTGGTACGCCATGTCCGTTCTCAAAGATCAAGTTCTGAGCGATGCTGATGGTTTGGTTGCGCAGCCTTCCTCACCCTCAAACATGCCGCTACTGCAATGAAAGGGCAGACCCCTTCCGGAGGAAGCATCATCCTCACCTCTTCCATTGCGGGCCTGCGCGGGACCCCGGGCCTATCCTTGTACTCGACGAGCAAGTTTGCATTACGCGGCCTTTGCCAGACCGCCGCTGCGGAACTCGGGGAATACGGAATCCGCGTCAATACAATCCACCCGAGCGGTGTTGATACCCCCATGTTTCGGCTGGCCTGGAGCGAAGAAAAGATCGAAGAGCTTAAGAAGGCTGTTCCTTTGGGAAGGGTGGCCGAAGTCGATGATATCGCCGGGGTGGTGAGTTGGCTGGCCAGCAACGATGCGAGCTTCGTCAATGGAGCAATGATAAAGGTGGACGGAGGTTCTGTATCATTCTGAGAACAGCGAGAATCTCGTGTAACCAGCCTCAGTCGCAGAGTCCGAGTTGGCTTTATGCGCCTTTTGAAGAATACCGTGGGTTTTCGATTACCTTTCCTGTCGTTGCAAGGTATTTCGTAACAAACAATGCACCTTCACCCCTGCCGAAGCTGTGGAGACAAATGTCGTCGTCTGGACGCCACTTCCGTCTGCCTTCGAGAACGCGCGCCATGCTACCATCATCACTCGTGTAGGGACCCGTCACCCCAACACGATGCTCACCGCTGCGATGGAAGCCACCCCGGATGTCGATCAGAGCTTCTGTCTATGTGTCAACAATGTTGTTCTCATCTTCTCTGCGTCCCCCGACCAGCACCATCTGGACGTCCGAAAGATCCTTCAGATGCTTCGGGATCATTCAATGCGCGCAGATATGAATGATTCTGTCTTTGATTGTGCAAACAGCATCGATGCAGGAATCAAGTTGGACCAGGTCGGAGAACACAAGGTCTACATGGTTATCAATGAGGGCGTTCCGAGCCGCTGATGCAGTTTGGTTGGCTTTTCGGTGTTCACTGCCCTGGGCATCTCATTTTGACGTAATCTGCGGGGTCAGGATGAAGGAGCGTCAACATGGTCAGTAGGCTCGACCGACTTCGTCCAGGACTTATAACAAGGGAGAAGCTTGGGGATTTGAAACAGAAAAACGACTTTAAAATACAAAGAACTGGTACAGTAGCCACTCCCTGTCGTGAAGAGTTGCCGCTGTTGAATTTTCTCTTTTTGGGTTCTGCAACGCATCGACTTGAAAGACCAATATGCCAATGCTGCGTTTGAGCACCTGCGAAATGCACAGCACCAGATGCCCCCGAGCAAACCCACAACACCATTTTCATTTTGGTATCCCATTGATTCTTGAGATTACTCGTTTCCTGACCCGGGACGTTGTTTCGTCCTGCATCCCGCTCTTTCCCCAGCGGTAACCACCGCACTTACCTCAACAGCCACCAACGCTCTTTCCCCAGCGGTTACCATCATTTGCATCGAATGTTGATCGTTCTATCCTGCCTTCTCACCAAAGCCTCCAATCTGCGAAGTAATCTTGTGTTTCCGCAGCTAAACAACAGCGACTGGTGCTACTTTCATTGAAATTCTTAACCACTTCGCATCCCGCAGATTCGCCTTGGCCAGATCGTCTTTGGTTCCTATCATGCCTCACACGGCCCTTGACGTACACGATGTCCTCGGATATCCCCGGGTATGCCACCGCTATCGTCCGACCCAACGTCGCATGATACCCCATACTAGGCACACATACCATCGACGCAGCTCCAGCGCCAGCGAAGCATCTATCGGGGACAAGCCTCAAGGTCCAGAGCTTGGCGATCCCAACAGATCTTCCGTGGATGCCAATCTGGCGTCGACTCCTACATACAACGATGGTGTCCATGAAGGGGATCTCCCGGCGAGTTTTCCATCGATGAATTCGGAACTCAATCTCAGCCCTGGTCCTGTGCACAACTCCAGGGGGCCCTCCACAACAGTTGGGAACTCTGTTGGTCCCAACAATGGCAACCGAATTGTGTGCGGGTCGAAGGCGACCTGTCCGTTCCGTGATGGCACAGCCGAAGCAAAGGCTTCACACAAAGCCACCCACTTCAAGTGTAAACTATGCCCGGAGCACTTCTACAACAGAACACACTATCGTCATCACAACCTCTGGCACTGCCCTGGGCGGAATTTCCTATGCGAAACATGCGGTGGCAAAAGGTTCAGATGTAATTCTGAACGCACGCGCCATTACAAATCGTTACAGCATCGGCTGGACATGAAAAGCGAATCAACGTATCCAGAGGGGGACGGAGCCGAGTTTTCATCGCATGGACAGACGGACTAGTCCTGCTAGAATGGCTCACAGAGGTGATTGTCGACGAGAGAGCTGCAGCCGCTTGCAATCGTTTCTCTTTACCCACTCACTCCCTACCCTGCGTCTCTGAACATTGCGTTCTCTTTGCATTTCTGTTGGACTCTCCTATTCCATCACTCCGGAACTTTTTTCTTCTCAGCATTGGTCGAGGTTTTTCAGTGGAGTCCTGCTGTCCTTTCCGCGTGCAATATTGTTTTGGTCGTGTTTTTTTGATATCAGAATTGTCTGCGAATCAACCCTCGTAGAAGCTGGAAGTCAGGAGTCTGGGAGAGGCTTCAGGAGGCTGGCACCTTGTGTGTATGAGAATTTCAATTACACTTGACATCATCAAGGTTGTTGCGGCACACTGATACGGAGCTCGGTCCCGGTGGTTGTTCGGCACTGTGCTCAGCCGTCCCAGCCCAAAACGGAAAGAGGCCGACGTTAGCTCCAAAAAAAAAAGATTGGCATGCAAAATGCAAAACGTACAACAGCCAGGATTCCCCAATGGTCACCCACTTGAGTACTAATTGGCCGGTTCGCAGCTTGAGTACGGCTGAGCGGACGGGAAGCCCTATATTCTGCGACCTATGGTCGTACGTGAAAGATGGTGTTGAGGTTTGGGTACATGAAGAAAATGAAAATCTCTGCACCAGCCCTCAGCTCCCAATGACACCAAACAAGCACGTCACTTGTCCCAAATTTAAGATTGTTTTGTAAAGGGCCAGCAGAGCATAACATTCAGGAACAAAAAAGTACTCATCTCATTGCTAAATGTCGTTCGGCTACGTGTGTGTCCACCACGTCTATGAACCCGTCTATACTGCCACCATATCCTCTACCCAAACCCCCAAAAACAGAAGAACACCCTTCACAAGGGCAAAAAGAGATGATGATGAGGACGAGACTCGAACTCGCGCGGGTTGCCCCACCAGGAAACTTGTTAAGCTAACACCTTAACCTGGCGCCATAACCAACTCGGCCACCTCACCGTGATTGATAGAAGTGGGAATCTTTGCTCTCCTTATATACAGTGGAACGGATTTCGAAAGCCCACGAGAACTTTGCAGAGGTGTTGATACGCAAAGAGGAAAGTGGACCTAGTCGGTGATTGAGGATTTTTCTTCATGAAAGGTCCGTGGGTTCGGTCGTGCGCCAGATATCGGCTCTACTCCGACGCCTCATCAGCTAGTTTGAACCGCCTTCCAGAACCTCCTCATAATCCGTAGCTCTTGCGCTGATGAACGAGCCTTCCTTTCACCCAGACGGCGGCCGTGTTCCGGTCGTCGCCGTTGTACGCCCATTTCCCAATACGGTCCTCCCAGCTTTCCCAGCCATATATGTCCACTGGAGTGTCCAGCTCCTGCTCTCCATCTGCTGGGACGGCGGCGAGGCTGATGAGTTGTGCATCCCAATCCATGCCCACTTCGAAAGCCCCGATGCGATCCTCCAGACCGACGACCTTAGCACCGCCGCGGGTGGCAAGGTACAATGCTTCCTCCGTGGCCAGCTTGGCGGCCTCCCCGTCTTCGAAAGAACGGTGTCGGGAGACGAGAATTGTCTGGCGAACAACCTCAAGGATGCTTGGGCTGTATCCGCCGCTGACATCTGTGCCCAAGCCCATGGTAATACCACGGTCTAGCAAGTCGCGAACCGGGGCAGCTCCGGAAGTCAAGGCGGAGTTGGAAACCGGACAGTGTGATATCTTTGCATCCCGCTGTTTGATCAAAGTCTTCTCGGCCTCGGTCAGGTGAACAGCATGGGCGAGGATCATCTTGGAATTCAAAAGGCCGGCCTTGTCGTAAACGTCGGCATAATGATCGAAGTCCGGGAAGAGCTCCTTTACTAGTTGGATTTCCCCAACGTTCTCCGAGATGTGAGTCTGTGCCAAGATGCCGTTGTCCTTTTGGATTTTTGCCAGTTCGCACATGGTGTCATGGTGGCAGCTGGGCGCAAAGCGCGGAGTGATGATGGGAGCGACAATGCCCTTCCCGCCGTCGACCTTTTTCACATACTCGACCACCTCCTTGCTCTTTCTGATGGTATCTGCGGAACTCTCGTCACGGTACCATTCCGGGCTAAGGTCGGAGTCCATGCAGACGCGGCCGATGAAGGCACGTTGCCCCTTTTCCAGGCAGAGATCGGCAAGCAAGTTGGTGGCGGCTACGTCTATTGTTGCATAGTACGCGGCGGTGGTTGTACCGTGTGCTAAGGTGCGTGAAATGCAGCGAGCGTAGACGCGTCGGGCTTTTGCCAGGTCGGAGAGTGAGGCCTCCATGGGAAAGGTATACGTGTTCAGCCAGTCAAGCAGGGTCGACTTGCTGACAATGCCGGCATTTCCATATTGAGGAGCATGGATATGGGTGTCTATGAAACCGGGGAAAAAGAAGCCTTGGTCTTTGACCTTGATGACTGTGGCGGCCGCCCAGGTTTGGTGCCGCTTGAAGATGAGGTCCAGGTCATCGACACCGCGCTCCACAAAGGCAATCTTTCCACCTTCATCGACGCCGATAGCGCCGTTTTCGCAAATATCAAGCTCTTGCAGGGATTTGGAATGCACAAAGGCGCCGAGGTAAATGGTCTTCCTCAGGAGGTTTGCCGAGACTGGTAAATCGCCCATTTTGAACGGAATGCGGAAAGGGCAGGAAGAAGCAAAAGTAGGTGTAGATGCGAACAGAAGGAGCAGAAACAAGCCAAAAGCCCAGAAATGGAGCGGTGGGTTGGGGGTTTGGCCTTTATAGGCAGGTTATCGAAGTCCGGGGCCCCTGTTGATGGCGAGGGCGAGGGGCGGGCCACAGCCGGCCAGCCTACGGCCACCTCCGCTCTCCGTCTATCAGCGGCAGAGCGCCGCCGGCCCGCCCGGCTCGTATACACCTGAAGATTAGCCTTCTCCAAACCTACCTTTGCACTCTGCCGAGGACCAAGACGTGGGAGATGCGAACAGACCGATCGCATAGACGCGGGTCAGCTCCCGGCTTGTCCAGGGCGTTCCGGAACGGCTCCCACAGAAACTAGAAACAGTTGGCAGCAGCTGAGCTGCGGGCGCCGACAGGTCATCCAGCAGGTTCATGGTTGGAGAACTTCGCAATTATCATTGATGGAAGAACAAGGCTATGGGGTGGATGAAGGACAAAGGATGCAATTGCAGGTGTACCCCGCCATGGCCGGGCGGGCGGCGATAAGGCGCGCCGATTACACCTTCGCGTTGCTTCCTTCTGCAATTGCGCAACCAACCATTTCCCGTCACACCCAACATCAGCATGACACTTCTACTCTTACACCACCTCCTTTCTGGCCCCCACGACCATGGCCTCCCCGCAATCGAACGATGAAGCCCGCCCCATCGACCAGATTCCCTCCGCGAACCTCATCGGCTACGTAAAGTCTGCCCAGGGCTTCAAAGTTCTCTATGTAGAGCCAGACTCCGAGATTGTCTCGCTCAAGGCGTCGCATGCCGAAACCCTCCCGAGCGACTTTACTGAGCGCTACCTTATTCAACCGCCGAAAGATGTCCACCTCCATGTCGTCATCTCCGTCTTGTCCGGCAGCTGCCACGCCGAGAGTTTCTACCAGAAGGGCCTCAAGCCTCTCCTCGACGCCATCGGCCTGCACCAGAGTGTTGACTATACTGTCCACCGTACCACATCCGCGACAACTGTCCTCGAGCTCACGCGCGATGTATTCCAACCTCAGGCGAACAAGGGCGCACAGCAACGGATAATCCTGCTCTCGGGTGACGGGGGTGTCGTTGACGTCGTGAACGGGCTGCTCTCCGGCACAAGAACTGCCACTTTTGCTGCGCCATCCGTTGCGCTTATCCCCATGGGTACAGGCAACGCGCTTGCTCACTCTTCGGGCATCACGGCCGACAACACAATGGGTCTGGCTACACTTGCGCGTGGATCGCCGGTGAGGCTGCCATTACTCAAAGCTCGCTTCTCGCCTGGCGCCAGGCTCCTAGTCGAGGAGGGCAGCAAGAAGGAAGCATTGCCGCCAGTTACGAGCGAAGGTTCTGAGCCTGCCATTTACGGCGCGGTGGTGTGCAGCTGGGCCATGCATGCAGGTCTGGTAGCCGACAGCGATACGGCTGAATACCGCAAGTACGGCGTGGAGAGGTTCAAGATGGCTGCTAAGGAAGCGCTATACCCAGCCGGCGGCTCCGAGCCTCACAGGTACCGGGCAAAGGTGTCTCGGCTGCGCAACAAGGACGGACAGGTTAGCTGGGAGGCAGTCGACCGAGAAGAGCATGCATATGTGCTTGCGACCCTGGTGTCGAACTTAGAGAAGACATTCAACATCTCGCCGCACACGCGGCCGCTGGATGGTCGCCTAGCCCTCATCCACCTTGGGCCCATGCCGAGCGACGAAATCATGCGCGTGATGGGGCTGGCGTATCAGGAAGGGAAGCACGTGGGCGAAGCTGAAGTCAACTACGAGGAAATCGAGGGCGTCCGCATTGACTTCCTCGAGGACGAGGATCGGTGGCGACGGGTGTGCGTGGACGGCAAGATTGTGCTGGTGGAGAAGGGCGGATGGGTGGAGGCGCGCAGGGTGGAGAGCGCACAGGAGCAGGTGGTAGAGCTTGTATGCCTGCGTTGAGAGTAGACGAATTGATGCTCAAGCTCAGCAGGGCGACGCGTTGAGTCGCGGGGACGCGCGTGTGACGCAATCAAGCAGAGGGCACACGGAGCGCGTGACGGTGGCTGCGGCAACCACCTCACAGTGTAAGGAGTTGCAGCCGCTGCTGATAACTGAGGCCTGCAAACGCCAGGCCCCGCGCGCATCCGCTGCGGACCACTGGGAACAGCCCCGCGACTCGGTGATGCTGCGGCTGATGTGCTGGCCATCATCAGCACCCGACCGCCACCCAAGCCGTAGCCCACATTTTCGTCGATCCTTCGGTGCTTTAATTGTGAATGCTGCTCCAACCCCGAACATACCAGCTTGCCCAGGTCCCCGACCGCAACACCTCCCAACAAGGCTCGCCCTTCCTCCAGTGGACGCCAACGTGGAAGGACAGGCTGCTCCACGAGCGCACCGCGCGCAGCATGTTGCTCGTCCACCAGGCGGGCAGCGTCAAGGTCGGCGAGATCGTTCGGTGCGCCCCATCCCCAGACCCTTTCTCGCCCCGTCACTGACCGCCCGCCACAGCTACACCCTCACCTACACCCCGGCGAATGACCGCATCCTCCCAAGCCCGACCCACCTCCACCTCAAGATCAAGAATTCGTCCGCAATCCCGCTGCGCGCCGCCTATCTCCACGGCCCTTATACTCTCCACGTCGCCGCCTACCCCTCGACCTTCAATCCGAACCACAAAGTCGAGAATCCGAAGAAGGAGGGCATTCCGGATTTTGAGCCAAACCTCAAGGCCGGTGGCTCTTGGGGGTCGCGCTTGCTCGTGCCGGAGCACATCCGCGAGTCCGGCGGCAAAACCAACGCCCAGCGCAGCGCCGATGGCGAGGCCCGGACCGTCACCTGGATCATAGAGATCACCTCGCAGATTCTCTTCTCCAACAGCGCGTCTGTGAATTTCGAACTGCTGGTCGGCCGAGACGAGAGGAGTCTGGACTATGGGTTTGCGGCTGTTGCGGGACAAGGCCAAGGTGGCCCGGGCCAGGTGGAGGATCACCAGCAAGGCAAAAGGCACGAGGGGCGCCATCCGGCCCAGCCGAAGGGCGTCTATTCCAGAGCCATCCGTTTGGTTGTCGATGACACGACTAGTCTGTGGGACAAGCCGGCACTGCCGGAATGGGAGGATGACAGCGGCAAGTCTCGGACATCGAGGGACGGAAGGGACGTCCATCCGAAAGATGTGAACAAGGTCAAGAGGCGGCAGAATATCCACATCGTCATCGTTACCCATGGTCTGCACAGCAACCTTGGTGCGGATATGCTTTACCTAAAAGAGAGCATTGACGGTGCCGCAAAACTAGCAAGGGAAGAGGCGCGTAAGCGGAGGAGAGCGGCTCGTAAAGGCGACTCAGCCAAAGCAGCACCAACTCCTGGAAGCCATGCCGATGGAGGCGATCTGGACGCCAGCTCGACAGCTCCACTTTCTGGAGGCCAGGACAATCTCCCGGAGGAAAGCGCCGAAGACGAAGATCCTGATGAGGAACAAGTCGTTGTCCGAGGATTCGCGGGCAATGCCGTTCGCACGGAACGGGGCATTCAGTATTTGGGTAAGAGGCTTGCCAAATTTGTGCTGGGCCTGACATACCCGGACCAGCCTTATCTTCCTGTAAAGAAGGGTATGAAGCACAAGATGTCCACCACATTCTCGGCCTCGAAGCCTCCGGCTGATGATGCCATACCGGCGCACTCTGGGAGCACCGTGCAGCATCCCACCCATCATTCAAAGCACGAAGACCGAGCTTACAAGTACACGAGTATCAGCTTCGTTGGACACTCGCTTGGAGGTCTCGTGCAAACCTATGCTATAGCATATATACACAAACATTCTCCCGAATTCTTCCAAAACATCAAGCCTGTCAACTTCATCTGTATGGCTTCGCCGCTACTGGGATTGAGCAATGAAAATCCAATGTACGTCAAGTTCGCTCTCGACTTTGGCCTTGTTGGCCGCACGGGACAGGATCTGGGTCTCACCTGGAGGGCTCCGACTATCGCACGAGGTAGCTGGGCAGCCATGGTCAGTGGTTTTGGCGCTGCCCCGAAAGAACCAAAACCGGAAGATCCTGGCGCAAAACCGTTGTTGCGCATTCTTCCTACCGGTCCCGCGCACCAAGTTCTGAGAATGTTCCGAAACCGCACTGTTTACTCCAATGTTGTGAATGACGGGATAGTGCCTCTGCGGACTAGTTGTCTGCTCTTCCTGGATTGGAAAGGTCTTGGCAAGGTGGATAAAGCTCGAAGAGAAAACGGCCTGGTTGGCACATTGGCAAGTTGGGGTTTTGCGGAGTTGACCGGACAGAACTCGTCCCCAAACCCGTCAAGACTGGCATTCGATCGAGAAGAGGATAACAGCGGGACTAGCACTCCGGTTGGTGGTAGTAGCAATGATGCGGCTGTGCCCCAACCTGCTGAAGATGCTGTCAATCAAGACCAGACAGCGTCCACTACTGGCGAACCGCAGGCAAATCAGTTCTTGTCTGAACAGCAGATGCAAGCCGTGCAAGAAGCAACTTCACCTACGTCTCCTCGTAAAGCAAGTGCGCCGAGTACTTCGTCGAATAAGAGTCCAGTCGCATCAAATCCTTTCAGTGGATTCATCAGCTATCTCAAAGGCGCAACCACAACACCGAAGGATAAGAAGATGTTCAAGAGAAGTCAAACGATACAGCAAACACCAGAATTAAGCCCTCCTTCGGACACAGTGGAGCGATCTCCTCCTTCACATGGACGACCACTCGCATCCAGAGGGGATTCTACGATAAACAACAGCCTTGCTCCTCCGAAAACCACAATCTTCGAATCGGCCGGTGATATCCTCAACCCTCCAATCCCACCGACTGACTGGATAATTGATCCGTCCACTCGTTCGCGGACCATTTTCCATGATCGTGTCTATCATCCAGAAGATATCCCTCCTCCACCAGTGAAGAGGCCCAAGGGTCTAGCACGGTCTTTCTCCTCCGACCACAGCATCACCAGTGTTTCGACAACTGATTCGACCGAATCGGCAAGTGGGATGCGCGTAGAAGAGAAGATTGCGCGGTCCTACCACAAGGATCTCTCATGGCGCAAGGTGCTCGTACGACTAGAGCCTGATGCACACAACAATATTGTTGTACGGCGGATGTTTGCAAATGCATACGGATGGCCAGTCATCAAGCATATGTGTGACACTCATTTCGCAGACACTTACGCCGCACGGACACGGGATGAACGAGAGCCCGCTATTGACCGAGCACAGCAGCCAAACGCCGTCATCACCTCGGACGGAGAGGAGGTCGAGGGACAAAGCGCAAAGACACCACCACCGCGTTCACCGTCGGAGATGCGTGAAGCTGCAGATGAGCTTGCTCCGTTACGCGAAGACAGCATCGCGAGCGAGGGCGCTGGTAGTTCCAGTCAACTTCACCCCGACCATTTGCACTCGTCCCATCACAGCGGCAAGACTCTTCGTCGAGAGGACAGCTCGCTCTGGGACGATACGTATTTCGAAGGCACCGAGGACGAGTCGGACGACATGGATGACGATGCGCCCGACAATCGCGGTTACATCCAGCGCTTCCTCTCCCCTGCACCCCCGGGGAAGAACCGGAAGAAGACGATGGCACCCACCAGCGCTCCTCCCCCCGATCAAGCCAAGAGAAACGACGAAAACCCTTCCGAAGCGGGCACGAGTTCTGCTGAAATCGCGAGCTTCCTGACAGCAAAGGCCCCGCCTCCGGACGTCGTTATCGAGGGGCACAGAGGACTCAGTCCGGTCGTGAGTCACAGTCCAAAGGAGACAAGGCCCAAAAGCTCTTCCTCAGCGTCGACTACGGACAAGGGCAAGGCGGCGGTTGTTCCGACAAGCAGCAGCCCTCCCGCAAGCTCCTCCTCGGCCGCAACCCATCCGGAAGAAGTGCCGTTGCCGAGTCCGTCCGGGACGACTGTCGCGCCGGGGGGCGCGGCGGAGGTAGGGTTGCGAAAGAGCGTGGAGGAGTTGATTGGGAGCCCGGTGACAGTAGTGGACCGACGCGGTAGCGATGCGGCCGGTTCTGGTACTGTCACGGAGGAGGTCGCCAAGGCGTTCAGTGTTGCTGGATCTGCTTCCGAACAACAACAATCGCAGCAGCAGCAACAACAGTCGGGATGATACCTGGGTAGGTGGAATATTGTCGCTTTTTTGTTTTCCTTTCACTTTTACTCGTTTGTTCCCTGGTTTTCGTAATGTGTACGCTAGATACCAAGACTGGGCGGGGTTGGTACTGCAGAACAAGGGGCATCAGTCATGCGGAACGATTGCGGTGGGGAGGGGCGTTATTCGCACATTTTAGATCAAGACGGGCTGGTGCAAATGTCAAGGCAGATATTTCCAGTAGTGGAGCTACGTTTGAAATTCTCCCGATGTTCAATTCTTCTGCCGCCCAATTGTCTTAATACAGGTTTCTTCTTCTCTGAGACAATGTACAGTAATTCGGTCAAAAGCACAACGCCAGAATGTTAAAACAAAACAAAACATAGCTGCGAAGGCCCGTCTTTTTGCCTCCAGCTAGCTGAGATATCAATCCACACCAATCACCCCAAAACGAAACCAAAAGATCAACAACAACAACGCTCTGCCGCCTACCAATCAGAATACTTTCAAATCTACTCTCCTATGCGTATCATATCAACCACCGGGTTTGATGATTTGACTCAACGCTTCGTCGGGTCTTCTGCCGAAGACGATGATGCCGCAGTAGGCGGCCTGCCGTCGACGCTATTCCTCCGGCCCCAGTTGCGGGGCTGCCGCTTAAGGAAGGCGCCGACGGAGCCGAGGTAGCCTTCGTGGCGCAGGAAGTAGGCCTGCTTCTCACCCTTGGACCAGAATTTGATGGCATAGGACAGGGTATGCATGGTTTGCGGGTGGCCGCCAATGAAGGAGCCGCCGAAGTAAATGTGCTCCAGATTGTGCTTTTCGGCGTGGAGGTAGGCGATTTGCCCGATGTTGTTGCTGAAGCAAGGTTTTGTCAGTGAACCGTACGTGAGTATGGGGTGGGAATTTTGCAGCGTACCTGACGGCGTACAGCAGGCTCTTGCTGACGTCTTCCGGCTTGAATGAATTCCCATAGCCGTACGGGGAGTCCTTGAGGTTTCCGGTGTCTTCCGCCTCCTGCTCGGCCTGGCGCTTCATCTTGTAGACCTTGCCGAAGCTGCTGGCAATTGTGGTGCTCTTGAGGCCAATCTTGCCATAGCCGGAGCCGTAGATGTCTCCGACCAACATATCGACCGCGGTGTTGTCACCGCGCTCGGCGAGGCTGAGCATGTCCTCGAAGGTTCTTGCGCCAGTGAGCAGGGAAAGCAGCCCCCAGAGTGTTCCACCGCCCAACGATGTACCTCCCACACGCTCGTATTGCCGAGGACCGGAAACCTTGACCATAGACACGCCGGAACCGATGTTCACCAGCAGATAAGGGTATATGTTGGGGCGGGCTGCGATGAAGCGCATCGGCTCCTCTTGGCTGTATGTGAAGACTTCGTGAGGAATTTCGGTGATGAAGAAATCGAGGCCTGGGTCGCATGTAAGCATGCGATCGCGCAAAGTTTGCGAAAGGGGGGCGCACCAATGATGAGGCATTCCATCTCGTCTTCTCTCACCACCTCGACCTCCAGAGCGCCCTTGATCTCATCGTAATACTTGAAGGCGCCTCCGCCAGTGGCCATGACGCAGAGATCCGAGGGTCGCGATCCATTGATGATTTCGTACTTGAGCTTCAGCTTGCGCAGGAAGTCGATGCACTCGTCGATGCGCGCAGTCTCGAATTTCAAAAAGTTCAGGCGACCGCCGAGCTCCTTGGAGGTGGGATCGCGCGAGAAGTAGACCAGCTTGGCCAGCGATCCGCCAATCTGCATTCGCACGGGGGTCAGCGAGCTAATTGGGGCGCGGGGCGCACGGGGAGAGGCTCACGTCGACTGCGATGTGGCTGACGACAGCCGTGTGGTTGGGCAGGCGGATGTCCTTGGAGCCATGCTCGTGCTCGTAGTCGCTCTCCGGAGACTCGGGCGTGCGCGGCTCGTCGTCGACTATGAAGGCGCCCTGGACGTTGATGTAGACGTTGCCCGGGTGCCTGATGGTGGGGTCGTCCTGGGCGCGGTTGGCGGGGTGGGCGGCGTCGTGCGACAGCGAGGGCGACATGGTGGTGAGCTCGTTCAGCTTGCGCTTGGCTTGGTCGGCGGCGGCGAAGAGTCTTGTTCTAAGGCTGGCTATCGAAGGCGACGCGACCGGCGGCGGCGAGGAACAGGCCGGAATGACGGCGGGTGAGGGACGCGAAGGCTGTGCGAGGTTCATCGGCCGGGCGTTGAGCGACTAGTCGGCGGCGCTGCTGAGGGCTGCGGGCGAGGTTGGCGGGCGACGGCTGCCGTGCAACGCGCGGCGCGGACGAGGTAGAAATTGCTTTGGCGATCCATCTCCGCCTGTCCGATGGTCGGTTGGTGAAAGAGCCATTGTACCTACGGCTACGGTGCAGTGTTGAGCACAACCTCGGACGTGCGCTGCGGGCTCTCCGCACCCGAGGCCCCAGCACAGGGTCCGCCCGCAACCACTCCACGCCTCGCGCCCAGCTCAGGCCGGTAGCTCCTCAACCAGACAATCTCACACCGCCTTCTACTTAGTCTTCAGGCCGACACCTGCCCAAAGCAGAGGTCCGAGTCGCCTCTCCGAAAGTCCGATCCAATCTGGTATCACTTTTGGCTGCCATAAATAGTAATCGTACAGCTGCTCTATCCCGAACATTTCCAAAAACTCCTCGAGCTCCGAACCTTCCGCCCCGGTCCCTTTTTACATGCACACATCTCTGATGCCCGACGGTCCCTGGTCGTTGTAATCCGTCCTCGTCATGTAGCCCTGACCCAGTCCTTGGTCTACTATGAAGAGCACCTTTGCTGCCACCTGCGCTCCGAGGAACACCGCCTCGTCCATACCGACGTCCTTCCACTCCGGGAAGTATTCCGGTGCCTTGACCAGTTTGATGCTGGTCGGTGATTGCCCGTGCCCCGAGTGGGTGTTGTGCGAATGGAGTCCGCCCATCGGGCCTGGTGTCGAGCCTTGGCTGACGTGCATCATCTGTGGGTTTTGTGCTGTTGTGGCAGCGTAGAGCAACGGGTTGACACCGCTGCTGGTAGACTGGCCGAGCCCTGGGTGCTGAGGTGTGTTTGCACCCGTCGCCGTGGGAGTCGAGAGATTTGAGGGGAGTTCGGATGTGAAGATGGTAGCCGATGAAGGAGAGATCAGATATTTGGTGTGAAGTATCGCCACGAGGGACTCCTTGAATCCTAAACGTACTCAATCAGCGGGTGCAACAACGACGGGCGTGGCAAACTTACCTCGAACCTTGGCACCGTTTCCAACGATGATCAAAGAGTCCCAGAGCTCGCTACGCTTGTTGACTTCATCCACAGCAGAAACTGTGCGATGGATCGTGTCTGCCAAACGCTCCAGAATCCCACCACTTGCAGCCTGGAAGCGCTCCACCCCCACCTCGATTTCTCGACGAATCGGCCCACGAGTTCCAGCAGGTGCAGATACTGCGCCATTGCTCTCGATACCCGTCATTGCATCGCCGCCTTCATTGTCTCCCTTCCGATGTGAACCTTCATCCAGTGCTGCCGCCGCATCCGCCAATTGCTGACCGCTGGTAGTGTCCTTGAGGGCACTGAGAAGAGCATGGTCCTCGTACAGGAATGTCACTCGTTCCCGTTTGGCGTTGGGCAAGCGCCCTGGCTTGTTCGCGGCCTCCCTGGCAGCATCAGCGCCCTTCTTCTTCGCCGCCGCCTTTTCTTGCTTCTCTTTTTCCTTCTTGGCCAAGAGCTCGTTCATCTTGCCACTTGTGACAATGCTGGCCACATCGAGCACGCCCTCGCTCTCCTCATCCTCCTTTGCTTCCTCTCCCACCTCAGTATCGACGCCGGGACCACGAGGGCCGTTGCCAATGGTGGCGGCGCCATCGGGGCCAGATCCTGTGGCACCAGTTGATGCAGCGGCGGCAGGATTGGATGGAGGTTCGGCGCCACTTTCTCCAGAGCCCGGCAGTGGGGTGTTTGGGGGCAGGATTTCGCAAATGGCATTCTTCTTCAACTGCTCGCACATTTCCCGGTTGAGCCCCTTTGGTTTCAACAGCTCCAAAAGCCGCTGCGTCATGGCGTCTCCTCCACAGTCAGGCACGGAGATGGCCCGGCCGGTCTCGTGCATTATGAAATCGCTAATGGCGGTAACGTCGGCTTTTTGGTAGCCCACGTCGACAATGGTGGCGCTCTGGGTGCCGTAAGCGTAAGCAATTGCGGTCGCCGAGTCCATGATGGTGAAGGCGGGCATCTTGAATTTTTCGAAGAAGAACTGGGTGAGCCTCTCCTTCTCCTTGGGAGTCCATGCAGGCTGGCCAACCAACAGGATGGGCGTATGGAAGGGTGGGTTGAGAGCGTTGTAGACGTGGGTCATGAGAGCGAAGAAACAAGGCCAATTGACGATGCGGCCCTCGACCATTGGCCATACCGCACCCTCATCCGAATCGTGGTCCTCCTCGTAGATGACATCGTCGTCGGACGTAGCGTTTTGCGCATCGCTAGCCTCGGGCTTGACGCCGTCCTTCCGGCGGACCTTGTAGGGTTCCCATTCGCCCTCCTTCTCCGCAGCGAACATGCGCGACTTGATGCGTAGGCGAGCGGGAGTGAGCGACTCGGGAAGGCCGAGCTGGGCGAGGGTGGTGTGCGACCCAGGCGCGATGATCTGGAAGAGGCTTAGCTAGGATTGGTGCAGCAGGCATGAGAGACTCACGATCAGCTGCTCATCTTTGAAGGGCGGCATGGTTGCGGGGCCGCAGAGGCGTGAGAGAGCAGGGTGAGGGAGTGTCGCGATGCGGGCGGCAGAGTCGCGACGGGATGATGCGCGCGGGCTGTGAGGTCGCGTCGGCGGGCAAAAGGCGTGGCCGGTGGTGGTCCAAGCTTGCGCGTGCTGGAGCTGTCAGTCCCGCAAGCTTGTGACGCCGCGGCGAATATCACTTCACCGGTCATGATTCCAGTCTGCCTCTCGCCATAGCAGCGGTTCCCCCGTTGTCTCCCCTCGCCGGGTGCATGCTCCGCGATGTCGTCCAGCATGACCGTCAACGCCTCCCAAGTGGCTACCGCCGCCCTCGCCGAACCCCAAGCCGCCTCCTCCAATTTCGGCCTCCTTGCGCGACTGCTACTCGGCACGATCAAGGTCATTCCCGGCGTGCTCTACTGGATCATCACCTTCACCACCATCACCCTGCCTACATGGATTTTCAACGTGGCCTCGATGAGCTTGACCGTCACCATGAACGCGACCACGCTGTAAGCTCCCCCGACGCATGCCAGGCTCTCCCGACTGACCCGCCCTAGACTGTTGCTGTTCCTGGCCGTTGGCTCCACCGTCAGCTGGTTCGTTCGCTATCGCTTCCTGAACATGTACACTCGTTTGCCTCCGGAGCCTCAGCGCGAAGAACCCCACGTCGAAGTGTTCCCCGACACGCAGGAAGGAGACTCCAAACGCGGTCTGTCCAACTATCTCGATGAGTTTTTCAGTGCCATCAAGGTGTTTGGCTACCTCGAACGTCCCGTCTTCCACGAATTGACTCGTACCATGCAAACCCGCAAGTTGATTGCTGGCGAAACTCTGCTGCTGGAAGAGGAAAAGGGCTTCTGTTTGGTTGTCGATGGGCTGGTTCAGATTTTTGTAAAGTCTAGCCGTGATGAACCCGTGGATGACTCGGGCGTCTCGGGATCCAGTTCTGATGAAGAAGATGGAGATACCCGGGGACATCAGCAGGGTTACCAACTCTTGACTGAGGTCAGAAACGGCGCCCCCATGTCATCTCTATTCTCGATTCTCTCCCTTTTCACCGAGGACGTCAAGCTCCGTCATGATGAGGATCAAGGCATGGATTCTGCTCCGCCTACTGCCGGAGGTCCTCGACTCCAACGTGCAGACTCTCAACCCATGGTGGGCTCGGTAACCCCCCAATCCGAGAACTTCGACATGCCGCCACAAATGACTCCGATGTCTCCTAGATCCGAGCTTAGCAATGCTCGTCGTGCCTCCGAAATGGCTAGTCCCACCGCTGGTGGTCAGCTTCCCAGAGTGCCTTCTCTTTCTCTCGATACTAATCGTTCCCAAGACTTTGAGCAGCACGCAGCTTCCCGTAAGGCTAGCGAGTCCAAGACAAGGAAACAACTCAAGTCTGCTCATCCTGATATTGTTGCAAGAGCCACCGTTGATACTACCATTGCCATCATTCCGGCAACTGCTTTTAAACGCCTGACGCGTGTCTATCCAAGAGCAACCGCACATATCATTCAAGTCATTCTTACTAGGCTTCAACGTGTTACCCTATCAACCGGTCATGCCTATCTGGGATTGACCAGTGAAGTGCTTCGCATCGAACGTTTGATGAACAAGTACACCACTTATGACCTACCGGGATTCCTCAGAGATGCAGCCCTCCAAAGGCTCAAGGACAAATTTTCAAAGGTTAGTCTAGATGATGGTCCGTGGAAGCGAAGCTGATCAACTAGCAGGAACGAGAACGTATCGGTGATGAAGATGGAATGAAAGGAATCGCTCTTCACAACCCTGCTACTCATCGGAAAAGGTCTGGTAGTGGTTTGAGAAGAGAAGTCCATACTCGACTAGCTTCAGTAGTCCGTCCTACTTCTGCAGCACCAACAGAACCAGCTCCTAAAAGAAGTGCCACCATGAAACCTCGAGCTTCACAAGACAACGTCAGCGCAGGTAAGTCATGCGTTGTTCTTACTGACTGTTCTTGCCTAACAATCATAGGTGACTTGTTGACGAATCATCACGTACCGAGAAACAGTCGTGGACGTCTGGGTAGTTTCTCTCAACCATTCACTCCTCCACCCCCGAGACGGGATGGACGTACTCCTTTGGATTCTGGTTCCTTCAATCCTTTCGCTCATACCAGTGCCCGCATTCCTCTTCAACGACAAGAATCCATGGATGAAGATGCTTTCTTCCGTGAATCAGTTCTTGATTGCATGTTGAAGGCTATTGGTTTGACCAACACTCGAAACGTCGTAGCCAAACCGGATTCTGTGGAACAATCCCCTCGGCTTGTTTCCTTTGACTCCAAACGTCAAAAAGCCGTCTTCAGCAATGCATTTGGATTCCTCGACCCCTACGAAGGATCTGTAGATGCGGACACTGAATCCATTGCTTCTGTTCCTCTCTCCGCAATCAGCGCCACCAACAGTAGAAGCATCCATGAGGAATTGGTCAACGATGTTGAAATTGTCTTCTTCCCCAAAGGTTCGGTTTTGGTCGAACAGGGTGAACGTAACCCAGGCCTCTACTACGTCATCGATGGTTTCTTGGATGTCGGCATGCCAGTGGATGGAAAGGAAGGCGACACGGATCCCATGCATGCCTTTGCTACCGACTACACCTCTGGAGTCGACGTTGGGGACTTGTTTGGTGGCGGTCTACACAAAACCCCAACCAATTCAACCATCGGTGGCACCTCACGCGAGTCCGGGAAGAAGAAAAAGCAACAACGCAAAAGCTTGTTCCTCACCAAGCCAGGCGGTCTGGCGGGATACTTGGGGACAGTCTCTTCCTATCGATCTTTCATCGACGTTGTCGCCAAGACCGATGTCTACGTTGGATTCCTGCCTCGCGCTTCCATTGAAAGGATCGCAGACAGGTACCCAGTCGTATTGCTGACCATGGCCAAACGCTTGACCATGCTCCTTCCTCGTATGATTCTGCACATTGACTTTGCTCTGGAATGGGTTCAAGTCAATACCGGACAGATCATCTACAACCAAGGCGATGAGAGTGATTCCATATACATTGTCTTGAACGGTCGTCTACGTGCAATTCAAGACACGGAAGACCAGGGCATGAAAGTCATTGGCGAGTACGGTCAGGGAGACAGTGTCGGAGAACTTGAAGTCTTGACGGAATCCACCAGGCCTGCTTCGTTGCATGCCATCCGAGACACTGAAGTCGCCAAGTTCCCGAAAACTCTGTTCAACAGTCTGGCTCTCGAGCATCCAAACATTACCATCAAAATCTCCAAGATCATTGCCAGCCGCATGCGTTCGTTGATGGACTATCCATTGCACGATCAAGCGGCGGAACGTACTTTTGCTGTCAAGAACAGTGTCTCGTCAACCGCCAACCTGAGAACTGTCGCTGTGCTTCCCGTCACTGGAGGAGTCCCCGTGGTGGAATTCGCCGGAAGGCTTGTCAACGCCCTCCACCAAAGTGGTCTCCCCAATCGAGTCGTGTCGCTCAACCAGGCAGCCATTTTGAATCATCTCGGAAGGCATGCTTTCAGTCGTATGGGCAAGCTCAAACTTTCACAGTATCTTGCCGATCTCGAAGAAAAGTACAGCATGGTTCTCTACGTGGCCGACACCAATGTCAAATCTCCATGGACACAAACCTGCATCACTCAAGCGGATTGCATTCTCATTGTCGGTCTCGCTGAAGGCTCCCCAGCAATTGGTGAATACGAACGCTTCCTCTTGACGACAAAAACCACGGCAAGGAAAGAACTCGTCCTCCTCCATTCCGACCGCTACTGTCCTCCTGGCCTCACCCGTAAATGGCTCCGTAACCGCATGTGGATCAATGGTAGTCACCACCACATTCAGATGTCCTTCCGCACTGCCCCCGAACCCATCCATCCTACCCACCGCAGGTTTGGTACCGCCATCAAGCAGCGTGTCCAAGTGTTACAGGCCGAGATTCAAAAGTACACGTCAAAGCGCGTACGCCAAACCCCCCTCTACTCCGCCGACACCCATCACAAGGGCGACTTTCACCGGCTTTCCCGCCGTCTGTGTGGGAAATCAGTTGGACTGGTTCTCGGAGGTGGTGGCGCTAGAGGAATTGCACATATCGGCATCATACGAGCCATGGAGGAAGCTGGCATCCCAATCGACATTATTGGAGGTACCTCAATCGGCAGTTTCGTCGGCGCACTCTATGCCTGGGATGCCGATGTGGTCCCAATGTACGGCCGTGTCAAGAAGTTTGCCGGGCGCATGGCCAGCATGTGGCGGTTCGCCTTGGACCTGACATATCCATCGTAAGTTTCCGCTTCCACTTGACGACCCCAACTAACAATCCAGCGCCTCGTACACGACCGGTCACGAATTCAACCGTGGCATCTTCAAGACATTCGGCAATGCGCAGATTGAGGATTTCTGGTTGGAGTACTACTGCAACACCACCAACATCTCCCGCTCGCGTGAGGAAATCCACACCTCTGGCTATGTGTGGCGGTACGTCCGGGCGTCCATGAGTTTGGCCGGTCTCGTTCCCCCGCTCTGCGACGAGGGCAACATGCTCGTCGACGGCGGATACGTCGACAACCTCACCGTCGCGCACATGAAGCAGCTCGGCGCCGACACCATCTTCGCCGTCGATGTCGGCTCGCTCGATGACGACACGCCGCAGCAGTTCGGCGACAGCCTCTCCGGCTTCTGGGCTCTCCTCAACCGCTGGAACCCCTTCGGCGCCCACCCCAACCCGCCCACCCTCAGCGAGATCCAGGCCCGCCTCGCCTACGTCAGCAGCGTCGACGCTCTCGAGCGCGCCAAGAGCATCAAGGGCTGTCGCTACATGCGCCCGCCCATCGACCCCTACGGCACCCTCGACTTTGGCAAGTTTGACGAGATCCACGACGTCGGCTACCGCTTCGGCAAGGAGTTCCTCGCCAAGTTGCGTGAGGACGGCGAGCTCGGTGGTGTCGAGGAGGGCGAGAAGGAGCGCCAGTTGCGCAGGACCATGGCGCCTAGGAGGGCGAGCATTTAGTTACGATAGCAATGAATGATTCTTGATTTTGATGGTAGTGTCTGTGACTGGGGGCATGGGCAAATTCGTCGAATATGAAGCGAGGTTTTCAGCGAGGGCATTGCAATCACAATGAATGCTGGATGCTCGACCTATGTACGTAGGGAGCTGAATCCCATGTCTGGATGCATATGGAGACCCAGAATGAATTGTTTGGTGTCATGCCGGCAAGGCGATGCAGAATTGGACGAGGTGGGGTGTCAAGATCGCTTTTGCACTGACAGTGCGGTCGGGCAGGTACTGTGTTGTGACGCTTGCGCCGTGGAAGGAGGACATCACTACTTACCATGTACGCCGTGGGGCAGAGGAGCGCCGTGAGGCGGACGTGAGGGATCCGTTATCTACATGTTGTGTCGGCATGATGAGCGATGGGCGCAGGGCGCAGAGTCACTTGCTCGAAAAGTACGTTCGGAAACCCGGAGATTGGGTCGAAGCTGACGGGGGACAGGTTCAGGCGTGAGAGGCGTATGATGAAGGCGAACAGCGCTCGGTCGCACCTCGGGAGCCGTTAGAGCGCGCCTTCGCCTGGCACGTGACGTGGTGTCGGCGCAAGTTTGCTCTTCTTCGTTCGCGCGACCCCGGCCCTCTCCACAACACTTTTCGAGAAGACCGTAAGTAACGCAACCCGCCCTCGTCTCAATGCTGCATGCCTTGGGTACCTGTTCGCGCCGCCGCGCACATATCTGCCCTTCGTCGCCATAAAGCTAAGAGCACCACAGCTGACGGATTTCCATGACCTAGGCAATCATCAATCTAAGGCTGTTGCATGGTGTTGGCGGCGGCTGGCGGCGGCTGGTGGCTTGGTCGGGCCAGGACGGTTGCTGGATAGCACGACGGGGACTCTGTGCGTTGACTTCCAAGGCTGGGAGCAGAGCGCGGCAGTGGAGTGGAAGCAAAAAGAAACCACATGCGCATGGCGTTACCTCGGAAGCTTGCAGTAAAGCTACGCTTTCGCTTCGGGCGCTGTTACGGTGAAGTGTTTGCGACGCCCATTAACCCGCTTGACATCAGTGACGTAAGCAACCTGGAGTCGCCGCAACCACAAGCCACCGCGACGCCGACAACCCTCGTCACTTCCTTTCCGACCTTCCAGGCCTTTACTCTAAACATCCGCATACCCAAGCACCAGGAAACCGACACACCTTGACGCGCATGTCCACGATGAAGTCGAAGCGAAGCAGCCCACGAGCGCCAGAAGCTGAACTCTAAATGGAGCCGGACGACTTTCAGATCAAGCGTGTCATAGCCGCTCGCACGTCCTCCAACAGAAGGACTGGATACCTTTTGGAGCTCACCGACGATGCAGGCGGTGGCGCTGAGTGGCGGGACGAGGATAAAGTCGGCATCTTCTCAAGCACAACAAGGCGCAGGCATTGTGCTCCATGGCCGAGCAGGCGAAAAAGCAGGAAGCTAAGCGAAACCGTGAGAGAAGGGAAAGGAAACGGGGAATAAAGAAAGCAATTCCGCAGAGTGACGGCCCACACGGTATGATCCCGCAGCTCTCAAACTTCCAAAGTCGCAATTCTGACTGTTGTGGTTTCCGGAGATCCACGATGAGATAAGCGCCATGTCGGCGAGAGGTCAGCAGAGCAGTGAGTAAGCCTCATGAAATATGACCGAAGATTGCATTCTAGGGTCGGAAATGGCTTTAGAATGGCCAGTCTTGCCCATGATAGTGTTTGCTTGTCACAATCGTGAAGTGTTTGTAGCAGGCGAGCCGCCAAAGATCCGTGACATGACACCGCTATTACACCAACCGTTGAGGTAAATCAAGCTACAGAACACTTAGAGCCTCTGAGTCTATTGCAGTCTTTGAGCCTACCGAAGAGAATGCACTCATTTTGAATGGGTGGGTAGTTGGATCCAATATCCGGGTGTAAATGCGGGTCTCGATCCAGATATTGGATTCATCTACCTACATCAATGAATATTACCATGTAACCCGTAGTGGCGCCGGCACACGACGTGTCCGTGCGTCACTTTTTCGGTACGGCACGTCGTTCACCCTCCTTCCTCCATACAACTACAACTTCCGGCTGCCTCCAACCTCCACCCCACCTTGCCCGAGCAAGCACCGCCATCATGTCGAGCTCACCGGGCTCTCCGAGGACAGACTCTCCAAGATCTTCGCGCGATATGGGGACCAGCTCTGCTCTCGGATCTGACGAATATGAGATCGAGCAGATTCTTAATCGTCGTCGATCTACAACGGATCCTAGCACCTACGACTACCTCATTGGCTGGAAGTACTACAGCTCTCAGTACAACAGTTGGGAAAACGAGAGATCTATGGAAGCTCCTGCTCTTATTGATGCTTACGATGCCGCCCATCCGAGAACGCCTACCGGCTCGCCCTCGTCCGGAGTTTCGAATGCGATCCGCGACTCAGGAAAGACTAAAAATTCCCCGACTGTCGATGCGCGCAAGGCTGCTTCGATGTCTCCCGGCATGATTCCCTTGTCACTACGTCCATCTCCTGCAAACACACCCCCATCTGATACCGAGCCTTTAATGGAGGTACCTGATGCTTGGATTGAACGTATCATCGACATACGCAAGTTACCCAGCGGTAGGGTTCGATACCTGATTCAGTTTACCAATGATATGGATGGGGAATGTGAGTGGAGGGACGAATCTGACTTTGGAGCCTATCTGCGGATGCTATTCTTTCGTGGCCAGTATGATCAGCAGAACCACTTCAACCCAGTCACTATCAAGGACCCTGTGGCAGCTCAGGAGGAGAAGGAGAAAGAGAAGAAAGAAAGAAAGACCACTCAGCAGTAAGGTATGAGTGGCTCGGGACGAGAAGAGTGAGGGGCTCCCAGATTAGGATAAGGATAGTCGAGACCTCCAGGCCCAAGCCGCTTAGCTAATATCCCAATTCCAGCCCCAGCAGCCCCTGCGAACGATCGTCCCCTCTATCACCAACACGATACTCCATAACAATATGCAAGATAATAACGTGTTAACGGAGGTATAGAGCTGCAAGTGCTTGGATGCCAAGCTAAAAGGTGTAAGAGATATGGCTTATGCTTAGGGCGGCGCGGAGGGGCTCGAGCCGGTACGGGCGGGCTGCATCATGCATGCAGCCTACCCCACGCCCTTAAATCCCAATATGTACAAACGGCGCCCAAGCCAACACATCCTCGGCCTTCCTCCTTCTCCTCCCCAGCCTCTGCGCCCTCAGCTCCGCCACCGCCCCATGTAACGCCCGCGCCACCCTCCCTTCCTCCATCTCCCCTAACCCCCCTCCCCCCGCCAACAGCCGTCGGTAAAACGCGCCAGCCAGCTCCATCGCTGCGCCGTCGTCCGCCTCCCACAGCGTCGCCACGACCGCCGGGAAGCCCATCAGCTGGAACACGCTGCCCAGGTGGATTCCCTCGTCGATCAGGCCTTTGGAGTATTGCTGCGCGGTGCAGCATGCGGAAAGATACGCCAACTGGGCATGTTGATGCGTCTCGTCGAAGAGCTGGTCGACCGTCATGCGGCCATCTGGGGTAGTGGGGTCGCCGCGTAGAACCAGTGATGTCTGCGAGGGGTTGTCGAAGCTCGGGTCGCCGTGGCAGGCGAGGTGGACGATGGCGCTGTGGCGCATGGCGTCGATGACGGAGGGGACGGTGGGGGAGTCGAGGACGGTGCAGGCGAGATTGGCGCGCGAGGCGGCATTCGTGATTACGGACATTTCTGGGGTGGTGTTGAGGTCTGCCCAGCCTTTTTCTGTCGTGTGGGGGGTGTGCACGGCGAGGATTCTGTCGGGAACGCTCCGGTTCGGACGGTCTACTCTCTTCCTGGAGTATGCGAGCGCTTTCATTGTGTGAACGTACGAGGATACGCAGCGGCTGGCTGTGTTCTCTGTAGTTTCGTCCCATCCGGAGCCAGCAGCGTGTAGGGGCATCAACCCCATCAGCCCGCTGGTTACCCACCAGAGTCTGGGAAGATCGCTTGTGGAGGTGCCTGTGAGCCCCAGATGATCCATGACTGGCTTGACGGCTACCTCCCAGAGCCAGACGAGGATCTTGGCCAGATGCTTATTCGAAGTGCTTCTTTCGACCAGTGTGCATTTGGTAAGTCGAGATCTTCCAATAATCTTTTGGACATTCTCCTCCAGGTCGTTCTCGTGCAAATTTGGTAGAGGAATGACAACGATGCTTTGCGAAGTGACTATGAATGCATCAGACCTGAAGCTAGTGACATTGAAGTTGACAAGCGGGCCTTTAAGTGCCAGTTCCTTCAGATCGTCTCCTGAAGCTGGGAGTTGGAATCTTGACAGACCGGGTAGCTCGCGGATCTGGCCCTCGAGGCTTGTCAGACGCTCCGTGAGTTCCTGTCGATGGCGGACCACGTCGCCTCTGTATGACTGAGAGATGGCCATTTGTGTGAGTTGGTCTCTGATCTCTTCGTACTGCGATGAGATCTCCGGGTTGATAGAATGAAGGTCTGAAAGGTCCGCACGGTTGCCGATGAAGAACCCGGATATGATTCCCCGCCCCATCTCCAGGAGTGTCAAGGCTTCCTCGGGTTCATTCCCTGAGTTCAATGACGCCACTGCTCCGTAGGTGGAAAGGTTCGATAGACCAGACAATCTGTGCTGCATATCTTGGCGCACCATGGAGCGTAGGCTAACATGGGACAATAGCGCTATTGTCATTGTGCTCAGTTCGTTCGCTTCTGTCCACCGTCTTCCGAACATCATCAACGTTGCGGCAGATCGTGCCGCGCCCAGCCTCTCCATCGGTGTAGCACTTTCTGAGATCGAAGCCTCTTTAAAGGTCTCGATAGATCGGTCGAGTAAAGCCCGTTGCTTCTCAACATTGCTACTGTGCGCGACAAATTTGAGTTGTCTCTCGCTCAGTCTATATGCGTAACTCGACCAATCAGTATGTGTTTTAGGTACGCAATCCAAGGCAACCTGGCTCCAGGCTATCGCCTCCTCTAACTTTGTTATATCGCGTTCCGACTCGGCCGTGCGCAGATAATCACTGTCAAGCCGACTCGCCAAGCTACTAGCGAATTTAGCATATCTCTGCCACTCCGACTTGGGAGTCACCTCAATAGCTTTCCGAGCAAGCACGAGAGACTCCGACAAATCATTATCAACACGAGTCCTCCGATATCGTGTTGACAAAAAACTGCTGAGGTTGCAGAGATACATCCCACGATCGGGCAAGCTCCATGATGCGGTCGCCCCCGCCTCTCTAGCGCAGTCAATGGCTTCGTTGAGGTCCTCAAGCCGTCCAAATCGATGGTAAAGAGAGGTCAGGGATACTCCAAGCTCGTTCAATGACTTGGCACGCTGAGAGTTTCTGTCAGAGGCCCATGAAGCACTGTATCGAGCTTTGGCAACAGCCTCCTCTATGTCTGCTGCAGCACCCGATACCTCATACCGGACTTGCAATGCGAAGGCTATGTTGGCCGCTATCAATCCGCTATAACAGTTTCGGGGATCCGGCAAGTTAAGAGCCGTGCGATAGGTCTCTATAGCTTCATCGAGAACTGTCCCATATCAGTTTAACAATCTCCCATAGTTGGGTCAGTACTTACTGGATCGTTTCCCGCTGTAGTCGAAGAGCTCTTTGAGGGCCGTTCCCAGACATTGGTAGCAGTTTGGTCGTTCTAGATGATCGGGAGATGCCTCTGCCACAGCCTGTCTACCATAATCGATTCCGAGGTACAAAAGCTGGACGTCTCGCCCCCGTCTATATGCCTCCGTGTTGCAGTTTGAGAGCTGAATGAATATGCCAGGCCGACCGTCGCTTCCAGCCGGGCACATCTCCAGCGCAGATTGCAGCATTTCGATTGACTCATCCAATGCCGATAGGGGTAACGCTCCGGCATGGTAGCTCGTTACCAGCACATTGGCACAGTAATAAAAAAGCTGGCATCGATGAGTGTTCACATCCGGCGCGGACTTGCAGGCAGCCTTAGCAAGCTCAAGCGCTTCCTGTAAATCCGCGATGTTTCCAGTGTCCTCAAAGCGCTGCGAAAGGCTTCTTTCAACGGCATGCATGTCCCACCATCGATATGCTTCATCTCTTTTTATCGACTCTTCCAGCGCTTTCCGTCTAGCCAATACTATCGCATCAAGAGTTTCGGGCTCTCTGAAGCTGAGAAAGACAGCTTGAAGCCGTTTGTGAATGGTGCGCAAATATTTGAGGTGATGGGTAGGATCGAGCTCAGAAAGCTCTGCAGCTTTGTAGGCAAGCCGCACAGCTTCGTCCAGGTCTTCCCTGTTACTGGAGTACTTGAACCGATTTTCGAGAACTTCAGACAGCAGATAACAAACGTGCGGTCTCTTGCAATGAGCGTCAGGCGCCTCTTCCAGATATGCATTGAATAGACCAACTGATCGATCAAGATCCACCGGGACACCGTCGCGAACATAGCCTCGCTTAGAGATATAGCTAGCAAGCTTCCAAGTCATTGTCAAAGACTCCTCAGAGCCCTTTGGAGCATGACAAACCACTTCTTCGGCATTTTCGATGCCGGACTCCAAGGTGTTTCGGTTTTTGTGTTTGTCGAATTCTTCAAAAAGGTCTTGCGCTCTTTTGAAATGAAGATCAATATCGAACTGCGTTTCCGAACTTGAAGATCTTGCCATGCTGGTGAGTGCAGTAGTAGAGAGCCGATGGGTAGCTTGCCGTGGTCTTCCGCATAGGGGAGTTGAAGTTGAAGGATGCTCCCACAACCCCGCTCCAGCTTTGCGGAGTTGACAAGCGGCGGCTCAGCCTCTGGGGCCAAAAGCCAGGCAGCCGTGGTTACACAAATACGCCACCCAAGTACTTGGCAATAAATCCGCGCTCCAAAACAAGTTATCTAGAGTGCATTATAATACCCGCAGTATTTCCAAGTATCGTTCCGCCCAAAATCTGGCCATACCATGGCTCCTCCCTACCTCGTTCTCCCACAGCTACTCCCGGTGCATGCTGTCCCGGTCGGCAGCCTAGTATGCTCGCTCTTGGAACCCCACGTCGACATTTTCAAAGGACAACGCGACATCGACGTCGCTGCCGGCTTCCAGACGACGGCCGTCGACCTCTCCGGCTACATACAAAAGTCACGAGACACACGCTTCTATGCAGCACTCACACAGCTGCTCAATATCCACCTGCAGCCCGGCTCCGCTGGAGGCACGCATCTCGCAAGCAAGGCCGTTAAACGCTACGAGCTGACCTCCCACCGCGAGGCATTTGCCGAACTTTGTGCCACTGAGAAGGCCAGAGCATGGCTGGAAGAGAGCGTCAAAGCGGGAGAAAAATGTTATCTGGTCGTCGGCGTCACGACCGTTCTTGACGCAAGAGTCTCGCAAGCTCATACCAACAGGGTTTCCACTGGGGTGGGCTTGACGGCTCCGGTCAGCACAGTCATGACTGGTGGAATCGATGCATTCGGCGTCATGGACCCAGGGGTTGGTGTTGAGAAAAGCCGGAGCACTGAAGAAGGCGTGACGTTTAAGGCGCCGGGTGAGATGATCTGGGCGATTGCGTACCGGAAGATCAGGTTTCGCTCGTTCAGAAAGAATGTCGATACGGCGTTTCTGGACAAGACTATCCATTGGAGGCCTATCATGAACCAGCGGGCGAGGGACTCTGCGGATGAAGAGGAGCTAGAAGTGGAGCTGCACGACATTGATATGAAGGAGGAGGACGAGCTGGAGGAATTTGTTGTAGATGCGGACGACAGTACTTTCGTTGTACCACAAGTAAGGGATGACGCGGATAAATCTAAACATAAGTATACGTAGTATGCTTGCTATCAGCAGGGAAGTGGTTTCGTAAAGCAAGTACACATTATCTTTTTTAGAGGAGTTCGTGCTGAAATGGAGCTATCGTCTAGACGTAGGGGCAGATACAATAACCAGACATTCTTGTCTAAATCCTACGCTTAATTTCATCGGCATTAACACTCTCGTGAATAATATGCGACACTTCCTCGCCGGACCTACAGTAGGCTCAGATGCGTAAGGGCACCCGACCTGCGGATATACCGTGGTTCTGATCGAGAAGGCACGCGTAATCTACCTACTCTCTCCCTCCTCCACCGCTAAAATCCTCGCCTGCTTACCATGGCCTAGAAGCTCCGCGACCTCCCTCGGCGTGCGGCCACTCGTATCCTTCTGACCACGATCCGCGCCCCTCTCCACCAGGTACCTTGCAACCGCCGGATCCGGATTCCTCGCCGCATAATGCAACGGGCGACCAATTCCCCTCTCCACATCCGTAGCACACGCCCAATCCGGATCCAGCCCCGGGGCATCCACATCCGCCCCCGCCACCTCCACCAGCCACCGCACCCACTCCACCCCGCGCTTCTCCGCCGCCACATGCAGCGCCTTGGACAGATCCACGTCCGCCCCGCGCTCCACCAGCATCCGCGCCACCCGGGACGGCCCTGCTCCCGCACCCGCCGGATCGTCCGGCCTGGTTATCTGCATGGCCAGTCGCAGCGCGTACCCGCAGTGGTCAATGCCTCCCGGCGGCCCGTTGGGATCGGCGCCCCGTTCCAGCAACCAGGCGATAAAGTCCACATCCGCGCGCGTAAGTATTGCTTGCGTTAGCGCGCAGCCCATGTACCCGCCGAGGTAGTCGTTGATGTCCCAGCCGTTGTCGAGTAGGACTTGCAGCAGCGTGGTCGACCGCTTGTGTACGATTTCCTTGCGCGGAATGTAGTCGGTCGATGTGCCGGTCGCAAGAAGGTGTTGGAGGAGGTCCGCCCGGTCGTGCTTGACGGCCATGTCGGCCATCTGGCTGGCGTGTGGGGGGTTGGGGCAGGCGGCGAGCGTGGAGAGGATGGCGGGAAGGGGTGAGGTAGCGCAGGCCTGGAGGACTTGGGCTGGTGTTGTTGGAGGGGGTGGGGACGGCATTGTTGTGCGGGTTGATGGATTTCTTGTGTTGGTGCTGCGATGGTGGTGAAACGGATGACGGCTGGGTCAAATAGATGAGTGTGCGGATTGTTTGGCCTGGATGATGCTCAACGTCACTCAATGATGGGCAATGCGGCTGTGCATGTGGTGGGGCGTGAGAGATGTTTTTAACGAGTCGCCTGATTGATTGCAGCCCCCAACTCGAGAAGATCCAGCAAATCTGGCCTATTGAGATTCGGAAGGAAAAAGGAACCTGTGCATGGCACGGTGAGGCGCCAAAGTGCGACGATGCCAGCTGTCCAGATGGAACTAAGAAGAAAGCTGAGAGCAGGTATGGCTCTGATACGAATGTTTGCACCTCGGGGAAGAAGGTCTATTGCTGCAAAGATTAGATGAGTCCATAGACGAGTCGATACAGCCTCGCTGTTATGGTCGTTCGCATGTCATGTATATACCCTATGGCTTCGGTATATGGAACGAATGATCAGTGCATCCTTTCTTTACCTCGTCTAGATGTTGAAGTTCCCCTTCCCTTCTATGGAAGCGAAATTCAGCCAGAGACTCTCACACAAGTTGACGACGCGCTGGTGACAAGCGTGATTCCCGCTGCTGAACAATGCCAATACTCAGATCCGAACGCAGCACCGAATCCGTGGTTGCGGTTGCATCCCGGCAAGCATCAGCCATTCCCGGCAGCACTCTAACCAGCAGCAGCACGGAGCCGAAGATAGCACTGCACCGGCTCCCTCGCAAACTTCTGGACGGCGGCATAGCCACTCAACTCCTCCGGCGTCTTCAGCAGATGGAAATGCCAAACAATCATGGCGAACTGGATCCGCAGCGTAGCGAGGGCCAACTTCCGTCCGAAGCAGCCGCGGGGCCCGAGACCAAACGGCAACGACGGACCCGCCATGGAATCGAACGATTCGTCGCCGGTGTGCGGTTCAACCGGGAGCCAGCGCTCGGGGCGGAAGGCGGCGATGTCGGCGTCGTCCCAGGAGCCGGAGAGAGTCTTGCCGCCGGACTGGCGCGCACCAGGGCTGCGGGCAGCGTCGTCGACGGGCATGGCGGGCTCCAGGTAGCCGGCGCCGTTGGCCATGAGGAAGAGGTTGGTGCCTTTGGGGATATGGCAGCCGAGGACGGTCGTGTCCTGCAGCGCCTCGCGGGCGACGAAGGCGATGGTGTTGGCGTGGCGGAGGACTTCTTCGACAACTGCGTCGAGGTACGAGACGTGGGTTTTGACGAGCTCTTCGTACGACGGCGCCCGCTTTTCTTGCACGGCCACCGGAATGGCGGCGCGGAGTTCGGCACGCAATCGGTCCTGGACGGCTGGGTTGTCGGTCAGGAACTTGACTCCCCAGGCCACCGTCGTAGCTGATGTGTCGTGGCCAGCCATCAGGAAGCCGAAGAACTCGTCGGCGATGGCGCGTTTGTGATACGCCGGCGGCCGGTTCTGTTTGGTCGCTACTTCGCGTTCTCTCAGTAGCACTGAGTGTAGTGCGGTGTGGGCCTGTACTTCACCGCGCTCGAAGCATTGGACGGCCTCGTCGACTTTGTCGCTGATGAACTTGTCCTTGATGGCGATGGCCTCGCGCATGTAGGGAAATTTGCGGAGCACCCACGAGGTGAGCCGGGGCGATGGCGACAGCTGTCCCGCCTGGAGCGAGTCTGAGAGTGTGATGATGGCCCTGAAGACCTCGGGGATCTGACCATCGGGGAACTCGACCGGCGTGTCGATATCGTCAGGGATCTCTGGGGTACAGCGAATAACGGCTTCGAGGCGTTGGGTGGTGATGCTGTCGGCCTCGGCCAGCCCGAACGACGACGCGAAAATCGAGTCCAGCGCTCCGTAGGTGATGTCGTGATGAACTGAAATGGGCCGGCCCTGGGCTGCGTCGCACTTGACTTGCCACATCTTCATGAGAGTGCAGACGGACGCGTACACGTCGGGCGCGCTGACCTGGCTGATGAAGGAGGGCGCCATCAGGTGGTTGATGAGGTTGCGGTTGTCCTTGAACCTGCTGTCGTTGGACTTCATCCAGGAATGCTGTTCGGGTTGGATGCCGTCAATGACTTCACCGAAGAAGCTGCTCCGGTCAAACTCTTTTGTGCGCCGCAGGAGGATGTCCTGGTTCTCGAAAGGATCCGTGACCACCACCCATGGACGCGACATGGGTCGGATAAAGAGCTGCACAATAGGACTCCGGTGTCTGGTAGTCTGCGAGCTGAGCCAGCAATGTTGTCATGTTGGGTCAACTCAGTCTCTACCGCCCTCCAATGTTGAGCGATGGAACTCACAAAAATGCGCTTTGTACGCCTGACGTAGCCCATCATCTCGGGAACATCACCTAGCAACTTGGATGCTGCCTCTTTGTTGTACGGGATGCCTGGTAGCGGTTTTGGGAGGGCGGCGCGATACATGAGATACAAGACCAGCAGAAGACCGCCGGCAATTGACGCCGCCCCAGCTGAAGGAATTACGGCATCCATTGTGCATACACTTCTGTCTTGAGGACGCGATGAGAATGAGGTGGGATGGAGCCGCCAAGCGTATTGGTTCGGATTTCTCGACTTTGCGCAATCGATGGTTATCGCATTAGAAAACAAAGATATCAGCTGTAGAAAAGTGTGGCAGCACAGCGGTTTTTTATACCAGTACGCGAACAACGTGGCAGTAAGAGCGTTGCAGGCGTACACTAGTGCTTACTTTTTGCATTTACGATGTACGCGGGTGTAATGAACCGGCGATAATATAGCCGGATCCTGTATCACAACCTTATCCTCCACTTCGAAATTGGGGGCGGTAATGATTGGGGTCGGTAGACAAGGAAGCAAAATGGCTAAGCTGTAAGAAGGCAGTGCAACATACACCCTGCGAGCGCCTTCGCCGTAGTTGGCTTGCTATTTTGTTCAACGCGACGGCCGAACTCTACACTATTCGCAGAAGTTTGCGTGTCTGATCTACTCGATGTATCCCACCATTGAAAACTGTTTCTCTCCTCTCACTCATTCGCCGCAGCATTGTAGACTCCACCATCCGTGTTCTTTAGCTCATCCATCTCATACACCCGCTCGGGTAGATCAACGTCTCTCGGTGCGGTAATGATACCAAACTCATGGATTCCATCAAAGCCACGGCCCCAGTCGCTGCGGCCAAAGAAGCCCACAATGTGTTCGTCCGGCCCGGGCTCCAAGACACCGACCCCATCGCTGCAGTCCTCATTGCCGTCGCTGTTAAGCTCCCCGCGAACTGTGCCGTCGGCGAGCGTGGTACGGATGCCAACAAGCTCGTTGCGGGCGGCGTGGACCTCGATCTTAGCGATGGGGTTGTTCGGGGAGAGGGCGATCTCTTCAGAGGCGTGACCGCCGAAGTGGTGCTCCCAACCACCGTTGCTGAAACGCGGGCCCAAGTGCGTCTTGTGGCCATCGGCGTAGTGGAGCACGCCGCCGTCGAGAATAATGCCCACGCGCATGTCGAAGGCGCTGGCATGGGTCCCTGGCGTGGAAGTGTCAACATCTGAAAGAAACATGACCACAGCAGGAGCACTTACGCTTTCCATTAGCATTGCGATCCGTCAGCAACGCCGCCCATTGCCAGTAGTCGTATCCTTCCTCGCCCTCGTGCTCCTCGATCTCGCCAGACCTGATGGACCGCTTCTGGAGCACAATGTCCGAGCCCGGGATACGGATGAATGACAGCTGCGAGAACAACTTCCAGACATCCCCGACGACCTTCTCTTTGCCGTTGCTGGCAACGACGGACAGTTTGAGAGGCGTGCCGTCACGACCAAACCTACGCTCCAGCTCATCAACCGTGTACTCCTTCTTCTCCACAGGCCACGCCAACTGCGGCCTTTCTTCCGCCACCCCGTTGAACGACACCCGCGACAACCCACTGAGGGCACTGAGGACCAGATGCAGCTCTCCGCTACCATCCCCATTCCCCTTCTGCTCGACCGTCACCGCAGGAACCGCTCGAGCAGCCTTCCTATCAAGCCTCTCATCGCCGGATACGCGGAAATGTGGCAACCAGGAGAACGCCAGCGCGTCCTTCACATCCCAAACAGCGTTGTTGCTCTCCCACCCCTGCTCCCCGCAAACCTGCACCGCCTCGGCCTCCCGATGCAGGCCCCTCGCCGTGGCCGGGACAAAATGCTTCACCCAGTCCCTCGCATACCCCCTCGCCATGATGCCGGTGGTGTGCTGGCATCCCAGGGCGTGGCCCACCTCGTGCAGCATCGCGCCCTGCCCGACGGCACACGCCTCCCACGCGGTGCCGCACTCGCCGTTGTCGTTGGCGACGCGGAACGTGTCGGTCAGCGTGGCGTCGGTGAGGCAGTGCGGCAGCTCCTCGACGAAGCGGGGCCAGGCCCAGCACGTGTGCGAGCCGAAGATTCCGAGCGAGATGCCGGTGCGGGGGTCGGGCAGCGGGTTGCCCAGGGCGGCGTGGGCGAGGATCAGGTCCTGGCTGGGCGAGTAGTGCGAGTCGAGGATGAGGCCGGCAACGACGAGCGGGGCGCGGCTGGCGCTGCGGGTGAAGGGCGCGCCGTGGGCGGCCAGGGCGGCGGTGAAGTGCTTGTGCAGCTCCTGCTTGCGGCGGTCGGGCGCGGCGGCGTTCTGCTGCGCGATGGCGGCGTCGCGCAGCTCCGCCGTCGTCTTGTCGCTGGCGACGATGTGCACTTTGGCCGTGGCCCGGAACGGCGTTGTGTCCTCGTCTTCGTCGCTTGCGGAGGAGAGGAAGGCCGAGGAGACGGTGTCGGCGCCCCATTCTTCCTCCAGCCGGAACGAGCGCCGGCCGAGGCCTTTGCTGCGGAGGTCCTCTGCTGTCATGGCTTGCCACATGTACGCGGCCATGCGTAGCTTGGCGACGGCGGCGTCGAGGGAGCTGTGGGCGGTGGAGATACCGCCGGCTTTGCTGGCCGGGCAGTCCATCAGCAGCGGCGAGTCCTTGGCCACCACAATGGCAAGGTGGAGGGGTGGGACCTGGATCTGCGGAATGTAGGCGAACATCCGCGTCAAGGAGGTAATGGTCTCATTGGTGTGGTTGCTCCGCATGGCGATGCAGATGGTGTTGTCGCCGGGAGTCAGCAGAACCAGGGCTTTGAACACGCAGCCGTCGGCGCTGTGGGACAACGGCCAGCTCTGCGCGGGGAAGATGTCATGGCCGTCGCAGGACTCTCTGGTTGTAATGAAGATGTGTGAATCTCGAAGCGCGTGAGGTGGGGGTGGGCTGATGTGGCCGTGGAGAAGGAGGGCGCGTTGGTGGACGAGAGTCGAATCGGAGGGAGAGAAATTGGTGAGGGTGATCTTGAGGAGACTCGTCTCGGAGGGTTTGGAATTGGCGGCGGTGATCTTGTAGGGACCCTGCGGCTCCTTGGTGCGTGCCATTGCTACGTAGGGGCGTCTGAATTGTGTAAGTCCAGCACCTGTTTGAAGCAGGGCAATGACTGACGGATTGTTTCTGTGCTCGCTGAAGACCTTAGATGAAGGAAGCTGAAGTGGGTGCTGCTGGTCTCAGCGCATCTTCGACGCGTCCTCGACGCACCTTTTGTACGCGCGTGGTAACGTGATGGCGTTCATCTTGATTGTCGAAGCGTGACGCCGAGGCGCGGTGTTGCCTGAATTGTGGCGTTCCTTTCCAGGCAGCACTTGCTAGCGTTACCATTTCGGGGTAGCGTTACCATTTCGGGGTAGCGCTGCCTGATTCTGTGGAACCATCACTCATCACCTCCTGGATGACGGATTACATGGCGTAACTATGCCTTAGCTCGTTCTTGAAGATAAAAAAAAAACAATACGTAGGTAGTTGAAGCCATTGTCCGGACGTGTACATAGAATTTTTAATTCGAGATTCTCGTCCGGACGATAGCTTCAACTACCCATGACATGAGCAAAAAACAGATCCACGCTAGCCATCGGCTGCGCAAAGGAGCTGTAGGAAGTGCACGGGATGTACCTGCTGCGAAGAAGCAATGAATGAATGTTGATTGATAGTTCTATATACGAGATGGAGCCTGTTTTATACAGCGCAGGAAACAGGCGGTAGAAACGAGTGGGTATAACGAGTAAGGAAAACGAGTGACAGGCAACATGTAGTGCGTATCAGCGGCTTAGGCAGCGGGGCAGATCCTGAACTCGTTGTCGGACCGGCCACGGTGGGTCATGGTAAAGCTGGGTTATTGTTAGTGGTTGCATTCAAATATAGACAGTCGTAGAGTCACATACCAGTAGGACCATCCCTTCCCATCGAACGCAAGAACAACACGGTCAGTTTTGTTGTCTTTACCCAGTGGGAACTCGGCCAGTTTCTTGCCCTTGCACTCAGCAGGGAGCGAGATGTTGTTGCCGCCGTAGTAATGGGGGTAACCATCTTTTTGTACGCAAAGCACGTTAGATGAGTAGAACCATTAAAGTTTCGCCGTGTGCGGTACTTACTGGGACCTCCCGTCTTAATTTTACCGTCTCCCCCGAGCCACTTCTTAGCGGCATTCGTAGCACTCTTAACTGCGTTCGCGTCGAAAGTCTGGCTACCCGCGTTGGGGCCTGTATTCGTTAGTAAGAGACTTGAGGGATGTATAAGCAGCAGAGGAATTGGTCTTACCTTCACACTTGACTGCCGTCGCAGGAGCGCGCTTGTCAATCTCCACGTAAACGGCATCCGTAGTGTTACGCTTGGCGCCGCTGAGATGCCCACTCGGCGCGTACACAGCATCTGTAGATGATGGCGCATGCTCGACATCCGTCGTAGATGGCGCGCGCTCGACATTCGTAGGCAGGGCGATGCCAACGCTGGCGACCATAAGCGCAAGAAGAGCCTGGGTGAAGTGCATCTTGTCTGGATTTGAAGTCGTGGAAGAAAGGTATTCGACGAGAGAAGTGTTTGATTGATTGGAGAGGAGTGTTTGGATGATTGAAGAGGAGTGTTTGGTTGATTGGAAAGAGTTGTTTGACTGATGCGGAGAGAGGATAACCTCAACGGCGTTTTATAATCTGCTTTGGGGATTCCCATCTATACTGCAGCCCCCAACTCATTCTATCTTAGGAGACGAAGAGTTGTAGAGGATTATAATACGACCCACGCGGCTGTGGGAAACCGTCTCATCTGATTACGGTTGATGCACAAAGCTGACATTCCTGAAGCTCGTCAATCACTGTATGGAGGCGACCAACAACGGCGATCATGATGTTGCTGATGCCTTGTGCTTTTTTTGTGCGCAGGCAACAGAGATCATCATGTGGAAGGTACAACGGTGATCTGAGCGGGGCTGGCGCCCTTAGCTGTGATCTCAGCGTGGTCGATGCCCGCGGCTTTTTTTGGTAGCCCCCAACGGCGATCGTGGCGGTGATGCCGCGGGTCCGTGTGGATGGTGAGGAGGTGAAGTGTCGGTCGTAACGCTGAGCCGAAGAGGCAGTAAACCCCCTGGTCGATCGCTCTCTGGACTGCGCAACAGCCGCGAAGCCGCAGTCCACCGGTGCGATCGTATCGATGTCGGTAATAGTCGTAGAAATGAAGTGAGAATGTCTCGCCACCAATATCGCTGCTGCTGCTAGGTCGATCGCTAGGCTGGATGCCGCTGGGTAGTCCGTAGAATGCCGCTGGGTAGCCGAGAATCGTGACGCCGAATGCCAGAGGGTAGCCGAGCTCTAAACGATGATGCAGACAGCCCCCCGCGTTGGGCTCCAAATGATGCCGCGGGTCCGTGTGGATGGTGAGGAGGTGAAATGTCGGTCGTAACGCTAAGCCGAAGAGGCAGTAAACCCCCTGGTCGATCGCACCTGCCAACAGCGGGGCGGATGGCTGTGTTACCGAAGTGGGCTCATCACGGGTTACTGCGATCAGCTCCTACCTTATATCTTGTTGCTTCTGTTACCTGCCACCACCACCTCATCATCTCCGTCTTCTTTGACCGTCTTCTCTGAAAATGTCGCAAGACTGGGCCTCGAAATTCGAGCAGGAGGGCCACTTTGGCTTTGACGCCGAAGACTGCAAAACCATCCCCATCCTGCGAGACCTCGTCGCAGCCAAGGACACGCCAGCCACAACAGCCTCGCGCGTCGCCGCCTTCTACGATGTCCGCCTCAAAGCCGGCAACAACGATATGCCCTACACCTTCTGGGTGCTCGTGTGCGAAATCATCGCCGTGCACGGCGCCGACAAGGGCATCCGCGAGCGCGTCACCCAGCTCCTGCTCAGCCTGACGCAAATCGTCGTCCTCGACGCCGCCGGCAAGCCCATCGTCGTTCCGGAGCTCGACAACGCGTACTGGAGCGAGCTACCGGGCTACACGCTGGCCTTTCGCGACAGAATGAACTGTGAGTTGCTGTTATCCTTTACAGAAAGTAGCTAACCCAAACAGGCATCCCTCCCACCGACATCATGGCCGATGACGACGAGGAGTGGGAGGAGTGGCAGCGGCGCTTCACGAATGGCAACGTCTTCCAGGCCGAGTGGCTGGCCAACGTCGCCGCCGCAGGCCCGGAAAGAGAGCACGGCTCGGCGCGCAACTATGCCGTCTGGAACCTCAGCGGCGCGCTCGAACCCGGCATCGCCGACACGCCGCTCGGCTACCGTCGCACCGAGATGTGGATTCCGCAGGCGGCGCAGTGGATTCTCATTGCCGGCCCGTGCATCTGGCAGCTGTGCCGCGACAACTACCGTAACGACGGCTCGCAGGCCCAAGAGCGCGCCCAGGAGGATGGCGCCGTCAGCGGCTACACATTCATGGGCCCCGAGTGGTTCAGCGTGGAGCGCTGGCAGTGGTGGCGGACGCGCTTCACCTACATTGCGGGGCTGGCGCAGGTGACGGCCGAGGTCAGGGAGTGGGCGACGAAAGCAGCGGCGAGGATGGAGGAGATTGAGCATGGCGGTTCGTAGGCACGAGGGTATACGAGTTATGATCACTTGAATTAGAACAATAGACGTGGAGTATGTATTAGCGGCAGAACAAGTGCATGCAGATGGAGCGTGTTCGTTTCCTACTTGAACAGTTGTTCCAACTGCCTCACCTATCCAATCCACCATACCGGCCGGCACTTTCAATTCAAGCCAATGCCACAGCTAATGTCACCATCTACTCGGGGAGCCTTGTTACCCGACCAAGAAACACGCCCACCTCACCCAACGCCGCCTTCTTACACCCCAAAAAACTCGCCCTTCGTCACCCACGCCGCCTTCCCCATCAACCAAACCTCCTGCACCCCATCACCCCCTCGGTTCAACACAACCTCGACCCCGATGAAACTCTGCCTCCCAATCTCCGTCCCCTCCTCGAGCTCAAACCTTACCCTTGCCCCACCCCTCCCCCTCCCCCTCTGCAGCGCCAGCCACGCACACAGCGCGCTCGCGCCGCTCCCACACGCCGGATCCTCCAGGCCGATCGCCACCATGCGCACGCGGAGCCTAACGACGTCATCGCCCGCGCCCACGCCGTCGTCCAGCACGCGGTAGTACATAACACCAACAAAACCCGGCGCCCAGCCGTCGTCCAGCGACACTTCCGGACTCGGGCCGGCGCGGACGGCGGCGAAGACGTCGGGCGGGTGAGCGGTCAGGTCGCACAGGACGTAGGTGACGCCGTTGACGATGGAGACGGTGGGGAAGGTCGTCGTTTGTAGGTTTTCCGGGTCGCCGCGCTCGACGAGGGTGCGTAGGGCGGGGGGCTGGGTTGCGAGCAGCTGGTGCCACGACGTCGTCGGCGCGGCGCGGTGGTGCTCGTGCACGTCGTGCGGGATGGACGCGGACACGAGGCGCGTGGCGGGGTCGTGGCGTAGGGAGACGGGGCCGGCGCGGGTGTGCAGCACGAGCTCGTTTCGGGCGGCGTTCTCCTCAGTACCGGGGGAGGAGGCGAGGGGAGGCAGCCCTTTGAGCAGGGAGAAGAGGTAGTGGCCGGTGCCGATCACGGGGTGTCCGGCAAAGACCATTTCGGCCTCGGGCGTGTAGATGTCGATGGCCCATGACGACGACGGGTCCGACGACCGGCGGTGGAGGAAGACGGTCTCGGAGAAGTTGAACTCGCGCGCTATCTGCTGCTTTCGGGACTTGGAGATGAAGTCGGCGTCCGGGAGGGTGACGATGGCGAGTTGGTTGCCGCGGAATCTGGGCGGGTGGTTGTTAGTCGTATGGATGGTGTTTTGATGTTGTTCTCTACCTCTCTTCGGTGAAAACGTCGAGCGTGACTGGGTGTTGTCAGCTGGCTGGATCTGAAAGGGTGGGCATGGGATCTCGCACCGAAAGGGATGATGGAAGTAGCCATTTTAGTGATGTTGGGATTATTGCTCATTGATGCACACACGGGACCAGCACTTGCTCTTAAAAGATAATAGGTGACTCATCTTGTCATAGGGCGTCATCGGGTTAGCCGAGAGGCGGGGGAAGTGCAGACATACCCAACGCCAGAACACCGGAATACTTCATGACATAGGCAATGTGACACGCGTGGAATTCAACATGTTGTTTGTACCAAATACTAACACTACTTCAAAAGGAACCTTCACTGATACCCAAGTACGTTCTGGGGCTGATCAAGTCCCGCACTCGGCCAAAAAACCACCTCAAACGCTCAGAAGGTCACCAAGGCCAACGGAGCCGTAGCAGTTGGCGCGTTCGGCACTGCAGTAGGCCTGGTTGGGGTCTCCAGTCGAGCGGCAAGCATCATACTCCTTCTCGCAGCACTCCTGCGCCTGGGCATTGCAAGCCGCAATATTCGGGTCCCCGGAGCTCAAGCAAGTGTTTTTTTTGTCCGCACACGCGGCCGCCGTTCCCGTGGCACTAGCAGTGGGGGCGGGAGCAGTGCTGCTCGCCCCGGTCTGGCTGGCTGGCGCAGTGGTGGCGGATGAAGCAGTGGGCACCGACGCGGAGGACGAAGAAGAAGTGGAGAGCAGACTGCCGAGGCCGACGGACCCGAAGCAGTTGGCGCGCTCCGCGCTGCAGTACGCCTGGTTGGGAGAGCCCGTCGAGCGGCAGCTGTCGTAGGCCTTTTCGCAGCACTCGGCGGCCTGCGCGTTGCACGCCGCGAGGTTGGGGTCGCCCGAGCCAAGACACTTGTTCTTCGCGTCCGAGCAGGTGGCAGCGGCCGCCGCCGTCGTTGTCGAGGCGGGGGCACTGCTGCTGGTGGTGGACGGCTTGATGCTGATGCTGCTGGATGAGGCTGATGGCACGACAGCGCTGCTACTCGTGCCAGAAGGCTTGGGGCACGCGGGCGCGGCGCCGAAGCTGGACTTGTTGCCCGTCTGGCAGTTGCTCAGCTGGGCGTTGCAGAAGGCCAGGTTCGGGTCGCCGGAGCTGCGGCACGCGTTGTCGATGGCGGTGCAGTCGGTGCCGTAGGTGAAGCCGGATGCGACCGTGGCGTCGCAGAAGGCGCGCTGGGCGGAGCAGAACGAGATGACGGGGCTGCCCGTAGAGCGGCACGCGTTCTCCTGCTGCTGGCAGGCGTTGCAGCTTGCCGATGCCGAAGGCACGGCTTGGGTGCTGGATGCCGAAGCCTTGGTGGTGGCGCTTGAAGGCTGGCTGGGTTTGCTGCTTGCTGCAGATGAAGGCTTGATGGGCGAAGACGAAGCAGGCGCAGTGAACGAGACGGGAACGCCGAGACCGACGCTGACGGTGGTGGTGGCCATGGGAAGGGTGACGTAGACCGTGGTGGGCTTGCAAGTATCCACACCGGTGGCCGACACAGTTTCATGCTTCGAGCTGGGCTGGGCTGGTGGGGCACTTGACGGAGGGGCACTGGCCGGAGGCTTGGAGTTCGCAGTCGACACAGACGTGACGGTGGAAATGACGGTGGTGGGAACGTGAGACTCGGTCATCCAGGTCGAGTATAGCGTCTTCGTGCCATCGTGGCCCGTCGCAGTTGAGCAGGGAACGGTAGTCAAGACGGTGGTGACGACCGTCGTTGTGTAGTACGACGTGGTTGCAATCTTCGAAGTCCCTGCAGACGGAGTGGGTGTTTGGGAGCAGCCGCCCTTGCACGATGTAATGGTCATGGTGCTGGTCGTCAACTGGGTGGTGATGTAGGTCGAAGACTTGTCGTCGGTCATGGTCTTGGTGACAGGGCACGTCGTGACCGTAGTGTAGATGGTAACATCTGTTGTGGACGGCTTCGGCGGCTCCTTGGTAGGGAGGCTGGAACTGGCAGCAGAAATGGAGCTACCACTAGAAACAGAGCTGGCACTCGAGGAAGAACCAATGCTCTTGGAGCTCGGTGGAATAATTGTGTCAATTGTGACGGGAGTTGTCGGGTACGTGACGTAGAGGCTGGATGAACCTTGGGAGACGCTCGGAGTGATAATTCCAGAGCTTGTTGGGTGGGTTTCCACGCTGTAAGCCTGCGAAGAGACGATGCTGACGGCCGAAGACGAAGGAGGAGGCTGAATAGGGCTCAATGGAGGAGGGGTATTAACGATGACAGATGAAGGGGGAGTTGCGCATGCAACCCCGGCCAGGACCGCAACGAAGAAGAAGCGGCGCATTTTGATAGCGATCGGTGCGACAGAGAAGGTGGATTGCTGGTAGATTTCTAGTGAGCGAGTGTTTTGTTGAGTGTGGACTTGAGGCTGGTGCTCACGCTGGAATAAATAGTTGACTTGCTCTGGAATCAATAAATATGATGATGCCATTGATCTGGCAATTTCCTGGCTATTTCCAAATGTACGACAGCGTTGTGGGGCACTCGTAGCATATACGGGCGCCGTGGCGCTTCGTATGTGATGGCGGCTGGAGTTGTGGAGTTGAATGGTAATATTCTCCGCCGATGCTGCTTGTCGAGTCTAGCAAACCGTATCGAGGCCGCTAACCGTCATGTGAGCTTCAGCGACCCGTTCCTGGCTTTCAAGTCGAGTTCTCGGATACGTTCCTTCCGGAAGTCCGCTCGCACTACGTTGGATGGGTACCTCCATCGATGCCACCCGCAATACAATCTGTAAGAATATTTTTCTTGGATTCAGCAGTTGCCGTTCCGTCCATCGGACTCTACATATGTGCGACAAGCCTACATGGTAGTTCCACGAAACCGTACCTACATGAATACCGATCAATTTAATATTAGTCCCGCATCGGTAGAGATCTCTAGTGTTGGAGACCGTGGACAATGTACATTGGAATCCCATGTAGAGATCACTTTTACGCACTGTCCTTCGCCATCGGGCGGCGGAGTGCGATGCCGCGTCAAACTACCACAAGCTTCCACGGATACGGCGGCCCGGCCGAGAGTGCCCCTCAATCCCGAGCGCATAGTGAGGGTCTTTACCAATAAGAGATGCCAGAATACGAACATCTGCTGGAGGTCAGGAGAGAATGGGTGGCTTCCGCACCAGCAGTGGTAAACACTTTCGTAGGTGGCGGAGCCAGTCCATGGTTAGGTGGTGTAGCGCTTTCTCAAGACGGGAAATCTTTGGTCTAGCGTTGCTATCTTTGGTGTCGCCTAGCAGTCGTTCCCCCAGAAATACGATGCGCTAGCTCGGCTGATCCACCGGGCACCCGTAACCTACCACAACGGCTGTTACTAGTCTCTGTATGAGCCTTTATATCATTTGCCCAGCCTCCGAAAGAACCATATGGAACTTATTCTTTGCGAAGTTGTGGCGAGATACATCGGAGCTACGAGCGGCTGCGGACTTCCCGATACGAGTGCCAATGGGATCGTCTCTCCTTTGCTCAATTTTTGGATTGCGCCAGTACAGGAACACATATCCCACGCATCAACAGGAAACTGTTACTTGATTGGAGTCTCATATGGCATTGGTTTTGACTGAACCTATGAGCTGCTTTCAATGTTCCTCAGAGTAGACTCAAACTCATCCCACACCTTGAGCACGATCTCCAGATGCTCCAACCCGAGCTTCCCGTCCCCACTCTTCGCCAAAGTCAGCGCCGTGTTCACCGCGTTAGAAATCTCCCTCCCGTTCATCTCCACGCGGTGCGTCACCTCCACCACGCTCTCGACATCCAAGTCCTTGTCGGCCGGCTCGACGCGCTCCAGCTGCTGCCTCCAAATCTGCTTCCTCCGCTGGGCATCGGGCGCGTAATACTGCAGGGCGAGGTGCAGACGCGAGCGGATGGCGGGATCGAAGATGGCGACGCGGTTGGAGGTCAGGAACAATATGCCCTGGAAGTACTCGAGCTGCTTGAGGAAAATAGCAACAAGATTGTTGTGGGCGAACTGGTCGGGACCGCTGCTTCGAGCCTCGAGGAAGACGTCGGCCTCGTCGATGAGGACGATGGCGTGCCAGATGGAGGCGTACGTGAGGAGGCCCTGCAGCTCCGACGAGATGCGGTGGCCGTAGCTGCCGAGCTCGCCTGTGGACACCTTAAGGAGCGGCCGCCGGGTCTGCTCGGCGACGAGCTCGGCGGTCAATGTCTTGCCGCTGCCGGGCGTGCCGTGCAGGAGGGCGATGAGACCCTTGCCTTTGAGGCTGGCTTCGTTGCGCGCGTTCTCCGGGAAGCGGTGGGAGGTGACGAGGGCTTGGATGAGGGAGCGCTGGGCGTCGGGGATGATAAGGGACGCCATGGCGTTGGGCACCCACTTGACCGGGGCGAGGCAGTCGATGAACAGCTTGCACCATTCCTTTGTCTCCAGCGAGAAGCCGAAGACGAAGGGAGGGCAGAACAGAGGGTCTGCGGTGGAGTTGGAGAATGCTGAAGGCTTTTGGCTGGGCTTGCCTCGACTGCAACCTCCCTCGCAGTCATCGTCATCATCGTCGTCGCTATCGTCGTCGAAACGGGAAGCCTGCTTTGATGCCTCTTCGATGAAGGTTTTCGGATCTACAACGACGCGGTGGGAGGCCGATCGAGGGAGCCAGATGCCGTCGAATGATGCACACTCGTTGTAGTAGTCGTACGGGGGCTTCTTCAGGAACAGGAACAGCCCCTCGTAGTCCCATGTACTGACGCCGGTGATGCCCAGGTAGCGGTTGCCTCGCTCCGTGAGCAGCTCCTTGATGTTTTCCTGCCCCTGCAAGAACTTCAACGGGAACAACGGGAGGTGGTCGATGGCAGTGCTCCCCGTGCCAACAAAAACCTCGCCCTGCCAAATCCTGATGCTGACGGTGGAGGTACCGGCTCTCACGCCGTCGCTGTTGGTGAACTCGCAAGTGACGTCGAAGAACTTCCCGCCCGGCATCACGCTCCCATACGCCGCCTTCTTGCACCGATACAGACGCGGGTGGCCGCATTCGGATGCAAACAAGACGTCGCCGGGTTTGAAGATTGCCCAGAGCAGGTTGAAGGTGATCATGCCCGACTGGGTCAGCGTTCGGAGGGCAGGACCATCATCGCCCATTTCCGTATCGAGGAAATCTAGAAGGAGGTTCGTGTGCGCCGTGACGGCCTCGGCCTCGGGGTGTGCGGACTCGACTGCCTTTGCCGCGTACTGGGCAAGCTCGTCCTTGTGGTGGTGCAGCATGGCATACGGTTTTTGGTAGATGACTGAGTCCGCTTCGCCAAACTTCAGGGATTCCGATGGGTAATACGTGACGACATCCTTGAGCGCGGCTCGGATGTGAGGCGAGTTGATCTCGACAGTTGTTTTCTCGAGATTCCTCTGGGCGTTGAAGGTTTGCTTGGTAACCAGAGCGTGGCCGGCGAAGTTCTTGTCGTTTTGAGGCTTGAAGTACTTGTCCTTCTCGATGATCTCGAGCTCTCCGTTCTCCTTGTCCGGGCGTTCAACGAGTGCTTTGATCGAGACCTTGGATCCGGGCATGTCCTTTTCCTCTTTGGATGAATTGTCGCCTTCGCTGTCTGAGCTGTCGGGTGTTTCTTGATCGGAAGTCTTGTCCGTGGTCTTCAAGAGCAGCTTGTAGAGGAGAGGTATGAACTCGTTCATAGTGCTGGGCGATGGCTCAACATCGTTCTTGGATACGGCGACGTCCTGCGACGGCATGGTGACAGTTGGCGTCTACGGGAAAGACGAGAGGGGAAGCGCGAATAAGTATGAAAAATGCAAAAAATTGAGAAGGTGACGCAATCAGCTGTAAAGGCTGATGCTGATGTCCCTGCTGGAGCTTGTGTGAGAAGGCAAAGAGGAACGCTTAAATAGAGAATGCATAGTATGGTTCGGGAAGGCAACAGCAGGCTGGAATGGCACACAGCCCCCACAACGGTGTTGGAATTAGTCCTAATCATCGCCTTCTTGGTCGCTACCGGTCCCACACCGCAGCTCCTGCGCCGGTAAGGCTGCGGTGTTGCATTTTAAAAAGGCCTAGCGCTGGGTGTGGCTGTGCACGCCATTGGCTTCTGCTCCTCTGCTGCCTGGCGTTGGGGGCCAGAATGACATCTCATTGGCGGCCTTGTCAATCTTAGCGTCTTCGACCACAATTGTTTCAAAACAAATGAGCTGTAGACAGTTGAATCGAAGTGCTGGATTACATCTGCGACACAAAGGCGCGCAATTGTCCGGATCAGGTTGATTCAACCAGCTACACCGCTCTGACCCGACGAAATACCGCCATGTCAGTAAGCTATCCAAAGACCTCACGAGTACTGCATCACAGGGAAGAAAAGATGTCTATCATTTGGGATATCTAAGCATGACAATGAAGAGACGTTCCCCGCAACGACGGCTCCCAGGAGCACAGGTGTTGGTCCATATTCCAGATCAACTTAGATAAAGTTGCCCGAGCCGTTGCAGCGAGAGAGCGGTGGGTTGTCACCCGGCTTGACGCACATGGAGGTGGCACCGGCGATCCACTTGACGCCGTTGTAGCTGCCCTCATCGTGGCTGTCGGCATACCAGGTGCCCGTCTCGGTGGTGGCGCCAATGCAGCCCTTGAACTGGCGGCCGGAGCGGCGGGTGGTGATGGGCTTGGTGATCATGACGCCACAGTTGCCGCTCTTGACGGTGCCCTTGGTGATGGTGGACGTCTGGGTGGTCCAGGTGCGGGTGTAGTCGACGCCGAGGGTGCCGCCGAGGCGGTCCTTGACGAACTTGAGGTCGACGCCCGCGCTGCCGCCGATGGCGTTGGACACGCTGTAGCCCGACGACACGCTGATGTCCATGTCGCCGACGGCGCACGCCACGGCCGACATCTGCACGTCCCAGTCGACGAACGTCTCCTCCTTGTCCGTGACCATGGAGAAGGTCTGGTCACACGACGCCTGGCGCTTCTCGAGGCTGTTGTACGGGACCGCCTCGAGGTCGGGGATGTCGCGAGCATCGACAGTGATCCAAGACGGGTCCAGCTCGGGCGCACCGATGGAGACGCCTTGAGCTTTCAGTTGCGAGAGGTAGGTGCTCTCCTTCATGACGTGTGCTGTCACAGCATAAGTAAATGCTGTGTCGACGAAGAGGTGTGAGGGAACTTACGAACGCCATCGATGGGAACGATCAGATCATCCGCCTGGAGGTTGTAGTCCTCGGTATACTCGACAGGCTTGCTGTCAAGAGGGCTGGCACCAACGATGGTGGCGAGAAGGAGAGTGGAAAGACCGAGGCGGTACATCATGATGGGAAGAATGGACAGGGTGTGCTGTGGAGATACCGCTCAACTGCAGAGACGGCGTGCGAGATTTATAGGCCATTGGGATTGAAGTCCATTGGTGTCCATGATTCCTGGAGTTCTATCTGCTGATTCAGTTGTATGCGACTAGACGCGACCCGGGGCGAAGCATTCTCGTGTTCGCGTCTCTCAGGCCTCCAGACTTGTTCCCCACAGTATGGCACGTCGGGTGAGCAGCGCACGATAAGGATGGGATCAGCAGGTACATCCAGAGCATCCGGAGCACAGCTGGGAAGTCGCGCGCCTGAATCTTCTTTCTTTAGAAACCAACGCACGTCCAAGCTTGGGCAATATCTATGTAACAGCACCCATCGCGACCCCCAAACCTAAATCCCAGTAAGCTTAAGCCATTCAAGAGGCTGAGAAGGCACGAATGCCGTCAATGTAAGCATACTGCGACCGGGAAGATGCGGCGAAATACAGTGCGCCACTCGCTTCGCGGCTCTTGGACTTTGTCGTGGCAGGGCTGTCCGTACGTCATTCGCGAGTCGCGGCGGCGCCAAACTGACTCTTGGTGTCGCCTATATGTGCCGGGCACTCTCCACGACTCAACGTTCTGCTGAGTAACCGATCTGGGGAATAGGCGCCCAACACCGCACGCCCCTTCCCGCGGCCATCTCATCACAGATACGAGACAAACGGGCACTACACAGCCAAACAGGCAAGATCTTCCGCAACCGGCAGCGACATCCGTTAACATATACCAGACAACAGCTAGAGGCATGAGTCGGATATCAAGAGACCACGGGGGGCGAAGGAGCGTTGAGCAAGTTGCAAAGAGCCGAGCTGTGCTGCTCCCATCCTGTGTCCTGTATATAATGCTCCGCTACGGTCCCGTCCATCTGCAACTCATCACTCGTCACTCACTATCACTTTCCAACATGCAGTTCTCCATCCTCGCCGTCCTCTCTTTGGCCACTGCGTAAGTTGGCCCTCTGACAACCTCCTTCACACCACTAAATCTAACCGTACTTTCTGCTTCAGGTCGTACGCAGCCCTCCACAACGCAGCGGCATGTGTCTCGAACCAGGTGTCGTCACCCGTTGGTGGCACCGCGTGGAGCGTCAGCTACAACTGGCAAACGTCGTATGAGGTGCTGCCCGACGCCACTAAGTGCGCCTGCGACCTCTACAGACTTCGCAACACCGGAGACAACCAGTGGGACCAGTGCCCCGACTGCACCTTTGTAAGTGCTTTATTCCCTTGTTCCTTGTGGTTTCTGCATGCTAATTCCGACAATGCAGGCCGACGGTCTTGCCTGCAGCTCGGCTGGCAAGCACATTGGTGGTGACGAGATGAACTACTACTGCACCAAGAAGTGCGGTGCGTCCGGCTCGGAGGCTGATTAAACGGCCGGGGTGACTCGCAGGTCGAGGTGGTTGGATAGATGGATGAACGGCTTATGGACAGGAGGCAATGAACACGCTACGTTTGTAGACGCGTAGACACGGGATGATATATCTCACGTCCAAATCAATGATATCAACAGTTTGAACCCTGATTGCGTCCAACACCATGTGCCAACGTCAGCGGCGTGCGGCTTCAAGTACCTACCCGACGAGCGAGGGACTCCCGCATCTCCGGGTAACCGCGCCGTTTCAAAAGCCGACGCCACGGCGTGCCCTGCGCTTGGCCGTCAGCCTTGGTCAGCCTTGTCGTGGCGTGGCGCGGCGTGGAGCCCCGCTGCCGGGGTCCCTCAGATCGGGCCATCCGGCGGTCCCAAGATGCGTGGGGTAAATGATAATTAATAAGGGGGGAGGCGGATGGAACAGCCACGAGATCTTGGGGCGCCGCCCACCGGAAATCCGTAGGTACGGCTTAGCGTTCGAGCTCGAGCCCTCGCATTCGGGCTTTGCTCGTTTCCCGTCGGCATGCTGCTGATTCGCGGATGGGATCTGCGGCTGCTGTACATAGGGGGGGCGTGTGTATCCGTTTGCGCCCCCACTTCTGGTGTCGTGGTGTGCGGTTTTCGTGCGTGCCGGGCCGGAGTCTGCATGCTGTGGTGGTACCTGCGCCCCGTTACTGAATCAGCGGGTATTTTAGTTGAATCGTGCTCATTCACCGACTGCACTGCGTCGCCGTATAGACCGTTCAAGGGAAAGGGGCGCTGACTTGTGCTTTGTGTTTGGAGCGGTTTGCTGTACATATCTGCAGCTGACATGGTGGAGCGTGGTTATTGACTCACCCGTTCAGCGGGAAGGGAATCCGCTCGCGGAATGGGTGCCCGCGACTGACAGTGAAAGAATAGGTACGTGCCCTCAACAATTTCATGGTATAACATACGTAGATGAGGCTCATCCTTTGCGATCATACTACAGCACACGTAGAAATACATAAGGTGATCTACGCCAATAGATGGTACGAAAACAGCCACCTCGGCGCAAGTGCTTTCGGAATGGGCTACCGCAGCGGAGACGCCATCCGCATTTACATATCGTATCAACATACCAAACCGAGACATAAATAGGCAATCTTTATCGGTAGTGGGTTGTACCTGCTAGCTTCTCTCTACAGCAATTTTACGTCCAACATGCCTTCCTCCTTTCCGGACTCTGTCATCATCGTTGGTGCCGGAGTCTTCGGCCTATCTACTGCACTCGCTATCGAGCGCCGCTTTCCTACCACTCTAATTACGGTGATCGACCGATTGATGCCCCCGGTTGTTGATGGCACAAGTGTGGATACCAGCAGGGTAATCCGTCCAGGTTGGTATTCCAGCTTTCAACAGTGTGTGCGAGACTGACCATGTACCTAGACTATGTCTATCAGGCCTACGAAAGGCTGGCGGTGAAGTCGCAGACTCTAATCAAGAATGACCCCTATCTAGCACCGCATTACTTCGAGCGCGGATTCGCCTTCTGCACCGACGGAAAGCCCGGTGAACTAGACACACTGTGGAATCAAATGTTTGACAAGGTGAAGACGGAGCAACCCAAGCAAAAGTGGCAGAACTTGGCGAACCACGGCGAGATCTTCGACCATTTGCACCGCAGCCATGCAACGCCTGTAAGCGAGGGGATGCTGGGCCGCCAAAGGAGCTGAGTCAAAGGATACACCAGCAAGCGCTGCGCCACGTTCGACGCCGAAGCCATGGTGAAAGTCTACTACGACCGCTGTAAGGCCAAGCCCAACATTGAGTTCAGCATTGGCACACCGGTGCAGAGCCTTCTGTACAGCGAAGACCGTTCTTGTGTGGAGGTCGTCATCCTCGAGAACAGCCAAGAGCTTCGCACCGAGAAGACGATTCTCGCGACTGGAACGTGGTCTGGTCGCCTCGTCGGGCTCGATCAGCAATTGGAAGCCAACGCCGTACCCCTCGCCTACATCCGACTTACGCCCGCCGAGTACGAAAAGTACAAGGATATCGCCTGCCACGCCAATCTGTCGACCGGCTTCAATCTGCTCATTCCAGTCGGGGGCCTTCTTAAGATTCTCAGACGTTCCGCTGGCATTCGTAACATGATAACGCTCCAAGATCCCGAGGACCCCACGAGCACATACCAGCCGTCCTACCCACGCACCAAGGTTGACGACCCTTCGCAGGCTCTTTCCTTCAATGTGGAGACGAGCCTGCGGGACGAGCTTCGCGGAATCTTCCCGGGACTCGCTGATCGTCCCTTTGAGCGCACAAAAATCTGCTCGTGAGCGTTCTCGGTATCCAGATCCTCGACACAAAAACTGACAAATGTGACTCCAGGCAGACAACCAACGGAAACTTCCTCATCTGTCGCCATCCGCGCTACGATGGGCTGCATCTTGCAACTGGAGGTTGACTGCATGGCTGGAAGTTCTTGCCGCTTCTGGGAGAATTTGTGGTCGATTCGCTTACTGGGGGATTGGAGGGTGGCTTGGCGGAGAAATGGTCCTGGAAGAGCAAAGCCGAGGCCAAGCCCAAAAAGTATGGCTTCATGATGTCCAGCAGGCAGTGGGAGCTCTGTGACATTACCTGCCGATCCCTTAAATAGCCTTGGACGGAAGAAGCACAGCGCCGAATGGAAAAGCGGGCCGGGAGCCGATAGGCATTCCGCATCTTTCCCCGCCCGTCACTTTGCCTCTACCCATTGAGCCATTCCATCTGATTCGAACATGGAAGCGAATGCCGTAGCATCTCTGCCTTCTCGCCGAAAACAAAGAGCCAACACAGCGTAGGAGCCGCTCCCCAGCAGAGGCTATCTTTGGTTGTTAATTCTCCCCAAGTTGCCAAAGATGTCGCCGCAGAAAAATCAAGTGCTCCGGTCGACAGCCATGTGAGAAATGGACCCAGCGCTATTTTAGATGCATTATGAGGCAGAAGGGAGGAGGCTGGTTGTATCAGAAAAGTAAGCAGTGCATACAGCGACTCTGCTTATCTTTACGTGAGTTTCCCGTGTTGATGATGATAGCCATGTACAGAGCCTTATTACTTGGTAGGCTGGCCAAGCTCTTCGGCTCGCACTGTCACACGGTCTCCATAGATCATGGGATGGCCAAGGGGACGATATCACCCGTCAGCTAAGGATTTGGTGGACGGTTTACACCCTGGACCGGAATTTCTCGTCTCTGATGGGCAACCCGACGTCCATCCAGGACCGAGACATTATGACTTCCCTACCCACATCACATGGCTCCACAACTCCGAGGATCCACGTCCAGCTTTCCTGGGCCATAGCTCAGATTTTAGATGGTACGTTTTGCATCATTATCCGGTTTCCGCACTCGTTTACAGTCAAAACAGGCGTGTACGGCGAAGGTGGAAGACTGGGGGCAACGTTCCTCGGGGCCACGCAAACCGCACTGAGAAACATCGCCGCACTTACAGCCGAGCTCCAAGCGGTAGCTCCTTTGAAGCCTCACGCTTCTTTCGGTGGCGTCTCCCGGATCTCTGCCTACCTCAACATGGCATACCACCACGCAAGCTGCTTCCGCTGCCCAAACATCTTGACAAACACCTGCTCACCAAGCATCCCAGTGCGCCCTCCTTGCCACCTGACCCGTCGTCTTCCACCTCGACCCGCAGCTTGCAGCTTGGTTCATCTCATCCCATCAGTTCCCTTGAAGAAAGCCGCCGGCAACCAGCAAAGTTGGCTTGTAGCGAGCATGTGCCGAGCCTTTGGTTATGCCACGCAAGCGCGGGAGGAGATGGTCAATCAATAGCATACTCTGCATTCGGTAGATTGGAAGTGATCATCAACGGCGATTTGTATGTACATCAATCATGTCGTATCGACAGGGCCAACCGTACTACCTAAAACCCCAGCGACGGGGCCTCGTTGATGCCCGAGTCCGTGCAGTCAATCGTCTGCTCCTTCTTGGTGCACGCGTGCAGGGCCTGCGTCATGTCGTAGTTGGAGCAGCCAATTGTGGTGTAGAAGTTCATGTGGGCTCGATTGTTTGCGTCGCGAGAACATTCCCAAGAGGTCACAACGCCGCACCTGCCACGGATGTTGTCGAGACAGCCGTTGCCGCACTTCTTGTTGTAGTACGCATCATTGTCGAGGTAGATGGACCAGCGTATGTCCGAGCCGCCATACAAGCTCTTGCATTGATTGTCGCGGCGGACGAGCTGGTGGACGTCGTTGTTGGGGCTGGAAACAGGGCTGGCCACGGCGCCGAGGGTGCCAATGACAAGGGTGAGGACTGCTGAAGCGTACATGGCTGCGGATAACTAGAGTCGATACTGTGAGAATGGCTCGTGGCAAAAAGCGGTTGAAATGCTCACACGTTGCTGTACAGAGGTCGACTGCCTGAAGCTGAGTGCTTGAATCGGTTGTTGGGATTTACCTGGGGTTGGTGAGTGGTTACAAGGCATATCCATATGGCTTTATTTATACTTGATGGAAACAATCAAGTCTACCTGCGTCGCATAGGTCGTGGCCCCCAAAGTGGATCTCGACAAGTTGTGGGAGCATTGGCCATTGTGCGACTGGAACCAATTACAAGTGGAGTCCAGACTGGAGCCACAGGGTCGTATCGCATCGATAGGAACAGAAAAGTCTTACGACCACGTCAGCCGTTCTCCCTTTTGGGGCAACTTTTCATCCGTGCATCTGGACATTTACGCACATACAATCCTTCCCGTGCTTGTTGACAGCGCCAGTGCCCATTGTTGGCCTCGTTCCAAGTTACCGCCCATATAGGTCCCAACACGCCGTGACCTAAACTGCCGTTTTAAGGCTTTTGGCCGCAGGATTTACCCACAATCCAGAACTTCTCCTGATACTAGTGAGATGTCTCTCTACATGTCCTCGAGTTTGACTGGTACCTTTCAGACCCCACGAACGAAAACCACTCGAGGCCGGGATGTAACCTACCACTGCGTAGTTACATCCGCCAAATTTGTTAAATCATCCATCGTCGCTGCCAGCCCATTCGACTGGTTCGCATGGAATCTCGCGCCATACAGCGTACCCACCTGACTCCTCACCAACATTCAAAGCTACTCCTTCAGAAACTCCAACAGCAATGCCCCCTTCACCGACTTCTGGCCCTTAGCAACAACAGGTTGAAAGCGAAGCAGGCGAGACCGGTTGTAAGGAAAGGAGTAGAAGGATGCTAAGGGGACCATCAATGGGTCCAAGCTTTTCTACCAGCAAGTGCCTCACGGCTCTTCGCCCCGCTGACCTGGGCATCATGCTCTCTTCCTTTCGCCGAAATGCCGGATGTACCGGAAAGACGTTGGTGTACGTTGCGGAAACTCACGATACAATTTGAGCTCTGGTTCTATAAAAGACTTGATTGATTGGATGGATTAACTGGAAGCCCACTCTTCCCCTTCCCCATCACACTGTGACGCTTCGCACTCTGCTCCCCGCCCTTAGCTTCCCAGAGCACTCCCCCTTAGAGACCCAGCGCAACAATTACGCTACTTGTACTTGATTCCAGCTTGACACCCCCCATTAAGAATATAAAGATTCCATCTCGAGTATCGAGCTCTCATCCTACCGAACAGGTCACATTCATTGTCCGCCTTGGCGAGCTCCTCTTCAAACCCCCTGATGTAATCTTCCGTGCTCGTCAGCATAGACATGGCAACCGCTTCGTCGGGCTCCGAGGTCGGCGTGAACGTGTGGCCCGGAACAACAATCTTCGGCTTCAACGCCGCAATCTGCGCCAGCGCGTCAACCCATCGGTCCCGCTTCTCCTGCGTGCAAGCTTCGCCGAGCCACTGGTGGCAGTCTGCGTTGTAAACGATGTCGTCGGCGACGACCAAGTCCAGCTCGGGCACGTGCACGAACGAGTTGGCGTGGGTGTCTCCGTGCGGCACGTCAATCGCCCTGACCGGGTGGCCGTCCAGGTCGATCTCGTTGGACGGCGGCAGCGCCACGAAGTCGACTTTGGCCTGATCCTCGTCCGGCAGGCCCGTGCCGTCCGCCGCGGGGGGGAATGCGAGCTTCCAAAGGCCGTCGTACGTCGGAGGAGCGTACTGCTCGGCGATGCCTCCGACCACGCTCCTGGTGCCGGTGGCCGTGATGCTGGGGAAGCTTTGCTTCAGGACGGGCAGCCCGAGGAAGTGGTCCCCGTGTGCGTGCGAGGCGATGAAGTGCTTCAACGTGCAGCCGACTGGCAGTGTCGCTCTGATCCACGATGCCAGGTCGGCTGTCGGACCAACGCTCGCGGGACAGTCCACGAGGATTGCGGTTTTGGACGTGTATACAAGTGTGCAAGAGAGCGGGGACCAAAGCCCGGCATCGTTTGACGGTTGATCCGGGGAGGGCGCCGCGGTAGGGATTGGATGTGAAGTGTAAATTGCGAACTTGATGGCCATGTGTGCAATGCCTGCTGTCGCCCGATGTTAAGTAATGCAGCGAGATGACCAAGAGGCCTGGCTCTTTCAAGGTGAGATAGTAAAGGGTAGCATCCCACTGCAACTACCGTAAGCTCGATGGAGTGGTTGGTTGGTAGGTGCCGGAATTTCCATTACTGAACAGTAAGAACTAACGAGAGACAAAATAAAACCCCGCCTCGCTTCAATTAAGTGATCAAACTATCAGCGGATGTGTCGGTTTGATCTAGATTTATAAGCAGCTCTCGGGCTGATGATCATATATTCTCGGCTGTGGTCTCGATTTGTTATCAAAGGATGCCTTGTGGGGGTAAGCAAGAGCTACAGAAACAATCAGTAATTATAATTCGAAGTCACGTGCAAAATCGTGTCAGGCAATGATATCATACGCATCATGCCAACGCTCCTGGTCTATAAATATTGCTTGCGGACGCCAGTACTGCGGCCACAATCAACTTCACTTTACTCCCAGAGAAACACCTTTGCGTCTCTTTTCCAAATACGCCATGGCCCAGCAGTCCTTGAAAAATGTGTTGGTCGTCGGAGCAGGCGGAAACGTGGCCAGGTCCGCAATCAAAGCCTTGCTCCAAGAGAACTTCACCGTCACTGGGCTTACTCGAGACTCTTCTACGGCTACGCTTCCGGATGGTGTGAGACACCTGAGATCCGATTTTTCCGGACCGTCCCTCGTGGAGGCTTTCCAAGGTCAAGACGCCATCATCAGCACCGTTTCGAGCATCGCTCCGGCGGGCGCCCTATCCTTTCAGAAGTCCCTGATCGACGCCGCAATTGCGGCCGGTGTCAAGGTTTTCATCCCCTCCGAATTCGGGGTTGACACCTCGGACCGCTCTGCACCGGAGAAGATTCCATTCCTTGCGGACAAGATCGATACCGCCGACTACCTCAGAACGCAGCAGGACAAGATTTCCTGGACGGTATTATGCACGGGAGCCATGTTCGACTGGGGTTTCAATATCCCAGGTTTCGGGGGATGGAACTTGGCGGCCCGCACTGTCACCATCTTCGACGGCGGCGACATTCCCTACGAGGCTACGAACCTTGATCAAGCTGGCCGAGCCATAGCGGAGATTCTGAAGAAGCCGGAGCTTACCAAAAATCAATACGTCTACGTGAACAGTTTCACAGTCACGCAGAATGAGATTCTCCGGGCGCTTGAGAAATCTACGGGTGCGAAGTTCACGGTCTCGGAGGGAACCGTTTCAGAATTGTGGGAAGGCGGTGCTGCGAAGGTGAGGGAGGGTCAGCCCTTTGGTGCGTTGGATATGATCGCTGGAACCTTCTATGGCAACGAAAAACTGGCTCGATTCTCCATCACGAAGGGACTCTGGAATGAGAAGTTGGGCCTGCCCCAGGAGAATTTGGAGGAATTTGTGCGGGCTCATTTGGCATCAAAGCTGTAGCACTACTCATCGAACTCATGCAATAAACATGTCTGTTTTCAAGAACCCAAAAACCACGAAAGACGCAACAGGAGTGCTTCTGCAGTGATTGTTTGTGTTGACGGGTTACTTCAATCTCACAGCATCGCAACACAACAATCTGTCCAGTCTCTTCTACATGACACTGGATTCCACTCACGGACTGGTTGACGCTAGGTATATTTCGAACAGGACTCTTGCTTTCTTATACCACACGGACATTACTGAATGGTAACATCGACTTGCTGAAATTCGTGATCAGCATGCGGAAGGATATCCCGAGACGTCAATGACTGCGCTCCGCAGCGCCGCATGAACGTCCTCAAGGCGGAAGCCCCAACTGGTCCCGACACATCCGGCATTCCTGACAAGAGCTTGAGCGGCGGTCAGTATCAGCATACGCTGCGCAGCTACCGCCCAATCCAGGACCATACCTGTAGTGAGTTTTCCCAAGTCAAGAACGAGCGTTCTTCCCCGCAAGAAGGCGCCAGGGCTCGCTGCGGACAAGTCCACAGGCGGAGGCGACTCGGGGCCCGCCAGCCACGGCGTCGAGAAGTCGCAAAACCGATCCCAATCCAAACCGTCAAGCTCTTCCGTGACGTGGACGGCAACGCCCGGCCGCACGCCGCGCACCCAACCCGCGGCGGGCGGCCTCTCGGGCACGCCGATGCTGGTCGAGGCCACGGCCATCTCGCAATCGCCGTCCAGCAGGCCGCGCAGCACGGCCTCGCCAGGCGCCTCGGGATCCGCGCGGGAGAAGACGGTCTCGAGCAGCTCGCCGTCCACCTCGACCTGCGCCACCGACGCCGCGGCGCCGTCGTCGACGACCGGCCGCACGCCCAGCGCCGCCAGGTACCTCTCCACGTCCTGGCTGTCGAGCCACACGCCCTCGTACTTGCTCGCGTCGGCCTCGAGCTCGGGCGTCGAGCGCAACCCCAGCGTCTCCAGCGCCGCCCGCACGGTGCGGACGTTGTCGTCGCGGCTGCGCGGCACGAGCCGCTGCAGATCCGCCGTTGTTGCGAAGTGCTGGCCCGCGCCGCCGAGATGCAGCGTCAGCGCGCTGAACGGCCGGATGGCGGGGGCGCGCAGCACGGCGGCGAACAGGGCCAGCAGCGTGGCGTGGTCGGCGAAGTGGCGGCAGATGCAGAACAGGCGCTGGTACGCGGCGGGCCAGATGGTGGTGGTGGTGGTGGTGGTGGTGGTGGACATGGTCGACAGCACGTGGTAGGCGCGCTCGAGGGCGGCGCGCTCGAGGCGGGCGCCGAAGGTGGGCTCGCGGAACGAGTACGTGAAGGGCGGCTGGAGCGTGAGGGCGGTGGGCGAGCACGCTGTGGTGTCGTCGTCGTCGTTGGATTCCTCGTCTGCGCCGATGTATTCCAGCCTGTAGCCGAACGTGAGCTCTTCAGCATCGACGGTGCGGTGCAGTTGACGGGTTGTCTCTGGCTGCGGTGGTGGTTTCGTCTCGGGCAGTGGGGTTGCCTTGTCCGAGCTTGTCTGCTTGGGATCACCATCTTCCACGCTACCGTTGCTTTCTGTTGCTGCGGATGCGTATAAGCTTGTAATCTGCGACGCTGCTTCTTCCAGCTTCCTCTCGAGCTCGGGCCGGGCAGCGAATGATGCTGACGCTACGGCGCGGTTTCTGAACTGCATGAATGAGCAGTTCATATCGGTAGCCAAGGACCTCAGCTTGTCAACGTGCTTTTGCAAGGTTGCAATCGTGTTTCCTTCTCGTTTTCGGTACGCCCGCTGTGCCAGTCGTACTTGTGCTCGACGACGCTGCATGGTTGTCAGCAATATGAGGAAAAGACTCCAACAGCATGCATCCTATGCCAAACGAAGTGTACATTCTGAAAGGGATGCCATCGGCCCACGGGATTGGAGGCTCTACTTACTTCTTCGGGCGTTTCATGCGTCATATTCACTACAGGTCTTCCCCGCTTCCTTTTTGGGATGTTGCCCGGTCCATCGCCCCTGGACGAAATGCTCCCTACTACCATGCTCATGTCTATGTCGACTTTTGGACGGTTCTGTCAAAGGTGAGAGGCAGATGACGTAACCGGATGGGCTCTAACCAACCGATGTACTGGAATAGACCTGAATTGCAGTGTATGAATGCGAGTATATCTTTTCAGAAGCGCACCACCGATTGAGCCTTTATCACACGCGCTACTGGAGCCGGGAAGGATATGTTCGGCTAGGTCGAACGGACGATCCCTGGCCGAGAAGGTTGTGGTGTGTAGATACTCCGATGGCTGATCAATCAGTCGTCCTGTACGTTGTGTAAGCTTTGTGGAAGCGGCATGAAGGATTTGGTGTGGTTGGAACCGTCCTCGGTTGTTCAGTAATCTAAATGCAGCGGGTAAATCTACTTGCCCACCGTCCTAGACAAGCAACGACTAATGTCGACACGGTTAGCAGACGCTTCTACTAAGGGACCTAGTATTAAGAACGCACTCCTTTAATAGAAAGCGAGAGGTGAAGGAAAGCGCATGCGTCGTCAAAGGCCTCACGTATAAAGTCACGTGCGCTGCACCTGTGCCGATGAAATCCTGCGTATTGTCGGCCTAGATTTTGCTCCGCGGCTAACTTGTATCCTTCTAGCACATTTCTTTGACTAGCCGTAATCCATGCGGTGCGGCAGCTTTGTCAGCACATCACAACCCGGGGATGCATTTCAACAATACTTTTCGCTGACCACGCCCAGCCTTAGAACATACAGACGTCAACCCCAATTCTCGACATGCAACAAAGCCAGCACGCATAAGGCACTCTTGAGCGCGATACGAGCCAGCATCTCTCGCAAGTTACACTTGGCCATCTATCCGAGGTCAAACCCGAACATCACCGTCCTGAAGCAGTACCAGGCCATGCATATCCCGAGCTGGCTTATTACAGCGTTGGCGTCGACGTACCAAAAACAGCAAGGACATTTGGGCTGTGCAAGAGAATACAGTCATCGCTCACGCCCATTGACACAACCAGAAAACGGACTTCCACGTCCGCTGATATCCGCCACAGAGAGCAGCATTCGCGCGCTGTACGCCGAAAACTCGCTCGAAGGCCATGACTGGGCATCAGCAGACCCACCGAGTGACATTTGGATGCCAGTCTCAGTTTTCATTGCCCACAGCGCGACGACTGCGAGAGGACGGCGACGAAGTAAATCTCATATTCAATCTACCATCGCCCCTCGCCAGGAACCACATGAGCGGCGCCAGGCCATGTCCGCTCACGATTCGACTCCCTTGATGACAACCGGCCAGCTATCGTCCGAGCTTCCCACGCCTTCCGAGTTCCACACCAGGCTGTAGATGCCGCTCGTGCCCGTCGACTCGGCCCAGAACTGCGCCTTGAGCTGCGAGTCGTTGTTGTACACCAGCTCGCGTTTGGTGCCTCCATATTTGAATCCGAGAACCGTCATCTAAAATTGTTCTCAAGTATATCTAGAGGTATATGAAAGCCGTAACAAATTATAAAACAGTCAGCCCGAAAAAGATAGAAAAATCCACCTCAAACACAGAACTCAATATTTGTTGAGTTCTTCCTCTGTCCATTCCCACAGTCTCTCCGCAAGCTTGTCATCTTTTGCGGTTTTGTCAAGGCTTGTAGACAGTTTACCCACGGGCTCGTACATCTGGCCGTTGCTCTCCTTAGGGACCTCCCCGCACGCGGCCCAGAGCTGGTTGTGCGCCCCCTCCTCGGCTGGTACCATGACCCATCTTGCCGTCGCTTGGATGATGGCCTTGTTGATGAGACTCGATTCTCCCGTCAGACCCGTGGAGACAACGCCCGGGTGGATGGCCAGCGAGGTAATCTGCGGGTATCGGCGGGCCAGTTCGCGGGCGTAGAGGAGATTTGCAAGCTTGCTCTGCCCGTAGCGGATGAAGGGCCCAAAGAAGGCAATGTCCTGCACCGTTCTGAGCTTGTCGAACGCGATGCCGCCGCTCGGGTGCATCCTGTGTCCGAGCGAGGTGAGGATTACGATGCGCACGTCGGCTTCGGGCTGTTGGCTGGTCTTGACGAGCAACGGGAGCAGCTTCTTGATCAGCAGCGCGTGGCCGACGTGGTTGGTGCCGAACTGGACTTCGTAGCCGTCGGCGGTGAGACCGGGGGGCACCGCCATAATGCCCGCGTTGCACATGAGAACATCGAGGCGGTCTGACTGGTCGAGAAACTGCTGAGCGGCGGCGGCGGCGGACTGGAGCGACGCCAGGTCGCATTGGACGAAATGCAGCGGAGGCGCATCGGGTGTGCTGGCTTTCACTTTCTCAATCACTCCCTCGGCGTTCTTCGAGTTGCGGCCGCTAAAGTAGATGGCACGAGGGTGTTTTTGAGCCAACTGGATGACAGATTCAGCCCCAAGGCCACCAGTTCCTGTACGCAATGAGCCAAGCACAATTTCGAATTTATGGGGGGTTCGACTGTACCTCCAGTAATGAAAATGACCTTTCCCGACAGGTCGGAGATGTCTGTCTTGGGGCTGAAATTTAACGGAGGCATTATTGTAGTGGCTGCGATGAATTGTGATGATGAAGGGGGTTTGCGACGAACTACATGGCTGTATTTATTCTCAAGCATGGACGGATGAATAACGACCCATCGAAAAGTCGGATGAATCCCCCGGTCGTGATATGCTGACAGAGCTGCTGCGCCACAGGGTTCGCTGTAGCCTTGGACGACTGGCCAATAAAACATCGCGGAGGAATGTGAAGGATTTGGGCCGCGGAGCAACAATCAGGCCGTAAACGCGTATCAATCAGGCAGCACAATTAACATGCAGCCAATGGGTATATGCACTCGTCCCAGCTGTCGAGGTCTTTTCTTTCACCTCGCTGTTCAAGCTGCACCACCAATCAAAGCGCAATTCGCATGTCTGTATCATCTAGCCACATATTGCGGCCTTTACTGAGATCTGTTCCCCAGGATCACCTGCTCCACCATATCCTCACCCTCTACGCGCTTGGCACCAGCCCTGAACAGATACAAGCCGCATACGATGAAGAAGTGAAAGCCCAACGAATTGCCTTTCCCCCTTACCAGAAAATCATCGACGTGCTCGTACACCGGCCGGCTCGCCGGTGTGGGTCAGGGGTGCGGGTTTCGAGGCGTGGGCTGGTGTTCCGCTGAGAAATGGCAAAGAAAGTTCCCAATAGGCTTGTCAAGAGACGGACTACTAGTTTCATAGACTATCAGTGAAACCCAAAGGCTCTAATGACACGCAATTAGTACTAAGGCTATGTAGTCTCGCACATGACAACACACTAGATAATCATTAACGATTCGTCGTGGATCCGTTCCTCAATTGTCTTCTTATTGATATATCAGGTCTCAACCCTTACTTTTCCCTCATAACCTAACGCTCTGCTATAGTCCTTGACCAATCCAGAGCTTAATTGTCCCACTTCGTCCTGCTCTCCCAGTCGGGCTCCACAATCTCGATCTCCCTGGCGTCCGGACCCTGCTCGTACAGTGTCCAAGCCCTCTCCGCTATATTCTTCGGGTTGGTTCGCTCGGCCCCGGGGCTGACGAAGCCTCCGACGAGAATCATGGCGCAATGGATGCCCGAGCTCCGGAACATCTTGTGGAACGTACACACGAGGTTGTACTGCGCGGCTTTGACGGCGGAAAGAGAAAACAGAGGCGGGTACGGGTCCCTGTGAAGAAAGCCGCCGGTGACCAGCAAAGTCGGCTTGTAGCCAGGCTGTGTCGAGCCTTTGGCCATGTCAAGGAAGCGCGGGATGATCCACTGCGCGACGGTATACAAGGAAGACACGGCAAGCTGGGAGAAATTAGTAAATGGAATTTCTCGTCAAACACAGGAGTTCCGTCGGCGTCATCGATCAGGGGGGGCCGCCTACCTTGAAATCCTGCTCCAGCTCTCCGACGGAGAAGGTCAGCACGTCGCTCTCGCCCACGCGTGCCGCGTTGAAGAGAATGGTTTCCACGACGACGCCGCGTTCGCGCAGCTGGCGGTCGACCTGGGCGAGCGCTCCCGCCAGGCTCTCTCCGTTGGAGAGATCGGCTGGTACGGTAGACACAAAAGCCTGCGGTGCCGCTGATTTGACTTCGGCCGCGTCTTCCTCGAGACGGGACGGGTTCCGCGATAGAAGGACCACGTGATGGAAGCCGCGCGAGGCGAAGAGAGAGGAGATGTGCCGGCCGATGCCTGGCCCGGAGCCGAAGACGATGAGAGCGCCATGGGAAGACGAGGTGGCCATGATGCTGTTGGAACGATGCGACAATGTAGTGCCATGGCCAGGATGTGATGCGAAACAGAGAGTTTATAAGTTGCAGCTTGAACACGTCGTCAGGGCCATTTCCATGGTGGTAGCCTGGCGCTTCTGGTGGTGTAAGCAGATGTGGTTATCCGACGGGTAAGCATTACCCGGGCGATGGTAACAAATATGTCATCGGGTAACGGCTTCGGGACGAGCCAGTTCACTAATAAATGCCTCCTCATCCGGAGACCTCGCCGACCGTTGAGACCCAGTGACAAAGTCGAAACATGGATTATTGAATAGTAAACAAGGCGCACGTGACTCACATGAGCCACGAATTTGCCGCACATGGTCCTCACAGGGCAAGGGCCTCTGCTACTCCTGTCGGCTTTGACACGCTTATACAGCAGCTTTGAAGTGAGGTTACCTCCAGATCGGGGTGAACTCGTACGTCCATTGGCTTCGACGGCGAGCGTGGCGAGGCTGTTAAAGGTGGCACAGCCGGGGCGAGGTAGTACTTACAGTGAGACGAAGATGAAGAGGGAGAAGAGGAAGACGTCAACAGCAGCCGCTGTATCCAACCCGAAAGAATAACAGTAGACAGGTCAGTCTATCTCGCTTCCGATGTACCATTCTATCCAGCCACAATTCCATGTACAACCAATTTTCGATGGACCCCCTCGCACCCAATGAACTCCACAAACCAGCTCAACACAGCGGGCGTTCCCTAATAAAAAGGCCCAAAACGGTCCCTATAGTCGACAAGCTCAGGGACATGACTGCTTCACCGTCAGACCAACCGCATCGACATCAGGACCATCAACTTACCGTACGCCCCCCGAAACCCTTGCACGTACACATGGACGATCCTCTCCTTGACGCTCCCGCGCAGCCTTTGCAGGAAACCAATGTCCTCCAAACACCTGCGGAGGAAGTCGTCGCGGTCGGGAAAGTCGGGGCCCACGACGCCCTGCAGCCCGCGGTGCACGATGGTCTGCAGCACGGCGGCGCTCGACGCCATGCCGACCAGGGCGCCGACGCCGCCCGCCAGGTACATGGTCGAGCTGGCGATGGCGACGTGCGCGGGCGCGACCGACGCCGTCATGGCGATGAAGAGGGCCGACGCCGCCATGCCGGTGCCGAAGCCGCTGGTAAAGCGTCAGTTTCGGTCTGTCTCTCTCTCTCTCTCTCTCTCTCTCTCTCTCTCTCACACACAGAAGAAGCGAACGAACTTACCCCGGAACGACATACAAACTCTCCCACCCGCCCGCGCGCCCGCTGCCGTCCCACCTTAGCAGCATGAGCACATAGCACGCCGACGTGCACACGGTGCCCAGGGTGACGAGGGCCTTGTACCTTCCCGTCCGGGCAATCGCCGCGCCGCTCAGCAGGCCGCTCGCGGTGTTGCCCAGGACGGCGGGAAACAGGTGGGCGCCGGCCCTGGTGGCGCTCAGGCCGTCGGTGATCTGGAAGTAGAGGGGGACGGTGAACATCATGCCGCCCTGCGCCGCGACCTGCAGCGCCATGATGACGAGCGCGATGCTGGTGTCGCGCGAGCGGAAGATGGCGAGGGGGAGGACGGAGGAGGACCCCGCGCGCCGCTCGAAGTGGATGAAGAGGGTGCCCGTCACGATGGCGCTGCCGAGCAGGATGGGGATGAGGGGGTGCGACCAGGGGATTTTTTGGCCGCCGAGCTCGAGCGGGAACATTAGGAGGAGAATCGTGGCTGTTAGCGCGACGGAGCCGAGTATGTCGAGCCGTGAGAAGATGCTGGGTTGCTTGGCGGGAGGTGCGGAGGCATCGTCGTCGTCGTCGTCGTCGGTGGCCGAGGCGTCTTCCTGCGTGTGGGACGGCACGAGGAGCCATGCGAGCGCGATTGCTACGACCATCGGCGGGACTTGCGCGAGAAATGTCCTGCGAGTGGGTGAGCGTCAAGTGATGCAGCAGAGGGGAGCGTCTCACCATCGCCAGCCGATGGTGTCGGCGAACCAGCCGCCCACGGGGCCGCCCAGGCTTCTGCCCGTCGTGGAGATGATGTTGACGTAGCTGCGCCAGGACGCTACATCGCGGAGTGGCACCAGGTCTGGAGATAACAGGTAGGTAAGCCGGGGATGGGGGCATGGAGAGAGGTGGGTTACACACCGGTGATGATGATGGAGACCAGCGCGCTCATGCCCGCGCTTCCGATGCCCGACAGTATGCGGCCGAGGATCACGATGCCCAATGACGGCGCGATGCCGCTGGAGTAGGTGTTACTCGACGCCCCACACGCTTATCAGACGCTAGAGCTACTTACATGATGCAGCTGTAGGACACCGAATCAGTACAAGCCGTCGGGATCCCGAACAGCGCGCGCTCTGCTTACCAGCCAATCGTGAACAACGCATAGGTAATCAGAAGCACCGACTTGCGGCCGTATAGGTCCGACAGCTTCCCTACCTGGAGAGTGTTAGCAAGGTGGGCACTTGTTCGACTCGTGGAGAGCGTTTGGCTACCAGTGGCTGGGCGGCGGTCGATGCAAGCCCGAAGCTCACAAAGATCCAGCTCGAGTTGGAAAGGTCGTCGAACTCGGAGGCGATCAGCGCATGGGTGGCCAGCACAATCGAGACATCGGCGTTGGAGAGAAGGACGCCTGATAGCCCCGTCAGTTCATTGCGGGTGGAGATGGAGAGCGGAATCCGGACCGATGAGCAGCACGGCCAGGACACTGATGATTTTCTTTTTCGACGTCGTTTTCTCTTGTTGGGAGGTCGGCGATGGAAGTGCCGCCTCGTCGTCGTCGACTCCCGGCCGCGGTGGGGGAAGCAGCGGCGATCGCTCGTCCATGGTATCGGTTTTCCTCTGCATGCTCGAATCCGAACTCATGCTTGAGGAAGAAGACGAATTGCTTCCTAGCATGGCGGAAGTCACGTTGACTGACTTGAATTCGAGCAAAAGAGGAAGAAAAGAAAAACCATGGGCCCACGGCGAGGCGATAGGCAAATTTTCGTATGACTGTTCAGCGACGCCGCCATGGCAATTTCCGGCTTACCGGTATGCAGCCGCGGTGCGGTGCCGACCGATTGTTGCGGCGTCGATGGCGTGCTGACCCGCCTATCTCGCGCAAGTTGATCCGAGCTGGTAGCACCTGTCCCACCGCCAACGTACCCGGCTGATCTGCTGTTGGACTTGTCGGATGCACGTCTGATTGGACAATCGGCTGCGGTGATTGCAGTCTTTGGTGGTGACTCACGGGGGAAGAAGAGCTCGCACAGCTCACTTTGAATTGAATGCCTGAGTTCAAGTTCATGGATCAGTTGTAGGTGATGATCCGAAGTCGGTGAGACAGTAAGTGGAATGGATGCTGCTCACTGCCCCTTGCGTCACGCCGGGGAAAGGCGCTGGCTTTATTTTGACCTCACCGTCACTATCAAAGCAGACGACAGGAGAATTGGCCCACCCGCATCTACCCATAGATAAGAATCCCAAACGCACATCCACAGGGGCAGTTCCAATCGCTACTTCTTGAACGACTTGGCCACAAACTCTTTCCAGGTCACCGGCTTCTCCTCCAGCAACCCAAGACTGTCTTTCAGGTCGGCGCCGTTGTAGTAGCCAGGATCCTCAATGAAAAGATGGTTCTCCAGCATTTCTTCGGCAATCTTCTCGGGGAGGAATCCCTTGTACTGCTCGTTGGAAACCTGCACGAAGCGCGTCTTCTTCCCCGTGACTTCCTCGTACTCGGCCAAGATCTGCTCTGGAGTGTAGTAGTCCGCTGCACCGTACACCTGGCCGCCCAGCAGCTTGTCCCTGTTCTTGATGATCGCCTTGACAAATTTCCCTGCATCTCAAGCATCAGCACGCATCCACGCTCGTTCCTGGCCAGCCACAGAGGAGCCAGCCCCCATTCCTCGGCGCGCAGGCAGAAGAAAGGAAACATACCCGTATCCTCGGCAATGTCGACCAGCGGGAACCTCGCCTTCGCAGTCACGGGGTACGCCAACGTCACGACGCCGTCGTCGCCCTCGTTCAGCTGCGACGCGTAGTTCGACATGAAGTAGCCCGGCAGGTAGAACGAGCACGGCACCCCGCTCGCCTTAATGTACCGCTGTATCTCGGCCTTGCCGTCGAAGTGCGGGACGTGCGTCAGCCTCCCGCCGCTCGCCTCGCTGACGTTGAGCAGGCTGGAGAAGATCAGATGCTGTACCCCGAGGTCTTTGGATACCTCGGCCACGTTCTTTCCCTGCGTTAGCTCGACCGCCGCGTCCGCCGTCTCCCAGTAGTTGGTCACGAGGAAGACGGTATGGGACCCGGCAAGAGCGTCTTGCAGAGAAGGCTTGGATCTCAGGTCGGCCTTTTGTGGCGCAGCGAGTCAGTATGTACATACGAGGGTTGTGCGTGCTGGCGATGGGTAACGGACGGTTGTCATCTCGACGCCTTTGCTCACGAGGGCCTGCGCGGCGGGCTTGGACGCATCGCGCGTGATGCCGCGGATCTTGAATTCCTTGGAGAGGGTGGCGTCGGCCAGGAGGGCTTTGATGACTGAGCCGCCTTGGTTGCCGGTGGCGCCGAAGACGGTGATGAGTTTGGACATGCTTGGCTGGTGGATGGAGCTTGCAGTAGGTGAGGTGGATCTGGGGGTATTGATTTTGCGGTGCAGCTCCGCAGTTTATATCTCCCCAGGCTCTCCAAGGACAGTGGGAGTCATCTGCCCACGGCGTCCTTGGCACCAATCCACATTCTGGACCGCGAAGCTGGAATCGCATCAATCAAAGAACCGACAGGCTGTATTGCAGCTGCGACTTTCTTCGTTCTCCATGTGGCGTGCATCGTGGCTTACCCAAAAAGGCATGGTTCGTCGACCCCGCTCATCCTTCCCGCGCCTGAACATCAGGGCTGACGGTGGGGCATACGCTTTGACAAGCATTTTAAATCATTACTATTGCTGACTATGCGCCTACGATATTGGAAGAGGCGCGGAAGGCTCGTAGCGCTGACCAGTCAGGTAGACAGTAGACCGGTGACGAGATCCTCGCCGGGTGTTGCTCAGGCGGCTGCAGCTCCGGCTATAACAATCCAGTACGGAGTACTTGGGATGCAGAACAAAAGGTTTGACGATAGAGCAGTGAGGAAAGATATAAGAAGATGTGGGATGAAGCTGCATAACAGCACTAACGGTTAGATGTTGTAGCAAAGTAACACAAAACAAGATGTTGCTGTCTATAGAAGTATATGTAGAGATATACTCGCAGCGAGATAACAATAGTATTTAAAATATAAAAGAAAAAAGTAGATTTAGATGCGAGGTTATAGGGTAAATTTCTAGGCGCTAGACGAAGATTTTCTTCTATTTTAACTATACTTATTCTATTTCGCTCTTTACTAGGGTACTAAATATAAATAAATTACCTATTAATAATAGTAAATTTACTAGTTGCTAAATTTATTATTACGTAAATAGATTATTCTTATATATTAATAGTATTACTATTAATATAAATAGTATTTATATTATAAATAAGGCTACGTAGCTACGAGTAGTACTTCGCTAAATAGTACTTTACTAGATAGCGTTTATTAAATAGCGTTCGCTAGATAGCGTTCGTTAAATAGCGCCCCGCGAAGTAGTACTTTTTCTTTCTTCTAATTAATTACTACTCTTCTAATTAAGTAATCTCTTCTCTTCTTTTCTTTCTCTTCTCTCTTCGGGCTTACTACTACTACTATTATTAAATCTACTACTATATAAGATATAAGCGAATATCTTATATATTTATATATAGAAAATTTACTAACTATTCGTTATTCGTTATTCGTCGATTCGTTACGAACGTAGATAGAGAAGAAATACGCGCGATTTATATATATAATAAAGTCTTATACTAACTATAGTACGCTTTTAAAAAATTTTACGTTATTAAATAATAGATAATCTATTAGTAACGATTTAAATAATAGGTAATCTATTAGTAATAATTTAAGTAATAGATAAACTATTAGTAACTATTTAGATAATAGATAAACTATTTAAATACGTAGCTACTTAATATTATTAATAGATTATCTACGCGTTAATAGTTCTACTATTATTCGCTTTAACTAGTAGCCTCTATTTTATAGTAGAATATAAACGTTATAATAGCTAGATATAGTATTACTAGATATTCTATTAAAAAGCACGGGCGCTAGATACCCTAGTACTCGCCTAGAGCCTTTAAAAATAGAGCGATAATATTTAAGTCCCGGGCTATAGTTTTAAATAATATATTCTTAGCCTATTACTAGTCTACTCGATAGATAAGCCGATATTATTTAGACCTTATATATATTAACGTAATCGGTTAGAACTTCGAATACGCTATAAAATATTTAAAGACTATCTTTATAATAGCCTACGCGATTCTATCGACCCGACTTTCTTTTAATTTTTCTCGGCTACGACACGCTATATTAAGCGCCTAACCCGAAACTACTACGAAAAGTAGACTATAGTATAACTATATTAAGATTAAGTATATCGTCTTATCTTTTTATAAAAACTCTTAACTTAGCGCTTATTATAATATAGCTTCGTCGAAGTCGTTATAAGAAGGTCTTTCTTATTCTCTCTACGACTATCTTAAATTTAGCGTTAAAAAACTAGTAGCGGTAAGCGAATCGATAATAATAAGCTCTAGATTCTATTTAAGGCTATTCTATAAGTTATATAAGAATTACTCGTAAGATTTCGTTCTCTCTAGCTACTATATCTTCTATTAGTACCTTCGTATCCGCTATCTTCTAATCTATTTATTAGACTAAGGCTTCGGAATTTTAGACTACAAATATATAAATTTAAAGAATCTAAAGATCTAGCTCGGCAGCTTAAATAAACTACGGCGGCGGCGGGCTTATTCGCTCTATCGATTCTTCTATAATATAACGCTTAGAGATTAGTCCGGGTAAGAAATAACTCTCGAGTAAGACTAATTAATATTTCTAGAGTTTAATAACGACGGCCCCGCTATTCGCGTAGTTAATAGAGTATAAAAAGTAATACGATTCTTAGTTCGTAATATACGCGAGTATAATAGAGTTCTTTTAATTTCGTCTCTAAAAGTTAACTCTTTAAGTCTATTTCTAGAAGTTAACTAGACTACTTTACGCCGATAGAGATAAGAATATATAACTAATATATCGCTTTTATACTCTAGAGATCTCTTTAGCGAGAATACGAATAGACTACGACTTTCTTTAAATTTTCGTATAATTAATATAGATAGTAGCTATATCGTGCTAAAAACCGAGAGCTATACGTACGCGGCACTTAGCTATATCTAAGGCGATTCGAAGTAAGAAGACCTATAAGCTACTCTAGTAAATATTCGTAGTCTTAAAAAGCTAGAAAATCTAAAGTAAACGGATATTTCGCTAATAGTTCGCGATATTATACTAGATAGTTAATAAATAAATATAATTATAAAGCTTTAATTATTTTAACTAATTAATTAAATAAAGATCGTAGTTCTAGCTAAACTAATTAACTAAAGATTATAAGACGTAGTTATTTACGAAATACTTATTTAATTATTTAGAAAGAAGAAGAAGAAGAAAAGAGAAGAAAGAGAGACTATAGCCGTAGCTATTAATATATATACTACTTAGTAGGCCGTATATCTAGTATCTAGTAAGCGTTTCGAGTGTCTATAGTACTATACTAGTACTAGCGGCCTTTAGAAGAAGAGGGGTAGAGTAAAGTACTTAAGGCAGATAGATATTATCTAATCGAGATAAAATACTATAAGAATCTCGCGATAGTAGTCTATATACTTACGATAGTAGCCCGTAATATATACTAAGTAAATAAATAAAGATTTTTACTTATTTATAAAGAATTCGTAATTAACTAAAGATTTCGACTCTTCGTCTATTAATTAACTAAAGATCGAACTCTATCTTTATTTATCTTTATTTATTAACTACTCTAATACTATAACCGCTACGTCTAAACTCGACATTCTCTATCTATAGATAGATCGATTCTATATAGTATAGAATAATCTATAGAGTAAATATAATCTAATAAACTAAATAAATTTTATATATATATACGCTTCGATTATATTCGTAGCTAGAGTAGAAAAGAATATCTTATACGGCTTACTAGAAGTAATAAAGAGACGTTCGCCTAGCTAAATATATATTTTTTTATATAATATAAAATTAATCGAAATACTATTTAAGTTCGTTAAAGATATAATACTACGAATAGCGTAAACTAATAGAGACTAAATATATTAAAAAGTAATTCTTTCGCGAAACCTTATTTTCTTTATCGATTATAAAGTTTACTATAAGCGTACTAAGAAATCTCGTTAAATTCTTATAAAGTCTTCTAATTTATATACTATTAGATCTTTTAATATAGCGAATAACTTCTACGCTTCGCTCGAAGCCTACTCTAGGCGAATACTAAGCTATAAAGTAAATATTCTTTAAGTATTCTTTAAAGTACTACGTAGCTACTATAGCGAAAAGTACGTCTATAGATTATCTCTTTAATCTTTTAATAAAGCTCTATATTAGCTTTCTTAGAACGAATATAACGAGCTACGTTAGTTAACTAACTATAATATCTTTTCTAGTTAGTCGTAAATATTTATTATTAAAGAGATTAACTACTTACGTCTTTTTTTTAACTTCTCGTAGCCCGTTATTATAAGGTAGAGCGGCTATACTAAGTATCTACTATCGATATTTATATATAGCTTCTTTTATAGATATAATCTTATAGTTATACGTAAAATTTATCTTTATTCTCTCGTTATAAACCTCTTCGTTATTTCTAAGTAAATCTTTCTTTAAAGATAACGCTTATTTATTATTATTTATTTATCTTCGCTATCTCGTTATACTAGAGCGTCTATCTTATTATTTTATACTTCTTTACTCTTAGACTTATTAAGCGTAATAGCCTAATATTCTACTACGTATAGTATTTTAGTAACTATACTAGAAAAAGAAAAAGAGTAATTAGACGCGCTAATTACTTCTTAAAAGTACTAAGAGAAAGAATTAAAGTATAAAGTAGTAAAATAGCGCTACTATACTCGTAGTTAACTAACGAGAAAATAGAAATTAACTTTTATAATTGTTATAAGAGTTAGCGGGAAAATCGATTATCTTTAAAAAATTATAATTCGTACGTACGATACGCTTAAAAATAATATCGATATATAACTATCGCGCGTAAAAGCGAGTTTAGTCTAGAAATAATTTCTCGTCGAAGACTAGAACTATTTAAATTTACTAGAATAAAAATATCGAACGAGTAGAAATAGCGCGAAAGAATTAGTTATAAAAGCTACTAACTAGCGTTAAGAGATTAATTAGAAGATAAATCTATAAAGAATAAATAATAACTAATAAGAATACGACTTAGAAGAGAAGCTTTAAGACTTATATTATACGATAGCCGCTCGGCTAACTAGATTACGAGAAGAATCGATACTTATATAGTCTTTATATAAAAGCGATAGAGGGTAACGATAATATTAAACTAAAGCGATAAAGTATAGTCGCGCGATAACGGCTATACTCTATAACTACTTAAGAATCGAAACCGTAACTATTACTAGTACGAAAATATAAAGCGTAGCTCTCTTATAAGAAATTAAAATAATAGTAGTATAAGCGATAGTAATTCTATTACTTCTAAACTTTCTTTTAGCGTCTAGTACGAAGAAGAACTATACGACCGTAATTTTAAACTATACTCTAATTCTATAATATCTACTAGAAATAACCTTAAAGAAAGTAGTAGTAAGTTATCTACTAACTAGAGTATTTTCTCTAGAAATAACTCTTCTTTCGTTATCTTTACTACTTTTTCTTTAATACTCTTTCTCTTCTATACTAATCTCGTAGCTCTAATTAACTTCTTTCGTATTAAATTCTTAATTCGTAGCGTAAAGAATATTATATTAACTTCTCTAATAAAGAAAGCTTCTTCTAAGTTCGATAGTACGAAAGTTACTATATTTCTAGAGAAGTATAAGAATATAGCGAACGACTATAAATTAACGAATAAAGAGAAGGTTTTATATCTTTCTCGCTATTATAATCTACTAATTAAAACTACTCTTAAATAATCTAAGAAGTATCTAAGTTAAGATTAGAACGCGATAAAGAAGCGGCTTAAGCGTAAATATAAAAGTAGTAACAGCTATAACTAAGTTTTTAAAAAGTAGTTCTTAAAGAACTTCGTAAAGAAAAATATTAAAACTTATAAAACGTATATCGGCCTTTAAAAATATATTACTATCTACTATACTATCTTAGAAGCTTTAATTAATACTAAATAGCTTACTAAGAAGAATTAAGAGAAGTATTATCTTTAAGAACTACCGCGTTTTCTTATCGAGAAGGTCTTTAAGACTTATAATATTAACTATAACGACTTCGAGACGTTTCGATACTTAGTTATTTATAAAAAGATTTTAGATCTTTTCGTTAATCTAGAAACGATTAATAAGATTTACGAGAAGAATAGATAAAAGTCTTCTAGTACTTTTAAGACCGCTATTAAAAATAAGGCCGCTACTTCGACTAAGAAAGAAGAGTTTATTAAATAGTTAACTACTTTTAGCTCTATTTTAAAGTATCTCTTAGATACGAATATCGATAAGATCGGCGAATAGCTTAAAAACTTCGCTATTAGTAATAGTTTTACGTTTACTCTTTAAGTCGTTAATAATCTTCTAATTAGACCGCTCGAGTTTATTCGTATAAATTTTCTATAGAAAGGGCGTCTTATAAAGCTTTACGTATTAAACTATCTTTAAACGTAGTTTAGCGCCTCGGCTCTTAATTTCTAGCCTACGTCGTACTAAGAAAACTAAGATAGCTTTCGTATTAACGCGGTAATCTAGTAGAATAACTAAAACGGCCTAAACCTTTATTAGAGTAGTTATAGCGAACAATATATCTTCTATAGAAATTATCTCTTTATTAAGAAAGAAAGTCGAAGAAATATCTTTTATATTATTAGTAACTTCTTTTTCTAGAGATCTAAAGAAACGATAAACGCTAAGCGAATTTTTCTTTTTTAGTATAATAAGCTTATCGACCTTAAGATTAAGATAATAGAGCGAAATATTAATATATAGAAGATAGAAAAAGCCTATAGAAGCTTTTATTCTTTAATATTCTAGTCGCGAATATCGTAAGTATCGAGGCTTATCGATATAAGAATATTATTCGTCTAGATAGTGCGCTCTAAATATAATACTATATACGATTACGAGATTTTAAGAAGCGAGAAAGACGAAAAAAAGAATATATTTAATATAAGTATAGGGCGTAAAGCGCCGCGAGGCCTTAGAAGAGATATCTAAAAAGAAAAAGTTATTAAGAATTATTTAATAAAAATAAGAGAACTTAGACTCGAAATCTTTATAGAAGAAGATCTAGAAACTATTCTAGAAACGTAAATAGACGCTTCTATCTAGAAAGATACTCTAATATAGAGTTTATTATATTTAGATAAGTAGTTTTAGACTCTATATTACGATATCTAAAGAGAAAATACGCTCTTTAGATAGATAAGAGCGAAGTTTCTAGAGTCTATAGACGCTAAGAAAGAGATTCTCGAGAATAAGATTAGACTAAAAAAGTCTAAGAGAAAGCTTAACTCTAAACTTATAGAAATACTAGATCTAAACGCTAAGATTACTACGAAGAATCTAAATAAACTCTTATCTCTAGCTATACTAATAAGATTAAAATATAAAATATATCGCGTTCTCGATAAGATATTTAGCGTATATCTTATTAATCGATAGTTAAATAGGGTCGTGTTTAAGGACGCGAAATTTAGAAAGTCTAAAGTAGTAGTTACTAGTAGTACTCTTATTAATCGTAAAGAAGAAGAACGATTCTTAATAGAAAAAGAGATATTTATAAAGTACTAAAAGATAGAAATAGCGCTTAATTAAAAAATCTATTCGCTTAGTCTAGCTAGTATTAAGAAGTTTATACGAGAATTACGAAAGATTTTATTCGATATTAGCTTCGAGATTAATATTTTATCTTAAAAGATTACGAAAGATAGTAAGCTAGTAATTATTAAGTTATTTAAGTCGCTTACTAGATTTAGAATAATTTTAATAGCTAAAGAACTAGTATTCTTTATAGAATATATACTCTACTACGATATCTAGATAGAAAAAGCGAACTTTCTAAAGTATTTCTTTATTATAGACCGTCTATCGCACGACGTTCTAATAAAAGAACTATAGCTCTAGATATTAAAGTTTAGTCTATAGTATTAAACGAATAGAAAGATTTTATATTAGCTATATATCTTAAACTAAGAAAAGTAGATAATATTTCGTACTAATAGAACTAATAAAGTCTTAGGCTATAAGATTATTAACGTCGATTTTTTAAAAGCGATAGCGGAAAAGACTTAAAAGAACTTTTCTACGAGATTAATTACGAAGCTCTTCGAGTAGTCGATTCGCGACTATAAAAAGAATCTAAAACGTTTTTTACTTATAAGTATCGTTCTATAGTACTATTTAAAGAAGTAAAGAAAGAAAACTTTAAATAGAAAAAGTAAGCGAGATTAGCGAATAAAAGAATAGATAACTACTCTTATAACTATTATAAGAGTAGAAAGCGAGACTTAAGAGATAATTAAAAAAAGTTCGTCTCGCCTTTAATAATAGTAGAAGAAGACTTTATTAAGAATATCGCGTATTTTATTTTATTAAGCTATATCTCTTTCGAGTTTAACGATATTACTATTATTAATAAGATATTCTAGTAGTAGGTTAAAAACGCTTAGAACTATAATATCTAGATTAATACTCTATATAAGAAGAAGAGAGTAAAAGTTTATCTAGTAAATAATTTAAAATTCGATAAAAGTACTTCGACCTATAACTCTAACTAGAGAAGAGAGGCTATCGAGCGCGAAAGAAAAATCTTAAAAAAACTATTTAATAGACTTTTCGACTATCTAATTATAAAGCGATTCTCTAAGCTCGTAAAAGAATTAAAGCTAACTTTAAAGCGTATTAATAAGTTAAATATTAAAAAGTTTCTTTAGCTAAAGAAGAAAAAGCTTCTTATTAAATTACTTTTTAATCGAGAAGAAGCTCTTACGTAGTTTTTTAAGTACTATAAAATTATTAAAAAAGACGTAATTCCGTCGTAAGTAATTTAAACCGTAGAATATAAGCTCTAGTAAGTCTAGAAAATTCGTATTTCTAGAGTACTAAGAGAAAAAGTAGTATTAATAATTAAAGACCGTCTTCGGCGAAAAGTCTTTAAGTACTACTACTTTTTATATTAAAACCCGTACTTTCTAGTTAAAAAAAAGAATAATAAATACTAGCTAATTAACTCGACTATTAATATTAATAGAGTTACCCTTCGTAATACGTATCTATCTCTTAGTATCGAAGAATTCTTAAAGAATTTTACTAGAAAGAAGATCTTAAGCCTACTTAATTTCTTCTTAAAATACGATTAGATACCGCTCGCGAAGAAATATTAAAATATAATCGCGTTTAATACCTCTATTAGACTAGTACGATATATAACTATTTCGTAGAGAATAACTAATTTAGTAGCGTAATTTTAACGGGCACTAATACTAATTCTAAAGAAGATAATATCTTATCGCACGCGAAACTTTCTAGATAATATTATCGTAAACGAATTAAGAATCGACTACGATAAAAAAGAAATTAAGTTTAGACTACGCTAATTTATAGTAAAGTATATCTAGAATATTAACGCCGTTCTTAGCGACTTAAAAAGAGTAGAATATACTATATCTACGAAGAAATTCTTCTTCTACTAAAAAGAATTAGATATTCTAGGCTACGTATACGACGGCGACGGGCGATATTCGTAAAATTAAAAGATTAAGAAGATCGTAGACTAGCTACTCTATAATTTATAGAGAGAGATTCGATAGTTTCTTAGAATCTATATATACTATCGAGCCTAAATTAAAGACTATAGTAAGATTATAAGCCCTTTCTTTAAGCTTCTTAAGAAGAACGTTTCTTTCGTCTAATTATTTAAATACGAAGAGGCTATAAATATTCTTAAGAAAAAGCTCGCGATAGCTTTAGTCTTATCTAGTATTAATTACGGCGAAGATACTAAGAAAATAATTCTTTAAGTAGATATATCCGCTTACGATTAAAGAGCTTATCTATAATAAGTTAAAAGAGATAGTAAAAGAAGACTAATAAAATATAAATTTAAGATATAGTTTAATTTCGAGAAGCGATACGATTTAGCGAAGCTAAAATATAAAGCTTTAGTTTACGCCCTTAAACGACTTCGCTATTAGCTTTATAATATTAAATTTACGGTCGAGACCGATTACGCGGTATTAGTTACTTAACTAAATCGTATAGTAATAGATCTTCTAAAAGTACTTATTATTAGATAGCTCGCCTAGATTTAGTTAATAAACTTTAAAGTTTACTACGTCTCGAAAAATAAGAACGTTATTATAAACGCGTTATCTTAGCGTTATACTCTTAAAGAAGAAAAGAATCTTAACAATATTTATCTTAATAAGTAGATTAATACGTAGCTTAACTATACTTAAATCTAAGAAGAGAGCGATAGTAGCGAGCGAAAAGAAAATAATAACGGCGAATAAGAAGAAGATAGTAATAAAGAATAAAAAGAAGACGACGATAGAGAAAATAAGAGCTTTTTTAATAAATTCTACGTCTTTAAGTATTAGATAGCTATAGCGAAATAGTTAACTATCTTTTAGCGACCTTTTAAAATAACTAAGAAGAAGTATATAGCTTTTAAGAAGAGAGCGATACGCTACGTTATCTAGAAAAAGATACTCTTTAAAAGGCCGATAAAGACTATCTCTATAAGACGAGTAGTTAATTTTAGCGACTAGCGAACTAATATTCTTTAGTTATTATACGACGACTACGACTATAAAAGAAGAAAGATAACTTATTAAAAGATTACTAATTAATACTACTAGTTAGAAGTTTAGAATAACGTAAAGCGATACGTTACTATATATAAGAAATACTAATTTTAAGTATTTAATAGAATTAAAAAAGCCCTTTACCTCTTATTTTTCGTCGAACTTAAGAAGAAGTAGAGTATTAATATTATAAATAGATACGTAAATTACTAACCTCTTTCGTACGATTACTAACCCCCCCCGCCTAATTATTAACCCCTTCTAGAATATTTACCTAAATCTCTAGATTTTATATATAATTTTACGGGGATTTTATTATCTTCTTTACTATAATAAAACCTCTTAATCGTTACTCTACGTATACTATTACCTTAAGTATTACGGATCGTAGCTATTTAGCGATATTATTTAGCGGCATCTATCTAGCGACACTTATACGGCACGGTAGAAGCGCGAGAAGCGCGCTATTTATACTCTTAAAGGCCGCCGTAGGCGTAGACGCAAATAGGCGTAGATAGACGTAAATAGGCGTAGGCGTAGACGTAGGCGTAGATAACGCTAGTATTAATACTAGACGAAGTATTTTATTATACGCGTGCTAACGTCGAAAGATTAATAATTTAAATACGCTAAGTCTATATTAGTTAGTTTTCGCTACGGCTCGCCTTCTAACCGTACGAAGCGAGAAATACTATAGATTATAAATCTAGTAAAATAAATATATTTATTAATACTACGCTTTACGTACTAATCGTATTACGATATATCTTTATCTATATTAAGAAAGATATATGCTAATATCTAGAAAAAAGTTATATATAAATTTTAGCCTATTTAGGCGCGATGCACGACCTAAAAGATATTTTAAGATTTTAATATTTTTTACTAAGACGCTAGCCGAGTATATATTAAAATTACTTAAAATAGCTATTATTCGTCTTATTCGCCGAGGGAGGTTAGTAATCTAGCGAGAAGGGTTAGTAATCGTATAGAAAGAGTTAGTAATTTACGCATCTATAAATATACTAACGCGTAGCGAATTCGGCGCTCTTATTATAGCTCGAAAAGTAGTTAGTAGATAGTCGAAGTCGAGAGTATTAAGAAAGAATAATACTAAGAATATCGTATTATTTATTTAGAAAGAGATAGTATATCGATATAGCTATTTAAGAACTATTACTATAGACGACGGCCCTAAAAATAAAAAGAAAGTAGAGGCTATACTAAAGCGTCTCGATATTAAGCGCGTAGAAATTTCGAGCTATTATTTAATAGTAAACGAGTAAGTTAAGACGAAATATAAGTCTATTTATAATATATTAGTTAAACTTATAGACGAAGATAAAGAAAGCTAGGTTTCTTATCTTATAATAGTACTCTAGGCTAAACGAATAATAATACGATTAACTATAAAAATAACGTTAGTAGAATTAATATACGAAAAGAATATAATTTTATCTATTAATATAGAAGTCCGCAACTAGAGAACGATAGACTATAAAAGTATTAGAACTACGAAGAATCTTATAGTAGCTAGAGTAAAAGAGTTAAACTAAAGATAAAATTTAAAAGAAGTAATACTTCTAAGAATTTAGCGTAAAAGAAAAGTCTAAAAGAAGTACTTCGACGAGACCTATAAAATTTAAGACGAAGATTAACTATTACTATTTAGTACTTTAGTACTATTATATAATACTAAAAATCTAATTAGATTCGATAAAAAATTCGTCTTTAGATAGAGAGGCCCGTATAGAGTATATAGTATAAATCTATAGACTACGACCTATAGACTTAAGAAATTAGACGGAGCGCTAATTCGAGAAACGATATCTAGAGATAGATTAAAAGAATTTTATTAGTATAACTTAATCGTACGCGTAGAAGAAGCTATACTAAAATAAAATAAAGACGATAATAAGTAAGCGAAACTAATTAAAAGATAAAAATACGTTATAATTTTAATTATTCGATATATAAGATTATAGATAAGGTAGTATAGTTAACACGCGGGCGAATTAGACATCTACTAGACTACTTTTATAATCGTTATAAAAGTAAGAAAAATAACGAAAATAAGCTTAATAATAGTAACTCGATAATAATTAATAGGCTCTAGCTAATAGAAAGCGCGTACGTTCTATAGCGATTAGCTTAACTAGTAAACTTAATAGCGTCTATACTTTAGAGTCTAGTAGCTATCTATTACGCCTATAGCTTAAACTTTTCGTATAAAAACTACGTTTCTTTAGCCTTTAACTTAATCTTCTCTCTCTTAAGAATAAGAACCTACTCTTTATCTATAAAGCTCTTATTTATCTAAGATTTTAATTTTCTTAAAGCTTATCTTTTTTACTTACCCGGCTCGCTCTTAAACGTTTAGAATCTAATAGTCTTAATCCGCTTAGACGTCTATTTAGTATATTTATTATTATCTTAAACCTTATCTACTCGCTTTTCTTACTTAATAACTTTAATATATCTTTTAGGTTTTTAGCCGATCGCGCGAAGGCTTTTAAGAGGCTACGTATACTTAAAAATACGTAGAAAGAATTTTAGAATCGCGATATAAAGATATTCGAAGAACTTTTAAAAGAGATAGTAGAATTATAAGAACTTCGAAGTATTAATTTAAATATATCTAAAGACCTTATAGAAAGACTAGAAAATTAGTAAAGTAGCTCTCTAGCTCTAAGAACGTCTTTATAGACGACTTCGTAGCTAGAGCTACGCTAGCGTTTTAGTTTAGACCGCTATTACTTAGAATTCGCGAATCTTTCTCTATACTCTAGTATAAATTATTATTAATTTAAATTCGTAAACCCTTTTTTAGCTATTTTATAAAGAAGTAGATCTTCGTTAAATATTTAGCCGCCCGTTACTTTATTATCTTAACTATTATTTAGGTACCGCCGGCGAATAAGTATACTAGCTATCTATAATAAGACTTTATTTTAAGCTCTTATTTATTATTCTAGCTTTTTAACGTTTTTAAGTTTATTTATCGGCACTCTAATCTTCTTTAAGAACTTTCGCTTAAGATAGCCGCTAATAAATAAAGCTTATAATACTACTAAAAAGATTTCGCGAGAAGATTTTTAGTTTATTTTAAAAGACTCTTCGCGTAAGATATCTATTAGACCTTACTTAATTAATACTAAAGTAATTTAAGAAATCGTAATATACTATCGCGATAAGAAAACGTCTAAGTTTACGTCTCGCGATATAGATATCTCTAAGTAGATTTATATCTCTTTAGAAGATCTAAAAATAATATTATATTTAAAGTTTCGATAAACTATATTTTAAATTAGTAATACTATAGCTAATACTATCTTATCTAGTATCGACTATATTCTTAATAACGAAGCTATAAAGAAGATATATAATAAGAAATTTATTAAAATTACTCTAGACCTTAATAATTTTAGAACGGCGCTTAGAAAGTCTAGTCGAAATATAGCTATACGTATCTAGTAAGAAGTAAATTAGATTATTAAGATATAGAACGAAGAGATCTTCTATAAGATCTTAGTTAATAGAGTCTCGTTATAGTATTTATATACTAAAGTCTTAAGGTTTACTAAGAGCGGTATAACTTTTAAGAAGACTATTAAATAGAATAACGTAGCTTAGCTATACTAATATAAGAAGAGCGGTAGAGACTCGTTAAATTATAAAGGCTCTATATCTAAAGACTAGAAAAAGACGTAGACTAATAAAGCTAGCTAAAGAGAATCTTACGATAAGAATTAAACGTATAAGATATTAAATAAAGATATGCGAAAGCCGCCGAAAATCGACGTAGCGATAGCTAAAAAGTATAGACTTACTTTATATTTAAAGTCGAACTTTTTTATTAACTAAAAGAGACTTCTTTAAAAGTAAATCGCTTTTAAATTTCGCGATAAGACTTCGTCGAAATCTTCTTTTATAGTTTCTAAGCCGCTATTAAAATAGCCTAGTAATAAGAAGAGAAGTTTATATAAGCGCTATATTAGCTTTACTACTCTATTAAACGATTAAGAACGTAGTACTTAAGATACGTAAAATACTTCGCTAAAAGTCGCTAATACCGTTATTTAGATTTGCTAGTTCGTCTAGAAAGTAGAGTAAGAAAAGAAAAAGTAGTATAATAAGCTTTTTAGCTTATAAGATCTTAAATACGCTTATAAGCGATAGGTTTCGACTACTATAAAGTTCGACGTTCTTACTAACGATAGTCTAAAGCTTAAGTTAGCTCTCGACGCTCTAAAAAAGATATCGCTCGCTAAGAATAAATTATAGCCCTATAAATACTATCTACTTCGTATATTCGTAACGCTCGGCTTAAAGCCTAAAGGTTTAGACTACGAGAATCTTATTAATATAATAAAGCTAGTACTAGACTACTATAAAGATAAGATAGCTTAGTAGATATTTTATCTAGTTATTTAAAAGTACTTTATATTAAAGAAACGTTCGCTCGCTACTACTAATAGACTTAAGTTCGAGGTATTTTAAAAAAATAAGTAGCTAAGAAAGCGTCGAGACGCCTTTATTTTAAAGAAATATTAAAAAGATCTTCGTAAGAATCGAGTACTATTTAATAAAGCTATAAAGAAATTAAAGAGCGAGAACTAATAGATTAACTATAAGTATTTCTTCGTAGCGTTTAGATCGTCTACGACTTTAGAGTTTAATAGTATACGAGAAATCGAAATAATACTCTACGACTATTATCTACGTCTATTTAATAGAGAAATATCTTTTAACGGTATCTAGTCTCTTTTAATATATAGCGTTACTAACTAGATTATACGCTAGTACTCTCTATTTTAGTTAAGAGCCTTAGAGGTCTAAAAAGATAGACGGTTTACTATACTTTTATATCTAGAGCCGATAAACGTTATTTTCGTAGGCTTAAGTATCGAACTTTATTCTAGAATATTCTATAAAATTCTAAAGAAGCTCGAAACTATAAAAGAACTCGATAATTCGCGATTTAAAATCTTAATAAATAAGAAAAGCGAAGATAGTATTTATTATATAGTTCTTAAGAAATTTAGTGCCGATACGGGCTTTAGAAGAGCTATTAAAAAGATTATAAACGATACTTAAAGCCGGGCTATTCTTAAGTCTTTTAGTAAAGAATTTCTTTAAAGTATTAATATTTTCGCTATATTTATCGATATATCGAAAATCTTTTACTAGTATTTACTTTATACTAGTCTCGTTACGTATATACTAAAAGAGAATTCTAAAAAAGACGTCGCTTACTATAACGTAAGTCTAATTAATATAGTAAGCCTCGCGACGTTTAAGATTAGCTATCTTAATATCTTAGTAATTAAGAGAGCGCTTTAAAATATAAAGTCTATCGCTTAGAACTACTTCGACGATAAGTATAGCTACGGCTCGTACTTTAAGACGTTAAAATTTAATAAATCTATTTCTAGTATTAACCCTCTATCTTTAGCTCTAATCGGCGAAAAGAATTAATAAGATAATAATATCGTATTAGCCGTTAACTACTAGATCGCCGCCGTCTAGAGCGAGAATACTCTAAAGACGGCCCTTTAAGATTAGTAGAATACTACTATAAATACTACGAGATAACGTATTAAGATAGTAAAGAGAAATAAGCGCGAGTTATATAAAAGCTATAGTTTTAAAGCCGACGATACGCGCGAGAATTAGAACGAAAAAGAAATTACGTATAAAATAGAGGCGATACGACGGCGCCTTAAACTATAGTACTATAAGAAAGTTCTTAGTTTTCTTACTTATTTATATTATTTTATAAGGCGAGTTTTAATTTTATCTAGATAGGCGACTACTCTTATAACTATTATAAGAGTAAATTATACTCGTTTTTCTTTATAGCGGATTTTCTTCTTACTAAAACGTTTTCTTAAGAAAGCTAATCTAGTTTTATACTTTCTACTTACGTTTATTACTTTTAGATATATATACCGGCATTAGAGGTTTAGTAGAGAACGCTAAATTTTAAGAAGAGAACGAGTTATTATAGAATAAAGCGGCTATACTAAGTATCTACTATCGATATTTATATATAGCTTCTTTTATAAATATAATCTTATAGTTATACGTAGAATTTATCTTTATTCTCTTATTATAAATCTATAACGGTAGGCTTCTTTTACTAAGCTTCGGAGTCGCTTAGTAGGTGGATTAAACCGAAGGTTTTACCTTAAAGAGATAAGAGGGGGATAATAATAATTAGATAAGAAGGTATTACGTAATTATGCGATGCATAGAGAGCCGGTTACCTTTAAATTAATAAGGTTTAAATTAGAACTTTAAGTTAACTACGAAGGGTTAAGATACTAGCTAAGAGAGTGTGCCTATATACTATAGAAAAGCTAGTTATAATCTAGTATATCTTTTCTTAAGGGCATTATTATTTAATACTATTTATTAAGGGCATTATAAGGTATACTCTTAGTAGAGGGCACTAGTAGGTCGCACGTAACCTCGGCGCTTCGGGCAGTTTTCGAGATTTCGACTTTCGGCTTCTAGCGCTACTAAGCGGTCGTAATAACCGCCTTACTTACGTTCGTACCTTCGCGCCTATTTTCTACTTTTTAGATCCCGCATTTTTTACGGGACTATAATCCGACTAGATTATCGAGTCTCTACGGCCCTACTTTCCGCGCGATCTTTTCGTTACGTATAGTCTTTCGTTCTTCTTAGGTCCTCTATAGGCGTTCTTCCCGTACGGGCTTTAGCTACTGCCTAGACTTAGTCCCGTAGGCGCTAAGTTTCTCTACGCCCGTTCTTTTCGTGCGGGATTTCTGTCTATGCGGCTCTGCCGTCCGTAGGGCTTATAGGTTCTTATAGTACTTTCTCCCGTACGGGCTTTTAGCCCTTAGAGTTATAAAGCCCTTATGCCCTAGGGTTCGTAATACTACCCCCTACCTTAAGAATCTTCGACCTAAAGATTTACTAGTTATATATATTTTTCGTCGTTTTAGTAGTTTCTTTTCTTTCCGTAAGTCTTCGTTATACCTTCTAAGAAACGTTTTACTTCTAATTCCGCTACTAACTTACGGCCTCGTAAGGTAAACCGTGTTATCCTTCGCCGTTAGAAGTTATTAGACGAGATTTTTCTTCGTAGGGTCGAGATAATTCTCTATGCGAATTGCTTATTACACGAGTCTAAGTGCGTGGCATTATAGAAGAATCCTTCTATCTATACTATATATCTAGATACTCGTCGTACTAGCTATAATATAGCTACGCGGGGTATTTTCCGTCGTAAGTATCTCTTTAGGTCTTTTTATATTGCTAACTAATTATAGTAGATTCTCTAGATCACGAGTAGGCTCGCCTTACTATAGAGAAGAATACTACCCTAAAGAAGCTTCTTCGTTTACGGAAATAGTAGCGCTTTCTTTAGTCTTATCGTTTCCGAATAATCCGCGAGGGTTTCGAGTCTTTAGAGAAACTAAAGCGTGCCGAGACTATCGCACCTTCAAGGGATCCGATTAACTCTAAGAATACTAAGAAGAAGCGATCGCTAAAGCGTTTACGTGGCGATTTCTTAGCTAATACTAGTATAGGTTCTACTAACTCTTTAGGTTCTACTACGCCGCTAGAGTCGTTCGAGCCGGTTAACCGAACGCGGGCTATGTCTCCGTTCGATTTCGAGGCCTTTCTCTTAAGCGAGGTACCGGTATAGAACGTTTAGGGTTTCGACGGTAGAATTCTATAATAAGTTCTTTGCAGCCGTCGTAGTTTTTCGATGGTTTCTAGGTGTTATTCTAGTTTTCTTTCTATTGTAGGAGGTATCTAAACTAACCGTTAACGTAGCCGCTATTAAGGACCTTTTCTACGATTTAGTCTTTATTTTCGTCGGCGTCTAGGTTTTCTAGTACCATTTCTTCTATTTATTAAACTGTTATGACGTTTTCCGGAGCTGGTTTAAGAAGGGCGATATGGAAAACCGGGTGTATCCGCATTATTTCTAGTAGTATAAGGCGGAAATTAACTTTTCTAATTTATTTATCGATTTCGAACGGTTCTATCTTCTTAAAGTCTAGTTTGTTATTCGGGCGCCTTATCCTAATATTTTTTCTAAGAAGGTAAATCTTATCCCCCTCTTTTAGCTTCGGTGCCTTCTAGTGCCGTCTATTATAATAGCGAGACATTAAAAATCCGTTATATTCGATATCGAGGCTAAGCTATTTATAGAGTATCTTTAGCTAGTCTACTTTAAGAATTTCTTTCTAGATAAGAGATTCGCTTAGTATTAGTTTCTAGTAAGCTATTAGTTCGTACCCGTAGTTAGCGTAGAACGGTAATTTCTAAGTCGTAGACGCTTTAGAGCTATTATACGCGAATTAGGTAAGGGGTAGTAGTTTAACCTAGTTATTCTATGCGTAGTTAAGGTAATAGCGAAGGTATTATTCGAGCGTCTAGTTAGTTCGTTTCGTTTGTCCGTTTATTTACGGGTATACTATAGTTAACAGCTTATGTCTTAAACTAAGCTAACGGGTAAGAGTCTATTAGAATCGAAAGGTAAATAGTCGGTCTCTATCTAATACGAGCTCTTCTAGTAACCCGTAATTACTAAGAATTATTCTAAGAAACGTATAGGCGAGTTCTTCCGCGTTTGCCGTTTTAAGGTATAGTAGATAGTACGCGTATTTAGTAAGCCTATCGACGATAACTAGAATCGAATCGTATAGAACGTTAGTTAAAGGTTTTTTTAATTAGAATAGATTCGTAATAAAGTCTAGCGAGATAGATTGCTAGGGTCTTTTCGAGGCTAGTAATAGCTAAAGTAAGCCGTATAGCGCGTGTCTCGAGGCCTTACTTCGAATGTAAAGGTCGCACTACGAAACTACCCGTTAAACGATTCTCTATAGGCCTAGAAAGTAGTAATTTCTAGTAATTCTCTCGATTATTTTATTTATTTCTTAGTAACCGTATACTAGTACTTCGTAGATATTCTTAACGATTTCTTCCTAAAGCCTTACCGGGACGTAGACTAATTCTAAATATAGAATAATACCGTCTGCGTCTCTAGTTAGACGAGGGTCGTTCTCTACGTTTCTAAGTTTCTAGATTATTACGTTATATTTATAGGCCTCTCGGATCTTCTTAGTCTAGGCGTTATCTTCTAAGCGATACGCCGGAGCTAGTAGCCTAACCGAGGTAAGCGAGGTATTAGATGCCTTCTTAAGCTATAATTAGGCAACTCTAAAAATAGGTGCGCACGTTCTAGCGGGTGTAAAGCTACCGTCTTTCTACTTACTTAAGACTACCGGTTGTAGTTCTAGCTTTTCTTCTATATAATTAGCTCTTCTACTTAGCGCATCTACGCGAGCGTTTTCGAATCTCTTTCTATAGATAATCTTTATATTATAGAACGCTAGTTCTTTAGCCTATCTAACTTATCGTCGAGTTAGTTTCTTTATAGTAGTAAAGTACGTGAGGTTCTTATAATCGCAGTAAACTATTATCTAATATTTAGCTTCTTCGAGGTAGTATCTTTATTCTTTAAAAGCCGTAATAATGGCTAATAGTTTCTTATCGTAGATATCGTAGTTAAGCTCCGAGGGCGTTATCTTTCTAGAATAGTACGCGATCGGGTAGAGCTTGCCTTACTCGTCTAGTTAGCTAATGCAAGCGCCGATAGCGTAGTCTAATACGTCCGTCTCTATAATAACGGGTAGCTCTAGATTATAAATACCTAGAATAGGCGCTTCGTAGAATATTCGTTTAAGAGACTCGAATGCCCTCTACTACGCTTCTCTCTATTAGAACTCGTACTCTTTACGAGTAAGTCTAGTAAGGGGCTCTATAACCTTCGCATAGTTTAGAATAAACTTGCGGTAGAAGTTAGTAAACCTAAGAAAGAATTATACTTTCTTAACGGTTTATAGTTTAGGCTATTCTCTAATTACGTCTAGTTTTTTCTCGTCTATGCTAATATGTCTAGGTGTAATAATAAATCCTAGAAATTCTATTTTCTACGTAATCTATTTATACTTCTCGGGTGCTATCCGTAGGTCTTTTTCTCTAAGTGCGAGTAGTATCTTTCGGATGTGTTTCCGGTATTCTTCTAAGGTGTCCGAGTAGATAATAATATTATTTAGATACGCGGTATAGAATACGTCTAAATACGGGCGTAGAGTATCGTTTATTAGGCTCTAGAATAACGCCGGGGCGTTAGTTAGCCTAAAGAGTATTACCGTGTACTCGAAGTATTCTAGCCGCGTTCGGAAGGTAGTCTTCTATTCTTTATCTTCTTTAATGCGGACTAAGTAGTATTCTTCGCGGAGGTTAAACTTAGTAAAGTACTTCGCAGTCTAAAACTTATCTTAGAGTTCGTCGATCCTTAGTAATAGATAACGGTTTTTAACCGTAATATCGTTTAGTTAACGATAGTCGATATAGAGGCGAAGCTCGCCGTTCTTTTTTAGAACGAATAGAATAGGGTAGCTAGCCGATAAAGACGAAGGCCGTATATATCCGCGTTCTAGGTTCTTTTCGATATATTTTCTTAAAGCCTCTAACTCGGTACGAGATAGCGAGTATATTAGCTTAAACGTAGGCTATATTTCTAGAATAAGGGGTATCTCGTAATTCTAAGATTAGTATTTCGGTAAGGATTCTTTTCCTCGTTTCTCGTAAAGGTCCGCAAATTTCTAGAATTCTTTTAGCACGAATGCTATCTTAAGTAGCGGTAGTCGTTTCTCTAGAGTTATTATCTTTTCTTTAGGCCTTATTTTCCCGTCGAGTTCTCTATGTATTTTCTCGCTTACTAGATTGCCTATAGGTATCGGCTTTCTCCCCGTTAGATAACCGTGTAACGTTCTTTTTCTTTTTACGCTATTATATATAGGGCTAATATTCTAACGTAGTATCGTAGGTACGTTCGCTGCGTTTATATAACGCGCGTAAATTCTTTAGAGATAGTCTTCTTCGACCGACTTTAGGCTATTATTCTCTACTAGAGGCCTCGTAGGTTGTTATATACGTGCGATAATTCGCTATTTTATTTCTATGCTAAGTCGTAAGTAGAGGTAGTATACCTTATTATCTCTGCGCCTTATACGCCTAATTATCGCTAAAGAGATTTCTTAGACTCTAGCGAAGCTACTTACTTCTACGCCGGGTCGTTACTCTACGCTCTAGACTTTTAGCTTCTAGCTCTCGCTCTAGCTACTCTAGCTTCTAGCTCTAGCTCTAGTCTTTAGCGTCTAGCTTATTCGTTTTACGGTGGCGAGGTGTTTAGTATACTATTCGTTCGGAAAGGTAATTTCCTCGGTTCTCTAGTTAATGTATAGTGCATGCGTTTTTAGCCATAGTATTTCTAGAATAATGTCGTGTTCTAGTATCTTTATAACGTCTAGGTTAATTCTTTTCTTATAGTTAGCGATAGATATTAGTACTAGCCCTATTTTAATCCTTATCTAATCTTTTTCGTACTATGCGGGTAATCCGTCTATAGTTTAGAAAGAGTAAGGCTTATCTTTCTCTTACTAATGTAGCTAATGCTTAACGACGAAGAATAGGTCGATATACGTATTTTATACGCCGCTATCGATTATAGCCTAGGCCTTCTTACTATAAAAGATTACCTATAGATATAGTAATTTAAAGAGTTTTATTCCGGTAGATATAATTTCATTCGATATACGTGTAATCTAGTTAAAGAACCTATCTAACGGCCCCTTCTAGGGTCTCTAACTAGAGAGGCCGTCTAGTTTTTCGATTAGACGAGGTCTCCGATAGTTATATTATCTAGTTATTCTATTCGAAGGGTCGAGTTCTTCTAATAGGTCTATTTTCCGCGGCTAATTTGCCTTTGCTAGTATAGGGTTCCTGCCCTTACCTAGTAGTAGTAGAATAAGGTGTTATTCTTATAGTAGGGTCGCTAATATAGGGTGTTCTTTTTAAGAGATATAGTGCCTCGTTAAAAGAGTAGTCGGGCGAGACGTATAAGATCTATATAGTCTTATTTCCGCTAGGCGTTACGTGCCTCGTCGCGGAGCCATATACTAATCTCGTCGGCCGTTTAGTAAGGGGATTTCCTCTACGGTTACTACTATCGGCCGTTCTATAGTTGGCCTTCTAGTTACCCTTCTTAGACCCGGAATTGCTAGGTCTTAAGGCCTAGACTAATAGTAGGCGTCTAAGTTGCCGTAGGGGTCGTATCGTTAGTTAGGCGTACGTTCTCGTACTAGCCGAGATGCTCAATAATTCGAGTAAGCGTAGCGGCATCGCGTTCGTTTTCGGCCTCGCTAGACTTAAGGGTACTATCGTAGAGCTCGCCCGTGTCGCTATTTACTAAGTCCTCGTTTCGGGGCAGCGCCTCGATAAGCTCGTCGATATCTTACTAGACCCGAGTACGTTAGATGGCTTAGACGCGTTAGAGTTTCGGGTACTATTCCGTAGCGTCTTTATCGCTTTAATAAATAGTATAGTTATCGTCGTAACACGTAGTCTAGCTTAAACTAGTATATTCGGGTGTCTCGAGTACTCTACGTCGTTTATTAATCTTCTCGAATAAATCGACCTTCTTTAGCTTAAGCGTCGAGAAGAGCTCTCGTTAAGTCTTCTAGTTATTTCTAGTAGTAGTCGTAGTATTGCGTGCCTTCTTCTTAGGGTTATATAAGTAGCGGTGCGTCTTATTCTATTTATCGCCGTAGTAGATATATAGTTCCTTCTTAAATCGAGACTTCTATTAGAGTGTTTATTCTCTGCGTTGCGTGCGTTTATCTTTTCTATAGTTCTAACTTCTATTCTTATTATTGTTTATCGGGGTGCCTCTTTAGGTATTATCTAACTCTATAGTATCGCCCTCTTTCTAAGTATAGCGAGGTCGTCGTAGCTAGACGCTATTAGCTTCGTAGGGCTTCTTATTAAACTATCGTTCGTTGCGTCGTCGATTTATAAGCTATACTAGCTCGATAAGCTTAGATAGGTTCTCGGGCCTATCGTAGTAAACTATAGCGTCTTTAATTTTCTCTCTTAGTTTCTAGTAGTAGAAAGTCTATAGGGTGGCGTTAGAGTGCTATTCGGTAGTAAGGTAGACTATATTCTAGAATCGAGTAGTATAGTCTTAAACAGATTTCTTCTATTTAAGGTTTATTAAGGTACGGGTAGCTAAGCGAGCTTCGTTAAGACCGATAAATACTTTCTTAAGGGCCCGCGTAAAGGCTAAGTAGCTGCTAAAGAGCTTAATCGTTGCCTCGTTTTATTACTCGGATAGCTTCTTCTATTGCTTTTATTTATAGAGACGGAACTATTACTCTACGAAGTTACGCAGAAAGGTACTAGCGTAGAGTACCTTCTCCGCTTCGTTAGTAAATTATCCGTAGAAGAAGTAGATGTAATCGTTTAGCTAGGTAATAAAGTTCTATATCTTCTTACGATCTCTTCGATATAGGTTAGGTTTTAGAACCTTAACCTTAGTAGTAGATACTACTATAGGTTCCGCGGTCGCCGTATGCGCCGATGTAGCTAATAGCGTGGGTCGGCGTTATAGCGCCCCGAGCTTCTTTTTAAGTTAGATATTTTCCTCGCTTTAGTCGCGAAATTAGCTCTAGAGCTGCCCGAGCCTGCTTTAGATGTCGTTAATTATTTAGAATAGGTCCGCCATCGTGGGCTATTAGAGATTATTACTTATAGGGACGTCTATGTTGCTACTTTATTAGTAATTTCTATACTAGAAATACTTTTTTATTTCGGGGTTAACTATCTTCCTCCTCTTATAAGAATAGTGATTAAAGTATAACGATAGGCTTCTTTTACTAAGCTTCGAAGTCGCTTAGTAGGTGGATTAAACCGAAGGTTTTACCTTAAAGAGATAAGAGGAAGATAATAATAATTAGATAAGAAGGTATTACGTAATTATACGATGTATAGAGAGCCGGTTACCTCTAAATTAATAAGGTTTAAATTAGAACTTTAAGTTAACTACGAAGGGTTAAGATGCTAGCTAAGAGAGTATATCTATATACTATAGAAAAGCTAGTTATAATCTAGTGTGTCTTTTCTTAAGGGCATTATTATTTAATGCTATTTATTAAGGGCATTATAAGGTATGCCCTTAGTAGAGGGTACTAGTAGGTTGTACGTAACCTCGGCGCTTCGGGCAGTTTCCGAAATTTCGACTTTCGGCTTCTAGCGCTACTAAGCGGTCGTAATAACCGCCTTACTTACGTTCGTACCTTCGCGCCTATTTTCTACTTTCTAGATCCCGTATTTCTTATAGGACTATAATTCGACTAGATTATTAAGTCTCTACGGCTCTACTTCCCGCGCGATCTTTTCGTTACGTATAGTCTTTCGTTCTTCTTAGGTCTCCTATGGGCGTTCTTTCCGTGCGGGCTTTAGCTACTATCTAGGCTTAGTCCCGTAGGCGCTAAGTTCCCCTACGCCCGTTCTTTCTATGCGGGATTTCTACCTATACGGCTTTGCCGTCCGTAGGGCTTATTAGTTCTTATAGTGCTTTCTCCCGTATAGGCTTTTAGCCCTTAGGGTTATAAAGCCCTTATACCCTAGGGTTCGTAATAAAATCTCTTTATTATTTCTAAGTAAATCTCTCTTTAAAGATAATACTTATTTATTATTATTTATTTATCTTCGTTATCTTATTATACTATAGTATTTATCTTATTATTTTATACTTCTCTACTCTTAGGCTTATTAAGCGTAATAGTCTAATATTCTACTATATATAGTATCGTTACTACTTAGACTATAAATATTTCTATAGCGAGCGGCGAATCTACGATCCGCTTAGTCGGCCTTTACTAAGATACTAAATATAAATAGATTATCTATTAATAATAGTAGATTTACTAGTTACTAAATTTATTATTACGTAAATAGATTACCCTTATATATTAATAATATTACTATTAATATAAATAGTATTTATATTATAAATAAGGCTACGTAGCTATAAGACACGTCGATAAATAGAGAATTAAATAGTAAAAGAAGATATATTCGTAGCTAATTAATAGATAAATTTATAAAGAGAGAAAGTCTATAAATTATCTTCGTATAAAAAGTTTTCTTTTCTTCGCGCTCGGGCCGCCTACGAGCCTTTAGCGGGCTATCTAAAAACCGTTAGTAGTTCGAGTATTTCGGCCTTCGGCCTAGTTAACTATCTATAGATTACCGGCGTATAATAGTATTCTTCTCTTAAAAGAAATCGTTTTTAGGCTCTAAACGTCTTATTAAAAAAATCTATCTACTAATCGTTCGAGCGAACGAAAAAAAATATTATAGAAAAAAAGTACGTTTAGCTACCGTAAAGTCGTATCTTACGCGTTACTTATATATATTAGCGTCTAGCGAAAACGCTTCGCGTAGTCTATTTAAAGTTTTATCTTCTTAGATTTTCTTTTTTTTCTCTTAGTAGTACGTAGAAGATTAGCGCTAAGGCCGTTAATAGCGGCTCGCGGCGCTATTTATAGTACGGCGACTATAGCTAGTTACTAATATTAGTATTATAATTAGTTATTTAGCCGCTATATCGTTTTATATCTTTAGCGTCGCGTATTTTTTTTCTTAGCGTATACTTTTAGTCTTTTCTTAGAGTCTTAGAAGTAGTATTTTCGTCTTAGTAGATTACGCGGCCTACTATTTAGCGCCGAGTTATTTTTATATTTCGCGGTATCGTCTAGCGGGTAAGACTTTATCTTCGCCGTATTTAAAAGTACGACGTCTAGCGCTAGATCGTCTTCGTATTTAATAGTATTAGAGAATAGATCGAGCTCTATCTTTAATATATTTAAAAACGCGACGTCTAGCGCCGAGTCGTCTTCGTACTTAATAATATCGAAGATAGACTAAGCTCTATTTTTAATATACTTAAAAACGTAGTATCTAGTACTAGATCGCCTTCGTACTTATAGTATTAAGAGGCGAGTCAAGCTCTATCTTTAATATATTTAAAAACGTACTTTTTATCTTAACTTATTTAGTTTATTTTAAAGATATTTCGTCGCTTTACTTTTAAGTCTTATTAGCTCTATTAAATTCGTTTCGTTATCGCGCGCGTCTCTATTTTCTCTAGACTTTAAGCGGGTACTTCTCGCGCTCTATTCTTCTTTTTAAAGAGATAGAAGCTTAAATAATAGAAGATAAATCTCTTACGTCGTCTAAATAGCTACGCGCCTTCGCGGTATTTATATATAATAGATACTCTAATAGTCGTAGCTATACGTATTACGCGCGTAACTAGTTTTTCTTAGATAGTAGAGCTAGTATTTAGTAATCGAATATAAAGTTTAGTACGTAGACGTTAGATTATTATTAGCTTAGTAACGAACGCGATATTTATCTCGCGGTTTCGCTTTATCTTTACTTCTTTTTTATACTTTATAAACTTATCTACTTCGCTTCGAACTATCTATTATATCTTACTTTTTTACTTTACTACTTTAGCGTCTTTCTAGCTTCTTAGCCTTTACTCTACTTAGCTATTCTACTCTACGTCTTAGTTTCGGCTTTCTTTTAGACTAGTTTTACTTAGTTATTTTACGTACTTCTTAGTAGTATTAAGCTTACTTTTAGCTTTACGTAGCTCTTACGTATTTACGATATTTTCTCTCTTACTTTAGTAAAGTACTAGATAGTATTTTACTTTCTTATTAGATTTCTAGTGGTTTTAGATCGTTTAATCGTTTTATCTTATATCTTTAGATAAGTAAGTTCTATTTATTTTTTACGTAGCTTAATACTAACTCGCGTATATAGATATATTAAACTCGTTCTCGAGCGGCTTTTAGCGTACGTAAAAGCGCGAGCGCCTAAAGCGTAAGTATTTAAAGCGTAAGCGTTTGCTCGCTTTATCGTTAGTTAATCGTTACGACGGCTCTTTAGACTTAGCTTTACTAACTACGTTCGCCCGCGATTTAGGCTTTTATATTAACTAGCGCTTTACTCTTAGTTCTTTTATAATATCGTCGTCTACTCGGCCTACGAAATTAATTAAGACGCTAGATAACGTATCGATACTAAATATTTTTACTACTTTATAGTCTACTTTAGTCGCTTTAAACGCCCTTACGTTAAGCTCTAGTATCGAGAAAGATATCTCGTTCGCCTTTAAAGACGAGAAGATAGATAAAGATAAAGATAAAGATAAAGAGAAAAATATCTAGATTTTTAGTTATTTAGCTTTAACGGCGTTAAGGTCTTTTAGTTAGTCTATAATAACGCGCGCTATTATTATTTTTAAGAAGACTAAGTTAGTCTTATTCTTAAATTATTTTAAGAAGACTTTCTCGCGAAAGCGTTCGTCTATTAAGCTAACTATAGCTAGTAAAATAACGAAGGCTTCGTCTTTAAAGCGTATTACTAAGTCGTCGCGTAAGGCGTCGCCGTCTAAATTAGCGGCTACTAAGATATTAGCTTCTCGTAAGGCTATTACTAGTAGTACTATTACTAATAAGATTAAGAATCTTTAGATTAAGCTAGTTAACTTTAAGTTAAACTCTTTAGTATTCGCGTCTAAGATACTTATCTTATTCTTTTAAAAGTAGTATAAGCTTAAGGCTCGCTTCGCGTCGCGCGTTTACTTTAAAAATATAGACGCGTTACTATAAATACTTAGCGTTATTAATATAGCTTTAGTCTTAGAGCTTTTACTACCGCTCTACTATCGTTATTTAAACTATTAGATAGCGACTAACTTAAACGATCTTAAGACGGCGTTTCTACGGCTCTTTAACTAGTATAACGACTATTTATATATAGCTAACTATAGTTATTATAGCGCTATTAGTAAGTCTTACGTTATGTCTACGCCGAAGTTACGTCGTATCGATAACTTACTCGTTATATTACGAAATATATTAGCGATAAACTATCTAAATAATAACGATATCGTCGATTAGGCTACGTAGTACTAGCGCTATTAAAATAATATTTACGCTACGTATAAATACGCGTATCGTCTATATCGCGTCTAAAGAGTCTATAATAGAATATTAAAGAGCGATATCGAGGCGGCGAGTAGTTATAAGACGTATAGCTACGCTCGCGTAGTATTTATAGAGATAGTCTAAAAGCGCTATAAGATAAGCTACTTCTTCTTATTTATACTACTTATTCGCTTTACTAACGGCGTTATTTTTTATATATAGCTTAGTATTAGCTAGCGCGGCTTATAGCGTCCCGCTAACGTAGTAGTCTACTTATAAATAAAGAAAGATTAGCTCTATTATACGATTAAAGATAAAAAGTAGTAGAATCTACGCTAGTATTACGTAGGCTAGATACTCTAAACGTTTAGAAGTTTAAGATCGTTAAGTCTTCGACGTTTCGCTAAAGACTTATTAATACGGCTAGACTTTACTAGCCTTAAAATTAATCTTAATACTAAGATTAATCGTAGTTCTCGTAAGAATCGTAAGATAAGGGCCGCTTTAGCTATCTTATAAGATAGTAGTTTTTTTCTTTTTTTCTTAAGTTTTTACGTCTATTAATACTTACGAAGGGCTAGTAAAATATTAGCGATTTAGTTTTTATTTATAATTTAGTATATAAAACTAGAGGGCTTTTCTCTTCTTTACTTCTTTAGTAGGGCGCGGGTTTAGATTCTCTTTAGAAATAATAATATTTACTAGCTATCTCTTCTTATTACTAAGTTTAAACCTTCTATAATATAATTTTTTAAAGTTTTTTTCTTTCGTCTTACGGCTATACCGCGATACTCGTAGGCTCTAAACGCTTTTTATAGATAAGCGTTATCTAGTTATAGGTCTAGTATTAAAGGCTATCTATTTTTTCTACTATTCTATCGGCTTCGCCTCTTATCTTTAGCTTAGACTTTCTTATTAAAAGAACGTTTACGTCGCTTTACTAGAGATACTTCGGGCGCTAAAGCGTCTTAAAACGTCGATAAATATTTTTTCTTTCTCGACGAGTTTTATTCGCGCTACGAGCTAGTTATTTTTAACGAGTTTACTACGTTCGCGCGATTCTTATACGTCTATAGTAACTTTTAGTAGTTTTTAAGTTTATTCTCGTACTTTTATTCGTTATACTCTAGAGGCTAGTCTTTTTACTAGACGAGGTACTACGGTTTTTCTCGCTTATTTATATAGCTTACGATATCTTTAACTTTCTAGTAGTCGTCGTCGTCGATCTTATCTATCGACGACGGCTAAAAGCCGAGCCGCGGTCGATACTTCTTAAGAAGTACGATGTTAAATACTAAGTAGAGTTTAGAGAGTTATACTAGTAGATTAAAACGATACGCCGCCTTACTAATACGCTCTAGTATTCTAAACGGCCTAAAGTACTTATAATTAAGTTTTTTATAGAGCCGCTTAGTATAAATATTACGTACTAAGAGTAAAACTTCGTCTTCGACGATAAATTATATAGTCTATTAATAACGATTATAGTACTTTACTTAGATCTTCTACGCGAGTCTTAAGTATTTCGCTACTCTCTTATAAAAGTTATATAGGCGGCGAAGATATTTTTTTATAATAAACGCTATAAACTTATCGTTCGTTAGATTCGCGCTATCTTTTTTTCTTATAGCGGTCTCTTTCGAGACGCTATTAGAGAAATTAAGTAGTACGCCTATTATAAGTTCGATAGACAAAACCTTTATAACGAAGTAGACCTTACTATTATATATAAAGAAAGCGTATAGTAATAGCGTAGCCTAGTTAAATTACTTTTAATTTACGTATATACGTAGATACGCTTCGAGCTTTTAGTTTTATCTTTTCGTCTAGCCGTCGATCTACGAGTAGAACGTAGTGCTTATCTTTCTTTATATCTTTAAATAGAAGTAAAACGTCTATTAGTACGTACTAATAAAGATACTTTTACGATTCGATACTATACTATTCGAGACGCTAATCTTTAAAAATACGTAAGTTTTAAGAAGTTTCGTAAGCGTAACGGCGTCGATTATCTTATAAATAAAAAAGTAGTAGACGAGCTTAGTAAATTAATCTATAAATACGAGAATCGCGTTATATATCTTTTTATTAAAATCTACGAACTCTAAAAAATTCGTAATAAAGTTTATAAAGTAGTAACGCTAGGCCTACGTAGATATAAGTAGAGGCTAAAGTATATTATACGGCGTATATTATTAGCTCTTATATCTTTAGTACGCGTTATATAAGTTAATATACTAGCGAATATTCTTTCGAAGCGTTAACTAGTCGTATTTAGCGCGTACGACGGCTAGTATTTAGTTAATATTAAAGTATTTCTTAAGCTAGTTATTATAGTTACGTATAAAAATCTTCGTCTTAAGCGATACGTAGTTTAGAATATATACGCGTTCGTCTTTATAAAAAACGCCGTTAGCGTCGATCTTATAAAAGTCTTCGGCGGGTCTTTAGTAAATCTTTAGATTCTTACGAATTTTCGCGAGCTAGATATTCTTAACTTACGCTTCGCGAATAAGCTTAAGAAGATCTTTTAGAGCGTTAAAAAATATTATTTTAGCTATAGCGGCTACCGCTACTATACGCCGTAATATAAGGCTTTATATAATATTTACGCTAGCGAATATCGTCGCGATATATTTTAGCGGCGTCGTAGGTTTGTTATAAGAAGATCGCGGTTAAAGGTCTATTCTTAACTTATTCGCGCCTTCGATCGTCGTAGAGATAGCGAGCGTTCTATCGACGAAGCTAGTTTAAAGCTCTAGCGGCTTTAAAGATATAATAGTATTCTAGAAAATATATTCGCCTTCGAGTCGTAACTTCTACTATAATATAAATAGTATAACTTTAAGATACTTTCTCTTAATATTATTCTTAAAGCCGTTTACGTAGTTCGGCCGCTATAAGATAAAATCGATCGAGTTACTTACGCCGGGCTTATATTCGATATTAAAATCGAACTTAGCTAGTTCTTTAGCGTAGCGGGCCTATCGCGCGGATAAAGTCTTAGTAGTTATAAAGTAATAAAGATTATTATAGTTTAATAGTACGCGGATTACTTATAAAACGTAGGCGAGAAAGTATCGCTATTTTATAAAGTAACGAATAATCGCGAGAAGTTTTTTATTATACGTATTATAGTTAAGCTCTACTTTAGTAAACTTCTTACTAAGATACGTAATCGAAAACTAGTAGATTTAATTATCTTTCGCTAAATACGACTAAAGTAAAATGCTAGCGTATATTACGTTCGATACGTTTATAATAAGTATTAGAGAAAGACTAGAATCGTAGTAGTAAAGTAATAATAAGTATAAGAACGCGTCGCGTAGCTTACGAAAGACTAATATAGTATTAGCTAACTACTTTTAGAGCTAGTACTAGCGCGTAGGTCTTCTCTTTATTATCTTCTTAGTAACCTTCGGCGGAGAGCGTACGGCTTTATAAAGAAGTTCGTATAGAGGCCGCGTAATCTTTAAGTAGTTCTAAATAAACCGTTAATAAAAGTTCGTAAATTCGAGAAAGACCTATATATTTTAATAGAACTTAGATTTAGACTATTTCTAGATCGCTACTATACGACGAGGGTCTATCGTAACTTTTAAAGAGATAATAAGAAATTCTAGAAACTCTACTAACGTTATATAAAAGATATACTTAAAGCTTTTTACGTATAGACTCTAGTTACGTAGGCGTTATAATATTTACTTAACGTACTTCTTATATTTCTCGATCGTTTATAAGAAGATTAGAATATCGTTAAAATATATAATATACGTATAATCTATTAGCTTCTTAAGAGCGCCGTAGATATACCGCTAAAAAGTAGCGGGCGCGTTAGCGAGGCTAAACGGTATTATATTATACTTAAATAAGCCGAAACGTATTTTAAATATCGTCTTTTACTTATTACCGACGCGGATACGAATACGATAGTACGTATCTTAAAGATTTAGCTTAGTAAATACGCTAGCGCCGCTTAGGCGTTATAGTAGCGTATTTACGAGTAGTAGTAAATATCGATCTTTTATAGTAACTCTATTAAGCCCTTAGTAATCGACGTAAAGTCGTATAATTTTATCTATCTTTAATATAAATAGTATTAAGACATTCGTAAAAAACTTATTAAGGCGAATCTAGCTCTTTATAGTCGCGGTTTTAATATACTTCTAAAGAGTCTCGAGTTCTTTCTATAAGAGGTTATAGATTAAAAGCTAAAAAGACCGCTAGTTCTTCTTTAGCTTAATAGTATAGTCGTGCTTAAAGTATTAAATAGGCGTTCTAGCTATTTTATTTAAAAAGATATTCTTATACTCTACGTAATTCTTCGGCTAGCCGTCGGCGGTACGTAGATACGCTACGAGAGTTAATACGGCGCTCGATAGCTAGTCTAGATTAAGATATACTACGTAAGCGTCGGCTACGCGGCTTTAAACGATAATTATACGTACTATTTTTAAATTTAAGGTTTAAGAAAGATCTAGTTATTAATTATCGTCTATTATAGTAGATTTATTCTCGTTCTCTATTTCTTCGACGTACTATCGTATCTAGAATATCTTCTAAGAAAAGAAGACTACTAGATATATATAAAGACTAGTAAAATTAAAGGCGTATATCGTCTCGCCTAGCTTATACTTAGTAACGAACTCTTTTAGCGAAGCGATAGTAACGCGTTAGAAGTTCGCTATATCTTAAATAAAAGTTCTATTATAAAATAAAATTATCGAATCGGCTTTCTAAAGCTAGTCTTATTTAAGAATAAGGTCGTAATCTTTAAACGAGGTACTTTAATAGGTCTATAGACCTACTATCTTTAAAGTACCCGCGAAGTCTTTAGTAGTAATAGTTATCTAGTAGACTTACTAAAGATCTATAGAGTAGTTATTAAGAAAGCGTATATTCGAGCGGCGAGCTTATAGATTAAAGATAAGGCCTAGACGTTACGCTAGATTCGCTTTAATTAAATTTAGTTTACTATCGCTATTATAAAGTATTCGTAGTAGAATATCTTCGTTAATACTAAGAATATATATATTAATTATAATACGCTTAGCTTCTCTCGTAGAGATTAGCTCTAAGCGTAGCTATAAGAGGCTCGCTACGAGGGCTAGTTTTTTTTCTTTAGCTTACTAAAGAATCTCTACTACTAATAAAGTTTAGATTTATATTTATCGGCGTTAGCGTCGCCTTAAGGCTTCGTTTAATCTACGCTAGTAATAGACTACTAGAACTCTCTATTATTTTTAGATTAGTTACTTAAGACGAGTCTCTTCTTTATACTATTCTAATTCTTTTAGAAGTTAGAATAGCGCTAGCGTTTCGTCTTTATTACTTCGTCTTTAAAGAGTAGGTCTAAGCGAAGAATTTACTTCGCGTTATAATACTTCTTTATAAATTTATTTTTAATAGTAATAGTTTTTAGTATTTAAAGCTCGTATAGCTTCTTATAAAGACTAGATAAAACTATCTATACGAGAAATTTAAGATATCTAGTAGCCGACGTCGACGCGTTAGATAATTATTATCTATCGCGAATTAAGAAAAACTACTAGATATTAAACCGCGCGTCGTTCGCTATCTTATTCTTATAATATCGCTAGATATTCTCGAACCGACGTAGAACGAGATTAACGACTATCTACTAGAGAATATTCTTAAAGTTATTCTATAGAAGAGGTTCTTTAGCCTCGAACTTACGTAGCCGACGTCTCGCCTTCTATTAGAGTTCGAGCTAAAAGCTAAGTCTTTAGACTATCTAAAGAACCCGGCGCTCGTAGTTATAATACGTACGCGTAAGGTTAAACCTCTCTTCGTAGTCGGCGATCTAGTTATTAAACGCTCGTTAGTCTTTTTATTTTAGCTTTAAAGCTAATAATATCGAAAGATATCGTTACGAATAGTAGAAGATAAAAAGTAAATCTTATATATAATAATATTTAGGGCTCGTGCCTCTAAGAAGTACGATTCTATTTAACTACTTCGTAACTATCTAAACTAGAACTCTACTCTAAGATCTCTATTTAGAATTTTAATATAGAAATTTAATTCTAACTTATAATTCTAAAACCCGATTCTAACTTATAATCTAAAAACTCGATCTTAACTCGTAATTTAGAAACGAAATCTTATTTTACGATTTAAGAACGAGATCTTATACTCTAATCTAAAAACGAGATCTTATTTTATAATCTAAAAACGAAATTTTATCTTTTAATCTATACTCGTAATTTAGTATAGTAATATCGAATTCTTCTTTAAAAACTAATATCGTAATATCTTCTCGGCCTTCGTTTAATAGATTTTATCTATTAGATTCTCTTATAACTCGATAGCTCTATATAGTAGTAGTACGTAATCGTTATTTCGTTATTTCTTTAGTACGTAGCGGTTTACCTTCGCTACTATTACTTATTACGCGAAAAAATTTAAGGCCTACGCTAGAAATCTACGCTCGCTAGTTACTTAGTTACTAAAATAAGAAAAGAAAAAGAAGAAAATAGATTAAAATAGAGAAAATTTAAACGGTTTTTATTTTATTACTATGTAGCGGCCGTATTAACTACTATTATTAGTTTTTAAACTTATCTTACGAAATTAAAAAAAAGAGAAAACTAAATAGAAAAAGATAAGTTTCGTATCTATAGTATAGTTTAACGTCTCTATCTTTTAAAACAACTTTCGCGGCCTAGTATAACAGCGTTTACTAAGTTTTTAGCCTCTTAAATAGAAATTTTTAATTAAAGATTATTATCTATCGTAGTATTTTCGTTAGTTTTTAATACTACGCCGGTATAGTAGATCTATTTTTAATATTATACGCTAATTCTTTATTATCGATTAGTATTAGGCCGAGCTATTTTCTTAGTTTCTTAAATATCTTAGATACGATACTTTTTCTTATTAGATTCGTATTTATCTTTAGAATCTCTTTAATTTTAGCGTCGCTTAGTTTATTCTCGTATAATATCGCTACGTTAATAATATTTCGCGCGGTTTAAAATATATTTTACTTAGTCTCTCTCTTAGTCTTATTTATTACGTCGATAGCGGCTTTAGCTTTATTAACTATATCTTACGCTAACTTAATCGCTTTAACTAGTATTTCTTAGTTCTTTATAGTGGCGACTAGTATTACGGCCGATATCTAGTTCTTTATTAATATCTTCTAGACTAACTTTTTTATCTTAGTAACGCTTCTCTCGTACGTCTTATCTATTTATATAAGAATTTATAGCGCGAAGCGTAAGATTCGAGACTTCTTTTCTTATAATAATAGTAAGATAGACGTCGCTTAGTTTTTTAGCGTCTTATACTTAGATTAGATTTTACGTTTTAATATAAATATTACTAGTACTTTAGCTCTTATTCTTTCGTCTTATCTCTTAGCGAGCGAGCTCTTTAAAAGCTTAGCGAAGCTACTTTATATCGCTTCGGCCTTCGATTTTATTATTTTTAAGATTAAAGTTCTATTAATAATATTTTTAACTAAGACTATAATTTTCTTAAAGATTATCTTCTTAGCGTTCGTCGATATCTCTAAATTCTCTTAATTCTCGTTAACTTCGTCCGCGTAGTAGACTATATATATAGTATTACTACGAACGATAGTAGTAGTTATAGCCTCGTAGTCTCTCGCCTACTTTCTAAACTCGAAACCCGAGCTAAAAAACTTTAGTAGCGTTTCTACTACTATAATTCTATACTTTTTAAATACGTCGTCTAGAACGGCGCTTAGGCCGAAGAAGTTATTTATAGTAAGAGCTTTATTATATTCTACGTATATAAGTATTTAGAGAGCGATTTTCGCCCTTCTTTTTAATAAAGATTTCGTCGAGTTAAAGGTTTTAGTTAATATTAAAAAGTCTATCTACTTCGTTTTAGCTATAATCTATCGATACGATTACTTAGTCGAATAGATTACGAATTTCGCTATAGACTTAACTAGTATATAGCCGTTCTTATACCTACGATATAAGAATTACTAATTCTTAGTATATAGAACTTCTTAGTTCTATCTTTCGTAGTCTATTTCGTAGTAGTAGTTAGCTAGATCGACCGTATCTAGATCGTTAGTTATTACTATATAGAACTCTCTTTTCTTACTCGTTAAGTTAATCTACGGCTTTATCGTTCTTATCTTATTAATGTTCTAGAAGGCGTTCTCTACTTCTAGCGATTTTATAAATATATATTAATCGACCGCGGTATATTTAACGACTCCGCTAAGACGCTTAATTAAAGCTAGAGCTCTAAGCGGCTCTATACTCTTAATCGAATTACTCTTTATATTATAATTACTAGGCTAGTAAAGGTAGAGAACGAATAGCTTAATAATCTTAGTTTTTTTAATAAGCGCTAGCACTTAATATATAATATTAAATAATAATATAACGTAGGCTAAAGATAGATAGTTAGCAATAACTCTTATTAATATATTATATAGCGAGTAGCTTAATACTTCTAAAATATCGATTTTATACTTAAAGATATTACTTACTTAGAAACTTCTTATAATCGACTATCTATAGATATAGCCGAAAACTTATCGAGGAAATTAAAATTCGTTAGATACTATTATTTTATTATTCTCTTATAGCTCTTTAAGATTTTATAGAATTACTAGGCCTACGGCTTTCTCGTCGTCTTAGATTAGTAATTCTACTAAGCTAGCCGAGCGTTTACTTATTAAGAATATTAATACTACGTTTATATTCTACGTTTCGCGCGATGGCTTATTATTCTTAACTATAGCGTTAATATAGTTAAAAGCCTTCTAAAGAGTTACTTAGTTTAACGGCGATAGCGAAGGTTAGTTAGAAACGCGCTATCTCTTTTTCGTAGTAACCGCTTTAGCGTTTCTTCGATTTAGATACTTTTACGTTCTTTAGTCGAACTTTAGAACGCCGTAAGTTTCTAGATAAATCTTTTTAAAAGACTCGTAATTAAGCTTTCTAATAAGCTTAGAATAGTAGTATCTAAGAATTTATATTATTAACTCTATAAAAGCCGCCGTAAGCTCGTAGTTATACTAGATATTCGCGCGAATCGCGATCTACTTAGTTAAAGTACCGTATACTAGCTACTTAAGAAAGTTTAAGAGGTACTCTAATATATAATAATAGACTTATTAGTTCTTTTATTAGACTACTTTTCTTACTAGCGTTTCTCGCGCGCGATTCGATAAGACTATTATTATAAATAAAGTAGTACGCGCGCGTCTCTATTTCGCGATATCTTTTTTACCGCGCGCCTTTTAATCTTAAAAGCCGTAAAATTCTACGAATACGCTAAAAGACTAAAGAAAAATAAAGAAAAAATAAAAGAAAAATAGAGAAAAAATAACGAAAGAAACTAAATAAAACTATAAACGCTAACTTCTTCTATCTCGACTATAAAATTATACTACGCGTATCTAATACTCTATTTCTTTTAGATCTTATTTTTATATAGTAGCTTCTTCTATACCCGCGGTTTTATTTTTTCTCTAACTTTATTCTAGTTTTTAAAACGTCTTTTTCTCGCGCTTCTTCTCTATTACCGCTTCGTTAGATACGCTTTCTCGTACTTCTATACTAATTCTCTCGCCTTTGATAGCGCCTCTTTTACTATTTATATATTATAGGCCGAGCTCTATTCTTTTTATTATACTAGATATTTTTTTATCTTTCGCCCTCTTATTTCGGCTTCTCTTCTATCGAGAAGCCTAGCGATTTTATATAATAAATCTTCGGCGTTCTATTTTATAACTAGTTTTAGCTCTAGATACTTATTTTTTTCGTACGAATTCTTTTCTCTTAGTACCGATTCTAGATAGACTATAAATATTACTAGATAAATTCTTTATTTAAACGATATCTATAGCTCGTATACTAGATTATTAATCTTTTAACTAATAGTAAATAGTTCGATTCTTTAATACGAGAACTTTCTATTCGTATATTCTTTTATTTTATATTCTTAGTAAAGCCGTATAAATATCTAATCTTCTTTCTTTATTCTTAAAGACTTATATCTTTTATTATACCTTCTCTTTTAATCTATCGCCGCGAACGCGATCGTCTCTTAGATTTTTCTTTAAGCTATATCTCTTCTTAGCTCTCTATTTTATAGTATTTTCGCTATTATCGCTAAAGGATTAGTTCTCGCGTTTATATCTATAAGTAACTAGTTTAGAGTAAACCTCGTAGTCGTATTAACCGCGTTATTTATTAAGGCTTAGATATATAGTATTACGAACCCTAGGGCATAAGGGCTTTATAACTCTAAGGGCTAAAAGCCCGCACGGAAGAAAGCACTATAAGAACTAATAAGCCCTACGAACGGCAGAGCCGTATAGATAGAAATCCCGCACGGGAAGAACGGGCGTAGGGGAACTTAGCGCCTACGGGACTAAGTCTAGGCAGTAGCTAAAGCCCGTACGGGAAGAACGCCTATAGGGGACCTAAGAAGAACGGAAGACCATACGTAACGAAAAGATCGCGCGGGAAGCAGGGCCGTAGAGACTCGATAATCTAGTCGGATTATAGTCCCGTAAGAAATACGGGATCTAGAAAGTAGAAAATAGGCGCGAAGGTGCGAACGTAAGTAAGACGGTTATTACGATCGCTTAGCAGCGCTAGAAGCCGAAAGTCGGAATTCTAAAAACTATTCGAAGCGTCGAGGTTACGTGCGACCTACTAGTGCCCTCTACTAAGGGCACACCTTATAATGCCCTTAATAAATAGCATTAAATAATAATGCCCTTAAGAAAAGGCACACTAGATTATAACTAGCTTTTCTATAGTATATAGATATACTTTCTTAGCTAGCATCTTAACCCTTCGTAGTTAACTTAAAGTTCTAATTTAAACCTTATTAATTTAGAGGTAACCGGCTCTCTATATATCGCATAATTACGTAATACCTTCTTATCTAATTATTATTATCCTTCTCTTATCTCTTTAAGGTAAAACCTTCGGTTTAATCTACCTGCTAAGCGACTCCGAAGCTTAGTAGAAGAAGCCTACCGTTATATATAGTAATATCGTCGTCTATTCGATATTTAGGTATAATACGACGTAATAACGTATTACGATCTTAATCGTTTAATTCGTACGTTTTAATTAACCGTCCGCTTACGGGTAATATACGATAGTTATATACTAATTAATTCTAAGCCTTTTATAGACTTACTTCTAAAATTTAAAAGTAAACTTCGAATTACGGTCTATTATTTAGATTCTTAAAAATTTCTATCTATAGACTAGTACTTTTCTTATATATTTATCTATCTATTTTTCGGCTAACTAGTTTTTTTTTTCTTTAATTAGGAGAATCTTCTTCGTTACTTTATATATAATAGTTAATAGCGTGTTATAGACTTTCTAAGTCGATAGTAGTTAAACTATAAAATTTATCGTTTAGTATTTTTGCGGGCCTATTATATCTTAAATTAGCTATAATTTATCGTAGGGCGTATATCTCTTTATTAAATAGATCTAGTATATTAAATAGTACTTTAGATAAGTTCTTAACTTCTTAGCTAGTTTTCGAATTAAAAATTTTATTCTAATTTTATTATACGCTCGCTAGAACTCTTCGTAATACTAGTTATTATACGCTATCTAGAAGACTTCTTACTTAATAGAACTAGAAATATATAGTTTATATCTTCTATCTTTTAAGTCTACGTAGTAGATTAACTCGTTTCGTAGAAAAAACCTTAGACTCTATATAGCCTTCGACGCTTTATTAGCTTTCGAGCTCTTAGAATTATCTATATATAGCGTTCTTACTAGTTATCTTTAACGTACTCGTCGTCGGTCTTTTTATCTTTTTAATTTCGATAGTTCTACTAGTAGATTTAGTTTTAGACTTACTTCGAGTATTTCTTAATCGAGCCTTTCGCTTACTAGTTTTAGCGTTAATATCTTTTAATTCGTTTATTCTCTTAGCGTTTTTACGTTTTACGCCGCGGCGATTTTTAGCTTCTTTAGCGCGTTTAACTACTCTATCTTCGACTTCTATACTTTTTATCGTACGTTCTTCTCTATATTTTCTAGCGAATTATTATCTTTATTTACTATCTTTTACGCCGCTTCGTTATCTACGGCTTTATTTTAATCGTATTCTTCTATACGTTTTTACGCCGCTAATATCTCTACTAGATTCTCTCTAGCTCTTTTTTATACTTCTACCGCGTCTCTCTCTTTAATATCGGCTAATACCTCGAGTATTCTCTTTTAGTATAAGTCTTAATCGTAGTTCTACTAGATTCTCTTCTTTATCGCATTAAATATCTCTACTATCGCTATCGAGAAAACTCTAACCGAATCTAAGATTTCTTTAGACTATTCTAGTACTAGATTTTAGCGATCTTCGATTAATTAACTTAGTACGTTCGAGACTAGATACGTCTTACTAGAGCGGTAGAATATTTTAAGATTAAATTACGATATATATTAACTCGCTATTATAAGCTTTAGATTTATCTTATTTATAGCTAAGATAGTTTATAAGTTATAATACTACGTAATAAAAATAGCTACGTAGTAATCTATAAAGAAGTAGATACTCTTTCTTAATTTTATATAGAGTATATATTTCGCTTTTCGTAGCACTTATACGATATCGATAATTTCTAATTTCGTTAGCTAGTATCTTATTTTAGCTAATTTTAGAACTCGTAATAGAAAGATAATCGATTAAATAAAATCGTCGGTCTACGACTATATCTTTCTATTTTAAACGTTCGATTCTAGATCTTCTTTTACGTAGTATAGTAAGACTCCGAATTCTTACTTTAACGTATTAATATTTACGTATAGCCTTCTCTTTAAATTATAGTAGATTAACTATAATAAATTTCGTAAATACTCTTTAATTATCTTATAGGCCGCCTAGCGATTCTCTATAGAAACGACTTTTATACGTCTAGTATAAGTCTTTCGAGCGCTACTCTTTACTAGGCTAGACTTTAATAACGCCGTTTTATAATCGATAAGCGGTTTTACTATCTCGGCGTAATAAGAGATTTTAGACTATAGCTACTTTATAGCCTCGATCTAGTACTCTAGATTCTTTAATATCTTAAAAAAGAGTATATTTATTAGAGCCTTCGTTTTTTCTTTTATTAATTAGAGTTTAAATACGTTTATCCTCTATTCTAATAAGATAGTATATAGATAACCGACGAAACTCTTTTTAGAGTTTAGAGTAATTTCGAACTTATTTATCTTTTAAAATATCTTTTCGAGATAATCTAGATAATTCTCTAGTATTTTATTATAGATAGTTAAATCGTCGATATACGCTCTCGTAAACTCTCTATATTCTCGTAAAATCTAGTCTAGCTAGCGCTAAACGTACGTAACTAAGTTAATAAATTTTATAATCGTAACGTTAAACGACTTCTAGCCTTTATATAAGTTAACTATAAGCTTATAGCGATCTTACTTCTTAACCTTCTATTAATAAAAGAAGGCCGTTATATTTACTACTATTATATATCTAGCGCCTCTTACTACGCTAATAATATTCTCTTAAACTAGAAGAGAATATAAATCTTTCTAAATAATTTAATTTAATTCTTAAATATCTACGACGACCCTTAGCTTCTCCGCCTACTATTTATTTTTATAGATTTATCTCTACGCTACGAATATCGAAAATTCGAAAACGATATATTTTTTAGTTTAATATATCTTTTCTTACTTATATAGCTTATCGAACGTTTTATTAATCTATTCTTTATCTCTTATCGCTATTAGATAGATCTTTATAGATAGTTTTATATTATTCTTCTAATTCTTCTTTAAAGAAATTATTATAAGTCTTTCTTTTAGAATTTAGATAAAATCGTTCTTCTTCGTCTAGATCGTAAAGTACTTATTAACGACTTTAGCTAACGCTTCTATAGTTATTAATTTTTTATAGACGATTACTTCGTTTCTTAGACGAGTCTTCTTTTCGGGTTAAATTCGATCTACGTTAAAATCGATCGCTTTATAATTTAAACCTTTCGCGATTAACGTACGTACTAGCGATACGTCTACTATCGTTTCTATTAACTACTTTCGAGCTACTCGAATTAGCTCGTCGAAATTATTTCTTAATTATACTACTTTAGTTTTTACGTCTATTATATAGGCGTACGTAATTAGTTTTAAATTTAGACTACTTATCTTTTACGTCTACTCTAAAGTAGGGGTATACTCGAAATCTCTATTTTAGAGTAGAGTCTTAGTAAAATTTATTCGTACTAGTACTATCGTTCTAAATAAAATTATAGTTATCTTTTTTACTTTTACTCTTATTTCTCTTATCGATTCTTAGAACCTAGATTTAACTATAATTAGTATTTTAGCGCCCTTATAACTCTCTATTTTAAGCGTACTTCTTAGCGTATTAATAACGATCTCTTTTAGGCCCTAAATATCTATTTTTATTAGTAGGGCTTCTTAGATATCGTCGATAAAATAGACTTCGCGATAAAATATAGCTTTAATCTAAGATTCTTTCTTCTTAGCTTAAAATATAAAGAGTATTATTACGTATTTCGTACTAGTAAGCTTCTCTCTATTAATTTCTTAGAGTAGTATAGGCTACTTAGTCTTTAAAGCCTAGTATATAGTTTCGGCGGTTTAAAGATATACTTTATTTATTACGTTTATATTCGCTTCGATATTAATAATTATCTCTACTTTCTTCTTTCTATTACTAAGCTTAGCTATTGCGATTATAAAGTTTTAATTTTAAAACGCTATTTTAAAATTAGTCTTTAAAGCTACTTAGAATCTAATCGTAGTATTCGAATTAAAAGATACTTCTTTTAAAATTAGTACGGGCTTCTAAGATCGCGATCTTATATATAGTTAGATACTTTTCTTCGATAGCGCCTTTAATCTAGTTTTCTTAGTTTCTTTTAGATAGCTCTTACGAATATACGTATATATAGCGTTTTTAAACGGCTAGATTACGTCGTACTTCTTATAACGATACTTTTCTTTTATACTTTAACTTTAAGACTCTTTCTTCGTCGCGGCCTTTACTAGCTTTTACTTAATTACTTCTAGTTTCGATAGTTTTACGATGCTACCCTAGTAATTAGATACGAATAAAGTCTTTAATATCGTTTATAAGTAGCGTACGTATTCTTATACGCTATTAGTATCTATTTCTATAAAATTCTTCTCTTATTTAGACTTAAAGTAATTCTTTTACTTATCTTTCGACGCGCTTCTTTCTTCTATAGAATTCTTTTTAGCGTTTATATAGTAGGCTATTAACTTTCTCGTCTAATCTCTATTCTCTTTATTTCTATTTCTATTTCTTAATCTATTTCGATTTCTTTCTCTAGAATAATTTTTCTTTTTAGATTAAGCTCTTTCTTCTTCGCGATTTCTTTTCTACGAGCGAGCTTTCTTTTTAAAACGGTTTCGATCGCGGGGTAAAAAAGATCTTTAATCGCGATCGTTTGTTTTATAGATATTTCTTAATTAGTTACGACGTTTTTAATCGTTTATTTAAAAGACGTTTTTTAATCTTTCGCGATTCTCTTTACGCTTTCTTCGATATCGACCGCCGCGATTATTATTTTAGAAATTATAAGTTCTCTTACTTTCTCTATTTTCGCGTTCGTTAAATCTAGTCTCTTTCTATTCTTTAGGTCTTTTAGACCTTTTCGTCTATCTATTACTCTCCGCCGCTAGATTCGTTTATAAAATATATTAGTCTTTAGCACGCCGAATATATTAATTTACCGTAGTTATATCTAACGAAGTCTTTAGATCTTAACGTAGCTATACGTTAATTCTCTCGTAAGCTTAAAGTAGCTAGCCCTTAGTCGTAGTAATATCTATATTTTTTATAAAACGTATTACGTTTATAATAAAACGTTCTATAGACTATTTATCTTATACTTTTTAAAACCCGAAGCTTCTTTTTTAAAGTTCTCTCTAGGCCTTAAATAGACGTTTTCGAAATCTTAATATAAGTTTCTCTATTTATCTTTAAACTTTTTTATTCTCTTATAGAAACTTTCGTTTCTTAGATAAAAGCTAGCTCGTATATTAGACTTATACGATTTCTTTTAGATACTTATAGATATTTCTTCGTACTATTTTACTAGTCGTTAAGAGTAATTCAAACTCGATAGCTTCTACGAACTACTAAATATTACGATAGAATAACTTACTCTTTCGCTTAATTATATTATTATTATTATAGTCTCGTAACTTTATTAATAGATTAAAGTAGCCTACGTCTTTAGACTAAAAGCGCTATTCTTATCTACTTTCTTTTAAGTTCGAGTAGCTTCGCGTAGTACTTTACTTTTATTTTCTTACGCTTTTCTTTCTCTTCTTACGTAGAATTTCTACTAATAAAGCCTTTAGATTATTCTTAAATAAGCTCTTTCTTTTTTTTTAAGCGGTACGCTTATTCTTTCTCTCGCGCTCGTTCTCGAAACTTTCGCTAGATCTTAAATTATTATTTAACTACTCTATAGTCTTTCTCTTTTCGAATTTCGAATTTTTTTCTTTACGGGCATTCTAGCTATTCGAGACTTAGATTTAAACGAATAGTAGCGATATACTACTCTACTAAACTTATTCTAAAACGGGCGGCTATTCTTTCTTTAAATCTATTTTAGATAGTCGTTTCGTTCTCTTTATCTTCTTAATCGCTTTATTCGCCGCGTTCTTAAACGTCTCTTTAACTCTATCTAGTAGAGAGCTAATTTATTCTTTAAATAAGAAGACTAGCTTTATCTTCGCTTTCTTTAAAGCCTTATCGCGCGCTCGTTTTATTAGTAGACGTACTTACTCTTTAGTAAAAACCTTAGTTAAGAATTCTTAATTTTATCTCGTAGCCGAACTCTCTTCTTACTACTTTATAATTACGCTAACTATCAGATATTTAATTAGCTTAAAAGAAGATAGCGAGGTTTTAATAGACTACTAAAAAAAAGCTTATAATTCTAACTAAGCTAGCTTCGTAGAACTTTAAAATTATATTTAAAATTCTAGTCTATCGATTTTCGTTTCTAGTTTAGCGATCTTCTTAAATCTATCTAGTTTTAGAGCTAGAGGTTTCGGCGCTTTTTAACTTTTAGAAGATTAGTTTTTCGAATTAAACCTACTTTCTAACGGCTTAGTTAACTAGAATAAGCTAGAAGAATAAAAGAATTAGACTTTATTTTAAATTCTCTAGATTCTTTAGTTTAGATACTCTCTCTTTAAACGAAATAGTAGACTCTCGAAGCGGCTTACTCTTAGTCTATCGCTTACGTTAAATAATATTTTAGAATCTTATAGGCTTTCTTCTATAGCCTTCGCTTTCTAGGCGTACTACTTATTCGGCGTCGTTAACTATTTTAAATTCTCTCTCTTTAAGTTCGAAGTCGCTAGCTCTTTTTCTAACTACTACTTTAGTTAATTCTACGCTTATCGAAACTTCGATTATTCTTTCTAGAACTCGAACTAGTTAGAAATTTTCTCGACTTCTTATAAGAAGACTTTAGCCGCGATAAGAATCGGCTATTTATCGTTAATTTAAACGCTCTAATCTAGTAGATACGAAATAACTAGTATAGACTTTATAAAGAAACAAGTCTATCTTATATAGTCTTTAGTAGTTTAGAGTTTAATAGAACTTCTTCGCTAGTAACGTTTTACGATTACGACCGCCGCTAGAAGAGCGTTCTTAAACGATAACGTTACTAAAACTTTTTAATTTCGCTCGCTCTCGTTAGCGAAGTTTTAAAGACTATACGCGGTATAAATAAGTTTCTTTAATATCTTCGTCGTTATCGACTTTAAAGTAGCCGTTAGAGCTTAGTTACTTAGAGTAATAGTTAAATAAAACGACTTTCTAGACTAAGAGTCTTCGCCCTTAGTAGCTATTAAAAAAGCTACTTAGATTAGAGCTTATTCTTTTCGTTTAACGCGATAAGCGTTTCTTTCTTCTTTAGCTAGCTTATCTTACGTTTCTTAATCGAATCTCGTAAAACGCTACTTAGCTCGTTAAGGGCGCGGCCTTTAGTATTAAGAGATTCTAATAATTCTCTTACTACGTTCTTAGAGGTATAGTATTTCTCTAGTTCGAAAGAGGCTTACTATAAGTTAGTACTTTAAATAGTCTTCTTAGTACTCTTACGAGCTACGTTCGATTATTCTTTACTATAGCTAGTACTCGCGACGTAAGGCTAGCTCGTTAGTATAGGTTTTACTATATAAATAGGGCGTCGTAGAAAAGATAATTCTAAACTAAATAGTAGTTATAAAAGCGTAGGTTTAGATTCGTAGAATCGCTAGTAGAGAGAATTTCTAGTACGATTTTAAAGACGATTTTAGGTCTAGTAGCTTCGTATCTAGCGGTTTAGAATTTATTCTCGTAAATACTTTAACTTTTAGCTACTATCTAATATCGAAAGGCATCGTTACGAATAGTAGAAGATAAAAAGTAAATCTTATATATAATAATATCTAGAGCTTATATCTCTAAGAAGTATAATTTTATTTAATTACTTTATAACTATCTAAACTAGAACTCTACTTTAAGATCTTTATCTAAGATTTCGATATAGAAACCTAATTCTAACTTATAATTTTAAAACTCGATTCTAACTTATAATCTAGAAATTCGATCTTAACTCGTAATTTAAAAACAAGATCTTATTCTATAATCTAAGAATAAGATCTTATACTCTAATCTAGAAACGAAATCTTATTCTATAATCTAGAAATAAGATTCTATCTTCTAATCTATACTCGTAATTTAGTATAATAATATCGAATTCTTCTCTAAGAATCGATATTATAATAGCTAAGTTCTTAATAAGAAGATCGATACGCCGCTTAATAAAAATTAATATTATTTCGCTAATATCGTTATTTTAGCGCTCTATCTATAAAGCGCTCTTCGCGGCTATAGTCTTAAAAAGATTACGTAGGCTAGAATTATTAGCTAGAAATACGACGACCTACTTTATTAAGATAGACGAGTTAGCGTTACGCTTAACTTTCGCTAGCGCTAAGTTAAAGGCTCGACTTAACGTTTTAAAGACGCGCTATAAGTATAGTAGTTTATTAACGTCTTATTAGTTTACTTCGCTATTATTAAAGAGCGAGCGAATAAAAGACGTCTTATTATTAATAAGCTTTTTAACGAACCCGCTTTAATATTCTAGATTAGTAAGAGTTATACTAGAATTAAAGATTACGCTCTAGCGAAGCGCTTACGCTTAGCCGTAAATAATTCGTAGAAAGTTCGCTATTTCGATTAGTTATCTTTATCTAAAGAATTTAAGATAGATTTAAATATAAGACACGTTAATAAATAGAGAATTAAATAATAAAAGAAAATATATTTATAGCTAATTAATAGATAAATCTATAAGAAGAAAAAGCCTACGAATCGTCTTTATATAAAGAGTTTTCTTTTCTTCGCGTTTAGGCCGCCTACGAGCCTTCGGCGAGCTATTTAAGAATCGTTAATAGTTCGAGTATTTCGGCCTTCGGCCTAGTTAACTATCTATAGATTGCCGGCGTATAATAGTAGCTACGAATAGTACTTCGCTAGATAGCGTTTTACTAGATAGCGTTCGCTAAATAGCGTTCGCTAGATAGCGTTCGCTAAATAGCGCTTTATAAAGTAGTACTTTCTCTTTCTTCTAATTAATTACTATTTTTTTAATTAAGTAATCTTTTTTTTTCTTCTTTTTTTCTTCTTTCTTCGGGCTTACTACTACTACTATTATCGAATCTACTACTATATAAGATATAAGTAAATATCTTATATATTTATATATAGAAAATTTACTAACTATTCGTTATTCGTTATTCGTCGATTCGTTACGAACGTAGATAGAGAAGAAATATACGCGATTTATATATACGATAAAGTCTTATACTAACTATAGTACGCTTTTAAAAAATTTTACGTTATTAAATAATAGATAATCTATTAGTAACGATTTAAGTAATAGATAAACTATTAGTAACTATTTAGATAATAGATAAATTATTTAAATACGTAGCTATTTAATATTATTAATAGATTATCTACGCGTTAATAGTTCTACTATTATCTACTTTAACTAGTAGCTTCTATTTTATAGTAGAATATAAACGTTATAATGGCTAGATATAGTATTACTAGGTATTTTATTAAAAAGCACGGGCGCTAGGTACCCTAGTGCTTAATAGCTATAAGGACTATAAAGGCAGTTAATGCCTATTCTATTAAGCCTAGGAGGCAGCCTTCTTTAAAGGGGAGCGCCCACCATACCACGGTGCGGACATGACGTCGGGCGACAGGTGTCGATGGTCTGGGCTGACTTGGGAATCTCACGTGTCTTCCTGGCTTCGGAGCCACGGGTTACGATCAAAATCGGATCTCTCGGAACTGGGTTTACCTGGGCAATACCCTCTTTGCCTCCGCCCAGGACGGGTTTTGGTGCACACCAAATGTCCTTGCTTCCAATACACCCGAAGCTGCTTCGATGAATGGGGAGATCTGTTGTCATTGCATCTTGACGAGGGTTATGTAGAGGGCCGCAACTCTGACATGGAATATTTACGAGTGGGTCCGAGAGAGCCTGGGTACGCGGAAGTAATTGCTCTTTCCATCTTCGATGAGAAGGCTTACAAGATCAAACAAGATCCTCATTACGACATTGACCAGTCCAGGCACAACAGATCTGGCCATTTATCAGACGAGGAAGATTCTGACTCCAATCTCAACGGATTCAGAGACGAGGTTTCTGGTTACCAGTTGGACCGTTTGGGGGGCCCGACTGTCGGTGTGAATATCATGCTGATCAGACGTATTGATGGCGTGGCGTATAGGACAGGGCTTGGAACGATGCCCTTGGAGGCATGGCAGAGGGCGAAGCCTGTTTTCGAGACTATTGTACTCGGGTAGAAACGTTTCTTTGGTAGTGTTACTTCTTTTGGAGTATAATTTAAGGCCATGCGGCTAGATCCAAGGACGCGGGGGTGGTGCTGGCGTTGATGGCGGTGTTCCAGGATGCCGTGACGAGGGACGCAGTAGGCCAGGGGTTACGCGGTTGTCGCTTGCGGGGGCTGGTGTGGTACAAGCTGGGGTTGGAGGAAACGAAGGGTGGCCGTATTCGGGTGAGGGATACGTGGGTGGAGTGCTGTGAGGAGCGTGGTGGGGAGGAGTTGGCGGTGTCGATGACGGCTGCGGCGTTCGCCATGTTCTTTTTTGGGCACATATGTGGCGTTTCGGTTCGAGTTCTGAGGAGTTCGGAAATAGTAGTCCTGTTCTCGGGGCGGTGAAGTTTTTCTCGTGGAAGTGTGATCCTGCTCATGCTGCAGGGCGACGCGATGCCCCCGGAGACGATGCTGTTTGGTTTGAAGAGTTTATGCGTGGCAGGCTGCTTCACAAGCGGGGCCTGCCAGAGACGGCTTCTGCCGGGCCGTCGGGTGAACCACGTGTTCTTGTATAATGCAGAGACCAATGGTGGCCTAAGACCCCATTGATCTTGCACGCCTGATGGAACTTGGTGGGTGGAGCAAGTTTCGGTGGGCCACGGGAACGAGTACGGATCAGATAGCTCGTTTGGGACCACCTACGGCAACCTTCGGATCTAATCTCCGGCACCGGAAGCTTCTCTGAGCATGGTCGAGTGCCGTGGGCGGCCATTGGATCGTTGTCCGAGGGATACGAGGTGATGACGTTATGTCGATATTTATATCGGATCGGATCGGGAGAAACCCATCAACAGACCTCACCATGTATGCCGGCTGTAGTAACAATCTCTCCTTTTCACTTGTTTCAAGTGTCTCCAGGCTTCCGTACAGAGAACAATCACGATGTGGAAGAGTTCCTCCGTATTGCTTGATTTTTCAGAATCAACCAATCAATCCCTATAAGACCATTGTACCGCCAGTGACTATATTCCTCTAAGCATTATTTTGGTTATCTAGCTCAACTTATGCGTCGACCGTGTCGTACCTGCTTCTCGCTTGAATCCTCGGGCCCCATCTGAAGAAAACCAACGGAATCAGCGGCATCACGCTCGCGAAGAGGATGACCCATTGCGGCCACTGCCAGTTCTTGTATTGGGCGGCGAAGCCGCCGATGAAGGGGCTGCAGGAGGAGACGATGCATGTGTGCTGTTTGTCAGCAGCCGTATTCCACGCGTAGCGGGACGAGATGGGTGTGTGATGCCTACTTACCCAAGAGACGGGCCGGCAAATGGCCACAAAACGAAGGATGTCACACCAACGGTCGCCAGGCGCAAGAGGTAGTCTACTGCATAACCATGGATCAGGATCTCTCAACATAATAGTATTCTATGTCGAAACTCTTCTATTCGTGGAAAGTAATCCCCCAGCAAGAAGCATGATTACCATGGTCCACGCCTCGCCGGTGGGTGGACGCGATGGATTATTAAACCCCGCACCTCTTACCGAGGACACCGCCGGCATAGACAATTACGGCAACATTTCACCGTGTTGACGTGTTTGCATTGGAGAGACGAATCTTGTGCGCGAAAAAACTCAGATTGGATATGCGGCTAATGAAAGGTCTCTGTACACCTATTTACTCCCGTCCCCCATGCCATCGTTCCCCGTTTTTGGTTGGTATCTCATTAGTATTATCAGAAAATTCTTTCTCCACTAAAAGGGAAAGAAGAAAACAAAACAGCCGTTTAGATGACGTTGCCCTTGACCTGCTTCCTGTCGACATTGTAGTTCTTCCAGATGGCGATGGAGGGGATGGCCAGGACGAGAATGGCGGTGGCGGCGATGCACTCGTACTTCTGGGCGTAGCCGTAGGCGTAGTTGATGGCGTCCCTGGTCTGCGAGCCGACGGGGTAGGTGAGCTGGGTGGTACTACCACCAAGGTAGATGGTAGACCAGTTGGCCTGCTGGTCGGCGGGCAGGCGCTCGATCAGGGCCTTGGGGAAGGTGTGGGAGTAGATGGAGGCGCCGACGGCCTGGCCGATGGCGCCGCCGATGCTGGACATCATGCTGAGGATGGACAGCATCATGGGCACGCCGACGTGGTCGGCCGCCGACATGACTGCCATCTGGTTGCCGATGACCAGGATGCCACCCGCGAAGGCGATGAAGATCTGGCACATGATGACATACCCGATGTCGCCGTCCGACCCGCGGAAGTGTATCATCAGCCCCGCGCCGAGGATCATGAGCGGCAGGCCGAAGCACAGGCACGTGTACTTGAAGTGCTTGGTCCAGCGCACCCACAGGCCGAAGATGGGCGAGATGAAGCACGAGCCGACGTTGTAGATCTGCGTCATGTAGCCCGTGTCCTTGATGTCGAGGTTGTAGACGACCTGCACGAAGTAGTAGTAGTACAGGTCCCACGAGTAGAAGCTGAAGTAAAGCACGGCCGAGGTGATGCACGCGCCCAGCACGGTGCGCTCCTTGAGCAGCTCCCACGGCACGAAGTGCTTCTTGGCGAAGAAGCGCTCCCACACGTAGAAGACGGGGAACAGCAGGAAGCCGATGACCACCATGGCGATGAACTTGGCGCTCGCGTACTCCGCCATGCTGTACGAAGTCAGGCTGAAGGGCAGCAGGAACAGCACAAAGGCGGCGATGATGATCAGGCAGCCGATAATGTCAAAATCCTGGATGTAGTGCACGGTGGACTGGATCCAGGAGCGGCCGCTGGCCTCCTTCTTGTAGATGCCCAGCCGCTCGGCCTTCTTCTGGTACATCTTGAAGACGAAGACCAGCGGGAAGAAGACGAAGCACTGGATGATGCAGAAGGCGCCGTACGCCCAGCGGAAGGACGTCATGGCCAGGAAAGACTGGGCGGCGAGGGGGCCGGTGAAGGCGGTGCAGATGAAGGGGGTGGTGACGAAGCCGAAGGCGAAGGCTCGGTTCTTCAGGCCGGAGGTGTCGGCGATGAAGATGTCCAGGATGATGTAGATGCAGTCGTAGCCGATCCAGTAGAGGGTGTAGCCGGCGGCGTAGCCGTCGGGCCCGTTGCAGGCGGCGATGACGATCATGCCCAACAGGTAGACGCAGGTGAAGATGAACAGACCCTCGGCACGGCCCCACACGTTCAGGATGCGGGCGGCGGGCAGCCTGAGGATGCCGCCGACGATGTTGGACAGGATGTTGGCGGTGGAGATCTGCGGGGCGGCCGAGAAGCCCGAGTAGGCGTAGTAGTTGACATTGTTGGCGATGGACTGCTGGAAGGCCAGCATGAAGAAGCACACCCAGATCCTGGCGGGGCATTAGCGGGCAATGGGTGGACAGCGGCGAGGATACTCACCAGGCGTAGATGCAGTAGACGGTCTTCTTGGTCCACACGAGGGCGGCGGCCTCGACTTTCTGCACACCCTGGTCGACGTTTTTGGTGACCTCGTCGGGGTGCTTCTCGACCTCGCGCTCGTTGCGGGCCTCGAGGCTCAGCGTGTCGGAGTTGGTGTCGGACGGGTGGTCGACGGTGTAGTCGGCCTTGGGCTCGTACGGCGGCGGCTGGGCGGGCTGCACGGCGGCCTCGGCAACCACGGCATCCTTGCGGCCTCTAACGTTGTCGAGAATGCCCATCTTGGCTTGAGGGAGCAAAGAGTCTTGGGGGGTACGCTGCGACTGGGCGGCCGGCCGCCGTCTAATAAGTGATCTACCAGCCCCGGTCTGGCTGCAGCATGCTTGCTAGCAGAGTTTTTGCCGACACGCTCGCCCCGGCTAGCCCGCAGTGTCGGTCGCGAGGCATGCAACGGCGTTTTCATCTAATAAGATAAGATAATCGTCGGTCCGGGTGGCTGGCCAATCAGGGTGGCTCGCTCTCGCCGACGACTGGAGCTAAGCACGGATCGGATGCATAAAAGGCGCCATCGCCACCGCCCTGGCCCCGCTTGACTCTGATGCATCGAAGGCGTCGCCGGATCTAATCTGATCCGTGCAGCCACCCGGGCCCGATGCGACGCTGCTCGTGGTGTGACGTGAAGATTCTACCACCTCGCTGGCTAGTCTACAGCATGTCGAAATCGAGAGCAACAGCAATGGGCGAATCCGCGCCGCACTCGCTTCGGCTGTGCCACGCAGCTGCAGGCCCCGTGGACGAAAGGATGCTTTTCTCCGAGCTCAGCTGCACCGAAGCGTTCGAGAAAGCTGTCTCGGAGCCGCCGAAGCCGCGTCAGCCCTGGGCAGTCAAGTCAGGCACCGCTCGCGATCCATCGCGCGACCAACAGCAAGTCACGCCCGCCGTCGATTCCCTCTTTCGGTCGGCGTGCGTACAATGGGCTCGCAAAAAAGGCACGGCAATTTCCGGGGGTGGGCCGACCATCAGACTGCAACTCCACCACCTCCATCGCCCGTCCAGCTGCAGATTTTACGCCAAGTGTTTTCTTCTGCGTGAAATCCGAGTCGGGTGTCGGTTAATGCCGACGATCAAGCGACAAAGTCCGATGGAGGTGGGGCAGCCGGAGCTGGCGGCGACATGGGACACCAGACCCTCTCCCCAATGAATGCGAGCCGTGCCGACCCGTCTAATTGCCTGCGTGTGATTGGTTTCAGATTGAGGGCAGTGTTTCTCCCTCGACAAAGTGGGGATCTCTCCAGAGTCGTGCTTAAACGTTAAAAAATAGTCTATTCTCTCTTTCGACTTGTTTCTCCTCCCACTCACTTCCTTCCATCAACACGTACACCACCAATGGTCTCGACGGCCCGCACACGTAGCGAACTACCACACGCGAGCGCCTCGGCCGGCACCACCGCCGAGGCGCTGGCCATTGGCTTCTTCCGCCCGTCTGGATCCGGGAGTGGAGCACAGCTGCCGCACTACCGCTTTCAGTAATAATCCGCCCCCTCCTCGCTTCTTTATACCCTTCCGGCCTCCTTCCCCATATAGCTCTGCAGCTGGGGAACCACGAATCAAACCCGGCCTGCCGTAAGCGGAACAATGAAACAGGCCAGCAATAAACGTTTCATTCAAGGCCGCCGACAGCCCATCCCGGAACAATCGCCCGTTTAAAGAATATGCGCGGTCACGCCATTGTTGCTTAATTCCGACAGTATAGCGGGAAACCCAACGTCAGCACTCTAAATTTAACGTTGGCGCTCCAGCCGGGACTCAACTCGACTCGACTCGCCCCGGCGAGCTTGATCATGCTCGATCCTCCAGCAAGGCGTACCAGCAGCCGCTCCCTCGGCACCTCCTCCAGTCCGACATCGGCATTCCTTATACGATCCCTCGATCCCGTCGACGATCTCGGCCGGGGGTCGGTTTCACAACGACGGAGCCGGTCCGTTTCTCTTAAGTACTTCATTTTCCAACGACAAAGGCTCGGTTTCATATATTCTTGTCAGCTGCAGAATAAGGAACGGAGCATCGAGCCCGCTGGAGAATATATGGAAACTCGAAACACGTCGTATCCCGCACCCCGGCAGCCAATCAAGCGTCGGCTGTTTGAAATGCATCCCTTCCTTTCGCCGCAATCGCCTTACTCAGCTCATCCGTACGTCGGGCCGAGATTGGAGACCACCGGTCCTCGGTGAACGTCTTACCGTCTTTTGGTGACAACTAGCAAGTGTAAGCCACTCGATGTCGAAGCGGCCAACAGCAAGACTGGAGTTGGTAGGTCCCGGGTGCGGCTTCGTCTCTCTCTCTCTCTCTCTCTCTCTCTCTCTCTCTCTCTCTCTCTCTCTCTCTCTCTCTCTCTCTCTCTCTCTCTGTGTGTGTGTGTGTGTGTGTGCGCCAGCCCTCGACAGTAGTAGCAAACGTAGTAGTAGTCGTTCCCACTTGCGGGCAACACCAAAGTCCATCCACCTCTCCAATCCGTCATCACCACCACCACCGCCGCCGCCCAGCCGCCCACTCACCTTTCCCCACCCACCACCTCCTCCTCCCCCTCCCCCTCCCTCACCAACCCCGTCTTAGTCTCAACATGCTCCTCACTCAACACCCTCCTCTTCACCCCCAGCGACGCCAACACGCCGACCGCAGCCACACACGCATACAGTATCCACATATCCCTCAACGCCTCCGCAAACACCCTCCTCACAACCCATCTCCCCTCCTCATCCGCAATCCCCCTCACACTCTCCACATGCGCCGCAGCCTCGGGCCCCGCTAGGAGATCCGCTAGCTCCGGCTCGATACCCGCCTTCACCAACGCCCCCCTGCCCCCCGCGACGCCATTCTGGAAGACAACAGCCCCAACGACGACAGACAGGGCATTCGCGAGGTTGCGCAGCAACTCCAGCGCCGCTGTCGCCGCCGCGACGTCCTGCTGCCGCCCCACGCCCGCCTGCACGGCGATGACGGGGGTCTGGAAGCCCATGCCGATGCCGGCGCCGGCCAGGACCTGGAGGCCGACGACAGTCGCCAAGGGCGTATCCGCGTCGAGCAGGGATGGTACGCACCACAGGGCGACGCCGAGGGTCGTGACGAGCAGGCCGGCCTGCAGCAGCCGCCTGTACTCGCCCGTGCGGTGGATGGCGAGGCCGGTCAAGGTTGCGGTGGCGGCCTCGGAGAGGATGAGGGGGAGGATGAGGACGCCCGACGCCGTGGGGGAGGCGAGCCGCGCGGATTGGAAGAACAGCGGCAGGTAGTACTCGGCGGCGATGGCGACGAAGGCGTGCGCGAACCCTACGAGCAGCGCGGCGATGGTGCCGGAGTCGCGGAAGATGTGCAGCGGGAGGATCGGATGCCGGGCGAAGCGCTTCTCGCTCGCGACGAAGGCGGCGATCATGAGCGTGCCGAAGACGAGGAGGCAGACGACCTTGGCCGAGGACCAGCTCGAGGGGGAGGCTCCGCCGGCCCCGCCGAGCGTGAGGCCGAGGAGCAGCATCACCGTCAGCCCGATCATGGTCGTCGCGCCGAGCCAGTCGACGGCGGCGAGGCCGGTGCGCAGGCGCGTGTGCGGGTCGTGGACGTCGAGGAAGAGGAGGGTCAGGGCGAAGGCGGCGCCGGCGACGGGCAGGTTGAGCCAGAAGATCCAGCGCCAGCTGGCGTGCTGGGCGAGGGCGCCGCCGAGGACGGGGCCCGCGCCGCCGGCGACCGCCCAGATGAGCTCGGTGAGGCCGATGAAGAGGTTGCGGCGGCGGAGTGAGAACATGTCGGCGATGGTGACGTAGACGAGCTGCATGATGCCGCCGCCGCCCACGCCCTGCAGCGCGCGGCCGGCGATCAGCGCGGCCATGGTGCGCGCGGTTGCGCACACAATGCTGCTGGCGAAGAAGAGGAAGAGGTTGGCCAGCAGGATGGGCTTGCGGCCCCAGATGTCGGACAGCTTGGACCAGATGGGCATCACGGCCACTTTGGCGAGGAGGTAGGCCCCGCCGATCCACGTGTAGCCCGCGGCCGAGTGGAGCTCCGACGTGATGGTGGGGATGGCCGTGGCCACGATTGTCTGGTCGAGGGCGGCGACGAAGAGGGAGAGCTGCGTGGCTCAGCGTCTGTCCGTTGTGTAAGGGCGCGGGAGACATTTGTGACTCACATAAAGGGCCGTCAGGATGGCAAACATGCGCAAGTTGCTTCGAGACGGCGCGGCATCGGGCTCTTGAAGGTCCATAGGCTCGATTCTTGGTTCCACGGCGGCGTTGGCCGGAGGGAACTCGACAGCCGGAGAGATCTCCAGAGCTTGATCCTGCTTCATTGCGGCCATTGGGAACGTCTGCGAAAGAAAATGTAGAAGTAATGGAGGTGAAGTTGTAAAGGTTCGCCGATGACTGGATAGGTTTTAAGGTTTGAGTGCGGGATGCACCTTCTTCGTCCGGTTAGCGCGTTGCCGGATTGAGCCGCGTGACTTGTCAATGGCGCCCTGTTAGCTTGTTATTAGCCCTAATGGACCGATGTAGATGGATGTTTTGAACTGCTGATACCCAAGCAGCCAGTCTTTATACGAGCATTGTAGCAGGTTCAATCATTAACGACTCGCATATCTTGCCGGTGAGTCACGATAGATTGTAATGCTACAACAGCGCCGGACTGCCAAGCCGACCCCGCACTTTCTTGGGCGCCATGGAAGGAGCGCGTCGCTGTAAGCCGCCACAATATGCAGTAGTTTCGCTCCGTCATGTTGGAAAGATAAGTTTTCCGGGATCAAGCATCGCCAGGTAGTCGCCGTAGGTCATTTACCTGTGAATCCTTGCTTGGTAGATCTAGATCTGTCGTGAGCAATCCGCTACCCCGGAGATACCGGGCATTCCTACCTTGCGACCAACATGCCGGTGTCAATTTTGAAAGCTCATAAAAAGCAAGCATGGCAGGTATATGGAGCGTACACCTGATAAACCATTTACAAAAGCCACTTCGCTTGGATAAATTAAGACGCATGTGCACTATCTTGTCCAGATTACCGAAGACCCACACCTGATGAATAGGGCGGCTTCATCGCACGAGCATGCCATGTTGCCGCCGTGTATTTAAAGCTGCGGTCCTCTATTCTGAGCACGATACCGCACGGCGAATATTCCAAGCTTCAGTATGGTAAACCTCTTGCTTTCAGGCCTTATCCACGCAGTTGTGTGTTATTGCACGGCAGCACCCAGGTATGAGAGCCAAGTGGATGATCTGGCGGCAAGGGCACTCATACACTTGACGGAGCACGCTTCGAAAACACCTTCGGCTTGCGATCTGTCCACAGCTCCAGTCCGGAGAGAATGGTGAGGCATCATCTATTCGCGATCAAGGTGGAAACTGACTGTTCCGACAGGGGAAGCTTATCTAAAGAAGAAAGGCTGGATTTTATCAGTGCAGTGCAGTGCTTCGCAGAGAAAGGCCCGTTGACAGCACCGGAGCTGGCTCCCGGAGTCCGCAGTCGTTACGATGATTTTCTCGCGACGCACATAAATCAGACTCTGAGCATCCATGCTACGGTGGGTTCCTTGGCTGCTCGAATGTGAATTTGATGGCTGACACCACCAGGCGAACTTTCTTGGATGGCATCGCTACTACCTTTGGGCATTTGAGAAGGCTCTTCAGGAGGAATGTGGATATCCCGGGCAACTACCCGTGAGTCAATGTACGCTTATGGATTCGTCATAGCCTAACCGTGTTCCAGTATTGGAACTGGGGCAAGTACGCGCTCGATCCCGTCAACTCTCCAATATTCGACGGAAGCGACACAAGTCTGGGTGGAGACGGGTCAAACGAGCCGTACGGCGACTTGTGCATTCCGAACTGTGAGACGCCAAACTACGTCTTTCCGGCCGGTAATGGAGGCGGATGCGTGACGAGCGGGGCTTTCAAGAAGTGAGCAACATGCCTTTCCTCCCCGGGTATACCGCTGACGGGTGCAGCTGGACGGTAAATCTAGGACCAGTCTCGAGCACGATGCCAGGCATTGCCCCGAACCCGCAACCGGACGGGCTCGGCTACAACCCCAGATGTCTTCGCCGCGACATCAACCGGTACGTGTCGTCGTCGTGGACAAAGGACAACGACACTGCCTGGCTTATCCGTGAGCACGACAGCATTGGCACCTTTCAAACTTGGATGCAGGGCATTCTCAGCTCGAAATTCTTTGGTGTCCACGCCGTAAGTACTTAGCTTGCTTGGATTTTCGCAAAGGAGAGATGGCTGATGCTTTGCAGGGAGGCCACATGACAATCGGCGGAGACCCAGGTGGCGACCTATTCGCGAGCCCAGGCGACCCGGCTTTCTACCTACATCACGGCCAAATCGATCGTGTCTGGTGGATCTGGCAGAACCTCGACCCGGAGCGTCGCACGCACACCGTCGCCGGGACCATCACGATTGAAAACACACCACCGTCTAGGAATGGAACGCAGGACGACTTGATCGATTTGGGAGTCAATGCGCCGCCGATGCGGTTGGGCGATGCGCTGAGTACCGTCCAAGGGCCGTTTTGCTACCTTTACAGCTGAAGATGCCTCGTCCCGGGACCAGAGAGTGTATTTTCAAACCTCAAAATAGCCGTCCAACCGGCTTTCCTAAGTACATTCCGATATTCTATGAATGATCTATGATTTCGCTTTCTTTTCGCAGACAAACAACGCCAGCCAATCAGAACCCCCGCACGCCGCAAGTACCCGGCGTCTCACGCACCCGCTCCGCCATCTCCAAAACCATGCCCGTTCGCCATGACCCACAGTCCATAACATCAAATTGTCATACCCCATCTCCACCTCCGTCCCCCCTCCAGCATCAGTTCTTCCAGTCCTCCCACTTCCACCCCTCCACCCCCTCCTCGACCGTCAACCGCCTCGTCTCGAAGCGAATGCTCTCATACATGGTCACCGCCGCGCCCCTCGCCTTCTTATGCCACGGGCCCTTCCCGCCCGCCGCCGCGTCTTCCCTGCTATGCCAGAAGCCTGCCCACCAACGTCGTTAGTCCCTCATCACCACTTATCGAGAAAGGGGGAAAGGGCCAAACACTTACACGTCGCAAGATTCCGCCTTTCCCCATCCGGCACGCCAAACCAATACTTCAACAACCCCCCGCTCTCCACCGCCTCCTCGTGGCTCTTCTCGTCCAGCAGCCCCAGCCGCTCCTTGTCGATGCCGTCTTTCAACACGCTCCGGAACGCCACGACGTAGAAACTCGTCTCTGGCCACGCGTACCCCGCGTCCTTCACCAGCCGACGCAGTTCGGCGAAGAGGGCGGAGTAGTCGAAGGCGGACTCGTACGGCGCGGTCGCATAGTCGGCGTTGACCGGGACGAGCGACTGCAGCGCCTGCGCGAAGAGGGAGGAGGAAGTGGGGAGGCGCGAGAGGTCGAGGGTGTGTGTGGGGGTGGGGTACGGCGAGGAGTAGATGTGGCCCGGGGTTAGGGCGGGGACGGCGGCGTCGGGGAGGGCGGTGGCGGGGTTGTTGAGGGCGTGGGTGAGGCGGAGGCGGTCGAGGGGTGGTGGTGCTGCCGCTTGTTGTTGTTGTGGTTGTGGCTGTTGTTGTTGTTGCAGGTGCTCCAGGTCTGTTGACAGGGTGGAGGGGCGACGCTCGGCGACGGCGGCGGCGCTCATTGTTGTGGCGGGTGGTTGGTTGGTTGGTTGGTTTGGTAGTCGGAGGCTCTTCGGGGAGTACGGCTGGCTGGGTGGGAAGGGATGGGTTGGGTCCTCCTTTTTTTTCGCTGTTTCTCTTCTTCGCGGCTTGGGAGGGTATCGAAGGTGTTTTGGAAGGCGTGTTTAAATGGCGGTGGCTTGGAGGAGTGGAAGCGTCGACAAAGAAACGGAGCGAGGCAGGCGAGCAGGTTCCCTTTTTGGGGATTTAAGTATAAGGCGGACTTGCGCGATTCAACAGTGGGATCACGCAAAATGATGCCTTTGCCGCGAAGTATGGCTCATCAGTCGGTTTAAGTAGGACCCTAAGAGGCGCATACCACTCCTGAAACGGCTCGTGTTACTAAAAATCGGGCGTCGGTGTGGAAAAATTTCCCTGGAGCACTCCCCACGTGGATGACGGCGGACATGCGTCCTGCCTATAGGAGAGCCCCACAATTCCTCCGCGCGTTCCCCGAGCTATTTTCCACGACGCCATTCGTTGCCCCTTCGCGACAAGCAGCCTTCAGGAGAACCTGGTGTAACGTGGGGCATAATAGAACATGGCCAATCATCGTCTCTGCTTTGTCTGTTGATCTTTGTGCTTCAGCCGCGTCGAGAATCCCCTCACTGCGAAACATTTGAGGCTGACGCAGGGAAAAAACGGTCTGAACGGTAAGTCGCCGGGCAGATACCCGGAGCTCGGCCCCTGCGCCGTCCCGGTGACCAAAAGGGCCTGGACCGAACCGTCCAACCACACTCTCTCTAGCGTTTCAAATCTACCGGCTATTTTTCAAGCTTCGGGAATCTTCTGCGGCTGATCCAACGCTAGCCGCGAGTCGTATATAAACAGCCCGGGTTGTGTCACGCATCACGCTTTTCCTGACCGCTATCTACGAACGGCCCATGTCATCATACCGCCAACTCCTCGCTATTCAATTGTCGAACTGGTAATAGCGACGCCGCACGATATTAGTGTAGGCAAGGGGTCTTGTATCTGACATTAACAGCTTTCAGTATTCTTTCCTCAGGTTAAATCTTGCCGGCTGCAACCCAGAGCCGAAGTAATCCATCTAGTATATGCGATAGCAACTGCCGTAATCCCGCAGCATCCCACCGACAACGACCATCCCACCAATGGCTGGCACGCTATAAATCAGACAGACAGAAACACAAATGAGAAAATCTGAGACAGGATGAATACCAGTAGAGAATCTGGACATCAAAGCGTATACGAAGGGGCCGGCGACGATACCAACAGCTAACCACGACATCGTCCAGGCCTGTTGAGCCACCGAGCTGTCTCCGGCCTTATAAAAAGACAAGCCTCCAATGACTGCGAAAGGAACCAAATTTATGCATATAGCGGATGCCATGTATACGTATTCTGCGGCCACTTTACGGCTCCTGTTTTTCAGCGAAACGGCCGAAGAGCCCTTGAATATGGTCCGATCGTTCGCCGCTGTTCTTTGGGTCACTCTCCCCAAGCTCTGTTTAAATTTCTCCTTGGATAGTTTATGAAGGGGTGAAAATTCGAATATTGCTCGGGCGACTACTATGGCCATGAGAGGGGGAGTGTAGTGGTCAAATGCGTGACCAAACATGAGGTGCATTATTCTGGAAGGAGATATATTGAACATCAATTCGACCAGTTTTTGCGTGTAAGGGTTAATCCGGCTGCTTGATCGGGAAAGAGTGCCTGTCAATGAATCGTCGGAAAGCTCTGCGACAATACACTCAAAGATTCCATCATGATCGATTGCCTCGTCCATTATGTGTGTATGGACTAAGTATAGCTTTGGATAACATGGGGTTACGAGTGATCCCACCAAGTTGATGGCGGACATAACCAGGTAAGGGGTTACCGTCAATCCAAAGGTGGAATAGCCGTATCGGTTCAGCTGATCTCCTCTGGTGTTGTATAGCGTCCAAGCAGCGAATACCAGCTGGGTTAACGCGATGAGAACACGGAGAAGAGGCTGGGAGCAGCTCAGATTGACAACAGGGTTGTCCTCCAAATTCTTCTCCGGAGACATCTTAGAGCATGTGGAGTGAAGACGGTAGGGTATGTTTCCTGCGTGTACTGGAAGGATTGCCAATGCGTATCCTTCTGGTAGCTTGCAGATTCCATGAACGGCTCTGCCGCCGAAGTGCCACCATTTGGCCGAAGGGAGAAAGCATTCATCAGGATAGTTTTCGACTATGATTTTCGCGGGCGAAGGTGGATTTATTTGGGTGTCTGCTGTCCCCTCTCTGCGCTCTCCATTGCCGGTCTGTGCAATGTCGTCATCATCTCCGTCCGGTGGAGGATTTCTCGATGGCCCTTCGTCGACAATGGCCACCTTTGACTCAGTGCCCATGTCTTCAGCGTCCCTCGTGGCTTCGAGGTTCATCTCATCTTGGAGTTTCGGGGACCATTTTTTCGTTCGAATGACTTCGCACAGTGCACCTGCTTTCAAAGCAGTTCGTAAAGGATCTTCCGTCCAATTCCACGGCCATGATTTCCAGGATCCCTTTGGCAATACCGCACCCCTGTGGATTGCTGCCAACCCTCTCATAACCCCTGATGAGGGGTAGAATAGAGTATTGGCCATATTGACAAGCAAGGTCAAAGCAGTCTCGCCAGGTACCGGAACAATGGTTGCGACGTGGGTAAGGTAGTTTCCCAGGAAGAAGGCGGCAATCTCAGAAGCTTTGGCCGGTGTGCAGAGTAGATGGGGATCTCCATGGTCCGAAGTTCCCTCGGGCACCGCAATGGTCATGTTCTGCAGCGGGGGCCGAGGTGCGGCCAACACAAGAGTCGTGAATGCGAGAATGACGAGCATAATAGACATGGTTAATCATGAAAGAGGTAGCGAGTTTGGTATGATCTCGAATAGAACTTTATGGGTTGTTGCTTCGCGGAGCTCGGTGCAAAACTATATACAGACGCGTTTTCAGCTGCAACTGCTATTTTACTCATGTTCAGCTGAGAGTGGATGAAGCTTTGACAGCCACCGGCGCCAAAAACAATGTGGTCATTATCAGTTCCCGGCCCGGTGTATGCGCTGTGTAACCTGCGATATCGTCTTTCTTGGTCAATGCTGCTTTGCGTTCGACGTGCGATACGCATAGGGCGCTGGCCCTTCAAGCTCGCTTGGTCCATGAAACCAAATTCATCGGTCCGTGCTAGTATCGCTTTGAGGGACAGCACAGAGAGCAGGTATCCCAGAGAGGTGTGGGTGAAGGTATCATCAGTAAGAAGATCTGGACGGGGCTGGAGTCGGAGCTGGGAACGACACTCGGGATGGAGCTGGAAGGTCAGGGCTCGTGTTACAATATTGGGTACCACTATGCCTGAAAAGACTGCAAGTGTTAGTGGTTTCATCGCTGAATCCCGTGCATACTGTGGAGCCTTGTGCGCAGTAGGCTCCATGCGACTCGGATGGCGGCAGCTTGGAATTGGCAGGCTGGCAAAAGAAAAAAAAATGGAAGCCATGGAAAAAGAATTGTTTGATTATCAGTGCCCGAGCTGAAGACTTACACCGCCTGCACAGATCAACTGGCTGCAGAAACTGATAGATTCAGACCCTGAGTACACCTTTGTTTTTGCGCACGCCTCTCACGCGATTATGAAGCCTTTCCGTACAATGCGCGCGCATCCAGCAGCAGCAGCCACCGCCACCGCCCCTTCGTGCTATCATCATCGACATCCTCCTACTCGTTTTTGCCATTGAGAAGCGCAATATTCTCCGAGATATAGTGGTGTAAGTGGTGATACAGCAACGAGCCGTGATGCAGGTGATGCAGTCAATCCGTAGAGCAGCATGCTTTGGGACAGTTGATGAAGCATGGCAGCGGTGTGGCGGTGGTGTGTGCAGCTTTTGTTACCGCATCAGCCATAGGTGCGAGAAGTGACATGCGGGTTATCGATGAGGCTAGGCATATTGCTGTTTCAAGACGTGGCGGGCTGCATCATGGATTGTGGTAGGGCATTGATGTTGGTCAGGTCGTAGGGTTGCGGGGTTGCGGAGGACCATGGCAGCCCGAACAAGGGTTGCGCATGTGAAATCTTCAGCTTCGTCGATTAGCGGGTAGGGTGGACTGTTTAGTCGGAGATGCTGTTGTCCACAGGAGGCCGACCAGAGCGAAAGTGGACGGAGGCACTGGAGCGATTTGACAGCGCGCTGAAAAGGTGGTGCAACGGGTTGTTGGGACGGCCTGCTCTGCGTGTCAGCGTGTCGGCTTGTCATCCATTGACCGGGCAACTTACCTGCATATTGAGACACGCTCTGAGTTTCGCTTCTGAGAGCGAGGAATGGCTTGTTGGCTTGTTGAGACCCATTGGAAGGAGCGGAGGCGATGTAAAGAAATGCCGCAGAGGGACATGCAGCTGTTGAATGAGCCGTCAGTGCAAGCTCAGAGCGCGGTATATATGCTCAGCTGCGGGATTTAGACTAGGGCAACATTGATCTCCTCCCCAAAGTTTTGTACGGCGAAGCAAGTGAATTAATCTCACAAGGCGGAGGCTGTGTGTTGCAGATCAGGCACTCTGCCAAATTGCAGTGAGATGCAACCGTCAGCTCGGTCTTCCAGAAGAGGGAACGACTTCCTCCGCATCTCCCCTGATTGCACCGTAAAGCGATGCGCAACAGTCAGCCTCTGCGGCACAGCCATCGTCCGAGTCGTAAATAACAAAGTGTGCATGTATGAGATCTCTTAGCTGCTGACCGAGGAGCCCGTTGCCCCAAACATGGCGAATGTCGAGGGGCATTCTGACGTCACCAGTCATCCTTCACATGTACAAGACTTAAGGCGCCATCCCCCATTCAACGCCCCGACACCTTGCCATACCCTAGCTCGTTCCCAGGCGCACCTACAGCTTCACTTCCTCCTTCCTCCTCTTGGCAGCCACCTGCAGCGTCGGATTGACGTATACGCTGGAGCCAAACGCAGCGCGCAGCTGGGGCTTTTCGTCCACGAATTTCCAGTCGTATTTCATGACGAACTGCGCCAGCATGAGCTTCATCGTGTTGGCCGCAAAGAAGCGTCCGGGGCAAGCATGAAGCCCCAAGCCAAACCCCAGATGCTCCGCGCTGGTGGTGACGAGCTGATGCCTGTTCTCCTCGCCAGGCTGCTCGCGCAACTTCACGAAGCGGTAGCCGTCAAACTCCTTCGCCCGCGGCCAGATGGCTTCGTCCAGGTTGTTCGTCGCGTGCACCATGAGCGCCGACCCGGCAGGTAGCGTGAGGCCGTCGGATAGGACGACCTCCTTCTCGACATAGCGATCCATGACCACTGCACGCACACAGCATTAGCGAACCGAACCCGCAACGAAAAAGCCAGACGCAAGACCGAGGGAAAGAAAAAAAAAACACCTACACGCATCAACCATATGCCTCCGATGCGACTCCTTGATGAAGCTATCGAGCAGCCTCATCCGCACCGCCGCATCCCCCCGCCACCCCCCGTCCTCCCCCAGCACCCTCCTCACCTCCTCCCTCAACGCCGCCGCATACTCCGGCCGCTCAATCAGATCCGCCACGACCCACACAAATGCCTCAGACGTGGTATGAATCGCCGCAATCGCCAACATGATCTGCGCATCCCGCACATCAAACTCCACCCCCCGCCCCCTCGCCACCTCCTCCATCCACCCGCCCATATCCCCCGCTCCCTCCACGCCCCTCCCCTCGTCCCTCGCTCGCTCCCGCGCGCTGACATGCGCCCCGATAACCCGCCGCCCCTTCGCCGTCAGCGCGCGCAGCTGCCGACACGCGGGCAAGAAGCGGTGCGCGAACGGCCGCAGCAATGGCGACCAGGACAGCAGCGCCTGCTGCGCGGCGAAGGCGGTGACGGCGTAGGTCGTGCAGAGCGTCAGCCATTCGGCGTTTTGCGACAGCTCCGGCCCGAGGAAGACGCGGGTGGTGACCTGCGCGATGGTGCGGGCGGTGAGGGTGCGGAGGGGGAGGGTCGTCCATTCTTTTTCGTCGTCTCCGAGGAGCTCGTGGAGGATGTTGGTGACTTCGGCGGAGATGTCGGCGGTGAAGAGGGCTTGTTGGTTGCGGGGGTTAGTCGGTCGGCGGATGGGATGCGGGGTGGGCGGGGCGGGGCTTGTGTGGTATATACTTAGAGACTGGGTGAGCTTGGTTTTGGTGGCGTCTTGGATGATGTTGTGTTGGTTGAGGGTGTCGAATGGCTCGAAGCCGGGATACGAGGAGAAGAATTCCTGCTTGTGGTTAGAGGTTGGTCGGTGTGGCCGATATATATAGAGATGCGCACCCGCGTGATTATCTTCCCGAAGCTCATGTGTGGATTGTTCCTGATTTCGTTGGCGTAGCGGTTGGGAAGAACAATCTTTGGCCCGCTGGCGGTGATTACTTGGAAGGCGCCAGGAAACTGTATCGGTCAGATACGCTGTATCGTGCGTAATTTGGAGGGATAAATACCTGTTTTGCGCCTTGCTCCAGGATCTCGCAGCCGTTGACTATCCAAGCAGCTCTCGCCTTGGCCATTCTGAAGAAACCATGTTTTTCCAGGCCGACAACTGGAAAGCCCTTGTATGGTTTCTCGTCCAGAAAGTAGACCAGGTACACGAGAGAAACAGCGGCCAATACCACAAGCACCGCGGTCACGTTGGCCTCACTAAGGTGAGGGGCGAGGCTGAGGGACATTTTGTGGCTGGGCAAGCGACCGGGTGAAAGGACTTCAGCAGTGCAATTGAGATGCTGGTCTCTCCACCTTCTTATATCTACTACTCCTGCACGAGTGCGGCTCAGCTGTTGTTCCGCTTCATCGGACAAGCATGTCTAGAGGAATGCATGGGACCGCTCCGCGTTGCCCCGAAGGGGTTGGGGGGTAGCACAATGTGGCCCGGTTGTCGCCAAACGTGGCCGGCCCCCAACCCTTCGGCAAGGGCTCGAAGCGTGTCATTACTTGGCGTTTGACGCCTCATGCTGTCATCATTCAACTGTCACCGCCGGAGTGGATGCATGAGATACTGGCATGAGGACACGACAGTTTGAGATTAACTTTATGGTTTCAGATCAACTCACAGATGCATATCGATTGTTTCCACCAGACGTTGAGAGCTGCTAGTAGGGTATGTCGACAAGAAAAATATCGCAAGGCAACAAGGCTGAAGCTTCGCTGCCGCCTTCTCGTGCGACAGCCGAAGCACCGGCGTGGTCTTATCACCTGGGAACATGCATGAGAGGAGAGGAGGCGTAGATTTGTGTTACCCACAAGCTCCAGGCAGCAGCGCCATGATGTGGGGGCGCTCTCGCTCACCCCACAATGCTTCCGTTGATATCTCAGCCTGATTTGCTACCTTCAAATTGTGATCACTATGATTGGCCTCTGCCGCAAGAGTTGCGGACTGTGATGCACATATTGATCAGCAGTCTGTGGATCCCGAGAAGCACGGACTTGATCCTTCAGCCTTCTTGATCGCAAAATACCCCACACCGTTTACCCGGGTCGAAAGGAAGTCAACAGAAGCATATTGACATAGATCACGACACGGGTATTGCCTGATCGATGGTCACTAGCGCATTCAACAAACTTACGATGGACTACGAGAGTCAAGAAAGTTTCTGAACTGCTACCTTGCGTTCGTAAATGTAGAAAGACACCGCTTTTATTTGTTGAAACCTTAATGGATTGACCCGCGAAGGGGCTCCACAGCTAGCAGAAACTATTATATAACAGAGTGGGACTAAGCCCAATTGGTCTTCTATTCTGGGTAGATACTATGTGCGGCTCTTCGATCTTCAGCACTATTCATCCATAGGAGCTCACGCTTATGCTGTAATTGTTCCTCCCCAGTGTGGAATATTTCAAACGCCTCAGAGACTAACGCCAGATATTTTGAACGTAGAACTAACGCCTGCTCGTATTATCCTCCGACGCCCCTTGCTGAAATATGGGCCAGCTTCGATGGAGCAAATACTGTACTAAAAGCTTAGCCCAACCTGATCTGCTATTCCTCGAGCTCCAAGGACTCGAGAAGCTTGTCGCTGCTTCGGCTCACAACCACTCCGGTGAATACTCTCCCAAACCGTCGACGCCCGACCGCGGTGCATTTGGACACTCAATCTTGTGCCGTAGAGCTTATAGCAGCTCGCGCTTATCCTTCTTCGCAAGTGCCTCGACGTCCTCCCTTACCCATTGACAATACTTTCCCAGCCCCCAGTGGTGAACCTCGTTCACCTAATCGACAAGATTCCCGACACATTCTTCAACTTTTAACTCTCTCCCTAGTCAACTCTTCGGACTTTGCTTCCGAGCCACTCTCTAGTCTTAGAGACTTGGGCTTCTGCGAGCCAGACCTTAAACTTAGCGCCGCAGATAGTCAATCCATAGTGGCGGATAGCAAGGCTATCCTCTTTAGTCCAGGAAATATCTGAACGCGCCTTTATGGCCCCTATGCCGAAGCTTGTACCTGCTGTATTGGCCGAGACTAGCCGAGCATGCCATCTGATTCATCCCTTTTCGGTGGCCTCCTGGCTCTCTGAAGTCTCTCTTGTACTCAATCGACATATATGGCGCACTTCGCATAAGCTCAGGCCGGAATCGAGCTTGCTGTCGTTGCCATCTTTGTTCGGTGATAAAAAGCTGAGAATTAAAGAGCTGGTGAGAAGCGGAGGGGCCGAGCGAGCCCTTGCGTCGCAGCCGTAGCCGATGCTTGTGTGGGATTTACCTTCCGGAGCGGCTGTAGGCGAAGAATTTGCCATTTGCTCCCTCGAAAGCATTTGGAAGCGCTGGAGCCATAACGGCGGTCGTTGTCGTTGGTGGGGGCGGAGGAGGCTTTGAATGCGGGCGGGCTGGTCCATGGGCGTCGGCCAATCTCGCCTGGCAAACTGATCGAGACGGATTGGAGGGAACCATGCTGCACTGATTCGCTGGGGATGATTGCTTCGTCAGTGGTTGCAGGCCGCCATCTGAGAAAGACGTGCTAGCCTGATTCGGCTAGGTTGCGGTCGAGTGCACGGCTCGTAACATCCCTAAAGCGGTAAGCCCACCCTCCAGTGCACGGCTCGTAAAACATTGTGCCACAAAGCCCACCGCCGAGTGCACGGCTCGTAAAACATTGTGCCACAAAGCCCACCGCCGAGTGCACGGCTCGTAAAACCGTCGAAAGGGCAAGCAATTGCTTACCGTTTCGAAGGATTCCGAGATATAAATTCTCGACATCAGACCCGTGAACACCATCAACACATCCCTCCCCTTCGTTTCTGCCCGCTTGATCCAAAAATGGCCGAAGAAGCAGACCCCCCCAAGCGCACCCCCAAGTTCTCCGACTACCTGCGCGTCTTCACCTACGCCACGCGCTGGGACTTCTGCGTCTACACCGTCGCCTCGATAGCCTCAATCGGGGCCGGTGTAACGCTGCCTCTCATGAACGTCATCTTCGGGCAGCTCGTCAACCAATTCACCAGCTACTTCAGCACCTCCCCCACCTCCACCTCCCCCACCCTCTCCCGCGGCGACTTCGAGCGCATCCTGAACCGGCAAGCCCTCTACATCCTCGCCCTCTTCCTCGGCCGGTGGGCACTCAACGCCGTCAACAAGTTCTGCTTCCGCATGATCGGCATCCGCCTCTCCTCCGCCATCCGCCACGCCTACCTGCGCGCCCTGCTCACACAACCCATCCACACCACCGACGCGCTGCCGGCGAGCGCGGCGCCCGCGACCGCCATCACGACGACGTCCAACACGCTGCAGCTCGGCATCTCGGAGCGCTTGGGGACATTCCTGCAGTTCAACGGCACCATCTGGGCGGCGCTGGCCGTCGCCTTCGCGTGGGACTGGGCCCTCACCCTCGTCACGGCCTCGCTGATCCTGTACATCCTCGCCGTCCTGGCGGTCGTGCTGCCCGCGCTGGTGAGGAGCCAGACGGCGGCGGCGGAGGCCGACGCGCGCGCGACGGCCGTGGCGGGCGAGGCGCTTGGGGGGATTAGGTTGGTCGTGGCGTGCGGCGCGCAGGGGCGCGTCGCGGGTAAGTATCGCGAGTGGGTGCGGGAGGGTGCGGCGCGGGCGCTGAAGGGCGCGCCTGTTGCTGGGGTGCAGTTGGGGCTTATCGTACGTGCATGCATGCGTCCCCAATCCTCGTCGTTCGTTCGTTCGTTCGCTCGTCCACTTCATTGCCCGGACAACTGCTAACGCAGGAGGGCGGGAGGGAGCAGTTCTTCGGCGTCTTCGCCGCGTTCGGCCTGGCGTTCTGGTACGGCACCCGGCGGTACGTCGCCGGGGCCTTCGACGACGCCGGCGTGGTCGTCGTCGTGCTCATGTCCGTCATGATGATCCTCACGTCGCTGGAGCGGGTGACGACGCCGCTCATGGCCGTCAGCAAGGCCATGGTTGCTGCGTGCGAGCTGTTCGCCGTGATCGACGCGCCCGCGCCGGCCGGGGGCTCGCTGAAGCCGGACGTCGATGCCCACGACTTGGTCTTCGACGACGTGACGTTTGAGTATCCGAGCCGGCCCGGGGTCAGGGCGTTGGATGGGTTGAGCTTGCGCATCCGGCCGGGCCGGAACACCGCGCTCGTCGGCCCGTCGGGCTCGGGAAAGAGCACGGTGGTCGGCCTGCTGGAGCGGTGGTATGCTCTGAGAGACCCGGTCGCTCTGCCCCAGGTGATCGAGGCCGGTGGTCCAAAGGAGAAGAAGAAGCCTGATGGTGAGAAGGACAACCACCTTGGTGAGCAGCCGGAAGTGCCTATAAAGCCCACACTCGCGGGGTCCATTATGGTGGGTGGCGTCAACCTCGAGGACGTCGACCTCAAATGGTGGAGGGCGCAGATCGGTCTCGTGCAGCAAGAGCCCTTTCTCTTCAACGACACCATCTTCGGCAACGTTGCCAACGGCCTCATCGGGACCGAGTGGGAGAGCGAGCCCGAAGCGCGGAAGCGAGAGCTGGTCCGAGATGCGTGCCAGGAAGCGTTTGCCCACAACTTCATCAGCCGCCTTCCGGATGTAAGTAAAAGCTCGTTTGCTCAATCACTCTTTTCGTCTGACCAGTCTTCTGCAGGGATACGACACCCGAGTCGGCGACGGTGGCATCAAGCTGTCCGGCGGTCAAAAACAGCGTCTCGCGATCGCCAGGAGCATCATCAAAAAGCCACGGATCATGATCCTCGACGAAGCAACCAGCGCCATCGACGCCAAAAGCGAAAAGATCGTCCAAGCCGCGCTCGACCGAGTCACACGAAACCGCACAACCATCACCATCGCCCACCGCCTCTCGACGATCAAAAAGGCCGACCAAATCATAGTGCTGCAGAAGGGCAAAGCGGTCGAGCAGGGAACACACCACAGCCTCACTTCCGACCCGTCCGGCGTCTACAGCACGCTGGTCCGCGCCCAAGCTCTGCACTTCCCATCTACGCATGACAGAGCCAAGGCCGAGACGCCAGCACCCGCAGTCGACATCGAGGAGGCCGACTCGGAGGAGAAGGTCGCCGGCAACCTCGCGCGGACCGCAGCTCCCGACGACAGCAGCTTCAACGATCCTCAAACAGCCCCCAGCCGCCCGCGGAACCTGATCTCCAACCTCGCCGAACTCCTCCGCGACCGGCACGCGCCGTGGCCGCACTACGGAGCCATCGTCCTCTCGGCCATGGCGGTCGCGGCCGGCACGCCCATCCAAGCCTACCTCTTCGCCAAAGTGCTCGGCGTCTTCCTGCTGCCGCCGGGCCCGGCGCTCAGCGCGGCCGGCGACTTCTGGGGGCTGATGTGGCTCGCGCTGGCGGCGGGCGTCGGGGCCGCGTACTTCTTCCTCGGCTGGCTGAGCCTGCGGGCGCAGTACGCGGTCGGCGCGGGGCTCAAGCAGCGGTACCTGGGCGACCTGCTGCACCAGCCGCTGGCCTTCTTCGACGCCGACGCCCACTCGCACGGGGCGCTGACGGCGCGCGTCGCGGGCGACGTGAAGCAGCTGGAGGAGTGCCTGGGGCTCAACGCGGCGATGCTGCTCGGCGGCGTCTTTACTGTTGCTGGCTGCGTCGCCACGGCGCTGGCGTTCGGGTGGAAGCTCGGCGTCGTCGCCATGTGCGTCACCATGCCCGTCATGCTGGCGTCCGGGTTCTGGAAGTACCGGCACGAGGTGCGGTTCGACGAGATGAACGCCGCCGTCTTCGCCGAGAGCTCGCAGTTCGCGACCGAGGCGATTGAGGCGATGCGGACTGTGTCGGCGCTCGCCATGGAGAACGCCATTGCGGACCGCTACCGCGCGCTGCTGGACGGCCATGTCCGCGCCGCGTCCCGCAGGGCGAAGTGGACGGCGGCGCTGTTCGGCTTCGCGGATAGCGCGGGGCTCGGCTGCCAGGCTTTGATCTTCTGGTACGGGGGCGGGCTGCTGGCGAAAGGCGAGTATTCGATGGAGGCGTTTTTCGTGTGCTTCATGGCCATCATCCAGGGCGCGGAGGCGGCGAGCCAGGTCATTTCCATCGCGCCCAGCGCGGCACAGGCGGCGGCGGCGGCGCAGCGCATCCTGGACGTTCGAAGGACCGTCGAGACAGGTCAAGGCGCCGGGACGAAGGATGGCTGCTGCCGTACCCTACCCGCCTCAGACGGCGGCGTGCGCATCGAGCTGCGGGACGTCCGGTTCAAGTACCCCACGCGCGACGTCCTCGTCTTCGACGGCCTGAGCATCGCCGTCGAGAGCGGGCAGTACGCAGCATTCGTCGGGGCGTCCGGGTGCGGCAAGACGACCATCATATCGCTCCTGGAGCGCTTCTACGACGTCGAGCCCGGCCACGGCGCGGTGCTCTGCAACGGCGTCAACGTCAAAGACCTGGACCTCTACGAATACCGGCGGAACCTGTCGCTCGTCGCGCAGGAAACGACACTGTTCCGCGGCACCGTGCGCGACAACGTCCTCTTCGGCGTCGCGGACTCGAGCGCGATTTCCGATGACAGGATCCACGAAGTTTGCCGCGATGCCTTCATCCATGACTTCATCGTCTCGCTGCCCGAGGGCTACGACACCGACGTAGGCCAGAAGGGCGTCGCCATGTCCGGCGGCCAGAAGCAGCGCATCGCCATCGCGCGAGCATTGCTTCGCGATCCCAAGATCCTGCTCTTAGACGAGGCTACGTCGGCGTTGGACTCTGAATCCGAGGCTATTGTCCAGGCTGCGTTCGAACGGGCGCGGCGCGGAAGGACGATGATAGCGGTGGCCCACCGGCTTGCGACTATCCAGACCGCGGATGTCATATTCGTCTTCGATGATGGGAGGGTGGTGGAGAAGGGGACGCACGACGAGCTGGTGCGGAAACAGGGGACCTATTGGGAGCTGGTAAGCATCTGCGCGTTGGACTTGGACGTCTCCGTGCTGACAAACGGGAATGCAGTGTCAAGCCCAGGCCTTGGACCGGTAGATGGCTCGCAACGGTAGAGCAGACCCAGCGGACGGGACGCTCAACCGAACAGTTGTGGAGAAAAACAAACCTCAATCAGAATAAAACGCATACAGATCCGCCAAAAGCGGCGCGCCAGATCCCGTCAGCGGTTGGCGTCTCCAACAGACCTGTTCCTCGCGCGCCGTCACCTCGGCCACCTCCTCCACCAACCGCCACTCCCCCGACTCCGCGTCCCTGTCCAGATACCGCAGCAACACGCGCTCGCCCGCCTCCTCAAACACCATCTCCCTCCTCCACAGCCGCCGCCACCGCTCCTCGTCCGTCCCCTCGACCGCGTTCGCCCTCTCCACGACCCGGTTCCGCGCCGCCAGCGCGTGCAGCGCGCGCGTGTTCCACAGCCCGTCCTGCCCGGGATACCCCTCCAGCAGCCCCACGGCCTGGTCGCGCACCAGCGGGTCGCGGCAGAAGAGGGCCAGCAAGCACAGGTTGAAAGCTACGCCGCACTGCAGCGACAGCTGCGCCGCCGGATTCGCTCGCTGCTCGCCGCGCTGCTTCGCTGCGCTCAGAGCCGTCGCCGCCAGCGACACGTACTCGCGGAACACGGGCGTGCGCGCGCGCACCGTCTCGACGCACGCGTACTGCGGCGGGTCCTCGAAGAGCACGACGCCCAGGTACTGCAGCCGCAGGTGCAGGGCCTTGAGGTAGGCGGGGTCGCCGGGCTCGGCGCCCGCGACGACGGCGTCGAAGAGCGGCGCGAAGGCGGCGTCGAGGGCGCACATTTCGCGGCGGGCGGCGGCGCAGAAGTCGCGGATGCGCGCGTTGGAGAGCAGGCTGTCGTAGAAGCGGGCGAGGGCGGCGTCGTCGAGCGAGCCCGGCGGCGCGCCGCCCGAGGCTTGCATCGTGTCGGCCATGATGGACGCCATGCGCGCCTGGCTGCGGCGCGAGAGGATCCAGTGGGCCTCGAATTCATCCAGGCTGCGGAATGTGGCGGGGATGGGAGCGGTGGTGCTGGGGGTGGTGGTGGCGGACCGCGGGAGCTCGCTGAGGAGCAGCATGAAGGACTCGAAGGTGTGGCGCGCCTTGCGCAGCCCGGTGACGAGGTGGGGGAGTGAAGGGCCCTGGCCGACGCGCCCGCGCAGCACGGCGCGGGCTTGCCCGATCAGCTGCGTGAAGACTTCGGCGACGGCGCCGAGCACGGGGCGGGGGTCCGGCGCGAAGTTGGTCGTTGCGGCAGCATCGGTCGTGACGGCGAGCAGCAGGGCCAGGCCGTGGTTGACGTGGTCTAACGCGGCCTTCCTATTGCCGCGGAGGATTTCGAAGAAAAGGGAGAGGATGGAAAGGAAGACGGCGTCCTGGAGAGACGGCCGTTGGCTCTGCATCTTTAGCGCTTGGCAGTAGTAAGTGACGGCTTGGAAATAATGAGCGTCTTCTATGGCTGTCTGAGACGCTGGCACGGTGACTGTGCGGAGAGCAGTGTTGGTGGACTGATACCACTTGCTCAGTGAGCCAATAGCCATGGCGGCATAGCGAAGCGTGCTGCTCCCGCGGGTGAGCTGCGGCAGTGTGACAGTCCACAAGTCACCTGTGGAGGCCGCAATGTTCCAGCTAGATCCTTGTAGCAGGCCCACGAACTCCTGGAAATAGAGCATGCTGGTGGCATCTTGGAAATCGAGAGAATCCCGGTTTGGCTGTGGCTGCAGCCTTGGGGCTGGGGCCTCCCTGGAATCCCAGCAGAGCTGGACAAGTTCCGCGGGCCTCGCCTTCGGTTCGACATAGCCTGCACAATGGTGGTGGTTCCTGGTGCAGTTGTCGCAGTGCGGTTTGGCCTCGTCACATTTGACGTGACGTCTCTTGCAAGTAAGGCAGCCTGTCCGCACCTTACGCGTGCTCGTGCGGAACAGCTTTGCTCTGCCAGGTTGGGATGACGCAGTTCGCAACACGACGGATCTTCCGGATCGTCAACTTGGCTGCTCGAAACCGCGAGAGATTCTCCGCTTGCTTACCGGGAAAGATTGTCAGACATCAGTTGTTGCCTGACGTGGCTCCCGAAGAGGACGCAAGAATAATTGACGTGCCTCAGGCTTTGAGTCAGTCAAGCCCCTACCCCGCTGCTGTAGGAGGGGGGTCTGTGGTACTGGGGTCGGCACGTAATGAGGATAAGGTCATGGCGCGAGTGGGTTGTATCGGTGAGGATTGCCGTCGAGGATTTGGGAAGCCTGGAGCCTGGAGCCCGGCTAAGCCTCGGTGGAACACACGTTAAGCTTCATTGGGAATAGCGTCGCAATACGGGCTCCAACACTCCATCGTCATATATACCCTAGAATGGAAGTGGAGTTCCTAAGGAGATTCTATAGAATTGTGTCTGCCCACGAGTACTTTTTGATCTACATAGAGGTAGGCGATGTTGGAATAATATGAGAAGTCAAGTCCACAGCCGTCTTCTACGCGATACGCACCGAGCCGTAAATCCAGGTATTCAAGAATCAGGAAACCTGATTCGATTGAAGCCCACGATGGGTCCACTCCAAACCCAGCGGCAGGCGACGAAACGATCAAAAGACGCTGCTCGATTCCACATCCCCCGAGTTCCGCCTCCGCATGCCTATCTCGCCAATTCCTCCGCACGCAGTCGCTACCAGACGATCGACTCTGGTGCCTCGCCGTCCATCCACTACTCCACATCCACCCACCGCCCCTCCAACTCCCTCACAACCGCCGTATCCCCCATCCCCTGCATCATCAAATCCACACCCTGCGCCCCCGCCGCCGCCGCCTGTCCCGCGAACGCGCCACCGCCGTACCCATACCCGCCGCCATACCCGCCATACCCGCCCGTCATCAACGCCATGTTGTGATACGCGCTACTCATCGCATTCGCAACCCTCTGCCTCTCCGCCCTCGCCCTCGCCGCGGCCAGCAACTCCTTGCACCGCGGCACCGTCTGCTCGTACACGCGGTGCCGGTGCCGCGAAAACTCCACAAACGCCTGCAGGGCCGCCTGTCCGCCGTCCTCGGCCACGCTGCAGTCGTGACACAGCGCCTTCCACCGCGCCCGCATGCTCGCGCTGTACATGTCGCACACCCTGGGCACGGGATCGCCCTCTCCCCCGGGCGGCCACGCCTCCAGCAGCCCCGCGAGCGCCGTCCCCTCGATCGCGGCGTCGAAGCAGTCCGCGCACGCCACCAGATCCGGCGCGCCCGCGCCGCCGAGCAGGTGCCACCGCCCGCCCCTCACGGGGTCGCGCCGCGCGCAAGCGGGGACGCCAGCGAAGCGCGCGATGTAGTCGACGTACGGCTGCACGCGGCCGGGCTGGTTGACGGCGGCGAGGTAGCGCAGGGCGTAGGGGAGGAAGCGCGGGGAGGAAGACGAAAAGTCGCAGGCGCGGCGGGTGGGCTGGGGGGTCGTGATGGGGACGAGGAACCCGGTGGAGAGGGAGGCGCTGTTGGGGAGGGCGGCGAAGAGGCCGGAGTGGCAGGTCGTGCAGATGTCGAAGTCGGCGGTGGGGTGGGCTGCGAGACGGTACCACGTCCGGCTGGCGAGGGGTCCGGCGGCGCAGGGGCCGGTGGCGGCGAGGGTGCTGAGAGCGGTGTGGAGGGGGGTGGGGGAGGTGGTGAGGAGGGAGACTTCGAGGCCGGATTTGACGCCCAGCGCGGAGAAGTCGCAGGACCACGGGTTGGATGTGGAGGCGGCGTCGACGGGGCGTGGGGTGAATTCGCGCTCGAGCGGCGTGAGGGCGAGGTTGTCATGGTAGCAGGCGCTGCAGATGACGACGCCGTCGATGCGGCGGGTTGGCGTGTACCAGTCCCGCGAGCCGGCCTCGACGTCGTTGGCCTCGGCGCAAGGCGGCATGGTCAGTCGGTTGGCGGCCGGGGTGACGAAGAAGCTCCAGTTGTGCGTGGCCAGCGCGTGGGCGAGGGCTCGGCGGAGGTACCCGAGGGCCATGTCGCACGACCATTGCTGCTCTTGCCCTTGAGGTTCGAGGTAGGGGACGAACATGTCGTTGAAGGCCGTGCCGATGACCTGGTCTTCCAAGCAGGCTTCGCATATCAGCAAGTGGGGGACTTCGCCGTCTCTCATCTTGAACCAGCGCACGTGGGTCGCGTCCTTGCCCAGTACTCCCTTCGGCCCATAGCACTTCGTTACTTGCGTCCGTCCCTTCATGTACTTTACAACCTGGTCAATACTGCGTGCGCGAACGGCCTGAGGCCAAAGCTGCTGCAGCATCCGCGGCGCGCCGAAGAAACACGCGGGCTTCAACTCCTTCGATTCCATCTTCCCAACAAAGCAGTGGGCGAACTCGGTCTGGCGGATGTGCTTCTCAAAGCAGTAGCCGCAGATGCGGAAGTCCGGAACGTCGACGTGGTGGAACCAGAATATGTCGGCATAGTCGATCGGGACGGGGTGGTAGCACTTGTACAGGACAGAGTAGTTGGCCGCCTGGTCCGTCGGGATGTTTGTAGGGGCGTCCGCTATCTTCAAGAAGTAGCCAAATGGTTCCGCCCCTTCCAGTGGTAGCTTCTGGTCAGCGGTGGGCTGGGAAGACTGGACAGTAGACTCGGCAGGTTGATGTGCCGCGCTTGACCGCTCCTGTGCAGGTGTCCTGTCAGGTTGCTCATCAGACGCCGAATTCCCCGACTGTTTCGGAACCGCTGCAGCCTTTCCAGCATCCTCTTCTTCCTCGTCCTCTTCCACAGTCACAGCCGGCGGCACGTAGAAATACGGACCCGCCTGCCTTAACGTATCCGTAAACGTCCGCTGCAACTTCTCAGGCGGCTTCTCCTCCTTCTTCCCCTCGTCCTTCTTCACCTCCGCCGGTACCGGCACCTCCACTTCCCCTTTCGACTCCCTCTTCTCCTGCGTCGCTTGCGCATCCGCACCACCGCCAGGCACAGACCCCTCCATCTCGAACACAAACGCCGGCGGCTGAGGGACTGGCGGGCTGGCAACCGGCTTCCGCTGCTGCGCCTGCGCCACGGGCGTGCCGGACCCTTGCTGCTGCTGCTGCGGCGGCGTTTGCGCCGGCGACCACGCACTACCCGGCTCCGCCGGCGGCGGGTAGTACGTCTGCTGCTGGAGTCCCGGCTGATACGGCATCGGCACCGGCACCTGCTGCTGCTGCTGCGAATACTGGAACGCCGTCGAAGACGAAGGCGTCGGCGGACCGGCTGAGGGGGGCGAGACGGGCGAAATGGCGGGATGCGCGTAGCAGTGGCCTGGCCGGAAGGAACAGTTGCAGGGCGGCCGGTATTCAAGAGGCGGTGGCGATGTGGTGGTGGTAGTAGGGGCCTGCGATGGTGGAGGGGGAGGCGGTGGGCGGCTGTAAGGGGTTGCGAGTTGGTGGTGTTGCTGCTGCTGCTGCTGTTGCTGCCATTGCGAGGATGGGGTTGGTGGGGAGTACGGCTGGTGTGGGAGTGGAGGGGACCAGGGCGGTGGATGTTGTTGCTGCTGCTGCTGCTGCCAGGGATGAGGCGACGAGAAGGATGGCGGAGCGGGGGACTGGGGTGCCGTCTGCCATGGTGCGGATGCTTGCCATGGCGACTGCGACTGCGGGCGTGGAGGGAGCGGAGGCGGCGGAGAAGAAGAAGCGTATTGATTTGAAGCTGTGCTACCACCACCGTTCATGGAAGCGCCGTGATCCGTCGGCCACGTGAAGGCCGGAGGTGCTTGAGCGGCAGCAGCCTGGTGGTGGTAGTCGGCGTGCGGCACGTAGGGTTGCGGCCGCTGGTCGTAGGCCATGCTCAGCCGCCCGAAGCCGGCCGTGACGTCTTGCACGTTCGGGGTCCCCGGACTCGTTGGCGATGGCCGCGGCGGGAGCGCCGGTGGCTGCTGTTGCTGCCCCGCATCATAGGGCGGTGCCGATGAAGTGTTGCGCGGAGGCGGCGGGGGCGGGTAGTGCGAGGGTTGGTAGGTGGGCTGGTAGTTCTGGTAGGGGTAGTTGTAGCTCATCTTGCCGAGTCGTCCGCTCACATGTTTCCCCGTGTGCAAAGTAGCGAACGGCTGCGTTGTGAGTGTGGGAGAAACAGGCGGCTGAAGGCTGGAGTCGGACAGCAATCTTATTATTATTGGTTTACGAGCTTGTCGTGAACAAGCCCGCAAGACGCCCAAAGTGGGTCCGGTGCTGCCTGTGGCGCTGGAGGCAGCATCTTGGCAGCTGAACAAGGGAAGACACAACGCCCTTTGGTGCAGCTGATCGTGGGGGCCAAAACGCGACAACACTATTGGATAAGCAGTCATGGCTATTTGAGGATGCGCATCGTTGAACAATAAGACTTGAGAGACTATGATGTTAGCCAACTGTCTTACTTGTCGGCATGAAGATTATTGAGATGATATTTTCCTACCGCCGACTTTACGGCATCCCATACAGCGTATCCGTGGTCTGCCGAACGTCAAAGCATCACGAAGTCGGGACAGAGACTTTTTGCATTGTAAAAGTGAGGGTAGAAAGAAGTGTTTTAAACAAAATGGGGCGCCGGAATGAGCGGAATTGAATACGAGATTGGGGATTCGTTTCCACACCTCTCCCTTGAACACAGCGCTGGGGTGTCGCGCACTATTGCTATCTAAAAATGACCGTTACGCAATCGACAAGGAAAGTCCCGTGCCATAACCACCATATTTCCCATCGTTATGGTGGAAGCCAAACAAAGGTATCATACTTGATTGCCATTGACATTAAAGCCGTTTGGTCTCAACGCCCAGGTGCGCACATCAAGCCCTCAGCCGCTTTCGGGCATGCTGCCGAGAAGGAAGCCAGTTGACAATGTAGTGGAGCTCGTTCTCCTGAGCCAGCTTGATCGCGCAGTTGAGGCACAGCTTTGACGGGTTGCGGATTACAGCCCCCTTTTGGACAAGGCTAAGTACAGTGTTGATCTTCTCGGGGTCTTCGAAAGTTTTGGTCATGTAGATGGTCGAGGACAAGGCCGCCTCCGAAGCCAACCAGTCCTTCAGAATGCGGTCGAAATCATCCGTCACGACGTTGACATCTCCACGTACAGGAGAATTTGGATCGTGCTTGCATTGACCAGGCCGCGAATGTGCCAATCCCGTCACTATTTCACTTGGATCAACGATGCGCAGAACCTGTCCCGCTTCCACGATTGTGAGAAGACGGTAAAGGAAATTGTCCGATCGAAATGCGGTTCTGGAAGTATTGACCTTGAGAGTATCTGCTTCTCTGCAAATATCCGGGAGATCATCATGAGAGGTTGAAAGGCCATTGTCGGTGGGTAGTTGCTCTGCAGGGCTCAATACGTCCGGAAGGTGTGAGACAGAATGATTTCGTTCGTCTTTTTCGCATCTCAAGTAACCAATGGTATCGGGGACATCGGCGACGCATCCTTCCTCTACCACAATTCGAAAAGAACCTCTAAGTTCCACGGTTCTGCTGAGGTCAATCCACGCTGCGTGTACGACAAGGCTGCCATACTGCACGCCTGCATAACTTGATAGACCTTCGGCGTCCACGTTGTAGAAGGTGCCCCAATCGAGGCCGGTGGTAACACATGCAGAGAGTCGGAACCATGTGTCCCAAGATGTTCGCTTGTGTTGAATGATTTCCGCGAGGACGTCTATTGTACCGAGAAGCGTATCCTCGGAATCGCACCTTCCGGAGACATCTGAGGCGCCCATAGCTTCAGCGATCGCATGAGCTAGTAAAACCAATAGTCGTCTCCGAGCCCCCTCGCGCAGGCAGCCTGGTTTGCACTGGGAAAGTTTGCTTCCGTGCGTGCAGTGATAGCAGAAGCATCGGTCCTGAGCAATTCGAAGCACATCCTTCACGGCCGGAAACCACATCAGGATTTTCTCCGCAAAGACCGAATCGATCATAGGATCACCCTCATCACTGTATGATGACTCCACTGACATGTAATCATCTGCATCTGGCTCGGACTGTGCTGGCTCTGGAGGGACCAAAACTGGTTCAGGTATGTCCTCCAAACCGGTCTGCAAGTTGAAGATGCCGGGGTGACGGTGGAGCAGGTCTCCGATGCGGATTTTGTCCATCCTATCGTTCTTGTTGCTTTCCAATAATGTAGCAAAACAAATTCCAGACCCATCATAAAACGGTTCGATCGTGATGTTGAGAATCCATTTCATGATGCCCTTTGCGACGCGATCAACTGCCTTAGACTCGGCCGCATTCAGGATTTTTGTCGATTGGTACTTCGAGCCAGAATACAGCCCGAAGCGATCCGGATAGGTGCCGGAGAATTGTTCGTCTCTGTACTTGTAGAAGTCGCGGCGTGTGGAAGGCTGCGGAAATTTCCTGTCATTATTCCCTCGAAGGAAAGTGAAGACCCCATCGTTCCTGGAAACCGACGCTTCGACGGAGCCTTCGGTGCGTGAGCAAAAGGACCGGTCGGCAGAGCATTCGTCCCTGATCATCATCTTCAGGTTTCGTGATTCATTACCAAGCTCTTTCCGGAAAAGCAAATTTCTGCCGACAAAGATCTCGAGGCGACCGTGGAAGTGTGACAGGAGCCAGAAAGTCAAGTCGGACAGGAAATAGTCGCTCCGTAAGACGACATCTCCTGTTTCTCGCTGAACACCCATGATGATTCCTGCCAGCGTCCGATCATCCAAGTAATGGTGATGTAAGTTTCCCAGCTCCTCTGGCAGAGATTTGAGGTCGTGGCCAGCATTGACAACATTGACGTAGATGCTTTCAACGATTTTTGACATGACTGCCAAGATCGGGGCCCGTTGAACGTAGTATTTCATCGAGACACCATTCTCATGTCCTCCTTGGTCGAGCATCATGGAGCAGATTGTATCCGTTGCGAACCGTACATCCTGAAATTTCGCCAGGGCTGCCACGGTCGACACGAGGTAGCAGGTTTCTGGATTTTTTGCAAGGAGACGGCCGAGCGAGCCAGACGTTGTAAGTCGTAGAGGAGACCTTTTGCTTGCCTGGCTGGTCTTCTTGTCTGCGTCTGTGAGCTGTCGCTGGATGTCCATTCCCCTATCATTCGGATACGCAAGCCCGTTCGCCATTTGGCAGCACGTCTTGTATGTCTCCTCGTCGACCCGTTCCCGAATAAGCCATTGGTATGTCGCGTTGGCTACATCGAAACCGGGACCGTGCGGGGCGACGATATCAAGGAGCGACTTTACAAGCCCCACAGAGTTTGCAGCCGTCGCCCCAGATGAGCCCGACATGTCGAATGAGTCTCGGTGAGTTGCACAAAACGTCGAGTAGAAAACAGAAGAGTAGATCTGAACAAGAAGTCAGACGGGAAGGCTGTAAAGAGGAGGCCTACCCTTAAGTTCAATGGACATTGACCGGGCGCGGCTCGTTGTACGACCTGAATGGCGCATGTAAGCCTCGCTGCACACGCGGATGGCCAGTGTAAGCCTTGTTGACAGGGATGCATGCGAGGAAAACGAGGCAGACACGGCTGATTACCTGTCCACCTTTGATTTGTAGATAACGTCGGATCGCAAACAAACCGAGACTTCTTCAGCCTCGCCCTCCAACAAATCACATCGTCGAGACCACGATTGGGTATGCCACCACTCTAAGCCGCATCTGAAGTCCCTCACGACTTCGGAAACTCAAAGTACACACCCGCCGCCCCACTACTCAACAGCTCCTTAATCCTCTCCTCAGCGTTCTCGCACTCCTCCTCGACCGCCTCCCTCAGCTCCTCCTTGGCCGTCATGAAGCGGTCTTCCATCCGACACTCAGCCTCGTCGACGACCTCGTCCCTACTCCGCGCGAGCAGATTCTCCATGTCCTCCATGATCGACCACCGCATAGCCTCTAAGTCCTGCTTCCCCTGCTCGCGCAGCTGTTCCAGGTCTTCTTTTCGTTGCTCGCGAAGCTGCTCAGCAAGCTCCTCCCATCGCGTATTTGCGGCCGCGACGTCTGCGCGCACCGCCGCCATCTCGCTCTCTAGCCGTGCCAGGCGGGTGCAGACGTCGTCGGCGGCAGCATCGCTGGGTTGATTCGCTGCGGCGGCGGCGGCGGCGACTTCTGGCGCATCATCTTCCGACGCTGTCGATGGCGTTGCTGCCGCTGTCGCTGCCGCTGTCGCTGTAGCTACCGCCGAAGCTCCGCCACCGACGATGATCTTCTTCAGCGCCTCCAGCTGTCCGCTTAGTAGCGCCACGCGCTCATCCACGCCTCTGCTCCACTCGTACCCGGTGATTTCGAGCGTCACCGTTTTGGTATCACCAGCCATCTGCGTCCTACCACCGCCCACCTTCTTCCGCGGCCGGCGGTCTCCCTCGCAATCCGACGGCGACGAGCCTGGGTAGCAGAGGACGTACGTCAGTATCGGCGAACCAGGACAACAAATCACAACCCATCAACGAAAAATAAAGGAGAAAAAGCACTCACGAGAACCCGTCCCCCTCTTCCTCCCCGCCCCCGCCCCCGCCATCCCCATCCCCCTCTCCCCCCTCCCGCGCGCCGCCCACGCCCCCGGCTCCGGCAAAACCCCCAACTCATCATACGACGGCGGCGACTCCGCCTGCACCACCCGTCCACCATCCCCCCCATCCCCCTCCCCCACCGGCGGCCACACCACCACCTCCCCGCCCCGCCCCCCATACAAACTCCCCCTCTCGCGCGGCACCGCGAACAACCTCCCCGGCCCCGCACTCGCATTCGCGACGATGGCCTCGACGAAGTCGTCGGGGATGGCCGGGCGGCGGAAGTGCAGCGACAGCGACAGCGACTTGGGGCAGTGGCACAGGACGAGCGTGCGGAGGGCGGCGAGGGCGCGGGCGGAGGGGCCGGTTTGGGGGATCGGAGGGGTGGGCGAGGGGCCGATGAGGAGGGGTGGGGTGGTGAGGGTAAAGGTGAGGCGGGTGGTGGTGGATGCGGAGGCGGAAGTGGTGGTGGTAGGGCGTTTGAGGAGGGTGGATGTGATGGGGGATGGGGCGGTGGGCGAGGCGGTGACGCTGGCGATGGCGTCGGGTGGGATGAAGAGGTAGAGGGGGACGCGCTTGGCGGCGCCCTTGAGGCTGAGGACGATGCGGAGTTTGAACGAGGCGGTGGCGTTGGTGGTGTCGAGTTTGGCGTCGAGGGTCAGGGGGAGCGTGTGGCCGAGGTGGTGGGGTTCATCGCCATCCTCGTTGTCTTGCCATTCGAGGACTACGGGCACGTTGGAGACTTGGAACTTCTTGTTGCTGTCCCTTTTTGTTGATGGAGAAGAAGAAGGAGAAGCCATTATAGCATTGACTACCTAGCACAACACCGCGCGAGCAACCATCAGCCGCATGCACAACAAGACGGTGGTAACAGCGCCCCTCGCAACGGCGGCAGCGAAAACAACACGAAATCATCACAAAGAAATCAAAAAGCGCGATCCCGCACTCGCGTCTTGGCCGCCGCCGATGTCGACCACGGCCGAGACGCGCGCGCGATGCCCACCCTCCCAGGCTTTCTCTCCGCCACAGCAGAGACGAGCAGCCTTGGCTCCCACAGCAACCACAAAACCCTCGCACAACCTCTCCCTCATTGCTACCCTGCCAAGAAGACGCAGGCTCCGCGAAACGGGAAGCGACACGTCGGGGACGAGGCGCGATAGTGTTGAGACTACCGCGCTGTCTGTCCCCTAACAGACCTCCAGCCCTTCCGCCAAAGGGAGCCGCGCACCGGGCGCGGACGTTTGGACGGGTAGAGCTGGAACAATGATCTGCCTGTGCGCGTCCAACAAATTGGCGGCGCTGACGTTCTCCGGCGAGCACGCGCGGCGACGATGACGTGCCTATGAGGGGGGGGTTGCCGAGGGTGAGTGCGGTTGGGCGTGTGTGAAACGACGAACGAACGGACGACCTGCTGCGCGGTCAGCAGGCGTCGAGGGGGATGAGAGAGAGGCAGTGCAGCGGATGAGTAGGTAAATGGGTACCTACCGGGGGTCGTAACGAGCGGAGACGGGGGGTAGCGACGGTGGGTACAGCGACGGTGGTGATGGCGAGGGAGATGGACGGGAGCAAAGGTGAGGAGAAGCTCGGGCGAACTGACGAGGCTGGGGCTTGGCGCGCAATCACGTGAAGTGGTCCGTGCGCGTTGATTTCCTTCTCCGACGCGACGCGAGAACAGTCACCGACGCGACAACACCTGCATCCAGCCGTCATCCCTTCGTGGTTCAGAGCACACCGCCTTCGGGGGTTGGGCTTGCCGTGGCAGAATCGCGCGACTTTGATTGGCGAGGTTACACGCTCCGATGCGCGAGAAGCGGGTGTTCTGCCTGATTCCACCCCAAATCAGGTTTAGCCGGCGGACTTAAGAAAATTGCTTGAAACTCGTGAACCACAAAGGGATATTCAACACACCTTGGTACCCTGCTTTCTATATACGACTCAGTGGGATCGTAGCTCGGAACTACTTCGCGAACACCCGTGGGCTTGATGTCAGAAAATGATATATCGCCGGGTAGCGTCTCAGTGGGTGACCCGCCATGGCTGACAGTCCATCCCAAATCCTCACGCCACTCCTCCAGGAGATTAGAAAATGTCTCTACAGAATCCACTACTGTTACCGCCTAGGGAGTTGTTTGCGAGCACCGTCACCCCAAAGTCGTGCATTAACGCTCCGGCTTTCGTCCGTACACGACAGAGCTGTCCAAGATTAGCCCCGACGCCCGCCCATTCCTTTCCGAACACTTACAATTCCCAGTACGAGTGCACTTTCGGATCCTTCAGCGCCTCTTTATACCTCTCGACCAGCTTCTTGACCTCTTCAATCTCCCACTGCTCACTCGTCAGCAACTGTCATCGACCGTAAACACAGGTAAACCTACCCCCATGACATGCGTCAGCAAGTACAGCGCCCATCCTTCGCAGCCCTGGTAGCAATACATCAAGTCCCACCTTCCGATCTCCTTCAGCTTCGGGTTGCTTGGCCATGTCCCAAGTGGTACCTTGTACATGACCTCTGTCACATCTTCAAACCCAGCTTCGACCATGCGTTGCTTCATGTCGTCAATCACCATTAAAGACTTGCCGAATTTGTTGGCTGCTTCCACAAACAGCCTTGCCCACTCCAGCAGCGTATGATCCGCCGCCAACGATCCGTCATCCGACTTGGGCACGATGCTCGTTTCGAATTGGTTGATCCAGCCGCCGGGCTTGATGTGGCTGTCATCCCATCAGCAAGGAAACCCCAACGCTCCGGTTCCGAGGCTTACTCGTACGCCTCTTTGTAGAAGGCAGGCCAGTCGGAAACGCTGCCGAAGAGCGCTCGGATGTGCACCAAGTCGAATTCATCTTTCGGGAAGGACCATGACTGCGTGCAGTCATCCACTACGAATGTACAGTTTGACGGTACAACGCTGGGCTGTATTGGCGACAGATCCACCCCGACCACCTCCGCTTCGGGGTATTCTTCTGCAAACTCACTGTCTGGGGTGAGCCCACGCCTACCGCAGAGCCCGGAGGAGACTCACATCGCCCAGATACCCGTCCCGCAGCCCACGTCCAGCGCTTTCTGCAGTGCTCAAGTCAGCCCCATTCAGCCTTCCCAACCGCGAAACGCACCTTTACGTCATCTCCAACCGGCGCTAGCAGAAGTCTATCATCCAAGACGAGCTTGTACATGTGGTGGCTGTCGCTCATCAGACACGGCTCTCCCACACGTTGAGGAATCCGCGCTCACCCAATGTCCAGCTGTTCGTTTTGGATATCATCGTTCGGTCCCCAGTAAGCCCCCTCCCGGAATTTATGGTATCGCCTGCCGTGCTCATACCGATGCTTCATGATGGACGAGGCGATCGATGTCGTGTCGCTAAGGTCATCGTCTCCCAGTGCCGAGTCGCCATCGTAGTTCTCGTCCTGTCGAACGGCATGTCAGCTGATAACCTCCTGAATCTCTCACAACTTGGTAGGTACCTACCACAACGATAAGACTGAACTCGCCCGCGTCCATGATTGTAGCTTCCATCTGTCACTGCGACTTGATGAATACCACCGGTCTCCGGATCTCAGCGCTGCGACAACAGCCTTCCGTTGCAGCTTTATATCCTTTCCTTCCTTTTTCTCGGTTCAAAGGGTCTCGAAGAGCCTCGGCTGTCAGCTACTCTTACTGGCAAATGTTCCTGATCGACGCGCCGTATCTGGCAGCCAATGCAGGCGGCGCAGCAAGGATCGGGACAACTTCCGAGCGCCCGCTCCTCAGGCGTGAGCTGATCGGATACTATTTCCGACGCGTGTTTCAGCCATGAATTGCTTTGCTACTTCAGCTTTCACCTTGCTTCTTTTGTACCTGCCTTGTTTTGCGTCGCTAATGGTCCGAAGGTAAGTGTTGGAGGGGCCGCTTGGTGCACAGTGCTTATGTTTTTCCGTGGCCCTTCCTTCGTGCTTCTGGAAAAGTATACATCCTTTTTCCATGTGCTTTGGAGAAACATGTCCGGTCGCGCTTTGGTCAAGTTTGGCATGCTGTCGGCCTCCAATTTTGGACTCCTCTCTGCATTGGCCGCCACTTTCAATTCCAACGACTTGTTTGGTGCCTGTTGCCTGCGATGGGATATTTTTCCTCCAGTTGGTGCTTGTGCCCTACTACCTTTACCCCGCTTTCCTAAGATAAATTGCCTAATCTGTGGAGTTTTAGGAGAAAACTGTATCAGATCGCCCAAGAAATCTGCCGTCGCCGCCTGTCAGTATGAGACCCATATACAGCATGTATTGCTCATTTGGCGCCGCATTCAGCGATCACTCCAATTAAATTGAGACCATTACGACTATCTTCGTATCTCTCGCGTATGACCAACTCTGGATGGTCAAAGTCGGCTACAGCATCAGAAGATCCACCGTACGGCAGCGCAAAGCTGGAGCCTGGTTTTGGCTGATGCGGCGCAGCACGGCCGACCTATTATAAGTCGATTTGGCCGTGATTTACGAGACAAGCCTCTTCATTCAAAAGCGATCCCACGAAGCTCTGTCGCCACTCTCAACAGCTCACCATGGATGTGATATCATGCGATTGGGGCAGGATACATGTCGCCATACTAACATCTAACTCAGTAGTTATACTGAGCTCGTTGGAGCGTACATTGTTTCAGTAAAGATAAATGCATACAAGGCTCTTGAGCAAGTGCTTCGAGGATACATGAAAAGGTTGGCCATCATCCCTGTGATCTTTGCGGACTGTGATTGGCTCTCTGAGATCGGATTTAACTACATATGTAGGAAGAGAACGCATTCCTTGCTGTTCTCAGAAGGCTCAAATCTTCTGTATGCTCATAAAAGACTTTACGATGCGTAGTACTGCGAAGGTCGGTGAGAGGCAAGGCTGATCAAGCTCACGTGGTATCATGCATAAGCACTTTTGCAGAGGCTGACGTGTCCCCACATCAGTCTGATCGAAGTCAGCAGCCAAGGCAGAGGATGGAGCCCCGCACTCTGTGCTTTGATTGTTTTCCTTCATCCACAACCTTCATCGTCTCTGCACTTGTTCCGTCAGACCAGACCCAAACATACACACACACCTCCCACCCCCAAGCCTACAAACATCACTTCGCAAGCCCAGCGACGACCTCCGTTTAGCCCCAACCCGCTCGCCACCGTCACTCTCTCGCTTTATACCAATACCGTACTTCCGGTGTCCGGCACTCCACCGTCGCTCCGCAGAAAGGACCCCTCAAATTCATCAGACGCGCAGCGCATATATCACCTCGGCGGCGGGTGCCATCGCACAGAGTAACGCGGGAGATGCACAACCAGCCCTCTCGCCATCAGGGGCAGCAAAGGCTGGAGAGAGAGGAGGAGGCGTAGCAGCCGCCAGAGCAGCAGCTTTCGATCGCACTCAACCCACTGCAACCTGGACAGACCTCCTTAACAAAGGCACGAACAGGACCCTCCTTGAACACTTTCTGGGTGGAGCGACTTGGGATGGAGCGTGCAAAATTCAAGGAGGACTCCGGTCGGAACACTGCCATCGGGCATGTTCTCGGCCAGGTTGAGAACCATTCCTCGGACCCTCAAGGCACCAACTCAAAACTCCCTGACGAACCAATCTACTCCCGAGACTCACAGCTCTGCCGGAGGTGCGAGGATCTTCACTTCGAAAGCAGAATTGAATCCATGCATGATTTCAGTTCCATTAAATTTGACATAGACATGAGAGAGCTGAAGCCTGCCTGCAAGTTATGTCAATTCCTCGAGGATGTCTACCCGATAGGTTGTCCTTGTTTCATATGGGAAACCCCCAATGGCAACAAACTCATTGCCTCCATCACATTCCGTCCTAGAGCCTTCGAAATCTTTAAAAACTCCGGCTCTTCGTCACGTGAGGAATCATATTGGCCCCAGGACATCGCTAAAGCCAACCTCGAGCTATTTCGTGGAATGTTCGAGCACTGCAGAGCCAACCATTCAAAGGTTTGTGACGGCAATCGCACACCTGTAAAAAACCTCCGCCTTGTTAACTGCGTCACCGGAAAATCGGAGGATGCCGCTGCCGAAACAAGATACGTAGCTCTAAGCTACGTTTGGGGATCTCCTCGGACCGATGGCAAACTTCCACGAACAATCAGCGACGCCCTCTTTGTTGCCCAAGCACTTGGGTTCGAGTACATCTGGGTGGACCAGCTGTGCATTGATCAAGGCAGCGCCCACAAAATGGAGCAGATACGGCAGATGCACAACATATACCAGAATGCAGAGCTCACAATAGTCGCTGCCGCGGGAGATGACTCGACATACGGCATCCCGGGGGTCAACAGCAACATTCGGAAGGCACAGGTAGATTTCCAGATAGGACGCCATCGTTTCCTGGAGATCTGGAACGATTCCGAACATGTCATTAGCTCGACAACTTGGTCAAGACGAGGCTGGACTTATCAAGAAAAGATGTTGTCTAAAAGACTACTTATATTCACAGAGCGTGAAGCTTGGTTTTCTTGCTGCATAATGGCCCGATATCGGGGACGGGAGCACGCTGATCTCAACACTTGCAAGAACAGGGTCGGAACGGAAGGATGGGATAAAAATTTCCGACATTTCCGGTTTTTTACTTATCCGAGCGATTTCGTAGAGCTTGTCCTAGACTACTCCTCACGAAGTCTAACCCACGAATCGGATATCGTCAACGCAATCTCTGGCATACTTGGAAAACTAGAAGAGGCTGCAGTCCCTATATACCATCTATGGGGCTCTCCAATCCCGTTTTCATCGATGAGAAACGATGGAACGAATAGTAAGCGAACAGAATGCCTGGTCGGCTTCGCGCTCGGATTAGATTGGTATAGCTATCGTTGTTTGAAGCGAAGAGCTGGTTTCCCTAGCTGGTCATGGACTGGATGGATTGGTAAAGTGGTCATGAACGGCCTCATGTTCCACGAGAGGGAGTTCCAGCTTGCCGAAGTTTCTGTTGCGTTAGAACTTGAGGATTCTACACAACTTCCATGGTCAGACTTCGAGAATCACTTGCGCCTTCGCAACCAGCCCGGATCAATATCACGATTCATCCACCTCAGAGCCTGGACCATCCGGGTAAGACTGAAGGACAACGACAACGCGCAGTATGGCACCAGTGCGGTCGTTCGATCCACAACTGGGGAAGACGTTCGTGCCGCAGTTTCCCTTGATTCAGTCGCGAGTAACCATCGCCGTAGCGAAGAACACATGGCCGAGGTGATGAAAAGGGAGTACACAGGCATAATCATATCTTCGACCAAATACGACGTTCGGTCTGCGAGTGAAACAGGGCTTATTCTGCTTGTAAGTGATATGGGCCAATATCATGAGCGGGTTGGTCTATTGCGTCTCGGAGCAGAAACACGTCTCGAGTCTTTGGAGCTTGAGAAAAAGCAGATCAAGTTGGGCTGAGCTTCCAATAACGTATTACCCCATCCAATCAAATAATGAAGACTCATTCTTTAGCAAGCGGGTCTTGAGAAAAAACACGGGTAGCCGTTAGTTCTATGTTATGTTCAAAACACATAATGTCAGTCTTTACAGCATCTGGAGCATTCCAAGCTCGGGAGAAACCGCGATAGTAAACAGAATTATCAACAACTATCCCCACATACTCATTCTTTCCGGTTTCCTCCCAAGTCCGTTTAGGTGTATCACAAATGCAAAGAGCGCATCCCCTCCCATGCCGCACGGCATTCAAGCTGCACACCACAAGATTTCACCATTCACAACCATACACACAACACCACGACCTTCATATAAATGAGACGTCGTCCCCATAGCATCCTTGCTACAATACAAAAAACGCTCACGCGTACACCAATCCAGCGTAGCGTCCATACATTCCGCCCCGCAACAGCCCTCCACAGCGCCGGGCCGCCCTTCCGCACGCCTCAAACCAACTCCACAACCCCCACCCACGTCACCACGACGGGCCCCAGCAACCCATACTCCTTCCACGCATGCCCCTCATAGTACTTACCATTCTCCTCATCCGCCATCACGCCCACACTCCACGTCTCCCCCGCATCCGCCTTAACGCGATTAAACAGCGACGACGCGATCTCAACCTCCACCACATTCACCTCTCCCTCCCCCTTCACCACCCCCGTAATATCCGCCCTCGCATCGCTCACATCCAACGGCCCCACCTGCACGCCATTCACCCACGCCCGCATCGACCCCCCCGTCGCCGGCCCGAGCGACAGCAACGCGCCCTGCGCTCCCGCCGGCGTCGCGAACGTAGCGCTGTACCGGCCGACGCCACTCACACCCACCAGCGCGTCGCCGTCGAGTTCGGTCCAGGGCGCGAGGGTGGCGTTCGTGTAGTTGTGGTAAGTGATGGCGGTGGCCATGCTGTAGGCGTCGGGTGTGCGGTGCCAGTCGGCGATTGAGATGGACCAGGCGCCGTCGAGGGTGGTGGCGGGGGGTGGGGAGGCGGTGGAGTTGTGGGTGGTGCCGTTGGAGAGGGTGAGGGTGGCGGGGCCGGTGAGGTAGGCGGTGATGGTGGAGGGGGAGGAGGAGTTGGAGACTAGGCCGGCGATGGCGCCGGTGGTGGAGGTGATGTAGGTTGGCGGGGCGGCGGGGAGGGCGGGATCGGCGGCGGTGGTGGTGTTTGATGGGGCGGAGAAGAAGCCGAGGATGGTGGTTTGGTTGGAGGCGAGGGTGATGGGGATGGTGATGGAGGAGGGGGAGGTTGTGTATTGCAGGACGGGCGTGATGGCGCCGGTCCAGGCGTCGAAGTGGTAGGGCGTGCCGGTTGTGGCGAAGGTCACGTCGACGGTTTGGGCGGACTGGTCGTCGTTGTAGATGAAGGCGTAGTCGAGGCCGTCGTCGGCTCCGCGGCGCCAGAAGGGGTACCAGGATGTGGCGTTGGAGAAAGACACCTTGGGGAGGATGCCGGCGCTTGACAGGGCTTCGGGGAGGTCGGCTGAGGAGGCGACTGTGTGAACGTTCTCGAGCCCACTGTTGACAACTGAGCCGATGGTCGAAGCCACCTCGGCTGCTGCACCGGGCTCTTGGCCGATGCTGGTTAAGTTGGTAGCTCCGACGAAGAACACAGGGAGGCCGGCTTCGGCGAACTCCTGAACCTTCGCTGCACCGCCCGGTGTGATGGCAGATGCGTTCGAGAAGATGAGGGCTTTGAACGACTGTCTGGTGGGAGCGAGGACATTGCCCTCCACGACAGCTTCGGGCGCTTGGAGATTGTTCGACGAGAGGTACTCATACGTATACCCGAGCGCTTCCAGATTGGTATCCATGTACTTTGCACTCACTGTCCATGGCGCCTCATAGAGATAGAAAGCCAGATCCACACTCGGTGTGCCTGATTGAGACACGTATTGGTTCCTGGCAATGTAGCGGATCGTCTCGTTGATATGCATCCAGCTGGGCTGATGTTGGTTCCACATTTCGCTAAAACGGTAGGTGAAAGTGGTGTAAGATGGCCAGGTGGTGTTCGTATAGGGACCAGAGTACGCGAAGCCGTGCAACACATGCATTGAGATGCCGGCAGCCAATCCACGCCTTACAGACCAAAGAAGATCATTGAACGTCTGCTGATAAGGCGCACCGCTGAGAGCACCGCATTCCGACGAAATTACTGAGATGCCAGAGAGATGAGCGGGACCAGAGAACTGGCGATAAGTATCGATTATGTTGTTGAAGCCCAAAGACTCGCCCTCAGGGGCGTCGAGAATAGAAATATCGTCAAGCTTTTTCACGTTAGCCAGATCGGTAGGGAGAAGTTCCGGGGCAAAGATCCTACCATATTCAGGGGAAGGTTGTATGCTGGTTGGGCGGAGTACTCCACACCCAGACCATGAGACCAATTCACGTACGCAGCGAGGTACTCCTGGTAGCCTTCGTTCAGCGTCGTTCTGTAGTCCTCATTGCACTTGGCACCAAAGGTCGCATTCTCTGCCACGAAGCCTTCTCCGTACGGCAGAACCGCACCGTTCCAGTAGTTGGCGGCTGTGATGAGGTACGGCAGGCAGAGCGTTATGTCGTAGCCCCGCGACTCGTTGAACATCGACTGCAGCTCCGGGGTCCACCACAGCGACGAAACCAGCTCCATGCTGTCCTCCCACGCTACATGCCAGTCAGTTCGATCGCACTTTCACGGCTCCTGCTTTCAACGGGAGACACTCACCATACTTGCCAACGGAAGCCAAAAGCTCCCTCGTCTCATCGTCGGGGATGACATGCGCATCGAAGAAATCGGTCAACTTCTTGGAACCTATTGAGAAAGCGTCAGCAATCGCCGCAACGGCGAGCGCAACAACGGAAAAGCCACCATCCCCTCCGCCACCCACTCACCAGCAGCACTGAAATGATCGACCGTCCACGACCCATTCCCAATATACTCGGTCGCGTTGGGGCCGCCCGAGCAGCTCTTCTGGTTCGTATACCGCTCGTACCACACCATCAGCCTCCACTCGCTCTCGCCCTGATCCGGCGGCGTCCAGCTCAACTCCCTCGTATCCGGATCAACCTCCGCCGACAAGTCGACAACGCGTCCGAGGGTATTCTCCACAAACGTCGACGTAAACCCGGCCGCGCCCGCGGAAATGTTTTGCGCTACCGGCAACAAGTCAGTCAGCATAATCGCCACCATCGCCTTGCGACCACCACCACCACCACCAAACACCGTGCAAGGCAAGCGAAGGGGGAAAACAAAGGAGCGGAAACTCACACCCCACAACCTCCACCGCCACCACCTTCTTCAACACCTGCCCCCCAAACGCCTCCGCCCCATGCATAAAGCTGCTAAACGGATTCGCCATCTGCCCGCTCTCCGGCAACACGCCCGTCCACCCCTTCCCCTCCCCCGCCGGCACCGACACATTCACATACGCCCACTCCACCGCCAGTCCCTCCTCCCCAGGCACACTCGGCACGCCCGCGCCCTGATTGGCGCCGAGCGCGAAATCCATGACCAGCCCTTCGTCCGCGACCGCCTGCAATGCCGTGGAGAAGATGTCGCGGAAGGCGGGGGTGCCGTAGCCGTATTTCGTCCAGTCGGTGGGTGGGGGGATGCCGCGCGCGCTTTCGGGGAGCCCGTATTGGTAGTAGGGCAGCAGCTCGAGGCCGCCGGCGCCGGCGGAGGCGATGGTGCGGATGTCGGTGGTGAGGGTGGTGGAGGGGATGGAGGCGTCGGGGAGCCTGGGGTTGTGAGCGGGCGGGTTGATGGGTTGGTGGGTGGGAGGGTTATGGGGAGGGGGAAGTGGGTAGGTAGGTGGAGAGAGGGTTGGGGCGGGGGAAGGTGGGTGTGAGTGTCGGGAGTGGATGGGATGGGGGGAAACAACAGGAAGAGAGAGAGAGAGAGAGAGAAAGAGAGAGAGAGAGAGAGAGAGAGAGAGAGAGAGAGAGAAAGAGAGAGAGAGAGAGAGAGAAAGAGAGAGAGAGAGAGAGAGAAAGAGAGAGAGAGAGAGAGAGAAAGAGAGAGAGAGAGAGAGAGAAAGAGAGAGAGAGAGAGAGAGAAAGAGAGAGAGAGAGAGAGAGAGAGAGGATACTCACCAGTATCGGAACTTGGGCCTGTACTGTACCTCTGGTTCCGCGAAGCTGGCGGCGGCCGGATGCGGCGCTGCCGCGAGGAGCAGCAGCAGCCCGAGGGCTGGTGAGAGGAGACGGGAGCTATGCATCCTCGAACGACCCTCTCGAAAGCAGAAGGAAGGTCAAGCAAAAGCCAAGCTCCGGGAAGCAGCAACTGTCTGTAGCTCGCCGAGGAGAGAAGAGGAACAAAAGGCGCCGTTAGCCGCACCAGCAGGTCTCACACCCATCCGTACCAGAGTTCCCCAGCTCTTATACCAACCGCAACCCCAAGCACAGAACAAGAACTGCCACCACAGAAAGGATTGCGTGCCTGATCGACCGCCGCCTCATCTTCGTTCGGTGCATCGACGCCCGAGCCGGAGCTCGGAGCTAAAAAAGCGGGCATCTGATCTTGCCTACATACTACACAAGCACTAGTAGGTAAGAGGCGGCCGGGGGGAGCGCGCCTGCCTCGTGCCAATGTGCCAAGTAAAGAAGAAATAAAGCGGCCGCACCCATGCATCCGATACGCTCCCGAGCTGTACCCCAGCTTTTTCCTTGACATCATTTGCCGAAAACGAACGCCAGATTGCGGGGAAGGGTGGTTGCCGGCAGTGTGGGGAAACCCGGCAAACTACCCAAGTACCGCTTCGTACGCCGCGAATTCGAATACGTAAAAGCAATAAGCCAATCCGGTTTCAACATATGGGGAGGGAGGGAGGGACCCGGTGAGCGATGCACCGAGAGACAGACTCCAGTGCTCGTGACGTTGCCATCGGGGCGTGCGGTGGTGGGTGGTCCCGATGAGAGAGAAAACGCCCCTTATATGCTCGTTTTCGTTGGCTGAACGCCCACCCGCATACGACGTCCTATCCAAGCATTTCGCGGACCGGCCGCCCCCTCGGCATACCCGCAGTCAATCAGCCTCGTAGGCGGCTTTTTTTCCTGAGAAAGGCACCAGGCATGGGGTGCCTAGTGGCCGAGGCCAAGAGTCGTGGCGATCGTTCGGATATCCCGAGGTGGAGGGGCCAAGAGAAAGAAACGGCTGCGTAATCGTGTTCGACAATGCCGGGGAGAATGATGAATCCATTGCTCTTCTGAAGATCGAAATTAAAGGCAGGCAGGTGGCCACTTGGAGTTGCTATGACCAATTCGTCCTACTACATTACCAATGACCCCGTCAGGTCAACCATACTATCGGCAGGGGTTGCATAAGCGTCATCGGCCATCACAGCGGACGTGGGCCAGCCCGGTCAATTCAACAAGGGCACTTCCGCCCGTTTCAATTACGGCGGAGAACAGAGAGTGAAGGAGTCCCCATCTTCGACCGCGTCCGTATCCAACAAAAAACAAAGAGGAGAGGGCCGGTATCCGTCATCCAAAAAAGTGCCCAGCTGACTAAGGAAAGCTAGAATGAAACCTGGACACCCCACACGCCCAACAGTCTATCGTGTCTATGGATTTTCCCCCAAACACCGTTCCATGAAAGAGACGACAACTCCTTGCGTATGCACTGTGATAACGACACGACTGGACAAATGAATGACAGAAGAATAATTCTGTGCGCGAATCTTGCTTTTTTCAAAAAGTCTTTCAACCCGGCGAGAAGAAGAGGAAGAAGCAGCGTCATCAAGTACAAGACCTACCTTGTCTCTCGCTTGACCTACCTACGCGGAACTATTCGATTCATTTTTCGTATGCGCTTCGTTGGTTGATGTTTGCAGGCCTTTGAGCCTCTGCGCAAGCAGTCCGGCACCCGTGTGCGAAGGAGGGGGCGAGAAGGAACCGGCGGCACGCTTTTCCCACGTCTGATCTGAGCCAAGCGATTGACTCGACAGCGAACCGGCATGAGACGTCCTCCGCGAAGAGCCGTCCACATCCATTTGGTCCCTGCTGCCTGGACGAGACTCGACCGGCTCGAGCCGTCGCGAGAGTTTGAAAGGAATGGGTGCGATTGGTTCCATGGGGCAGGCATACGTCTGACAGCCCACGTAGCTGTCGCTCGGGCTGCCAAAATCAAGTTCGTCGAAACGATCGTAGCGCGCCTGGCCATGGCTGAGCGAGAGTCCTGCGCTCCGTCGTCTCATTGCTTTCTCAGAAGCCGACGTAGACGGAGCCTTGGACGATTGCGGAGCGCTCTGGTTCTCGCGGGCAGGTTTATAAGCACTGTATCGGGGCTCGGGTAACTGGATCTCGTTCCGAAGCTTCTCCTTGCCGTCGGGGACGCGGTTGGCGAATACAACGCGAATGCTTTTGTACAGGAAATATCGCCCCTTGGAGGGGCAGCATATGTGCAAGTGAATTAGATAACGAAGAGTTGGTCGATCGTTGGGATCTTCAGATGTTGAAAGAGAAGCCTCGGGACGATCAGTGCCAAAGTTGGTACGTTTGTTGAGAGGCATGTCGATGATTGGGCCGGCAGAGTAGCTGCGCTGGCGAACGAAAGTCTTTTGTCCTGGTTCCATGTCGCCCAAGTCGTAGGGCACGAGGAACAGCTTCACCGCGGTTTTGTTGGGGTTCTTGATGACGATCTGAAGCTGGCCCTTCTGCGGGATGCGGTAGCTGCCGCCTGGCGGAGACTTTGGCGACGTTGACCTGCGCTTCATCTTCTCCCTCTTCCGATGTGCCGACCTCTGCTGCGCATCGCCAACGCCTTCATAATGGTCGTGCTCTTCGTTCTCGCCCTGATTGTCGGAGCGAGCGTGCCTTCGGCGTCGGCGCTTCTCTTCTTGCTCTTCTGCAGGCTTCAAGTGGTTCTCCAAGTCCACCAAGCCAACGTACGGGCTGGGCTGGTTGTCGGCAATCCTACCATTCCCGCTGTTGTAGCTGTAGAATACTGCTGGAAAAGGCAGCGTCACGTGTGCAGGACAGCGCAGGTTGGCCTTGCAATCTCCCTTCCCCAAGACGCCTATTTGCGCTATGAAGTTGAGCGGGCGGGAGGGCGTTGTTGACATCCTCCCGCGCAAGATGGACTCCTCGTAGGAGCCAACCATTGGAGCGTGCTGCAATGGAGAGGTCTCGTTCGTCATCGATGGACCGCGCGGGCGGAGCTGTGGAGACTGAGGGGTTGAGCTCGAGTGCGGACCGAAAAATGAAGACAACGAGCGGCGAGGCTGGTGTGCTTGATAGGGAAACGATTTCTCTTGGCGCAGAGAGGGCTGCGAGCGTCCCGGAAATTGCGAATACGTATGCGACGTGTGGTAAGTCTGCAGCGAATGCGGAGAGAAAGTATGACGCCTGTTGTCCCTCTCCCCCTGGCGCGAACTGGGCCGATGGGAAAAGTCGAGGTCGGTGTTGTTTGTCTGCTGCACCAGTGGGCTCGACGGGGGAAGCAGCACAAAGCTGGAGGGGAGTGAGGACTGCGAGGGCTGGCGAGAGAGACAAGACGTTGTTTGGACAGATGCACCGCCGCCTCGGATGCGCGGCAGAGCAGCATTGGGAAAGCCATGGTGCCAGGGCGCAACAGGGGAGGTGGAAAGCGGAGGGTCCCGGCTGACTTGATGGTAATCGCGCTCCTGTCTAAAGTCTCCCGAGTGTAGCGCAGACCTGGGCCGCTCGATGGACAAGCCGGCGGCGGTGTTGTCCTGCGCATTCTCCTGCGATTCGCCCTGACTGCTCTCCCACCCATGTGCAGAGGGCTGGCGCGACCCCGTCCTCGGGCGGAAGCGTTCTTCCCTTGTGCCGGCCGACTGCTGGTCGGCATGGGTGGGCTCCTCGCGCGGCTTCTGGGTAGTGGCGGGACGGATGCTGACGGTGTGGTGATGCTGCACTGGAGGGCTCTGGCTGCGCTTGAGTCGCTCGATCAGGGCTGCACGATCCAGCATGGTCTGCCCATAGTCGCCACCATGTCGCTCGTCATCCCAGCCGAAGAGTTCGGCATCGTCGGGGGCGCGCAGGTAGTCCACGGACCAGACACGGTCCCGCGGGTCGGCCAGCGAATCGCGGGCATGGCGGAGGCGGTGGTCGTGGGTGCGGGCGGGCTGGGGGGTGGTTGGCTCTCGGTCGTCGTGGAAGATGGGCATGGGCATAGTCGGTCGGTCGGCTCGTGGCTACGAGCAGCACGTCGAGGGCGCCAAACCCGCTTTTGAGGGAGCTCTTAGCGGCAAAGGGCGGCGGCTAGTGGCGGTTTCAGGGCGTTGGCTCGGGGTTGTATGCGCTGGCTGGGCTGCGGAAAGTTGCGTTGTCGTGGGCGGGTGGATGGAGCGACGTCGGAGAGCAGCATGCGGTAGATATGATGGAGCGATGAGTAAGAGCGGGCGAGTCACAGCCGTGAGCCAACCACACCTGCCACACGCGGGGACGATGCCGAAATTGAGCGATGCGGGTGAGGCGTGCGCGTGCAGGGCCCTCGGAGTGGCAGCACGAAGAAACAGGCGTTGGGCCGGTCCCCTCGTGAGGTATGACGGCAGACAAAGGCTGTAAGTCACACGCCCATGGGCCCCGCCCTCCAGCCACGACAGCGCCCATCTGGCGGGCTGCGACGGGCTGCGCGGCTGCAGCTGATGCCGCAACGGGCACGCCTTATCTGATGTGCACCGTGATGGCCGCCACCGCTGACTTGGCCTGCTGGGGCGCCGCGGGATCGCCTGCACGCGCCGGGCTGGCCCACTCGCGGCTAAGCTAAACCCAAGCCCGAGAAATTTCATCATCTCCCAGCCCTATCACCACAAAATGCCCGCCAAACGCCAGCACGACGACCACGAATCTCGCCCGCACTTCAAGAGGCCGCGCCCCGGCAATGCCCCCACGAGGGGCGGCTTCTCCGTGGGCCCTGCCAATCTGCCCGACGGCACCCACAGGCGCAAGGGTACGCGACAGTCCTCGCCACGCTTCTGCGCCCGCGCCTGCTGACACAACCAAGTCCAGAAAATCAAAAAGGACCTGATACACAAGGCCAAGATCAAGAAGCAGTACGCCAAGATCCGCGAGCACGAGCTGCACGACCAGAATCCCCACAAGCCCGACCACGACGAGGACGGCAGCGAAGGAGACGAGAAGAAGTCGCCCGGCCCTGAACCCACCCTTGAGCTGCACGCCGAGCGCCAGGCTATGCTAGACGCGCCGTCGCCTGAACCCGAAGAAAACACAGGCCAGCGAGAGCGCCGCCCGCGCAAGAAGCAGCAGAGGCCCCAAACCTTCGGGAAAGAGGCTGCTCTGGGTCAAAAGCGCAAGGAAGAGGCCGAGGCCCGCAGGGCAGCCCGTGAGGAGGCCGACCGCCAACGTCAGGAGAAGCTGGCTGCGCGTGAGCGCATGAGGAAGCAGATGGCAAAGGCGCGCACCCCCGGCAAGGACGGGAAGAGGAGGCTGGGAAGAGAAGCACCCGTGCTGCTCGAACGCGTCAAGAGAATTGTGGGAGATGCTTAAGGTGTCGTGCTGCCTTTGACAACAGAGCGTGAAACCAGCGAGCAACGGCCGAAGGATCCAACAGCGTCAATCCTGGGGCACGGGGATCTTGGCAACATCTTCGTGCCAGACTGATGATCGTTCCCGAATACCCTGAGCATGCGGGTGGAACACACCCTCTTGTTCGTGTGGAACAGAAGATGCCCTTTGACGGCGGTAAAACGTGAGCTATGACGGCATCTTCCGAGCTGACAAGAAACCATGTCTCGGGTAAACCACGCCCTTATTTGAGGCCAGGCCACGGGATGCCTGTTTGCTTTTTTCGTGCTCGATATTATTAGTGCTCGGGTTAAGCACTTGTTTGTTTCAGCAGCTGGCCCTTCCTCTGCCGCCTACTACTGCCATGTCGAGAACGGAGATACAAGTCAGGAAATGCCCGGCTTTTCCGGGAATGCCGGCAATTCGGGCCAAGGCCGTTCGGCAGTTCATTGCTTGCCTGACTGAGTGTCGCCCTATGCCCTTGGAGTTTCACACCTCCGCTGGCATCGGACGCTACTATACGGATCTTTCTCTAGCATGTTTCGAATTTGTCCAGCGTGCCCCATCTCTAGCTCCGCAATCAGCCAATTCATCTACTTCACTCCACATATTTCCATGTCAGCCGTGACTTTTTCTGGGCGCTTTTGTTTCTTATCGACCCCATGGGTCCAGTTCATGTCAATCAGCCGTGTTCTTAAAGTTAATCTCACAAGCCATGTTGTCTCGCTCAGTATTTTTAGCATTGGCCTTGGAGCTTGTCGCTGCTTCGGCTCACAACCACCCTGGTGAATACTCTCCCGAAGACGAGTGTTCGGGGGTCAATGCCATCTCGCCTACCTGTTCGACCGGCGAGTCCTTACACTACCGCGACATCTTCTACGTTGGTGGACACTACGTCGAGACCGCTGCTGGCAATCTTACATACGACCAACTCTATGTTGAGAAGTTGACGCCTGCGGATGGAGTCTCCCAACCAAACCCCGTCATCTTCTTCCACGGAGGAGGTCAGTTCCTATCCAAACACTCTTCGATCTTGATCTTTCGCTAACATCTTGAAAGGAACATCCGGCGTGGTATGCCGTCTCTATTCCACCCTCGTGACCAGCCACTAACCAAATACGTCGTCTGCAGACATGGCTCAACACACCGGACAACCGAAAGGGCTTCGCATCGTACTTTTTGGATCTCGGCTACCAGGTCTACATAGTGGACCAAACCTCAGTCGGTCGTGGATCTGAAGAAGACCTAACCGACTTCCCGATGCGCATCGGCTCGACGGCCGAAATCAGCGAAGACGGCTTCACAGCCCCCGAGCAAGCCAACCTCTACCCACAATCCCAACTCCACACCCAATGGCCCGGTGTACGTCCTGTCCCGTCCACTTCACCACCGCCACTAACACACCAACAGACCGGCCTCAAATCCGACCCCACCTTCGACGCCTTCGAATCGACCTTCATCCCGCTCACCACCAACCTCACCGCGCAGGAGCTCTCGATGCGGCGCTCGGGCTGCGCGCTCCTCGCGCTCCTCGCGACGCCCGCCTTCCTCGTCTCCCACTCCATCGGCGCCCTGCACCCCCTCCTCCTCTCCAACGACTGCCCCGCCCTCGTCGCCGGCTCCGTCAACCTCGAGCCCGCCAACACCCCCTTCACGTCCTACCTCGGCAACGCCTCCGTCCCCGGCACCGGCAGCTCCCGCACCCGCCCCTGGGGCCTCGCCAACACCCGCCTCACGTACGACCCCCCCGTCCCGCCCTCCTCCTCCGACGCCGACGACGACGACGACGACGACGACGTCCCCGCCGCCCTAGGCGCGCACCTCGTCGGCCTCGACGCCCCCGCGAAGCGCGCGTGCTACATGCAGCGCGACCCGCCGCGAAAGCTGCCCCAGGTCGCGAAGGTGCCGTATGTCGCGCTCACGGCAGAAGCTAGTCCGCACGCCACGTACGATCATTGCGTCGTCGAGTACTTGAGGCAGGCGGGGGTAAGGGCCGAGTGGATCCGGTTGGCGGAGGATCTGGGCGTCAGGGGGAATGGGCATTTCATGCATCTGGAGAGGAATAATTGGGAGGTGGCGGGGGTGGTGCATGGGTGGATGAGGAGGGTGGTTGGGGAGGGGGCCTCGTCGGGGGGGACGGTGGGGGAGGGGGAGGGAATGGATGGGGGAGATGGGGGAGATGGGGGAGGGGAAGGAGGCGGGTGGTGGGGTTGGTTGGGTTGGTGGAGTAGGTGGTAGTAGTGTGCGGTGGTGCGTACGTCAGTTCGGAAGATGGTGGTTGGCGAGAATTCCATAGGTTAAGAATTGTGCGACGCGGCACATGCAACTTGTGAGTAACTGCTGACTGAATAGATGCTTTGATTACCCCGCTCTGTCTCACTTCGTCGCTATACTGGGACCCTGCACTCGTAACGATTGCAGACGGGATTGCCTCGTTCCTCGGAATCCGAAAACAAGGACAACGGACATATGCTTAGCCACCGAATACGACTTCCGCACCGAAAGGTGGTGCAGGATTCAAGACTTCACGACAGAGAAAAGATGTCCGTAAGATTATCGGCAGCATCCCGCCGCCAATGGGCTGCCTCTGTGGAAATGTGAGTAACTGGCCAACACCAATAATGAACCATACTGCCCATTTAGATTCACTTTTATCCTGTTGGCCGCTGTTGATCTTTTGCTTGTCATCTATGAATATAGTGACAGTTCCCGGGGATGGTTCTCGACTTCAATTGCTCCGAATTTGCTCACTATTGGTGGCAAAATGAGCAAAACGGCGCTTCTGATGATTGCCAACCTACCTCAGCTGGTCCCTTCTCCTCAACACTACATGTTTTTCAACCAAGTCAATGGCAACATCACACGAATGGTACGCATTTGCACACCAACGCAAAGGCTTACGCACATCCCAGTCACGCGGTGAACAGCGTTCCACCTATTGGCTCCAGATTCCCCTTAAATACGGTATACCGCTCATGATAAGCTCCACCACCCTTCACTACCTAGCTTCGCAATGCCTCTTCTTCGGCTCGGTGCGATACTACGTCTACGACAAAACAGACGTCGAAATAGAGGGATACACAGGTCTTAGCTACTCGCGCGATGCCATCCGGCTCTTCATGGCAGCTTTCATCATCACGCTTGCGGCAGCTGTCGCGTGGGGTGGTTCGCGCCGAGTAGACGGCGGAACGAGGGCTGAGGACGGCTCCGGCGCGGGTTTTGTATAGCCGACGCGGCATCATGTTCGATTCTCGATCAGGACCTCGCAGACCCACCTACTGACATGTTAGTTGCAAGGATGCTGTTGCATTCGCGACTGCTTCCAATCATCAAGAGCGACCTTCTCAACCCCTTGTTCTACCTTTTGCCGTCACCTCGAAGACTATATCTTCTGTTCGGTTCAAAGACTTCAGGAGAATGGAGCTTGTGGTATTCAAAGTGCACCGCAGTCATTTGTTTGATTACGTGCGTAGCAATGAAACTGTCTCACAGTATAACGACTCATGCTCCCACTCCAGCGTCGTATCCATGCAGCTGACAGTGGGGCGACCCTCGAGTGGATATGTAGGAACCAAAGACATGCCGAGCGCCACGGCAGTTGTTTGTTGCGCCCCATACCGTATGTGGCGCAACTGATGGAGCTCGTACGGGTGGGTACGGATTGGTGCCTCTTTGCTCGTACCCATTTCCACGGAACGTTGCAGTACTATAATGTTCGCAGCAGCTTCAGACAAGGCCGGAGTACGACGGAGGCTGTGGTGGCTGAGGGCTGCGGGAGAGTGGAGCGGCAACGGCCAACCAGCGCCGTTTTCGATCGAAAATATCGGTTCTAGAACATGAATCCGACGAGTCAGAGAACGATACAGGACCGGCCAAGAAGCGATGTCCTGGATGATCGACGTTGTGGCGCACGAGTGCACGCTTCTGGTTTCCCTTCAGATCTCCCGACGACGTCAACGAGGCTGTCTAGCGCGCGGTAGCGAGGACTAGCACCCTAGCCCCTCGTATCCCCCATATCTTGCCCTCCACCGCTCCCCTTTTCCCACTTCTCCATCCGGCTATCGAAGCGGATCGGTGCGGTCGTGCCGACATGTGCCCCGGTGCCTGATCGTGTCGATTGATTGATCTCACTAGTCGTTGCAAATTCTCGCAACGGCCCCGTGAAGCCCGCGGCTCTCCATCGTTACATCACAACGTTGGACGTCATGTCAACTTCGAACTAATGTCCTTTCCAGATGGAGTGCCATGCAGTCTCTACACAGGCAAAATTGAAGAGCGCGCGTCTGAACGAACTTTACAAGATAATGAAGGATGACACCCACTTGTCAAGGACGCGAAGCTCTCGTTCCACCACTATATACAGCCAAGCGCCAAGCCAAAGTTGGTATGATGGGTTCCGAAGCACCGAGTGGCCCAATCCCGTGCCCAAGGCCCGTGTACTGATTTTGGAACCCGAACAACCACCTGCCGAGCCAAGGCTAAGCAACCATGTGTGGATCCCGAGCTACACACCAGCCCTACTGACTCGTAAATCGCCTGTTAGTCCAAGACGGCTTTCAGTCAAGACTTCGATATTAAAAGGCGGTGCCCGCCGCGCTCTGCAATCAGCATCGGAGCATTGCAATCAGCAATCGCTCACTCTTTCTTCTAACGGCCGTGATCTTAATACCATAGAGTTAAAGACCTCTGTTTTAATATTTCCTCCTCTATAATACTCCCAACATGCAGTCTCGTCTCCTCCAGGCGGTAAGTCAGACTTCCATGCCGGCTTCTGTGGCCCTTGCTCACTTTACTACAGGCAGCCCTATCTGCCGTCGTCCGCCATGCCGCAGCTGCCGGATTCAGGACAGTGGGTACATCTGGGTGCACTGCTCAGATGCTCTTCATCCCCTCTTTCACCGAAACAGCCGTTTTCCTTGACAAGTGAGTCTCGAAAGCCATCCTCTTCCAACCCAACTGACGAAGCCCACAGCTACCACCCCAACTTCGGCGGCCCAGGAACAAACCTCACCACTGGGGCCCACTCTCCAGACGCTTACAACTACGACGGGACGAACACGGCCGTGTTCGCGACCGAGTACGACCTCAACACCAACGCGCTCCGCAAGCTGCACCCCAAGAGCAACACCTTCTGCTCGGCCGGCGCCTTCTTCCCGGACGGCACCATGGTCAACTTCGCGGGGGCGGAGCCGGACGCCGCGGCGGGCGTGGGCGACGGCTTCGACGCCATCCGCACCTACGCACCGGGGCCCTGCACCGGCGCTGACGGCGCCTGCGCCATGGACTTCGCGACGGGCGCGGCCAAGCTGCAGGCGCGCCGCTGGTACCCGACGGCCGAGACGCTGCCCAACGGCGACGTGCTGGTGGTCGGCGGCTCCAACGTCGGCCTGCTGGTGCTGAACGAGGCCAGCATCAACGTGCCGACGTACGAGATCATCAAGGCTGATGGTTCGGCGCCCCCGAAGCCCGTCACCCTGCCCATCCTCGAGTTTACTGAGGAACAGAACAATCAGCCCAACATGTCGTACAATCTCTATCCCGTCCGTAAGTGTCTCTTTTCCCCCGCCCCAGAGAGAGTGTGTGAGAGAGAGAGAGAGAGAGAGAGAGCAACAGGGACAGCTAACCCCCACCAGTCCACCAACTCCCCAACCCGCGCGCCGCCAGCGAAGTCTTCACCCTCGCCGGCAACCGTGCCGTACTCTGGGACTACCACGCCGACGCCCTCGTCAAGACGCTCCCGGACGTCCCCCTCGAGCCGCGCTGCTTCCCCTCCTCCGCGACCACCGTCCTCCTCCCGCTCGAAGCCCCCGCCTACGAGCCCACCGTCCTCGTCTGCGGCGGCTCCAGCGCCGACATTCCCGATCCGCAAGCCCTCGACGACTGCTACACCATCGCCCCTCACGCCGCCGACCCCGTCTGGACCGCCACCGACCCCCTCCCCAACGGCCCGCAGACCATGACCGACGGCATCCTGCTGCCCGACGGCACGGTGCTCTTCATCAACGGCGCGCACCGCGGGTCCGCGGGGGGCTTCATGGCAGACGACCCCGTGCTCGCGCCGCTCATCTACAACCCGCGGGGTGCCGCCGGCGCGAAGTTTACGTCCATGCCGCCGACCACGATTCCGCGGTTGTACCACAGCGTGGCGTCGCTGCTGCCGTCGGGCGAGGTGATCGTCGCGGGCAGCAACCCGATGGTGTTTTACACGGCCGACGGCGGCGTGCCGGGGGGGTGGCCGAAGTTCGGGAATAACGGGCACCAGGGGTTCCTCAACCAGCAGCAGCGGAAGGAAAACAAGTATCCGACGGAGTACCGCGTCGAGATCTTTAGCCCGCCGTACATGGATGCCGAGGCGAGGCCGGTGCTGTCGGGGGCACCGGAGGCGGTGGTGTACGGGAAGAGGTTTGGGTTGACGAGTAGTGTGCAGGGAGAGAAGGTGGAGGTGGTGTTGGTTAGTCCCGGGTTCCATACGCATGCCGTGGCGATGGGGCAGCGGATGGTGAGGTTGGATGTTGTGGAGGGGGAGGGCGTGGGCGCTTGGAGTGCGATGGCGCCGCCCGGCCCGAGCACGGCGCAGCCGGGCGTGTATTTGTTGTTTGTCGTCGTGGATGGGATTCCGTCGGAGGGGAAGTGGGTGAAGTTGTCGTATTAGGCATGGAGGGTTGGGTGCACTTTGCTCTCTTCGATGATGACGATCTTTTTTAATCTTCTTTTGGGGGGCTGGATCATGTGAGTGGATGATGTTGATGCCGGTTTGCTTTGTTGTAATAGACTAGAATAGAGAGACTTATAGACTAGAATGTATGGCTTATTGCATGGCGATTGTTTGGTGTGTTGGTGAACGTTGACGGACGTGTCGATTTGGATGTTGACTACTCAACCTCGACCACAGAGGCTACAGATGCTCCCTATAGCCCCGTATGCCCAAGAATAGACTCATGTCATGCTGGTTTCCTCGTATTGTCGGCCTTCGAGTAACAACTCATTCCATCACGGTGTTGCTGCTGTTTGAGGCTGAGCCACCACCATCCGCATTTACATCTCAACAGCGGATCTCAAGCTGGTGAAAGCTGAATGATACCTTAGGCTTACGCCGTGGATTGATGCGTCCCAGTAAGCCGCAAAATGTCAGCATTCCAGCGTGACGGCCTGTTACACAAGCTTAATTCCTGGCCCAAAGGAATGAGAGAGGCCTCGTCGTAGGAATTTCAGCCGCACCAGCTGAGTCAATCCTTTTGGCTTAGCCCGGGAGACTGTATGCTTGGAGCAGCTCCTATAAAATCTTCCACTTCCTCTCTACGTTTCGATCCAGCACCGCAGCTTCCATTCAACTGCCGACATCTTTCAACTATGCACATCAACTCCCCAGCTTTCGCCTTGGCTGTTTTAGCCTTGGGTGCAGCAGCATCAGTCCTACCGAATACACCTAGCTCGGCTCCGAAAAGTGCTCCTCGCTACGCCATCCTCGACCTAGACCAATTCGGAACCAACAGCAGCGATATTCAGAAGAGGACACCAATCGATTACTGCTGGAACAGTCCAGACAGAACCAGTAAGTACCTTGCGGAAATAGAAAGAGTACCCAAGCACTTTGTCGTAATTAACAAAACCATCTCTCAGCCAACTGCATCCTTCTCGGCAACATGCTCCAATCCGTCGGCTTCTCCATAGCGTCCCTTTTCAAAGACATGTCCAACCGCAACGACTGCTCCGCGCACACGGGCTCGCTCGACAGCGTGCACTGGTACGTCTACGCCACCACCTCGGGCAACCGCTGCGACAGCACTGCCGAGCTGGCCACCATCCAGGGCGCCGTCGACCACTACATACGCGACAGGAAGGAGCAGATCTGTGACGTTCATTGCATCAAGCTTACTCATGGTGGTACTTGGACCGGCTATCTTGCTCTGGCTCCTGATGGGCAGCAGGTCGATATGTCCGTCTGCCAGTCGGCGAGTTGGGTGGGGTGCAATAGCGCTGGGAAAAATGATGTGTGAACGGGTGTGCGTGGCTCTTGGATGACCTCTAATCGCAACCATTGGCTGTTGTTTACGGTTCTTTCGTGTCTTCGAATTGGGGGGTTTTGCTGAAGTACCAAGCAACAGCACCAGCGCGTTTGTATTTTCACATCACTGCCGCCACGCTCTCCTTGTTTTCTTTCAATTGGCTGAGGTTTTATGTCAAGGAAGCAACAGTATCTTACTTAGAAGGATAGTATTAGGTAATTCACACCTCATTTACTGTTTAACAAAGGTGGACACCACTTGAATCAGAAAAACCAGCGCCAAAACGCATTTATAGAAATCTTCTAGCCTCTTTACCTCCACTGACACCTTGAAATTACACGGCCTTTACCTATAGTGGGGGTAGAACTCCAGCGGAAATGTCCGTACGATAGGGTCTGGACAGTAAGCACTTGACTTTCCTTTCGCCCCAGCCCCGACGACCGCTGCTGTAAACAAAAGATATTTATGGCCAAGATAGCTTGGAAAACACCCTAAGCATAGTTCTCAAGAGTAGATAGAGTCAAGAAAGGAGAGAAGCTAGCCCGGGAAACGAGTATTTTGAAATGACATGAATGCTCCCATTTTTTGTATTATGAAAGCAGGCGCTCGTAATCCAACGTAGACTGACAGTAAGCGAATTGTTTCATAGCGACTGGACGGATCTCGGTGGGGTAAAAGGACACCCTTGCTCTCGAGACACAAGGCCACGAGGCTGTGCCCCTCACTCAGCCTCGCTGCTGCCTAACCCCATTCTCAACAATTTTACCTTATGAACCTCGACATCACTTGAATTCCAATTCGTATCTAGCTATCACGAACCATCTCGGGTATTTCCATCATGGCAGACCCTGTGTCCGTACTGGGAACTGTTCCAGCGCTGTTCACTCTCCCGGCGGTTCTGCTCCAGGCGGTACAAACCATCCAAAATTTCTCCAAGTCCGTCAAGAATGCGCCAGACGACGTTCGAAAGCTCTTGAACGAGGTGGAGGCGATGCAGGTTTTCATTCAGGATATCCGCGCGCAATGCGATGATGCCTCAACGACCAATGATCATGACACTTTGCAGGACTTCCTCAAAATGACTGGGTTGCTACAGGAGCGTTTAAAAGGCCCGCTGAAAGAACTGCAAGAGCTTCAAGCCGGATTGGAGAAGCCGTCGCGAACACATCGCAAAATCATGGCGCGCATACGAAAGTATCTTTCCGAAGGCGAAGTCAAAGACCATCTGGACCATCTCTCGGGTCAGATGATCACATTGCAGCTACTCTATCTGAGGGAAAACGAGTGAGTGATCAAGAGGTAGTCTTTGGAGGTAGCTGACAGGATAGCAGCAAGCGAATGCAGCTCCTTCTCGCCAAGATCGACGCCATGCAGCGGGGTGTGAATCATCTCGCCCTCTGCTTCCCCGATCCGTCTGACCCGGCCACAGAGCCATCGCTTCCTCTCACTATGATGCAGGCCCAGCCGGAGCAGCCTTTGGGAACACGACCCTTCAACAGGCTTGCAAGGAGGTCTTCCAGGAAATCAAGATGCGCACAGGGGCTGTGCGGCTGTGCGTGCCACCACACGAGCACTTATCGGCGCAGATGGCTTGTATCGGGACCAGCCACATATATGATGGCCTGCGGCTGCGAAGATTTGAAGTACCAGTGGACCATCTCGCTCTTCGGCAAGCTGATCAGGATTACCGCCGGGATCCGGGAAGGTGGAGAAATGTCGATTGGCTGGAACATAATGCCACTGAACACTGTACGACGCACTTCTCCCGGCTTTGTAGTCATCGAGAGATGCAGCGCCGGGACTTTGACGGCTGCCGCTGCTTCTCACCAAGTAAGGGCTTTGCTTGATTCTGGAGTCATCTCGACCAAGGACCAGAACTCGGACGGGGAAGGCTACATTGACGTAAGTTGTTGGAAGTTGTTGCTGGAGGGTGTGCTGACTGGTGGGTAGTACCTGATCCGGGCTCCTTGGGTGGGGATTGTAGACAGGCAGTTCGACCTTCTAGGGACTTTCGCCCAAGAGGGCTTCCTCCAGGAAAATGATAGGTGGGCACAGTCATCCATCTGGGGGTTCATGCATCTAAACCCATTACAGGCTCCTGAAGTGCGTCTTGCGGTGGGTGGGCGAAGGTCCGCATATGTGTCTGCTGAAGGAGATGCTGCGGTTGTTCGATTTCACTCAGGGGTTTCGGCCAGAGACTATGGTTGAATGGCCCATGCCATTCAACCCTGGTTACATCGACCCTTTCATGTATCCGGATCGACTCTTCATAGAAGCCATTGGAAATCTAGCGGCAGAAGACTCTGGTAAGCGATTCGCCTTCCCCGTTGCTGTTTAAGAAGCTCACTTGATATAAGATTTCGGCGGAACAACCGCTCTCCAAGCTGCAACACTGTCCCATAATTTCAAAGCAACCGAGGAAATTCTGCGTTCAGCATCCCCTTCGGACCTACTTGCCAGAAACTTTCGCGGCCAATCTGCGCTTCACCTTGCCGTTCGCAATTCAAAGATGGTTGGTCTGCTTCTCAAGTCACGCTTGGCCGCTCATGTAGACTCGACCGACAAGTTTGGCATGACTCCACTGATGTATGCCGCGAGCTACGGGGACATCAACACCACAAAGTCTTTGCTCCAGGCTGGAGCAGACCCCTTTCTTCGGGACGGACTGAGCTACCAGTGCATGTGGTATTACGCCTTTCTCTGCTCTGAACCAGGATTCCTCGAGGAAGTTTTGAAATTCTACATGGCAATGAACCCGGATGATGCAGGCGATGCAGTAAAGGTCTGCCTGTGGATCCGCATGCTGTTCGATACATCCGATTATTACGGGCAGACCCTCGAGTATTTGCTTCAGACCCTTTCTGCGCAAGGGGAAATATCCTGGGATGGTTTCCCACTGCTCCACGTCTGCAGAGATACCGATGAAGCACAACTGTTGCTGAAGTACTGCCACGGTAGTGTCAACCAGCAGAATCGCCGCGGATACACCCCCATGATGGTTTTTAGCCATTTTCCCTCATCAGCGCGCGTTTTTCAGAAGTTGATTGAGCACGAGGCTGATGTGAGTATAACGGACAATCATTGCATGAGCGCGTTCCATCACTCGAACGCAGCCATGATGGACGGAATCTACTGGGGCCCATGCGACAGAGACGAGTGGACAGATTGGCTCGATGCAACTGCCGCGCTCGTATCAGCAGGTGGCGACATCAACCAAGGCGATAGATGCTCCTGCCCCTGTTCCTCCACCGGGTGCTCGCCCATACGAGGACTCTTTCGGGAATACGACAGCCAGGATTCCGCCCTGCAGTCTATACCATGGGTACTGGAGTATTTCATGGTCCTGAAGCATACCGCAGCGAAAAGCGCTTTAGTCCACGCCACCGCCGATCTCCACCGCTTCCAGACGTTCGAAGAATTGGAACTGAAACACACATGTTATTCCCACAGCAAAAACTACTACGGGGCGCGGCCTCAGGTACACTTCTACCGGCCGCGCGACGATATTTACGAGCCAGTGGACTGCCGAACCGGCAACGTCCTGAGACAGCGGAATTGCGACTGGGACGCCGAGTCGGCTGAGATCACAAACGAGCAGGAAGAGCTGGCGCGTCGCTTAGACGTGGAATGCGCCAGCTACACCGCGGTGCTCAATGATGTCTTCGAAGATCAGTGGGTCGAAGTCTTGGCTCGTCGGGCTGTCCTGCTCGAGCATCGACTTCAGCTGGTTCTGGCCAAACAGAAGCAAAGAAGGCCGCGGAAGCCGTCGCGAATGGGCCCGGAAGTAAGTTTGTTTCTTTCCCCAGCAACTTCGGCCTTGAATGGCTCTTCTCTCTGTTGCAGCTACTGAATAATTGCCGTTAGCTTCCTCCAAACGAGCTGCTGATTTCCGTATGTAAACTGCACTAAACGCTGGAAAATTCTTTCTAATGACTTCCCTAGGAAACCCCGTTGAGGTATATTGACAGGAAAGAAGACGTATTCACCGGTATATGCGTCGATATTAGCTTTGATTTGAAGCAGAAGAACTGCCAATTCGAGCACCATTATCGCACATTTGTTGACCAATTCGCCACTGACTCACGGACCTACGCATACATGATGGGTCGAATAAGGCAGGAGTGGGACAGCGAGAGGCAAGAGATGCTGTCAAGATTGCATCAAGAGATTCAGCGTCTTCGGAAAGTGCCATCGGAGGCAAGGGGATGGGACGTAGACTTGGAATAGCCCAGTTACAGGTCCTCCGGGTGAGTGGGTGGCGTGGAATTTGTACTGAAAGTGGAGGTTGGCGTCGGAGGGTAGGAGGGTGGTGGAGCAATCAGAACATATTGAGAAGAAAATGAACATTTTCCGACGTTACCTACATGTTTCTATGCGTAATATCTCCTCTCGTCCGGCAGAAAACCCTCCTCACTGCCGAAAGCGTGCCACACTCCGTCCAGATGCTTTCAAGGCGTCTCCCCCATTGGACGCACTGTAGGTGCGCATCCTCCGCCCCCAGTGGTCGATGACATGCGGTAGAGACAGCCAAATTAGAGAGTCCAGCTAGGTGCATCGGGATTCTAGTCATCGGGCGGATCAGCCGGTGTTCTTAGCGTCTCGTTTCCTGCGAGGAAAGCAGGCTTTGAAGGCGTTGGACAGCTTCTCGGCAAGTTTAAAAGGCCGGGTTGGGTCGCTTTCGAGGGGCTCTGCAGACCGCCATCTATAGAACTTGTGGCAGTGGCCGCCTTGAGAGTGCGCTGGTTAGCATCGTCCTCAAAAGGCGATTTGGGAAGACTTGCACGTCACAAGGCCACAGCCGCCAGCCTTTATAACAACATACTTGCAGCGTGGGCAACGCTTGGCGCCGACTCCCTTGAGAGACCGGATCGTCTTGTTTTTGCACTTTTCCGACGAGCTGAACTCGGCGCATGAGTGGCCTCCTTGATACGGCTCGCGACAGACTTGGCAGCTCTCTCTCGCGCAATGGTGGCACTGCACGCGCGGGAAAGCCTCGCAAGTGGTGTCGTGAATCTCCCCTGCGGTACAGTCGGGGTACGGGCAGAAGGAAAAGTCCGGCATTTCCTCCAGGTGCCGCCGGGTGAGGAGTTTGTTGTAGGTCGCTGCAGCTTCAGGCGGGAGGAGAGGTTCCGCCAGATCGAAACTCCATTCGTGTTTGCAGTGCATGCATTGAAGCGGCTCTTCAGGCTTGCTGGCGAGCCTGCCAATCATGTAGCGGCTCGTGCATTTCTTGCAGGTGGCCGTGTTGGAGCAGACTTTGTAGCAGTGACATGGACCCACGGTAAATTCCTCTCGAAGCTTCTTGTAGGCGCAGATATCGCAACGATATTTGATATTGTCCTTTTGAGATAATTGGGCCATGGCTGCTGGGTTTGACTGAGACGTGGAGTTGCGGGAGAAAACAAGTCAAAGGGGAAAGACGTAGCTATGTTGACGAAAAAGAAAACGTTGGGGGTTGAATAATGCTAAACCACGGTAGAAGCTTTGCGGGGAACCACAACGCTACTCCGTTCTCCTTCTAAGCTTCCATATCTTCCTCGGGAAAAGAGGTGGACTTCGTGCCTACCTTTGTCTTGTGAAAGGCACAGCATCAGCACTATTTCCTGTCAGTGACACCACTCTCCACAGCAGCATTGCGCAAGTATGGCTTGTCCACGGTTGGAAAGTATGCCCCGCATGTTTTCAATCACGCAATTACAAGTGACTTCATGGCAGCATCAAAGCAAAAGGTAGATCCAGGTGTTCATTGGAGCAATTGTCGCAAAATCCGATGCAGCTACATTTTCCCTCTTCCCAAACCGGCCTTTTCAACTGAGTCTCCTCGTGGCAACATTGCACGATACAGTCTCAATTAAAGTGGTCACTTTTTCTCAAACCGGCTTTTTGCATCACTATCAATTCGATTACGCGCTATTCCGACGACGGGCTATGGTGTGCCGAGAGAGAAAACATCGCACTTCAACTTCACCGTATACACCGTCCACGCCAACGGCGAAGACTCTACTTCCTACCAATTATTCACCCATCCGCCTTCTCACCACCAAAATAGACTTCTTGTATAGACTTCCTCCCTTCCTTCCCTTTTTTGGTTTTCCTTTTTTCTCTATCCTTCCCTTGACGCCGCCCAACATACAAAACGTGCCATCGACATCGCACCAACCGCCTCCACCCTCCGTCCCCTCAATCACCTCCACAACCACGTACACCTCCCTCCTCCTACCCAAACATCCACCCACTCTCCTCCTCCGCCCCATTATTAACCAAAACCAGCCCCTCCGCCTCCTCCTTCCCCATCCCCTCCCTCCCCACCAACACTCCCCCAACCGCGCCACCAACAACCCACCTCTTCACCTCCTCCGGTCCGTCCTCCTTCGCGGCGCTACTACCCAGGCGATACGCCATCAAGCCAGCGACATGCGGCGTCGCCATACTCGTCCCAGACTTAACAACGTACTGGTTCGCATCTTCGATGCCGGCAGAGACGACCCACACACCAGGAGCATAAACGTCGACGCAGCTGCCAGTATTCGAGAAATCCGCGACTTGGTCGTCATAAGTAGAAGCACCGACAGTGACAACGGGTACAGCCGACCCGCGCCCGCCGAGAGCCGCGGGCGTGACGGTGCAGGCGTCCTTGGCAGAATTCCCAGCAGCGAGCGCAGCATGCACGCCGCCCCTCACCATCTCCGCCACCGCGGCCTCAATCGCCTCCGAGCGCTCCTCAAACCCGAGCGACATGCTCATCACGGACGTCCTGCCCTCCCCTTCACCATGCCTCGCGGCAACCCAATCCAGCCCCGCGAGCAAGGCGTTCGACGGCCCGGGGCCGGCGTCCGACAGCACCTTGACGCCGACGACGTTCGCGGCGCTGGCGACGCCGACGGTGGTGCCGGCGATGGTGGCGGCGCAATGGGTGCCGTGGCCGTGGCCGTCGGTGGTGTTGGCCGGCCAGTACGTGAAGCCCATGGAGGCACGGCCGTCGAATTCGGTGTGGGAGGTGTAGATGCCGGTGTCGAGGACGTATACGTCGATGCCGGCGCCGAGGGGGGTGGAGGCGGAGGGGTAGCGGTATGTGTACCTGGATGTTTATCAGTATGCGGGGGGTTTTTGGAGTGGAGGAGGTGGGAGGGGGCAACTGACGTCCGGTCGAGCGGGAAGTTCCTGCTGTGGATCGTGTCGCGCTGCGAGATGCGCTGCAGGCCCCAGGGGACGCCGTCGCGGGTCTCGGTGTCTTCAGCGACGTTGACCTCGACGACCTCGGCGACGGCGCGGACGTTGGGCATGGCGCTCAGCAGCGTCGCCTCCTGCGGGGTCAGGGCGCCCGAGAAGCCCTTGAAGAGCGTGTTGTTGTATGTGCCGAGGATGTCGTCCATGTGCGAGTTGAGGTTGAGGACGGCCAGGACCGAGGCGATGTCCGCGTCCGGGACCATGACGATGTCGTAATCCCTGGTGTTGCTGCGGCGGCCCTTGGTTGTTGGCGGCTGCGAGTGCGGCGCCGCGAGGACAGTGCCGAGCGCGACGGCGCTGAGGCAAATGAGCGAGGTGAGCTTCATCTTGGACGGCTTCTTCTTCTCCCTTCAGCGAGCTAAAGTGAAGTTCTCGCCGTTGAAGCTGTAGGGGCCGGTGGTACCGAGCCGCTGGCTTTTATACTGCTTTCTGCTCTGCCGATCTCCTGAACCCCTGATGCTCTACGGGTCGGCCCTTCATGGCGTCGATTAGTTGCTTCTAGTGGCGTAAAGCCACGCTCGGGATGTTGCGAGCCGTCTTGGCGGTGGCTGTCCTGGAATCAATTGCTGCGGCAAACCAGGTTGAAGTGTTCTCGTCGGGCTGATATCGTGGTGCAAACACTATATGTGAGAGCATGCAAGATGGCGGGCAGGTGACGATCGATTGGTAGACGTTGGGAGAAGGTGTGCGGCTTGGCCCTTGCCGAGGGTGGAAGGTTGTCAGTGCAGCGATCTAATTTGTGGATCCAGTATATCGCGCCCGATCACTTTCCTGTTTGGGACGAGCACGTTGCGCGCGGTGAACCGGCGGGCGGCCCGAGGTGTAGCGTAACAGCCGTTTCCTGGCCCTCGGGAAGATTGAGGAAGTAGAAGAAGGGGTTTGCTATCAAAAGAAACAGACGGGGAGGGGTTGAATACGACACTTCAGGCCAGCTTCTGAACACCCACCAAGAGGCACGGAACAATAGTCTCTTTCACTCAGCCCCATCCCTCAACACCACATCCCTCACCCACCCCACAAACCCCTCCCCAATCCTCCCCACCGGCGCCTCCACCGCAATGCTCTCCCAAACAAAACTATTCCCCAAGATCCCCATGACCGTCGTAAACTCCATCCGCTCTCCCCCCTTCACATCCAAAAACGTCCGATTCCCGCTGCCCACGAGGCTCACCTCGCTCCACGCGCCCAGCGGCAAGCTATAATTCAGCGCAAACGCATACCCAGCAGCGACCAGCATGACGCTCTCGCTCGACCCGTTCCCAGCGAGCAACGCGGAGCCATCGTCCCCACCGCCGCTGCCGAACAGCGCGCCGCCAGGCGCCTCCGGCCAAACCCCAAACGAAAGCGTATAGTCGCGGCCCTTGCCCTCCACCAGCGGCGTCTGCACGAAGCAGGCGCCGTCCAGCCTCAACGCGCCCGCGCCCTTTGCCGGATCGACAACACCGCAGACGACGTCCACGTCGTCGCCGCCGCCGACAACGACAACGGCGCCGTCGTACCCGTTCCCGCTCGCATCTGGCACCACCGTGCCCGCCACGTTCGCGAAGTCGTACTTCAAAACCGTCTCCGAGACCGAGGGGATACGCCGGTCCAGGTTCTGCGCGGGTACGGCGTCGTGCAGCGGCGCGAAGACGGCGTCATACTCATCCTCAACCAAGTCGCCGCCCCACTGCTTATCGGCGAGGGCGGGCAGGCCGTCGCGCCAGGCGTAATACGCCTCGCTGTACGTGGTGGCGTTGGGGCCGCAGTCGTTCCACAGGGCGGCGACGTGGCCGAGGACGCCGGGGTGATTGCGGGGCGGGTTGTTTGTGGCGTTGTTGGTGTCGAAGACGTGGGGGTCGTATGCACCACCAGTCTGCGGGTCGCCGTGGAAGATGCGGGTGCGGTTGAGGGACTGCGGGTACGAGCCGGACCACTTGTTGACGATGTAGAAGGCGTCGTCGGAGTTGAGGACGGAGTAGTTGCGCGCGAGGTAGTCGCGGAGCGGGTCGTCCTCGAAGAACTCCCAGTGCTGGATCGAGGCTGCGGCGGGAGGGATGTTGTTGGTGTAGGCGGCGGACGGCGGGAAGGTGCCCCAGATGCGGGTCGATTTGGCGGGGGTGGTGGAGCTGCGGATGTAGGCGCTGAGCGCGTTGACGAAGTCGTTGTAGTCGGCGGCCAGCGTGGCGTCGTACTCGTCGGCGCCGATGTGCACGGTTTTGGTGTGGAACCACGGCAGGAATTCGTGCCAAATGGCGCGCACGGTCGGCAGCGTGTCGGGGTGCGAGAGGTTGAGCATGCTGTAGTCGGTGCTGAGGGCCAGCTCGGGCTTCCACTGGGTGATGACGAGGGCGTGGCCGGGGGTTTCGATCTCGGGGATGATGGTGACGCCGCGGGAGGCGCACGTGTGCTGCATCGTCTCGAAGACGTCCCTGGTGTACGACTCGTTCTTGCGCCGGTTGAGCCCGGTCAGCGCAGGCGCGTCCGAGTCGAGCCGGAATGCGGCGTACAGGCTCATCTCGAAGTCGTAGTCGTCCAGGTAGACGCTGCCCATGTTGTCGCTCAGGTGCAGGTGGAACGTGTTTTGCTTGAAGAAGCTGAGGTACGAGCACATGTCCATCAGGAACTCGGGCGGGTAGTAGTGGCGGCCGGCATCCAGCATGACGCCGCGCGTTGCCCACCCTGGAGCATCGACGGCAGAACCGGCGGGGATGGTGCCGTTGTTGAGGACTGCGGCTTGGAGGAGAGTGCGGGTTCCCCACCATGCTCCCAGAGGGCTGGCCCCGCCAATCGTGACGCCATCGCCCGACACCGAGAAGCTGTAGCCCTCGGACGTGTGGCGGCCGGCAGCATCGAGGAAGTCGGTGGTGTTGTCCAATGTCAGGAAGATGGAGCCTGCCTCAGCCGCGGTGCCAGTAGCCAAAGTCAGATTCGCCCCGAGCGTTTTGCTGAAGTCGGTGGCAAACGTCCGGGCGAACTCCATCAAAGTAGGTGGGATGAGCGTTTCTCCATCTTCATTCACCGCATCGACGTGTTTCTCATCGACGACGATGGACCGGAGACTGCCGACCGATAGGGAGCCGTTGGCGGGCTCGAAGGGGACGGTCGGGACCGTCAGGAGCCGCGCAGAGCCTCAAGATTGGCGTCAGCATTGTGGAAGTCAATCGCGTGCCACGGATGCTTACCGGCGGTGACCAATAGGACCAGAGATGCTGCAGTCGGGAGCCGCATTGCAAAGTAGTTGCCGCGGGTAGAGCGGTAGAGGAAGCAGATGGACGGAGTGTTGGCTTTTTAGATGACCCCGACCAATGGGCCAAAGAGCGTTACACTCCAGGTTCCCAATGGTGATGCAACTTCATCGTTGGAATGCTACACTTGTGCGTGTGGAGAGAGGGGATGGAGGTGACGTTGTCGTACGACGACATTATCCCGGGGAGTAGATCCGGTGCTAAGCTGGCATGCGTAAATTAAAAAAACAGGTACCCGGCTTTCGAAGCCAGGAACGGCGTGGGCGGATGCTGAAAAGGTGCAAGCGATGTAACACTCGATGATAAAAGATACGGGTGCCTATCTTGCGGGGTTCTTGCGAAGCGGAAATGATTGACAGGCCGGGAAGTGGGAGATGCAGGGATCACGCACTAACGTCGTTTGAGCAAACCGTAGATAGTCAAAGTGACTAGACTCACTTGAACGACATCTTAGAGTTATCGCACATTACGGAGGAACAATCTTGCTTGATAACCTACCACGGGCTGGCGAGAAACGAATGTACATACAACATGTATTTGGATAAAAGTTAGGGCTTTTGACTGTCTTTTGGGTAATAGCAAGCGCTAACATGTCAGCAGCAAAGCCGCATATACAAAGAAAATCACCAACAATCAGTAGACAAATCCATACCAACTACGAACTAACCATCGCATAGCAAATAAAAACACCTTTTCCAGCAACTTCCAGAAACCACAAACACCATACAATCAACTACATAAGAATCTACCCTCTCTCGCTAACCTCCCCATCTCTAACCTAACCGAGACAGACAACCGACGCCATGAACGCAGAAGCCATGCAAGACGAACAAGACCCATTCCGCGATCCGGACACGTGCGGCTCATCCACCTCCGAAGAGTCCATCTCGTCACCAAGCGACCGAGACTACAGTCCCCCCGACGACGATGACGACGACGAGGAGGAAAACGGGTCGGTCTCGCCCACGCCAGCAGCAAGAGCAGTAGCAAAGAAAGAAGGAGATAACCACAGCAACCCCGACCAGGAGCTCCCATCTTCCGACCATCTCCCTTCCAACCCTCCCACAGCCCCCAGAATGAGGGTGCAGGAGCAGCAGCAAGTGCAAGAGCAAGGAGACCCCCGAGACCGAGGCCGCCGCCGCACCCGCTCCGCCGACGAAGAGCATTTCGCGCAACAACAACAGGAGCAACACCAGCAACAGCAACAGCAACAAGCCGGCCACGCACCCCCTCCCTCCCCTTCCTCCTCCTCCGCTACTAACTCGCCCTACTCGCCCTACCCACACCCCCCTTCCTCCTCACCCCCCCTCCCCCTCCCATCCTCAACCCCCCCACCAACCGTCCACACGCCCCTCGGCCCCATCCACATAACCCTCACGCGCCTACCGACGCCGTCCAAGACCGCACGTCCGACCATCCACATCCGGCTGACGACGATCCGGAGCGGCGTGGCCGCCGAGCAGCAGCAGCAGCAGCAACAATCATCTGTCACCTCCGCCCGCCACGCCCTCCGCGCCCTACAGCGCCACATCATCCGCACTTACCTCGAAGCCTTCGGTCTGGCGTCTCGCTACAGCCTCAGTACCGCCGCCGCCGACCGGGGGTGCTACTACGACGACGCCGCGCCGCCGCGGTTCCGCGTGTACAAGCAAGCGTACACCACCACCACCAGAAACACGGACACGAACGCAAACACGACCACGACGGGCATGAGCATGATCAAAGGCGAATGCGGCATCACGGCCGTGCTGCCGAGCGAGGCGGCGCTGGTGGCCGTCGTGGGGGGTATGATGCTTTCTTTTGGTAATAATTTGGTCACGGGCGGCGGCGGCGGCGGCGGGGAAGGGGACGAGGACGAGGAGAAGGTGCGGATGAGGGGGTTGGTGGTGCGGTGGTGGAACGGGGAGTGGGCGGGGGAGAATCCGGACCTGGCCATCGACGGCGAGGATTTGGGCATGGGGATGGCGTTAGATGTGGATGGGGTGGTGCCGGTGGAGGAGAGAGGGGTTGGGGAGGAGGAGTACTACGAGTAGTGGTGGGGGGAATGGTCGCGTTGGATGGTGGTGGGAAAGTAGTGGCGGGATGGTCACGCGTGGACAAGGAAACGGAAATGGTTCTTGTTGGAGGTGAATAGTGTATTGAAGTGGTATTACAAAATCAAGTGACACGGTTTTGGAGTGTCACTGAGCCTGAACCAGCAAACCCCGGCAACAAGTGGAGAAAAGTCAACAAAGGAAAAAGTCCGCAGAACGCCGCCCGCGTTGGTATCATAAGAAGTCGTCTATTTCTTGGTGGGGTACTTCTCGAACAGGAATCTGATCATGTGTCAGCCAAGGCCAAGGCGAAGGCGGTCAGCCGAACACTTACTTGGAAACGTAGTAATCGGCAACGCCGAAGAGACCCACAACACCGGCCCAAGCGCCGGCAACCTTCCAGTTGAGCTGGCCTGCGTTGTACTTCTTGTAGGCGCCGAGGCCCAGCACGGCGCCGAGAGCGCCGATGGTGACAAAGTTGCCGATAACGACGGGGTTGGCGGCGTTGTCGCGGATGCTCTGGCCGGCCTTGCGCCCCTTGTGCTTGGCCTGCATGTCCTTCTTGAGCTTCTCCGTGGCCTGGCGCTGCAGGGCGTCGATCTCGCGCTCGACGCGGTCGGCCTGCGTGTCGGTCTTTATCGTCTGCGACTCGTAGTCCGAGGGCACCGACGAGATGTGCGGCGAGTCGACATCGATCAGCGACTGGGTGGATTCGTCGGTGTGGGCAACCTGGGGAACGGGCGGGGCGCGTCTGGATTCAGGAGTTAGAGTCGGCGGTTGGACCAGTTCGGCCAGCAGCTCGTCGGTGATGGATATGCGCCGCAACGACGACGGGAACAGGTCCCACGCGACCTGGGGCGACAGAGTGGCAGCCATGGGGCGAAGGAGAGGGGTTTTTCTGCAGCAGGAGAGGCATGCCGCGGCTTGCGTTTGAAACTGAAGGGTTGGACGATCCGCACGGCTGTGCTCTTTGGGCTCGCCTTCAGCCCTACGTTCGCTACCGTGCAATGCGCGCCCGAGGAATCGCGCAATGCCTCTCTGCTGCCCAAACACCGCCCCGTCGTCGCACGGCTTGCTTATCTCTGCGCCGGGTGCGCGCGCGCCTGCTGGTGCAACAAAGGTGGAAAAGAGCAAGACTTACGCCTGCAACACAATTAGCTTTTGCGCGTCCAGCAGCACCGGCAATGGGCGTGACTTACATCTTCAGCGGACTGCGAAGGGCCGCTAGCAGCAACATCGGCGTACGACATGATTTCGTGGGTGTGGAGGGTGCGGAGTGGGTGGGGTGGTGGTGTAGAGATGCAGGTGCACAGTCGCAGATGCACAGGAGCACGGTGGGAGCTGGCTGGAGATGGCGAGGAGACTGGTGAGCTTGACGCGTGATGGAGAGAGTCACACGATGGACGAGGGTTTAAGAGGAAGTGCAGGTTCGCATGGCTTGCAGCTTCAAGTGGCTAGCTCGCAACGCCTACGTCATCGCTTGGCGCAGAACCCGTTGCCGCCCGGGAAGGCCTCGAAAGAATCCCACCAGCAACGTCACAGCTCAGATCCAGCCCGTTCGCACGCCCCGCTCCGCCATGTCTGTGCACGCAAACTTTCCCCAGACTTCTCTCGTGATCCGCTGGGAACCCAGTCCAATTGCACTCCCGCTTTTGCCCGCTCTACATGCGCCAGATGCTCCCGCTCGTCTTCTATTATACATGGTCCCCTGCAGCACGAGTCTGGAGCTCTCGGTGCCCCACCCGCGCCATGAGTGTGGTGTTTTCCGCCTATCCTGCTCTCTATCAGAATGCATCTCTCAATACAGTAGTCACACATCTTAGCTCTCCGCCGCCGGCCTCGGCGCTTCAACCGCCTTGGCCGACGGCTCCGCAAGGTCCTGGGCCACGGCGGCATCCACGCCCTCGGCGGCCGGGCCGTCCTCGTCGTCGCCGTCCAGCTCCTCGCCATAGATTTCCGGGTATTGCCTGAAGCAGTCCTGCATGCCCCTGTAGCCAGCGTCAGCCAATCACTCCGAATACCACCGCGTGTTTTCCTTGCCACGTACTTGAACTTGTCGATGCAGTCCATGCCCTTGGGTTCCTCCTTGGAGAAGACGAAGCAGCTGAAGGCCGCCTTGAACTGCTCGCCGCAGGGCCCGTGTGCCATGCCGCCCAGGCACGGGCAGTCCCAGTTGATCTCGCCCGTCTCGGGGTTGAAGGCGCCCTGCTGGTCAGCCTCGGCCTCGAGCTGCTCGGGCGACGACGCGTCGGCTTGTGATGCGGCGGCTTCTGCGGCGGCGGCTTCTTTGGCGGCGGCCTTGCGCGCGGCCTCGGCCTCGACGCGCTTCCTGCGCTCCGCGGCGACGGATTCGAGCGTGGGCAGATCCTCCTTGTCAACGGCGGTGGCTACTGCGGCGGCGGCGGCGTGCGGCGTGACGACTGTGTGGCGGAGCTGGTCAATGGCTTGTTGTCGGCGTGTGGGGAGGCGCTAGCTCGGGGGGTGTTGTGCGTACAAGTCTCAGGCTCGTCGGCGAAGGCTTTGCTCGTGTTGTAGTAGTAGATGGCGGCGCCGGCGAGACCCCAGCGGGCGGCAGAGCTCTTCCAGCTGCGCGACTTCTGCGTGGGCGGCGCGGTGCTGACGAGTCTGCGTTGAGCGGGAGCTCTGACGACCGACGAGGCTTGGCGCACGGCGGCGCGCGATGCTGGGCGGAACATGGTGGGCGGAAGGGAATTGGGAGAGAAAGGAAAGGGTCGGGGTTACGGGCGATGGACAGGCTGCTGCTGGGCAATTGACGTCGACGACGCGCTGCTGGGACTTTTCCGTTTTGTCAGCGGGCGAAAGCCGCAATCTTCCGATCGCCCGCCGTTCCTGCAGCGGCCAAACAGCCACTCCCGGTCCAGCCTTTTTGCCATCACCACTGTCATCACCGCCCTCGCTTCGAATCCGCTCGTGTCGCGTCCATCTCGCATCACCCTGTTAGAGGTCATCATCATACGTCACCAACAGCGCGTCACATACCTCACATCATATTCTTTCTCAATCAAATTTCATTCATCATTGAGCGCCGATGGTGTAATGGTTAGCATTAATGCCTTCCAAGCTTCAAAGCGAGTAAGCATTAGATTCGGGTTCAATTCCCGATCGGCGCAATTTCCTTTTTATTTTTTGCCTTTTGCCATTTGCATCTCTATCGTCGCATCTACCGTCTTCATCTTGTAGGTTCGTTCGAAACACACTTTTTCGGTAGACGCCTGGGATCATTCTTTTGTTGGGGAAAGAAAGACAAGCGGCAGACTGTATTGCTGAAATTGTAATTGTCAAAGAGCCCAGATCTGGTGGTGGTTAACCGGGAAGAGCTGAGTTATGCCTACTGCCGCTAAAGGAGAAAAGATAGCCACACCTACTGATCACAGTGCCGCGACTCTCATGTTGCACCAGAGTGAGCAGCTTATAAGCCCTCATGGATTATGCAGATGGAGATGCCGTGTAAGGGGTAGGTAAAGGACGAGTAGCAACGCTTAGGGCAGGCTGACGATTAAGTTAACAGGTCCAATAAGGTTCGCTCTTCTAGAGCATCCATTTTGGGACTATTATATGTCAACAAGCGCTGCCGCGAGGCCGCTTTTTTAGGGTACTTTGTGCTATACGATAGCCTTTACCCCAGCCTTAATGTAGTGAGTTCCGCCTTCTAGACGAGCTTTGCATACTACTTCTTACTACGTTGCTTAACCTCGCAACCCTTAAGCGCGCCAATGAAGCTAAAGTGTTTCTCGATTTTCTGCGAACACACATTGTGAAGGTCGACCATTAGCGGCCAGAATCAATCTACCCGCCTATGGAAGACTCTTCCAGGCGTTCTTAAACCTAAAGCTGCGCTGTCCCTCCTTCACATACTCCTCAGCGGCATATTTACAGCGCTCGCCGCCGAGTAGAACCGCTACGACCTCCGGCCACGGCGCAGCACACCATGTGCTTCATACAAGTGCCGTGCAGGATATGGGTGCCGGGAATGGCCGCTCGCACTCTACTGCAGTGGTTTGTTCATCTCGCAGGCCACCTTCCTCGCCAAAACCGAGGTGGCAGATGATCAAGTGGGCGACACCAGGATTACGTCTCTTATCAATGCCTAGATCATTGCTTCAATTACCCACGTGTGAAGAGTGTAACACTCTCCACAGAGCACGAAAAACTGGAATATCTTGCAAACCAAAGTGTTGAATCGCACCACGCTTTTCCGTACCCGAGACGGGAAAGAGGAAGGGAAAGCGACAAGGGGCACTCCGTGTGGGAACTACCGTGCTGCTCCATGCGCTCGTGTTTTCTTTCTCCAAAAATCGCCATCCAGACAATGCGCGGGTTTCTTGAGACGGCCTCGGCCGTTCCGCACCTACGCTCGGATATCGGATTGCCTCGGGTTGATTCGTTTTCCCTGCACGGAACGTGCATACACGATTGGAACGGAGTGGGCACTGATGGTTCTCGTTCTCTCAATGCCTGCTGTCACGACGACAGTGGCCTGCCATTTGACGTTGTACTTGATAAGTGCTTGATCGACCCCTTGAAGTCGCATCCGCGTATCGTGCTCCGACACGGTAGGGCTGCAACAGGCGCTTGTGCTTTAAAATGCCCGACCCCGATCTAATTTAAGAAGACTGCAGCGGCGAAGGTTGAAACAAGGCTAGCCTGCGGTCGAGAAGAGAGCCGCACAGCCGTGCGCGCAGCCGATGTTACCCTTGACATGGCACCAGCCAATCATGCGCCTCCGAAATACGAGAACACTATACTTGCACTTGTATGGCTCCATACCGAAACCTCCTTCCCGAATCTTAAGTGCGAATGCTGGACGGTCGTATTGAGTTTAAAACCCCATAGCGCGCCATGGACTATCTTTGTGCTTTTCAGTATCGACAGTCGCTCGCTTTGCAACTCTTCTTCCAATATTCCGCTCGTTAAAATGAAGACTGTTGCTCTCGCGGGGCTCGGCCTGCTCCAGGCCCTACCATCTACTGCCGAGTACGTCTGGCCGTCGAAATACGATTACTTGGAGGATTTGCGGTACCTGCAGACGGGCTACATCCGTAATGGTTTCATTGACGGTACGTACGCGCACAACTCAGTGACTTCCCAACTAACACGCCACAGGTGTGAATCCTTGCTCGTTCTCTTCAGCCGGAGCAGGCCGTCAAACAGCAGCAGAATGGGTGCGCACTGCCTACCACGACATGTCCACCCACGACGCCGCCACCGGCACCGGCGGGCTGGACGCCTCCATCATGTTCGAGACGGAGCGTGACGAGAACGTCGGCGATGCCTTCAACGGCACCTTCGGATTCACCAACAACTACTACAACATCCGCGCCTCGGCCGCCGACCTCATCGCCCTCTCCACCGTCATCGCCGTGGGCAACTGCGGCGGACCAAAGATCCCTTTCCGCGTGGGTCGCATCGATGCCACTGAAGCCGGACCGACGGGCGTCCCCAAGCCGGACCAAGACATCGACACGCACACCCAGATCTTCGCCAAGGCAGGCTTCAACACCAGTAAGACCCTCTCCCAGCCCCAAACCCAGAAAGAAAGAAAAAACACTAACATCACCCTCCCCCTCCAGGCGACATGATCGCCATGGTCGCCTGCGGCCACAGCCTAGGCGGCGTCCACGGCAAAGACTTCCCCGAAATCACGCTCAACTCGTCCGAAACCAACTTCGTCCACTTCGAAACAGACCCCCACTTCGAGAGCTTCGACAACGCCGTCGTGACCGAGTACCTCGACGGCAGCACCACCAACCCGCTCGCAGTCGGCACCAACGCGACCACCAACAGCGACGCCCGCGTCTTCGCCGCCGACAACAACGCCACCATGCACACCCTCGCCGACCCCGCCACCTTCCAATCCACCTGCGCCGACATCCTCGCCCGCATGATCGACACCGTGCCCGCGACCAACCCCGCCCTCGAAGACACCTTCGCCACCGTCCCCATCGCGATCAAGCCGTACATCGACGCCCTCGCGCTGGTCAACGCGACGCACATCTCCCTCACCGGCCGCATCCGCGTGCACGCCGCCGCCGACGCGTACGCCGACCAAACCGTGCACCTGACGTACGTCCCGGCGCGCGACACTGCCTCCAACGACAACAGCACGTTGAACACCACCATCGCCACGACCCGCGCCACGTTCCAGCTCGGCACGAGCTCCGGGCTGCCGTCGCGCGCGCAAGACGAATTGTTCGCGTGGCACGAGTTCGCCGCCGTGCTGCCGGCGGCGAATGGGATCCGCGGGTTTAACGTTACGGTGGTGCGGGGGAGCACGGGGGAGGCGGTGACGTATGATAATGCTGGTACTGGTGGCTACGCGGTCGATGATGGTGTTATGTATCTTCCAAAACGCTCGTGTGCGGCGGAGGTGGCGGGGCAGGATGCGGCGAGGGATATGACGATTAAGGTGGCGGTACGGAAGGATGTGATTGGAGATGAGAAGGTCGCGGTCGAGGTGGTGAAGAAGGTGGCGAGGCAGGGCGTGAGGGTGCCGGCGTTGGTGGTTGAGAGGTGGGAGGAGGCTGAGGGTGGGGCCGGGAGGGTGGACGAGGGCGAGTGGGTTGTTGTGGAGGTTGGGGGGAGGTTGGAGGGGGATAGTTTGAGCACCACGTTTGATGTTGTTGTTGGGGAGAGGAAGGTCGAGTTTCAGAAGACGGGGCCGTTGCTGGATCAGGCGTGTGGCGCCGCCGCGACGGTTTGAGGCAGGCGAGGAGGATAGATACCCATTAGAGGAGTTAGAGGGGGAGTTTTACTTATCCTTTTTGAGTTAATATGGATTTCTTGAACGAGATTGATGCGTCGAGGTTGTTGCGCTTTACTTACGTAGGCTATTGGAATTCAAGTTTGAGCGCTCTAATAAGAGTCTTGACAACTGCATTCTGACAGAGTCTTTGAGTGAGGTGTGACTGATGACTGTGCCTTCTCTGAGAAGAAGTGGAACAACTGGTTCATGACAAGAGTCAAGACAACTCAGTGTAGTGACCCATCGACGAATGCCGTCCAAGTGGGGCCACATCTCTACAGTATTCCACGCCAACTACCTGCTGGACTTGATCCCAAAATGTATCTGTGTGCAATGGCAGACTAGACCTCATGTCACGTCGCAGTCGTTGGAACTTTGCCAGTTTCGGCGTCCTCGCCGCAGTTGTTGATGCCGCTACAACGGCCAACCTACGCCTTCCCGCCAGAGCAATTCCGGGCCAGTGGTCAGACTGTACGAGTAAATTCGGATTGAGCGTTCAACTAACCCATGTAAGAAGGATGCAGCGTGTCGGTAAGATGTACGTGTGAAAGCTCGATTTCTGTGCAGCCTGATGTTCCACCAGGTCGCGTCCCACTTGAACGAGGACCATCCTTTGATGGGTTGAGTCGGCTGGAGCTCCCCGACAGCAACTGATCCGGGACGTGTAATGCTGATCATGACTGCGCAGAAGGGTATTTGCATTCGCTCTCTAAAAGAAATAAGAAAAAACCCCGCCAGAAGCTTACAAAGTAATAAAGAGACACCCATTCTTCCCCTCAGCCTCCCCCAACCTCCCATAGCGCGCGGTCCTCAGACTGCATCGAATTTCCATTAGCAAAACCACATTCCCCGTCTCAGAAGGGATCAATCAACAACGCCCTTACATACCTCCAGTAGTAATTCCCGGTGCACCAAGTCCTGCAACCGTCGATGAACCACTGCAACTCCTTCGTCAGATGGTCGTCGAGAAGCCGGCCGTTGCCGTAGCGCAGCATCAGTTTCCGGGCCAGGTCGTCGACCTCGCCGACGGTTCGGACGAACATGGCGACGGCGCGGTCAGTCGCGGCTTGCATGCGGTCGGATCCGCTCGGCGCCGCGGCGTACCAGATCGGGATGGCGTTTGCGATGGACTCTCCGGCCTGCGTTCGGGATGTCTTTTGTGTCAGTGACGCCTTACCCATCGATGCGATGCGCTTCGTGGTAGAACGGGATGATTGGTTACGCACGAGCTCCTTCTTTGCCGAGAAAACGTCGTTGACGCTGGGACAGCAGCTGGTCAGTTCCGATTCTCCGAGTTCTCTCCTGTGACGGGCGGGGTGTTGTTGGACTACTGACAGTGAAACGTTGGTGTTCGTGAGAGTCCACAACTTCTTCATATCGGGGTCGTCGAAGACCTGCTTCGGGAGTCCGCTGGCGTCTGCGAGGTACCTGTCGGGGGCTTTTCGTCAGCACGAGCCCAAGCGGACGGAACTTCCCCCCTCTCCAAGCCGACAGACAGCGCTTCCAAACTACACCGGCAGGGGCGGTGCACTTACTCGACCATAGCAAGACACACCTCGACGGCGCTGGCGCCGTCGCGGAACTTCCAATACTCCTCGGGCGACGGGATACCGCCGGCGAGCCGCGAACACTGCTCTTCCCTCGTCATGCCGAGGTAGAAGATGACGTTGTCGAGAAGGCGGTGCCTTTGTTCTGCGAGAAGCGAAAAGCAACACACTGCGTTAGTCAAAGTCCCGCTCATGGTATCCGAGGTGGCACACCACACGCAAGCAGGCGAACAGAAGAATTGGACGCGGCCCTCTCAGGTCTCCTATCGGCGACGCTTTCATAGGTAGTTGAATCCAAGATCGGGACGTGGATGCGAGTATTATACGGTGTCCGGATGTTGGATTCAACTCCCTACAAGCACGTTGCCAACGTCTTTGGGGGGAGGGGAAGATGCGGGTACGTAGGCGACGCGATTGCTCTGCCACCTGCTGTCGTGGCTCTCTATCTGTCTCTTTTTTGCAGTACTGACCAAGATTGTATGCGGCCTGGATCTCGCGGCCGAGCATGGCGAAGCTCTGGATGATGTGGCTGTATCCGGTATCATTGACGCCGGACTTGGGCTGCTGGCGTTGTTCGTCGACGTCGTCGTCGTCTTCGTTGGCATCGTCGGCATCGGCAAGCCCGAGGCATCTGCGGACGAAGTCGACGAGTTCGGCGCGGTACCGGTTGGACGTCTCGAGGTCGTCGACCATGGTTCCGCTTTCCATGTCGAGCTCTGTTTGGCCGAGGAAGACGGGTCAGCACAAAAGAAGTGGTCTGACAACCCCCCGCCCACGCCGACGGTTCTCCGGGATGATGTGTGTATCGTAGGTAACTCACCGTCATCTACGATGAAGATCTTTCGATCCCGGTAACAATAGCACATTGCGTCAACAACATGTTCCACGTCCCAACAGAGCGGAACAGCACAGCGGTCTGGATCAAGGACCAACCATGACGAGACGGAGACGGCAACATACCCAGATATTCAGCAACGCCGCGATCCTCAAGCGATCATAGCTCGCGAAGGGGTAGACGCAGGCGCCCAGCAGCCCGATGTCAGCAATCTTGAACGCCTTGCGCAGCTTCTCCGACGGGATGGCGCTGAGAAAGATCAATCCTGGTTAGCAGCAGTTCCACCGTGCCGGGATATGTTTGGACACACGGTGCAATGGGCACACACTGTCCCTCTCTCTCTCCACATCCTCGCTGTTGGTTGCTCACCTGTCAAGCCAATCGTTCACGTCCTGCCTCAGCCGGTCGAGTCCCGGGTTCACTGCCTGAGGCCAGTGGCTGCAGTACTGCCACAGGTCCGGAAGCACGAGGGTCTGGCCTCGAACCTCGGAGAGCAGCTCCTGTCTGGTGGAGAGGAGGCCGGGCATGGTTTCCTCGTCGGCTTCGACTTGGGTAGATGGATGGATAGGGAAAGAGTTGCCGGTACACGCGGGAATAAGGGTTGGGGGGAGCGAGAATCAAAGAAGTGATGGATGGGCCTTGCAAAGCAGCAAAAGAGAGAGCAACCCGGCCAGCCCTCCATCGACTCAAGCTCACTTATACCGAGAACCATGTCCCATACGCCGCAATGGCATTGTGCGGCGCAGCAGCGACAATGCTGATTCACTTCTACCTGACTGATGCCGCAGCATTGATCGGCGCCGAATGGCCTGACTGAATGACTGACTGACTGACTGACGGGCAAGAAGTGGCCAGTAATAACTCCACAGCACACCTCGCGAAAGCATGAGTTCCTTCGGTTAGCCGCGCCCCACGTGGGTTTAGCTCGAGCCATCCCTTCTTCCGCGCGGCTAGCTCGCTTGTGCGGTATAGGGGGGAGGGGAACGCGGTCTGACCGTTGGCAGAAGCTTTACCATACTAGTCGAAACGGGAAACCTGCTAATAGCCGAGCACTGCTGCTGTGCCACGCGAGCGGGTGCGTGCCAGAAGTTTGGATCTTGGGGCCTTATTTAAGCGGTGGGCAGCATTGGGTGATAGTAGGCTAGAACATCTGTTGCTGCAAAGGGGCAAGTGAGCGGTGGGGCCCCCCACACTGCGAACGGCGCAGTTGCATAGGACATGACTCCGACGCTGGCGCACGGACGGGACTGTGAAGAAACATATCCATATATGAGTTTTCTCTCGGCGAAAAGGCGGCTTGGGAGGAGATAAGGAGCAACGTTCAAGAGGAAAAGAAGTCAAGGCCGGGGCGGTGAACACCCCTGTATCTCATTTGCCCATCGGCGATTCAGTATAAGCTCTCGGACGTTGGTGGCGACATTGGATTACCCTTCCTTAGCCCTGGCTGTATTGGATGCCTATTTCTCGGGGTGGTTCGATGTCAAAGCTTCCGATCTGAAAGCCTTACCGGGTAAAAGGACGCCCACATGGCATGGTCGTACCGATCGACACCGGTACATGGACGTCAGGCTGACTACACCGACCCCCTTGCTCATATCGGCTGAACTTTCACCCTCATCGCCGGCTTCTTCCAGAGCACATGCATTTCCACTTCCCGGTGCCAGTCGAGTGTCGGATCTACCAGGGTGAGGTCGTACTTGAACAGCATCTTGGATAGAACGGTGCGAAGTTCCAGAAGACCAAGCCTGCGTGCATTATGCGTCAGTGACGGGGCTCTTTTCCTATGCCACGACAACACTTACGCTCTTCCGATGCAAACGCGCGAGCCCAGCGAGAACGGTTGGCTGGCGTCTAAGCAATCTCGGTTATCTGGCGAGAGCCACCTCTGCGGGTCGAACTTCCATGGATCGGCGAAGTTGGACTCGGAAAACGTGGCTGCAAGGGGGTGGGTCGACACAACCGTCTATTGATACTGTGAGTAACCATGGCCAAGGCGAAGTAATAAACAGGGATACATACGCCGTGGGGGAGGAATTGCCCGTCAACTGTGTCACCTCCCGGAGGAACTATTCGGGGAAGACCAAGGGGCACGGGCGGACAAATCCGCAAGGCTTCTTGGCAGACGGCGTGCAGATAACGGAGCTTGGCGGTGCTGGTCGAATTGATAGCATCGTAGCTGTCGAAGGAGTTCCGAACTTCCCGCTGGAGTTCTTCCATGAGAGCCGGGTCCTTGCAGAGGTAAAAGACTATCACCGCCAACGTCGTAGCGGTGGTCTCACTTCCAGCAATGCTGTGTGCCATTAGTCAGAGCACAGTTTCGCTTTGGCTCGACTTACACAAAATCGGAAGAGTGAGCGGCCAGCTCGATTTCAGACATCTGCTTCTGGCCTTCGCCGCCCTCCAAGAGACATGTGACGAAGTCTTTGCGGCCCGTATCTTGTGCGAGCCTCCTGTTGCTGATATGAGACCTAACGCCCGCACGTACACCCATTGCTCAACTTACTTCTTGATAAGTTCCACCGTGAATGCTTGATGCTCCCTCGCGGAAGCAAGAAGCTTTTCGACGGCGTCGCTGTTCAGCGTCATCAACGCCTTGCCAATCCAAGGAAACCGGCCAAAAGTGTCAGCCAACATGAACTGGCCCATGCTCCCAATGACAGCCTCAATCCAGCTGTTCGTCTTTCCTACAGCCCGTCAGCCAAGTCTCCCCGGGTCGATTCCAAGGCACCTACCAGACTCAATGCCTCCAAAAGACTGACCAAAGGCCAAGTCTCCGATAATGTCCAAAGTGAGCAGGTGGAACCAGCGGGTAAGATCGATGCCGTCCTTAGCCGATCCCAGCTCCCCAACTCGGGCGATAAAGGCGTCGACGTGCCCGCCGATGATGGCCTCCTGCTCACGCAAGGACCGCTCGGTAAAGGCGCTGGCGAGGTATTTCCGCATCACGGCGTGCTTTGCGGGATCGCACTCGCTTGCAATGGATTGCGCCATGTCGGCGAACATGTTTCCATCGTAGAAGGGCGCTTTGACGAAGGGGCTGTGTCCTTTGCGTTGGCCGTAGATGTCCTTCCACGATTGGGCCGTGTTGAAGGAGAGCTCATTGGGGGCGATGCGGACGATGGGGCCTACGGCGGACAGTGAGCTTTGGTGGCCGTGTTGTCTTGTATAGACTGACCGTATTTTTCGTGCAGCTTTAGGAGGCGGTAGGGCTGTCTGCCGCTCAGATAGTCGATGGAATATGGAAGCTGGAGGGTCTGTTTAGTCACTCCTGACTCGGTGCAGGGGGCACTGGACCAACATTGGTGATTGCTGCCAAACGCGGTCCGGGATATTTTGCAAGGGGATGAAACCACAGCCTGTGAATGGCCAAGCCAAGGTAGAGAATAAGGACCTGTCGATCTTAAGATGAGCTGTGGGACCCCAGATGATGTTCATCTGTTCGTTCTTACAGCAAGTGCAGTCACAAGCAACAGGCGAGGAGCTGAGCCGAGTGCAACAGAGGGTGAGTCCATGATGACAGATTCTGGATGAGAAAAGACATGACTTCTCAAACAAGGTGTGTGGTTATTTATGTTGCGCGGCAAGGCGGGAGTCTCCACTCTGGCGAGTAAGGATTTCTGGCAGTGAATTGGGCTATTGGCATTGGTCCGCATGAGGGCGGATATGGGGGCACGGTGTCGCATACGACTCGCGGCCGGGTTGGCAAGGGTGAGCAGTCTTCACACCGTGCCGCAGGGAGTGGAGCTGCCGCGGTCAATCTTTACCACTGCTGCGCCGACGGTGAGGCGCGGGCCGGATCACCACTGCGGGTGGACCTCTTGACTAAGGGTGCAGCGACTCGTAAGGTAACGCCATCTGCAGCGCTGCGGCGAGGGTCACCTCAGCTTCCCACAGTTCGCCTAGGCTTGCGGGGGCGTCGAAGCCGTCGTGCAGACGCGATTGCTGGCATTCTGAGTCGTCCCGCTCGGTAGTGTTGCTGTAGCCTTGAACGAGCCGGTCTCGGACGGGGTGTCTCGTGCCGGGCGCCGTTCGCTCGGGGCTTGCTCAGCATGTTGTGGATGACCACGGATGCATGTCGTCGCGGATGCAGTTGATCGGGCGGAGCGAGGGCGGAGGTGAGCAGGGAGCGGAGCGGCGCGGGTTGGGGACGCGGAGGCGGCGGGGAGGGGAGAGCTTGGCACATCTCATCGGGCAGCTCGGGGGGCTGCCAGCTACCCTCAATCACCGCCATCGATCCCCGACACACCCACACCCACCCCCGCCGCCGACCGCACACCCCGAGCCATGGCAGCCAAGCGGATAGAACAATGGGAGGTCGAGCGCTACTGGGAGATCTTCGCCTCGCTGGCCCAGGGCGGCTCCCACCTCGACGGCCAGCAGGCCGCCTCCGTGCTCAAGAACAGCCAGCTGCGCGACGACCAGCTGGAGAAGATCTGGGACCTGGCCGACGTCGACAACGATGGCCGCCTGGACTTTGAGGAGTTCTGCGTCGCCATGCGCCTGATCTTCGACCTCGTCAACGGCGTACGTCCCGACTCCGCTCGTCCCGACTCCGCTTCGGGCACCAAGCTGTGAGGGAGGCTAACCACGCCGCGCGCAGGAGTACAACGACGTCCCGCAGACCCTCCCCGACTGGCTCGTCCCCGAGTCCAAGGCCCACCTGGTGCAGGCCACGCGCGCCATCTCGGGCGGCCAGCCCGAGTTCGAGCGCGTCGACGACGACGACGACACCCCCGGCCTGAAGGACGGCTTCGACTGGTACATGTCGCCGGGCGACAAGCTCAAGTACGAGGAGATCTACTCGGCCAACAAGGACCACCGCGGCGACGTGAACTTCGAGACACTAGAGCCACTATACGATTCGCTCGACGTGCCCGACACCGACGTGCGCAGCGCCTGGAACCTGGTCAACGCCCGCGGCCACGAGGGCATCGGCAAGGACGCTTGCCTCGCCTTCCTGCACATCCTCAACATGCGCCACGAAGGGTTCCGCATCCCGCGCTTCGTGCCGCCCAGCCTGCGCGCCAGCTTTGAGAAGGGCAACATCGAGTACAACCTCGATCGCGTGGCGAGCCCGGGCGCCAAGAGCCGGTGGGCCGTCGACCGCGACGAGGGCACGACGGCCGGGCGCAAGGCGCGCTTCGGCGACGCCTACCTCAGCCGGCTGGGCGTGGGCGACCGCGGCCGCTACCTGCCCAAGGGCACCGACTTCGGCGCGGCCAAGACGACCGAGGACTGGGAGGAGGTGCGGCTGAAGAAGCAGCTGCGCGACCTCGACGACAAGCTGGCCAACGTCGAGCAGACGATGAAGGCAAAGGGCCGCGACACGCGCGAGGACAGCAAGCCCGCCCTGGTCAAGCGCGAGCTCGAGCAGCTGCTCGAGTACAAGCGCCGCCAGCTGCGCGACCTCGAGCTGGGCGAGGGCCAGGCCAAGGAGGGCGCCGGCCTGAAGGGCATGCAGGACGAGATCCAGTCGGTGCGCGAGCAGGTCGACGGCCTGGAGTCGCATCTGCGCACGCGCGAGGAGGCGCTGGAGGACCTGAAGAGGCAGATAGAAGACGAGAAGCGGAGTTGATTTCGGTATTCAGGCAGGTAAAGACTGTATAGGGCATAATCGGCGTTAATTCTACATCTTCACACCCCGGCTTTGAGCGTTTGTAGTTCGGTGGTGGCTGCGGGCCGGTACACGCCAGAGATCCATAGACCGTAACACCACCGCCTGAGGAGCACAGGAGGATCAGGAACGGCGCAGCATGGCCTCGCAGCTAGCAAGCGGCCTCTCCCAATAGGAAGCGTCAGGGACTCGATGCGGCTTGTGGATCCACGCGCGCTCGATCGCCAAGCCCGCCGCTCGCTTATCTCTTTGGCGTCGCGTCTCCCGCCATCCGTGACGTCGACGCGTCTGTAGCCCCGGACATAGTAATTGAGCCATTGGCCACTCACCTCACACACTTTGTGTTTTCATTCCTCCACCCATCATCCACGCTCGACAGAAACACCCGCACCGTCCCACACACGGCGGCTGTCCCCGCGCCAAAGGCAGACAGAACGCGAACTTGCCTCGCCACCCGCGTAGAGGGAAAAAAACCGAGCCAAACGCCCACCACCACCTCACTTCCACCACCGCCTCACTCCCACCTCAACCACATCCCAAAATGGCGTCCGACCAAGCCACCGTTACCCCCTCAGGCGTCTCCTCTACGATGCAGCAAGAAGAAGACGCGATGCGGCGCGCGCGCGAGAAGCGCGACGCGGCGGCCCTGGCGAAAGAGCGGCGCGACGTTCCCGCCGTCGACGACACCAAGTTCAAGGCGCTCGAGTACCTGCTCAGCCAGAGCAAGCTGTACAGCAGCATCATGCTGGCGCAGATGCAGCGGGAGGAGGAGGAGCGAGAGGAGGGCGGCGCCAAGGATGAGAAGGCGGCGGCGGCGAGGGTGAAGAGGGAGGAGGAGGCTGAGAAGGTGGCGGAGGTGGGGCAGAGGAGGGCGACGAGGGCGAGTGGGGCGGGGAAGGCGGAAGGGGAGGGGGAGGGGAAGAAGTTGCCGACGAGGGGCAAGGCGGGGAGGCCGTCGAGGAAGGCGAAGGCGCCGGCGGCTGCGAACAAAATCTCGAGTTACTTCAAGAAGGAGGACGTTGAAGCCAAGGCGGGCAAGGCCAGCGTGTCAGACGCGCTGCAGGAGGCGGCCGAGGCGGACGTCGCGACGGCGGATGTGGGCATCCAGAACCTGCGTTCGGCGCGGCAGCCGGGCTTGGTCACCGGCGGCACGATGAGGTCGTATCAGCTCGAGGGGCTGGAGTGGCTGACGTCGCTGTACGAGAACGGGTTGAACGGCATCTTGGCGGATGAGATGGGGTTGGGCAAGACCATCCAGACCATCGCCTTCCTCGCCTTCCTCAGGGAGAAGGGCGTCTACGGGCCGTTCCTGATTGCGGCGCCGCTGAGTACGACTATGAACTGGGTCGAGGAGGTGCGGAAGTGGGCACCTACGATTCCGGTCGTGCTCTATCATGGCAGCAAGCAGGAGCGCGAGCAGATTCGAAAGGCGAAGTTGAAGAACCCGGGGTCTCCGCAGTTCCCCATCGTTGTGACGAGTTACGAGATTTGCATGAACGATCGGAAGTTCCTTGCCGGCTTTGGGTGGAAATTCATCATCATTGACGAAGGGCACCGCATCAAGAACCTCAACTGCCGTCTCATCCGCGAGCTTCAGTCTTACCAGTCCGCCAATCGCCTTCTCATAACCGGTACGCCGCTGCAAAACAACCTGCAGGAGCTTTGGTCTCTCCTGCACTTCCTCATGCCCACAATCTTCGATAAGCTGGAATCATTCGAATCCTGGTTTGACTTCTCCGCTCTCAAAGACCGCCAAGGCTACGAGCAGATCTTCTCCGAAGAGCGGAAGCAAAAGCTCGTGGCCAGCTTGCATGCCATTCTGAAGCCGTTCCTTCTCAGGAGGGTCAAGGCCGATGTCGAGAAGCTGATGCCTCGGAAGCGGGAGTACATTCTCTACGCACCGCTCACTCCCATGCAACGTGAGCTGTACCAGGCCATCCTCGACGGAACCAGCCGTCAGTACCTGGAGGACAAGGCAGTCGAGCAGATGAACAGCAACGCCGGAACCCCTCGAAGCTCTCGCAGCACCACCAGCCTCAAACGCAAAGCTCTCGACGGCGATTCAGCCACACCGAATAAGAGCACCAAGACGAGCAGGGAGGCCACACCCGCTTCCGCCACCGGTAGCGGTCGTAGCCGTCGCCGCGCAGCCGCCGGCCGCAAGACGTACGAGGAGGTCAGCGACACCAAGTATTTTCGGGAACTCGAGGCCGATTCCGACGTTACGCCCGAGTCGCGCTCCACACCAGACACGGAAATCGAAGAAGAAGACATGCGAGCAGCAACACTCGCCATGGCGAAGCGGCAGATCGGGGCGAAGAAGCTGCAGAACCCGGTCATGCAGCTCCGGCTGTGCTGCGACTCGCCGCTCAACTTCTTCAGCCCCTTCGTCGACGCCCGCACGGGCGAGGAGGGCGCGCCCGACGAGACGCTCGTGGCGACGTCGGGCAAGATGCTGCTGCTGGACGCGCTGCTCCCGGCGCTGCTCGCGGATGGCCACAAGGTGCTCGTCTTCAGCCAGTTCAAGACGCAGCTCGACCTGCTCGAGCGCTACGCCGAGGAGCTGCGCGGCTGGCGCACCTGCCGCATCGACGGCAGCGTCAAGCAGGAGGACCGCCAGAGGCTGATCAAGGCCTTCAACAAGCCCGCTGACGACGATGACGACGACGAGCCCCCGGCCAACCTCTTCCTCCTCTCGACCCGCGCCGGCGGCCAGGGCATCAACCTCGCCGCCGCCGACACGGTCGTCCTGTTCGACAGCGACTGGAACCCGCAGCAGGACCTGCAGGCGCAGGACCGCGCGCACCGCATCGGCCAGACGCACAACGTGCTCGTCTACCGCCTCGCCACGCGCAACACCGTCGAAACCACGCTGCTCGACGCCGCCGAGGGCAAGCGCAGGCTCGAGAAGTTGGTTATCAGAAAGGGCGGGTTGACGCGCAATGATAATAGTAATAGCGAGAAGGACGCTAGGGAGGAATTACAGCGCTTGCTGAGGAGGGAGGATGGCGTCGGCTGGGATGTTGGGGCGCAAGAGGGCAAGGTGCTGCTGGGGGAGGAGGAGTTGAGGATCCTGATGGATCGTAGTGAGGAGGCGTATGATCGGGCTGAGGAAGGCCTGGATGTTGGCGGCGAGGGGAGCGTGTTTAGAGCGGTGGGGAAGAGGGGGGAGGGGGCGCTGTTGGAGGGGTTGAAGGCTTGATGGGGCTTGGAGGTTTGATGGGGCGTGGGTTAGGGAGTTTTGTTTAATTGTAGCGGCGGCGTTGGTTGGGTTGGCTTTATTTTTTTTTTTCTCCCTCTTATTCGGGATCCGGGATATCTCAAAAGCGGTGGTTGGGTGCTCAGTGGCTTATAGCTTTAGAAGCCGAAAAGTTTGATAGAACAAAAGGGCAATGGAAGAAGTATTGCATGCCTTGCTTTAGTAGCTGCACTGGTCTGTAGATAGGAATAGTATTCGTTCACCACAGCTATTGCTAATCAACCTAGACAGGACAACAAAAAGACATCAAGCCGGACAGAGACGGTTCAGTGCCGCGGCAGGCTTGCATCTATCTGGCTAGGCGAGTACAAGTCCAAGCGTACACCATTTCTATACCGCTTCCGCGCCGACGTCTACGACACCTTATGCTGACCTCGTACTTTTTGCCCGACATGAGCAAGCAGCAAGGATAGAATCCCGCCTCTCAGCTACTTAAGTGCATATGGCCCTTCCGCAGGCCGGACACGACTGGATGCCATGGTTAATTAGCTGAGGCGGGACACTTCAACTTACTTCCCTGCCTAGCAGCACCATATGCGAGCCTTGTGTAACGTTCATATTAGTGGTGCTGTTTTTTTTTTTTTTTTTTGCCGAGCTGACAGCGCATGCCAGCCGCGATCCCGCCATGACGGGCCGTCGCTGTCCCCCCTTACGAATAGTAAGCACTTCCCTTGTGCCACACGGTTGCACTGCCTCCATCTCATGCGCCAGACGAGAATGATGAATACCGTGCACATTAATGTGAACAGATATAAATCCATCCGGATGCCATTTTCTGGCAAGCTTCTAGTGATGCTAACGTTCACTTCCCGCTGAAACTTCTTCCCACTCTCGGGCTACGTCGGTGTCCATCGTTACGACAAGGCTGCGACCCAGCCTTTCATCCCTGCAGTTCACCCTCGGCTTAGTTATCTTGGTGTCACAGACGGCGATTACCCCTACAAGGAACCGCGTAGGTCTCACACCAGAGTCTGGTTAGTAATTGCTCTCCTGTTTGGGCCACTCGCTGCGCATCCTCACAATTTGGTTGGAAAATTCTCAGGTCCGATATTCTTCACTCTTCACACATAAGGAAGAAAAGATGACAGTCACCACCCGCGCCATCTCCGTTGGTGACGAGATCAACATCATCGGAGTGGTCATCGCATTCGTGGCGGGCATCATATCGATCAGTATCGCGTATGTCACCTGGCGTTCAGTCAGGCCAGCGAGGGCGCTGATAGGTTCTTCATCCAACCCATCGTTATTGAACCGATGAACTGATTTACAACATAGATCCAGAGGGCCATGAATTCGTCTTGCGGTTCGGATTTGAACGGCGGATGGGTTGATGGTTACGGTGGTTTACTGGGATTCGGGCAGTGATCAGACCAATAAGAGTGAATGATTCCATTCGCGAAATTCAAACGACAAGAGATGAGGAACGTTCAAGCACTTGTCATGTGGAACGGGATTTGGTAGCGCTTAATGGCATCCTCTTCCCACAGCTAATTGCAAAAAATTGTGTTTCACAACATTCGTCTACACATAGAGATTGCACGCCGCATATACAAGCAGTGGAATCCAATGTCTGGATGCATTTGTACAATTTTAAACCTCGCATCCACGTCCCAATATCTGCTCCCTATCACCATCCTGTCAGATTTTCCTGAACCGTTACCTACGCCCATTTCACTTCACTTCTGCATCTCAACGACATTAGTGACAATAGCAACACATCTTCCTTCGAGACCCCTCCCCGCATGCTTGATGCTATTTTCTCTGGCGACGAGGAACTCGCTAATTGGTTTTGCTGCGGATGCTGCTCCAGCCTATCCTTCAGGAGTTCGCTGTGTCATCCATGGGTCAGTTGAATGTGTACGCAGCGTGTCGGGACAGCTGCAAGGGAATTTGTTCATGAGTCGTGGGCTGGCTGAAGGCAAAAACTCTTGCAATGAGCATATATATGGTAGGGTAGCACCGGCCTGCTGACCTACTGGGAAGGCTGTCGCCGAAGGGTAAGCTTTCTCCGCACAAAAAAAGGAAAAGAAAAATAACCTTAAAACCGCAAAATGCTCACCAACTGTCTCATACGCAATGCCACAAGCCCTCTCCAACAGCAACAGCAGCAGCAGCAGCACCACAACAGCCCCAAAACCAACCGTCCAAGCCAATCAAGCCGTCTGTCCGGCCAAACATCGTCCCCACCCCAAAGTCCCCGTACCCAAACCCCCAACGCCAACGCGCCCCTCCCCTGCCCACCCCCCTCTTATCACACCACCCCTCCACGCCCCCAAAACCCCCCATCCCGACCTCTCCGCCCCGCGCATCCCCGTTAGCCATCCCATTTCCCCCTACATATACCGTCCCGGCCAATCCCTCACCATCAAAGAAGCACAACAGCTCACAACTGGCCGCATGGCCCAATGGCAAGGCGCTTGACTACGAATCAAGAGATTCCAGGTTCGACCCCTGGTGTGGTCACACGATAGTTCTTTTTTTGCGTTTGGATGCAGGATCCCTGGTTAATGGTTAGGGGTGGTGGCGTTTGAAGAGATTTTTTTTTTTCGCCCTCAGGTCTCAGGCCGGTCGGGGATGTTTCGGAGATAAACGTGTAAGTGCCTGATGAGTGCCTGGATGCCTGAGAAACATACATGGGAGGGAAGATGATTGTGAGTTCACCGGGGACGATGCGACTTGCATGGGTGGGTGGGTGGGTGGTTTGGATCTGTTGTCTGGCTGGATAGGTGTGCACGTGTTTGAGACGTGCGTTCTCGTCCGGAGACTGGATTCAACTGCCTACGTACATGAATATGGATACAAGTGATGGAGGGACGGACATGATGAGGACCGATGATGCAAAAGGGGGGAAGGGGGCACGGAGGAGGGGTTGGTTGGCAGGGGATCTGCTGAGGGGCTGTGGGGGTGTGTGACGTCAAGTGATGACGGGGCTGTGGGTATCGTCATTCACAAAGTTTTTTTTTCTCCCAACTCCCTGTTGGAGGAGGGGACTACAGGATGCGCAGGTAGTCACAGATGCATTTCCTTCGGAATCCTTGGGACATTGACGGAGCGCGAGAACAGTGATGAGATTTACTATGTTGCAAGTTCATCAACGAATGCGTAACATGTAATTGTATATCAATCACATCCAACAGAATCTCAACATCACATGGCCCCGATTTGAAGTCGTGAAATTTTACCCGTCATTGTCTCTAGAAGATCGATCTATCATGAAGCCCCCATTGCCGTATCCGAATATCGATCCTACGCAGTCGTGTCAAGAAACTGGAAAAGTTTAAAAAAGAGCATAGGGAATAGAGGAATCAATCATCAAACCCCCAACGACCCAGTAATGCATCATTTTCTCGTGCATCATACCGAACCGACGCCTGTGACTGACTTTTTGCTTTTTCTTCTCCTTATTTCGCCTCCTCAGTCTCGGCCGGCTTGTCCGCGTCCGCCATCTCGGCGTCCTTGGGCTCGGCCGGCTTGTCGGCCTGCTTCTTTTCCGCCTCGGCCTTCTGGCGCGCCTCAATCTCAGCACGCTTGGCGGCAGCCGCCTCCTCCTCGACCTTCCTCTTGGCCTCAAGCTCCTCCATGAGCTTGTCGTTGTAGCGCTGGATGACGGGGCCGGCAAGCGCGCGGATCTCTTCGATCTTGGCGACGTAGACGGCCTTGGTGGTGTCCTCACCGTCCTCGTAAAGCCAGTCCTATGGTCAAGTTAGCTGTTGAAAATGTCAGATGATATTCGGGCAAACTTACCTCAGAAGCCTCAAGCTTGGCCTTGATCTTCTCCTTCTCAGCCTCGCTGACAAACTCGGCGTACACGTCGTCGAGCTTGCCACGGAGCTCGTAGATGAAGCCCTCGAGCTCGTTCTTCATGTGCTCCGTGTCGGCGACAAGCTTGTCCTCCATGATCATGGCCGACTCGCGCTCAGCGGCCGTCTCCTTGGAAGACTGGTCCAGCGATGCGGTTCCGGAAGAGAGGGGAAGGTCGCCCATGCGGACCTGCTTCTTGACCTTGCGAGTCTTGGGCTTGTCCGCGTTGTCCTTGGCATCGACGTCCATGGCCTGTGCACCGGTTAGTTTAGCAGCTTCTTTATTATCGGTGGGAAGAGCGAATGAAGGGGAAGAAGGACGCGGGAAAGGCGAGTATTTGGCTCTCTTCGTTTCGCGGGAGTTGGGGGATTCGTTCAAGCGGACAGAACCCCTCATCTCCGGGACTTCACTTAGAGAGCCAACGCCAACAGAATCGGAATGTTCACATACATCACCCTCCTTCTTCTCCTCGGGAATGGGCTCCTCCACCTCCTTGTCCTCGACGTAGTAGCCCTGCTCCAGGTTGAGGATACCGTGAAGGTTCAGGCGAGCCTTCAGCTTGCAGATCATGAAGTCATCCTTGGCATCCGCCTTGACACCCTTGACAGAGAAGCGGCCGATCCAGGGGTTGGTCTTGCCGGGAAGACCTTCGGGCTTGGCGTACCTGGCCTCCAGGTCGAAAGGCTGCTTCCTGTAGAAGGTGAGGATCTTGGTAGAGGGCATGGTGTTGCCCCTGTTGAAGACGGTGAGGTTGGTGTCCTCATCCGGGATGTCGGGCGACTTCTCCCAGGTGAACTCGATGGGGTAGTTGACAATGTCGTGAACGGAGAAGTCACGGACACGGAAGACGGGCGAAAGGATGGCACAGCTGAAGGCGCAACCGCGAGCAATGGCCTCATCGGCGTTCTGAGTGAAGTTGAGCTGCTTGCCGAAGAAGTCCTGGATCGCGGCCTTGAGGGCGGGGACACGGGTGCAGCCACCAACAAGCTCAATCGAGTCAATGTCCTCGGGCTTGAGCTTGGCCTCGGCGAGAGCCTGCTCGAGCGGCTTGGTGGCGCGCTCGAGGAGCGGCTTCATGAGCTCCTCCAGCTCCTCACGCTTGAGGAAACCACGGACATCGACGTCGTTCATGATGGACTCGACGCTGATGGGGGCGCCAGCATTTGCGGACAAGACCTTCTTGAGCTTCTCGCAGGCAGCGGTCAGACGGACGCGGGCCTTGGGGTTCTCGTTGATGTCGATCTTGAACTTCTCCTTGAACTCGGTGACGAAGTGGTCGACAATGGCCTTGTCGAAGTTGCGGCCACCGAAGTGGCGGTCGTAGGCAGTCGACTTGACGGCCAGCTCGCCCTTCTTGAACTCGACGATGGAGCAAGAGTAGTTGCTGTGGCCAATGTCGACGAAGCAAGTGCGCCTGGGCTTCTCCTCAGGGCCGGGCAGGTCCAGCTTGGTAATGCCGTAGCCCAGAGCGGTGGCAGTGGTGTCGTTCATGAGGCGGAGGGTCTTGAGGCCGGCGATGTCGGCGGCGTCGATGATGTTGCGGCGCTGAGCATCGGTGAACCAGGCCGGACAGCTGATGACGACGTCGGAGACGGGCAGCTTGAGCTCGGCAGAGGCGGTCTGCTTGATCTTGGTAAGGTACATGGCAATCATCTGGGTGGCAGTGAACTGCTCCTTCTTGCCCATGTAGGTGACCTCGGCGCCGACCTGGCCGTTCATGTCGACCAGCGGGGCCGAGATGTACTCCTGCTCGATAACGACATCGGGGTCCTTCAGGGTGCGGCCAGCCAGACGCGGCAGGCAGCCAACGGTGTTCTTGAGGTTGGAAATCTCCTGCGTCTTGGCGGCCTCACCGAGGTATCTGCTCTTGGGACCGAAGCCAACGAGCGTCCTGCGCGCGGTCAGTGTGTGTATGGCGGGGGAGGGGCAGCGGCGGGCGACTTACGGCGTCGAGCGGTTGGAGACTTCGTTGGTGACCTGGACGCGGCGGTTAGCTGTGGGCGGGGGGTGGTGGGAGGCAGCAGACGTACGACGTCGACTCCACGGTTGCGCGCGACGGCGATAACCGTGTTGGCCGTCCCCAGATCAATACCGACGACAGACATGGTGTTGCGTCACTCGGGTGCTTGGGCGGGTGAGCGTGTGGGTACGGATGGTACGGCGGCGCGACAAACTTTTCGAAAGGAGAGACCGCGTCGCGGAGGGGGTTTATACGCGTGGCAGGGAGCCGGGCGGAGAGCAGAGAAGTTGATGTGGCTGCACGAGGCTGAAAACTGCGAGGGTGTTCTAGGGCCGACTAGAAATTTCGATTCGATAAGCCCCGACTCGCTCGGGTTTGGTGGGGCAAAACCAAGCAAACACGTCAATCGTGCCAGCGACGCCGCGACCCAAGCCACTGCCACTGTGGCCACCACCGCCGGCGCGCACACCGAGACGAACCGCTTCGCTCGCGCGTGCCCTCCGTGCCCTCTCTCCCCTGTGCGCCCGTGCCGTGTTCGGCCAGCCCCATGGGGCGCATGGCCTCTGGCCGCCAGCTCGGGATTTGCGCCTCCAGGCCGCAGGCCCAACCGCCGACGTGCAGTTTCTCTTATTAAATTTCTGTCGCGATTCCCTTGGCAATGTGTAAACTGATTCCCTTCGCCTGCCGCCTTTCCCGGAGGCCTTGTCTCTCGCGCGTCTCAGCCGCTCTTCACCGTGTTTTTCGCTGCCGGGAAATCATTGGCTGCCGGCTTTAGGAGCGACGGGACAGCCCTGCGTCCGCCTCACCGGCCGCTCAACACCTGGCGCGCCGTGAAACATCATCTCGTTTCTGACGAATATTTAAAGTAAAGTTTGCGCTTGGGTCGGCATGGTCAGTATATCGGTTCCTCCCGGATCTCGAAGATGCGCCTGCCTGGAAGTGCTGCCTAGCTACACCAAGGTGCTGCCTGGATATGCCCATGTCTATAAAGCAAGCAAGACAAGGCAGGCTCAGCTTCTTTCTGTCTCGGGCCAGTCTGTCGTAGTCCGTTCTTCAATTTCATTGTTCACGGGCAGTTTGTTCACCCTGCGTTTGGTGGTGGTGGTGATTGACTCCCATGCGCGCCTGCCATTCCTGTCGGCGCCTCGCGTCGCTTACTGCTGCACTGCATTTATATCACAACTGACATCTTGGCTTCTTCCCCCTCCTCCATGCACCGCACACCGTCGCCGAGATGTCCACCCCGTCCGCGCCTTTCCACCCGTCACTCAACAGCCCGGCGCTGCGTGCCTTTGGCGGCGTCCCCAATGAAATCGCGCTGAAAATCATCGAGTTTGTGAGAAGCAACCGCACCCCGAATGTTGGCCTCGACCGCACACTGACTACACGTGTCTAGATCACGCGCAAACGAGATCTCGCAAACTTGGCTCTCACCTGCAAGGACCTTCGCCTTCTCACCTTACCATTTCTGTATGAACACATCTACATCAACGAATGGGACTGGTCCGCAAGAGATCTTTACAACCTCACCAGTCCTTCTAACCCAGTCTCGAAGGAGATCCGTGACATAACCCTTGATCGCCCTCAACACCGCGGCCAGTTTTTCTACGCCCACTGGCCGCTTCTGTTCGCCAACATCGCCGACAATCAGCTACGGAGCATTCGCATCATCTGCTCAACTACTGGTAGCACCGAGTTCCCCTCAGACTTCCTTGACCACATGTTCCAGCACCAGCGCAATCTGCTAACTCTGGACCTGCGCTGGCCACCACGCTATCTAGCCCGCACCCCTCTTGAAGAGTGGATCTTGCCAGACACATCGATGCTCACGTCCTTGACGATAAGCGTTCACTGCAAGTCTGACCCGTGCATGGCCGAGGCAGCCGGCATGTTGCTTGCAGGCGCTGTCAACCTTAGGCATTTGTCTGGCGTTTGTTGCATGCACCATACAGTTGTAGGCGTAGGCAGGCCTAAAGACTTCGCACTCGCCGCACTTATGATAGCCCGCTTGGGCGTCAGGTTTCGGCTGAAGACTTTGACACTGACAGGTTGTCCCGAGAAATTCAACAGCACTGCCATGTTCTGCAGGGTTTTCAAGGAGATTCTTAACTTCTCCGACCTTCAGTCCGTAACACTCCGCGAGTGTATGCGGAAGCCCGGCAATTTTCTCTTTATGATCACAAACCTCCATCCAGATAACAAGATCAGAGACATTGTCATTGAAGGTGGGTGCCTTGATGAGACAGAGATTCACAAGTTACACAGATTCCGCAACCTCCAGCATCTTGTGCTGGCGGGTGTCGATATCCTATACTCATGGGGCGCCAGCATGGGAATGCCGTATACTGCAAAAGAGGGATTTATCCAAGTGTGCGAAGAACTTTCACAGAAGAAGACAGGGACGCTACGAACTCTGTGTGTCGAGGTATGCCGCGGAAGCTTTTCGAAAGCAACCTTATCTCTGGGCAGAAGCTTTTCCGCGCTCGGGAAAGACATGTCCCAGGCCTTCACCAAGCTCGTTTCCAGCTTCCCCGCATTGGAAGAACTCTGGGTCAGCCTGCCCGTTCCAGCGATTCGAGACAGAAACCCCAACCTCGCCGGGGCGGAAATGCAATCTTTCCTGGTAAGTTCTCTGCCGCTCCAAAGTCCCATCACTTCAACACCTACACTAACACCACCGCCAGAACACAATTGCCCAAGCACCCCGCCTCCGTCTCGTCTGCACCCTCCGCACGCCCGAGAACAGACAGCACATCAGCGCCCCATACGACACCCTGGTGGACTTCTACGAAAGCAACCCATGGCTGCCCAACGTCGCATACGCCATGTTCCGCCAGTCGGCCGCCGCCAACCCGGCGCTGCGGGTCGTCGCGTTCGGCTGCCTGCCCGCAGGCCGCGAGAAGGGCCGGCTCAGGGCGTTCGTCCGCCGCCCCAAGGTGGCCGCCTCGGGCCGCTTCGAGACGCTGATCGAGGAGATATCCGCCAACGACCTCTTCTTCGAGGAGGACTTTTACTTCTGGGACATGTTCGAGCAGTTCGAGTTCGAGGGCCAGCACGGAACGCCGACGTATATCGCGGATATGATGGATACGAGTGCTTGAGTTCGTTGCCCGGGTCGGTTTCGATCGATCGATCGATGCTGCGGCATGGTATGGCCTCTGCAACAGGCGGGGCCATATCGAACGGCGGCCATCAAGACGGACATATGCGGTATATTATGGTGTTGGGGATGTCCGGATGAAAGTTTTGGCTAATCGACAGTTGTGATACGAGGATGATTGCGCTTATGGCATGCGAAAAGGTGATGCGTGATTTTCCCAACCGATTGGGGTTGTGGTCTGGGTAGGAAAGGCGAGCAAGCATGCAATTTCCTCTCCGAGCCATAGTCAGGATCCTAGACGTTCTCGGGGAAAATATTCAGTCACAGTCTCATTAATAGAAACACTTCTGATTTCTCACTGGTTCTCACTAAATCTTGCCCTTCTGCATTCTGACTTGGAGCGGTACAATCCGTCACCAACGTTAGATAGGTGTCTGCATATCATCAATGACGTCAGCCGTCCGAATCCAAACAGACCACCATTTCATTTGACCCGACGGTACCACGCCGTCCGAAACGCCGTCCACTTTTCGAGTCCCGAACCTGACGAGGCCACTGCCGTCGCCATCCGCAAAACACCGCGGACGCAGCTGGCTCCTCTGTTCTTTTTTCCCCGCCCCCCCCGGCTTGCTTGTGCGTTGTCCCGGGGTGGTTGTTGTTGTTGCTTTTTCTCTCTCCTTATCTATATCTTTACTTCTCTCTAACTCTATGAGGCTAGAATGGGTGATGAAGAAGAAGCTAACGGCCAACAACAGCTCTACCCCGTCGACTACCACCTCGCGCCGGAGCACCAGTTCCCCGTGCAGCTCGACGAGGGGAAAAAGAAGAACCTCGCCGGGCAGGTGCTGCTGTACCCCGCTGCCGTTCGACACGCCGGCGGCCGCCGAGAACAACTCGGGCTGCCATCTCGAGTGCAACGGCATCTTTTCCTTTGCCGCCCGCGCACCGCTACGTCTCGCCCGGGATGCAGTCCGTCGAGAACTTGAGTGATCACCCGCCGGCGGTGGTGTTGACGAGCGGCTTCGATCGATCCGCTGCGGGATGTGGGCGTCGAGTACCTTGCGAGGAAGCTGGAAGAGGCGGGCGTCGAGGTGCGGTGGCGGCACTACCAGCGGATGACGTACGGGGTGGTTGCAGATGACCGCGTTGGATCGAGGAGAAGCGGTCGCAGCGGTGGGTTGACGTAGCTAGGCGAGGAGGTGAAGAGGCAGGCGTATGGCGTGGCGAGGGGCGAAGGGACGCTCTGTATATATACATGCACTCCCCGTCCGTCACAGAGAGAGCTGGACGTAGACGGTATCGATCCACTTCCCAAACTTCCGCCCCACCTCCTTGAGGGTGCCGGCGTGCTCGAAGCCGAAGCCCTCGTAGTACTCCTTCAGCCCCCACCCGCCGTTCTTCCTCTGCTCGTCCAGCGCCATGACCCCGATCACCTGCCGCACCCTGCCGTCCTCGCCGCGCCACGCCTCCCCGATCCAGTCCTCGGCCCATTCTTCCGGGCTGCGCAGCACGTCCAGGAGCCGCTGCAGCAGCGCCGAGCCGATCCCTTTGCCTGCGTGTGCGGGGTGGCAGAAGAGGCTGAACTCGACGGTCTGGCGGTACGCGGCTTTGGCGGCGCGGAAGGGGGAGACGTAGGCGTAGCCGACGGGGGTGTTGAAGGCGTCGGCCGCGACGAGGTAGGGCAGGTCGGCGGCGCGGACGGAGGTGTAGCCGGCGAGGAAGTCGGCGTCCATGAGGGGGGTGGTGATGAAGGTGGCGACGGTGTTGGAGACGTAGTGGGCGTGGATGGCGTTCAGCGCGGGCATGTCGGACTCGCGTGCGGGGCGCACGGTGAAGTCGTGGGACCTGAGGGGGTGCGAGGTCAAGGCTTCCTGAGCCTCTGGTGACTCCATCCTGTGCTGCGGTCCGGGATGATGCGTGGTATCGGTTGAAGACGACAGCGCCCTTATAGAGCCACCAGGCACGAACTGCAATAGAAAAGGAGAGAACCGAGATCTGCGGCTGGCAGTCACATTGCAACTTTATTTACACTCTGAAGCTCCCGTCAGTCTTAGCACTACGTAGGATCGACGTGCATCCTGCGGCGATATGCGGGGGATATGTCATTGGCTGCTGGAAACGCGGGGGGCGTGGATGGAAGCTCCATGGAGATTGTGATTGGCAGAGTCCTGCAAGCGTGCGCCGGCCTAGGGCGGTGTTCGGGAAGTAGGCGGAATCATGTGCGGTGGGGTTGTTATAGCCCAGTCCAAAAGTCGTGGCCGCTGTGGCTCCCAAAAATTCATCTCCCCGCAAAGCGCGTGCGCGCATTTTCTTCCGCTCCAACTTCACTCCCCCCTTCACTCCCTCCCTCGCTCCCCCCACCCACACCTCTGAGCGCACACCTCGCCACCATGCGCCAGACACAGATCTTCTCGGGTCTATCACACCCGACTCTGGTCGAGGGCATCTGCGACCGATTGGGCCAGCGCCCAGGCAAGGCCGAGCTGCGCAAGTTCAGCAACGGAGAGACCAGCGTGCAGATCCGTCAGTATGAAAGCTGCCGTCTGCCCTGCGCTTGAGCTTACCAGTCACAAGAGTCGTCTGTCCGCGACCAAGATGTCTTCATCGTCCAGAGCGGCAGCTCCAAGTACGTCTTCTCGCCGTGCCCAACCACGTCCGCGCTGCGCTAACGCCGACGCAGGATCAATGACAATGTCATGGAGCTGCTCATCATGATCTCGGCCTGCAAAGGTGGCTCTTCGAAGTCCATCACTGGTACGTGGTGACGCGACTTGAACGCGTGACAGCGCTAATGCGCCCTGCAGCTGTCATGCCCTACTTCCCCTACTCGCGCCAGAGCAAGAAGAAGTCGCACCGTGGTGCCATCACCGCTCGCATGATCGCAAATCTTCTGCACGTTGCAGGCGTCAATCACGTCATCACCATTGATCTTCACGCCTCTCAGATGCAGGGCTTTTTCAAGTGCCCTGTCGACAATCTCGTCGCCGAACCGCTGCTCGCCCGCTGGATCCGCAACAATGTGCCCAGTTGGAGGGACACCGTCGTCGTGTCCAAGAACCCTGGCGGCACGAAGCGTGTTACCAGCTTGGCCGATGCTTTGAAGCTCAGCTTCGGCATTGTCACTACCGATAGGAGACGGCCTGGTCTTGGAGAAGGCCTAAGCTTGCAGGGCAGCGGCATATTCGAAAGGCTCGGCTTGGATGGGACTTACGAGACGGAGGGCCTGATTGAGGAAGAGTTGGATGCAGAGGCCAACATTGCCCCGAACGACACCGTCAAGGTCACACCCAGTGAAGATGTCCTCGAAGACGCTGCCGAAGAGGCTGAGGACGAGGCTGAGGAGAAGAAGGACGAGCCGGCAAAGGGTCGTGGCAGGGCGACCTCTGCCGCTCGCCGACTCAATGGCAATGCGGTCAATGCTGTGCCTTCGAGCCCGCTGGTCAAGTCGACTAGGGCTGAGTCGTTCATTTCTGAAGATGGCCAAGACTCTCCTAGGAAACGCCTCATGCGGACGGCCACAGCCCCGAGTGCGTCTCACTCTCCCGCCGATCCTGCTGCTGATGAGTACACGGATGAGGTAAGTGCCGACAGCTCAGTGAACGACGTTTCGATCCAAGCTAATATGTACAGCGTGCTCGGGACGTCATTCATGGCCGTCTAGTCCATGGTCATATTGTGGACGATGATCATCCTTCCCCTTCCCTGTCGGCTGTTTCTTTCAAAAACAGACCTCAGCGCAGCAACTCGGATGATGATGAGCCTCCGGAGCACATGCTCAACTCCATGATGTCTACCTGCTCTGTTGAGGAGCCTGAGCTTGCACAACCTATGGGTGGCACCCATGATGCCGGTGATACCTCTGAAGCTGAAGAAGAAGACCTCAAGAACCCCGAGCTCGAGACCACAGTCACGCTTGTTGGCAACGTGCGGGATCGTCCTGTTTGCGTCGTCGACGACATGATTGACAAGTCGGGATCGTGGATCGCAGCTGCAGAGACGGTAGTGAAGCGTGGTGGCGCTACCAAGGTGTACTGCATGGCAACGCACGGACTCTTTGGTGGTGACTGCCTTGAGGAGATGGAGGCCTGCGAGTGCATCGAGCGCATCGTGGTCACCAACTCGTTCCCCATCCCTGAAGAGAAGAAGGCTAGCTGCAGCAAACTCACCATCATCCCTGTCGAGAGTCTGCTTGCCGAGGCTATTCGCAGGAATCACCATGGCGAGAGCATGTCGCAGCTTTTCTTGCACGGATGGTAAGCGATGGAGTAAGTTGATTTCATGCATAAATCTCGGAGCTTTTCGGTTTGGCAAAGGTTGGGCAAATGGCCGATCTGCATGGGCGTACATGGATCAAATGAGAAGCAGTCTGGTTCGTATCTTCACTTTTTTCATTCTCAAAACTGGCTGGGAAACCCGAGGTGCCGGGAGATACGACTTACAGGCTGGAGGAGAAAAGGTCTGCTCACATATTAGCGTTGGCGCTATGGCGTTATGTTTTCGGTTGCTTCTGCAGGCTACGGAGAGGGAATCCTCCATTGAGTCTACGAGGGTCGTCCATGTAAACGCTCTCATGAATCACGAATTTCCGCCGACCAGGTTTTGACCGGCCGGCAACCCACCTTTTCCCCTGCTCTTTTCCTTTTCAGTTTTCTTTTCCCTCTTCTCGGCAACGAGAACACAAACATTACCCAACGATGCAGGACTTCGGGTCCTGCAGGGGCCTTCCGCTCTTACCACAAGAGCAACAGGTCCCTAACGGAGCGTTGGTAGAGCAAACAAACCCCGCGTCCTTCTCTCTTGCTTCTTGATTGAGGCGAGAGGGGAAGATGCGGGCTTCGGGAACAGAAGGCGTCTCGTTCAGGGAGTAACATCTCATATGGACGAGGCGCAAGAGAACCTCCCGTACAGACATACATCATTCGAAACCTTTCTCCCATAAGAATAAAAGAAAAATGATGGGAGATTCTTACCACGTCATCTCATCTAGGTTCCTTTAATTTCAGACTTTTTTGTTGTGATGACGGTCGGTCGGTCTGGTCTGGGCTGGACTGCGCTCTGTCTTTGTTCTCTCTCTCTCTCTCCAACTCAGGTGGAATGCAAAAGTGTCTTTCATGCGGAACCGTCTCCGTCTATTATTATCGAATTCTACGCCCCGATCCAGGCCCCGAGGCGCCAAGGGTAATCCCGCCATTTCATCCATTCCTCCTCCCTCGCGTTGTTGGATTCTTCTTTTTCTTCTGGCGCGTGCGCGCACAAACACGCACACATGAGCGGAGATGATTCCGAGTTTAAGATTTTCGGGAATCCCATGAAATGATGCGAAACCGCTTCGTCGGGAGAAAGAGAGAGGGGGCGGCAGTGTTGTGGTAATTTCCGAAGGGGAGTTTTTTTTTTTTTTTTGGCACGCTGTCATATGCCAAGGATGATGGAGGAGGAGACAAGCAGCGGCAAAAGGGAAGAAAAAGAACAAGAATTCGTTGTCTGTTCCGTTACCGTCGTCGATGCGAGGGGGAAAAGAAAAAGGCGGGCGGGCGGGCGGCGTATGTAACGGCGGCGGGGCGGCCAATGAGCGAAGCGGCGATGTTGATGATGATGATGATGAGCAGTAGCAACGGGCAGAGGACGATCAAAACGTCATATCTATCCTTTTCGAAAGGAGAAGAGGAGAAAAGAGATGTAGGAAGCAAAAAGTAGTACAGAGCACATACACATCGTAGTACCTAGTATTCCCGCGCCCCTCCACTCCCTCCTTCATTCCTTCCCGTCGTTCCAAAAAACCCGCCTTCCGTTGCCGCTGTGCCGCTGCCGCTGCCGCTGCTTATCGCTACCCGCATCCCTTCCCTATCGCCCGCCTGCGCCTGCGCCAGCGCCAGCCCAGCCCAGCCCAGCCCAGCCCCCCGCAAACATCATTGGTTGGTCCGTGAGAGAATACAAATTAGTGGGGAAATCGATCACAGCTCACACACACAACTGATAAGATTTTTGCTTCCGGCTAGGGTAGCTTGAATGGAAAATGAGAGTGAGGGGAAGGAAGAGGAAGAGAGCTGATTGCGATAGCCATCGATAGCACTGATAAGTGACTAGTCGGTAATACATAGTGGCATTATAGCTGATAAGAGAAAAGAAAAAACAAAACACGAAAATAGGGATCGACTGAGCTGATTCGGTGATGATCGCAACCGCCGCCGAGCCCGCCGCCGAGGTCGTCGCCCATTTCCTACTTTGGTTGAGGTGGTCGCGCGTGAGTAAGCGATTGCCGATTGCCGATTGAAAGATTACTGGCTTACAGGATGAAAAAAATGGCGCGGATCTGTTGAGAGCCTGGCTGTTGTGAGACATGATGCAATATTCGATAGATAAGGGTAGCAGCGATTCCTCTGTTCCTCCCACATCCACGTCGAAGGCACCTTCTGGATTAGATAGGGCAGTGTCACATCACAATCGAAACGGTCAAAGGAAAACGAACGTCATCGGACCAGAGAGCAACCTTGGTTCTTCATGCGCTTTTGATTATTACTTTTTTTCCTTCTCGCTTTCAGCTGCTGCCCATCTCCGCGCGCAAGTCCTGAGCATGTCGGGAAGGCAGGAGCTGTACTGCGACAGTGACAGCTGTTTGTCCCATTTGCCATGCTAGCTAGCCCCCTCTCCTCTCGCCTCAAACCCCGAGGTATCAAGAAAAAAAAAAGAGGATCGACTACTTGTTGAGGCGGACGAGAGAGAGAGCAAAAAAAAATGAAGAGCGAGAAAGCAAAGGAAAAACTGCAAATGTAGACGCCAGCAATGGACTTTTGGAAAAAGTGATTCCTTATCCCGATAATCATTGTACCTCGATTGAAAGGTCAGAAGTACTCGCAGTCCTGTAGAAAGAAAATTTTTGTTTTTACCCGCCGCGCGTTAAGAGCATAAGGTGGACAGGAAAGCCCATGTTTGAAAGGCCCCCCCGAACTTGGTCGCGCATTCAAGAGAACCGGTGGAGAGGAAGAGGCGTCCCGGTGGTCCACCGTGTCGATTGTGGGGAGATTTTCTCATTCCTTCGTGGTGCAAAGAAGCAGTTACGATCTGAGGAGGCCGGCAAGGCGGGTTGATCGGGAGGAAAGAAACCGTGAGTTGGATTCAGTACCCGGATCTTTGGCGTGAGATGATAAGGCCGCAGTCATAGTACTACGGCGGGATATCAGACATTAGGGTAATTTATACTGTTTTCGTGCAGCTGGGCTTCCCGCAGACCCAACACCATCGCGCAGGGAAGGACCGCGAAACTGTTTTGGAGTTGGACTGCTAGAGGAGGCGGGAACGCGGCAAAGCTCCATTGGAGGACGCCGCTGGATTCCCAGACGGATGGACAGCAGCAGCGCAGGCAGGGACGTAAAAGACATCGTCAGGAGGTATCGCTCTGTAAGGAAAAAAGACAACGGCAAAGTGTTGTGTGAGAGAATGAAAAGGTAGCCGAATGCCGGACTCAGTTCGATTGCGAGGGGGTCGATAAGGGCGTCGACGCCGCGCTCTCGTCAACAATGTCGGACAGGCGCATTCTCTTTTGGCGAGGGCCCTCACCCCTGTACTCGGCCAGCTCAGCCTCCAGCTCGTCGACACGGCGTTTCAGCTCGGCCTCGCGGGCGTGCGAATCTTCGAGATCCTGCTGCAAGCGCTTGTCATGGTCGCGGACGTGAGCCTCGTCCTGGCGTGCGCGCTGCTCGCTTTGCTCAAGCTCTGTGACGCGGCCCCGGAACAGGTCGTTGATGACCTCCAGCTCGCTGACGCGTGTCTTGAGCGCGGTATTGGTGGTAGCCAGGCCGTCGTACGACATGGGCGGCTCCAGGTGCGAGCCGTTTACCGAGGAAGCTGACGGAGAGGGCTGGCGATGGGGCATGAAGGAGGGAAGCGAGGGCGAGTGGAACTCATGGCCGTTGAGCGTCACGCCGTCGAACATGTGCTGCGGAGCAATGTTGGAGGGGTGGTGGTGGCCCAGGCTGGGAGTGCCGGTGCGCGACAGCGGCGAAGTCGAGCGCTCGGATGCGCCGGACGAGACCTTCTGCGCCCGGCGGTGGTTGGAGAGGGCGTCGACGGGCGGCGTGCCGGCGGCCGCGCGGACTTGATCGAGGCCATTGTCGTGCTGCTGCTGCTTCGCGCGCGGAGTGAGCAGGGCGCGAGAGGAAGAGCGCAGGCGACGAGACTTACCTTCTTCTTGGGGCCCTGGCCGGACGTCTTGACGCGGTTGCGGCTCTTGATCACATCGGTCTTGAGGCTTATCGGGCGCGGGCGGCCGTGCAGCTTCAGGAACAGGCCGCAGGCGTTGCACAGCACGGAGCCGACCTCATCGCGGCGCCAGAGCGGGGTGGTGCTGGTGGTGCAGTTCTGGCAGATGGGCTGTTGGTTGTTGTCAGCGAGCGTGGCCATGTCGAGGTGGGCGGTGGTGGGTGTTGAGCGATAAGCTGGATAAGGAACGGGCAGGGCGAGAGAGTTTTCACACTGGCTGGAACACCACTCAGGCCCGGGTCCATGCACCCGCTGCCGACAGACACGCCGCCCACCATCACACGTACTCACCGGGTTCTGCCCGCCAGACGTGGCCGGGGCACTCGTCGCGTAGGTCATGCTGTGCGAAGCGGCATTCGGGGGCCTGTGAGGGAGAGGGAGTCAGCGCTGCGGTCCGCAGGTCTTTGTTGTCGCGCGCCAGGGTGGAGCTCGGGGCCGTTATCAGTGATGATGCGCCAGGGTTTTATCGCGAGCTCTCGCTCTGCCCAACCCCTCTGCGATTGGCACGCGTCCGCCGCTCCGGCTGCCAGCACGCGCACCCCCAATTGCCGGCGCCTGGTGCATCTGTGCCCGGCTCTGGCGCCCACACCGCGGCCGGTGCGACGCGTCCGCCCCGGATCCAATCACCCTCGACCAAGCGACACACAAAAATAAAAAATAAATATCCACCTACCGGCTGCTGATGTTCGGCGACGACGTCGACGACGCCGCCAGCGACGCCAGCGACGACACGCCGGGCAGCTGGATGCCCGGGCTGGTCCCCCGGTGCAGCTGCTGCGGCGGCGGCAGGTGGGCACCGGACTGGGACGCTGCCGACGATGGCCGCGAGATGGTCAGGCCGATCGACGGCAGCGACGGCCGCTCGTCCAGGGCCGGGGCCGTGTTGAAGGGAGCGAGGTCGCGCGGCGACGGCGGGCGGTTGTGGTAGTGCAGGTTCTCAATGGCCACGGGCCGGTTGAGCAACGAGATGGCGAGTGTGGAAGCCGTGGTTGCGGTGGAGGGGAAAACGCGTGCAAGCGCTTCCCGGCAGGCTCAAAGCAGGTCGTAAAGGCGTGGATGGGAGGATGTCTGCGGGCGCGAGACGGCACAAAGGAGCGACGGGCGGTGGATTAGGTAGAGAGCGTGTAGGGCAGTTCGCTTGGTGCTAAAGGAAGGTAGATACTGCACTTGATGAATGCCAAAGAGACGCAGGTACGGGAGCATGGACACAGGGGTAGGCAGGGATGGTCGCCAGCGCTAATATTAGATTGAAGCTGACCGTGCATCCGGCATGCTGTTGAGCGCGTTGTCGCACAAAGATGGCCGCGCTGGTGGATCTGCGCCGTGGTGTTTACCGCGAGCATTGGCTGTGATCTGCCCCTCAGCATGATCTGAAGGCTTGCCGAGTCGTCCAACGCACCGCGAGCCAGCGCAGGGCTGAGAGGCCGGAGCAGAGCCAAGTTCTCCAGACCGGCAAGAAACGACCGTGTGATCGCGGGCGCCCGGCGCCAATCGATAGATTCTCACGCTCAGGGGTACAGTAGCTCCACCGTTTCAAATTGCCTTCCGGGACTCGCAGCTACTCCATATTCTCTCGTGTCACGAGCACCACAACGCCCGGCGATCCTCGGTCTTTTGCGCCGCCCACACAGGAGCCCGCTGTTGCTAAGACGACCTCAATGCCAGCGCCCGCCTGGACGCCGTGGCACGCACAAGTGAGCCTGCGGCCGTGTCTCAGCCTCCTGAAAAGCAAAAAGGTTGGAGCTTCTGCGTCCGCGCTCGGACGCGGCCAGGGAGTCTGATAAGAGAGATAGTGCTGGCCTCCCGCATTGGGGCGGCACAGATGCTGAACGGGAACATGGCCAACGGCAGGGCACGCAGCCCGAAATGAACGCTCCCGAAGCGACGATTGCCGACTCGCCGAGCTCGAATCGTCTGTGTCGCCATTGGCGCGTGTTCATTAGACATGCTCGTACTTCAACGGGGGGCGTTCCTGCCGCGGGACGAGGGGCTGATCATTGCGGATGATGAGCCAAAGGGAGGGGGCAGTCTCGCCAATTGCCTGCCCGCGTGCCCGCCGGCGCGAAACGCTGCCAGCACGGGCCGTTGCGCAATGTCGAGTGCATATGCCCAGTCGGGGGAGGCGGGATGCTCGGTGTCGAGGCGACGGCGCGCTGGACCTGCGGGCGGCGCGGTGCGGCGTCGTTGCAGAGGTGTTCACGCGTGATGCTGGGGGAGGCTGAGAGCCGAGCTTACGACGGGGATCGTCCGGGGGAGATTATTTGATAACAAAGCGCGTCGAGGTCGGATAGTCGGGAGTCGCGTCCAAGCGCAAAGGCCCCTGAGCCGGTCTGGCGCCAAGGCGGCGGGCGATTGGCCAGGCGCAGCGGCCACGTTTTGTTTGCGGCCACCGTCACAAGCCGCTCGTCATACCTCCGTGGCCGGGTGAGCTGTGCGGCGGGCGAGCCTCAGCCCGCAAGCACACATGCCACCAAACCACCGTATTCCCTCGCAGTGACCTCCACCATGGCTAAAGGCCGGCCGCCCACCTCTGGATACGCCCGCATCGCCCAGGCCGAGGAGGAGGAGGACATCTTCGACGACTCCGAGGACGAGGACCTCCACCGCGGCCAGAGCTCCCTTTCCGGCCGCTATGCTCCCATTCAGCCTCATCGCCACGCGCGCATGACCCCGGGCTCCGGCTCTCCCCCACGACGCAAGCCCGGCGGACGCATTCGCAGCAATTCCGGCGTCGACATCAAGGCCATCAACGCGCGGCTGGAGAGATGGGCAGACGAGATCGCCTCCAAGTTCAAGATCAAGAAGGGCCGCGGCAAGGCACAGCGCGAAGATGACGAGCCGGAAATACACCACTCGGTCTTCCAAGCCCCGGACTGGATCCGCCCTGCCACCGCCGAGACATTGGCCAAGGACTACGACATGTCCCATCCTGACCGCTTGACCAAGATCGAGTTCGATGATATTGTCGAGGGTGTCCGCACCGCCATCGAGCTCGGCACCCACCCCAAACTAATCACCCAGGGCAGCTCTGGAAGCTACTTTGCCCGCAACCCAGACGGCAAGGTGGTAGGCGTCTTCAAGCCCAAGGACGAGGAGCCCTACGCCTCCAGAAATCCCAAGTGGACCAAATGGATTCACCGCAATCTGTTCCCCTTCGCATTTGGCCGAGCTTGCCTGATCCCTAACCTTAGCTACGTGTCCGAAGCCGCAGCCTACGTGCTCGATACCCAGCTCCGAACCAACATCGTCCCTTACACCGAAGTTGTCGGCTTATCTTCCAAATCCTTCTACTACGACTTCTGGGAGAGACGGGCATACTACAGGAAGAAGAAGCCGCTGCCGGAGAAGCTTGGAAGCTTTCAGGTCTTTTTGAAAGGCTTCAAGGATGCCACCCTGTTTCTGAAAGAGCACCCTTGGCCGGATCAGCACAACACCGCGCTCCGAGAAGCTCCTGCCCGACGGAAGAAGAGAAGATGGGCTGAGGATTGCAGGCCGAGCGGTCCAGCATCAGATGACGAGGACGACGATCGGCCCCCGACTGCCGACGAGACGCAAGTTCGGCGAGGCTTTTGGACGGAGCGTTTGCAGCAGTCTTTCCGCGAGCAGCTAGAGAGGTTGGTCATTTTGGACTACATAATGAGGAATACGGATCGAGGCTTGGACAACTGGATGATCAGGATTGACCCAAAGACGGAGGAGGCCACCATCGTGGCTGAACCGCCGAAAGACCGCCGCGCAAACGGTTCCACAGATGAACCGTACAAGCGGCAGGAACAGATGGTCGCAACCAGCAGATCAGGGACGCCGGCGAACGTGCCGCCTTCCAAAGATGACGATCCTCAGGTGTCACTCGGGGCTATTGACAACAGCCTGTCATGGCCATGGAAGCACCCAGACGCCGTAAGTTATCAAAGTTGTTGTTTGAAGCGCGGACTAACAGTGATCAGTGGCGAAGTTATCCTTTCGGTTGGCTGTTTTTGCCAGTGTCCTTGATTGGACATCCATTCTCCGAGGCAACTCGTCGACACTTCCTACCCTTGCTTACGTCGACACAGTGGTGGACCGAGACTACGCTTGCATTGAGAAGATGCTTCAGCCAGGACGCCGACTTCAAGGAGCGCATGTTTGCTCGGCAAATGGCAGTCATGAAAGGCCAGGCGTGGAACGTCGTCGAGACGCTCAAGACACCTGATCACGGCCCATTGGAACTCACTCGCAGGGCGAGGGTATGTGTGTGGGACGATGTGGTGGATATTCCGGTCGCGGTTCCGTTGCAGCGTCCGTCGGCAGAGATGCGGCGTCAGACCGAGGAGCTCGCAGCCCACGACGAAACGGAAGAAATGGACATCAGCAACGCCCTGGCATCGTCGGCTCCTAACCCTCATTTCGACCTACTCGGGCTGGAATCGCCTCCACGAAGCAACCCGTTCAACATGTCAAGGCAGTCCAGCAACATGAACATTCAGGAGGCGTCGCGGCCGCCAGTCAGCCTCAAGTCTCGGATGAGCTACGATGGGCCGCGCCGTAGCATACCGACTAGCCCGGTGCAGCCGAAGAAGCGGCGGTTTTCGTTCACGATCCGGCGGAATAGCGGGCCGCTTGGGTTGGAAGACGATGAAGGTGATCTTGGATATGCGGCAGCAGACGACATGGACGGGCACACGAAGCGGGTGATTGTGGAACGGTTGGAAATGGTCAAGTCCAAGAACCCGCTGTTCACGTGGTGTTGATGGGAGTGTTTGGTTTCCTTGTCGTCTCGGGCCTTTCCCTTCTTTGGTTCCCTTAGAGGAGCATAAGCGGCATTTTTGGGGTTCTTATCATGAAGAAAGTTGTATACCTACGGCTGGGAAAATGAACTAAAAACTTGTATGGCTTTATAGGCGAAGGCGGGTCCAAGGCAGCTTCTGTGTAGTATAGGGTATTCAGAAAACAGGCGCACAAGACGGATTCAGGCTCTCTATTCGACTCTGCATAGCGCGGACAATGGGACATCTGGGTTGCGTTTGACCAGAAGTGGTGTGCGGATTCGTGAACTTGGATGGACGTCATGGATCAAGTGGTGGTGTCCTCGAGTTCCTGCACTATGCTCGATCGGGCTAGCGCGGGTGGACTCGAACGATGGGCAACAGCGCCGGCGACGCTCGACGGTGACGCGAGCCACATCAACCAGCCTTCTCCAGCGATCCCCAGTTCTCACGCCATGATCCGGGGGAACTAGTGGGTCCCCTCCTCATCACCGCTCGCTCGCTTGACCCGTTGCCAGCTCGCGCGAACATGATAATCCACTCCCAAATCGCCGCCCCAGCTCCCGACCCGCCACCGCGCTGACCGACGCCCACCTCGTCCACTCTGTTTTTGTTCGAAATCCAAGCCAAATCTGGCCTATCCTGTAGGAAGTAAGTTGTGTGCCGCTGTGTGCCCGGACCTGTGTGTAGACTCGACGAGGAAGAGAGAATTCGAAATGAATCCGGCGCAGCTTTTAAATCCCAAGGCTTTCAAGAAGGGTGAGCATCTTTTTCTAGCACTCCTTTTGTTCGTTCCCAGCTCTATCGGGGCTTGGTTCAGTTTCTGCGCCTCTTCTGGTTCTGCTTCCGCTCATGCCTTTTTTGGCTACCCTCTCGACCATCACATGCTGCCTGGAATGCTCTAATCTCGTCCACTTCACATTGCAACAAATATATAGCCATCTTGGCACTGGCCGGGCTTCTTTTTCTTCATCCTCAGCCTCTTCACCCAACCCTCCCACTCCTCCACACTTACCTTTCTTCCCTTCCACTCCACCACCTCATCGTCTTCTTACCTACCATGGACGCGATGGATACGATCCGCGATCCGTCCGTCACTGATCTCCTTGAACACCTACCTGAGCCTGTGTCACCTCGCTCGCCGTCACCTCACTCGTTGGCGGAAGATGACCAACTGACACCTTCATCTCAAGCTCAAGCTCAAGCACAAGCCTCCTCACGGGCCTCCTCGCAAGGTGCCAGCAGTAGCACCTCCAACGCCTCACGACTTGCGTCGCCTGCTCATGACCCGCGGGCATTATTGAATCCCAAGGCTGCCGCCAAGCGTGGCCGTACCGAGTCCACCCAACCCGGAGATGCGCCTGCAGAGGAGCCGACCGAGGAAGCTGTTGGCATGGGCTCTTTGATTGAGCGCATGCATGGTGTGCAGCATCGTGCGGACCAGCCCATCAAGAAGCAAAGGCGCGACCCTGCAGATGAGCAAGCCGACAGCAAGACTACATTCGAAGGCGCCGGTAAAGGCACCGTTCTTGGAGAGTACGTCAACGACCAAAAGAAGCTTGGAGCGCAGGAATCGTCCTCGGTTGTGGACCTCACTGCTGGTATGTTGCGCTTATTCGAACATGGGGTATTTGCAAGCAGCTAATGATGTTGTAGATGACGACGATGATGTCGTCCTCGTCAAAGACAACGGTGACCATGAGGTGTGTCTGGGTAAAATTCAAGATGCTCTCATCTCGGTCTGCATGATTCCGTCCCCGCTGCCTTCCGGGTTCCAAGGTTCTGTCAACCAATGGCCTGCCTTCAAGGTATCTCTTCGCCGGAGACCCGCAGCCGCGGATAGGCTGATCACAGTCACCGACCCTTGCGGCCGCGACTTTGCTTATGTCCACGCTAGCCTGGCCATAGGACTGTCGCACTTGATGGATAACAAGCTTTTGAAGCTAAGGATTGATGCCCGCTTAGATTCTCGGAGGAGAAAGCCCGGCGAGAATGCGGGATCTGCAGTCTCCATGCAGTTGCCGCTAAACATCCATCTCTTTGCGCCGCGCAAGTTTGCCAAGGACATCGGCCGGTTCCTTAGCCACAGCTCAAGGCAGATTTGGCTTCGCGATCCCACTATCAACATCAGAGGCATTCCCTACGATAACCCACAGGCCATCAAGAGTACAGTTCCACGCGTGCAACCTGGTCCAAGCAACAGTCAGCCTGGATATGGATTCGTGGCCCGGTCGGTCGAGGAGATTCGCTCAGATGTCATCAGCATGTTCGACTCTCTGACCAAGTCAGATGATATCCCTGCGATGCAGCAGCCCGATATCATCGTTACGAATCTTCTCCCGCATCAGACTCAAGCTCTGCACTTCATGACCTCCCGCGAGGCGGAAGACGCGGAAGACAAGGGTTCCTTGTGGAAGTCGAAGTTACGGGCTAACGGCGAGCGATACTACTACAATATCATCAGCGGACAAGAGACTCGCACCCAGCCGCCTCCGACTCGCGGCGGGATACTGGCCGACATGATGGGTCTAGGCAAGACTCTGAGCATCCTGTCCCTCGTTGCTACGACAATGAAAGACGCTTCGGAGTTCGCCTCGAAGATGCCACCGCAATTACCTGGATCACAGCAGCTCATCAAGTGCAATTCCAAGGCAACCTTGCTTATCTGCCCCGTGAGCACCGTGGCCAACTGGCAGGAGCAGGTTAAGACACACGTCAAGGCGGAGGCCATGTCATACTACATCTACCATGGCCCCAACAGGATTGTCGATCCCAAGGAGCTCGCCGGCTACGACCTCGTCATTTCGACCTACAGCGTTGTTGCAACCGAGCACGATAAGGCGGCTTCGAAGAAGCCTCTGGCACTCATCAACTGGTTTCGCATCGTTCTGGATGAAGCTCATATGATTCGTAGTGCTGCTACGAAGCAGTCGGTTGCTACATGTGCATTATTGGCACAGCGTAGATGGGCTGTCACTGGCACCCCGGTTCAGAATCGCTTAGATGATCTGGGCGCGCTGATTAAGTTCTTGAGGATTAAGCCGTTTGATGACAAGGGCGGCTTTGCGCAGTACATCCTCACTCCCTTCAAGAATGCTGACCCGGAGATCCTTCCTAAGTTGCGTATTCTCGTAGACTCGATTACTCTACGCCGCCTTAAGGACAGGATCGACCTTCCGCCCCGGTACGACCAATTGGTTCGTCTCAACTTCTCCTCAGAGGAGCGTAGGCTGTACGACTTTTTTGCCAAGGATACGGCTGCGCGCATGGCTTCGATTACAGCCGGCAGAGACAAGCTGGCCAAGAACCAGATGGGCCATATTCTCCGTGCCATTGGCCGCCTTCGCATGATCTGCGCCCACGGCGCCGAGCTTCTAAGCAATGACGATATGAAGCTTACAGAGGGCCTTTCGCTCGACAATGCGATTGAACTCGGCGATGATGATGACGATGGAGAGAAGCCGGCCATTTCTAAGGAACAGGCATACGACATGCTGCACCTCCTCCGCGAAAGCGACATGCACCACTGCGGCATCTGCGACCAAGCCATCATCGGAACGAACTTTACCGCCACCGCCGCTCCCGACACCTCTTCCGACGACGACAGCGACGTCAAGAAAGACACCATCATCGGCTTCATGACGCCCTGCTACCAAATCGTCTGCCCCACCTGCCTCGACGAGTTCAAACAGCGCATGAAGCGGCGCGCCGCTCCCGACTGTTACATGTACTGCCCGCTCTGCGACGCCTACGTGCGCCAATCCATCTTCGCGCTCTCGAAGGAAGAAGCCGACCGCGACGAAGCGGCGCGGCAGCGCGTGCGCAGCAACCCGCGCCTCGCCAAGCAACTCGGCCGCTACGGCGGGCCGCACACCAAGGTGAAGGTCCTGATCGAGAACCTGCTGGAGAGCAAGGCGTGGAGCGACGCGCACCCGACCGAGGCGCCGATCAAGAGCGTCGTCTTCTCCGGCTGGACGTCGTACCTCGACCTCATCTCCATCGCGCTCGAGGACAAGGGGCTGCGCTACGCCCGGCTCGACGGCACCATGTCGCGCAAGAAGCGCACCGCCGCGCTCGACGCGTTCCGCGACGACCACTCGGTGCAGGTCATGCTCATCTCCATCACCGCGGGCGGGCTCGGGCTCAACCTGACGTCGGCGTCGCGGGCGTACGTCATGGAGCCGCAGTACAACCCCGCGGCCGAGGCGCAGGCGGTCGACCGCGTGCACCGGCTGGGCCAAACGAGGGAGGTGACCATCACGCGCTTCGTCATGAACGACAGCTTCGAGGAGAAGATGCTCGAGCTGCAGAAGAAGAAGAAGGACCTCGCGGACCTGAGCATGAACAGGAACGCGAAGCTGGACAAAGAGGAGGCGGCGAAGAAGAGGTTGGCGGATCTGAGGAGCCTCTTTCGCTGAGGGAGGGAGAGAGAGAGAGGGGCATGTGGATCTTCCATATACGTGCCTCTTCTTCGCATGCCTCCCATCGCTGGTCTTTTTTCAATCAAATCATCAGCGAACTAGAAGGGAAAGGAAGCGAGAAGCAAATGATAGCGAACAGCGGAGAGCTTTACTGCGGCTCTGCTCTGCTCTGCTCTGCAACCGCCCGCCACCCAACAACCGAAGCCCTCAGCAGGGCAGAGGCGTAGGTACAAACGCGCCTGCAACCTTGCATACCACACCTCCTCCTCTTCTTCCCTCCCTCCTCTTTTCTTTTCCATGCAGCCTTTTCACCACCCCACCAGCGAGAGGACAAGCATACATGCATAGACGACAACGGCACTTTCACACATACACCAACCACCATAATCAACACATCCAAGCGATACGGACAGCAGCAACCCCGCAGACGGGTGGCTGAACTCTTTCGACCTCCTCAGCATTCCCGCAGCTTTCTCCCGTCGTCGGTTCTTGACTCCCGTCCGACGGAAAGCTCGCCCGGGAAAGTGCCTGATATAGTTCGATCCTTGCTTCTTTCTTTCCTTTCTTTCTTTTTTTTTTTTCGATCTTTGCTTCACTCGGTTCTTGGTATACATACGTACGTACACACGGCATGGCGTGGCATGGCGTGGCATTCAGCGGCGGCGGTGAGGGGGGAAGGGGAGAGGGCGTCAAACTCGGAAAAGGAGAGAAGACTTTTTTTCGGATAGACGGACGGACGGACGGGCGGAATGCGTGACAATTAGCATGGTTTTTTCATCGTGGCTTTGGTTTTATCTTCTCTTCTTCTCTTTGCCTTTTGGAGGGTGCGGTGCGGTCCTCTCTAGTCTGCTTTTCTACTTCTACTTTTGATTCTCTCTCTGCTCACCACCGTACACATACATACATTTTCTTTCTCTCTCTTTCTTTTCCAAGGGGGAAGGAAGAAGAAGAGGACGAGGAAAAAGTTGCTTTTTACATCCGGCGGCGGAAATTCTAGATGATTAATCAAGACATTGTACGTTCTAATAAGATCTGATCGACTCAATACAAGATCCGGACGTTGATGTGAATTATAAATGCGCACATTTACGTGCGGATCTTGTGTTCCACTGCGTAGAAAGATTGGTCGGTGGGGTTAGAAGGCCCAATTCTTCTGTCACCTGCTATGCTGGCATGGGCGTTTTCTCCCCACCCCTTCTCATCCACGCGTTCGCACGCACGAAAACAACAATCACCATCATCAAGCCGTCGAGTCGAGGAATTGGGAATCTTTTCGAATTGTTCGTCGCAGCTGTCTGTCCGAAGCTCCGTATGGATGCATGCATGCAAGATTGCAAACGAGCCTGCCTACGTAGAGACCATCATCTCATCTCATCTCACCACTTCCCTCGCCCATTGAAAAAAAAAAAAGGAAAAGGCATGCAAAAACCCCATCCATCATCCATCATCCATCTCTCAAACACCACCTCCAGCCCAACGAAGGTTGGAAAAAAAATGAGAGAAAAAAAGAAAAGAACGCCCACCAATTTTCCTTCCCCTCCCTCCCCCACACCATACCACACCATACCACACCACGACGACCGACAACAGAAGAAGAAAAAGAAAAAAAAAAGTATCTAAATCTTATACACAATCCCCCCCGAAAACATGACCTTATTCCGCTCACTCAACACCTCCAACGCGGCCTCTGCCTCCGGCAGCGCGAACGGCGCCTCTCCTCCACGCAAGCGAGCGTTGACGGCCGCGACGAGCGGCTCGACGTCGGCGGCGTCGTTGGCGAAGAGGGGCCCGTCGATGAGCTGGCCGAGGGCGGTTTGGAAGGCTTGGATGCGCTGGGGCGCGATGTTGTTGTCGCCTTCTTCTTGCGATTCGTCTTGTTGTTGGCTCTGTGATTGGGTGGTGCCGAGGAGTTGGGAAGCGGGTTGGGACGAGCCGATGGACATTTGGGAGGAGGAGGAGGCGTTGTTGTTGTTGTTGTTGTTTTGGCGGGTGCTGCGGGTGCCGCGCGGGGTGGCGGTGTAGAGGTCTTCGTCGTCGTCGTCGTCGGCACCCGCGGCTGCGGTGGTGGTGCCGTTGGTGGCGCCGTTGGTGGAGACGCGGGTGCTGCGGGTGGATGGGCCCGCTGTTCTTTGGTTGCGAGGCGTGAGGTTTTCTCTTGTTTGCTGCGTGTTGTCGTCGTCGTCGTCCGAGTCGGACGAGTCGGTTGACATGGCGTCGTCGGCCCTGCTGACCTTCCTCCTCTTCCTTCGCTCGTCCGCGACGACTTCCTTGAACAAGGCGAAGCGTAGGATCGCCTCAGCCACCTCGGCGTCCTTCTGTTCGACACGGTTGGACAATCTCGCCTTGGCGTGTGCGGTGGCGAGACGGATGAGGGTTTCGAGGGTACGAGCAGTCATGGGGGAGGTCTTGCGCTGGTTGCTCTCCATCTCATCATTGCGGAGTGCAGAGTAAGTGGTGACAATGTGGTTGGCGGCTCCTGTAGTCAAGACAGGCTTGATACGAGATTTCGCGTACTGGATGTACTTCTTGACGAAAGGTATGCTCAGGACTTCAGTGCGCCGAGCAGAGCCCCTGCCAACGGTCACATTGACACCGGCGTGAAGCATGATGTTGAACTTCTCGTACATCTCAGTCGGGCGGTTAGCATCCGCATCCTCGTCAAGGCCAACACCGAGCATCTGGTTGCCCTGCTCACGGACAGGTGCACCCTCCTCGGTACCGGGCTGCCTGTAACGGTGCATACGCAGAACGTGCTCCGAGACTTGGCGGTCCCTGACATCCTCAATGTCGTCTGTAACAACGAAGAGCAAATCGAAACGGGAGAGGAGAGAGTCGGGGAGCGCGATGTTCCTGTGGGGATCCTTGTGCGTATCGTACTGTCCGTAAATCGGGTTTGCTGCGGCAATGACACTGCAACGAGCGTTCAGAGACGTGTGGATTCCGGCTTTGGCGATTGTGACGGTCTGCTGTTCCATGACTTCGTGGATTGCAACACGATCGACATCGCTCATCTTGTCAAACTCGTCAATACACACCACACCGCGATCACCGAGGACCATGGCACCGGCCTCCAGACGACGCTCGCCCGTTTCCTTGTCCTGAGTGACTGCGGCCGTCAAACCAACGCCAGATGATCCCCTACCAGTCGTGGCGATTGCCAGGGGCGCAGTGTTCAGGACGAAGCGCAGGAGCTGCGACTTTGCAGTCGAGGGATCACCAACCATGAGGATGTTGATATCTCCTCTCAGATGGGTGCCGTTATCCAGGTTCTTCTCCATACCTCCCAGAAGCATGAGCAGGATCGCCTTCTTGATGTAATCGTGACCGTGAATGCTGGGCGCCAGGGATTGCGAAAGGAGGTCGAAGACCTTCTTGTGCTTGGAGATTTTGTTGATGTTGCGGATATCGGTGTCGGTAATGGTAGCCTGCGCAATGCCGCCGCCCGACTTGGAGGAAAGCAGGATGATGTTGTTGGCCAGTATGAGAGTGCGGAAAGTAGAGCTGGCATTCTGAGCGTTGCGGTTTCCGAGAGATCTGTAGACACCAACGAGCTGGATTCTGTCACCGGGCTTGACACGGTCGACCAGGTCGTCGTCGAGGATAACGTCAACGCCACGAGGCAGCTGGCCTGCAGGAGCTCGCTCAGGCATTTCTTGGATTGAGATGGTCTGATGGTCGCGGTATGTGCTGTAGCCGTACTCGGTGATCAACGGGTTGCCATCATCGTCCTCGGTGGGATAGACAGAAGTGCTCGCGGCACCCATTGTCATAGTCTGGTCCCTGTATTCTCTGAACTGAAATATCGACTTGGCTTCGTTCCAGTGCACCGACTTGACGACCTTGGGGCGCACGAGCGAGCACTTTGTGACGATACCCTCGAGGGAGACCATGTGGTTGAGGTGCTGGGAGCTGAGGGTGCGGGGGTTGCAGGAGAATTCGCCAAAGCTTCCGACGAATGCGCAGTAGTAGACCTACACGGATCAGTATTGCAGAGACTCATCATATCAAAGTCAACTCACCACATCGTCGGCAGATTCTTTGGAAGGGCGGTTGGGCAAGGCGGCGACAATGTTTTTCAAGGCATTGTCGAATGCGAAGGTCCAGTCGTGTGGCTGGTTGAGGAGACTGCTAAAGTCAGTACCAGTCTCTAACTGCGGCCAGCGCTGGTCGACTCACCCGTCGGCCATCTCCCTGTTGTGTGCTCTGATCTCATCCAAGCTAACCTGCGCTCCTGTCAGCGCTTGGTGTCTTGTATAACGGTATAAGCCTCTTACAATTAATCTTCTCAGACCGCGGTTCAGCATAAGAATGACATCGGTGCGGTAGCTACGGCGGCATTGTCAGCGGCAGCCAAAAGTCGGACTGAAGCAGCGATTCGTACGTTCGTGCGCGGGGGTCATCTAGAAGCAATTAGTTGCAGGCCACGACTAGTGAGCAGGAACAGACGTACTAGGATCCAAGAACTCTTCAGCAGCTCTGATGCGGTCGCGCACCGCCTCGTCTCTCAGCGCAATGCCGTCCATTGTGCGGTAAGGCTCGGATGTATGGGATGAAATGGGGGTTGAGAGAAGATAAAGACGGCTGCAGCACCCGGGCGACGGATTCGAGCGGGGTTGTGTGGGGTATCAAAGGGCGAGGCCGAGTGGTGTTGGTGGTTGAGCGCAGCGGGCGAGCGACATGTTTTGCGCGGCCTAACAAGCGACCGGACGCGCGACGCGTCAAGCAGCAAAGAGCACATCGCGCGACGCGTCTTAGCGCCTTGGCACCATTACACTTCCAACCCAGGCCTAGCGCTCTTTTCTTCCCCACCTCACTGCAAATATCTTCGAACATGTTCATTCTCGACAGAATGATGTTGCACTGAGTAATCGAATGTGCGACTTGGTAGAGGGTAGCTTACACGAAAAAGAAATCATTGCGATAAGCTCCCTCAAATAGTTTAGTCATTAAAAAAGGCCCCGTTCGTTTCTCATGCCACCTTGTCTACCACATGACGACCACAGGCACTTTCATCCTCTGTTCCATCAAAAGCTGATAGCTTAATGTTGTAACACTTCATTTGTTGCATTGTGCTTTTGTTCCGATTTCATTCTATCATTACTCATAAGCGCATATCGACATTCCCACCCCATTTACAACTTACTGCTCTCCCCCTCCTTTGCAATCTCGATGACCAACTTTCCAAACTGACTACCCTTCTTCATGTCCTCAAATAGCCCATCAATAGCTTCAATGTTGTCGATTCCCGACACGACGCGCGAGACAACGGGCTTGAGCTTCTTCTCGTTGACGAACTCGACCATCTGCTTGAACTCGAGACGCGAGCCCATAGTCGAGCCCTTGAGCTCGATATTCTTGAGCACGGCGCTCATGAGGAAGGGCATCTTGGGGCCAAGCGTCATGCCGTAGGACACGATAACGCCGCCATTCTATACTTTCGTCAGCAACCGCCTTCTCCACACGACTCCGCTCCCCAGAACCACCACTTACCTTCAGCAACCTCGCCCCCTTCTCCACGACATCCCCACCCGCCCCATCGATAATCGCATCCAGCTTTCCCCCCTCCCCAAGCAACCCCTGCAACTTCTTCTCCCACCCCTCCTCCTTATAATCCACGCCCCCCACCGCCCCCAACGCCCTCGCCTTCTCAATCTTCTCCTTACTCCCACTGCTCACCCACACCCTCGCCCCCAATCCCGTCGCAAACATCAACGCCATCAGCGCCACCCCGCCGCCAATCCCCGTCACCAGCACGTCCTGCCCCGCCCTGACCCCCGCCTTTGTCACCACAGCCCGCCACGCCGTCAACCCAGTCAGCGGAAACGCCGCCGCCTCCGCATCGCTCAAAAACGCCGGCGCCTCTTCCAACTCGCTCTCGTCCACGACCACCTCCTCGCACAGCGTCCCCACCGGATTCGCCTTCGTGCCGCCGAGGATCGCGTACCCCTTCGGGCTCTCCGGCCCCGCGGGATCCTTCGCCCAGCCCGTGCCCGGGTTGAGCACCACGCGCTTCCCGACCCAGCACGAGGCGGAGGGCGAGGAGCCGGCGGCGGTGACGACGCCGACGCCGTCGGCGAGGAGGGGCACGCCGAAGGTGGTGCCGGGGTACAGGTGTTGGCGGATGAAGAGGTCGCGGTGGTTGAGGGCGGCGGCGGCGATGCGGACGGTGACGGCGGAGGGCGTGGTGGGGGTTTGCGGCGGGAGGGACAGCTTGTCGAGGGGGTAGTAGACGCTGCCCGGCTTGCCGTCGACTTTGCGGATGGCGATGGCGGTGGGCATTGTTGTTGTTGCAGTGGGGTTGTCCGGTTGCTCTCTCTCTCTTTTTTTTTTTTTTGCGTTTTGTTGTTTCTGGGTTGTGTTGGTTGGTTGGTTGTTTGTGGCCGGATGCGGGGTTGGACTGGTGGGGGTGTTGGGAACCCGAGGGATCGAGAAGGGTGTTGCTTGGGTGGTGGCTCGATGGGGAAGGGGGTGGGTAGTATATAAGCTCTCTCGGAAGAGTAAGCTAAATGATTAGTCGTCGATAATGAATAATGGTAGTCCCGGATGGAGGGGAGTTGCATGGTCGACGTGGGGTTGATGCCGAACCCCACATCGAGCTGACCCTCGGACCAGCTGCCGAGTCGGGGCCGAGGTAAAGTGCCATAGCTTTAGTGGACACCACGACGGCAGGACACCAATTGTTGGCGAGATGTTAAATCCCTCAGGCTCCAAAGTAACTGTGGAGAGTTAAGTGGCTCGCTGGCATTATGCAGAATGGACTGACGGTTGTTGTAGTTCGCTGAGAAATGGCAGTTCACTTCAGATCGCCCTATCTCTGACGCAACGCAAAGTAAATGCAGGAAAACCTCAAGTACCATCTGACCATTATGCCCACAAAAAATCAGACAGACGTAACAATTCCCGAAACTTCGACATTTTCAGAGACAGGCCACGGTGAGTCCATCGCCAATGTTTTCGTGCTGGGCCCAGAAATCGACGTGCATCCTCCTCCGGGATCATGCGTCTCAGTATGTCTCTGGCAGACAGCTTTTCTTGGTTGACGGGCAGTTCGAGCTCCACTGCAAGATCTGCTCCATACTGGAGTAATAATTCGATAGTGGTAATGAATTCTTTCGAATTATACAGTTGTCTCGTGGTCGTATGAGCAGAAATGGAATGATGCTTTGACGCGTGGAAGAACATCAAAAACATTACCCAGGGGGTGAGCCTTTCACGGGTCTTTGAAGGCAAGTTCGGATCTGCACCAAGTTTCAAAAGAGTGTGGACCATGCCGGGATCCAAAGGAATTTCAGTCTCGACCAATAAGCCAGACTTGGTCACCAGGTGAGGGCGTAGCGCGTAATCAAGATACGGTCGACCAGTCTTGGATTGAAGCAGAGAACGGTCTTTGGAAATTTTCTGCTCCACGTACAACCTCTGCCTTGTTCGGATAGCAAGACCCAGAAAATCGCACTTCTCGCCGTCGTCCTCCTCTATCAAGCTGTGAACGATCCGGCTCGAGTTTGTTCGGTTGCAGTGAGACTCCTTTTCGCGTTGACTCACGTATCTGTCGACCTCCTCGAGAACGTCAATCTGCGCAATCCGGTTGTGAATCTCCGCCTCACGTGTATAGTACAGTAGGCTATACACCAGTGGAAGATATCTCCGAGAGGCGAAGTCTCCGGGAATCGTCTTAATTACGGCGAGGAATGACTTGCAAATCGAAATTCTGGGGTCAAATCCTGGGGTCCGTTCTCGGAGCATGGCAACAACATCGGATGATCCTTCGAGGAACTCTTTGACAGTACGATGGAGAAAGCCTACGTGGGTCGTCCCGCACGAATCAGAATCACCAAGCGGATCGACTTCCAGGAGGTCCTTCGCGTGTGCATGAAGCCGTCTTCTCATTCTCTCGTAGAGATCCTTATCATCTTCAAGTGGATCCATATCTCCCATGGCGTAGTTGCTGTTCTGGACTTCCATATCCAAAAAATGGTAAGCCAGGATGGAGAGGGGTTCATCAGCGGTAACTGCAACCTGCAGAATTCGTGCAGATTGGGCTTGGTGTGCCGGCTCAATCGATCGAATTGATCGCTCGAAAAACTCTTCGAGTCCTTCCGGCAAGGCATCCAGGCGTCTTTGAAGCTCCATAGCTGTGTCGTGGCCCTCAAGCGCCCTGATGAGGGATCTTACGACAAGAAAGACCCATAGAAACACCCCTTGGGCCTTTGCAGCTATTTGTGCAATGAAGTTTATGCACTCCGGTTCCCGCAACTGGAGGCTCGTGAAGTCTTCATTGCTTTCAAGTGTGGAGCGTATATATGTCTTCATGTCATTGACGGTGAGATCTTGCATGAAGATCTTTCGGTTGCTTCGAGAGATTTCGTTCAACACGAAAGGCCATGGACGGGTCGATAGACAAAGCTTGATATCCGGCGATCTGGAAACGTTCTTGAGGATCTGGAGTAAGTCTTTATGATCCCCATTTTTAACACTGGGCTCGAATTCGTCCAAGCCATCCACGAAGAAGCACAGTCTGACAGGAAGCGAAGTTTGCTGTGCAAGGGCTTGAAACGAGCGAGAGAGCTCGCTCAGTGTCCACACGTTCTCGCGCTCATTGGTGTCATTCCAGCGGCCGGGACAGACGGTCGAAACTAACTCGGGAGCTTGTTGAAAGATTTGGAACAGTAAAGACCGTAAGAGCCCTTCTTGGGACTTTTGCTCCCGGTAACCGGCATTCCAGAAAAAGTATGACGCAGGTATAACTCTTTTCGGTTTTGCCCACCGTTGGAGTGCTGTCATTGTCTCTTGTTTGCGGCATAAGAATTTCATCAACGTGGATTTGCCGGAGCCAGCTTTGCCCGACACCCAAAATATGCCGGCTTCAGCTTCAAGCCACCGTCTCAGGTGAAGCTCCTCGTCGTTGAAAGCCCACTCGAAAGTACTGGCGTGGGCGGGCTTGATCTCTTCGAATCGAACCTTGATAGTCCTGAAGTGGAGGCTTCGGATTATCGCTTGTTCTTTGGGCGCCCGTATCCCCGCATCACCGAATCTGGCCATCCTGAGTGCAGTCATGAAATGATCATGATCGCCATCCTGCTTTTTCAATTGCCGTATTTCACCAATGATCTCAGATTTTGTCGTGTCAAGCGCGTTTGCCGTGTAGATCCGGAGGTCTATGTTCTCGTTACAAATCTCTGCGACTTTCCTCGCGATGTCTGATTGCTGGTCACTTGGTAGGATTAGTACTACCCACATATAAAAATGTGATTGCAAGTCTTACCTAAGCTGCCTCAAGACGTGGGTGATAAGACTGGTCTTGAAAGAGTCCAGGCGGCTTTGAAGCGCATCGATTTGCTTCCCTCTCCTGGACATGCGGAACGCAACCCGTACAGATTCCAACTTCAGGTGTCGAGAGCCTTCGGGGAGTTTTAGTTCTTGTACCATCTGTAGAAGCTCATCGGAGGTCCTTTTGCACGCTGCTGCCAGTTTAACGAGATGCTTGTCGTATTTCGAGGCACGTTTTGGTGGATTGCGAGGACTTGTCAGCGGATCGGTGAGTTGTTTCAAGTCGAGCGTAATCAGCTCCAAGTCGACATTCTCTTGGACTGCGCCGTTGGCTGAACGATAGACCTCTTGGCCCTCCTTCACGAGCTTGGTCGCGAATTCGATGAACTGCAGGATGTTGCCGGCGAAACTGACAGCTGCGAAGGGGTCCATTGTTTTGCTCTCTGAAGTGAGAGAGGAAAACGATGTCTTGTGGTCGCGAGGCTGCCACGCTGGTTATCTCCTCGATCGACGCGATCCAATGCCACGCTGGTTATGGCGGGGCCACCATACGGCTGTGCCCCGCTGCGCCCAATTTGTGTAACACCAATGATTGGGGGTTCGTTGGACAAGGCTGTCAGAATACTCACCAGATCTTCCGAGCCTCGAGTCCACCAATCTGGATTACTACCAGTCAACTTCCCTCAAATGAAAACTGAGAACTTCGAGAGAATGCCAAAACATAGCTTGTAGGTATATTATTTGTACCAGTAATTATACCACCCTACAGCTCCCAATCTATCAGCGCCTCCTGGAAGACCGACTTCTTGCTCACGGGTCCAAAGTACTCGCGGAAAGCATCCTCCAAATCGTCCTCATCCAAGCGCATGTGCTCGCCGGGAGTGTTCTTGAAGATCAAGGCGCCCTTCTCATCGAGCTGTTTCAGTCCAATCCAGTCTTCCTTGTAGATCGTCCGATCCTGGATTTTCGTGACCTCCTCCGACGTCGCATTGACCTCGGCGAACCAGCCCGTCTCCTTGGGTATGACCGTCGTATCGTCGGCGAAGACGAACATGACAAACTTCTCCAAACTCGCCAGGTTCTTCTTGTACGTCTCGTTCTTCAGCGCGCGCTCATTGTTGATGTCGGCGAGGAAGTTGGAGTGCTCGAGGTAGTTGTCGGAGCCGAGGCCGGTCGTCTCGTTGAGCTCGCGGTAGTACTGGGCGGGCACGACGCGGTTCTGCACGAAGCCGCTCCAAGCGTTCGACCGCAGCAGGCCCATGGCGCCCTTGCACAGCCAGTCGGTGGGGCCGCAGGCCTGGAACTTGGCGATGCCGTTGTGCTGGCTGCCGAACGTCACCAGGCTGCGCACGGGCGGCTTGTTGCAGCGCTCGATGTAGCCGCGCAGGAACTGGCCGCCCTGCGAGAATCCGAGGGCGTCGATGGCCGGCGCCGACGATAGGATGGGGTGCGCGGCGAGGTCTTCGCACACCTGCTCGAGCTGCGTCGTCACGTTGCCGAAGAAGGTGGCGGTGCGGTCGCTACCGGCGTCGTTGTCGAGCCGCACGTTGTAGACGAAGGTGCCTGGGTGCACCTTCTCGGCCAGCTCGCCCACCTCCTGCAGGCCCTCAGCCAGGTAGTTGTCGCCCAGGCCGTGCCATATTACGAGCGGCAGGGGGTCGGACGACGTCGTTGGGAGGGCGGTGGAGGGCGAGAGGAGGGTGAGAAATGCGGCGAGTGTTGTTGGGCGCATGGTGGGCAGCTGTCGAAGTCTAGGTAGCTGCGATACCGGAGCTGCAGGCCTGGGTAGAGCTGCTGTAAGCGCGGGGTGATGCAGGCGCAAGCAGCGGTCGATGGCCGAGAAGTTGAATCACTGAAGTAGAGCTCAATGAAAGGTTGTCTTGGCCACAGTGAGCACTGAACGCAGGCAGCTGTAATGGAGGAGAATGGAAGTTGGAGCTCCGTGATGACGCGCAAGAGTCCGATAAGGACTAGCGCAAACCTTATCGATTATGACCGCGGCACAGGCCAGAAGCCAGGCGCTCCACGCGTCACGGCTGACCTGTCATCGCATTTCCTTCTCTCACGACGTGTGAAGAAACGCGTCAGCACCTCCATACCGTTTCAATTTCACGCTACAGTGGCATTCGATATTGGGGCTAACTACTGGCAAGAGAAAGGCGGACAGCTACTCGCAGTCTGAACATTATTAAGCACAGGTTTCAGGCGTTGCGGAATCGGTTTGGCCGCCCTTGCTGGTTGCTGGTCGAGACCAAAGTGGGCGACCTAATCTCGGCCCTTGGCGCGAGAACCACGGTGGGGTTCGCGCTGCATTTGGCTATAGGGGATGAAGGGTATAGGTCAAGTAGAAAAATTTGTTACTGGAGCTCCAATCACGTCGGGGTTGACACGAGTTACGGAGACGAACATGCTGGCCAGTGGCGGCTCGCGTGCATGAGCGCAATGTCGAGCCGTGCCTGTGATTCCAGAGCGTTCATGCAGTGTGGCTTGCGGGCTGCAGGCTGTGGCGTGGCGTGGTGTTGAAGGGATTCCGCTGCTTTCCGGCGTCGCGGCACAGCGCCTGTCGCAACCCAGACGGCGGGCCCTGTGAAGAAATACTGGGACGTCGCGCCGTGGTGTGAGGGGGCGATCCGCTCAGGACGGCACGACGGGATCGATCTGGCTCTCGGCGCTAGCCGCAGCGCGCAGCACCGACGGCGCTGATCCTGCGCGAGGTTTGGCGACCAATCGAGTTGGCCGCGGAGGGCCGGGCGGCCAGAAGCGTCTTGACGCACTCCCTGTGGTGTGGCGCCCGATCCTCCGCTCCCGCTCAGCTGCTCGCTCCCTTTACTTTTATTCCCGGGCGGACCCTCTCCAGGCGCAGCTGTCCCCAGAGTCTCACACCCATGCAGCGCGAGCGGAGATCCTCACGGTGACAGGAGGAGCCATGGCCACGTCGGCGGATGCGGCTCAACCCGCCGCCCTTTCCGCTGCTGACCTCGCGCCGCAGCCCATGCCCCACGCGATGGACGAGCACCACCACCACCAAGACCACCAAGACCAGGACCACCACCACCCGCCCCCGCCCTCCACCGCCAGCGCCGCCGACCTGACCCCCACCGCCTCGCCGTCCGCCGACGGCCATCCGCACCCCGCCGACCACCCGCCGCGCAAGAAGCAGAAGCGCAACAAGCCGACCCTGAGCTGCGACTGCTGCGTCGAGCGCAAGACCAAGGTCCGTCCGCCCCGCTGAGACCAGCGCCCCCGTGCCACGGCCGCGTGCTCACCACCCTCCAGTGCGACCGCGGCCGCCCGCATTGCCTGGCCTGCATCAAGCGCCAGTCCGAGTGCCGTTATTCCGAGGTCGCCAATCTCATCGCCTCTGCCGAGTAGGTGCGCCGTCGCTCGCTTCGTGACTCGCCCCGCTGACTGCCCTTCTCCAAGACGCAATGGCGGCCGCGCCACCAGCAAGGCCCGCAAGAAGGCCATGGAACAGGCCCAGCTGGGCGTCGTGACGCCCTCGGCGTCGTCGTCAGAGGTAAGTCTGCGCCGCTCCGTACCGCTCCAGCGTCTCCCAGCGCGCCGTCTCCCAGTGTGCCCAAGCCTTCGGTGCGAAGATGATCACGTGCTCATGGGTGTTGCAAGCATGCCTCGAGCCGGCCGCTCTCCCATTTCCTATTTCCTTATACGCTTCGCTCCTTCGAAGCTGTCATGCATCAGGATTATGGATTCTGGATCTACTCCCATCATCCGGCAAATGATCTGCTGGGGCTGACCGAACTGCATGAGCATCAGGGTTGCCCCCGCCCGCAACAGTATCGCAGCCAGTCAACCTCCTCCACTTCCTCATCAGTTCATCAGCTCCTGTCCAATGTACCCTACACCAAGCACACCCCGTCGTTGGTCTTCGGTCTGGGCTCCGAGCACCCCTTTTCTAACTACTGGTACTGCTTCCATTCCCTCCCTGCCCGAGTCCACCCTTGCCCCTTGGGCTCGTCACTAACACCGCGTGTGCAGGACGATGCGTGGAGGCCTGCAAGAGGTCATAGGCGTGCTGCCGCGTAGGGAACAGGCAGACATCCTGGTTGCAAAGTACTTCGAGGCGGTCGACCCCGTCTACCCCATGATCCACCGACCCAAGTTCGACGCCGATTACGAGCGCTTCTGGTCACTTTCCCATGAAGACAAGTGCCAGGCGGACTCGGCTCTTCTGGGACTGCACTTTGTTGTGTATGCCATGGGGACGCAGTTCATCCAGATGCCCGACTTGCAGGAGCGCGCCCAGATAGCCGAGTTCTACGTATCAGCGGCCCACCAGGCTCTCCGAATCTCGGGATACCTTAGCCGCATATCTCTCCGGACGATCCAGGCCATGGTACTCATCAACTACTTCCTCATGAACAACAACCACGCCTCAGATGCGTGGTCTTTTGGCGGAGTTCTGATGCGCCAGGCGTATGCAATGGGTCTCAATCGCGACCCTGAACTCATCGTGCCAAGGGCATCAGCACTAGAGAAGCAGCAGCGGCGGAAAGTGTGGCAAGCGGTCTTGTTCCAAGACACTTTCCTGACTGTACTGCTGAAGCTGCCACCAACGGCCACGATATCGGATGTGCATGTAGACTCCCTAACAGATGAACCGGAAGGAGAACACGACAACGGAAGCAACCCCCGGAACACACCAGAAGTCCTACCGAATCCGATGAGGATAAGCAATATTGCACCACCGCCGACCAGCCTTCTTCCGCATGAGTTAGCAGATCGCAACTACATACGCACCATGTGGAGGCTTGCGAACCTGGTGCAGCGAAACATCTGTATCCCGAGATCGCTGAGCCGACCACTGACGAACTCGCCCCGAGAGAAGAGTAACCTGCTCACGTCTTTCCGATCTCTGCACGCCAACCTTCCACCCAACATGGCGCAGGAAATCACGGAAGAATTCGTCGCCGCAAACCAGCGCCTTGCGAAGCAGATGCTGTTCTTCCGCAGCAACTACCACCACTGCGTCATGCTCTTGCTGGCCGACGAAAACGAGCCATGTGGGGTCAAGTGCGACGTTCGTGGAGCATTAGAGTCGGCGAGACTTGCGATTCGCGCCTTTGTCGACCTCTGGGAGTATCTGAGGGTGGACGCGGGAGTGTGGTGGGTGTTTCAGCACCGTGCTTTTGAAGAAGCAGTATGGACTTCCTCCCTCAAACTTGGTAGTGAAGATTGTCTAACGAACACGTTCAGCTCATGATGGCGCGCCTCCTCGTGATTCAGCAACAAGAAGACTCGCCGTACCAACGGCAGACCAAAGCGCCGATCGAGGAGCCGTTGCTGGTTGCGGCGAAGCACGACATTCGCAAGGTGATTGAAATCCTGGACCACGTGGGCAGCGGAGCGCCTGAGATGCAAAAGACCAGGACTGAAGTGCTCAGAACTGCGTTTGAGGATATCGCATGGTAACAATACGTGTCTCGACCCTTTACCTTCGAGCTTGTTTTACTTCTTCGGCTTTCCTTGCACCGGTGTCGGGCCAACTCTGGTGTATATGGGGATATCTGACCGGCTTGATCAGCACATGGCGTTGATGGCTTTCTGTGAGATGCCGAGAATATTTGCATCTAGTTTTGCTTTTTCTCATTCACGCCCTTACGGGAAGTGTATATATTGTCGTTTATATATAACACCACGAATTACAACTTGCTGAACGAACGATTAGACATGGAATCAAAGCAGTTTTGTCTACGCCCTGAGATTTACGTCTGTGGTTGCTCTTTCCGTCGTATTTAATACTTCCGCGCCACGGTTTCCCGGCGATGTTTAGCTCATCTAATAAGTTTCCATTACCTATTAACGTTTCAACCCTGCGTTTATTTTTACCTAATCCAGCTAACCATATCTTCAAGGCGGAGGAAGCCCGAAGTCGCCCTACATAGAAAAGCGCGCGGCGGTCCCTCAAGGCCGTCGGCGACGTCGCAAGCATGGGTGCCAAGGCTGGGCATTCTAGAAACACGTCCCTTCCGCCGTGAAAACCGCGTGCCAAGCCGGTCCAGGGCGTCATGGGCGGCGAAGCATGAAATCCCTTCATCCATTTGAGTCCGAGCTGAACGAAACCCGGGGGGACAGTGGAGTCGCAGTCGCACCGTGCGGGGTAGGGGCGTGCGAGGGAAAACAAAAAAAATAAAGATGGAAGGGAAGGAGCTAGGACGCGACGGCCGGCCGGATTCAGCAGCTCAGGGTTCGCCAACCACCGACCGACCGTCTCGTGGGATGGCGTGCTCGACCACGCAACCAACACAGGGCGGAACATTCAGCCCTACCCTCGACAGCATGCGTCGGCGAAGCTTGACGGGCTTGGAATGGGCTCGGTGCCAAGAAGCTGGTCGACCCAATCGCCGCGTCCAAGCACGCCATCTTGCGCTATCAATCGCCGCCACTCTTCTCGTGCGCGACAAGGGCCATGTCGACCGCCAAGTGCCCAGACGTCCGCGGTGAGGTAACACCAATTTGTCGGCTTATATTCGCCCACACGGCCAGCAGGCCTTTATAGCTTCTTTTGCGCGGCCTTCTGCAGCATAGGCTCCAACCCCACCAATCCCTCATCCGCGCCTGGCATCATGGCCGACGTCGACGGGCAGAAGAAGAACGATGGCATCGTCGTCGACGCCGAGGCCCGCTCTGGCGATGAGCAGCAGCAGCAGCAGCCCAACGACGTCGAGGCTGGCACCGGGCTCAAGCGCGCCCTCAAGTCCAGGCATTTGCAGATGATTGCCATCGGAGGTGAGCATTATCATTTCCCTCTCCGCAGCACTCACGCCGCCATCTGACGCACCCGTCAGGCATCATCGGTCCCGGTCTGCTCGTCGGCTCTGGAAATGCTCTGCGTCTCGCCGGTCCAGCGGGCATCCTGATCAGCTTCTCGCTCGTCGGAATCATCGTCTTTTTCGTCATGTAAGAGATCGATTCTTCCCCACGGGGAAGCGTTCCGTCTGGGCTGAGACTAACGCCCGTACGCGCAGGCAATCCCTCGGAGAATTGGCGACGCTGATTCCCGTCACCGGCTCCTTCACCGACTACGCTGGCCGCTTCATCGATCCTGCACTTTCGTTCGCCTTGGGCTGGGCGTACTGGTACTTGTGGGTTACTGTAAGTAGTGGCCCGATCTCCCTAGCTTCCTTTTCTGGGTCTGTGCTAACCGACCGCTGGCACTGGGTAGGTTCTGGCGAATGAGTACAATGCCATCTCTCTTGTGGTCATGTACTGGACCGATGTCGTGCCGCAGTGGGCGTGGATCCTGATCTTCTGGGCCATGTTCATCTCGTTGAGCATGCTGGGGGTGCTAGCATACGGCGAGGTCGAGTACTGGCTGTCCTTGTAAGCTCTACCATCCCGCGAGAGATGCATTCTTTTGGCTTTGGCTGACAACTTGTAGGATCAAGGTCATCTCCATCTCCATCTTCTTCATCCTCGCCATCTGCATCTCCTCCGGCGGCATTGGCCCGCAGAAGATCGGCTTCAAGTACTGGGAGGACCCCGGCGCCTTCGCCGACGGCATCAACGGCGTCGCGAGAACCTTCGTCATCGCCGGCACGCTGTACGCCGGCACAGAAATGTGAGTGTCGTCCCGTCTCTGCCTGTCTCGTCAGCAACCAAAACTGACTCTTTTCCCCCGCCCAGGGTCGGCATCACGGCGGGCGAGTCGTCCAACCCGCGCAAAGCGGTGCCGCGCGCCATCAGCCAAGTCTTCTGGCGCATCCTCATCTTCTACATCGGCATGATGTTCTTCATCGGCATCCTCATCCCGGCCGACGACGCGCGGCTCATCGGCAAGGGCTCCAAAACCGCGTCGTCGCCGCTCACCATCTCGCTCGCCGACGCCAACATCGCGCCCGCCGCCCACCTCATCAACGGGCTCATCGTCATCTCCGTCATCTCCGCCGGCAACTCGGCCCTGTACGTCGCGTCGCGCACCATCGTGCATATGGCCAAGTCGGACATGGCGCCGCGGTGGATGGGCGTGACGAGCGCGGCCGGCGTGCCGTGGGCCGCGCTGCTGGTGTCGAATCTGGCGGCGTGCATCGCGTTCCTGTCGCAGTCGTCGAATGCGGGCGTGCTGTACGAGGCGCTGATCACACTGTCCGGCGTGGCGACGTTCATCGTGTGGGCCGTCATCGAGTGGGTGCACATCCGCTTCCGGCAGGCGATGCAGGCGCAGGGGCAGAGCGTCGACGAGTTGCCGTTCAAGGCGTTGTGGTATCCGTATGGCACGTATGCGTGCTTGGCGGCGAATGTGTTCTTGATCTTCTTTCAAGGTGAGTCGCGGGGCATCGTTCGTCGGGTGCGGGCGATGGGCTTTCGGACAGACTGACTGAGTGACTGACTTTTTTGCGACTAGGTTACACGGCTTTTCTGAACCCGTTCAGCGCGCAGGACTTTGTCATCAACTACATCCTGATACCCGTCTTCATCCTGCTCGTCGTCGTGTACAAGTTCTGGAAGAAGACGGAGTTTGTGAAGCTGGAGGAGATGGACATCTACACGGGCCGCCGCGAGGATCTGGTCGTCGAGACGGAGGTGGAAGAGGTGAAGAAGAGGTCGCTCTGGTACCGGGTGAGGAACTTGGTCGTAGGGTGAACGAAGGTGGTTTCGCGTCGGCGTGCGCAATATTTTCACAATTTTGGGGGGACGGAGGGGGTTGTTTACCATCATCACTTCCCGCAACTCAGACTCGGACTCACTCAGACTTGCTCCTTCCTCTTCCTTCTCCCCGTGCTTTTTTTTCTCGCCCGCCGCTTCGTCGTCGCCCGCACCTCCTCACAGCCACCCACCGGCTTGACCACCAGACACCATGACCCACCGCGACATGAGCCCCGTGTCATTCGCTACCGCCACAACATTTCTATCTCTTGACGACGATGACGATCATGCCGCCGCCGCAACCACCACCACCACCAACGCCGGCGTCGTCACCCCAGCACAGACACTCTCACCCACCGCTTCACCCTCACCCCGGTCACCAGCGTTCCCGCACGCCTACCCGCCCTTCTCACCCCCAGACACCACTGCCGGCAGCAGCACCTACAATCCGTTCCCTCCTTCGCCCGCCGCGACAACAGTCGACAGCGACGATGACGACTATGACGATAACCGCGTGCGCACCGCCTTCTTTCGCGCCGCCGGGTTCTTGCAGGAGGCGTTTTACATCTGGCGCGAGCATACGTATGACCAGCCGTTTGTCCCGGTGTTGGTTGCGTCGGGTGGGGAGGGGGATGGGGATGGGGGTGGTGGCGCTGGTGCTGGTCCGAGGATAGGGGAGATGAGGGAGGGGTCGAGGTCGAGGACGGTGGCTAAGCGGAAGAAGGGGAGGAAGAAGGGGAAGGGGAACAGGAGGAAGAAGAAGAAGAGCAAAAAGGCGAAGGCGAAGAGCAAGAAGAGGAAAAATAGAATGAAGAAGACGGAGGAGGAGATGAAAGATGGGCAGCAGCGGCTGGAGAGGAAAAGAATCCACCTCGTCCACGACCCAGACATGCAGGCGTACGACGCGCCGTGGAAGCTGTGCGAGATGGTGCTGTACGACTTCCCGCACGACAAAGTGGTGGCGCCGAGCGATCAGGTGGAGCTGGTCACGAAGGCGACACTGGCGAGCTGCATGTGCGAGGATTCGGCCGTGGTGATGGCGGGCATGATCGGGAGGGTGTTGGGGCGTACGTTTGACTGAGACCCTTTCCTTCCTTCCTTTCTCAGCGTAGGTATATGAGCTACCGGCTAACCCATACCTCCCGGTCTCTAGCCTTCCCGGCGACGATATCCGAAATCGCCATCCGCACAGTCCCCGACCCGCCGCTCACAGTCCACGTCATCAACTCCCCTCCTTCCTCACCAACGCCACCACCCTCGCCCGACCCCGACGGCCCGGACGGCGGCGGCGGCGGCGCATCACGCAGCACGGCGGCGGCCGCCGCCGCCGGCACGCCCGACCCCGCCGTCCTCAACCACTACGCCCACCACATCCGGCTCGCCCTGCCCTCGGGCCGCACCGAGGAATACGCCTTCGACCTGACCTCGGCGCAGTACGGCTGGGGCGGCGGCTCCTTCACCAACACCACCACCACCATCCCTTCCAACTCGGACCCGCACTCGCACTCGAAACACCCACCGCCACCGCCGCCCCCGGCCCCGCCCCCCGGCTGCCCCCTCGTCCCCTGGCACACATACACCATGACCCGCATCCAAACGATCCACTACACCGCCCCGCTCGGCTCGCTGCGCCTGCTCGACGACATGTACGTCGTCCTCGGTCTGCGGGGTGTCGTCGGCACCGCTTCATCTTCTTCTTCTCCCTCCTCCTCCGCCTCTCCTTCTCCTTCGTCCTCTTCTTCGCCGTATTCGGGGTTCGCCTCCTTCCGCGACGAAGATGCTGATGATGATGATGACGACGACGAGGACAGCGCGCATGTCGCGTGGTGGGCGCTGACGCGGCATTGGGACGATGTGCTTGCGGTGTGGGAGGAGGAGGGGGATGAGGGGGGGGAGGGGGAAGGGGAGGGGGCGTTTGGTGTTGGCGCTGGGAAGGTGGCGGGGTGGGCGGGGCTGGGGCTTGGTGGGGCGGCGACTTCTCCTTCGTCTTCACCTTCGTCTCCTTCTCCTTCGTCGTCTTCGGCGGCGGCGGGGGGAACGGGCGGCGGCGATGGCGACGCCGATGGCATCTGGCAAGCGAAACAGAGCGACGCATTGGCGTGGCTGGAAACCAGCGCGCGGGCGTTGAAGAAGGATGTCAGGGACGTGGTCGAGGTGTACGGCGGCGCGGTCGGCGAGGCGGAGAGGGCGGAGGTGGCGGAGCGGGTGCGCGCGTGGGCAGGCGTGTGGTGGCCGCCGCTCGCGGAGGAGCTGGCGGCGGTCGGGCTGGAGGAGGTGGGGAGAAGGTTGAGGGAGAGGCGGTGGGATGGGGTCATGGATGGGTATCGGGGGTGGAGGTATGGGGCGGAGAAGGGTGGAATATAAGGAGGGGAGATGGGGGTGGGGGAGTGGTGGTGGCTCGCACGGATGGTGATTGCGGCGGCTTTTTGCGAAAGACCTTCGGTGGGTCTCTGGACGCTGTCACGAGAGATTTTTACGCACTGCTCGGATGGGGAGTATAGCCACTGTTTGAGTGCTCTTGTATTATTTCGATCAATCATTCATGCTTGGATGTTTTCTCCAAATGGTGCTACATGTAGAGAATGTGGTGTCTTTCATGGGACGTGAACGGGTGGAATGCTCTTCAACCCACGATGGTGACTTGGGCTTGAGCGAAAGATTTTTCGTACTGCCAAATAGGAAACCATCCTTTTTGGAACTTTCAAGGTCTGGCGGAGTCTGGGCAAGCAGCTCTCTCGAGAAATGACTCAAGGCGTAGTTTAATCTTGCTTACCAAAAATGTATTCATTTCTGTTCCTACTTTGCTCTGATGATCTCGTTCTGGCAAGCGAGGTGAACTGAGGCGCTGGGACGTTTGGAACGTGGGGCACGTGTAGCAAGCGTGATCCAGGGCACACTAAGTGGTTGAAGTGAAATGATGAGGCTTGATATGTTCAAGATTTCGAGCCGATGAAAACGTACTATCAAACTCAACAGCAGCCAATAGCCCAGCTATGGCAGGGTATAGAACATAAGTAAATGACACCGACCACACCCAAATCTCGTCCAAACAGTCGCAAAAAACCAAGCGACACCACGCACACCCTCACCGCCAACCCCTCCTCACCATCAAACAACACTCCCCGGCATAGCAGCCGGCTCCTGCGCCTTCCTCTTCAACTTCTTAAAAACGCCCGGCCCTTCATCGTCCCCTTCCTCCTCGCCATTCAGTCGCCTCTCGCGCTTCTCGTCGGCCTCGATCTGGCGCTGGTGCTTCTTCTTCACGCGCAGCAGCAGCAGCTGGTGGACGACGAACAAGGTGCCGAAGACGAGCGTGCAGCCGGCCGTCACGCCGACGGTGACCTTGGCCGTGATGCTCAGCTTGCCGTCCTGCGCCGAGTAGATGTTGACGAGGGTCGAGACGAGGCCGGCGACCGAGTTGGTCGCGCCGGGTCTGTGTATCCCTGCATGTTAGCATGACGGATCTGAGTGCTTATTTTTTTTTTTCAGATGGGAGGGAGGGAGAGGGAGAGGGGGAGAAGGGGGGGGGGGGGGGGGGGGGGGGGGGGGGGGGAGAGAAAGCCAAAAAAAAAAAAGGAAAGAAGAAGCCACACAGTGCACACTCACAAAAACACCCGATTAACCAACCAAATCCAATGCCACCACCACCGCACCCACAACCACGCCAACCCCGCCGCGCCCAGCACGCAACACGCTCCCGCCACCCACAGCAACCCCACGTTCTTCACCGCCCCCGCCACAAACACCGTCACCACGTCGTTCCCGTCGTCCACCTTCGTTTCCACCCTCTCCTGCACCTTCGTGAAGGTCGCCGGAAACACCAAATACCCCGCCAGCAGCAGCCACGTGCAGAAGGCGCACAGCATGTTGTGCCAGCGCGGTATCTCGTCGAGCCGGACGAGGAGGTCGATGTATTGCGTTTGCGTTGTTGGGGCGCGTGTGAGGGTGGGGCGGGAGAGGGTGGAGGGGGCGCGGGAGGGTTTGGGGACCGGGACGGGTTTGCGGCGGGGGGGTTGGGAGGGTTGGCGCTGCTGGGGCGGCGGGGGTTGTGGGTGGTACGGTTGTTGTTGTTGCTGCTGTTGCTGCTGTTGTGGGTGGTACTGGTATTGGTGGCTGCGGCTGCTGTTGTGGCGGCTGATGGTGTTGCGGTTGTTCGCGACGGCGCTGTTGTGGCGGCTGGGGGTAGGGGTGGTTGCGGCGAAGGAGGTTCGCGGGGTGGTGGTTGTGGTTGTTGTGGAGCTGGCGGTGGTGTTTTGGCGGGAGGGGCGGGGGTGGTGGAAGGTGGGATGGCCGCTGCTGCTGGTGGTGGAGAGGGCGGGCGGCCTGGATGAGCTGGTGGATGGAGGCATGTTGAAAGAGGCTCAGGACGGTCGTCTTCGTGCACTCTGCACTGAAGGTGTGCTGGGCACGAGAGGCATGCAGAGAGTCATACGCCAGGCGCGACGCAACCCTGTGTACATATGTAGGGCGCCGGCATGCAGGGCAATCCCGAGGCGGGCTTTGTTCCTGACCCACATGGCGCATTGCAAGTTTTCTTCGAGTCGACTTTCTGGAAAAGCGTTGAAGCTTGTTGCTTATCCGGGGAAGAGGCCGAGGCTGGTGGCGGCTTAGCAGCCAATCAGTCGACTCGAAACAAGCGAGAAGAAACGCAGCAAGTTTCCTGCCCCTGTTTCGCAACTTTGTATGACGTGGACCGCCCAACTCTTCCTTCGAAGGACGCGGCGCTCTGCCGCAACCCCAACCCTCCAACCTGGCAGAATCTCGAGCCGCCGAGCAGGCGTTCGCGCGAGCTTGAGTACGACTGTAGGATCCAGCCGGCCGTTCCAGGACACTCAATTGTCGGAATTCGGGAGACCGGCATGTTTGGAGTGGCCGCCCGAGCCGATCGGGACCGAGTCCGTCCATCCTACGGCCCGAGCCCGAGCCCCGGTCCGGCCTCTTTCTCCACAAGCCATGTGCCCACAACACTGAGCTTCAGGGCTGCATTGGTTGGTTCGCAGAAAGGATGAATGACTTCAGGGCTGTCCAGCCTCCGCAATCTCCAGTCGCTAATTGCAAGGTTGATCTGGGCCGTCAAACATACAACTGGAGGATCCCGAGCCTGAGCTTCCTCGTTCGTACCCCACTGCAGGCGTGCCTCTACATACACACAAGTCAAATAAGAATGCGGCTACCACCTGTCTATTTTGTCCGAAATGTCAAGGACATGTTCTTGTAGGGTCGGTTGAATAGATCCGATGTTATACAACAACCCTGATAATGCGGGGTACGGCAATGCGAATCACAAACTTAAACGCCACTTGCGACGACGAGATCTGATCAGCATGCTCCTCTGACTCTCTGAATCTTATTCTTCAGCCCCAGAATGCCTCTCGGAGTTGTGGATACATCCGTCGAGAACGTCCCGGGGACGGTCTCTCTCATCGACGAGGGGACGGGAGACACTGTCCAGGATCTCAAGCACGGCAGGGGCAAAGTGCGACGAGCCAGTCCACACATCGTTCTATCCGCTGACTTTTCAGAATTCACACATCGTCCTAGTCCCGCAGCCTTCGGATGATCCGAATGATCCATTGGTGGGCCCATTCCCCTGCATGTCAAAAGATCGACTGCGAATGGCTGACGACAGCAGAACTGGCCGTTGTGGAAGAAAGACGTCGCGTATGTATCCGTATTCATAGGTACCATCATCTTCGCGGCTGTACCGGCCCCGATGCTGGCACCGGCCACCGTCGTGCTGTCAGGCATCCTTGGGGTCACCCTGGACGAGGTTGCCGAACTCTCGGGATACCAGCTTCTCCTCGTCGGCTGCTTCGGGTACGTCCAGACCCTCGGACCCCCCTAGAGAAAAGATACTCAACTCCCAAAGCCTCATCGTCTCGGCGCTGGCGCGAAAATACGGCAAACGGCCGCAGTTCGTATTCGCCGCTGTGATGGGCGTCATCGGCACCGGCATCTGCATCGCCGCGCACGAGGACTACAACATCCTCCTCGCAGGGCGCTTGATACAAGGCTTCGGCACGACCGCGTTCGAGAGCCTGTCCGTGGCGATGCTGGGTGACATGTAAGACAGCGCACATCCCAAGTGTTCTAGCGGCAATGTCGCTGACGTACAGTCGACAGGTATTTCGTCCACGAGCGCGGCGTCCGCACCGGCATCATGGTCCTCTGTCTGACATGCATGTCTTCGCTCGTAGCCATCATCGGCGGGCCCATAACTTCGAGACTGGGGTGGCGGTACATGTTCATCGTGCATCTGCCATTCGCCATTATTGGCGCACTGGCTGTTTTCTTTCTGGTGCCCGAGACGCAGTTTCGCTGCCGGGACAGAGAGGGTAGGCTGCCAGCGCACAGTCCGGATGCGTATACAGGCTCGGAGCAACGCCCGTATAAGGGCGAAGGGAATGTCGAGCGCATCGAGAGCGTCAGCGTGGCCACAATTCCGCAGAAGTCATATTTGCAGAATCTCGCACTTTACAACGGAAGCTTCACGGACGAGTCTCCAGTCAAACTCGCAGTCGCGCCGTTGGCAGTGCTTCTGAATCCAGCAGTGTTCTGGGTAAGCTCACTTTCCGGTTACTCGCATTATCGAGGCGCTCACGACTTCGCAGACCATCCTAGACGCCGGTATCATCGTGGTAACGATCGCAGCAACCTCCCCCACCAAGAAAGCGCCACCCGCTCACACGCTCAGGCATTCTACGTCAGCCTCTCCTACGTCCTCGCCCAAATCTGGTCCGTCCCGCCCTACAACCTCACCCCAGAAGGCAACGGATACTTCTACGTCGGCGGTAATAACCTCCCTTTCTCCCTCCCCCACACTCCCTACCCCCTCCACTGACCCATGAAAACAACACAGGCCTCATCGGCGGACTCATCGGCGGAATCGGCTCGGGCAAGCTGTGCGACAGCACGTCGCGGACGCTCGCGCGCCGGAACCGGGGCGTGTACGAGCCGGAATTCCGCATCCCGGCGCAAGCCCTCGCCGCGCTGCTGCTGGGCGTCGGCTACTTCGTCTTCATGTGGGACATGCAGGAGCAGCACGGCTACTATCTGGGGGCGTTCTGCCACGGCTGCGTCTGCTGCGGCGTCACCGTGACGTCCAGCTCGGCGGCGCTGTACATCCTGTCAGTCGTCTTCCAAAAAGGAGGGGGGGTTTTTCAAGCTGACGATTATGTGTTGTGATAGTGACTCGTACAAGGAGCAGGCGACGGAGATCTTCATCCTGCAGATGACGGCGAAGAACCTGTTGTTTTACGGCTTCTCCACCTTTGTCAACTCCTGGGTCGCGGACGAGGGGCCGGCGCGGATGTTCATGGTCTACGGTGTCGTGTCGTTGTGCATTGTTGCCACGTGCGTTCCGATGTGTGAGTATTCGGCATGTCTTTACTTGCTTGTCGAAATACGGTTGACTGATCTTTTTCTTCTTCTTCCCAACGCAGACGTCTTTGGGAAACTCAATCGACATTGGATGCATGGTTTCTCTTTGATCCAGAGGCTGGGGGCGGCGTATGTGTAGACCGAGAGGTGGAATACATGACGGCGGCTACCGCAATGCCGTTATCCATGCGGGAACTATTGACCGGGTAGTTTTCTGTTGCTTTGCGACTAGGGAATCACTCGAAACCTTCTCGACCGCTGTGCTCGCAGAGTCCGTTTTCGAAAAACCGGATGATGAAAAGCTGAGATCGAAGTATTGATTGCGGAAGAGCAGGGTATTTGTTCCCCATCTCATGTGTAAGACCATAAGACTTGGGGAGCTCCGCAGTTTTAGGAGTGCATCGCTGAAAATACGATGCTGGTGACTGTTGGAGGGACGTAGGAGAGGTCCTAAGGGTGACTTTTCAGCAGTGGTTGAAGGCTTTTCCGGTGGGTTTGGCAGGCATGGCTGACGATGAGTTTGATCGAATCGTGTTTGCCACAAATCCGCCACCAAATCAAATTGGTGCATTGAATGAACTCTGGAGTCCATACAAATCTCCTTGTTTGTTACCTGGCTAGCAGTCTTCGAAAATTCATTCAATACGTACCTACAACTAATCAAATCAATATATTGGCTTATTTCAAAAGGTGGACAGTTCACTTGACGTATTTGCGCATGTTTGCATCGAAAAATCACTGATAGGTGATTTGCCGTATCCTTGACTGTGCACAAGTCTCTAGATGTTAGGGCGAACCTAATACTAGGACCGGTAGTTGCTCAATAACGAATAGGGTATACGGAAAACGGTGCGCTTCCCCAAAGATCCCTTTCCCATCATCTTACAAGACATGGGTAGGCGAGAACATGGGTGAGACGAGCAGGATGGGCATTCAACTGGCGAGAAATTGAATGGATGAAAAGTTGATTTTTGGCTGGGAATCACTCCGAATATTGCCCGTACCCTTCCATCCTCCATCCAGGCGCGAAGTGCCCTGGAGTTCAAGAGCGCGTAACCTTGCAACTCCGATATCCCATGCCCGTTATTTACCCCATTTTTACCCACGGAATAACAAGTTTACTCGTCATCCTCCTCAGCCTCAACGGTGCTCATGGCAATGCGGTCCAAGTCACGCTGGCCGGACTGGGTGATGCGGCGGCCACCCTTCTCCTCGTCGTGCTCAAGGACACCAATCTTCTCGAGGGACTGCATGACCTTGCGGTCGACGGAGCCGGAGGCATCGACGTGGTGGCTGGGGCGCGAGCCGCGGTTCTTGGTGCCACCGTGGACCTTGCGGAGACGGCCGACACCGACGGTCTTGCGCATGTAGATGTGGCGGGCGACGGCGGCAGCGCGGACGTAGTACCTTTGCGAATGTAAGTATGCGGTGATTTTGGGTGCTAAAACGCGCGCAGTCGTACCAGTCGATGCTCTGGGGAGGGAGCTCCTTGGCCTGTTGTTTGTTAGCGATTTGCGCACAGACTTTGGGGACGATCAGGAGTGTTTCTTACGTGCGAAGTCTTCGCGATATCAGTCCAGGCTGTAGATGGAGAGGCTCTTGTTAGCTTTTCCGCCATTGTCATCCCCCAGTTACGGGATTCAACCTGGACGAGATCACGGACCTGGGATGGGAAGACGGCCCTGGCGCTTCAAGAAGTCGGCTGCAACGGTCGTTAGCGGAGGCTCTGCGCGTGCGGAATGCTCAGGCGCGTACCGTAGGCATTGATGAACTTGGACGCCTCAACGTCCCTGACCGTGACACCGCCCATGGCTGTGGATTTGGAGATGGAGGATTTGTCGTGGGTGGGTGGGTTGTGGGTTGCGAGTCGCCGTCGTCGTCGATGCGAAAATTGAAACGCGGTGCGAAGGTAAATCGCGAGGGAAATCGCTAAGCCGGTCCGACCTATCTCCGTGCGCTGCGCTAGACCCGGCGAGGCGGCTCAAGCGAGCAGTCTTGCAGCCCCGCCCGCACTGACCACTCAACACCAACCGTCGTCTTCATCACCACCGCCTCAACTTCACAATCACACCTTCGCACTCACCTCACAACCCAAGATCAGTAATCTGGGATGGGTGGCAGCATCGGCTCCAGCGAATCGGCTGTAGCCTGAGCGGCTCTCCACTCTGGCACAGTGAGACGCCCGCTGTCCAGGATCTCATTCCTCCCACCTCACTTTTGTCGATCCGTTCAGCGCATGCTCTACCACTCGGCGGATACCCAGAGGCTCATCCCGCTTCATTAGCTTCGATGTTGCATATCCTACGATTTATGATTACTACTCAAATCGTCGGCGACGCCACGTCTGGTCTCCGCATTCAGCCAGCCCCTCAGCACTCGCATGAAATGTTTAGTATTCTGCGTTAGGATCCATCACTGCGCTGATTGGTCCGATGCCACTGTATCAGACGGGCAGAATTCTGCCAATGCCGACGATTACTTATCACCGCATTACCGTTAGCTCGTCCTGTTATTGCCTTCATTCCAGTAGTATTCGTCCACTATACTTACAACAGTGCCCATTCCCCATGCTCGTAGTAGTTCTACTCACCAGCTTACAGTGGTCTCATTGACCGTACTCACAGTGGCCTCATTTACCGCACTTATCGTAGTGTTCATTTGCCATGCTCACTGCTTCTCACCATCACCTGCCTCGGCTCAAAGCCGCAATGATCACATAGAGAGGTGCAGCATTATTATTATTCCTCGGTTGATCACTTTTCAACCTTTACCGCCTCATGATACAGACCAATGAGACACGTTGATTACTGAACTACTGCAGCTAGCGTGCTAGGCGAACCATGGTCCTAAGCAGATGATCGGAGCTGTCAGTAGGGAGATCACATATTGCGCGGGACTACGCGGCACTGTGCCATCCAACGTAGGATATATAACTCATTGAAGCAATCGTCTACAGCAGCATCTCAACGGCATCACTTGACAATCGCAACCGTCTTTCCACGAATCCAAGTCCACCAACTGATCAATACTACAACATGCCTCTGTGGCGTATCTTCCATCCGGACAACACCTTCACCACCAGGGAGGAGCGTGACGCCCTTTCCTCGGACATCACCAAGATCTACACCAGTGCCGGCCTCCCGGCATTCTACGTCGTTGTCATCTTCAACACCGTACCGGCGGAGAAGATGTATGTCGGCGGAGTGTCGAATGACAAGGGTGAAGCTCCCTTCATTCGAATCGTGTACGAGAACATTGCTCGCAGGCAGCCGGATGACAAAAGCAAGAGCGGTTTCCTTTCACGGGTCTGTAATCAATTCTACCTTAAGGCCCGTACGCACGACTGACATTCTGCAACAGATCGACGCTACTCTGAAGCCGCATATTGCGGACAAGGGCTACGACTGGGAATACCATGGCCTGGAGACGGACCGTGGGCTCTGGAAGATCCAAGGCCTGGTCCCTCCAGCCACGAACACCGAAGCTGAGCAACTTTGGGTCAAGGAGAATAAGGCAATCCCCTACTAGTATGCATGCCGAGCATGACTGTCATTACGGCCTCGTCTTTCTCTTCTAGCTTTCGAACATGAAATCCAATCGCTTGTTCCCCTGATCCGTCGTCGTCGCCAAATAGTGCTGCTGCTGCTCCTTCGTCATGGCCTCCCACTTCGCTCTCTTCGTCTTATTCCGCCACAGATAGTACGCCTTCGCAAACGCATACGCCGCAATCGTCCCGATGGTAATGCCGATCAAATCCCTATTCCCGCGCCTGTACAACGGCTTATCGTCCGCGCGGTAGATGTTCGACGACGCGATACCGGACAGCTGCACCGTGATGTTATACAGCGCGGCGCTGACGGCACGCGTCCGCACCGCATTACTCAGCCGCGAGCACCACCCAACCTGGGCGGCGTGCACCGACGGCTGGCCCAGCAGGAAGAACAGCACGGCGTACTGGCCCCAGTGCGACAATGTCCCCGCCGACGTATACTCAATCACCAACAGCGGCAGAATCCACAACTGCGCGAGCAACCCGAGAACCGCGATCTGGCCGACCCGCTCCGTCAACCACGTCACCAGCAGCATGTTGAGCGCCGCATACACAGTAACGGGGATGCCCAGCAGCGTCGTCTCAAACGTGCCGAAGCCGATCTGCTTCAGCGTGAGGGTCAAATACGCCTTGGGCGGCGCCGCCGGGATCTCGAACAGCAGCCCGATGGCGTAGACGGGCCACAGGTCGTAGTCGCGCAGGCTGCGCCACAGCATGGCCAGCGAGAGCGGCTGGCGGTTGTGCATGTCGCCCTTGGACGGGTCGTCGCGCAGCACGCGGTTGACGACGATGCGTTCCTCGCGCTCGTCGAAGATGCCCTCCTTATTCCACCACGTGCGCGTCTGCGTCGGGCCGGGTACGAGGAAGACGAAGCTCAGCAGGCCGATGGCCAGGCTGATCAGGGCCTCGACGAGGAACAGCCAGCGCCACCCTTCTCGCCCTTGCACGCCGCGCATGTGCAGCACGCCGTACGCGATGAACGACGCGACGACGCCGGACATGGCGTCGACGAACCAGAAGAAGGCGAGGCGCATGGGCATCTCGGCGCGCGTGTAGAAATACGACAGGTACAGCACCGCGTCCGGGATGAAGCCGCCCATGAAGGCGCCGAGCAGGAAGCGGCACGCGAAGAAGGCCGCGCGGTCCCGCATCCAGAACTGGCCCGCCGAAGCCACGCTCCAGAGCACGATCTGGCACGGGATCCAGCGGTCCGGCCCGAGCCACTTGCCCAGCATCTGCGACGGGATCTCGCTGACGAGGAAGCCGACGCGGTACATGTTCTGCGCGTTGTTGTAGTCGTTCGTGCTGATGTTGATGTCGTCGAGCAGGTTGTCTGCTACCGCGTTGGAAAGGTTGCCGCGATCGATGTTGAGCGCGAAGAACATGACGAGGATCCACAGGAAGATGCGGGCGTCCGTCTTGCGCCGCACCGCGCGCTCCTCGCGGTGCGTCCAGCGGAAGCCGGGCGAGAAGCGGTGGATGTTTTCGTGGTCCGCCCGCGGCTGGTAGAAGGGTGCCAGCGCCGGGTCGTCGAAGACGCTGCGCTTGGTGGCGATGGCGTCGAGGTCGATCGGCTTGCGGCTCTTGCGCTCCCAGGGCCAGCGGGAGCCCGAGGCCGGGTCGTCGGGCGGGGCGAGGTCGTCGGAGTCGACTTCGGTGGTGTTGATGTGGCCGGGATCTTTCTGTGTTGGCGTCGGCGCATCATCTGCCCCTGTTGCTTCTGCTGCTTCTTTTTCTGCTGGCTGTGCCATTTTGTCGGGATTTAGGCTGAGAATGCCAGGATAGATCCCGGCTCTGGTTGAAGAGGGGTGGTGAATTGGCCGACCACCGCTTCACGTCGATTCTACATTTTATTTGTTTTCTCTGAGATGGCTCACACACTTCAAGATGTAACGTTGATCACGTCAACTACCACGCCATGTGCGTACAGATAACGCTTCGTTCTTCCACCGAAAAGCGGCGGGTGGCGCATGGCCATTGCCACGACGTCTGCCGGAGACACTTCTTGATTCTGTCCGTGTAGACGGGTAAATCCGTACATCGGGCGAGGTTACAGGAAGAGTTGGCATCACCAAGCCTTTCTTGGGATGTTGCTTGGTGAGTAAGAGGTAAATGGCAGATCATTGCCGGAAGCGAGAGGGTGATGCCATTGAGCCCCTCAAACGCGCAACCCCGCAAGCGAGAGAGGACGGGCAAATGACAACCGAAGCAGCTCGGAGAAGCTTAAGGGTGTACCATACACTTGCATCTGCATACTCTTACTCCAATTCAACATGCCATCCGAATCGGTCCCGGTGAGGTGGCTAGAGCCGCCTCCTCAACACCAGTACGGAACCACATTCGGTCTACCCTGGCACAAGGGCAGATACAAATCAGGTGACACCACTTTCACTTGCACCACGCACAACGGCCAAGAAGTCCCACTCCAAACCTGGGTGACCGCGTACTGGCCCGACGACTCGATCAAATGGACCGCGCACGCAATCCCCGCCGGCGACGCCCCAAAAGACGGATACACCGTCCACGCCGGCCCAAACGATGAAGTCCCGCCATCGAACGAACCCCAAAGCGGCGGCCTCCGCATCCAAGACTCGGCCGACGCCATCACCGTCTCCACCGGCGCAGTCACGGCCACCTTCCCCAAAGCCGGCCACACGCTCATCTCCCGCCTCGTCAACAGCGCCGGCCGCACCGTCTGCACAAACGGCCACCTCGTCCTGCTCACCCAGTCTGCCATCCCGGACGACGACGACGACGTCCCCGCCTCGCCAATCACCCACCGCAAACTCACCAGCACCATCGCCTCAACCACCACCCTCTCCCACAGCACCGGCCCAATCCGCACCACCATCAAAATAACCGGCCACCATACCCCTCATACCCCTCCCCCCCAGCACCAAGAACCCGCCCACCCCCTCCTCCCCTTCACCCTCCTCATCACCCTCCACGTCCACTCCCCCCTCCTCCGCCTCCACCTCACCCACACCATCTCCCTCGACGACGACAACAACCACAACCACAACCAGGCGGAGGCGGAGGCGGAGGGGAACGGCACCACCATCCGTGGCCTCGCCCTCCGCCTCGCCGCCATCCCGCTCGCCCCGGCCGCGCCTTTCAACCACCACGTCCGCCTCACCACTGCCGCCGGCGCTCCGCTCCTCGCCGAAGCAGCGCAGGGCCTTACGGGGCTCTGGAAGGACCCCGGCGCGGCGGTAAGGGAGGCGCAGGTGCGTGGGCGGGTGGTGGCGGGGCCGGAGACGTGGGAGGGGGAGTGGGGGATGTCGTCGTCGTCGTCGTCGTCGGACGGGAAGGGGTGGCTGCGCTGGGTGCCCGTGTGGCGGGAGTGGCGGGTCTTGCAGGGCGGACCGGACGGCTACGCGGTGGTGCGGAAGCGCACGGGGCGGGGGCGTGGATGGGTCGGCGTGCCCCCGGCAACGGCGAACACGGCGGCCGGGGGCGTGGCGTACGTGGGCGCGGCGGGGCTGGGTGGGGTTGCCGTCGGGCTGCGCTGGTTCCGGGAGAGGTGGCCGACGCGGTTGGATGTCAGGGTCGGCGCCGACGACGGGGAGGTCGCGGCGTGGATGTGGAGCCCCGAGGGCGGTCCGATGGATCTGAGGCCCTGGCGCGGCGGGTTGGGGGAGGATGGGTACGATGAGCAGCTGGAGGCGATGCGGGTGACGTATGAGGACTGGGAGGAGGGCATGGGGAGCGCGCGGGGCGTGGCGCGGACGAGCGAGTTGGGTTTGCTTGTGACGCGGGACACGCCAGGGGAGGGGGAGTTGGCGGCGCTGACGGGGTGTGTGAGGGAGCCGCCCGTGTTGGTGGCGTGGGCGGAGAGGATCAGGGAGACAGGGGCGTTGGGGACGTATTGGTCGCCGGCCGGGGAGGGGCTGGGGCGTGGCGGGTTGCAGGAGGGTTTGGATTCGAAGCTGGACTTTCTGTTCAACTTTTACAAGGGGCAGGTGGAGCAGCGGAAGTGGTACGGCTTTTGGGACCATGGGGATATAATGCATACCTACGATGCGGACCGGCACACCTGGCGATACGACGTGGGCGGTTACGCTTGGGACAACTCCGAGCTCTCCCCCGATCTGTGGCTCTGGTTGTACTTCCTCCGCACCGGCAGAGCGGACGTGTATCGCATGGCTGAGGCACTGACCAGGCATACCGGAGAGGTCGACGTCTATCATCTCGGCAAGTACAAAGGTCTTGGAACGCGGCATGGCGTGCAGCACTGGAGTGACAGCTGCAAGCAGGCTCGCATCTCGAATGCGTTGTACCGACGATATTTCTACTATCTCTCCGGTGGAGACGAGAGGGTCGGGGACTTGATGGAAGAAACGCTGGAGACTGAAAAGACATTCCTCACTTTGGATCCATACCGCAAGGTCAGGAAAGACCGGGACACATACCGGCCTGACCCGACGGCGCTTACGATTTCTCTTGGGACGGACTGGTCAGCGCTTGCCGCAGCATGGTTTATCGAGTGGGAAAGACGTGGTCCGAAGTGGGAGGAAGCCAAAAACAAGCTCCTCACCACGATCAAGGGGATCGGTTCCCTGACAAATGGCTTTGTTACTGGCCAGGTTACTTACAACCTCCTCAAAGGAGAAATCTCCCCACCGGCTGAGGATCCGGAGAACAACGGTGTTGTAAAAATATCCCACCTCTCGGCCATGTTCGGTCTGTTTGAGATTTGTTCCGATATCCTGGATTCACTGGAAGTCGATACGCCTCCGGGATTCAAGAAAGCCTGGTTGGATTATTGCTACTACTTCAACGCTCCGGCTGAAGAGCAGATCGCGCGCTTTGGTGTCAGTTTTGGGAACTTGCAGTTGAGACAGGGCCACTCGCGACTGACCGCATACGCTTCCCGAGAACCTAATGAGCCATCCTTGGCCTCGCGCGCCTGGAACGAGCTCCTCTCCAGTGATGGATATAGGGAGGATGCTCCGTGGGTAACTCAGAAGGTCAATGGTCATGGAATTGAAGAAGCACCATGGATTTCAACCAACATCACTTCTTTATATGGACTGGCAGCAATTCAAAACCTGGCTTTACTAAACGAGAGGAAAGCAGGAAGCTCAGAGGCTGAGCTGTGAAGCTTTCAAAAAATATAGATGTTCTCTGGCTTGGTTGAGTCTCGCGAAGGGTAGTAAATTCCAACCAGCTCTAACGAATAATCCCGAACCGATCGTAAAAGATGCCTACTGAATTTGCGAAAGTGTAGGGATTGGAGTGAAGCCACTCCTCCACTTCTTTGAGACTGGCTCCGGACTGTGTTCCACTACACAACTGCGGAGTCGGATCTGTTTAGCTTTTCAGGATTTCTGCTCATTACCGCTCAATCACCATCACCCCCTCCTAACAACAGCCACCGAACGCAAACGACAGCCGGCCCCAGCACAACAAAAGCCGCACAAACACAACCATCACCCTTCTACAAAGTAACAACCAACTTCTTCGCCGACACACCCCCCTTCAGAACATCAAACGCCTTCTGCAAACTCCCCAACCCCTCCCCCACAACCTCCGGCCTAGGCAAACACTTCATCCTCCCATCCTCCAACGCCCTGGGCAAAAACCTCTCAAACACCGCCGGCCCCACCTCCGTCTTCGCACTCATACTCCCCCACATCCAATTCGCCTCGACCCCCTCGGGCAGCCTCGCCCTCAACTCCTCCGGCAGCATCCTCACACTCGCCACATACTTCCTCCCCTCCGCCCTCACCTTCCCGGCGATCTCAACACACGCCTCGACCGCGCCCCCCACGCTCGCGGCGTCGAAGATACCCGCAAACCGCCTCCCCTCGAACGCGGCCGCAATCTTCCCGACGACCCCTTCGTCGCGGTAGTCGAACGCCCGCGCCGCCCCCAGGCCTTCCGTCGCGTACCCCGCGTTCGCCGCCGACGCCACGCCCCACACCTCGTACCCGGCGGCGCGCGCGAGCTGCACGGCGCAGCTGCCCACGCTGCTCGCCGCGCCCCACACCAGCAGCACTTCTTTCCCTTTCCCCCCCTCCTCCCCCTCCCACTCCGCAGCAGCAGCGGCGTCGACGAACGGCAGCCGCAGCCCCATGTGCGCCTTCTCGAAGAGCCCGGCGGCCGCGGTGCCCGTGGCCAATGGCAGGACGGCGGCGTCGGCGAAGGGCACGTTGGATGGGAGCTTGGTCACGAGGGGCGGCCGCTGCTTCACGTACCGCTGGAAGGCGCCGCCGGATGCCTCCTTGGTGTCGAAGCCCGGCGTGAGGGCGAGCACGCGGTCGCCGACGGCGTAGGCGTGTTGGTCGGGGCCGACGGCGTGGACGGTGCCGGCGGCGTCGGTCTAAGTGGTGGTGTGTCAGTTTTTTTTTTCATCTTTTTTTCTTCTTTCGACGCCCGAGTCCCGCGGTTTACTCCCAGGACCAGAAATAGGAAAGAAGGAAAGAAAAGGAGAGGGGGGGACGGGAGGGGGATGGAAAAAGGAAAGGGAGGGTTACGCCGAGGATCCATGGGTAGGAGAGGGGGTAGAATGCCGTTTCTTGGAGAAACCAGCTGCGTGGAGGAGCGGTGATTAGCTTGGTAAGTTTCGTTTCGCCTTGGGTTCAGCCGTTGGGGTGAGTGAAAATGGGAACGTACTCGACGGGGTTCACGGCCACGGCGCCGACTTTGATGATAATTTCATCGCCGACGGGCTCGGGAAAGGGCGCTTCCTTGACCTCGAGCGGGTATGCTTTCTCCGAAGTGAGCCAGGCGGCTTCGTTCTTGGGCTGAGTAGTAGTAGCCATTCTGAAGATGAGGCTGATGAGGCTGGAATCTGGTGAGTAAGCAGGCGGAAGCGGAGAGACCTGAGAAGCTTGAGATGCTGACCTACGCCTAGCTGACGAGACTTATATATGTGCCTGGAATCCCAATTGCACGCATCAGGCATCTTCGAGATGCGGTGCGACCATCAGCGCCGCAAATCCTCTTCAGCAACTGGTGCCGGACTTAGTGCGGCGTTAAGCTGTCCAGCGTATGGGCTGGTGGTGGTAACGCCGTCAGCTTCATCCCCCGCCCCGCGGCGTAAGCACTAGCCGTTGCTTCTTCACTTCCAAGTCGGAGGACAAGTCTTAGCCCCCATCATAAGTGCAAGGCTACCTTCGAAGCGATATTGGCGCAAACGGTGTTGGATTGTAAAGCCGGAAACTCCTATATCCGTGGACAGTTGTACTGTAGCTCAGTACATCGGGCTTCGGCGCCTATGCACGAGACGGAGCTTCAATTGCACCGGTCTGGAGATTTTGCGGTTCAGGCAGGTACAGATTTAGGCCGTACATGCCATATTCTTTCCCCTTTTCACTGGTCACCGATAGTCAATGCTGTCTGCGGAAGCTGGAAAAAAAACTTAATTCGCGATTGAAGAAGAACACTTCCAACTCAACCCATCCCCTCAAGGACCCTGGGTAACGTCGAACATGGCGCCCAGAATGTCGGGGAAGCTGGTGTTCCTCCACGCACTCCAATCCTTGTTCACCAACCCAAACGTCTCCTCGAAATCCGTCTGGCCGTCGCGGATGTAGTACGTGCCCTGCAGCGCCCAAAACGCCCAATCGGCATCGTTGCCCGTCATGTAGTCGACCAGGCACGTGTAGTACGCAATCTCATCCGCCGACGGCGTGTCCAGGTTCCAGCCGAACTCGCTCAGCCACAGCGGGCCGGTGTAGTCGTTGCCCTCGGCCAGCAGGTAGCCCGTCTTCGACCCCATCTGCGCCTGGTGGTCGGCGCAGTCGCTGTACGACCACGACCACTGGTAGTTGTGGAACTCCCACACGACCTTGTCGGGAAAGGCCGAGCGGTCGAGCGGGTTACCGTACAGGAACGACAGGTCCGTCGCGTACGACGGCCCGCCGACGACGAGCAGCAGGTCGGCGTTGGCGGCGTGGATGGCGTCCAGCCCCTGCCCGACATACTTGTACCAATCCGCGTGGTCGCTGCTGTCCTGGCCGGACCCCGCACGCAGCTCGTTGCGCAGCGACATGCCCACGACGTTGGGGTGCCCGGCCGCGAACTCGGCCATGGCGCCCAGCCCGGCCAGCCACGCCGTCGTGTTGAAGTAGCGGCTGCTCGCGTCGTTGTAGCCCGCCGCCGCGTCCCACCAGCCGTTGCCGTCGTCGCCGCCGCAGCACCACGACGCCCGCGACACGTGGTTGTCCAGCACGACCATGACGCCCGCCGCCGCCAGGTCGTCGATGACGCGCGCGAACGTCGACTGCGTCGTTGCGCTCTCGATCCAGGAGTTCGCGGCGACGACGCCGTCGTACAGCGCCGTAATGTCGGCGGCCGCGATGCTAGCAGACTCGCCAGCCTCAGTGAAAGCGTCCGAGACGGCCTGCGACGGGTTGAGGGCCATGTCGATCGAGTAGGTGAGCCGCACGCAGTTGAAGCCGTTGTCGGCGAGCCAGCCGGCGATGTAGGACGTCGCCTGGTGGTTCAGGCCCTCGGGGATCTTGGTCTCCATGTGCCCCGCCCAGTTGGCGCAGCGGAGCTTCACGCGCGCCCCGCTCGAGTCGACGATCCAGCGGCCTGAGGTGCTGAGGACCTGGGCCGCCGCCTGCGAGGCCAAGAGGCCGAGGCTTCCGAGGTGTTTGAGGCTCGTCCGCATGATGTTGATTTGGCTCTCCGGGTTGCGTTCGGTTGCGGAATGAGGGCCGACTAAGACAGACGGCGGCGGGTCGTTGCGAGCCCTTTATACTGTCCGTGGTGCTGATCATTGGCAAGCTACCTCGTTTCCCTGATAAATGGAGATCCGGACGTTTTGCATGATGGTAGTGTGGAGCCGACGGACCGGAGTCCCGTACGAGCGAAACAAAGGTTGGCGGGGGTCGTAGGGCACCCCTACCAGGGCCGACCGTTTCCCTTCAGGGACTCTAAGCATGGTCCGAACGTGATATTTTTGGTTGTTGCGTAGGACGCCGGATCCACGCGGCCGGGTGATCTGCTTGAGTCGTCTCAGGAACCTCAATGTCCGCGATTGAGCCGATTCCCAGCACGACTCGCTAAAGACACTTTAGGATTCTGCCTTGTCGCGTAGCTTTTTATCCCTCCGGAAGCTTGTGTAGGCGGCGCGCTGCATGCCGTGTGAACGGCTTGGCGATATGTGGAGAAAACATGGTGTGGAGAGATGTCGTTGCCCCACGCTGTTGGACTGCGAGCGGTGGGCTTCTTCTTGGCGGCCTGACAGCTCGTATCTATGCTTTTCCCACAGTCCTTCACATCAAAGCTGCAAGGGTTTGCGGCGTCCAATGCAGAATGATGATATACAGCCATTGCTGTTTCTGGTAACTTGTATCAGTATTGCATTGGCCACAGCATCGAAGCACAATTCAAACAGGAAACAGCAGAGAGAACGTACCGTACCCCCACTACTTGATGACGTCACTCTCCGGTGGGAGAGCGCACGCCTTCCTTTTACTGAATATTGGTGATAGCACCAGGTTACATTGGAGTGGGTTTAGGATGCTACTAAGGTAGCGTGTAATGATCATGCAAGGAATCAGGCTGCAGCCTGCACCGAGAGAAAATCAGGGAAAAGAAGAAAGCTTTGGGTGGCTATTTTGCGGGGTGGTCTGGTGGGGCAGATTGAGAACCGGCGACTGATGCTCCGAAGCCGAAGCCTTTAGCCAAAACCCAGCCAGGCCCGCGGGTTGTCAGCTTTAACGTTTTGATCGTTAACATTCATTTACCTGGTTTTCGTTCGAGTTGCGAAGCAACGGTTCATAAGTTCTCCCTGGAGTACGGAAAGAATGCCCTGGATTCACCTTGTATGAATGCCGGTCCTTATTGCTGCAGCTTTTGTCACCGTGCCGTTACGCATGAGGAACCAAGCAACCAGTCCCGAAAGAAGGACCTGTCGCTGTTGAAATAAGCTGCCAGATTAAGAGTAAGAGTGGCTTCGAGTACACCACCGGTAGAAGGGGGATGGCGAGGCCCGTTATATTCAAGTCTTTGGGCTGGAGAAAACTTCCCATTGACTTTAACAACGGACAAAAGCCCAACTACGGCAGGCCGGACTCTTCATCCACGAAGCTCAGGGCAGAGGTCCACATGCTCCAAACTCGTGTGGATTCTCGTCAGGTGGGTCATTCCGAGCGATGGAAAACACCCTCTTTTCCACCCTTGTCGGCTTTGACTCTGACGCATCGCTTTCTTCACCGGGAAACTCAGGATCCTTGACAGATAGAACGATGGCGTTCATCTTTGAAAGGGCGCACTGCCGATCTTGCCTGCTGGGAGTCACGAAACCATAAAAGAAAGGAGGAAAATTAGTGTGCTAGAATGCGTACTCCGGGTAGTTTGGTGCAGACGTCGGCCGCGTCGTCCAAGACCGCAGATCCTATGGTTTTACTGGAAATCAGGCAGCTCTCAGTCCCTGCTCCTTTCCTTTGGATCTGGGCCTCTTTTCCTTTATTTTCATTTATTTGTCTGAAGCAGTCCGACGACACGATTTTCGTATCGTTTTCCTAGACTGCCTCAAGGATCGTCTTTGAGAATTAACCCCCCGGTCGTATACGCTCGAACCAGTTTTTGCGAAGAGGGATGAGATGACGATGGCAGCAGCGGCGGAGGTGTAGGTGGATGTGGGGCGAAGAAAGAATCTTGTGGGGCTAGTGGAATGGAGTGGCGATTCGAAGAAAGACCCCAGTTTCGAGGATCGAGGCTCGGAAGGATGCATTGAAGGATGGGACGAGGCGCGATCAAGCGCACTTTCCGCGCCGCTTTCTTCGTCCTGGCGCTGTGGTTGTCGTTTTGAGTCTTCGCTAAACTGTTCATCACGGCCGCATTCAGTTCCCAGTCCCAGGTCGGACTTGAGACGATTTGTTTGTGGTTTGGGGAGTGTGCTGCTCATCATGTCGCTGTTGTGCACACCCAAGCTTCAGAAACGCAATGTTTGGTACAAACAGCCACTAGCTGTACGATTCGTCCAGAAATACCTGCTGGGTATGCACTTGACTCAAAAGTGGTGCGAATAATGGATCCGATACGATTACGTAGCTTGGCGTCGGCATTAGAACGGCGGCCTCGGCACTAACTGCATTTTGGACGGCGGGACTGTTGTGGAGATGAGTTGATGCCACATGCATCTCTCCTGCGAGGGCGCTGGACAGTGCTTGCTTTAAGAATCCGTCGTCGGACAAGAAGCAAACAAAGGCACATGGCAAGTGATGAAGGTAGGTTAAGTTGAGGTTCGTTGAGGTTGGCCAAGATGGCGCTAAGATGCGGGCGTCGGGCTCGGGCGTTTAGCAGCAGCACGCAGCGAGGTAGTGCGACGCCAAACCGCACGGCTGACAAGCCAGGAACCACGCCAGCGCCGACTTAGTCCTGGCGAGGCAGTTCACTATCGTAGCCGGCGCCGCATCCGCTTTGCTGAGCGAAGAGGCGTGCGCCAGCGTGGAGCGTTGGCCCGAGGCGCAGCCTGCGTGACGATGCCTGCAATTATAGTGGCGGCATGATGAAATTAGATTGCCTCGACCAAATGTTTCACGCGGCAGCAGCAGCTGAAGGCGGCTGCAAGTGTGACGAGCTAGCGGCGTCATATGGAGTGATGGAGTAGAGGGTCTGCGCGCCAGGGACGTGGTGGACAGATCCGGGCCATGGATCGGCAGCAGATTGATCAAGGCGGGGTTGTCGCAGCTTGAAACAGGAAACAATAGAGGACTGCCCGTTCCCGGCGGGCGTTCCCCCAGCTTGCGCGGCAGAGACGGGGGAGGCCCAAAGAGTGCGGTGAGCGGAGGGTCGGAGGTTGATGGCGAGGCCGGATGCACACAGAGCGCTCAGGGTCGATGATTTGCAGAAACCGATGGAGCTACCGCCACGAGGCCGGGGAAGATGCTGGCAAGGCGCCCACTGGATGCCGTCTGCCACTATTGCCTGCCCACCCGACCCGGCGTTGTTCAGCTCGTTGGAGGCTGCTGTCAGCCGCGGCGTGGGAACATGGATGGCACCCGGCATCGAGAAAATCTCGTCGAAAATTCAAAAGTATCGGTTCCATGCGGCTCTCAGGAACGTGCGCGCGGCAGGGAGAGGAGTGGCCGAGAGCCGGCGGGCGACGAGGGGCGAGCGGGGCTGGGCGCGCGTGGACGGGACGGCATTGGTGGTGGTGATTCCTGAACGGGCGCGGCGAGGGCTATTTTTGGCGGCTCGCGGTCGCATTTGCGGTGGTGCGACGCGGCGGGCGAGTCCTGATTGCCCGAGCTCGCTGGGCTCAAACGCTGGCCTGCCAAAAGCGGCAGGCTCCACCGCGGCCGGGGAAGGCCAGCCAGTGCGCGCCTCCCGCCATCAAGCGAGCGCTGCCAAAACGTCGCCCGCGACTTGACGCCATGCCAGCACACCCGAAGCCATCCTACCGCCAGGCACCACGCCCGCCCGCCCGTGGCGCTGGCCTGCGGATCACTGTGAGCGCGCGCGTGAGGTGGTGATCGCCGGCGCAGCGCGCGTAGAGAAGTCGAGCAGCGCGACTGGGCATTCCACGGGCTGCGACTGGCTGCGCGTTCCTCGCCTCGCAGCGTGCGGGAGGTCTGCTGGCGCGCGTCCCGGGGACCCCTGCTAATAACCCTGCGCAGCGCATGCACACGAGCCGTGTCGATGGTGCCGTGGTAGCAGGCCCGCAGTGCGCATACACGACCGCCAAGATATTGCTGCCGTTAGCCAGGCTCTGCATCCAGCATGGCGGCGGACGAGGGGCCTCTTGCGGCCTGCCGTTTATATCCCAGCACGACGAGCCTGGTCGCCTGCAGCTTAGGGGTCTGCCTGCCTGATTCTTTTACTGTTCGAGAGCCGCCTGGCCGCAAGAGCTCTCTCCCTTCACCTCAGTCCTTCGTTTGCCCGTCCTCCAAGATCGCCGCTAGCCGTCGACGCGCTCGCAGATCTCGCAGCTGATCGTGCACCCGCCGCGGCTGCCTCGCGCTCCACCCACGCGATACGAGACATTCCAGCGCACCAAGACCGCGCTGCAGGTGGCGCCTGCTTTGGCCCTTCGAGAACAAAACCCAGGACCAGCCGCCGCAGCTCCGTCCGGCATACCCGCGCCTCTCTCGTTTTCTTCTTTTCTAGCGCTGTGCGACACGCCCGCCAGACGGGTAGCAAGCGCATCTGCCGTGCTACAATTGAGCGCCCTCGCCCACGTCAGTGCAGCCCTCAACCACCGCCTTTCTTTCCTGCTTCTTCAGTCCCGCGAGCTGCCTCCCTGCTCCAAAAATACGCTGCCCCGTTTCGCATAAACACGCTAACCCCCCGCCTGAAGCAGTCGCCCCTCTGCCAACCCTAATTCTTCGCCGCCTGGATTGCGCCCGCCTACTTTACATGCTCTTTCTTCCCTCCGCTTGACCCACCACCCTGTCACTCGCTTCGACGCTTCCAACCCTCACCCTCGCTTTGTGTCCGTAAACATGTTGTCCGAAGCCTTGGGCCTGGTGGCCCGCGAGGCAAATGAGAATGGCGTCATTGCCATCACCGACCCGTGGCCCGTCAAGGACGTGAGTTGCCTCGCCCGCAGCCGGAATGCCGCCCCGCTGATGTCTCTCCCAGATCGTATACTGCGCCATTGTTGGCGGAGTCATGCTCATGGCCCTTCTCGAATGGTTCCTCTGGGTCGCTGCTTTCCTGTACTGCCTTGTCAAGGTGTACCAGAAGGCTGAGACCACCAGCATCAAGGTTCTGGCCGTCATCATCAGTATCGTCTTCACTTTGCTCAGGTATGTGGCCCCGCTATCCATGTTCCATATCGGCGACTAACCAGATCACTAGATGTATCTTCCTGCCCATCATGGTCGTCACTCTCCCGCTTCCTTCACAGGTCACCCAGACCTTCCCCCAGGTCATGGTCGAATTCTTCCAGTGGTTCGCTTTCTGGTCCTTCGCCGGTCTGCTTACCATTCCTTGGCTATTCTGTGTTTTCCAGCTGGTGACACACTCCATCGGTCGCACAAAGAGGATCAAGCATGTCTTGGACGAGTCTTCCGCTCCCAAGGTCGTCATCATCTTGCCCTGCTACAAGGAAATGCCCGAAGTCCTCATGCGCACCTGCGACTCCCTGGTCGACTGCGAATACCCGCCCTCGTGCCTGCACATCTTCCTCTCTTTCGACGGTGACCAGGAGGACGAGCTTTACCTGAACACTATCGAGAAGCTTGGCGTGCCGCTGACCCTGGACACATACCCCAAGAGCATCGACGTCACCTACCGCAGCTGCCGCATCACCGTCTCCCGGTTCAAGCACGGCGGTAAGCGCCACTGCCAGAAGAGTACCTACAAGCTCATCGACAAGATCTACTCCGAGTACCTCAAGCGCAACGACAACCTCTTCGTGCTGTTCATCGACTCGGACTGCATTCTGGACAAGGTTTGCATCCAGAACTTCATGTACGAAATGGAGCTCAAGCCCGGAAGCAAACAGAACATGTTGGCCATGACTGGCGTCATCACCTCCACTACCGAGAAGAACAGTCTTATTACCATCCTGCAGGACATGGAGTACATCCACGGTCAGCTTTTCGAGCGTTCGGTCGAGTCCGGTTGCGGTGCCGTCACGTGCTTGCCCGGTGCCCTCACCATCCTGCGTTTCTCTGCCTTCCGTAAGATGGCCAAGTACTACTTCGCCGACAAGGCCGAGCAGTGCGAGGATCTCTTTGACTACGGCAAGTGCCACTTGGGCGAGGATCGCTGGCTGACCCACTTGTTCATGATCGGAGCAAAGGAGCGGTACCAGATCCAGATGAACACTGGTGCTTTCTGCAAGACCGAGGCCGTCCAAACGTACAAAAGTCTGCTCAAGCAGCGTCGCCGGTGGTTCCTGGGATTCATCACCAACGAGGTTTGCATGCTTACGGATATCCGCCTGTGGAAACGATACACCATCCTTTGCATTGTTCGCTTCATGCAAAACACCATCCGGACGACGGCCCTGCTTTTCTTCATCATGGTCATCTCCATCATCACCACTTCCCAGAAGATTTCGAACTTGCCCGTCGGTTTCATCGCCGTGTCTCTCGGCCTCAACTGGGTTCTCATGCTCTACTTCGGCGCCATGCTCGGGCGTTACAAGATCATGCTCTATCCGATCATGTTCGTCGTGAACCCCTTCTTCAACTGGTGCTACATGGTTTACGGAATCTTCACTGCTGGACAGCGCACCTGGGGTGGTCCCCGTGCCGACGCCGGATCGGCCGACAGCAGCACTACTCCCCAGGCTGCCATCGAGCATGCCGAAGCGACTGGCGACGATCTCAACGTGGTTCCCGAGACGTTCAAGCCCGCCGTCCAGGTTGCACGCCAGAAGTCGAAGAAGGAGGGGCGTCCGGCCCAGCTTCCGCTCCAGCCGTCGGACCACTTGGAGGGTCGTTTCGCGCCTGCGAACAGGCTTCCAGGAGGTTGGTACGAGCAAGGAAACGATTCTGGTCTCACGCTCCCAGATATGCTTCCTCGCGACCCGAACGCGCCGCGCCTGCCGCTCCACCCTCGCGAATCCTTCGATTCGTTCGTTACGCAGACGTCTGGTGGCAACAACTCGATCTACATGCCTCGCCGTGTCGAATCCGTCATGGACGTCGAGGGCGTCGCGGCCTACCACCTCGCTCAGGCTGCTCAGCGTCCGGCAGGTGGTGCTTTCTATGAGCAGGGTCCTAGCGATGCACAGTATGGGCCCATCAGTCAAGGCAAGCCTGGTTTCCACGAGTCTATTGACTCGCTCGATAGCTCCAACTACGGCTACTACGAGCGCAAAGACCTCCGCGACGTTTCTCCAGTCCGCGACCAGGCTGATCGCCAGCAGCACACGCGCGTCGCCAGTGACAACAGCATGTACTCGTCGCGTTCCAAGTCCCCCGGTCCCGGTTCCTCTCCACTGGCGGCTGAGCTGAAGGAGTACAGCAATGCCGAGGCCAGCAGGGGCCACCCAGCTTTGGCTTCAACCCAGCAGCCCAACGACAACTCGCCTTACTCCAACTCTGCCGCCAGCAGCTCCGCCTCCAGCCTTACAGTGCCCCCGGCCAGCCATCGCCCCACGGCTTCCATCGGCAGCGCCGGCCGCCAGGGCCGCAGCCCGCTCGCGCGCGCCAGCTTCGTCCGCACGAGCGAGCACATCGACCAGGAGTACGAGATGCAGATGCAGCAGCAGCAGGCGTCGTTGATGGACCCGCGCGACCGCAGCCGCAGCCCCGTCGTCTACAGCGTCCCCGACGTCCAGGTGCACCAGCCCACGATGCCTTCCGATGACAACAACACCAACATTCCTCCCACCGCAGCCGAGTCCAGCTCTGCGGGGGCCGAGCAGCAGCAGGGCCACTCTCGCACCGACAGCCGCGACAGCCAGGGCAAGAGGCGAAAGAGGTTGACCAAGCAGCCGCCCAGCAGCCGCAGACACAGCCAGGCCGACTGAACGAGGACCTGAACCTGCTGCACCTCTCTTCCTTTTTTTGTTTTCTCTGTTTTGCGTCTGCATGGAATCGGCGTTTTATCGAATAAAAAGTGGGTCTTTTTTTTATTACGGCTTCGAGGGATCTTTAGTCTTGGCATTGATGTGCATTCGGCTGCTGTTGCACATACACACATACACGGAAGCATGAGCACGGGGGTGGCTGTTTTTTCCCATTTTTTTTTCTTTTCCTTTCTCTACTACTATACATGCATGCATGCTGGGTCCTCTTTTTTTTGGAACTTTGCTTACCTTGGGAGGTCATTAGAGCTGGGCTGGGCTGGGCTGGGCTGGTGGAACAACACGATGGGTTCTTTTTTTGTTTCCTCTCTCCCCGAGTATCATAATATTGGGACAGCAGCACCGGCGGGATTTTGAGTATAGTCCGAGGGATGGAGAGAGAGAATTAGGCGGCTAAGGAGGAAGAAGAAGAGGAAGAAGAAGAAGTACCTATGCCTGATGGAAGAATGGGAGGTATTTAGGTTAATTGGAAACGTATGATATGATCGTCATGATTGCTCTGCTCTGCCGTTTTGTTTTGGGTGATATACACACACCGCCCCGTTTATCCATCCGACGTCGTCGTTGTCGTCGTCGTGCAGCTATGGGTTGTTGTGACTTCGTGACATGTCCGTGTGATTGTTGCCATTGCCGGAATCTGCCCCTGCCTCTGCCCCCCGCCGTCGCCGCCGCCACCGCAGCAGCAGCAGCAGCAGCAGCAGCGGGAAGCAGTGTGGATGTGATGTGTGAAGGTAAGTTGTGGAGGTAGGGGTTGGTGAAGGTGGCGGATCAGAGACAACGGACCGCCCGCGCGCGGGGGGCGGGGGCGGTGGTGGCTACCGAAGGGGGCGGGGCGGGGCGGGGGCGACCTGAGACGAGACGAGACAAGGCGGTAGAGCCACGGAATTTTGCTTGTCCCTCCCCCATCCGTTATGCAAGGGGTGGGTTGTCTCGGGTAGATGTGGTCGGGCGGTATGTCGGACGGCGTGGAGTGGCGTGGCGTGGCGTGGTTGTGTGGCTGGAAGCTTATTTGTTGTTTTGGTCGTGTGCCGGTACGGGGGGAGGGGAGGGGAGGGGCGGTTGTTTGGGTCGAAGGCCGTGGTTGTGGTGGCGGTTCTGCTGCGGGTGGTTGGGAGTGTGGTGGGGATGAGGACGGGATTGGGGTAGAGTAGAATGTACACCTTCCGAGGACAAGGGTGACTTTGCTAATGTGAAGATGTTTAGGTCCCTATTGGCCTTCTGGTGTGTCTTGTGTCTAGGGCTCCGGTTCTACTGCGGAGGTGAAATAGAGCGGGAGAATGGCGGGGTGAGGGATCTATTGACTCGGGCAGCAGGTACAAGGGATTATCAGTAAGAATATATATCGGTCTCGTCGAAAAACCTTCCTGGAATAAGTTTTTGCGGCTTCCGTGTTTCCCTACTTATTTCTTGCTTTCAGTGACATATTTAATGAAGCTTAACAATGTAGTGCTTAATATGGCTGTTTGGGTCTTAGCTGGGAGGTAGATATTCGATCGAACATATCTTTGATGGAAACCGTATCAATCAGTAAAACGTTGGGGGTCGTATTCAAGATTCATGCCAGGAACCTTAAGTCCACCAAATTCGTATTCGGGTACTTGCCGTATACGAAGTAGTACAACAGTTGCTCTCGCCATATACATTGAAAGTCTTCACTGGACTGAGCTAACCTAATCTGGAAGGTATGTGCACCCCCTCTCCCCGCGCTCATCGGCTTGTCGTCCACGTTCTAGAAAGATCCATCTTCCAGTTGTCTTTGCTCATCCCATCGCACGCAAACATACATGGTCCAGCATGAGATGCTTCATGCGAGCACGGACTCGTTCCCGGCGGGTCTCCTGAGGAGTGGGGCATGTGGAGTAGCTTAAGCTGTTCGAGTCTATAACATCGATGATCGAGTCCACTGCGCCGCATGGTGAACCGCAGCGTCGGACGCCCATCTGCAGCAACTGTGCCTCCCACGTTTACGCACGCGCACAAAAAGCTTTCGCGGCCCGCCCCGCCCCTGCCACGTTTCACTCCAACCGTCTCACCTCCCCCTTTCTTCTCCCTCGCGATCAGCAGCGCTTGCGTCTGAGGGAATCCTCGCGCGTGCTTCTCCGGCCGCAATGACGTCTTCCGATCAGGTCGTCCACACTCCCGGTGTCCAAGAGATCGAGGTCGATACCAGTGTAAGCGCCGGATGCCTTCGCATGCAAAAAAAATCTCGGCATCTGACGACCCCACCAGTTCGAAAACGATTCCGCCGTCGGCAGTCTTGAAGATCAGCTGTAACTGACCCCTTCCCTAGCCATCCATCAGTTGCAATGATTGGGAAGGGTGCTGAGACAATGTTGCAGTTCCCGGTACTCACAGTCACTGACGTCGAGTGTTACCGCCTACCCCGTTGAGCATGGCCGCCGCTACCATGCGTACAAGGATGGCTCGTACATCATGCCCAACGATGAGGTTCGTGGTCCTATGCTTTGCAGCAGGAATTCCAACTAATGCATCCTCGCAGAACGAGGCAGACCGCCTCGACCTGCTGCACCATATGCTGATGATCTTGTTTGACGGGAAGCGGATTCACTCTCCGGTTAAGAGGGAGAACCTGAAACGTATCCTTGATGCTGGTACCGGAACGGTAAGAATTTCTTTTAGTTGCAAAGCTGGCAGAGGGAAGGGAAGAAAAAGGGAACATAGTGTAAAATGAAAGCTGACTCGTCACCAGGGTATTTGGGCAATCGATGTTGGTAGGTAAATTGATGTAGCTTCTTTTCCAATTGGCTTACATGTATCCAGGCGATGAGTATCCCGAAGCAGAGGTATTCCACCCAACATACCGCTCTAAAGACACGATGGTTAACACAGTGCAGGTTATCGGAAACGATCTCAGCCCCACTCAGCCACAATGGGTGGTACGTATCCACAATCTCCCAAGCAAAAGGACAACCCTAGCGTCTGACATCGAGCCCCCAAAAACGGACAGCCACCCAACGTCAAGTTCGAAGTCGACGACATCGAAGAGCCCTGGACGCACGCCGAACCGTTCGACCTCATCTTCTCGCGCTACATGGACGCCGCCATCACCAACTGGCCCGCGCTGGTGGCCAACATGTACACCCACACCAGGCCGGGAGGCTGGGTCGAGTAAGTCGCCATCCCCATCCCCATCCACATCCACAGCCAAATCCCTCCCTCCCTCCTTTTTCCAATCGCCCGCAAATGTAAACACTCACCATTCCTCCTTTCCCTCGGCACCGCACGCAGACTCCAAGGCTTCGACACGCATTACAAGTCCGACGACGGCAGCTTCCCGGCCGACGCGTACATCAACAAGTTCGTCGCCACGCTCGAAGAGGGCTGCACGAAGCTCGGCAAGGAGGTCTACACGGGGCCGACCTTCGCCGGCTTGCTCAAGGACGCGGGCTTCGTCAACGTGCATGTGCAGAAGTACAAGCTGCCGCTGGGGCCGTGGCCGAAGGATAAGAAGATGGTACGTTTTCATCCCCCCCCCCCCCTCTTCTTATACGTTTGAGTTTTTGAGCTGACTCAAGGGATTGGGGACGGTTAGAAGGAGATTGGCACGGTGAATCTGATGCAGGTCCTGGAGGGCATGGAGGCGTTTTCGTATCGACTATTTACGGGGACGCTGGGCTGGTCGCTCGAGGAGGTGCAGGTGCTCATTGCGAAGACGGTCAAGGAGCTGAAGACGATGAAGTTCCATGCGTACAACGAGTTGTGAGTTTTTTCTCGTCCTGGAAACAACGGTTTGTGTGGTTTTGCTTGCTGACACGCCTGTCGATAGCTACGTCACGTATGCTCAAAAGCCAGAGTAGAGGTATCGTAAGATGGCTGGATACGCGGGAAAGAGGCTTTGACCTGTGCCCGGTATGGAACCGATTCGAATCAAATAATACACCCCCGGAGTAGTTCGGTACTGTCATCAAAGAACGTCACTTCTTTCTTCCTTCACGAGGAATTCCTTGATAGTATGTGGATGGCTGCCAAGTGAAAGGATCAAATAAGTCAGGCCTGTGATGGTAGGCTGGTGCCATCACAAGAAGTTGTGAAGTGACACGGGTGGACAGCCATGGGGTCTTATGGGGTGGTTGGTGCTATACTACAGGAACCAATACAGTGGCCGGTAACTACCAGTGGTCAAAGGAGTGATTAGATGGTGTTCGAAAAAAGATCAAAAAAGAAACCCCACTCGGATTTTTGCATCTGGTCAACAGCCCTATGTACGAGCCCGATCCCTCAGGCTCAGCGCAGGAACCGAAGTATGACGCTGAAGCCAGGATCGAACTCGTCGACTGTCACCAGGTGCTCACTTTATTAATGAGGAAACCTGCCGGATCACAAACCTGTAGGTTTTACAACTGTAAGGTTCCGGTGGCGATGTATAGAGCCGGAGCCTGCCCATCACACTAACCGTCCGATTTGATAGTGAGGAGTTCATCTTCGCGATACATATATTGAGGTTGAGCCCATGGAACAAAAAGTCTATTGCTGGGTATCAAAAGAGCTGGTATGAAGCCTCGGACCGCAACATTGGCCCCGGAAAGAAACTGACAGGCTCGCCAGCGAGCGGAAAGATATTGCTGTGAGTCCGTAGCCTCTTTTAGACGTTCAACTTCCCCTCGTTGCCGGCTGGAATCCAAACCCGACGAAAGCGTCCGCGCCACGCAATCACACACCACCTGCCCGCCGCCTGTCACCCCTCCACCCTCCTCGCAACCCGCACGCCCCTCCACCCCTCCCTCCACACGGGCCTTTCATCCCTCTCGGGATAATCGCAACACGGGCAATACACGGGCAACCACCACCCCGGCCACGCCTCCTCCTTAACCCACGCCCACTCGTCCGCCCAAAACTTCTCATCGCCCCACGCATCCCGGACCCCGCCCTTCCCCGCCCACGCCCTCACATCCCTTCTCACCCGCGCCATCTCCGCGTCCTCCACCGCATCCCTCCCCACGCGGATCCAACACTCCGCACACACGCCCCCGGCACCGCCCGCGCCCCTCCGCCCGGCGCCCCAGCCCGCATCAAACGCCGTCGCGCACCCGCGACACACCTGCGCTCCACCGTCCACGCGGACCTCCCTCGCCCGCGTCATCCGCGCCGCATGCGCATTCGGCACCAACGCCCTGCCCCTCCCCGGCGGACCCGGACCGAGTAGGTAGCCCTGACACGTCTTGCAGGCGCGCCACTCCGCCGCCGAAGAAGGCGAAGACGGAGAAGAAGGAGAGCGAGAAGAACGCGCTTTCGTCTTCGCGCCGTCGGCGAAGCGCTGCGCCGGGAGCAGGCGCGCGCAGTGCACGCAGGCGAGGCGGTTGCGGCGGCGCGCCCACAGGCTGTGCTCTGCGGCGAGGAGGACGCGCCAGTCGGCTGGGGGTTGGGGCGGGATGAGGGTGCGGAAGTAGCGGTTTGTGGCGCGGAGGTGGGACTGGTCGGGAAAGCGGTTGGCGGCGGCGAGGTGGTGCAGGATTTGGTGGTGGAGTTCGGGGGGGAGGCGGAGGAGGGGTGGGGTTTTTTGGGGTTGAGGCTGTGGTGAGGTTTGTTGTTGTTGTTGATCTTGTTGACGTTGGCGGTGGTGTTGTTGTTGTGAAGTTGTGGAGGCCGCTTTTTGTGGACCCATGGCGGCCATTTCGGTGGGAGGGATCGGTGGTGTTTTGGTGGTTGGGCTGACCGGCGGGAGGAGAGAGAGCTGGTGGCGGACTTGGAGATTTTGGGGTCTGTGGGAGGTTTTTGTACGTATAGCGTGGGGTGCTGCTGCGCCACTTTGACGGTGACGGTTGATGGTGGTCCTGGTGTTGCGGTGACACAGCCTCGCCGCCGGGCGGTGTTCTCCACGTCATGGTTGGGGGCCGTTTCGAGCATCCACGGAAAGACAACTGACTGATGGGCATGCAATTGAGTTTCATACATGTTGTTTCGATATTCGCATTTGCTAGTTCTCAGTACCTCAATTGTCATTTTCAACAATTCAGTCAAGGCCGACGAGTAAGCAGCCTGGTTTTTGTTCTGGATATCTACCAGAGCATTGACCCGCAGGCTATCTTTAGCGCGAATCCTTCTCCGAAAGTACCTATTCTTGCGACGCAAACAAGCGAAAACGACACCCTATAAATCGCAGTCACTTAAAGGTGATGATTGCATCAATTTCGCGTTCCTCAATTCATCTCATTATCACTGAGGTTGAATATCTTAATGCCAAAGTAATACACATATATCAGCTCGTAAAATTAAAAACAACAGCAATCTTTATAAACATTGGCCTCCCTTGATTGACTTGGAAAGTTGGTTCATGTCGAATGCCACAAGAGAAATTCCGCTTTGGAGAGGGGAGTGAGTGGGACTTTGGTTGTTAAACCGACCAGAGCTTGAAGGCAGATGGAATCATGCACTCATCTCAACGAGTGAGATCCTTGAGACTATTTTCGACACAAGTTTAGTCATGTGGCATGCTGTGTCCTGAAAATTCTTCAACAAACCTTGCTTGTGCGTCTGGGACAAGTCAAGAAGAGTGCTTGTTCATGCCAATTCAAGACACGACACGTACAGCATAGAAGTTGTGCGACCTAGCCAAGCTGCATCCTTGGGGAGAAGATACTGAGAAGCGAGCGCGCTGCAACGCTAGGGCAAAGTGCTACCCTATTGATCCGGCCGACAGGAGCATGCGGGAGTCGCCAAAAGCATGCGTAACACTTCAGCTGGTGCAAGCAGCAGGGAATCGGTATGCAGCGTTGTTGCACAGTTGCGTGTGGCTGCATGCATGTGACCGTTTGGAGACTGCAGGCGCGCGGTAAGCAAGGCTGAAGCTGATGCCTGCCCTCCCAAAAGCGGGCGCACATCGGCTGCTAGAGGACCTATAAAGAGAGGATACTGCGTCATTTTATCGATTCCATAGCAAACCCATCTCTCCCCAGCTTTCGCAACAAAAAGTAAGAAAGGGAAAGAAAGCTTACTCCAGATTCAACGGTGGGCTAAGCGATGCTCGACCATGCTCGTCTCCTTTGGTTGCTCAGAGACGATTGCGATGATGCAGTCAGAGAACGGTTCCTTAAGCCAAGGGAATGCGAGTCCATTGAGCTTTGGCAGCTCGACTCTGGCGAGGTCGTCGACGATGTAAACAGCCATGGGCCAACCGAAGTGGAAACTTGGATCAAAAATTCGGTGACAAATTATCGCCCCTTTTGAGGTCTGAATTTTGGCGCTGACACATACGTGTGATAGAGTGCTCCTGACAATGCAATTGGAGGACTGCGTCTTCTGTAAGTGAAAACACAGGAGCAAACTCTTTCGAACACTTGACTAACTTCTGCGCGGAATCTTCGACTACCCGATCAACGATCAGCCCGATAGTATTCCATTTAACCTAGCCGGTCTCAAAGCGTTTATCGAGGTATTTAATATACCACTTGAATTCATGGATAAGGTTGTGGAAATACATCATGGGATGTTCAGGTGGCGCGAAGACACCACAAGGTTTTGTAAGTGATTTCTTCTGACATTCAAAGTTGTGTTATTGAAGGAAAGCAACATTAGGTTGGATCGTAAAATACATCTTTGGGAACGCTGTCATCTCGTATTTGCCGGACGAAAATCTTATGGTAGGTCTGGTGATGGAATCTCTGGGCAGGAGCAGCACCTTGATACGCAATATCCAGGCTGCGCGAGCTTATTTCTGCCACCCGATGCTGGTCCCGACTTTGCTCTTAACGGAGTGTATCAATCATGCCTATCTCACGACAATGGTGGAGGGCGCTTTGATAGCTGAGGTTGATACCCTCGAGAAAAATGTTGGCTTGCGAGAAGGGTTTCGGGAAAATGACGAGTTCCTAGAAAGATCCGAGGAGGCTCTCAGAGTAGGAACCGATCTAAGAGCGCGTACTACCAGCTTGTTGGCGAGAGTCGCCGATTTACACCGCCTGTCAGAGAGCATACTCAAGGCTACTCGATGCATGGACGATATAGTCGGATCCATGGACGCTGGATCTCTCAGTGTTGGTCCTGCCGGGTCTACCCGTCGACTCGAACTTGCGCGCTGCGCAAGAGCCATTGAAGATCGCGTGGAAGGCTTGGTTACAACTACAGAAAGTCTAACGACGCATCTCGAAAATCTACAGGAGAGATCGGCTTTGCAAATGACCGCCGTGAGTAAACGAGGCAGGCATAGTAGTGATGTTTGGCTGACCCTAGCCGATACAGCTCTACACTCTTTTCGCCCAGAGGGATAGCCGCGCAAATATCGAATTGGCGAAGGTCAACACCCAAATAGCGAAGGACTCCGCAAGACTTGCCAGCGCGGCAAAACGCGATAGCTCATCCATGAAGACCATCGCTATCTTGACTACCGTGTTCCTTCCTGGCACATTTGTATCAGTAAGTTCAATTGGTCCAACAATCACGGACGTCGCTGACCAAGATTTCAGGCACTCTTCAGCACGCCGATGGTGGAGTCCAATCCGTCCAATTTCTGGGTGTACTGGGCCATCACCATACCACTGACAGCGTTGGTAATAGGCATCTGGGCGGCATGGATGTTCTGGTCAAACAGAAGGAACAAGGTCCGGGACGAAGAAGCAGCAGACGCAGTGGGATCCGACGAGAGCAAGCAGAAAGGAGCCAAATCAGAGAAGAACGACTAGGGGACAATTTCCTATTTACAATCATGGAAAGAGTCTACATCTCATACCCGTATCCAACAGACATGACGTCCCAAAGAGAGAAACAATTCTTCAACCTCTATCGTCTATTCCCAACCCTCACTCACCCCATCTACAACTTCCTCAACTTCCTCCTCATCTCCCCCTGCGCCTCCGTATCCACACCAATCGTAATATACCCAACCATGCCCTTCGTCACATCGTTTCCATCAAGCGGCACGATATCCAGCACGGGATCGAAGCCGTTCTTGGTCTCGTCGGCGTAGATGTCGTCGACGGCGTTGGTGGTGCGGTTGATGGCCGTGTGGCCGACGTAGGGCTCTTGGGCGACGATCTGCTGCGTCAGGTCCTCGGCGGTGAAGATCTGGCCGGTCGACACCGTGTCGGACGAGGCAATGGTGCCGTTGGCGCGGACCACCCAGTTGTCGTGCACCTGCACGTGGATGTGCACCGTGCGCTCGACGTAGAAGCCGGGGAAGATAGTCTTGAATTCGGTGATGCCGTTGGCGTCGGTGGGCCACTGTGTGTGAGGTGTTAGCGTTTGGGACAAGGGAAAGGGAGATGGGAAGGGGAAGGGAGTCGTACCATTCCGCGCAGGAACGTCGTGTCGTCGGTGTGCAGGTCGTCGCCGATGGTGGCGTTGAGCTGGTCGAGCAGCGTCTCGAACGGCGTGTCCGGGCTGAGGCCGGTGAAGGACGAGTAGCTGCCGGTGGCGTTGCAGTGCCAGATGTCGACGAGCACGTTGGGCAGCGGCTCGCACGAGTTGACGTCCATGACGCCGATGTCGAGGTACAGCGGCACGCCCGCCTGGCCCTCGACCATGTCCTGCCGGAGCGTCTGCGAGCGCGGCCAGATGTACGGCCCGCCCGTCACCTCCTCGGTCAGGATGCACGTGTTGTTCTGCAGCACGTCGTAGTACGGCGCCTCGGTGTTGATGCTGTACGTCGTGTTGGCGGCCGAGCGTGAGACCAGGTCGCGCTTCGAGTTGCGCTTGGCCCAGCGCTTGCGGTTCATGGACGCCGCGGCGCCCTCGCAGCGCTTCGACAGGTGCGAGCGGCGCGTGAGCTCGGCGTGGGAAAGATCGTTGTGGTGGGGGTGGGCCACGACTCCGGATAGGAGAGAAGCCCCGAGGGCGAGGAGAACGGCGGGCTGCATGTTTGCTGCTCAATGGGCCAAACGAACGGCTAGAAAGAGAAAGAGTGAATGCTGAGCGATGGAGGAGAAGTTGGGGTCAAGTGTTGTGGCAGCGGTTTATAAGGAAAGCTCGCGGAGAGGACTTCTTCCCCAAGCTCCACCTTCTGGCCGCAGCGGAGGCAATGCTGCGGCCCCAACTCGTAGGCATTGCGTGTATCCGTTCTCCAGTGTCTGGCACCCAATCAGCGCGAGGATGATTGGAAACGTCCACGCGTAACTAAGAAACAGTGCCGAACATCCTGCCTGAAGGCGCCTAAGGCGAGCTCAAGGTGCTCAGTGCACCTATACTAGGTGATATGGGTTTGGATGCGCAGCAGCGATTATGCTTACCGCTATCGGAGATCTGGGGGCGCCAATTGGTGTCTCAAGTGCCGAGCCCCACTAAGGCTTACGACTGTTTACTGTTTCTGAGCCTGCATTGTTTGCTTGCCTGCCATTGCGGGATTCAGCCAAGAAACAGCCAAGACTTTGTGCGGCCCGAGATCCGATTGCTTCTTGTAGAGGCATCGAGTGTGGCTAGACGCGCATACTGGGAGGCTGTGACGAGGCTCGGGGAAAGGTGACGAGCTACGGGGAAAGGTGACGAGCTTCGGGGAAAGATGACGAGTTTCGGAGAAAGGTGTCGGCACAGCATTCCAGGGGCCGTGGGTGTAGAACATTACTTGATTCTAATAGACGTTTCTATTCTGTATTCTTCGCATGTTTTTCCAGCGCAGAGTCGACTGTCCCGTCAGGTAGGTTCAGGAGAGCCGCAAGCCTTCTGAAACGGAGTTTCGTAGACCACGGGCACATTTTGACTCGTCGGGATTGTCTGCCTTGCGACCTGCCCTATACATCGTTGCCGTTACGCGTCTCCTTATGCTGTAACAGGGAATCGGGTCGGTGATCTTCTTGTTCGGTGTTTCCGAGATCCGGCCGGATGTGCTAATGGCCCAGACACTATTGGTCGACTCCGAAACTCAGGCTACCTTTTTAGGCCGAGGTCAAGTAACACCGAGAGGAATCTCCAGAGAACAATAGGTATAGGAGTTCTTTGAATCTTCCCTGTCTCGCTAAACTTTAACCCGCACCAACGTCATTGGATCTGGCACTGACGTATGCCACGAACGAGCCTGGACGTGCATGTTCGGCAACCAGTGCAAATTGGCAGAAGGCACTTCATCAGGCAGTCAAAGGCGGCCACAAAGCTGCGGTAAGTTGCGAGCACCGAGGCCTCCAGCGCTATATTCTCAGAGCCACCGAAGCCAATGCCGCTGATACCTGAGGATCCCTTGGGAGGTACTGAGCAGCAATGCGCAAGAGCTTCCTCGCCTGTTCTGTTTCGTCTAGAGACCTGCAAGCGAGGCCTGTCCGATAATAGATCTTGCCCATCTCGTTGGCCGCAGCGAAGCCCAGCATCGGCTCGTCGTCGTCGTCATTCTCGATGCCCATGCCCTCGCGCATGAGCTGGATGCTACGCATTCCCCAGAACTTGGCCATGTGGTAATCCTCAAGCTTCAAGTAGGCCAGAGTGGTGTTCGCCACGAGCTTGACCCGCAGAGTGAGGCGTACCAGCTGGCCGTACTGCTCCGCATATTGGCCCGAGTGCACGTGTACCTCGAAGAAGGCGTTGCCCCAGATGGACCGCCTCTTGCCAGACACGACAATGTGCATGGCCAGGAACGCCTCTTCGTACAGCCGCAGCGCCTCGCGAAACTGGTTCTTCTGAAGAGCAGTGTTTCCCTCGTCCTTGAGTCGCGTCGCTTCCTCCAAGCACTCCGCCGCAGTCTTGTAGGGCACGGCCTGGACATCGCGCAGTTCCTTCTCTATCGACTCGTCGCCCTGGCCCTCTATGCGCAACTCGTGCAGGCCCTTGATTTCCCCGAAAGGTTCTAGCATCTTGCGCTTCAGCGATTGCGGTATTGTCTTGTCGGAGGCATTCGGCGCGAAAGGTTCTTGCAGTGTCAGGGTGAGGCGCAGGTGGGCGTTGAGGCCGGGATGGCTCAAGTCCGAGTAGTACCACATCCTGCAGAAGGAAGGCAGGTGGTCGACTAGGATGACCAGGTGGTGGGTGTTCCCCTCGCCGAAGACGTATTGGTATGCCTCAATGTAGACGCGGAGGTGGACGGCGGAGAAGCCGGCGGCGGCGGGACCGGATGCGATGATGGGCACGCGGCCTTCGTCGGAGATGTGCTGCTTCGCCTCGGGCCATGGCGTCTCGATGCGCGCGAAAACATTTAGGCGGTGGAAGACCTGGCTGGCTTCGTCGTGGATCTGGCGGTTGACGCGCAGGAGTCGCAGGTCGTACTTGTAGTCGACGTAGTCGTCATCGCGCTCGACGCAAAAGTTGTGCGGGGCGAGCAGAGAAGCATACACCTCATCGCGGAGCTCGCGCGGGAGGCGGAAGAAAGGAGAGACGATGGAACCTGCGTCCGACGCCGACATGGCTTCGCTCGCGGCGTGAATGAGTGCTGAGACGACGGCAAAGCGGAGGGTCAGCAACGAAGGCTGCAGCTATGATGCTTATCGCCGATAAGATCGGCCACGTCTTTTCTCTCGTGCCTTCCTTTTGCGACGGCCTGCGACTCACGAACATCGACTTTCCTTTGAGACCGAAAGCTCGAACAATCAGCGGATATGGCGCGACAACCATGGATTTACATAGGAGGACAGGGGTTCGTCACGGTCCCGGCAGCGCTCTGTGTCTATCTTGACCACACTACGCTCTACGCAGGCCACGGACAAGCTCCCAAATCACTCATCCGTCCTGGCTGATAGCTACTTACCACTTCTAGCTCGCTTGCATTCTGCGCGGTTGATCGAGAATTTACCTGGGCCTTTACGGCGCAATGCCTTTTTTCGTATGCGGCACAGCCAGCTACCCACCGAACGTAGGATACCTTCTAAATTCGACAGTACACCATCCGAGCACAGCACTGAAAAAACCAAGGACCGGAAAGACAGGCAACACGAATGGCTTCAACTGCCATCCAATCTCCGCCAACCGGGCATGCCGCCCATCAAACATTGACCTCAATCGAAGTCGACAGTGAAGTCGCCAACACAGCCGACGCCTCGTCTCGACATCCTTGAGTTCAAGCATTCGAGACCACTCGTTCGAATTCGTAAGGCGCCATCACCGCTACCATGTCGACCTCGGCACGGCACGGGCATCTGGTGTGTTGAGAGTGAATTACTTTCTACCTTATTGCCAAACCATTCTCATGTGACATCGCAGGGCGTCGACCTCAGCCCAAAATCCCGCCGTCCCGTGAGGTCCCACCAAACGTCAAATTCCCGGTCGACGGCGGCGCCGAAAGCCCCTGGGTATGTATTCCCCAACCGACCACTTCGACCTCGACCTCGTCCACGCGCTGCCCACACCGTCCGCGGGGGGGGGGGGGGGGGGGGGGGGGGGGGGGGGGCCTTCAGGAACCTACCACCTCGGCACGCTCACAAGCAAGCGCACAGGCAAACCCTCCTTCCCTCCCTCCATCCCTCCCTTCCCTTCCATCCTCCCAACAACAAGCCCAAGTCTCCCAGCCAAACCCGGGCGGGGGCCGGGGCAGACAAAACAGACACCTCCGACCCGACCCGGCGGCTGGGTCTCGCGAGCTGTTGCACGAGACGAACCACTCCACGCCTCGCAGCGACGACACGACGGAGCGTTCCTCCCTGCCGGCCACCTCACCTACCAATTTCGGCAAGATGGATGCTGGAGAGCACGTCAGCGACGCGACGCGCCTCGCCTCGCCGCCATTGTCGATCAAACTGGGCGGTGGTAGCGTTGCACGGGGCGTCAAAGTCGCAGCTGCGTGAAAAAGCCGAAGGGTTCGCGGACGTCTGGAGTGCCCTTCGGGCGGGGCGGGCGTGGCCGAAGGAGTCGAGGTGCTGAAGAGAGGTGGGCGCGTTACTGCCAGGTCATCGCTCATGGAACGGGCCTGCAAGCGATTGCGTTGCGCGATGGGTTGTTGGGGGTGGAGCACCGAGGGGATCGGTCGAGTTGTTTCTGGCGTGGACCTGATGGACTTACGACCTGGCTATCTCATGCGTGGTACCAGGTTCTACATGTGATTTCAGCCCAGCAAGCCGGAATCATGATGACGGGATCTGGTAAGTAGGGAGGTTTGGTTGAGACACGTCATGGACACACCATCACTGTTTTGGGTTGGAAAACGTAGTCAGAAGATGCGCTGATTTTTTGGTTCTAGTGATGATGCAAAAAGTCGTACGTATGGAAATCGCTGACTCTAGGTAGGTAGTCCCGAAGAAAAAAGAAACCATGTGAACACCGATGATGCCGCCCAGTCATGCATACATGAAAAACGCCGCCGTCATGAGGTCTATACGCTGGAAAAGCAGACATGAAGAAGTAGAAGAAGAAGAGACAACACAAGGAAAAAGTAGTAAAGAGAGAGAGAGAGAGGGAGAGGTATACAAGTGAGGAGAGAAGCAACTGAAGTGAGCGACCAAGAGAGATGGAAAGAAAGAAGAGCCACGAATCAAACAAGCTCGATCGTACTCGACGCCCTCCCCTCCGACACCACTCCCACACTAATCCTACCCATCCCAATCCCATCGTCATAATCATCATAGTCGTCATCAACGTCATAACCACCCACCTCCCTCACCCTGACCGTCGTCGTCCCCGCACTCGGCCTCCGGCTCGCCACCGCCAGCAACTCCTCCCTGCTCCTAGCCTTCTCCATCCGCGCCGCGACGAGGAAGCCATCCAGGCCGGCATCCCCCGTCAGCCCGGTGAAGCCAGCAAACTCGACCAGATCGCTAAGGGCATCGTCGTCATCGTCATCGTCATCGTCGTAGATGGCCACGCCATCGGCAGTAGTGACAGCAACGCCCACGCTCTCAACACGCTTGTCGCCGACCACCGGCGCCAACTCCACAGCGCTCTTGTTGCTGCGGTTGTGGTCGTCGCGCCGCTGCCACAGCGTCGGCACCGCCACGCCCGCCGCCGCGACCATCGTCACCGACCCCGCGACCAGCGGCAGCGGGAACATGATGGCCGTCGGTGAGGCGGGCGGCGGCGAGAGCACCATCATCAGCGTGTTGCAGGGGTCGTCGTCGCCCGCTTTGGTGAGCAGGGCGGGGCGCGGCAGGTGGGAGGCGAGCAGCGTGTAGAGGGGGCCGAGGGCGGGGCCGCAGGCGCAGATGATGGCGGTGCTGAGGTCGAGGGCGGTCCAGCGGATGGTGGAGGGGGTGGCGGTGATGAATTGGTGGGGGGTAGCAGAGGAGATGGTTGTGAGGGCGTGCAGGCGGATGGAGGAGGGGATGGTGGGACTGTGGTTTTGGTCGTTAGAAAGCTGAAGAGACGGAAGTGGTGGTGATGGTGGAGCTTACATTAAACCGAGGGCGAAGACGGCGGTGAGGATGCGCTTGCGGCGCGCGGCCAGGCGCAGGTTGGCGATGACGCGCAGCGGCAGCAGGGTGATGAGGACGTCCAGGGCGATGTTGATGCCGCAGTTGATGTAGAGGAGGGGGAAAGGCGCCACGCAGCTGCCGTATAAGCTGCTGCCGTCATCCGCGGGCGGCAGGTGGCAGGCAATGAGGGCCGTCACGGTCCGCCAGATGCAGAAGAGAGCGACGAACGAAAGGAGCGTCAGGCAGGCGGTGCGCACGCGCGGGATGGCGAAGACGCGCAGCATCTGCAGCAGCGCCGACGCCTTGACCAGGCAGAGACCGACGTAGTAGGGGAACAGCACCGCCCACGTCATGGCGGCGTTGATGGCGCGGTATTCCGGCGGGATGGAGGCGAGCTGCTCGCCCAGTCCGTAGGGAACTTCTGCGTGGGGCGTCAGCAACGGATCGCGGATCGGGGGGATTGATCGGGTGACATACGGAAAGACCAGATGAGAGAGATGGTGAGAGAGCATAGTAGAGCCAGGAGGATGGTGCAATCATCCCACCCGAGACTCCTTGCGAGAAAGGCACGCGTGCAGATGCGCAGAGTCACTGTCGCTAATGCCAATGTCGAAGAAATCCATATCACGGGTAGAGTGGTCGCTGAACCAGCCGTTGCCATCCTCGTGGTGAGCCCTCAGCCAGTAACGGATGGTCGTCACGCGCGACGAGAGCTTCGAGAGGAAGCGGGCCATGGAGAGTTGTGGTGGTTTGATGTGTTGTTGCGTCGTTGGTACCCTCGAGAGAAGGGAGGCAAGGTATCAAATGGTGAAGTTGTGCTTGTGGAATCGAAGCTGTCGATGATGCAGTGGGAGACCCTGGTGATCAAGGCTGTCTATATAATCCTGAGAGCTGCGTGGACCAGGGACGGGCTTCTCTGCTAGCTTGCCTCCGGAGACGGGCCTATGTGGATGGGTGGAGGCTCGCCAGCCTCTCCGTCGCGCCGGCAGGATTGGGCGTCAATCGTGGGTTGCATGGCTGGGCCCGGCACGGCAGAGAGCAGGGACAAGTGCGACGCTTGGACGGGAGGTACCAACGGGGAGACCCTTAACGGCTCCGCATGTCGATACCTTGCTCGGTTGGGCCAAGTGGGCAGCCGGTGCCGATTCAGGGTCAGCTCGAGTCTTGGGCACGAAGCCGCGTAGTCGGGCCTTCGCAGGCCATGTCGTGCTGCACGTCTTGCCCAAACAGGTAATCGACCAGACCAAAGGGGCAGCGTTCGTAGATCATCCGGCCTTCCACCCGCAAATCCAGTCCAGGCGCGATCGCCAGCCGAGCCCATCTCGCAGCTCCCGACAGCTCGTCTGCGGAGCGGGGAAGGATTCGATGCTAGCCGCTGCTCGCTGGCCGAGCGTCGCAGATGCGCCCATCCACTGCCATCCGCGAATCTCCTGGAGCGGGGTTGGGTGTCAACGGACATGCAGCTGCAGCCCGCTATCGTCACGCACATGGGAGATAGATCTAGCGCACTAGGTACTCTCAGCTCTCAGGCACCGCACACCGCGTGGCAAACACCCTCTTCCCACGGGAGCAGCCCAGCACTGCGCCATGGGAGCAAACACCCAGCATTGCAGCCTCGCTCGCAGCTGAGCGCTAACCGCGGCGATTGCTGGCAGGCGAAGGGTCAGCGCACCCAAGCTACTGTTTCGAGCCCCCACCATTCCGTCTTCCCCCCGGAAGTCAGGGACCTAAACGACGCCCGTCAGCCACGGCCCAGGATGCAGGCGAATAGGCGAGCATTCCGCAAGCCTCCCGCTACTCGCTAGCAGCATCCAGTCCCGAAAACTCCTCTTCCCTCCTTCCCCTCCCCCTGCAGCTGGGCTTCACTTGCACTCCCCTCGCCGTCGCCGAGTGGCACACGATCGCTCGCTATCGTCAGTCGTGCTCCACTTCTTCAGCAATGACCTTTTTTCGAGTCTTCCATCTCCAACACCACCACCACCACTGCTGCTCGCGTGAAGCCCACCGGACCGACCTCCGCTGATCGGCTGTGGGTCTCGCAAGCATTGGCCACGACGAACGAAGACCCTTCGCCTTCAAAAGCAAAAACACCCAACAAATTCGTCGGCGTGCCCGTCAGTCAAGCAACACTGACCCAAAAAACTCCGTCGGCCCCGCAAGCCCAGCTCGCCTCGCCGCGCGCTGGCTGGGTGGGTGGGCCGGCCGGCCGGCCGGCGAATTCCCCTCTTCATGCATAAGCACAAAAGTCTTGTCAGGCAAAAAAGCAAAACCAACACCCATGGAACAGCGGAACCGGTGGTGTGCCACCCTTTCCCCTCCTCCCTCCTCCTCCTCTTCTTCTGCTTCGTCTTCTTTGGTAACATCCTTCCCGCGTCCGGCATTAGCGGGCTTCTAGCGGGCTTCTATCCCCTCATTCTCGCCCAAAAGTAAGCTTCTAGCCACCCACTCTTTGCTCGAACCACTACAACCCATCCACGCGAGAACTTCGCTTCCCAGAAACCGAGAAAATAAGCAAAGACTGGGACGGCCACGAGGCGAGGCGCCGCCGCCGCCGCCGCCGCCGCCCAACCCCTCAACCCCTTCCAATTACACGCGCTCATTTCGGGCCGCTGCCGCTTGGGGTTGACACATGGAAGCTTTTCACGTCTTCCACGCGATGGTAGTGCTGACGCTTTACGGACGGGCGGTTCGAGTTTTGCTTCTTTCTGCGCAGCCTCCCACACCTCCCCTCCAGCACGCGACGGACGGCAAGAAGCGGGCAGCTGCCGTGACGGACGGATGATATTGGTACGCACCGCGCGCACATGGCAGAGAAGCCGGTGCCATGCCATGCCATGCAGTAGTTAGCACTTGCGTGCGCGTGCATGACGGGAAACGTCCTCCCCCCCTCCCATCTCATGCATGGAACATTCCATGCTAAGACGAAAAGAAAAAAACGTGCAGTTACGCATACACACACGTCTACTATACTCGCAGGCACACGTTATCGCGTTTGTGTCTCGCGCATCTGTCCGGAAGGAATGTGGCATTTGGCTGGATGGCTGGCGAGAAGGATTCATTGCCTCGCCTCGCCTCCACAAAGGGTCGACGGATGTGCATATCACCATCCCAAACGGTGTATGCGCGCGCGAGAGACGAGAGAGAAATGGTTTGGGTCTGAGGAGAGTACGTAGCAAAGTGAGGGGAAATTGCCGCAACCACGCGCGCATCCTCCTCCCCTCTTCCTCTTCCTCGTCTCCGTTTCTGCTGCAACTCTGCAGCGAGCGTAAGCGGAAAATAGAACGATCGACGCTCTTGGTGCGGCTGTAGTGAGTAAGAGCGAAAAAGCGGGGGCACAGCAGTACGGATTAGCAGCAGGAAGCCCAGGCTAGTCGATGGGAAGCAAAAATAAGCGCAGATCACCCAAACAAAAAACACACGGGAACATGCGCATGTGCGTGTGCGCACGAGGCGAGCACGCGTCGCATCGTGCCATGGTGTGGGTGCGCACATGGCATGCCCGTCTCCAGTACAATGGAGGTGGTGGTGGCGAAAGAGCTGAAGATCATGAGATCCAACAACCACAAACCACTCACGAACCACTCTACCCTCTCTTCATCTACTTTGTCCCCTTTCTAGCCGCCCCCGCCGCCTGCCGTCCATAGGTAAATGGCTGCCCAGGGAAAAACGGAAGGCGACGGCGGCCGCGCCGGCCGGGGGTGTTCCGCGTTAGTGCGTTGGGTGCTTAAGCGGTGGCTGAGAGGCTTGTGGCTGTGAGGCTGAGGGGAGGGTGGAAAGTGGAGGAGAGGAGGAGGAGGAGGAAGGGTAGCAGAGCTAAGCAGAAGCAGCAGCATCACGCAGAAAGCACGCAAGCACGCAAGAATCAGCAGCATCGCCGCCGCCGGTCCGTTTCTACGTAACAGGCGTCACGGACAAGCAACCTCCTGCGTCACCTCGCATGGCGACGTAGCGGGTTGCAGCTGAAACCGTGCCTTGCTTTTTTGTATCGATGATGCTTCCCAGAGATCTAGAAGCCGGGATCGATCTGAGTTTCGGTGGTGACGACGATATAGAGATGGCGATGGCGATGGCGATGGGGGTGTGGGTGGCTGCGATGCCGATGCCGATGTCGATGGTGGGTGCGAGGCAGAAAGTTGTGCCTGCTGCAAGCCAACGTCACGTCGCCCATTCTTCCCGTCCTTCTCGAACCTGCTAGCCTGCGTTGCCGAGCCGTCAATCGTCACGACCGTACCAAGATCCAGCTAGCTTCCTGCACGCCCGGATGAACTCCGCACGGCATTAGGCGTAGCCGAAAAGTGCCGTTTGGCATGTGGTCCCGCTACCGATCCGAACGATGGGGAGGGGTGGACCGCTCTCCCTCAGCGCTGGCTGTCATGGACTTCACCATTTTGCCTTTCGATATTGGGAAGGTCGCAATTCGCGCTAGCCATCGGAACAATACAAGATGGTTGTACATAGTACAGTGTGAGACTCGAAGTGCCGGAGCGCCTTCGGCGGGATTAGCTACGTGGTTCCCGGACTTTTATTCCCGCATGCGTATACTCTCATAGCGCGCACCCGCTCGCCCGGGTCGGGCATTCAGTTGATTGTTTTCGTTTCCTGGTTCGCTATGTTGTCATGGAACTGTATCGTTGTTTGGGGTTGTGGGCCATGATGTCTTCCAGAAAAGGCCGGTGTTTGCTCGAGGAAGCTTGATCGGCTGAGTCGGTCCGCTGAGATAGGAGGCTTCGGCCATGGCTCTAGAGACTCGCGGTGGTGGCGCTGCCAATGAGTAGTCGTGAAACAACCACTGTCATGGACACGAGAAGAACGAGAAGGAGAAAGAGCCTGCGCGTTTCGCCTGTGAGGCTCTAAGCCGTCATGGACCCCTTGAGCATCAGTGGCTTTTCATTCAGGGTTCGAGGGGTGCTGCTCGTCATCCGTTAGCTGGCCAGGGCAGCGGTACTACTGCCCCAAATCCACGGTACAGGCCACTTCCACCCCACTCGCCCTGGTCCTTGTCTCTAAATTCTTATCGGTGCAGCGGGGTTTCTGGGAACTGCGCGGCCTTAAGCGCACCGTGCTCTCCCGGGAACAGGGTACGGAGATCCTTTGCGGAGTCGTGGCCAAGGATGGCTGACAGCCACGACAGGGAAAAAAGAGTGACCGTGACCAGGGAGGAGCGAAGCGGAACGTCGGGGAACAAGGGTACGAGATCCGTATCTCCACCTGGCGCTCAGCCAAAATGCAAGTCGCTTTTCCAACGTCCTGGTCCTGGGAACATGGTCTGGAAGCATCTTTTGTACAGACCCTGTACGACGAAGGAGTGAGTGGGGTGGGGTGGATTAGCGGAAAGCGATGCGATTGATTGGCTGGGCGACGATCGTGGAGCTGTTAGCTGTAGGTCCGTCGTGTGCGATAGATTGAAGCTGAGCCAAACAGGACGTCTACTGTCGTTGGCACTGGAAAGAGGCTTGTTTCGCTCGAAAATGCTTTGAGTCAACGGTCGCGTGGATGCTTGAAGAAGTCATGGGCGGAGAGTAGGCAAAATAAAATAACGCACGATGAATGACAGTGGAATTTAGTATGCTCATGGCTATTCATGCCAAGTATGAACAGGAAAAGAAGGAAAATGCGACCAAATTACGATGACATGACTGAGACAAGGAGATGGTGGCCGAACTCGTTGATCCTTGGGAGAGGACTCTGCAAATGAGGGGCAGGTATAACATCAATGTTAACGTTCCAACTTTTGCCAAAGAAATTACGAGAACAAAAAATCGAGGAAAGCCGCATACTAAACTAAAACTCGAAGTAGAGAAGATCTCAATGAGGCGCGCAGCGCGTGATGCGGTGAGTAGGCGGAGACTGTCCCCCTATCCTTTAAGTGGGATCTGCAGCGCAATGATGGACTGCACGCCTAAAAATGCGACCGTGATATCGCCTCCGAGAGGCGCGGGGGATAACAAATGATGCAGATCAAAGTATCAAGGGAACCAGCGGTGCGGGGCAACTGTCCGGAGATGGTAGTTCATGCGTGAGAGTTTGCAGTCGTTCTCTGAACGTCCGGAGCCGGTGGTGTTGCATCAGATGCCCGTGCCTCCGCTGAAACATCCGAACCCGGTATTCAATGCAATCCCTTGGACCACTTGCGGTGCAAGAATAGTGTCTGCGCCATACTCGCAAAGCTTAGGCACAGCCTGGAAACTCTTCGTGGAAGGCGACAGTCGTGACCGGCAAAGGACAAGCTCGCCGCCTCTTCGCAAGATCAAGAGCTTCCTGCCCGATTTTGTGTCTTCCTTCAGCTCTGACGTCTCGTAGGCATGCTGTCGCCAAGGAATTCCTCGATAGAGCGGACATAAAAGCCCTTTGGCGAGCTATGCTGTGCACAATCAAAGCTGAATCCACCCCATTTGTCGTAGCCCCCGGGTGATCGGACGGGTTCGCTGTCTACGCTGCTCTTGGAAGCAGAGTCTGGAACCTCAAAGATCGTTGAGCGCAAGGTAGTGTGGGTAGCCGAGGTAATTGAGGGCCCTGAAGTCCATGAAGATTGTTTTTTAAGAGTCTTCGTGCCAATGGAAGAGCTAAAAGAAGAGCTATTGGAACCGAAAGAGGAAATGGTGGAGCTGGACGATGGTCGAGGCTCGTAAGCGAAAGTAGTGGTGGCGCTGAGTTTTGGATGGACTCGTTTTGGAACCGTAATAGGAGAAGGAAAGGCCGCAGGCGGGGATGGCGAGTTGGATCTCCGAAGGGCAAGTGTGCCGATGGAATGCATGGTTGTGGTTATAGTTGATGGTCGAAAGGAAGGACAAGGGTCGGCGGTACTGGCGACAGCCACAGGCAACTTCAAGCCACAATGAGGGTAATTAAGTCGTCTACTCTGGTCAGAATTCGGCCTCTCATGTGGCGTTGAGGCATACATGTATAGGAAACGCCTCAGTCACAGCCACATGGCAAAAATAGCCAACCGGTAGGGCTGAAACACGCGGAGGTGAAGGTTTGGGTTCGTAGGGCTGAGCATTCACGGGGCAAAGAGCGTATGCTGAGCTTTTGAAGGCGCACTGCCCACCCTAATGTCTTTCGGGCGGCAGCCGGCAGCGGTGTGAAACGGCAGGGCTGAGGGCATGACGGCATACAAGTGTGGCAGGTGACAGTGATTGGGCTCGTTTGACCGGGGATGCCAGAAGGAATTGCCATGATAGGCGACATCAGTGGCGGTGCACATCTAAACCTCGAGTGCCGGACATGAGGCTTCCTAAAAGAGAGAAACGCCGGCCTGATCGGGTAGGGCCCGGTAGAAGAGTGGAGACGCAGGGTCGTATCAAGCAGTCTCAGCCACACGCCAAGGCATTTTGCAGCCGTTGTGAGAAGGAATTGAGCCACAGCTGGGCTGAACACGAGAACGAACGGGGTCAGTGGGTTGCTGGGCTGGTGGACATCCGGAACAGCCGGCCAAGATGTGGGGATAAAAAGCACGCTCGGCGGCATGGGGCGCGGGAGAGGCGGAAGGGAGTTCAACGCTCAACGCCCGACGCCCGGAGTGGGCGCTACCGAGTAAGGGAGGACATGTTCTCTTCAAGCGCAGTCGTGGGATGCGAGCGAGAGACATCGGCAAGTCACAACTTCGGGGATCGAAGGCGGCGACGATTGATCGGTAGTCATGTGGGCGGTGTATGGTTCTTCAAGCCGACAGCAGGCGGAGCAGGCCACACGGCGGCCAAAGGGCGGCGAGTGAGGGAGTTGACAAATTTAGCAAAATGAGGTCCTGTTGATCACTTTGGCCTGCCGGCAACCCGAAGTCGTCGCGGCGAGCGGCGCGCGAGCAGGATGGCCGCCGCCGCTGCTTCCTCGCAGTCAATCGGACATCGGGATGGAGGACTCGCTCGGTGTGCCGTTTGGATTCCTAGGATCTTAGAGATACGAGAGCGGTGGGCCGAGTCATGAAAGGGGGAGCGGTCGACGCCGGGGCCGGGTGGCTATGGCGGTGGTGGTGAAGAGCGCGCCCTGCGCGAGCGCGACAGTTGGAGCCGCGCGTTTTGCCGGGCACAGAGAAGAGCAGCGACGGCCAAGGGGCAGATATTGGCTTAGTCCCGAAGCGGACGTGCTCATTTTGGCAGTGGGGAGCAGTCATTTTGGCGCTTGGGGGAGGCGCCACCGGTTGGCGGCACGTGTGCGCGCGCGCTCGGCGCGGACTTTCTCGCTGGCCCGGCGCCCATGCGCTCTCCACCTCTCCACCACCGCAATCACACCAGCGCTCATGCTGCCACGCCCAACTTGCGATCATCGTATCCCCTGAGCGCTCGCGCCAATGGGGCGATACGGTTTGTCCAGGCCGCGGCCCGCCTGCCGCCTCTACGCCGCAACCGGCAACCCTCGCACATCACGACTCCAGAAAAGGCGCGCGCTCGAGCCCGCCAACGGCAGCAATTACGCCTCGGACGCGCCAAGCCCTTCCAGGCACCCCGGTCCTATGCGGCGCCCGTAGGGCTATCATGGACTGGGCCAAGGCCAGCTTCTCACGACGATCGTCGTCTCCCTTCGCGTGCTGTATATCTAGTCGTCCCCGTCGCTCCCCAGCTGCTTTCCTCCTCACCCCTCTTGGCTAACGCGGCCTGCCCTTCTTTTTTCCCAACCTCGTCACTCGTTTCACGAATTGGGTTTGCGTTTCTGTCCTTACTACCCCATACACTCATTAATCCTATAATCTAATCATCAAAAATGGCTTACCGTGGTGCCTTCGCCGCGGCCATCCTGGCCTCGAGCGCCGTCGCCTCGCCTCTGCTCAACGCCGATCTGTCCCTCAACCTCGGCGGCAGCGGCTCCTCCACCAGCAGCGCCGCCTCGTCCGTCACCACCTGCGGCGTCACTTGCCAGATGCCCGCTTCCCCCGGTGGCTGCCGCGACCAGTGCTTCCTGAAGGCCCTGGCTGAGGTCTGTGTCGACGACTCTCCCGAGTGCCGTTGCCAGAACGCCGTCTTCCTCAAGGCCCGCGTTGATGCCTGCGTCGACCTCGTCCCGCTCAACGCCTGCCTGGACATCGACCTCACCCTGTTCGGCTCCACCTGGGACGATGCCTGCTCTTGCATCGAGAACGCCGCTGCCTCGGGCAACTGCGCCAACCAGGACAACGCCAACGCGACCCCCGCTGCCACCTCTGTCCCGACCCCGGCCGCGATTGAGACTCCCGCCGGCAGCCCCGACTACGGCGCGCCCGCCGCCGGCACTCCCGCCGAGGCTCCCGCCCAGACTCCTTCGGTTGCTGTCGACACCCCCGTCTACACCCCGGCCCAGACTCCCTCGGCCGCTGTCGACACTCCCGTCGAGACTCCCGCTGGCAGCCCCGACTACGGTGCTGGTGCTCCTTCCGTCGCCGTTGGCACTCCCCTCTCGCAGACCCCGTCTGTTGCCGTCGGCACTCCCCTCTCCCAGTCGGCTCCCATTGCCAGCGATGTTGAGGGCGCCGCCGCGAGCACCCCCTCGACCCCGGCTGCTCAGACCACCCCCAAGCCGATGACCCTGTCGACCGTCTACGAGACCCGCATGAACACCATCACTTCTTGCGCGCCCTCGGTCACCGACTGCCCGGCCAACGAGAAGACCCACGAGCACGTCGTGACTGAGACCGTTGCCGTTTCGACCACCTACTGCCCCGTCGAGGATGGCCCTGCCTCCACCCCCGCTCCCTCCGCCGCGGTTGGCACTCCCCTCTCGCAGACCCCTTCCGTCGCTGTTGACACTCCCGTCTCCACCCCGGTTGCCAGCTCCCCGGTTGCCAGCTCCCCGGCCGCCAGCGATGTTGAGGGTGCCACTGCCCCTGCCCCCTCGACCCCGGCCGCCATGACCACCCCTAAGCCCTCGAAGGTGTCGACTGTCTACGAGACCAACGTCAACACTATCACCTCGTGTGCCCCTGACGTCACGGACTGCCCGGCCAGCGAGAAGACCCACCAGCACACCGTTACTGAGACCCGCGCCATCTCTACCACCTACTGCCCCGAGGAGGACGAGACCACCGCCCCGGCCTCTGCCCCCACTGCCCCGGCTAGCTCTGCCCCGGCTCCCTCTGCCCCGGTCTCTGCGGCCTCTGTCCCGGCCCCGTCTGCCCCGGCCTCGTCCCCGGTCTCTAGCCACGTTGGCGGCGAGACTGCCCCGGCTCCCTCTGCCCCTGCCAGCTCTGCCCCGGCTCCCTCTGCCCCGGCTAGCTCTGCTCCGGCTCCCTCTGCCCCGGCTAGCTCTGCCCCGGCTCCCTCTGCCCCCGCTGCTGGCCCTGAGACCTCCACCTACCACTCTACTTCCTACACCACTGAGCTCCGCACCATCACCAAGTGCGATGCCTCTGTCACCGACTGCCCTGCCAGCTCCACCCAGGTCCTGACCACCTCGCGCCCCGTTGGCAGCAGCCCCTCGGCCCCGGCTTCTTCTGCGCCCTCTGCTCCGGCTTCCGCGCCCTCTGCCCCGGCCTCGTACGCTGTTCCGTCTGCCCCTGCCAGCTCTGCCCCGGCTCCCTCGGCCCCTGCTAGCTCCGCCCCGGCTCCCTCTGCCCCGGCCTCGCAGCCCCCGGTCTCGGTTGAGTCTGTTGCGCCCCCGGTCAGCTCCGCCCCTGCCGTCTCCGCTCCCCCTGCTGGTCCCACCACCATCATGACCACCCAGGTCATCACTGTCACCTCGTGCGGCCCTGAGGTCTCCAACTGCCCCGGCAGCACCCCCGCTGGCACCCCCGTTGCTACCCCCGTTGGCACCCCCAAGGGCTCTCCCTCCGCCCCTGTCAGCTCCGGCGTCGAGGGCTCCTTCCCCACCCCCACTCCCGCTGTCCCGGCCTCGCAGACCCCCGGCAAGCCCATCTCGGCTGAGTCGGTCCCGTCTTCGCCCAAGTTCTCCGGCTCCGTCTACGTGCCTGCGCCCGCCCCGTCCGCCGGCATGCCCCCTCACTCCAACAACGGCACCATGAGCTACGCGGTCCCCTCGGTCCCCGTCGCCTCGGGCACCCCGGTTGGCACCACCCCTGGTGTCTCTGCCGCCACCTACTCGCCCAACGCCACCCCCAGCGGCACCACCACGGCTCCCTCGACCCAGTGGACCGGCGCTGCCGGCCGTGTTGAGATTGCCGGCGGTCTGATGTTCGCCGCCGCCGCCATTGCGCTGTTGTAAGCGGAGGGAGAGTTGAAAGCTTGAAGGAAAGCCTTTTGTGACGGATTTTCTTGTGTGATGTGAACTTTGCAGCCTTTTTTCGATTTGTAAATATTATACCACGGGAGGAAGCTATTCGCTTTGTTTGGAGATTTTGAGCTAGGAAGGAAAGGAAAGTAGAGAGAGAAAGTCATTTGATCGAAAGAGAAGAACATTGTCCCCCAAGTACCTGTCCTCGCTGCTGAAAGCCTATTTTCTTTGTGTTACCCATCTGTTGCTGGTGTTTTTCGTCCGCCCTCCTCCCCCTCTACCCCTCCTAACCCGAGCCCCATCCCCTGGCTGCTGATCTCAATTTCCTTTGTCTATCCCCCTTACTGAGTCCCATGGACTGTGCTTTGCACTCTGCTCTTTTTCCTTGTGTACTTTGCTGTTGCTGTTGCTTTTTGGAGATGTGTATGCGTGTGTTGTACTAATACGTAATATTGCGTACCAACGACCCGGAGCTTTGTCATTGAAAAGATGATTCCGTTCTCATGTATTGTGCTGGATGGATTTGATGCCCGAGGGACATTGGATGTCGTATCTTAATACTGAAGAAGAGAGCACGCATGCGGGGACAATGATATGTATGCTCAAACAGGCAGGTACATGGTGGTGCTGTTTGGGGTTTTTTGATGAAAGAAGTCTTTCTTGGCGAATGCTGCAAGTTTGATGTAGGGCTGTATCTTCTATAGCTGAGTGTGACATTACTCTGTGTTACTATCGTCGCGGAGAATTGTGGAGTGTTGCTGTTCCTGCGTAGGCAGCCAAGTAGCAAATGTATCTAGAAGTGTATGATTTCGAAGTTGACCATTAGGTCTGGAATATTGCGTATTCAGCCGATGCTGACATTAATCCACTCACAGCGGGGGACAAAATAAATCCACCCTCCTACAAATAGAGCATTGCTTTTATAGTTAATCAGATTCAAGATCTAGACGTACTTGTGTATCTTTAAAAGTCTTGTCTACGTCCGGATACTAGATTTCGACCACCTACTAGTAACCTCGTTGATAGGGCTTAGAGGTCCGGGCCGATTTTTTGTCACCCACTTTGTACTCGTAACCCAGCCTTGTGCGACCGTTTTTCCCCGAAAAAAAGAAAAAGCAGTTAAGCCTTCGGTGAGCCTCGTCGAACTCCGCCTTAGTGATGCCTTAGTGGTGGGACACCCCCGCATGCACAGCCACATTTCCGAAACCCGACTCCATCCTGTTAAGAAGGCAGTTCTACTTACTTAAAAAACAGCCTGATGCCTCCACGCGGCTGACGCAGGATACCTACAAATAAACATAAAACCCCGTACACACGTCCAGTCGCCCATCCCATTCAATCCCATCCGCAGCCAGCTACACCTCTCTCAACCATCGGTTCAGTGCGGAAACCCAGGGGGGGCGGGGATGGTGGTGGGTGGAGGACGAGGAGGAGGAGGGGGAGGAGGGGCATGAGCAGGGACAGGCGTCGTCGGCTGCCGGGGGGAGGATTTGGACGGCCTTGGAGAAAGGGGGGACGAGCATTGTTGTTGTTGCGGATTGTTGTTGTTGTGGGGGAGGTATGGCGAGTTGAGGGTGGGGAGGCTGGGGTTGCTGGGGAGGCCGTGGGTTGCGGGGGTGTTGGGGGTGTTGGGGTCTTCTGCGTCGTCGTCGTCGGCATCGGTGCTGGCTTCCTCGTCCTCATCCTCGTCCTACATCCATCGCCCCACAGCCACGGCCGACTTCTTCCGCCGCAACTTTGCTTGGCTGGTCGCCGTGTTCGCGTACGCGACGGTCGTGCTGAGCGCCATGCAGGTGGCTCTCGCGACGGGGGTGCTTGGAAACGACGCGGGGTTGCAGAAGGCAAGTGCGTGGTTTGCGGTCGCGGCGATGGTGGCGGTGGCGGGCTTGGTGGGAGTGATGGCCGTGGTATGGATTGGGGTGACTGTTTTCCACGTGGTTTCGACGCTGATGTTTGTGAGGAGGGTGGAGAGGGAGAGGGAAAGGGAGATGGTGCAGGGGGGCTGTGGAGGAGGAGGAGAGGTGTAGCGGGAAGGGGGCTTGTTGATGCATGTGGTGTGCCACGGATGTTTGGGAGTGTATAGATATATTTAGATATTAGCTTCGTGCAGCCCATGCTACGTCGTTATTAGAATTAGAAGCTCCATCCTCTTTCTTCGACCCATGCCACGGCGTCATTAGAATTAGAACTCCATCCCCTTTCCTTTAATTATACAAACCCAATTGCCACCACCTGCACCTCTCATTCACCGCCGGATCCTTCGCGACGCTGATGGCGCGGCTCGTGAAACCCACCACACTACCTTCCTCTCCATACGCTGGTACCTCGGCCGGCGCACCGTTCACGTCGGTCACCGGCACACCCCCGGTCGCGAAGCTGGTGATGTAGTCTTGCAGCACGAACGCGATGGTCTCATTCGCCGCGCCGAGCGACACTAGCCCGCCGGTGGTGTCAGGCTCGCCCGGGTTCTTGAACGTGAAGGGCACGTCCTGGCCGTGCACGCCGAAATCGACGGCGAAGACGTAGGCATATGTGTCGTTGCCGAGGTCAGTGTACGCACGGTCGAGCGCATTGGCGTTGCAGATTACGGACGACTCGGCCAGCGCCAGCGCCACACGCTGCAGCAGGTCAGTGTAGCCGTAGCTGCCATTGTAAACAGGCGGGTACAGCGTGTCAGTGATATAGGAGATGACGGCGGGCTGGGCGTCCGGAAGGGCGGATTGGATGAAGGTGCCGAACTGGGAGTCGTTGGTGAGGGGCGGGGTGAAGAGGATGCCCTCGTTGCTGGTGTGACCGGTGAAGACACGGATGGACTTGTCGAATTGGCCGTGGTTCAGCAAGTATTTGGGGTCTTGCGGAACGATGTCGCCGTCGACAACTGGACCAACATTGAAGCTGGAGTACGGAGAAACACCGATCAGAGCGACGTTGCCGGCGATGAGTTGCTCCTCGGAAAGGTCCCGCGCGTCGGCCAGGCTGGTGACGTTCAGGAACTGGAGATAGCTTTGGAAGACCTGCTCCTGCGCATAAGGAGAGCTGACCTGTAGCCAAGCGGGCGACTGGGGAACGGCCTGGTGGAAGAGCGATGGGGCGGAACCTCCGAAGGCGGTGATCTGGTGCATAATGGAGCCGGCACCGGCGGATTCGCCAACGACGGTCACGCGGTCCTTGTCACCACCAAATAGGTGGATGTTCTTCTGAACCCATTCCAGGGCAAAGCGTTGATCGTGCAGACCGAGGTTCGCAGTGCCGTCCTGCTGGAAGGTAGGCCCCGAAAGCCAGCCGAAAGCGCCAAGGCGATAATTGAGCGCAACGAAGACGACTCCGTCCGAAGAGCCGGTCTGGCTTCTTGCAATAAGACCAGCGGGATTGCCGTAGCTGATTTTCGAGCCCGAGGTGTAGCCACCACCTGCGCATCGAGTCAGTGTTGTGATTGAGAGCTAGTGCGGCCATATTCACCGTGAATCCAAACAACCACCGGCGCACCGGCCGCACTGCCGGCACTCTCGAAGATCTTCTTGGGCACAATGACGTCCAAGAACAGGCAGTCCTCGGTCTCGGCGGCGGCAGTGGTAACGTTAGCAAGGCTGGCAGTGCCGGCAGTCACGGTGGTGGAGACGTTCGGCAGGATGCCGGCGAGAAGGTACTGCGGAAGCCATTCGGCGGCAATGAGGGCCCAAGCGGGATTGGCCTGGTGGCAGATTCTGAGGTCGGAGCCATCCTGCACGCTGGAGCGGTCGGTGGTGGGCGAGACTGGAGCACGGAAGCGCAGGTCGGCGACCGGAGGCGCAGCGTATCGGATGTTGGAGAAGTTGTAATAGGCCGCGGATTCCTTGGTTTGGGTCAGTCCAATTTCCACGTGCGGAAGATGCGCAGGCATACATTGAAGCCGGAAGCCTGCTGCAATTGGTAGCCCAGGTCGACAATAGGAAGCTGGGACGAGCTGTTCTGCGCAGAAACGAGGGCGGTGGCCAGCGACAGCAGAGTTGCTGCCGCGCTGAAAGACTGGCCGGTGAAGCGCATGCTGGCTAGTGATGGGTGTTGAGCTAGGGAGCCGTCGAAATCTTCAAGGACCTAGCGGGGTCCATCGCCCCTATGTATACGATGGGTGGGACATGCTTGGTAAGGCGGCTTGCTCGGAGCTCGATGGCAGCGGGACCTAGAGGATACTGTCTCCCCCTGCCTTTCCCGAAGCAGTAAGGACGGCGGCATGCGGGTAATAAACGAGACGAGATGCGGGGAATGGTCCAATGGCGCGGCATCGGGCATATCGGGTGCGTTGGTGGCGGAGTCGTAGGAAGCAGGATGCAGCAGGACGGAGCCGAGTGCGTGGCTGGATGGGTGCCTGATTATGCACGCGTAACTGGTCTCACCCGGGCGAACACAGGGCATCCATGTGCACCTCCAACAATCGAGCCCGCTATTCTGGCGCCGGGCTCGACGCACGTACTGTGCAGACGCACAAGCGATATTAACGTTGCTGAGCGGTGAAGACGTGTGCCGCTTCGTCCGGCAACGCTTGCGGGATGAGCCCAGGCTGCGGGCTTGTGGCTCCGTTGTGGCCGGGCGGCTGACTAAAACGGCAACTGCGTCATCGAGTGCTCTGTGGCTCCACGGGAGATCGGCACCTCACCACTCCGCGACTCAACACCATTCATGGCATCACACCTCGTCCAAGAGCTGTCGTTTGCATTTGTGCCTGTGACGGATCCGGTCCGGTCCGGCCCGTTGTCGCGCAGCCGAAGGATGCCGCCCCCGTCGTGGCGCGTTTCAGCATCTCATCACCGCCCGGCTCGGTTTTCCGTGCTCTCCATCTCTTCAACGCTTTCTCGTTCAGGAGCGGGGGCTTATCGACATTAGAGACTGCTGGTTCTGTTTAGCTTCGACCAAAGGATGCCGCCCTCTAGCGCGATGCTCACTGACGTCATGGCCGAGCTGGAATTCGACAACAAAGGGGGACCCCCTCCTCTCGCATTGTTGTCTCCATCAATTCCTCCGACCTGAAACAATCGAATCGCCGCAAGCCTTGAAAATGCCGCCACTTTCGTGGACAGTCAATGTGCGCCAGCATCCCGGTTCGTCTGCCGACGACATTGCCAACGAGCCCGACTGGGGATCCGGTCCAAAGCATTTCATTGGCCTCAAAGGTGGCCAGGGCGTCAAGGCTGGTATAACTCATCAGCAAGAAAACGACCATGAAGGCTTGGAGAGGTTTCGACGGGGCCGCCAAGAACGGGCAATGCGTGGAGAAGTCATCACTCTCCGCGACATCTTAAGAGACACAGAGGTAAGCATTTATACCTGCTTGAACTCCGTTTCAGATTGTACCCCGCTTTCACTTGGAAGCAAGGGGGCTGATGTACTTCAGGCGTTGTCCGAGAACGGTAGACACGTTCTTGAAACACCCGAGAGCTTGAGAAAGAGTGCCGACCATCCACCAACCAATGTCGAGAGGAACCAACTGGGAAAATCCAAGCATGATCCGACAAGCAACCAGCAAGAGCATGAGTGGAGAAGATCCCGCGGTGAGAAGAAGCACAACAGCGCCTACTTCGGAATTGAAGACACCGGATATGATTCCGGAATCGAGCAGAGCGGCCCCGCTGGTCTCCAGGATCCCGAGCCGGATAAGTTGCTCGGCAAGTATTCGCCACAAGAGATTGCGCTTCTCTGCAGCGTCCGACATGAGAGGGATTATATTTCACAGCTTCAAGTCAACGACGGCAAAGGCACATCTCCGCATTCCGGGATCCATCGCACGCAGATTTCCATCGACGACCGGGATCAAATCACCCCTGACAATTGGCTCCCGCGATCGTCGCATCTGATTCGCCTGACCGGCAACCATCCCTTGAATGCCGAACCTAGTCTCTCACACCTGTTCGACCCTGGCCTTATCACCCCCAATGAGCTGCATTATGTGCGCAACCATGGCCCGGTCCCGCGGCTGTCGTGGGAACACCACAAGCTCGTGATCCAAGGCGGAAAATTGACCCTGTCGATGGATGAGCTGAAGAACAGCTTCAGCACTATTAATATCCCTGTGATGCTTGCATCTGCTGGAAATAGGCGAAAGGAGCTCAATGTAACCAGGAAAAGCAAAGGCTTCGGATGGGGGGCTGGTGCGGTGGGTTGCGCCTTTTGGAAAGGCCCGCTACTCCATGACGTGCTGCTCTCTGCAGGCGTGTCACAGGACACGCCACAGGGCGACAGCAGGCGTTTCTGGGTCCATTTCGAGGGAGCAGACGAGCCGAGTGAGGGCAAGTACGCGACCTGCCTTCCTTTGGAATACGCAATGGACCCCAAGAATGATGTCTTGTTGGCCATGGAAATGAACGACGCACCTCTTCCGCCGGACCAAGGCTACCCTCTCCGCCTTATAGTCCCAGGATATGTTGGCGAGCGCAGCGTCAAGTGGCTCGAAAACATATGGGTCAGTGATCGGGAGAATGACTCGCACTATCACGTCTGGGACAACAGGCTTCTTCCAAGTTTTGTAACTGAGAAGGACGGCGAGTTTGCCGATGCTTTATTCCACCTTCCGAGCACCGTCTGCAACGAGCAGACTCTCAATTCAGTCATCGTCAAGCCAGCACACGGGGAGATGATTCCATTCGCCCAAGTGCAAAAGGGTCAAAGCTATCGCATCGCCGGGTTTGCATATGATGGCGGCGGGAATGAAGTCCAACGTGTGGAGGTGTCTCTCGACGATGGACAAACCTGGCTCTATTGCATCCGTCAATACCCTGACTACCCCATCAGGCACGGGAATAAGTTCTGGACTTGGCTACACTGGCATATTGATGTCGAGCTTTTGCACTTCCTCCGGGCAAAGAGCATCACCGTGCGCTGCTTCAACGTTTCCAAGGCCACGCAGCCGGAAAAGGCAGATTGGAATGTCTTGGGTTTAATGAACAACAGCTGGTACGTTGTTAAAACGAGCATCACGGATAGTGAAGATACAGATGTACCTTCGATCCTCTTCGAACACCCAGTCGAGCCAGGGATCGCGGACGGAGGATGGATGAAGCCGAGTACTGGGATTGATGTCGAAAACGCGAGACATCAGGTTACAGCTCCGCAGAAGCAGTTCACTAGAGAAGAGATCGAACTGCATGATAGGGAAGAAGACTGTTGGATCGTTGTCGATGGCAGAGTGTACGACGTAACCAGCGTCTTATCCTGGCATCCTGGTGGCAAGGTGGGGATTCTTGGTCATTCAGGAAAAGTACACCAGGGGACAAGTGATGAGTTCGCAACCATCCACGATTCCTACGCTTACCAGAAACTTGATGGTAAATTAGCCAGAACTCACCTGAGTCTTTCAAGCTGACCTTGCCTGTAGAATGCATCCTTGGTGTTGTCACAGACAGAACCGCCAACTACATCAGGGAAAATGGCGCATTCACCACGAAAGCGCGAGCAAAATCCTGGAACCCTCACGACGAGGGAGATAGTCAGCTCACACTACGTAAAGACAGATGGGTACCCATCCGCCTCGTCACCCGGCAAGACACCTCTTCCAACACGCGAACCTACACCTTCGCCTTGCCAGAAGGCCAGTCTATTCTCGGCTTGGGGACGTGTCAGTACCTGCAGCTCGGCTTCCACCTACCGGAACGCATGCTCATCAGATCTCTTACTCCCACACGGCCCCTTCTACCTGCCCCCAAACACGGTCACCACCATCACCACCACCACACCGATCCTCATCACCCCACCTCCCCCAGCGCCCCCGTATCCCCGCTAACGACCCGCTTCCCCTCCCTCCCCGAAATTCATTCCCCCACGTCCACCATCACCACTGCCAACCGCCGCGAGAGCCTAAGCCACAGCCTCCGCGATGGGCTCGACGGCACCTTCGACATCACCGTGCCAGCCCTACCCCATCCACAACCACAACCACCCTCCTCCTCCACCGACACCACCACCGCAACCACCACCGCCGCCGCCGCTGCCGACGACCCCTTCACAACCCTCCTATCCCAACTCCCCATCGGCTCAACCGCCATCTCCTGCCGCGGCCCCCTCGGCCCCATCATCTACCACGGCTGCGGCGTCTTCACCATCGACGACAACGACGACGACGGCGACATTGCCGACGGTCATGTCAACGGTGATGTAGTAGCCGCTCAACCGCATCGACACTCCTCCTCGTCGTCCTCGTCCTCGTTCTTCTTCTCCCGCATCTCCCTCGTCCTCGCCGGCGGGCCCGAGGCCGTGGCGCGCGGCTACGCCCTCATCGCGCGCGTGCTGCTGTGCGCGGATCCGACGCCCGTGCGGGTCGTTGTGGTCGTCGATGGGCCGTCCTCGACGTCGTCGTTGCCGCCGAGGAAGGACAAGGACGAGATGGGAGAGGTCAAGGTTGCGGATGATGATGATGAAGGAGAACAAGAGGGTTTCTTGAAATGGGAGTTGGAGCAGGCGGTGGAGAGGGGCAGGGGGCAGGTGAGGGTCGCGTGGGTGAAGAAGAGGGATTTGGTCGTCGCGGGTGATCGAAAGGAGGATGGGGAGGGGGAGGGGGAAGGGGTGCTGGGGAGGGAGTTGTTCAGGGCGGGGGATGGCGCGGGGGTTTTCGTTTGTGGCGAGGGGGGCGTCGTGACGGGGTGGGCGGTGCCTGGGTTGAAGGGTGAGTTGAGTGCACTCTGCGCGTTCCGTTCCGCTCCTTTGTGTGTTTTTGTGGTGTGTGCGCTGACTATATGTGTGTGGTGCAGATTTGGGGTATCGGGAGGGGGTGGATTTGTTTGGGCTTTGAGGTGGGGGGGTTGGTTTTGGTGGGGGTGCAGCGGGTGGAGTGGATGTCAGGGGGATGTGGGAAGTAAATTTACTTTGTTCATGCTTTCTGTTCTGGATTTCTCTTTTGCGCGCGCATGTGTTCTAACGCTCAGGAGATGGAAACAAGACCTCAGTTTTTTTTTTTTTTTTTTTCTAAATCATTCACGACAAGCTACCATGATGCAGTTACGCTTCAGAGAGAGGTAATTGATCCCGTTCTATCAGAGTGAGAGATTATGCAAAGGCAGGCAGCAACATGGCAAGTGACAAGAGAATTGGGCCTACCTGCAACCTTTTTCGAAAAATATCGCATCATAAGGAGTCCGACGTTAACACTCTCCTCTGCACGGAGCTGATTTGCGACTTTGCGGAAGGCAAGTACCGAGACTGAGCACGGAAGGCGACGAGAGACCAAGGCCCTTGTGCTTGCCACCGCGCTCGGCCGTGTCCAACGCCCGCGGCCGCGCGCCGCAGCTAAGGCGGCACGCTCGAGCTTCCGGGGCCAGGATGGCTGTACATCGACAGACCTACGCCAAGAGGTGCGCACAGCCTGCAGGCAAGCCCTAGTTAGGGCAAACATCATCAGCTGCGACCGACGACGCCCAATCATTGCGAACTGGTTGGATGCACTGCCTGCAAGGCTGAGTTCGCGAAACGCTTTAAGTGGCGTGGTTAGCCCCCCATCCCGTTTGGATTCTTGAGTCTTTCCTGCCTCTCGTTTCTCGTTTTGCTGTACAGCTTTCCTTGCAACAGCACAGCACTGTCGAGATGCTCAAGAGCTACGAGGCCACTTCATGATGACAACACACAGTCAAAAAACTTTCAGGCTCCGAGGCATCCCTGAAGATTTCCGCGATGCAAAGTCCGTCCGTCACCTCGTTGGAAGCACGCTTGGGCTACCCGACATTGCCGGCGTGAAGATACGCTCGGTGGCGCGTAGTCCGTACGACAGCCGCAAGCGAATTGCAACTTTGGACTTTCGTGGAACTGCCACCTGCTCTTTCCGACGAATGCAGGTCAGAGTGGGAATTTGAGCTGATCAAAGAAACCTCTGAAGATGACGATGAAGATCTGTCCCCGGATACGCTCACGTTTGACACACACTTCGTTGGTTTCACGCCACTGCATCGCAATGATGATGGGGACTGTTCCTTTGAGTAAATATTGAGCCCACTCATCATTGTAAGGTACTAATGAGGCCGTAGTTGCGTTGCTTTATCTGGGCTGAATGGCCATGCGTTTGGCTCTTTCAAGAGGAAGGCAGACCTCTTCATGTGGCTTCGAGACGGTCTACCCATCGACATTCCAGCCGCAAGGATCCTCGTCTATGGCTACGACACAAGGCTAGTGAACAGTGCCTCTTTTCAAAGTCTACAGGACTTGGGAAGAAGCCTATTCATGAGCATCCAGGATGTCCGAACAAACGCAGATGTAAGTTTCTACTGATTTCATTCTCCTTGCTAAACCATACCTTTGATCCGCAAGATACTAAGTAAATATGTAGGGAATTATCTCGACAAGGTCGCTTGTTCTCATCGGACATAGCTTAGGTGGACTTGTTATCAAAGAGGTGAGGCGAGCGGGAAGGGCTTACGTCTACGGCAGCTGACAAATCCCGATGGAAGGGAATCATCTCTCTGGACCGCTTTGACGAGGCCGATCGGGTTATTCTACATTCGATTCGATTGTTTTATTTCTTCGGTGTTCCTCACGAAGGAATGGCTATCGAGTCACTTGTTCCGCTCGTTCGTGGTCAGCCGAACGAAGCACTGCTTCATACGCTAGACAAGAATTCCGTGGTCCTGAAGCGCCACAAGAAAGAATTTCCAGATGTTCTTGGGAAAACCTCGCCAGAGATAATAGCTTTCTACGAGACGATGAAGTCGCCGACTGCACGTCAGGTAAGAGTCGTTAAAAAGAAAGGAAAAGAGGTCACGTAATGTTTCATTTCTAACTCAATCCAGCGCGCAGGTAGATGGCGGATGGATGGCCCACTCGCCACTTTGGTCGACACGAGTTCGGCGACCTCAGGTTGCGAGAAACAGTGTCCAATCAATCGCGACCATTCGGAGATGGTCAAGTTTCTGGGACGTGACGATGTGGTCCGTCATTTCAGAAACTTGATGAGAGTGTCTGATCCAACCCTTGGCAGTGCAGCTAAAGAAAAGGAAACCCCAGGCAAGCATACGTGATCGTTTATTGATATTTGTTCTAATTCGCATAGACTGCCCAACGACCAAGAGGACGTACGAAGAATTCAGTGAGCAAAAACAGCTCCAAAGAACTGTTGAGGAAGAAAGCATGCTAAGGGGTAAGGTGTAATACACTTGCCGGAAGCTCCTCACTAAACTCTTGTAAGGTTGTCTCCGGTCTCTCGCGTTCCCCGAACAGGATTCACGAATGATTGAAATACTCCCGGAGAAGACCACCTGCGACTGGCTATCACGAGACTTGGACTACCAGAAATGGACTGCCGCATCCAGAGGTATGGTCTGGATCAAAGGGAAACCGGGTGCAGGGAGATCTACAGTCATGAAGTACGCGTATGAGGAATCACGACGCCTTTGTCAGAGCACACACGAACTAGTGCTTGGCTTTTTCATCCACGGACGCGGAACACCGCTTCAAAAAACGCCTCTCGGAATTTTCCGGGCGCTGCTCAACAAGATGCTGTATCAACCTGTATTCAAACCGTATCTGCAAGAGCTCGCAGAGACATACAGGGACAGAGAGGAAAGAATGGGGCACTACGCTCAGCAAAGATGGTCGTGGACCGAGGCAGACCTTCGAACATTCATGGCTTCGGTGTTTCCTCGCGCAGCAAAGATCCGTCCAATCACTTTGTACATCGATGCGCTCGACGAGCTTGGAGAGGAAGCCGCAACGAGACTCGTGGACTATCTGGAGAATCTCTTGGTCGACGTGGAGCTGTCAGAATTGTATGCAAAAAATCTGCTTCTCTTGCCGGAATTACCCTATCATTCGCCTTGACGATGGCTGTACGATTCATGTGGATCATCACAACTTCGCGGATGTGTCACTGGTGGTTCACGGGCGTCTGGCGAGGACAAATCTAAAGCCCGAGGCAAGAGAAAAGCTGGAGAATGAAATTGCAAAAGGGGCTCGAGGGGTATTTCAATGGGCTATCCTGGTTGTTCAGAGAGCAATTGAGATGAGCAGAAGGGGTACGAAAGCAGAGACGATCATGAAGGTTGTACGGGAGATACCGACCGAATTGGACGGTCTGTACGCAAAGACACTCTCGGAAATCCCCGAGAATGAGCGACTGAGGACGCTCAAGCTGTTCCAATGGGTATGCTTCGCGGCAAGACCCTTGGCGCTCGACGAAATGCGTTACGCAATGGCTGTCGATCCGAGATGCCACATGCCACCATGGAGCAACTTGAAAAAGGCGAAAATTTCAATGAAACTGCACAAGATGCGGAGGTTGCCATTAACCATCTTTCTAGGGGCCTTATCGAGGTCAAACACGGCTTCTCTGCGACGAGGCGATATGGCGAGATCCTTAGTCCGGTACAATTCATCCATCAATCAGTCTCGGATTACATTCTCAGAAGCGGAATTGCCATCCTGCAAGGAACACACTCGAGCTCATCGCCGATTGGGTCGGGTCATTACGACATCTCACGATCATGCCTCAGGCTCGTAGCCTTGCGGATCGCAGCAACCGAAGTGCAGGATAAACCTCTTTGGAGCTACGCAGCGGACTACACCACATGGCACCTTCGTTGCGTAGAAGACGAAAAGATTGCACAAAAGGATCTGCCGAGGCTTCTGGCGTGGATGAATGATCCACAAAACTTTTCAACATTAGACCAACTCAGCCACAATGTGAACCCATTTGCTCATCGGAAAATGTACAGGCTCAGTCATGGATCAGGGTTATGGCATGCCGTTGCCGCCTGGGGAATTTCCAGCGCATTCGACGCTTTGGAGCAAACGGAAGACCCGTATATTGCCTCCGTGGACGCGAATGGTGATACCCCATTCAAGTTATCCGTTAAGTATGGCCAGGAAGCGGTCGCACTCAAACTCGTTCAACTTATGTCCGCCAAGATTGACCAGGTGGATCGTGGCTCCGTGCTCCACCTTGCAGTGTCGAAAGGATTACGGAAGCTGGTTCCTTGGCTACTGCAACATGACGCAAATGTCAACTCGCAAGTCGAGGGGTCGATCGAAGTCCCTTTGGCCTAGCAGCAAAAACCCAGGACTCCGATATGACACGCATCCTCCTCAAAGCCGGTGCCTCTCCGAATGGATATTGTGAGATTTCCGCTATGGAAGACCGTTCGTGGGGATGGCATACTTACGCGGATAAGAGGGGGTTCCACGCAGAAACTAGACTCTCAATCCTCAACTACACCATACGCCTAAAGAACCTCGATATCTTCTGTCAGCTTCTACATTGGAACGTCACAATAAACCGCGGAAATGCACTTCACGAAGCTATATCCTTGTGTGATCCCAGGGCGTTGCTTCGTTGGTCTGGCCGAACCACGATATTAGAGGAAAATTCCTCTAAATATCAACAGAGTTTGGAAAAGACAAGAATGAAAATGGTAACTATGCTTCTCGCTAAAGGAGCAGATGTACACCAGCATGATCAGCATTTCCGATTGGCCTCTCCATTACCGTTAGCAGTAGCTGTGAGATCAAAGCAGATCTCTATAGTGCAATTATTGCTAGAGTACGGAGCTCAGCCAAACATGGAAGACTTTCGAGGCTGGACCGCAATGGATCAAGCTGCCTCCCAGGGCTATGTCGACATCGTGCAGGCTCTTCTGGAAGCTGGAGCATCACCACATCCATTGAAAAATGGGACAATAACGCCTATCGTCCGCGCTGCCATGAATGGGAGACAAGAGGTTGTCAAGATATTGTTCAGTGCAATCAAGGCCAACGCAGAATCGCCCGGAGCCCCGAGCACACGGACTTTGAGCAATCACATCACCCAGTTCGCTCAACCCATTCTTGAGATGCTATGCACATTGCGGAAAAGGTGCGCTGGGTATAAGCGGAACTTGTCAACAGAACAGGATCGAAAACTTTCTCCGCTAAGTCAAGCTGCCCGCTACGGTGACGGGACCACTGTGCGCCTACTCCTCCTCCTGGACTCTTCTCACAAAGAATTCATTGAAGGAGATGACTGGAACGATCGAAGCCCACTTTCGTATGTCGCGCAATCAGGCCACGTCGAAATTGCAAGAATGCTCTTGCCTACCTCAGATGTATAAGAGGAACAAGATTCTTCGAGTCGCACTCCTCTTGGATATGCGATCGAGAGCCGTTACCTTGAGATGATACAGCTACTTCTGACCGCGGGTAATGCAACCCAAACGAATGTTTAGATGGAGGAGTTGTGCACACTTTCTTCGCAAAGGGGGTCTGGAAAGAGGATGAAGAGTTGGTACGGGTGCTCTTGAGCTCACCAAATCTTGATTTGGACCCAAGAGAAATGGATGACTACTCTCATACGTCATCCTTTTTCAGGACGCTTCCGGAAGACAAGGGGGTAGCGAGAGGGTATATTAGGGACTTCATGCACATGGCAAAACTAATGATGAATATCCCCATAACCCCGTTTTTGTTCGCAGCAGCACATGAAAAGACGGGGATCGCAGGGATGTTACTGAATACTGGGAGGATCAGTATCGAGTCTCTCGATGAGGGACACATAGTGGCTAAAGCCTACGGTAATGCAGAGTTAATGGACCTGATTCAGGTGGCGCGCGGGCGGTTTTAGTCGGAGCGTCGCCTTTTAACGTTGTTTGACATCTTCATACAGCTCATCCATAGAAGACCACAGCATGATAGACCCACAAGCATTGAACTTTGATCTTCTGACACAAATTCTTAATTTCTTGATAATAATAAGAACATTGAACACAGCTACTGCCGGTAGCAATTTTCCATCAAATGGGCATCTCGCAGACATCGACCACCCAGCCCTCAAATCCTCTCCAACGCCGAAACTCGCCCATTGTCAAATGCAAACCCGGAACACCCATCGCTAATGCACAAACACCCACCCTTCACAAGCACAATCCCACCCACCATCCGCCCTCACGGCCTCCTCGCCTTCATAATCCTCTCATCCAACAACCCCAACAACCTCTCCTTCTCCCCCCTCGCCGCCTCCAACCTGCGCTGCTCCTCCCTCAACTCGCGATCCAACTCCTCCAGCCTTGCCAACTGCTGCTGCTCGCTGAAGCCGATGCCGGGCAGGCGGTCGGCCAGCGCGTTGATGCGGGCCATGTTGAGGATGATGTCGCCCGCGATCTCGTGCTGGGTGACGGCGAAGGCCGGGTCCGGGGGCGGCGAGCGCGGGCGGTCGCCGGTGATGCTTGGGCCGCCGTTTTCGGCGGCCGAGGCGGCCTGCGCGGAGGGGTTGTTGATGTCGCGGTCGGCGTCGTGCGGTTGCGCGGCGATGTCGCCGTAGGGGTGGCGCGTGTGCGTGTACATGAGGCCGGCGTACATTTGTTGGACGAGCTGGGGGAGGGAGAGGGTTAGGAGGGCGCGCGCGGGTGGGTGGGTGGTGGGGAGGGCGGGCGTACGATGTCGATCGCGTCTTGGAGTTGGGTGAGGATGTCCGACATGGTTGCGGTGTGGGGGATTGCTTGCGGAGGATTGGAGGAGGGGCCGGTTCGAGCGTCGAGAGAGGTCGCCAGGAGGCAATTGTTGCTATGCGGTGGGATGTTGAGAAGCGGAGGACGAGGGTAGGCTGTGGGTGAAGCTCAAGCTTCAGCAGCTCGGCAGATCGGCGCTGGTCCCTGGCCGCCGCGCGCGCTCCGGGCACTTTTATTTTGCTCCCTGCGTCATCGCCCTCTAACCCACACCATCCATTGAGCCATTGGCGATGCTAAGCCGCTCGAACAGCTGTACCGTCTGCATGCCATAGCAGCTATGCTTGTCTCTTTGCCATTGCCATCACCAAAACACCACCGCAACCGTTCACGATGAGGCCGCCGCTCCTCCTCCGCTCCTTCAAGCCGCCGCTCCTCTGGCCCATCCTCACACCCACCCGCGGCGCCGCCTCCTCCTCCTCCAAGAAGAAAACGTCCGCTACAACCGAGCCCGCCATCGCCCCCGGCTCCGAACACCACCATGACCTCCCCTCCTTCCTCGCCTACGCCTCGCGCGTCAACCTCGAGCCCAACCGCAGCGTCTACGTCGGCACGCACTACGAATACACCGTCGCCGCCACCCTCAAGCGGCTCGGCTTCCGCCTCACCCGCACCGGGCGCGCCTCCGACTTCGGCATCGACCTGCTGGGCACATGGCACCTGCCGATCCCCAAAACAACCCGCACCAAAAGGCGGATCGCGGTCGCGAGCGACGACGGTGCAGGCGGTGACGATGACAGCAGTCGCAGTCGGGACGGCAGCCAGGCGCCGCTGCGCGTCCTAGTGCAGTGCAAGGCCAGCAACACGATCCTCAATCCCAAAAACGTGCGCGAGCTCGAGGGCGCGTTTACGGGCGCCCCGGCGCGATGGCGCGAGGAGGATTTTCTGGGGCTGCTGGCCACGACCAAGAAGGCGACCAAGGGCGTCATGGAGGCGCTCGGCCGCAGCCGCTGGCCCATGGGTTTCCTGAAGGTCGAGCCCGATGGGCGGGTGGAGCAGTTTTTGTGGAATGCCAGCGCGAGGGCGAGGGGGCTGGAAGGGCTGGGGGTCACGTTGAGGTATATGGTGGACGAGAGGAACGAGGATGGGCAGGTCAAGTCGGATATTGCTCTGACGTGGCTGGGGAGGCCGCTGCCGTATGTCGACTTGACGGAGGAGGCGGAGGCTTTGCCGGCGTTGCAGATGAAGATTGCGGATATAGTGGAGGAAGAAGCATCTGATACTGCACCCGAGGGTGTTGAAGAAAAGCCGGAAAAGAAGAAGCGCGGCAAATCAAGGAAGGGGGCAACTGATACTGCATCTGAGACTTCATCCGAAGGTGCTGAGGAACCCCCAGAAAAGAAAAAGCGCGGGGGCAGGCCAAAAAAGAAAGCACCTGAGCCTGCATCCGATGTTGCGTCCGAGACATCATCTGAGGCGCTTGCGGAAAAGCCGGAGAAGAAGAAGCGCAGTAGAACGAAGAAGGAAGCACCTGAGACTTCACCGGAGGTTTCATCTGGGGATATCGAAGGAAAGTCGGAAAAAAAGAAAGCTGGCAGGCCAAAGAAGAAGAAAGACGCTGACGATGAAGTTTGAGTGTTAAGTGTACAAAGTTGTGCTATACTCTGTGGACATTTGGCGTCATTTCCTGAGCCTATTCGAAGAGATACCCCACTCGAATTTATATTTGCATCCAAAAGTAGGCGGGTCGATGTCAGTGGTGCCTGAGGCAACAAGACGGGTAGGCAACAATTAAGTGGGGCTGCGCGCGCATCACGCGTCATGCATCGCGTCTCCCGCGAACGCGCTTCGCCTCCGCAACCACCATGACCTGAGATGGCGACCATCAAGGCCATAGAGGGCCGCTCGGTATGTCCCACGCGTTGCTTCATGCCACCGATGCATATGCTGACCCGCGACTGCTTAGGTACATCAAATCCAGTCTGGGCAGGTCATCGTCGATCTTTGCTCCGTCGTCAAAGAGCTCGTCGAGAACAGCTTAGATGCCGGTGCCACCTCGATAGGCAAGTAGCAGAAGACGCTTTTCGTGGGTACCGCGGGCTGATGTGCCGAGTCAGACGTGCGCTTCAAGAGCAATGGTCTCGAGACAATCGAGGTGCAGGACAACGGCCACGGCATTTCGCCAAACGACTACGAGACAATTGGTACGCTGATTTCCGAGCATGCGCTTCTTCTGACCTGCTGATATTGAATCACAGCTTTAAAACACTACACCTCGAAACTTTCGACCTACAATGACCTTTCCTCCCTCCAGACCTTCGGTTTCCGTGGCGAAGCACTGTCTTCACTCTGCGCACTCTCCAAATTCCACATCCTCACTGCTCGTGCCACCGACGGCCCAAAAGGCACTCGACTCGACTTTGAGACCTCCGGCAAGTTGAAAGGAACTTCGGTCGCGGCGAGCCAGAAGGGAACAACCGTAGCCGTAGAGAACCTTTTCTACAATCTGCCGGTCAGGAAAAGGGAGCTCGAGAAAAATGTCAAGCGGGAATACGGAAAAGTGCTTGGTCTCCTCCATGCTTATGCATGTATCAGCGTTGGAGTGAGGTTCTCCGTGAGCAATCAGGCTGCTAAAGGGTAATGATACTGTGCGGCGAATCTGGTTAGGTGCTAACTGACTGCCAGGAAGAAGGTCACTGTCTTCTCCACCAAAGCAAACCCCACTACACGGGAGAACATTGCCAATGTCTACGGCGCGAAGACACTAACCGCTCTAATCCCACTTGATCTAAAATTAGAGATGACGCCGACCACTATCGGGACGCAGAGTGCGAAGAGCTGGAGTACCCAAGATGACCCGCATTCAAGAGAGGTCCGCCTGGACGGCCATATCTCCCGTCCTGTTGTTGGGGAAGGTAGGCAAACTCCGGACCGCCAGATGTTTTTCGTCAACTCCAGGCCATGCGCATTGCCTCAGGTGTCCAAAGCCGTCAATGAGGTCTACAAATCTTTCAATATCACGCAATCTCCTTTCATTTTCGCCAATCTCGTCATGGACACCAACGCCTACGATGTCAATGTTTCTCCTGATAAGCGGACCATCATGTTGCACGACCAAACAGCCCTTTTGGAAGCGTTGAAAGAAGCGCTGATCGCCTTATTCAATGAGCACGATCAGAGCGTCCCACAAGCACAGTTGGGCATGAAGAAGCTGGGTCAGTTCAAGCCGTTGGATTTTGTCAGACAATCATCAACGACTCGAGAGTCTGAAAGTGGAGGAGATGCACGACATGCTCCGAGTGAGGACCACGAGTCAAACAATGGGTCGAGCTCCCCGCGCCCTGATAAGGAGGGCGACACCTCTGCCAGCTTGATCCAGCAGTTTGTTGGTCGAGATGCAACCAGCCGAAGCCAGCTTCCCCCTGCAGGCGAGGTGCGGCGAAAAAGCGTAGAAGCCTCCAAGGACAAGCAGAAGCTTGCACGTTTTTTGGCGAAGGGCGATGAAGAGCCTGGCTCCCAGCCACCAGGAGACACGGATGACATGCAGCTCGATTCTTCACCTCAATCACCCGTTCTCCCCCGAGCGGTGCAGGATTTCAATGAGCGTATTGCAAGCCAAGAAGCCAAACGCAAACAACCGCAGGAGCCGAGGGAACCTTCTCCGGAGAGTGCCAAAGACAGGGAACAAGAGCAAAGCATTGCGGTCATCCGGACTTCGTCTCAAAAGAACGTCCAAGGCCCGGTTCAGAACGCCTTTGATCGAATGCGGCCGAAGCGTGCGCCGGCAGAAACAGCCACGATCACCATTGGCGACAAGACCACGACGATGAAAATCGGCACCCCTGAAGCAAAACGTCGGAGGATTCACACGCCGAAACATGGCTTGCAGGGTGGATTGCTGCCCTCTCCAGGGAAGAAGTCTGGTTTTGTAAGCAGCTTGAAGCTGTTCCAAGCTCCAGGGACTCAGGCCGACGATGAAGACGATGAGATATCGGATGACGCATCGAATGGCGAGGAGCAGGAAGAGAAGAGCGAGAGCGGAAATGAGGAAACGCCGAGCTCTTCTGCGTCGGAACAGGCTCAAGAGGGTGAGAATGACGTTGAAATGGCAGAATCCAGCGATGAAGCGTCCAACGTGGATGCTGAAGAGCCTGTCGCTGATACGTCAGAGAAGATGGACAACAACAGCGAGCATCACAATGGAGCTGAGCATGAGGGGCAGAATGGGGAAGACCTGCCGCGCGCGGAATCTCCTTTATTTGTGCAGCAAGAGGAAGATGAGGATGACGAGTACTTGGACGAAGACGAAAAGAAGGCGCGAGAGGATGCTCGAGTCGCCGAGATCATTGCAAAGGCTGAAGAGAACTCTGCTCGACCATCAAACGACAATATGAAGCGAGCTACGAGCATTCTTAAAGGAGGGGTACGAAAGACTTCGACCTTGCAGCTGATCCAGCACCTGGAGACGTCCGTCTCGAGGATTGAGCAGACATTGTCTCAGCTGAACGAACAGCTTGGAGCTTGTGCCAAAGCCGCCGACGAAGACGCAGTGCCATCGGACGGCAAGACGGACCAAACACCCGAGGAACGTCTGTCCCTGACCGTCTCGAAATCCGACTTCGGCCGCATGCGCATCATCGGCCAGTTCAACCTCGGCTTCATACTCGCCGTACGGCCCGCCGCCACCAACGACGACACTTGCCGACCAACACCCCCCAACCTGCGCTCCTCTTCCTCTTCCACACCAGCACCGCCGTCGTCATCCTCGCCCACGTCCAAGTCAGACGACGAGCTCTTCATCATCGATCAGCACGCGTCGGACGAGAAGATCAACTTCGAGCGGCTGTCGACCTCGACGGTGCTCGCGCCGCAGCGCCTCGTGCACCCGCACCCGCTCGACCTCACCGCGATCGAGGAAGAAACGATCCTCGCGCACCCGGCCGCCTTCGCCGCCAACGGCTTCCAGCTCGCGACCGACACGAGCGGCGACGCGCCCGTCGGCCGGCGCTGCGCGCTGCTCGGGTTGCCCGTCAGCAGGGAAACGACGTTTTCCGTCGCGGATTTGGAGGAGTTGGTCACGCTGTTGGGGGAGACGTCGTTGGTGGAGGGGGCGGCGGCAAAGGGAAGCAGAAGCAGTATTCCGCGCCCGAGTAAGGTTAGGAAGATGCTGGCGATGAGGGCGTGCAGGAGTAGTATTATGGTGGGGAAGACCCTGACGATGCGGCAGATGGAGCGCGTCGTGCGCGCCATGGGCGAGATGGATAAGCCGTGGAATTGCCCGCATGGGAGGCCGACGATGAGGCATCTGGCGAGTTTGAAGGATTGGGGCGGGTGGAGGGAGGGGGATGGGGTTGTGGGGTTGCAGGACGGGGGTGGTGGGAGGGCGGTGGGTCAGGGGACGACGAAGACGACAACGACGACGGGTTGGGGGAGGTTTGTGAGGGGGGAGAGGAGGGGGGTGGAGTGAGTGAGTGGTGGTGGTATGGTTTGTGGATAGGTGTGTATATTGATTGACTGGTTTTGAAACTGAGTCCAGCCTCGTACTTACGAATCCGAATGAAGATGACAAGGGGTATTCAAGCACCGCTTCATGAAAATCGAACCACCGGCTACCTTGCAATCCAGGATCGAGAAATGGCTTTCATTTAAACAAGTGGGTTACAACCTTTGGACGTGTTAAGTCTGAGGTACTGACCTTGGCAGTCTCACAACAACGCCTTCGACCACAAGAATGACGTCTCCTCTTACCATTTGCTGGATGGACATCACGAATGTTACATCCATCAACGTATGTCGGCATTTTGAATTCCATCAGTTCACCCTTCTGTGGCTGAAAACCCCCCACCGCGAAGCTCACCGCTGCTGGGAAGACTGCAAACCAAGCGACCTTCTCCCTCGCATTTACCCCAAGAATCTCAGCTACATACATAAACTTGTTGCTCAGCCTTCCACAGCACCGTCCGCGCTGCCAAGACTACAAGCACATCCACCACGTTGTCGTTGAAGCCATCGGTTCCCCGCCGCCGGCCGGCCTCCCATAAACTGACCCAGCTCGTATGAATAATCAGCCAGGTCTGCTCCCCCACCAATCCGCTACCATCCCACACTACTCACCCAGGGCACTGGCTCCATGACTCAGCATCGAGTAGCCTAAATGAGCCACTTTCGCGCAGGCGAGCAAGCGATCTACAAGGAAGCGCGGCTGTGGCGAGCACTGCGCCACCTGCGCGGCGTTTCCAACAAACGCTCGAGCGAGCAGAGAGCCCCGCTGCCATGCAAAGCTAGCAGCTCACTCTCCGAGGCTTTCTGCCAAGTGAATTTCAATACAAGACATAATAGGCCTATTGGTCGGACCCGGCATATATGCAAGGCAGATCAGCAGTGAAAAGGGCTGATCGCAGCAGGATCGCGAACCCCGCCTTTGCAGATCGTCCTATTTCGGAACTACCCAATCATGTCTGACTTGGTCGAGCTATTGTCTGATGGGAGCGCTGCTGTAGCCTAGGCCACGGCGAGGATCAGATGCCATGCATTCCCTAAACAAAACTACAAGGCTGTGCGCGATCCATTTGGGGCTTCGGACGTTCACCCGCCAACCTTCTTGAGGAACTGCTAATAATAACCGGCAAGCCTCGTCTTGAAGAACGTATCACAAGAATACTTTGGAGGTGCACCTGACTTGCTTTCAGCCTTGCAGCTGCGGGTATTAAAGAGTGCTATATTGCAACTGGAAAGGCGATCTGACCCCACAATAACAGACCACTAGCCGCCATGCAATCGCTAAACGGGAAGTCTCCGCAAAATAGCCAGGTGAGGCGGGATTTTTGCGAGATTTACGCGTTCTACTTAACTGACACTTGACAGGGCCGAGCCGCAAGAACAGTCGAAATGCGATCCTCAAGTTCAGCTACTCTATACGACAGGAGGGGGGATCACAATGCTCATGGACTTGCGAGCCTCCCAACCGCATCAAGCGAGTTCACTCGTCGAGTGGAAGACAGTGCAGAACTCGTCGACCTATACGACGGGCCTTCTCATAGCCTCACGTCCACGCCTGACATGAAACCCCCTTTCCCTACGTTTACGAAGCGAGTTGGTCGCTCTGCTTTGGCCATGAATGTTGCAGCCCTAGCATTGCTGGCAACGGCCATTCCAGCGCTTACATATCTATGGTTCTGCAATGGCTCCAACAAGGTCTGGCGACGCATCATGATCGACGGCGGGCTCGCCCAGGCGGTGACTGTTTTGACCCTCGCCGTCCGCCTCGCGGTTGCCACTCAAGCCGGAACGGTGACTTCAATGCTCGCCTGTATATCATTGGAGTCTCGGGCACTCGGCGGAACGTCTTTGAAAGATGGAGCCGCCCTGTCGATAACACGCTACGTCAACTCTGGCCCGTTGTCAACCGCACCTGCTTTCTGGAAAAACACGCAATGGCGAGCAAACGGTCAAGTGTTCCTCGTCGTCCTATCAGTGACGCTGTTTACCGTCGTCTCGCAATTCACATCTACTCTGCTCCTTTGGGATGTGCGCCAGGGCAGCGTCTTGGGCTTCAGCGACCAGCGTCAGATGGACGTCGGATTCCGCATGCAGAGCTACGTCGAAAAGTTCGGCTTCGTCATCACACGCAGCCCGAATTATTGGCTCTCGTCGCCCCCGGGATACCCTGCATTCGCGGAGCACAGCGAGGAGCCTGCATCAACCTCGGACGTCTTCGTTGACACAGGTCCCTCGATCCGTGCACTTTTGCCTTTCGGCTCGGAGAATGACCGCAGGGCGCTATCCGAATACACCGGCATCGCTTCGGTGTTCGATACCAGGGTCATCTGTGTCAGGCCGAGATTTCCCTCTTGGAACTTCTTCCGCAATTCGACGGACGACGTGAACGTGGCCATCTTCAACGGGACCGTCTTGCCGAGCCATGTCGTTAGTGATGTTGCAGACATCCTCCGGTACGAGCATGCAGCCGAAGGGAATCCTTTCGAATGCCTGCTGAACGAGCTCCTCCTCCAGGACGACCAAAGTTTCAAGATTTGCAGGATAGGAGCTGAATCGGGAGGCTTGGTCAGCAGCGTCGACACGATGCAGAATACGACGCTGGGTTACACCTACGATTCCGCCAGTAGGCAGTGGAGAGCGCAAAACAACGAGACAGCCCAGACTTGGCCAGTGGAGCTGGGACACGCAATACTGATTATTAGTGCGGGGGATCCCGGGACACCGAAATCCCGGACAGATGATTCCGACCTTCGCTACTTGGCCTCATCTCTGCCAATCAATGAGGCAACAACTAGTTTTACCATTCATGAAAGGGACGCTTGGCTGGACTTTGTACCCAATCTGGCTGGTGACAGTATAATGAGCGTTCATCATCCAAAGGCCAATATTAGCATGACAATGTGCTATGATGCCATGTGAGCTCAAAGTTTCGTCTCCGCGAGTACTTGCGAAAGCGCTGACCGCCATGGTGTAGACCGCTGAAGACTCCGGGTCGTCGCATGAAGCATCGATATGATATCCCAATCAAAGCAACCAGACGAGCGGATGTTAGCGAGCCCCGTCTACAATGGGACTCGACAGCCCAAAGATTCGACACAAGAGCAATTTTATCGCAGCTTCTTCCTGGCCACCACGAGTTTTCACAACGGGCCATTTTGGATTTGGACGTTAATGAACTGAAAGAAGGACTGCATCTCATGAGTGCATTCTGGAATCCAGCAGTCAATGCCACGATTGAAGGCGGTAAGTACACGTAACGTCTGATATCTTCCAAGCCGAGACTCATGACTGCTTCGCAGCTCCTGACTTCCTATGGTATCCGAACTCGACCCTCGGTGCACCGCCCGCGCCGGTTTTCTCTCCCGACTCGCTGCAGAACGCCACAAGCTTCCTCGCACGCTCGTCCGAGCCGGCGGACTTCCTGAGCAGCATCATCTGGGATTCCTTCGACGACCAGCCCTTCCAAATCGCCGTGGCCTGCGAGAACTGCAGCCGGATGGCGACCGAACCCGGCATCTCCAACCGGTTCCCGGGGAACTCGGGCCTCAACCTCGTGCTCGACTGCGTCTTCAGGGATGTTCTGGCGCAAACGGCAAACCCGGCTCTGGCTTGGCAGGCGTTGCTGACCATGGTGCTTCGCATTGCCTACTATGACTGGCTGCCTGCCTTCGATCTCTCTGCCGATGTGTCCGTCACGTCCATGGTCTCCTGTCAGATTCCCAGGCGTACCATCGGCTTCGCTGTTGTGATGGCGAACCTTGTCCTACATTCGATCGCCTTCAGCGTCGTTGTCTACTGGTTTTGTTTCACCACGCGATATTCGAGTCTCGGGCAGTCATGGCAGGTGGTAGCGCAGTTGAAAGCCCCAGCAACAGAAGACGTACTTCAGGAAGCTACTGTATTAGACGATGAAGAGGTCGAAAAGAAAATGGGCTCCGTGCTGCGGCACAGGCGGCTCAGGCTTATGGAAGACCGGGAAGGCGAACGTGTCTGTCTCCTACACAACAGTTGAGCCATCCATAACTCTTGAAGTGGGTTGCTCAGAAGACGAATACAATGCCATTGTATTAGCTCGGAGTCTTTGTTTTGATAATTATACCGTCCTTTGTGCAGTTACAAAGTCAAAACCAGTACATTGTTAAATCTCGAGCAATGCTTTTAAAGACACCCAACAGCTCACCCTGAAACTCATCACAACCCAACTACCACCACACCAAGGCCATGGCTGAAGAACTCTTCTTCGTGATCGGTACCTTCGAAAAGGCATCCCTCGGTACCAAGTGCCCGAGATGCCGTGCGGAGTACTGCGATTACCCCGGAGTGAACATCCCCATCTCCCTGGTGGAGTGCGGACACGTCCTCTGCTTTAGCTGCATTGACGCCATCTACCTGCGCCAGCTGAGGGCACCCCCTTATCGCTGCTGCTATTCCGACTGCGGCACTGCGTTCTCCCCTTACTGGGGCAACTCGAACAAGCTGCTTGCTTTGGATGCGGAGTATGAGCGGTACGACGGTATGATGGTTGCGCGCTACGTCTTTGGCGATGAGTCCAACCCACGCTCCGATGCTCCTTTGTCTCCCCAGCCTCATTACGTTCTTAGAGTGGACGAGCCCAGCCCACTTTCCGGTGCTTCATTGTCTCCCCCGCCTCATTACGTTCTTGGAGACGAGCCCAGCCCACTTTCCAGTGCTGCATTGTCTCCCCCGCCTCGCCCTTTGAGCAAGTCCAACCCGAGAAAGCGCAATTCAAGGAATCCCAACCCGAGAAAGCCCAGCCCACGTCCCGGTGTTCCCTTGCCTCGTCAGCCTCAGCCTTTGCGAATGGATCACAAAAAGCCTGCCAGGGTCCGCAAGAATAACAAGCGGCGCCGTAAGAACTCAAAGAAGCCACTTGCTGCTAACCGTTAAAGGCCCTCTTGATAAATCCAAGCAGATCAACTGCGATCCCTGAGGTCTACAGAGACCGGACACTTTCGCGTGGTCGGGTAAGTAAGAAAACCACCATTCCAATAGAATCATGCTCTCTTTGAGATTCTGTACTTGAATTCCATAACCAATCTACCTATCCAAAATTATGTCTGACGATGCATCCCAACTTTCCTGAATTAATCTTTCCATTTCTCTCCGTACCAACACACAATTCACTACAATCCCCTGATACTACCATTTCTTCGGCTTCCTGTCCCTCGTACTCCTCCTCAGCCCCGTCTCCAAAAAGGAAACCTTCCCCTTCTTTTTGATCGCCTTCTCAGCAGCGTCCGCTTGTCTCTTCCGCTTCAGCCCTCTTGCCTTTGCCGTCGCCTCCTCCCTCTGCTTCTTCTTTCTAGCCGCCTTCTCCCTCTTCGCCTTCGCCTCCTCCTCCCTCTGTGCTTCCTCGTCGTTGTTCCTTTCCCCCTCCTCTCTCTCCTTCTGCGCTTCCTCGTCCTTCCTCCTCTCCTCCACTTCCCTCTCCGCCTCCTCCATTTCCCTCTCCGCCTCCTCCTCCTCCCTCCTCGCCTCTTCCTCTTTCTTCCTCTTCGCCGCCTCCTTCTTCGCTTTCGCATCTTCTTCCTTCTTCTTTTTCTTCTTCGTCGCGTCCTCCCCCTCCCGTCCAGCCTCCCCCTCCTCCACTTCCCCCTTCTTCTTCTTCTTCCCCTTCACATTGCCCTCCCCCTCCCCCTTCTTCCCCTTCCCCTCCACCTTCGCCTTCTCCACCGCCTTCGCCTTCCCCTTCTCCACCTTCGCCCTCTCCATCGCCCTCCCCCTCGGCTTCCCCCCACCCGCCGACTTCACCGCCACCTTCGTCGCAAACCCCGTACTATCCTTATCCATCGTCTTCTTCGTCTTCGTCTTCCTCGTCTCCTCCACCTCCATCGTCTTCTCCGCAGTCGCCGCACCCGTTTCCATAACAACAAACCGCGGACTACCCCCACTACTCACAACCACCGGTACCGCTCTGCCTTTCCCCACACCCGCCGCCGTACCCGCCGCCGCACCCGCTGCCGCACGTCTCCCAAACTCCGCCCCCGCCAGCTGCCTGTGCGTGGTGCGGCGCGGCGAGAGGGCGGAGAAGGTTGGGGTTGTGAGGTTCCTCCCGGTACCATGTTGGTGCTGAGGAGGAGGAGGAGTTTTCTTGGAGGAGGGCGGCGGCGCGTCGATGAGGATGTTGGCGAGGCTGGTGTGGTCTGCGGGTTTGCGTGAGGGGGCTGCGGCAGTGGCGGCGGTGGCGACGGCGGCTTCCTCCTGCTTCTTGGTTGTCTTGTGGTCTGGTGCGGGTTTGGGCGAGGGGGCGGGGGCGGCTTCTTCTTCCTCCTGCTTCTTGGTGGTGGTGGTCTTCTTCTTCGTCGTCGTCGTCTTCTTCTTCGCCGCCCCCGCCCCCTTCGCAGCGGTGGGCTTTGGTGCAGCGCGGGCGCGGGCCTTCGGAGCAGTGGCGGCCGTATTGGGTGCGGGAGCGGCCGTGTCGGGTGCAGGAGCGGTGTTTTTGGGAGCAGCAGTAGCAGTAGCAGCAGTGGTGGTGGCGGTTATCTTTTTGGGAGCGGCAGTTCTCCTTTGGATTTTAGATTTAATTTGTTGCGTGACCTTTTCGGCTGCCTTAGTTTTGGCAACGCGTGGGGCATTTTCGCGAACCATGGTGCAAGTCTCGTTGTCGATTCCCAGTTGCGTTCAAATGGGGAGTTGGAGCGAAAAACGAGTCTGACTTGAGCTTGGAATGTTGATCGCGGTCTTTGCGAGAGAGAAGTATTGAGGCTATCCTTTGTTATCATTAGAGGATAATGAGACGTACCGGAAATGGATTCCTGTGCTTGGCTGGTGGTAGTGATAATTTTTGTGCTCTTTGTGTGGCGGCCGGAAATGAACAAAGTATGCCAACAGCTCCTTCATGTACTGTGAAACGCTGCAGTGTTGAGATTCGGTAAAGACTCGCAAAAGATACGACTGTCTCAAGCAAGGGTTGTGTCGTCAACATTCAAGTCAGCCCTCGTCAGTCGACCAGAACCGTTCAAATGCACGTCTTTGTCCTGAACCCCTCCTTTCATGACTCGGTGGAAATATTGGACCCTTAGTAGAACACGACTGTTTGACAAGATAGATATGTCCCCTGCGAGAGGCTTGTCCGCGGGACTTCCTCAGTATTTTCAGTGTGAAGCTTCTCTTCGCAAGCGCGAGAAGAATTTTGTGATGTGTGTACATGGAGGGACACATACGACCGCAAATCACCTTTGCTCCAGCTATCAGATAGGTGTCTAAAACATTCAAGGGAGAGAAATACATAAATTGTGAAGCTGGAGGCTGGAAACTTTCGGTTCTTAGAAAGTGCACTTGAAAAGCGCAATGGTCTGAACAATGGGTTTGAAAGCTACTTCAAAGTAAGATAAAGATGTTATGGCTGTTGGCGAGCATAGGGGGAAAGCGTGGCAGGTAAAGGGTCAGATGAGAAGTTAAAAACAAGCTTCCGATATTTCACTAGTTGGGAGGCTTCCGCAGCAGGAGGCTGGGTGACTGGCTTGACCAAAACCTATGTCGGTTCGCTTGCTTCATTTTTGAGGCGCACTATGGCACATCAGGGCTACCACGTAACGCGGCTTGTGAGTTCGCAAGCCGTGAAGTCTGGGAAGATCAACCTCGAGAATCTGCAACACCGTGCATGAGTCGGGCCCACAGATTAACGGTGGCTCTCGCTCCAAGAGTGCTATTCCTGGATTAAAGAGGGTGTTCGCATCAAGACAGAAAAAAAAAAGGCAGAAGCTGAGGTGAGCTGTTGGCTTGGCTGCTGTCAGCATAAGGCGGCATTCCCACGCAGCGACCTCTCGGCGCCACCGCCCACTGCATTAGTACAAGCGTACGCGACCAAGAGCCTTATCTTAAAATGTGGAGAAAATCCGGGGTATCGATATAAAAGGGCGAAGAGCGTCGGTTGAGGTTGTCACGACACAGGCAGACATTTGCAGCATGCGGCTGACAAAGCGCCATCGACGACGGACAATAATGGACAAAGACAGCCGGGTTCGTCAGGCAAAATGCCAGTCCCAGAACGGGCGAGGAATGCGCCGGCGTGGAATACAAACCGCGGCGCCGGGCTGCCCTTCCGGGATGGCGCGAGCGATTTGGGAAGCACGGGCAGGGCTGGGTACAAACTTTTTTTCCGCAAACCCTGATCGCCGCTCCGAGTGGCCAGACCCGCAGAAATTATGGCAGGGTGCTGGAGAAACTTCAGGAACGGAAGGTGAGTGGCAGCCGTCGCCACCACTGCAGCCACCGCTCCACAATATGTGCTGCTGTTGCGGTTGCGAGTCCAGAGAAGGCGCGAGCCGGCGCATGCAGCAGAGGCCAACGCAAGGGCGCTGGCAGGTGTCGCCAACGTGTTCTCGAAGGCTTCGATGCAGCTGCCACTACCGGGAAGAGTCGGTGAAAGTGACGATAAGCGCGGCGACGCGGTTGGCTGGCCCCGACTAGGGATGGCCGAGCGGTCGCAGCCAAGTAGGCAGGCGGCGCCTGGTCCTTTCCGGCAGCGGTGACTCGGCATACGCGCCGACGCCCTTGCGGACGAGACGAGACGAGCGAGGCCTGGGGCAGCCGGGCGTGTGCGGGCTGCGGGCTTGTGCTGGCTGCGGGGGATAAGGGATAAGACAGAGAGCCGTGCGGCGCTCCGTGTTGCCCCGCGTGCCGGGCGGGTGCAGCAGAGAAGAACACGTACTCGCTGGATGCTTGATAGCGTGGCAAAAATAGCATGCTGAAACGCAGCTGTGCAGCCAGGGCGGCAGGAGTGCGGTCAGCCAGGCGGGGGCGCACAGCTGGCGGGCCGCCGGGCAAGCTGCGTGCGGCGAGCGAGCGACGGCCGAGGCTGGCTGCCGGGTGCTGAGCGTTGGGCGCTGGGTGCTGGGGCGCCTGGCTGCAGCTGTCGTCGCGGCAAAACTGGCATCGCAATCGGCACGGCGGTCGGGCGGCGAGGCCACGGGGCGATGGGGTTTGCAGCGAATTGCGACGGCGGCGTTGAGAGTCGGTCGGCGGCTGCCCTGCTGGGGCCGTGCGCGACGCAATCCCTGCAACGCTTACATGCACAGGAAAGGATTTTTTGTGCTGATAGTACAAAAAGCGTCGCCCCCTCTGGCTCGCCCTCTCCTCCGCAACGCTCTCCCTCTCTCAATCCCACCTTTTCTCTTTTTGCTTCATAGAAGGGTCTCCAGCTGCGCGCCGCAGTTTGCAGACTCCGTGGCTGCGTCTCGATCGCACTGTCGCGTCGCCACTGATACCCGACCGCTAGATTTCGACTTTTTCACGGGCCCCACCAGCCCTTAATATTAAAGCCGGCGACGCCCCCGACCCTCTCTCTCTCCAACCTTCGCATTCCTCCTTCAAAATGGCTCCCGCCGCTGCACACCCCACCGCCGGGCAGGTCAAGTCCGAGAACGCGAAGAGCGTCAAGGTCCTGGAGGAGCTTCTCCAAAAGCTCTCCGTCTCCAAGGAGCAGGATGAGATCCTCTCCACCTCGCAGGACCTCGCCACCTTCATCAACGGCGACATTGAGGAGGGCGACGCCCCCACCCAGTAAGTTTCCCCAACCGTCCTGGCCGCCGCCGGCCTGCAGCAATGCTGTTGTCGTCGCCCGGTCGCACTGCCCCTCCTGCAGCTGCTGACAGACTCGCTCCAGGGCCGTCGCTCTGCTGAAGAAGCAGCTCAGCAACAAGAAGGATGCCCTCGCCAGGGAACGCGCCCTCGATGCCATCAAGGCCATCGCCTCGCACTCGACCGTCTCCCCTGCCGTTGAGCCCTACCTTGTCGCCCTTCTGCCCGCCACCCTTACCGCCATTGGTGACAAGATGGTCCCGGTCAAGAACGCTGCCCAGGCTGCTGCCCAGGCCATCGTCCAGGCCACCAACGCCAACGCCGTCAAGGCCGTCATCCCCGCCATCATCGACTCCCTCCACACCGCCCAGAAGTGGCCCGAAAAGATGACCGACCTGGCGTGCATTGAGCTCCTCGCCGAGAGGTCTCGCGCTCAGATGGGCTACCGTGTCCCCGACCTCCTCCCCGTCGTCTCCGAGGCCATGTGGGACACCAAGGCCGAGGTCAAGAAGGCTGCCTACACCACCATGGAGAAGCTCTGCGAGCTCATCTCCAACAAGGATATCGAGCGTTTCATTCCCGAGTTGATCAAGTGTGTTGCCAAGCCTGAGAACGTCCCCGAGACCGTCCACTTGCTCGGTGCTACCACTTTCGTCTCCGACGTCCACGAGCCTACCCTCGCCATCATGGTTCCCCTGCTCGAGCGTGGTCTTGTTGAGCGTGAGACTGCCATCAAGCGTAAGTCGGCCGTCATCATCGACAACATGTGCAAGCTGGTCGAGGACCCCAACATTGTTGCCTCTTTCTTGCCCCGCCTGTACCCCGCGCTCAAGAAGAACTACGAGACCCTCGCCGACCCCGAGGCTCGTGAGAAGACCAAGCAGGCCATCGACACTCTGGCCCGTGTTGGTCACATTGTCGACGACAAGCTCCCTGAGCGCTCCCGCTCTGGTGACGTCGCCACCATTCTTCCCGTCCTCAAGACTGTTCTCGGCGAGAAGGCCAACAACGCCAAGTTCGAGCCCATCTACGAGTACATCTCGGCTATTGCTGGTCAGCTCATCGACGAGAAGGAGACCGAGTCTGCCGTCTGGGCTGCCAACGCTGCTCCCTACTTCACCGCCATCCTTGGCGAGGAGAAGGCCAAGGACGCCGCTGACAACCTTCGCAAGAAGACTCTGCCTGGCTTCGTCGAGGCTGAGGAGGTTCCCTCTGACGAGGAGGAGGGTGAGGATCTCTGCAACTGCACCTTCTCCCTGGCCTACGGTGCCAAGATCCTGCTTAACCAGACCCACCTTCGTCTGAAGCGTGGTCAGCGTTACGGTCTGCTCGGCCCCAACGGTTCCGGCAAGACCACCCTGATGCGTGCCATCAACAACGAGCAGCTTGAGGGTTTCCCCAAGCAGTCCGAGGTCAAGACCGTCTACGTCGAGCACGACCTCGACTCCGCCGACACTGAGCAGACCGTCATCAACTGGACCATGAAGAAGCTCGAGTCCGCTGGTGTCACCAAGTCCCAGACCGAGGTCGAGAACACCCTCGAGGAGTTCGGCTTCGTCCGTGAGCAGCTTGGCGCCCCCATCACCTCGCTTTCTGGTGGTTGGAAGATGAAGCTGGCTCTTGCCCGTGCCGTCTTCGAGGAGCCCGATATTCTTCTGCTCGACGAGCCCACCAACCACATGGACGTCAAGAACGTTGCTTGGCTCGAGAACTACCTCATCACCTCTCCTTGCACCTCCATCATCATCTCTCACGACTCCAAGTTCTTGGACAACACCATCCAGCACGTCATCCACTACGAGCGCTTCAAGCTCAAGCGTTACCGTGGTAACATCTCCGAGTTCGTCAAGAAGGTTCCTTCTGCCAAGTCCTACTACGAGCTCGGTGCCTCGGAGCTGGAGTTCAAGTTCCCCGAGCCCGGTTTCCTTGAGGGTGTCAAGACCAAGGCCAAGGCCATTGTTCGTGTCAGCAACATGACCTTCCAGTACCCCGGTACCTCCAAGCCCCAGATCTCCGACATCACCTTCCAGTGCTCTCTCGGCTCCCGTATTGCCGTCATTGGTCCCAACGGTGCCGGCAAGTCTACTCTCGTCAACGTCCTGACTGGTGAGCTCATCCCCACCTCGGGTGATGTCTACCACCACGAGAACATCCGTATCGCCTACATCAAGCAGCACGCTTTCGCCCACATCGACCACCACTTGGACAGCACCCCCTCGGAGTACATCCAGTGGCGTTTCCAGACTGGTGAGGACCGTGAGACCATGGACCGTGCCAACAAGCAGATCACCGATGATGACGAGAAGGCCATGGACAAGATCTTCAAGATCGAGGGTACTCAGCGCAAGGTCATCGGCATCCACGCCCGTAGAAAGTTCAAGAACAGCTACGAGTACGAGTGCTCGTTCGCGCTCGGCGAGAACGTCGGCATGAAGAACGAGCGCTGGACCCCCATGATGACTGCTGACAACGCCTGGATCCCCCGTAACGAGATCATTGCTTCCCACGCCAAGATGGTCGCCGAGGTCGATCAGAAGGAGGCTCTCGCCAGCGGTCAGTTCCGTCCTCTGGTCCGTAAGGAGATTGAGGCTCACTGCGCCAACTTCGGTATCGACGCTGAGCTCGTCTCTCACTCTCGTATGCGTGGTCTGTCTGGTGGCCAGCGTGTCAAGGTCGTCCTTGCCGCTTGCTCGTGGCAGCGTCCCCACTTGATCGTCCTTGACGAGCCTACCAACTACCTTGACCGTGACTCTCTCGGTGCTCTGTCCAAGGCCATCAAGGCTTTCGAGGGTGGTGTTATCATCATCACTCACTCTGCTGAGTTCACCAAGGATCTCACTGAGGAAGTCTGGGCTGTCATGGACGGCAAGATGACTCCTTCGGGCCACAACTGGGTCGCTGGCCAGGGTGCCGGTCCCCGTCTGACCGAGAAGGTCGATGAGGAGGACAAGTTCGATGCCATGGGTAACAAGATCGAGGGCACCAAGAAGAAGGTCAAGCTTTCGTCTTCGGAGCTCCGCAAGAAGAAGAAGGACAGGTACGTTGACCATTTCTCATTTTCGTCCATGGACAAGATGCTAACGTGTTGTATAGGATGGCCCGCCGCAAGCGTGGTGAGGAGGTCTTCTCGGACGAGGACGAGTAGATTCGTGCGTGAAGGATTCTGCGAGTCTTTCGTGCTTTTTCTTCCTGTGTTTTTTCAGCGATTCCCTGATGTGGACGATCAAAAAAGCATAATGGTGACGGTTTGTCTAGATGCCGGCTAAGCACGTCATCAAGATGGCATGCGTGATGCTCGGCTGGGGTTGGGTTCGGCGTCTTTTTCTCCTTTTGATTATGGTGGATTAGAGTCATGGCTTATGATTTCCCACTACTGCTATCGCGACGCGCAAACAGCAGCTTCTTCTTGGCAGATTAGACATAGATCTCGCTGCTGCGAAAAAAAATTGAAGACATTGATGAATTCATTCCATGTGTCGAAATGCATGATGTCGCGGTTTCGCAGGTCACGTGCGTGGCAAGATGAGTTCACTCTTGCCCATTTCGACTGGTGTCGATCAACGTCAGGTCGTGTAGCTTTTACATCACGCCCAGCGTGGCAAGGCAATCTGCGGTTCAAGCTAGTTACATGTAACTCGTTGAGAAGTGTGTCAATAACTGGGCCGGCAATAGTGTACCGGAGACCCCACTTGATAATGCAGAATGAGATGTGAGGGTGTGGCGTTCGGGGAACCATTCTATTGCACCAGAAGAAAGCTAAAACACACTGTGCTAGTAATAAGAGAATGCTTAACTAGTTATATCGTCAGTGGTATGCTTTACTCCGTTGTATGTTTAGCTATACAGGTCGGGTTTTATCTGTTCATACATCATACAAACAACCTGGAATGCCGCGTATGACCATAGATCGTAGAAATTCGGGTATCTCAACCGCTCCCATGAGGAATATTAGTACTGACGTAAGACTTCACAGACGTGGTGTAGCACTTACACGATGAATCGGAAGTCTTGGCATTCTACACTCTTTAAAACACCGATGGCGAATGATTTAGACGCTTATACTTATTTGCACATGCTTTTCAACGGTGAGAGAACTGTAAGTTGAAGCAGATTACTTAGCGAGGCCAATGGGAATCGTAGAGCAAGGACGTGGTATCTCAAGAGCCTGTATTGGTGAGGCTCCAAGGTCGAGCTCTCGGTATAGTTTGGGCTGACTTTTTTTTGGAGCTGCACTGAACCCTACATTGAGACACGGCTTGTGACGTAAGAATCTTCTTTTTGAGCAGCTCGGACGTGCTTTTCTCCGCAAGGCTGGTGAAGGATTGTTCGGAATCAGTAGGTGGCTGCGGCCGTGGAGGGTAAGCCGACCAATCGAGCCAATCTGCCAGCGCTTCACCCCAGCCTTGCCCGACAGGCAGCACGTCGCCCCATGTCATACGGTCTTCGTGACACGTCGCACGCGCTGTCTGGCTGCTGCCTATCCAGTAACGCCAGCCGGATGAGCCATGTCAGTTCAGCCTCGCGGGACAAACGTTCTTGGCCCACGTCAACCCAGCCTTGCCGAAGCAGGGTCCCGGTCCAGCCTGCCGTTTAAAAGGCCTTGAGCATCGAGCTCAGTTGCACCCGGCCTTCTCAGCCTTCACAGCTCTCAACGTTTTCCTCATCATCTACTCACCATGGGAAACGACCAGGTCGCCACATCGGCAAAACACTCCGACGAGGACACGGTCATCCAGAGGGAAACGATATGGCACCAGAAAAGCTCGGATGAAGTCCAATCCCAGCAGCAGGCGGTGCGTAGCCAAGGTTGTTGCATTGGCGAGTGATTCAAAGCTGACGGTGAAGTGAAGCAGCCTCAGGACTCGGTCGCCACGCAACCGACCGGTTCGGGCGGTGCCAGTGCACATGCAGCCAATGCTCAAGCAAACGAGACTGGCGCCCGAGCTAATGCTGCTGGTGCCCATGCGTTTTGAGGTCTATGTTGGCAAGTGAGAAGACAAATAGTGGGGCAGAAAGGGGAACATTGCAGGAGGTGTGGACTGGAATAAGACACTGCAGATAGAATAACGAATAACCATCTCAGTGCATACTCATTCTGCGGAAATGGCTCGATGTCACCAAAGCTATATTAAGTTACTTCTTCGTCCTGGATGTGCACACGCGGTGCCATCTTTCGGAGCCGACGGAACGGCATTGACAGTGAAATGGAGCGGCAACGTTAGATATTCCACGCATCGAAGAAACTATGAATCTCCATTCAGATGCTCTCTTCTGGTAAGGTGAAATTGGGGGTGAATATAAAGATGTTACAGCCTTAGTGCTCGTCCGCTTGCATTTTCTCACTTACCGTTGAAGTGGAAGCGCCTGTCAGCATGGCAGTCGACAGCCAGTCCGCAGCTTGTTAACTCGCAGTTATAGTTTGAACAACCCGCAGCATCTTTCACGTACGACCATAGGTCGCAGAATATAGGGCTTCCCGTCCGCTCAGCCGTACTCAAGCTGCGAACCGGCCGATTAGTACTCAAGTGGGTGACCATTGGGGAATCCCGGCTGTTGTACGTTTTGTTTTTTGCCCGTGCGGCGCGCCAACGTTTTGCCGAGCAGCCGCATCCAAATCCTACCTGCTACTTCCTTTGGAAAGAACCCTCTGTTCAACACCCGCTGGGATGCCGCAGCAAGAGTGGAGTGAGCTGCGGTTGTGCATGGATATATTGGAATAAGAACGGTAGAAGACTGAAGATATTAGCAGTAAGTAGCACCTCTATAAGGTATCCATGTTGGCAGCACTTTGTTCGCAGGGTGCTGTTTCTGCAAGCGTAGGCCGGAATGCTGCTGCCGGTGTGGGACGTGACGACCACATCTGTCGTGTGACGCAATCCAAGCCACCGATGTAGACTTGCAGGTGCTTTTTGATGAGCAGACTACGCGATAAGCAGGGCAACATTCGTCATGCTCGGCAATAGCGGATGGCAAGCGGGCATCATGGGACTGCATTTGCCCACTCATGTCTGCATGTTGCATGCCTCGTTGATAAACAAGAACACACGCCTTCACTTGAAATTACGTACGACAGCTTGTCAACGAAGAGGCCGCGCAACACATTTATGGTCTCTCAAGAACCAGCGGCAGCAGTGGTGTATCATGGTCATAATCTTGTCCATTCGTGAGGGTATCTAAAGTATGCAGTATGCCTCCCACACGATCCCCATCTGCGTGTTCAGACCAGCTCGGGACGGTGTATCTACATCGCAGCGCGGCATCGATCCCTTCGATAAGCCTACTGGGTCTTGACGACCTGGTCGGCCTCGACGGTGACGTGGTCGTTGGTCTCGAGGCTGTGGACAGAGTCTTCGGGGAACTCGGCACTGCGATGGCTTTTTGTCAGATGGATGGACAACAAGGTGTTGGATCTGTTGAGGTTGTGATGGAAGGGTGGGAATCATGTCTCGGACCGGAGTCTTGTCCGGGACGGAGAATGGCTCGCGGGTGGAGAGGTGGGGTAGTCGTACGTGAAGCCCTTGATCAGCTTGAACTCGTGAGTGACCTTGCCGCCCTGGTCCTGGACCTGCTTCTTGGCGCTGCGGCGGGAGTCAGCGTTGGTTTGCGAGGCGAGATGGCAGCAGTCTTACTTGTCGAGCTGGTCAGCGCTGGCGCCTTCCTTGAGGGTGACCTGATCCAAGGTTAGCAACGACAACAAGGTGTCTGCGGCCAAGTGCGTACGTTGATGACAGGCATTCTGGCAGTGGTGGTCGTGTATCGACGAAGTGTTCTGGAGAGCAGGATGGAGATGGGCGTGAGATGTTGGTGAGGGTGGTGAGGATGGGGAAGAGGGTCCGAGTGAGTGAACAGGCTTATGTATTGTATCAGGCTGCCCCTCCCCCTCCACACAATCAAGGCCGCTGCTAGGCGCTCGATGACGTGCGCTGGCCCAGCTGCGGAGCCAGCGATAACGTGGCGGTCAGCTGGGCGCCGCAAACCGCCTCATGTTCGTCGTCTGAGACGCGGGGTACTGGCTATCGCATGGGCTCTAGGTCGTATTGCCGCGGCATGGCATTCCGCGAGACGCGTACGAAGCGCAAGCTCCCCGCGAGCACGACCCCAAGAGTGCGGCGCCGGCTGCGCAGTGCAATGAGGGGCAGCCAGTCCCACCAACCGGACGTCGGCGAGTCGGCGACCTTCTTATCGATAACGTGCGACCCTTGCACCCTTGCGGCCTAGCGCGGACCTCTCCAGCCAAAATTTCCTCCGCGAAGCTGTCGCGACTTGCGATCTGCGTGAGGCTCACAGCGCAACCAACATGTCCGAACAGACTAACAAGCCTCATCGCACGGGCAAGGAGAAGAAGAAGCCGACGGGGGGTATGTTCTGCCGACTTTGCCATCCCGGGACGCTGGACTGACCGCAGTGCACAGGAACAAACCCCAAGGCCTTCGCCTTCGCCAACCCGGGGAAGCTGCAGAAGCAGGCCGCGCGCTCTCACGATGTACGCACTCCAGCCACTCGAAGTCGCATGCCGATACTGACCCCGGTCTAGATCAAAGAGAAGCGCCTCCATGTTCCCTTGGTGGATCGCCTCCCCGAGGAGGCACCACCCATTGTCGTCGCTGTCGTCGGTCCTCCAGGTGTATGTGCCCCAGTGCGCCGCTGGATAATGGGACGAATCGCTCACTCTAGTACAGGTTGGCAAGTCGACTTTGATCAAATCCCTCATCCGCCGCTACACGAAGCAGACGCTGTCGCATCCCATCGGACCTCTGACCGTCGTTACCTCCAAGCGCCGCCGACTTACCTTCATCGAGACCCCGGCAGACTCTCTTGCCGCAATGATTGATATCGCCAAGGTCGTGGACATTGTATTGCTCATGATTGATGGCAACTACGGCTTCGAGATGGAAACTATGGAGTTCTTGAACGTGCTGAGCTCCACCGGTATGCCTGGAAATGTCTTCGGCATCCTGACCCACCTGGATCTGTTCAAGAAGCAGTCAGCGCTCAGTATCCAGAAAAAGCGGTTGAAACACCGCTTTTGGAGCGAGCTGTACCAGGGCGCGAAGCTGTTCTACCTCTCCGGCGTAGTGAACGGAAGATACCCAGATCGCGAAGTCCTCAATCTGTCGAGGTTCCTGTCCGTCATGAAAAACCCGAGACCACTAGTGTGGAGGAATTCTCATCCTTACTGCGTAGCCGACCGCTTCCTTGACATCACACCGCCGACCGAGATCGAGGAGGATGCAAAGTGCGATAGGACTGTCGCGTTATACGGTTACCTGAGAGGCACAAATTTCCCGGCTCAGGGCGCCAGAGTACATGTGCCTGGTGTGGGAGACCTGAATGTGTCAATGATTGAATCGTTGCCAGACCCATGTCCTACGCCGTACCAGGAGAAGGCCGCTCAGCAGATTACCGGGAAGTCGAAGAGCAGGAGACTCGGAGAGAAGCAGAAGGTCCTCTTCGCTCCCATGTCCGACGTTGGCGGTGTTTTGGTCGACAAAGACGCTGTCTACATAGACGTGAAGAAACCAACGTTCGACCCTAATGCGGACTATGAGGAGCGAGGGTTGGGCGAACAGCTTGTCGTTGGACTGCAGGGTGAGAGAAGATTGCTAGGTGAGGCCGACAAGGGGTTTAAGCTCTTCAGCAATGGCGAAGCAGTCAGCAGGAATGCGGCGGAGGATGACACAAATGACAAGGGGCGAACTAGCCAGCGCCACGCTCGTCTTGCGAGCAGAGTTGAGGAAGAGGACGAGGAAGAGTATGGCAGCGAGGATGAGGAGGATGAAGACCAAGAAATGCTCGAGAGTGGCGACGAGGATGAAGAGGACGACACAGGATACGTTGAGGAAAGCCGGCTTGGACGTGCGTTCCGCAAAGATGACGACAAGGCTGCGAGCGGGGATGGTCAAGACGACATTGCATTCGCCGACAGCGATTCAGATCTCGGTTCGATTTCCTCTGTCGAAGATCAAGATCTCGAAGACCCCGATGATCTTAGCGACGAGGATGATGAGGAAGAAGACTCTTCGGATGACGAAGGCGCGCTGAAGTGGAAGGACAACCTTGCAGAGACTGCGCGAAAAGCTCACGGCAGGAAACGACCGTACCGGACCACTGAGCTCGCGCGTCTAATGTATAATGACTCCATGTCCCCAGCCGAAGTTCTAAAGACTTGGAGGGGAGAGCAGCAAGATGAGAACGCCGAAGAGCAAGATCCGGACGAGTTCTTCAAAGCTGTCAAGAACAACTCCTCAACGGAAAGCGAAGACCGTGCTATTCCAGAGTACAACTATGAAGCTTTGGAAGAGAAGTGGACCGATGAGGATAACCTGGAGGCTCTACGCCGGAGATTCGCATCGACCAGACTTGGAAAAGACGGTGACGATGACGAAGGCTCGGATGACGAGTTCGAAGGCATTGAGGATGACGATGAGGGCGACGGCGCCTTCGAAGACCTCGAGACCGGAGAGGTTGTGGGTGACAAAGAGGGTGAGGAAGACGAGGAGGCTAAGATGCAAGAAGAGCGTGATAAGAACGCACGGAAGAAGGAAGAACTCAGACTCAGATTCGAAGAGGAAGACCGCGCCGGGTTCGCCAACGACAAAACCAACGAACGGGCAGATGGCGGGGAAGACGAGGAGTTTGGTGAAGACGACTGGTACGACGCGCAGAAGGCTGCTATCCAGAAGCAGCTGGACATCAACCGCGCCGAGTTCGAGCAATTGGACGACCAGTCCCGAGTTCGCGTGGAGGGCTACAGGGCAGGCACATACGCTCGCATCGTGCTTGAAAACGTGCCCTATGAGTTCTCGGCGAACTTCAACCCGCGCTTCCCGGTCATCATCGGCGGTCTTACGCCTACTGAAGATCGCTTCGGGTACCTTCAGGTGCGCATTAAGCGCCACCGTTGGCACAAGAAGATCCTCAAGACAAACGATCCTCTCATATTCTCTCTGGGCTGGAGGAGATTCCAGAGTTTGCCTATCTACAGCATCTCAGATTCGCGAGTGCGCAACCGCATGCTCAAGTACACTCCCGAGCACATGCACTGCTTCGCTACATTCTACGGACCACTAATCGCACCAAACACCGGTTTCTGCTGCGTGAACAGCTTTTCCAACAAGAACCCTGGTTTCCGAATCGCGGCGACTGGCGTTGTCTTGAATGTGGACGAGAGCTTTGAGATCGTCAAGAAGCTCAAGCTTACCGGTCATCCTTACAAGATTTTCAAGAACACGGCTTTCATCAAAGACATGTTCGGCACATCCCTGGAAATCGCCAAGTTCGAGGGAGCCAGCATCAAGACTGTGTCTGGCATTCGTGGTCAGATCAAGAGGGCGCTCAGCAAACCGGAGGGATGCTTCCGTGCAACGTTTGAGGATAAGGTGCTGATGAGCGACATCGTCTTCTTAAGGGCGTGGTTCCCCATCAAGCCCCACAAGTTCTACAATGCAGTCACCAATCTGCTGGATCTACAGGGCGCAGAGGATGGCGAAGACAGCGCTTGGAAGGGTATGCGCCTTACCGGAGAAGTGCGCCGTGCGGAAGGCATCGAAACACCACAGGAGAAGAACTCGGCCTACCGCAAGATCGAGCGCACGGAACGCCACTTCAACCCGCTCAGAGTGCCGAAGAAGCTTGCGAAAGACCTGCCCTTCTCATCGCAGCCGGTACAGATGCAGAAGCAGAAGAGGGAAACGTATATGCAAAAGCGTGCCGTTGTGGCTGGCAAGGAGGAGAGGGTTGCCAGGAACCTCATGCAGCAGGTCATGACGCTGCGCAACGAGAAGGTTGCGAAGCGGAGAGACGCACAGGAGAAGCGGAGAGAAGGCTATCGGAAGAAGGTTGCGGAGAACGAAGAGAAGCGAGCGGAACGCGAGAAGCGCGAGAAGGCGGAGTACTGGGGGAAAGAGGGCCGGAAGAGAAAGGCGCAGGAGGCGGCGGCAAACCGCGGCGGAAAGAGGCGCAGGTGATGGGTCGCATCTTTTTGGTCAATCGTCTCATACTTTTTTTCTTCGCAGATCGATCTGGGCGAGCTCGTGGTTATCTGGGGGCGGTTACGTGCATGGAGGCGTGAGCTCGTTCTTGCAAACAGGCATTTCCCGGCGTTGATTGGGGGCGGCAGGGGGGCTACCCGAGATCTAGAGTTGCTTTTTCCATATGCACATCATCGAAAAGCGGACAGCAGCAGCGGCCGAGCATCGGGCGGCAGCAATGTGAAGCTCAATTGACGCGATGGCCCGTCGCGGCGGCAGCGCACAGGCACCCGCGTGGGCGTCCCGTCGGTGTTTATTGCGGCGCGCGCGGCTACACGGCGGACGCTCGAGGCACATGAGCACGCGGCGGAGACCGCGTACGTCTCGCGCCGCCCGTCCAGAAGACGCTCACCGTTCTTTGTTGTCCGCTAGACATCGGACGCTTGCATCGCGGCACGCGTTTCCTCTGCACCCGCCAGTCTCCGCCTTCACTTCTGCCCGGGATCCCGATTGCGCGGCGTTGGACGACCGCTCGCTCGCATCGCATCCCGCACACCCCGGTCACGCGTCAGGCGGGTCCGAACAGCAACGACACCGTCATCCCCCATCGACTGCAGCAGCGCGAACACGTCCCAGAATCGTGTCTCGGCCTCTCCCACCACTGCGCCCGCCCGAAACCGCCCGCCATGGCATCTGTCGCGCCCGACGCGGCCATTTCGCTGCCGCCAGACGCTGCCGCCGCGGTTCCAGGCTTGGCTCCCGCGGCGCGAGCTCACCCCGCCGCCAACAGTGAGTCCATCGCGTCGACTGCATTCTGCAAATGCCGTGCCGACCGACCCCGCGAGACTGACGCGCGCCGCAGAGAGCCATCGCGACGCCGGTCCCCAGCCCAGCAACGCGACCATCACCACCGACGTGGGCGTGCTGCCCGCCTCCCAGGAGTCTGACATCTCGGCGTCCAGCAGCGCCAGCTACGCGCCGGCCCTCCTATCCTCCCAGAGCAATGTTTCCACCGAATCAATCGTCGACACGGAGTTGACGTCGCCCGCGACCTCGAATGTCTCGAGCCAGTGCCCGCCCTTCAGCAGCAGCCAGCCTGTCCCGCCACCCGCCAATCAGGAGGACGCCCGGCCACCACCACCATCCCGAGCAGTCACGCCTCAGCCCGCAGCCACGACGAGCGAGAGGCTCCAGAACGCGTCGTCCGCGAGCCCCATGGCCGTCGACACCCCTACAACAACCATATCGCAAGGAACGAAACGAACAGCAAGCGGCGCGGTGAAGCTCCCCAGCGCCAGCGCCAGCAGCACCAGCCTGATCACCACGGGACTCTGCAGCAGCGTCCCCTCTGCCGCCGCGAACATGGGCGCGTTGTCAAGCCTGAGCAGGATAGGAAAGGTGAGAACACGACGCGACGCGACGCGACGCCCGAGACGCGTCCTTGACAAAAACAGCTCATTGACTGTTTGGCGTTTCTACAGCTGTCAGCGGACTTGAAGACGCGTCTTTCGTATGCAATGGTCAAGGTGCAAAATGGGTGGGAGCACCAGTCGATCGAGGAGCTGGAGACCGCAGCCACGTCGCAAAGGACGTCACGGTCGGCCACTCAGACCCCTACCTCGGCCAAGTTCAGGAATGCGACGGACTCCCCCCACGCGCATGATCGACGTAGACGCCCAAGCGCGTTGTCCGACCCGTCAGATCGGTATCTGGGAACACCAGGCGCGCAAAGAAGCCCGTCATCAGGGATCCGGACGTTTGGTCCAACAGGTAAGGTGGGCCCCTTTTGATTATTCCTTTTGAACATTTTAGTCCTCCGCGGCAAGATATGCTCTTTGTTCTTTTTTTTTTTCGACCTAACCATCTTTTCTTGCTCTTTCACCTTACAGGAGGCGATCCAATCGACGAGGATGATGCACGCCCCTCGACCGCTTCCACCTTCAGCAGCTCCGCATCGTCGGCCCCAACCCTCGCGCCGGCATTAGACATCAGCCCCACCAAGCGACATCGCCGCTCGACGGTACCATCATCTCGCGCGCCGATGCTCGGGGCCACCACCACCACCGCCCACCCCAAAGTGAAGATCACCAAGCCCTTCACGGAAGGAGGAGGCCCCGCAACGCCCATGCCGGCGGCGGGCGGCAAGCAGCAGCGACAGCAACAACAACAACAGCAGCAACAACGGCCCGTCGGCATCCTCCGCATGCCCAGCCAGCAGGCGGAGATGGACGCCGTCGACTCGCTGCTCTTCATGAGCAGCAGCCCGAACAACTCGGCAGCAGCAGCACATCTCGCGCATAACAACACGACGAGCGCGTCGTCGACGGCTAACCCCAGTCCGTTGAAGACGGAGTTTCCGACGGCGAAGAGGGTCGCTTTTGACGATCGGAGTAGCAGGAGCAGTAGCAGTAGTAGCGGCGAGACGGAACGTCCCGAGAAAAGGACGACGACGACGAGCTCGGGCCGGGTGCGAGTCGCGTAACCCGACCCGACCGGGGCCTGCCCCGCCCGCCGGCGAGGTCGGAGGTGAGAGAGCGCCGGTCGCGGCGGCCCGGCCGCTTGCGGGGCTTGGGGCGGGGCGGTTGAGGAGTCAGTATCACAAGTGTTGAAGTTTTTTTTGCTAAACTGTTTTAGTCTTTTGAGGGAAGGGGATGGTGCGTGGGGGGATTTTTTGGTTGGGAAGCTTTGGGTGAGAGCATCATGAGCAGAGCAGGCGTTTGGGTGATACCATTCTGCGTGTGATTGCATATATTTCTCATTTGGTCGGGGAGAACAACACATATCGTATCTATTTCCTGGGGGTTTCTGGGAAGTGGGCGTTTATTCAAGGAGTCGGTTTGAATTGTTTGCATAGCGGACATGGCGGCGGCGGGAGCTATACTACCTACGTGTTGCATCTGGTTTTTGTTGTCTTGTCTTTTTGCATCTCGGATCGCCTCTTTGGTTGTCCCCTCTTTTCGTTGTCTGGCTGGCTTTCCTTGTCTAGGCGTGCATGCCTTACATAGTCTCTGTTCTCTCTCCCTCCCTCTCCCCCTCTCTTTATCGAAAGAAGCATCCAGTGCTTTTGTCTCCGGTCAGGGTACTTAAGGGGGGAAAGGGAAGGGATTGGTAAAGGGAAATCGAACTAGGTAGTTGGGGGAGTACAGGCGCGCGATGGAGTCAAGTCGGTCGTTGGCAGATACATATAGAGATCTCAGAGTTCATCAATTGGGGCAGTGGAGTGTACATAACGAATGCGATGGTGACACATCAACTGCAGGCGTGGGTCATCTTATTACTCTACCACGTACTTCTTGTCACCGCTCCTGTTCACGTTGGGTTTCGCCTCCTCCTCCTCCTCCCCCTCCTCCCCTGAATCAAGTGGGTGCAGTGCGCGCTGATTTATTGTGTATGTTTTATTTTTTTCGGGGGGTGCGTGCACACACCGGCCCGGTATGTTAGGGCCGATGATGAGGGCTGCGCGGTTGATGATTTGTGCCATCCCGGGTCCGATCACGGGGTTGCATGGCATTGCATCACGGTGAGGAGGGGGATGGAAATTGGAGCGTTCTGTTCATATGAATCTTGGTGTAACGTCAGATTACATGAAAGAGGTGGTGTCTACAACTGGGTCCGACCAGGAGCTTCAACTGGGTCCCCATGATGATGTTGGCAGCTTATGACTGCGATGATGGGGATTATCTCGTCCAGCGAAAAGAAAAGGAAAAAAAGAAAGAAAGAAAGAAAGCAACGTCGAGCGTCTCGTTCCCGCTCTCCGGCGCCGGGTACATAGCTAGAATTGGGCTCCGCCAGGACCCCGCGGGGGTGGTCGCGTAGAACTGGGTCCGTTCGAGAATTGCTGACGGTGGGGTGGCAAAGGTGGTCAGCTGGAATTGTGATGTTAAGTCTCAGGGGAGTGTGGTTGGCGCGGCCGCCTCACTGAGTCGTGAGGCCACGAGGCGCCGGCGCTAGCGACGGGTGCGATATCACAAGGGCCTAGTGATACAAATGAGGCTCATCGGGAGGCGGCCCGCCCGCAGGTGGTTCGACGTCAACCGCGTCTTGGGGAACTGGACGGGGGACGTGGAGGCACCCGGGCGGAGGGTGTTTGACGTTCTGTTGAATTCACGCGGATTGGTCAACTGCAGCACTCATTGGCTGGGGCAGGGGCGCGAGATGCACGCGCAACGCGTTCTGGCTGGCTCGGCGGAAACTCGGCGGGATGCGGCGCTGTGATATCATCCCACCTGGCCAACTCCTTCGACCTGTCGGCCATGCCCCTCGTCTGCGCTGCTCGCGCGCTATCGCTGAGCCCTGTGCCGCACGCATTGCATCGCTCTCGGACCCATCCCGGCCACACCCCGGCCTGCTGCCCCGGAGTCGTGGGCAATCGCTAATGCGCTTGTGGGGTCGCGCGCGCATTTAGTCTGTCGCACCCAAGCTCCACCTCTTCCATTCCTCCGTCCGAGCAAATTGTCATAGCTTCTGGCCGCTGCTCATCTCCCGCCACACCTCTTCCTCCCCTCTCTTCTCCCCGCAGCGCCCGGCGTCCTTTTCAATTGCCCGTCTCTCCACTCTCCACTCTCCGTTCTCCTTCTCCCACGCTGTCTTTCCTTTCCGTCCCTTCCGCCGCGTGATTTCCGACTGCTTCAGCAACAATGGCAGCCTCCGCACTTCTCAGGAGCAGGGTCAGGCGGCCGTCCTACCTGCAGAAGCTCGCAAAGGCCGAGGACCTCATCGACCTGTTCCCTCACAACTCGTACATCGGCTGGTCCGGCTTCACCGGCGTCGGCTACCCCAAGTAAGCCCCTCCTCCACCCGCCATTGCCGCGCCAATTGCTCACAGCCCGCCGCAGGAAGGTGCCCACCGCCCTGGCCGACCACGTTGAGAAGAATGGGCTGCAGGGCAAGCTCAAGTACAACCTGTTCGTGGGCGCCTCGTCGGGCGCCGAGACGGAGAACCGGTGGGCGCGCCTCAACATGATCGAGCGCCGCAGCCCTCACCAGGTCGGCAAGGAGATTGCCAAGGGCATCAACAACGGCAACATCAACTTCTTCGACAAGCACTTGTCCATGTTCCCCGTCGACCTGATGTACGGCTACTATACGCTCAACAAGCCGCACAACAAGCTGGACGTGACCATCGTCGAGGCCTCGGCCATCACCGAGGACGGCGGCATCATCCCCGGCGCCAGCGTGGGTGCCAGCCCCGAGCTGATCCAGATGGCCGACAAGATCATCATCGAGGTCAACACCGCCGCCCCCTCGTTCGAGGGCCTGCACGACATCACCATGACCGACCTGCCGCCGCGCCGCAAGCCCTACCTGATCATGGCCCCCGAGGACCGCATCGGCACACCGCACATCCCCGTCGACCCAGAAAAGGTCGTCGCCGTCGTCGAGTCCGACTACCCCGACCAGACCCAGCCCAACACGCCCGCCGACGAGGGCTCGCAAGCCATCGCCTCGCACCTGATCGAGTTCTTGAAGCACGAGGTTGATCGCGGCAGGCTGCCCCAGAACCTCCTGCCCATCCAGTCTGGTATCGGTAACATTGCCAACGCTGTCGTTGGTGGTCTCTCCGTAAGTTTCCTGATTTTGTCCCTGGAAGTTTTGGGGAGGAAATGTTGAAATGGCATGTGGAGTGAAAACAAAAACTAACGAACCACACAGTCCGGCGGTGCGGACTTCAAGAACCTGAAGGTCTGGACCGAGGTTCTCCAGGACTCGTTCCTCGACCTCTTCGACAGCGGCAACCTGGACTTCGCGACGGCCACTTCGATCCGCTTCTCGCCCGACGGCTTCAAGCGCTTCTACGACAACTGGGAGCGCTACGCGCCCAAGCTGCTGCTGCGCTCGCAGCAGGTGTCCAACTCGCCCGAGATCATCCGCCGTCTGGGCGTCATCGGCATGAACACGCCCGTCGAGGTTGACATCTACGCGCACGCCAACTCGACGTGCGTCATGGGCAGCCGCATGCTCAACGGCCTCGGCGGCTCCGCCGACTTCCTGCGCAGCTCCAAGTACTCGATCATGCACACGCCCTCGACCCGCCCCAGCAAGACCGACCCCACCGGCGTCAGCTGCATCGTGCCCATGTGCACGCACGTCGACCAGACCGAGCACGACTTGGACGTCGTCGTCACCGAGCAGGTAAGACACATAAACATCATCCCCATTCTTTTTTTTTTCCTTTCAAGAACAGCGAAACTGACAGCAACCAGGGTCTCGCCGACGTCCGCGGCCTGTCGCCCAAGGAGCGCGCGCGCGTCATCATCAACAAGTGCTCGCACCCCGACTACAAGCCGATCCTGGAGGACTACTTCAACAAGGCCGAGTACGAGTGCCTGCGCAAGGGCATGGGCCACGAGCCGCACCTGCTGTTCCAGGCCTTCAACATGCACAAGAACCTGCAGGAGAACGGCACGATGAAGATCAAGAACTGGGACTGAAGTATTTTCGAGTGAAGAGGAGGGGAAAGGGGAAAATTTTTGAGAAACAAAAAAGTGGTTGATCGTGGATAATTGCATAGGGATGGCGAAACTTTTTCTGATGAAATGGGTATATATATATATACACTTGAATGTTGTGTGTAGGGTAGATTCTTTTTTTTTTCTGGAAATGATTGATGGCTTTCCTTTTCAGTGTCGATGTTTTGTTCCTGATTGCTGCGGAAGTGTTTTGTCTCGAGGCTCGAGGCTACTTAATGCTGACATCCTGCTCTCAAGATCTCGGATATCTCAGGCAATCATGTTGCTTGTTGGACCTGGACCTGCTCATGCCTTCCCAGGAAATTCACCGCCGTTGCGGGCGAACGCCGCTGATCAGCCAATAACATCACTACCCAGGCCAGAATGAGAATGAGAGGTAAGGGTGCCTGCTGGGCCGGGAATGCGGAGCTTGCCTATTTGGATTGAATTGTTCACGCCCACAACGTGCCTGCTTCTGTCGGCGAAATGGACGAAGAGAAGCGCTCAGCTCCAACGTCTCCCCGAAAATATTTATAACAGTGAGCATCTTTCCAGCACATACAATTTGATCTATCTCTCCCTATGTCTCTCTTCATCCGAGATCTTGAAGCTGACGCAAGACTGCTGTCAGATTACCAACAGAACTGATAGTGTTTAGGGACCGAATCACTTCGCCTTCTTGTAACTAAAAACCCGCAACAGCCCGAGCAAGGCTGGGGATATTATCTGTTTGACGAGTACCTAAACAATGGCAGGTTTCACGTGCTGTATGACTAGGCCAGTCCTTTACAAAGAAATCCGCCTTACGGGGCATGTTTCTCAGCCTATGCCGAGTTTACCAATAGGGTAAGGCTAATCGCGGCCCACATGTCTGACTGCCATTGGCGCACAACGGCATGACGTCCTAGCCCTGTGTGATTGGACTATCATAGCTGCTGCGCGACAAGGCATCTGTTTCCCGTCGCAATGAAGTGAAGAGGGGCGTGCATCAAAGTCGTCGAAGAATCGCGCGGTGTTATTGCTATCCGGAAGTACTCGCGTGCTGCCCTGATTTGGCCCATAACAACGTGGTTTTCTCGTCACGATCGAGTTGCCACGCGCTGTTGCTGCCTTCTGATATTACTTTACTTTGGACCTCTCCGTTGTATCCTCAGCCTCAGCCTTTGGCAAAATCGACCCTGCGGTGTCCCACTCTACCCAAGCTTGGTGGCGGCGGCTTCACTTTCGTGATTTGTTGCCCACCTTCGGCCAATAAGAACGTGAGATTGGCGCGCACTTGCATGCTGGGCAAAAAAAGAAAACCTCGTGTAACTACGACAAATTAAAGAAGGCGCTGTGATGCTATTGGTAGATCCGGTAGTCGGCTGCCAGCCGTGCCATTGCATAAATCGATGCGACCGTCCATAGATATCTTCATTCAAATTTCTACACTCGACTTTGGCCTTGTCAGAAGAAGGCTGCTTCAGATTCTTGGAAGGCGCTCCCCGAGTCAGCTTCATCCCCCTTGCTTTTGAGTGCCATTCTCAGGCTGTTCTATTCCGGCCTCTCGTAATGATTCACGATTTATTTCAACGATCATCCATGCTCTCGCCTGGAGACTACATCAACCTCGTCGGCGTCTTTATTACACTCTTTGGAGTATTTTTCAGTGCTGTACTAGGTTACCTTACACTTCGCCGCATCCACCGTCCTTCAACGAACCAGGGTATTTTACTAAACCCTCCAAATTGAAAGATGTCAAGCTAAGCTTTTAAGATCAAGACATAGACGTTGGTTCAGTCGAACTGCAGCCTTTAGGTACTGCAACGCCTATCAACTCGCGCAACGATACTGTAGACTTCAGATCAACAAGTCCAGATACGTCCGAGAGAAATACCACGCCGATGGCGAACCTCTCTACGGGTCATTTAGTCGATATCCATACCAGCTACCCGAAGTTCACATCAGGAGCGTCGGGGCAATATCAGGACACGGCCGATGAAGTTTTCGAGCTTCCAGCATAAGCGCAACCATTCAGAAGACATCTACTACAAACGTTGTTATGGAAAGATTGCAGTCGAACCACCAGATGTATGTGTTTGCGGGTCAGCGTAGCAAATGGGGGCACTCAAATCATTCTGCTGGTTGCAACAACCGTTCGTGGCGTTCTTGGTCACCTCTCTCCCTGAAGGCCCCATTTGTTTTACCTTCCATCTCCCCCTTCAGCGCCTTGAGTATCTCAGATGAAAAGGCTCTTACATGAATCTAATCCGGCGCGCTCGATAGCATGCAAAGCCAACGTTAAATATTAGTGTGGGTTGAATGCTCAAGACCATAATGAATACCTGAATTGTATGAAGCGCACGGCTGCGCCTACCTACCACACCCTACATACAAGTCTCCACGTTCAAGATGAAGTGAGTGTTGCGTTTTGTGCTAATGATCTACGTTGAAATGAAACGTTGAATGCTCTACGATTAACCTAATTCTTGGCCAAACAGGGTCTCGAACGCGACGTGATACCGCGCCACTTTTTGCTAATGCATCCTACCATCATGCCTGTACCTTAATACCAATTCTCAGATCCGAGGAAATATCCGCGTCGTACCTCAACTTCTAGAAACTATTGTCTCTTGCGGATTGCCTAGGTGCACTGATGTGTCAAGACGAAAACATGGTGGGCTATGTCCCTTGATTTCCACGGTTGATCAACCCCCTTGAGTGGTTATAAATATCCATCCACTTCGCCACCTCAACACAATTTACGTCTTCTCCAGGCAACTCCACGATAAATCATTCAAAACGCCACATTGGATACACGATATTCCGTCGACGTAAAATGGCTGCTTCGAAAACGATCGAGCCAAAAACGGCACCCCCGTTCCATAAATGGATCATTCTTATCGTCATGATAATTCGAGAAGACGATCTTTCGCAGTTCGATTGGTTCTGCTTGGTCGGGAGTTTCGTCGGGCTACTCTACTCGCTATGGGGCATGGCCCGATCTCGACAAAAGTTAAAGAAGAATAAGGATAGCGAAAGTACTCCAGAGAAACATCAATGCCGCGTAGCATGGAAAGGTTGTTGACCTCTCCGTGTAGATATCCATCTCGAGATAGGCGCCAGCGAAAATGATGACACCCTTTCCAGCCACGCTGGAGACACTTTGATGGGGATTGGTGCGTTGCGATATCCTCGTAGCGTGGACAGTATGCTGACGACGCATCCATTTTCCTAGATGGCAATGGAAATTGGCAACATGACAGCTGGAAATATCTCAACTGGCACAAATTTGGAAATTTGGGTAACAATTCTTGTGGTGGGAATAGAAATTCTCATGCTCGGGAATACACGCGTCTGTTACTGAAGACTGCGAATGTCGTCCAAACCCAGAGCGCGGTAACACAAGGCCATGGCTCATAGTTGCCGCCGCCAAGGTTCATCCACAAGAGGAGGGTGCCCAATTATGTTGCTCTGCTCCGAAAGCTTATGAGAGAGGATTTGAAGAAGCTGTGGTGGTGATCATAGAGTGGTCCAGTCGTGTATTTAGATGGCTCATGCTGAGCGTGTTGGGAGATGAGGTTATTGAGCCTATAACAGTGTGTATGCTGACATACTACTGTGTGTGATTGATCGGAGGAGAGAGAAGAAATGGTGTTGACTTCGGCGACGGGGAGACGAGGACGTCATCGGTTCGGCTGCCCCGCTCTTTGATTTACACAACACCAAACAATGCCGCCCGCACCCACGAAGCCGCAAATTGTCGGCTCTCGCTCCCCGTTCGATCCCGACGAGTTCCTATCCTCATGGAGCGCGGAATCACTTCCCCAAGATGACGATCTTCGTGGCTCCCTCACAAAAGCTTTCGATCTCCCGCCGAGGGACAGCTACGTCTACCGCGCCATCGCAGAGGTCACCCTAGATCAGGTGCAACATGCCATTGGCTTCGGCGGCCAACATGGCCTGCATGGCTGGTACATCGACGATGAAGGCAAACCAGTAAGCCAGCATCACCACAGCCTCTGCGCCCAGAACCGGGACCCTCGGCTCGAGATTGCAGCACCCATCCTAACCCATCCATCTGCAAAGGTCCCACCTCCTCCCACCACAGACATAGCCGCCTACACCAACATCTTCTCGCCGAGCACCTCCACCGCCTCCGCCCTGCGCGGCCTCGCCTCCAACGCGAAGAAAGACTCCCTCCGCGCCGCCATCGCCGCACACCTGCAATCGCAATTCCACCTCGCGCCCGCCGCCACCTCGCCCGCGCCTCTGACGCTCCCGAACAAGCGCAAGCAGCCGTTCGCGAACCCATACTACGACTACTGGGCGTGGTCGTGCCACAACCTGGAATGGGCGGGGCCGTGGCCGGCGACGGCGCAGACGCGCATCTCGCACCACGTGCTGCCCGTCTTCTACCACCACTTCGGCTGCGCGGTGCCGACGTGGGACGCACTGTCGCTGGTCGCACAGCTGACGCAGCACGCGCCGCCGGCGCCGAAGCCCAAGGGCTGGCCCGGCCGCGACGTCGTCGAGATCGGGTCCGGGAACGGGTATTGGGCGCTGCAGCTGCGGCGCGCGGCGGGCTGCCGGGTCGCGGCCGTGGACAACGCGCACAGCGAGTGGCGGACCATGTGGATCGGGGATACGGTGTGGGCAGACGGCGTGAAGTACTTGGAGGGCCGCGGCGGCGCAGAGGAGGCGGTGCTGTTGCTGGTGTATCCGCAGGTCGGCGCGGATTTCACCGCGAAGGTGCTGAGGGCGTATCGGGGCGACTATGTGGTCGTCGCGGGGACCCAGAATGGAAATGGATTCACTGGGTTCAAGGACGAGACGATTGCGGAGTGGATGGCGAGGGAGCGGAAGGAGTTTGAGCGCGTCGCGCAGGTGCCGCTGCCGAGTTTCGCGGGGAAGGATGAGGCGCTGTTTGTGTTTGTGAGGAGGAAGTAGTAGGGGTGACTCACACGTGCTGCTTCCATTCATAGACTATAAAGACTCTCCTGCCTCAACCTTTTCAATCCCTCGGGGCTCGACATTGTTGCATCATCAGGGTGGCCCAAGCTCCTTTGCACAGCTCCAGGCTGCCTCTTCCAACCCAAGAATCCTTGCCACAACACAAACACACACTCGACCACCTCGACCGATCAATCACGAACCACCCCATGCCCTTCCTCGCCAAGATGGCATCCAAAATCGTGCCACTCGCGGACATCCCCACGCTCGCGGCCCTCCACGCCAGCAAGAAGATGACGCTCTTCTCGGCGCCCTCGCCCGCCTTCCCGCCCAACGCCTCGCACAACGCGCGCGTCGCGCTGATCCGCACCGACATCACGACGCTCGGGGTCGACGCCATCGTCAACGCGGCCAACGAGTCGCTGCTGGGCGGCGGCGGCGTCGACGGCGCCATCCACGCCGCCGCCGGGCCGGGGCTGCTCGACGAGTGCGAGACGCTGAACGGCTGCGCCACGGGCTCGGCCAAGATCACAAAGGGCTACGAGCTGCCGGCCAAGCACGTCATCCACGCCGTCGGCCCCATCTACTGGGCCCGCAAGCGGCTGGGCGGCGCCGAAGAGCCCGAACGCCTGCTGCGCGGCTGCTACCGCAGGGCGCTGGAGCTGGCGCGCGAGAACGGGTGCAGGAGCTTGGCGTTCAGCGCGCTGAGCACGGGCGTGTACGGCTACCCGAGTGGGGAGGCGGCGGAGGTGGCGGCGCAGGAGGTGAGGAGGTGGTTGGATGAGGAGAAGGAGGGCGAGTTGGAGAGGATTGTGTTTTGCAACTTTATGGAGAAGGACGAGAGCGCGTACTTGAGGGTGCTGCCGTAAGTGTTTGGCTGCTGTTGTTTTTTTGGCGGTTGCGTGGACGACGTGTGCTAATGCTGGATGGCGCGCTGCTACAGGAAGTACTTCCCGCCCGCTGCCGAGGAGGCCCAGCAGGGCAAGGAGACTGAAACCGAAGCTGATGACCTGGCAAAGCGTCTGCCTGACCCTCCCACTGCTGAACCTAAGCTCGCTGGCTCGCCTGACACCAAGAGACAGAAGACTGAACACACTACACCCAAGGTCAAGGAGGCCAGGCCCGCTTCCGTTGAAGATGCTGAGGAGGAGTAAAGGAAGAGCTCCGGGACGAAGAAACACGACAACAAAAAACAGCACCAACAATGAAGTCAGACGATTATGAGACTAGGGAAGGATTTTCTTGGGTCTGAGACAGGAGTGATTACTGGAAGGAGCATTTGATATCCACCACTGCAGCTTTTGGCTTGAATTGAATTGAACCATTATTGGCGAACCCTTCATATCATCAAGCTTACCGGTAGACTTTTGGAGTCTCGTCTTGTGTACACTAAAAGTTAGTGCTCATTGAAGTTAATCCCCCGAAAGCTGCTATCGGATTTGGGCAGTAAACAACCCGATTTATTCTACCACTCGCATACGTGGCTGTAAGCTGACATCTACGGCTCGGATAAGTTTCTGAATCGAGGATCTCACCCACCTGTATCAAGACATAGCTTTAGGGCCGAAATCTGACAGGTGCCCATTGAGTATAAAACTGCACATCCGTATCTGCATGACTGTTGCAAAGCCAGGTTATTTAGCCTTGCAGCTTTCTAGATTCATTCGTTGCATTATTTGTTCCTCGGTTTACTAGGAACGGGACGCACAATAAGCTTATATGCGCTTGGCTCCAGCTGCCACACCGCAGATCTTATGCTTAGCCGGCCGCTTAGTGCTTACCCACTCGACTGGGATTCCACAAAAACTATCACTAGAATGGGCCCAAGACCGACGTGTACATGCATCTAGAGATGTTGTCTGAGTCTGATTCCGTCGAACAAAAGGCGGTCGGCTCCCTACCGTCTTGCTCATCTTCTGTCTACACACCCAAACCCTCGACTGTTGTCTGTTGTCCTGTTCAACAATGCCGTACCTATCTCTAGAGCACCCTGAGATCAGCCCTAAGGACATTTTGTCCTGGGGATTCGACGATGCAGAATACGATCAGGATAAGCCCGTAAGCTCCCCATTGCTCAAACTATACTATACGCGGGAAATCTGACAGAAGGCGCGATAGCTCTGGATCGATGCTTCGGACCCCTCGCGTTCAGTTTCGGCCAACGAAGCGCGTACGATAATCAAGCGACTGGTCGCCGGCTTCCGGAAAGCGGGTCTCAAGCCCGGAGATACCGTTTGCATCACTTCGTTCAGCGACGTACGTTCGCTCTCTTGCATCGCGGGACCATTCTATCCCCGTAGAATACCACCTCGAATGAACCCCCTCTCTTACCGAGCCTAGATATACTACTCCGTCCTCGTCCTCGGCATCATAGCCGCCGGCTGCGTCTTCACCGGCACCAACCCGGCCTACACGCCCCTCGAGCTCGAGCACCACCTGCGCGCCTCGCGCGTCAAGATGGTCATCGGCGAGCCGGAGCTCCTCCCGGCCATCCTCGCCACCTCCGCCGGGACCGAACTCCTCGCCCACGAGCAGCAGGAGCGCGGCAAAGACGGTGGAGGAGGAGGCAGCGCCGTCGACCGGCCCCGACGCATCCTGATCTTCGACCACCACGTCCCGGTCTCCACCCCGCCCGCCTCAGAATCCCCCAACACCACCACCACCACCACCACCCACCCCTCCTGGCGCACGCTCCTCCGCCACGGCTCGCAAGACTGGCACCGCCTACCCACCACTACGACACCACCCGCCAACGCCACAACCCCCGCCATGCTCCTCTTCAGCTCGGGCACTTCCGGCCTCCCCAAGCCCGTCCCCCTCACCCACGCCAACCTAATCGCGCAGCACGCGCTCGCCAACGCTTACACCTCCCCCTCCACCCCGCACCTCTCCTCTTTGCCCGATTGGCACCCTTCCATCCGCCGTCTCAGCTTCCTGCCGCCGTTCCACGCGGCCATCGCGCCGTCGCTGCACATCGGCGTTCTGCGGTCCGGCGACACGACGTACGTGCAGCGGCGGTTCGACGCGGAAAGCGCGCTGCGCGCCATCGCCGCTTACGGCATCACGGATGTGATTGCGGTCCCGCCGTGCGTGCTGGCGATCGTGAATTTGCCGTCGGCGGTGCTGCGGGACCCTGCGTGCGGGATGGGGAGCGTGCGGTGGGTGAGGTGCGGGGCGGCGCCGCTGTCGAAGGGGGTGCAGGGGAGGTTGCAGGGGTTGCTGGACGAGGCGACGAAAGGGCGGGGCGTGGTGTCGCAGGTTTGGGGCATGACGGAGACGGCGTGTCTTGGGTGCCAGTGGGCGCCGGGCGAGAGGGATGGGGAGGGCGGGGTGGGCAGGGCGATTGCGGGCTTGGATGTGAAGGTTGTGGATGAGATGGGGGTGGAGGCGCGGGAGGTGGAGGGGAGGGGTGGGAGGATGGTGAGGGGGGAGTTGTGTGTGAGGGGCCCAACGGTGGTGATGGGGTATTTGGATGTCGAGACGGGTGGGGTGAGCAGGAAGGAGTGGGATGAGGAGGGGTTCTTTCATACGGGGGATGTGGTTGAGGCGGTCGATAAGGGTGATGGGAAGGGTCCGGTGTTCTGGGTTGTGGATAGGAAGAAGGTATGTGCCGCCTGCCCTGATTGCGTTGCACCCTCCCTCTCATTTGGACTTTTAAGTAGAAATAAGCTCGGGAACACGCACTAATCAGTAGCAGGAACTCATCAAGGTTCGCGGCTTTCAGGTCGCACCGCCAGAAGTGGAGGGTGTACTATTGACGCATCCGGATTTGTTGGACGCGGCTGTTATTGGGGTATTCGACGACGAGACACAGTCTGAAGTCCCACGTGCATACGTGGTGAAGAGAGCTGGTGCAACAGAGTTGGGTGCGGATGGTGTAAAGGAATGGGTCAGTAAGCGGTTGGCCAAGTATAAGTGTTTGGATGGGGGAGTAGTGTTCCTTGACGCGATTCCAAAGACAGCAAGTGGCAAGATTTTGAAGAGGGTCCTTAGAGACATGGCAAAGCAGGAGATGGGGAGAAAGACAAAGCTCTGATTGCTGTGCTAGAAAGAGTCATTAGAGAGGGGTTGCATAAATGGTTTGCTCTTCACTTGTGGTTCTGCCACCATTCTTGATGGTTCTCGTTTCCGTCTGAGCTAGTCGAGACTGTGTTAAATATTGATGGTTCAACAAGTTGATTTGGTTTAAACCGATGTGATTCGGTATTCCGAAGACCTGCAAATTCACTGTAGAAAGCTCCGTATCATTACGTGTTTCTTGGTTTACAGAAGAACGGATAATATCATAAATGGCGTCAGCTCGTTGTGGATCCGGTAGAATTAGATTGGCTCCCGGAAATCTTTGCCTTCGGTAGCATTGTTAACCGCATAATTCCATATCGTATGAGATTTCTAACAGGAAGGTGATAATGAGATGGTGTGACGACATATGTGGAACGTCGATTGGAAAGTGGCTATTTGGCTATGCAGTTTCATGGGCCCAGGTGATTTAGTCCTGTTATGAGTCAGTGCTACAACAGAGAAGTGGCTCTAACTAGCATGAACGCTGAGGGAAGCAGGTATATCTCAGCGACACTAGGTACTGTCTCGAGTTGCATGACTGGGTGAACCTGCGCCTCATCACGTGAAGCGGGGTTCTGAATTTTTGAGCAGCTGCATCACTCGACCTGGCGTCTGATTGGCTGCGGTACGTTTCCGTAGGGTCAGCTCCATGACTGGACACACACGGCGGTATGACTCCGTGAGGCTGGAGGAGTGAGTCAATGGCAGGCGTGACGACTTTATAAGCTCGCAGCTGCAGACCATTCGTTCGACCGCGGTTTCAACCTGCGCGGTAAGCCGTGGGAGGTTACCGCACACCGGGGCTAAGGCCCTAAACGCCGAAACCCCGCCACACAACCACGATGCGCGTTGTTGTGACTGGTACGGAAGCCGTGGCTCTGGCGATGGATTGCGACGGCAAGAATTCGATTCCACGGTAGTCGTGCGGGTCGAGGAGCGACTTGGGGCGGGGTTCTGGGAGCGTCGTGCGGGCGATGGGCGCGACGGTGGCGGGCAGATGAGCTGTGTGGATTGCCGCGCTCGAGCTCTACCATTGGGCATCGAGTGCATTAAGCGAGCCCCACCGCCGCCCAGAGCGCAAAACCTGTGCCTCCATCATCCCACCCGCTGTTCGACCTTTCCTCCTCCCCACCACATTCGCCCTCGGTCACCTCGAGCTTTTAAAAGGCACGCCCGGCCTTTCAAAAGTCGTTGCTTGATCGCAGTCACCCTCCCAAGGCAGCGCCTCTCAACCACAGCGTTCGCTGAGCGTCGCCCGACACCTCAAAAGCGGGGTATCGCATATTCCTCGAAAAAGTCTTTCCAAGTAGACGCATCCGCGCAACACCGCCAAGATGGTCAAGTAAGTCCAACGCCCCTTCGCCGCCACGCCCAGCGGCTTCCGAGCAGCCCCAGCGCTGTCTCGACGGCCGTCGGGCCTGGCGCGCGACCGCGCTCATGCGAGACGCTTGCTGACAATTCGCTCGCAGCTTCACCGTCGAGGAGGTATGTCCGCCACATGCGAAAGCAACGCCCGCGAATTTGAGTGGAATACTGACATGATCGAAGATCCGTGATCTCATGGACAACCCTGTTAACATCAGGAACATGTCCGTCATTGCCCATGGTAAGTCGCACCGCCGCTGAGGCAGCCCGTCGGGCGCTGACACACCGCAGTCGATCACGGCAAGTCTACCCTTACGGACTCCCTTGTCCAGCGCGCCGGTATCATTTCCGCGGCCAAGGCTGGTGAGGCCCGTTTCACCGATACTCGTGCCGATGAGCAGGAGCGTGGTGTCACCATCAAGTCCACCGCCATCTCCCTGTACGCCCAGCTCATCGACGAGGAGGACCTCAAGGACATTCCCGTCAAGACCGAGAAGAACGACTTCCTGATCAACCTGATTGACTCGCCTGGTCACGTTGATTTCTCCTCCGAAGTCACTGCTGCCCTCCGTGTCACTGACGGTGCTCTCGTCGTCGTCGACACCGTCGAGGGTGTCTGCGTCCAGACCGAGACTGTCCTGCGTCAGGCTCTTGGTGAGCGTATCAAGCCCGTTGTCATCATCAACAAGGTCGACCGTGCTCTTCTCGAGCTCCAGGTCTCCAAGGAGGACCTGTACCAGAACTTCTCTCGTGTCATCGAGTCCGTCAACGTCGTCATTGCCACCTACTTCGACAAGGTCCTCGGTGATGTCCAGGTCTACCCCGACCACGGTACCGTTGCCTTCGGTTCCGGTCTCCACGGCTGGGCGTTCACCGTCCGTCAGTTCGCCAACAGGTACGCCAAGAAGTTCGGTGTCGACAAGAAGAAGATGATGGAGCGTCTCTGGGTAAGTTTTGATTCCGCGGAAATTTTGAACCCTCAGATTTGCTAATTCGATCGCAGGGCGACAACTACTTCAACCCCAAGACCAAGAAGTGGACCAAGGTCGCCCCCGAGGGCGGCGAGCGTGCCTTCAACCAGTTCATCCTTGACCCCATCTTCCGCATCTTCGGCGCTGTCATGAACTTCAAGAAGGAGGAGATCCCCAAGATCCTCGAGAAGCTCGAGATCAAGCTCACCAGCGACGAGAGGGAGCTCGAGGGCAAGCAGCTCCTGAAGGTCGTCATGAGGAAGTTCCTTCCTGCCGCTGATGCCCTTCTGGAGATGATGATTCTCCACCTTCCTTCTCCTGCCACCGCTCAGAAGTACCGTATGGAGACTCTGTACGAGGGTCCCCACGACGACAACAGCGCCATCGGTATCCGTGACTGCGACCCCAAGGGTCCTCTCATGCTCTACGTCTCGAAGATGGTTCCGACCTCTGATAAGGGTCGTTTCTACGCTTTCGGTCGTGTCTTCTCCGGTACCGTCCGCTCCGGTCTCAAGGTCCGCATCCAGGGCCCCAACTACACCCCCGGCCGCAAGGAGGACCTGTTCGTCAAGTCCATCCAGCGTACTATTCTCATGATGGGTCGTTTCACCGAGCCCATCGAGGATGTCCCTGCCGGTAACATCCTGGGTCTGGTCGGTATCGATCAGTTCCTGCTCAAGTCTGGTACCCTCACCACCGACGAGACTGCCCACAACATGAAGGTCATGAAGTTCTCCGTCTCGCCCGTCGTCCAGCGCTCCGTCGAGGTCAAGAACGCCAACGATCTGCCCAAGCTTGTCGAGGGTCTCAAGCGTCTGTCCAAGTCCGACCCTTGCGTTCTTACCATGATCAACGAGTCTGGTGAGCACATTGTTGCCGGTGCCGGTGAGCTCCACCTCGAGATTTGCTTGAAGGATCTCGAGGAGGACCACGCTGGTGTTCCTCTCCGTATCTCCGACCCCGTCGTTCAGTACCGTGAGAGTGTCGGTGGCGAGTCCCGCATGACTGCCCTGTCCAAGTCGCCCAACAAGCACAACCGTCTCTACGTCACCGCCCAGCCTCTTAGCGAGGAGGTGTCCAAGGACATTGAGGCCGGCAAGATTGGCCCGCGTGACGATTTCAAGGCTCGTGCTCGCTTCCTTGCTGACGAGCACGGCTGGGATGTCACCGATGCCCGTAAGATTTGGTGCTTCGGTCCCGACACCAACGGTGCCAACGTCCTGGTTGACCAGACCAAGGCCGTTCAGTACCTCAACGAAATCAAGGACTCCGTCGTCTCCGGTTTCCAGTGGGCCACCAAGGAGGGTCCCGTCGCCGAGGAGCCCATGCGCTCGGTCCGCTTCAACGTCATGGATGTTACCCTCCACGCCGATGCCATTCACCGTGGTGGTGGTCAGATCATCCCCACTTCCCGCCGTGTCCTGTACGCCGCTACCCTGCTCGCCGACCCCAGCCTTCTCGAGCCCGTCTTCTTGGTCGAGATCCAGGTCCCCGAGAACGCCATGGGTGGTATCTACGGTGTCCTTACCCGCAGGAGAGGTCACGTCTTCGAGGAGGCCCAGCGTCCCGGTACTCCTCTGTTCAACGTCAAGGCCTACCTGCCCGTCAAGGAGTCCTTCGGTTTCAACGCCGACCTCCGCTCCAACACTTCCGGCCAGGCCTTCCCTCAGTCCGTGTTCGACCACTGGCAGATTCTGCCCGGTGGTTCCCCTCTGGACAAGACCTCGCTGCCCGGCCAGGTCGTCGAGGAGATGCGCAAGAGGAAGGGTCTCAAGCCCGAGGTTCCCGGTTACGAGAACGTAAGTTTTGAAATGATCCTGCTCTTCCCCGAGCCAGCAGCTAACAGTCTTCGCAGTACTACGACAAGTTGTAAGAGGTTTCTGTCGCAAAAAGATAGAAAACCTTTTCTCAAAAATATCCGGTCTTCGGGGCATCATCAGGAATGCCTATCATCTTTGTCACCATTCCGGAAACGACGGAGGGGATATCGGTATCTCAACGGGCTCAATATAGAGATATGATGGATGATTGGCACGGGGTATTCGTTCGGTAGAAGGCCGACTTTGATGATGTGCTTGATGTCCTTTTCTTTTAGCATGGTTCTTTTTTGTGTATCCCGGGCGCTAGAAATTCACGATATGACACAAAAATGACCTTGCGCTGCGGTACTCGTGGCATCTGCATGCTGTCGGTTTAGTCTGAGTGGCCGCATGATTCTTTGCGGGCACAATCACGTGACATGCGGAATTTCCGTTTTTCCGATGGCGCCTCGGCCTCGGGCTCTTCGTCATAGCGTGTTTGCGGGCGACGATTTTGGGACCATTCATGCGCCCGCTGCCCTCGACATCTTGAACCATTCCACTCACGGCGCAGCACTTCAATGCGAGCTTCCAGCTAGCACCTCAGCAGCTCGGCATACATTCCGTCGCGCAAACCTCGTCGCCTTGCATCCCCACTTAATCACCGCTATCGCCGACCGCCAAGATGCTCATCAGCGACGACGACGCCGTGGTGCTGAAGAAATGGATTGTCAAGAGGCTGGAGGATATGTACGGCTCCACGCTTGTATTCCCTTGCCCAAGCACTGGATGCTGACCTGCTCAGGAACTCCGACGCTGATTCCGACGTCCTCGCAGACTACGTGCTAGCTCTGGTCAGGACTGACGGTTCGGATGAGCAAGTGAAGACCAATTGCTTGGAGAACCTGGAAGATTTCTTGCATGATCGTAATCGCATCCACCCCTGCACCTGTAGGTTATGCTGACACTATGCGCAGACACTGAATCTTTCGTCGACGACGTCTTCAACGCCATTCGCACGAAATCGTACCTTCCGAAAGACACGTCTTCAGCACCCCAGCAAGCGCAAGCCGAATCCCAGCCTTTCAACCCGCCCAGCGGACCCGCCAACGGTAATAGACGCCTGAGCGCACAATTCCAGAACGGTTTTCATGACAGCAATGCAGATCAATCGCGCAAGCGGACATGGGGAGATCGGGCAGGCAGCGAGCAGCGCGATGGTCCGGACTCTCACTACGGCCGCGGCACCGGTGGGGATAGGGCCATCAAGCAGATGCGCAGAGGAAACTACCAGGGTGGAGGCGGCCGGGGAGGCCGTCACGGAGACATGGGCATCGCGGGCGCTGGGCAGGCGGCCATACAGGCCATGCAAAACATGTCGCAAATGCCCAATCTTCCGCCAGGCTTCCCTCAGGTCGACCCGAACAATCCCATGAGCGCGATGATGGCCATGCAGGCGTTGGGCTTCCCTCCTCTGCCGGGCATGCCGCAGATGGCCATGGGCGCGGGGAACAGCTTTGGACAGGGCGCCTTCCCTCACGCGGGCTCGCCGCCGCCGCGGAAGATTGGGGAAAGGTGTCGCGACTATGATACCAAGGGCTTTTGCGCACTAGGCAGCGCGTGTCCGTACGAACACGGCACAGACCCGATCATTGTGCCTACTGATGGTGGGATCGACCTCCGTTCACTTCCTCAGGCTCGCCCAGCAATTCCGGCGCAACCACGTTGGCCGGAACGGGCGATGCCACTCAGATTGCGACATGCTAACTCGCCCGTCCCAGAATACGACCCGAAGAACGCCTCGATCGACACCGACCGCAGAGCCAACGGCCACAGCGACCGCCGTCATCATCACGAGAGAGGCCGTGGAGGTAGAGGACGTGGCCGTGGCGACGGCGGCCGTCGTGGAGGTCGCGCCCACTTCTCCCAGGCAGGACCCAACCACGATCGCTCCATCACAACCATCGTCGTCGAAAACATCCCCGAAGAGAAGTTTACCGAAGATGCCGTGCGGGAGTTCTTCTCCGAGTTCGGCAACATTGAGGAAGTCACGATGCAGGCCTACAAGCGCCTTGCGCTGGTCAAGTACGACGACTACTCGTCTGCCCGCAGAGCGTACGACAGTCCCAAGGTCATCTTCGACAACCGCTTTGTTAAGGTGTACTGGTTCAAGCCGGACCAACATTCGGATGCCAACGGCGCAAACAGCAGGCGTGGTAGCGACGGAGCGAAGAAGGAGGACGAGGAGATGATCGACATGGAAGAAATCAAGCGGAGGCAGGAGGAAGCACAAAAGGCACACGAGGAGAAGCAGCAAAAGCTCAAGGAGGCAGAGGCGAAGAAGGCGGAGCTGGACGCAAAGGTCAAGGCGCAGGCCGAAGAACGCAAGAAGCTGCTGGAGAAGCTGGCGGCCAAGACGGCCAACAAGAAGACCGAGGGGGGGCCCGGCTCGCCGACGATCAAGGGCGGCGACGCGGACGCCGTCAAGTCGGACGGTTCGTCGCCGATGGACGCCAACGGCGGCGCGGACGACAAGAAGGACAGCTCGCAGACGGAGGCGTTGCGGTTGAAGCTCGCGCAGCTGGAGGCCGAGGCGGAGAGCATGGGCATCAACCCCAACGATGCCGGCTACGGCGGCGCGTACCGCGGTCGCGGCGGCAGGGGCGCCTCTTTCCGTGGACGCGGCGGCTGGGTACCTCGCGGTCGCGGTGGCTACGACCCTTCGTACAGGGGCGGCGGCGGCGGCGGCGGATACCGCGGCCGTGGTGGCTACGGCATGCCCAGAGGCGGCGCCGTCAAGCGTTTGGACTTCAGGCCGAGGAGGGTCGTGGTCAAGGTCGGCAACGGCGAGGAGGAGTGGACGCCCGATAGGGACGAGGCGCTGCGCAGCCACCTTTTCGTAAGTTGTTCCCTTGTTCCCTCCCCCTTCATAGTCCAGGACTCCGCAGGCTGGCGCTGGTGAATTCGGGCTTTGGGAAAACACGCGCAAATCGTACTACTGATGCTGACGATCCCTCCCCAGAACAACTACGAGTCCGACAGCATCGACCCGTACCCGGAAGGCGGCAAGAACGCCATGGTCGTCTCGTTCAAGGAACGCTACATCGCCGAGAACGTGAGTTTTTTTTTTTTTTTTTTTCTTTATACTTTTCCCTCTCTGTCCCTCATCATCATGTCGCGACCATTTCGCCCTTGACTAAAACTTGTCTGCGAAAAAACCTATACAGTTCATCGCGCACTCCCAAGACATACCCTCCATCGGCCGCGTCCAGCTCTCCTGGGCCCCCAACCCGCCCAACGCCGCGAGCACCCAATCGAAACTCGAACAATCGTCCGCGTTCTCGTCTAAGCCCGCGTCGTCGGATGGCGGTGCTGACGTGAGTATGGGCGACGCGGCGAGCGTTGCCGATACCGGTGCGGGCGCCTCGGCGGCTATGGCGAGCAGTAGTGCTGGTGGTGGTGGCGGTGGTGGTGCTGTGGGCGGCGGTGGCGGCGCGGAGGAGTTCGATGTCGCGGATGATGAGGATCGGTGGATGGCTGCTTGAGTGTTCTCTCTTTTCTCTGCGCGTTTTAGGTGGGGCGTGAGATTGGAAGGTTTGGTCTCTCTTTCTCTCTCTCTTTACCCTTTCTCTTTTACCTCGTACTTCAGGGACGCTTGTACGATGATGAAATGAAATGAGAGGACAGAGGGGTGCTTGAGTGCGAGCGTGCAGTTGGAAGGGGGTGCCAGGTAAAAACCTTGGGAGGAGAAAAGTGAAAGCAAGCGGTCTTCTTACTATTGATCTGATGTTCTTTCCACGTTTGGTGCAGACCTTTCTTTGCCTTTTTTTTTTCCTTGTCCTTTCTTCCGTTCCCTTATTTTTTTCCTTTCTCGTTTATCAGTGCAAAATGGCAGCATGGCGTGGCGTGGCGTGGCCGGGGGCATGGCGGGGGGTGCATAGGGTAGGCGTTTTGTCCGTGTCCAGTAGGTAATGATGATGGTTGGCGAGCGATGGATGGATGGTCAGAGCATTTCACCTGCGACATGAAGTGAGCAGCAGTCTAAAGTGTCGGATCTGGCTGTTTGTGCTGAGCCGTGCGTGTAGTTTATGGTGTTTCACTTCACTATGCGCTTTCTTGGTGGGAATTCCGTGCTTGAGTCTTGCTTTTCTTCTCATTTTCTTGCCGATCGTCCTTGAGGGCTCTGTTTGCCCTTGTTTCTTTTCTGCTCGCCTTGTATCTATCGTACGTAGGCTTTGACACCAGTTCTCAATGCAGCTTGCGTTGGCCATGCATGCATCAGCCATTCATTCCCCTCGGAGCTGTGACAACGGCTTATGCTCCCACGAACCTTCTCAGAGTATTGGAGTGGCACCGACTTTTTTTCCCCAGTTGCCTGGAACTGCTCAAGGTAGCTAGCTAGCTAGCCGCTCGACCTCTGCGCTTCCAAGCCGCAAAGAGCTCTCTCTCTCTCTCTCTCTCTCTCTCGTCATCCTTCGATTTTCCACTCCCTGTTCCACAGCTCAAGCAAAATAATGACCCAACACCCAAAAGCAAAGGAAGGAAACCCCAGGGTATATATCAACCACTATCAATCTTTCTCATTTTCCCCCATCCTGTCCCCATCGTTTCCATCGTCGTCCTCCAGCTTGCTCACCTCCGTCCCCGTCCCCGATCCCTATTGTCTCGATCGCGATCGCGATCCCTCTCCCTCTCCCTCTCACGGTCCCTATCCCTATCCCTATCCCGCTCCCTCTCTCTATCTCTGTCCCTATCCCTCTCGCGCTCCCTCTCCCTTTCCCTCTCCCTGTCTCTGTCCCGCTCCCTCTCAGCCCCGCTATCGTTCCTGCCGCCGTCGTTGTTCGCGCTGCTGCCGGCGACTTCGACCTCGACCGCGTACTCTTCTTCTTCGTCGACAAAGTAGCGCTGCACCTCCCTCTTCTCGCCCTGCGCGCGCGCCGGGTCCAGCATGAAGCGCACCGTGCCGCCGACGCCCCTCGTGCCGATCGCCGAGATGGGGAGCGTTACGCCTGCCGCGGCCGCTGCGGCGGCTGCGGGAGCGGTTGGCGGGAGTTGTTGGAGAGTGCCGTTCGTGGCGGGGGTGGGGGTTGTGGTGGTGGTGGTGCCGGGTTTGGGCGGGAGGCCGTTGGGGGTGGCGGCTGCTGCGGCGGCGGCGGTGGGTTTGGGAGGGAGTGTGGAGGACATGGGGGTGCCGACGGCGGTTGTGGTGGCAGTTGATGGGGTCGTGGTCGGCGGGGAGGCGTATTGCGTGTAGCGGGGCAGCCGGGCGTCTTTGGATTCTTGGTTCAGGGCGATGCGCACGTTGATGTAGGTGTCGAGCGGGTGGTGGGGGCCGATGAGGCTGGTGTTGCGGTGGTGGGTGTAGAGGTCGAGAAGGTCGAGCATGGTTTCTGGGGGGCGCCGGTTGGGTTAGTCGGATGGTCGTGGGGAGAGGAGCTGTGGGTATGGGTGGGGATGGACTCACCCATGACCTCCGCCCTCGAGACCTTCCACCGCGCGTATTCGAGGGCTTGAACACGCTCCAGGCGCGCATCGCACAGGCGCGCCGCCAGCTCGACACAGGCCAGGGCCATGGCGGCCGTCGTCTGCTTCAGCGGTGCGAAGGTCCGGTACAGGTCGAGCGACATGTTGTACGCCGTCTTGCCGACGCGCTCCTTGGCAAAGCCACACCAGCGCGCCAACTTGATGACTAGTTTTTGCGGCTGACGGCTGCGGAAGTCAAAGCCGGCACCTTCAAGCATCAGCCGCTCGAGGCCTATGATGACCTTTGAGGGCTGCTCCAATTGCTTGAGGCGGGAGAAGCGCTGCATGTTAATAAGTGGCTTCGGATTGTAGACGTGGAGGGGAGGTACTGTGCTTACTGGGTCATCGGGGGAGAGCTGGTCTGCCAGAGGTAGCTTGAGATTGAAGGAGGCACATATGATTTCTTTCGACTTTTTGAGCGTGTCTTCAATCTTGCAGGCTGTGAAGAGTGCAGCTAGTGCAGCTTCCTGGGAACAGTCAGGTAACGTGATCCAATGATAGTCTCAGAATGCGGATATGCTTACGACGATGTTGTACTCGTTGTCCGAGTGGATCAGACGGAACTTGTGGTAGTAGACACAGGCTGTATTGAATGTGCGGATGGGTAATTGCAATGATTTCCTAACGTTGTCGATGAGCTGCACGCCTTGCAGGCGGATGCTGTCCTCCTTGGCCTCGGCCATGCCGATGGCGGCGAGGAATTGCTCGACCTTTTGCTGGAAGACATAGGGCTTCGCGACCTCGATGAAGGAGGGATGAGGCCCCGGCTGGCCGTTTGGGGCCGTCAGCGGCGCGGGAGCGGGCGCCATGGTGGACTCGTCCTCGTCGCTCAGCGGCGTCAGCTGGCCGTACGGCCTCAGGTAGCGCAGCTTCTCGCCGTCTCCGTCGCGGCGCGGGTCGGCAGCGCTCGGCGGGGCTCGTGTGGGCTGCGGCTTGTCGTCGTCGCGTGGATTGCGCCGGTCGAGCTTGTTGCGCGCACCCAACGCGACGAGGTTCGGATTGCCCTGGGCTGGACGGGCCGCGGGGTGATCTCTTGCCCCGGTCGTAGCTCCTCCGCCGCCGCTCCCTTGTTGGCGTGTGGCCGGGGCCGCGTTTTCTCCGCCGGCGTCGTGTCCGCCTCCGCCTCCGCGCCACTGCGCCGCGCCCTTGAACCTAAACTCCTCGACCTCCATCATCCTCTCGTCGCTGTGAAGCGACCACTCGCGCGGGATCGGAGGCCGCCCCAGCGACGGCTTCTTCGTCCGTCTCGTCATCGTTTCTGGAGTGCTTGGCGGACGCAGGTTGGCTGGAGCTGGCCGTGTCGCTACGAGATGGCTGCGGGTTGCGAGAGAGGCTGCGGAAAGCTTGTTCGGGGTGCTTGGTTGGAGCTTCGGGTCGGAGTCGGAGTCGAGCTGGGTGTGTCGCTATGGATTGTGAAAGAGCTGGAGAGAGGGCGCGGTGGCGTTGAGGAAGGCATGGTGACGTACCGCGGTACCAGGGCCACAGCCAGGCAACAAACAACGACCTGCATCGCCGTTTGTTCCTGCATTTCAGGGTCCAAGGGCCCTGCGGCTCAACCCCGTTCGCGCCTTCCGCCGCCAGCGCCTCCCCTACTGTTGACTCGAATCTTCCGCGTCGTCCAGAGTTATTCACGCCATCACCATCCACTCACATCAAGATCCATATCCTGCGAAGTTGTCGCAGCCGCTGACCGTCTAGTCCATCATTACATCGAACACTCAACCTGAGTTTTGAATATCGCTACCGTCGCCTACCCATCGCCATGGCCGATCTCACTGACTCCGGCCATCTCAACTCTGAGGTCTTCTCTTTGCTGGGCCTACCTCCCGAACTGAGAATTATTATCTACAAATACATGCTGGTTCGAGAGAGAATCATTGTCTGGGCGGGCTACTGCTGGAAAACGGAGAACTACCGGAATGGGCATGACCTGATCGCACAAAACCGTGAACGGTCAACTTACAAGTGTACCCTCACCCCTGGAATGCCACTCGCAAGCTACGAGGAGTATAAGGCTCCATCGCAGCGCCATCACAACTGCCCCAATCTTAACATCTTCTTAACCAGCCGTCTGGTTTATGACGAGGCGTCTAAAATATACTACAACGAAAACCACTTCTTTTTCGATTCCACCTATGAGGTCAGAGAGACTATGTCGGTCTCGGCTTGTCACGCGTTTCTTATAGACCGTCCACCTCGGTCTCTGCAGCGCTTGCGGTCCATCGGGCTTATGATCAGAAATTCCTCTTTTATGTCTCCAGTTGCTGACTGTCTGGACGACGACGTACTGGTTCGGTTGACCCAATTCATGCGCGGCAAAATGTCCCTGCATCACCTTACTCTCACCATTTTCGGCTGGCCTCCGGAAATCCACACAATACCCTGGGCGTGGGCAGGAAAAGATGGGGTCCTCGACATTCGTCCGCGCAACTGGTTTGGGGCTTTCACGCTCTTGGACAACCTGAGAAGCCTTGAAATCACACTCATGACATCTGATCACGAGGATTATGACCGTCTCGTGCGATTTGCGGCATTTCTACGTTCGAGCATGCTCATCAACGGAGCTGCTCTGGGGTCGGAAAACATACACACATACCGTCGGCATAGAATGTCTATGTTCCTGATGGGGCACACCGGCCGTGAGATATATCAAAGGATTGCCCCCCGAATTTGCGTCGTGCAATGCCACGACAATCAAGCAGGAAATTCCTTGCTCCCGCCGAAAGCGCACCCTTCGCCAGCGCTCCCTGGAATGAAAGCCACAAGCAATCAACAACAACCCGGTATCTCAGATGTGGACGCATTCGCCGAGAGCATGGCTGCAATGAGTGGCCCAGTGCCGGAGTACCTTGATTACGATTTCAGTGACGACGGCGACAATGATAGCTTGCTCAGCGTGGATGTAGATCATACGAATCTCGGTTACGTCAGAGATGATTCGTACTTCGATAATTTCCCCGGAAATGGCAAGCGAGCTGAATTGTACACAAGGAACTTACGCTGACTTGACTTAGCTAACGAAATGGCGAGAGCGGCAGTGCTCTCTGCTTTGGTTTCGTGGGGAACAAAGAACTGCAAGGCTTGCTTCTTCTGTCTCGCAACCATACTCACGTCATTCGTCTGCGGCTAATCTTTGGACTATTCATCGGATATGGCTGAGGAGAGGTAGGAAACCCGCTGGGCTCGCCGTGTTCCGCATCTCCATAAACGATACAACAGGCGCTCCCAGGGAAAACCTGCGCTTTGTCTTCCACGAATGAACTTTCATTAGGAGATAGAAATGTCACGATATTGATTCTCTACCACAGTACTTTGCAAGATACTTGCTGTCACATGTTCATGAGACTATCTCATTCTCCCAAAAGCACAGGTTTCAGGCTCTATATAAACATTTAGAAGCATGCCTGATACTCACGTAGAAGTGAAGCCCGTACAAGTGCAGCCTCTTGGATGTCCGATGCACGATCGCCTGCTTTGCTGTCTCCGTTTGCACCCACCGGCAACGTGATTACCCCGTTGGGATTAGCGCAGTTTCTTGGGAAATGTCTTGGCATAGGCACCTGCCTATTTTCCGACTGCTCTTGCCCTTACCCTCGCACCTTTTCCACCGTCTTCAAAATCCACCCGGCCGGCCTCTTCGCACTTGACCACCTCACTCTTCGACCACGGCCACCAAACCGCGGTGGCGGCCCATCGTCACCGCGCTGAACCTCACAGCAAGCTCTATGCGACAACGTATGGATCAACCCGGAAAAGTCAAGATGGCCGCACCAGCCTCAGACCCTGAGTCTGCCTCAGAGGGCATTGCCGCGCCTGGACCCTTTCTCCGCCAAGCCGAGGTCACCACCGCACACCCGCATCCCCGCACGCGGTCAACTCACTTCCCCTTCCTCAGCCTTCCGGCTGAAGTCAGGGTCATGATCTACGGATACCTTCTGGTTCTTCCTGACGAGGGAAACATCCGGATCGTGCCCAAGGACGAGGGTCCGATGTTCAGCAACCCATCTGCCCACTGTGATAGCAATGTCTTCCGCAATCAGACGCTCAACATATTGATGGTCAACAAACTAATCTACGCGGAAGCCGCTAAGGAATTCTATTCGGGGACCCACTTCAATTTTGGCAGAGGGCGCTTTGCCAACGGACCCATTCTCGCCTGCCAGACGTTCCTGATTGGTCTCTCGCCCAACATGCTCGCATGCATCAAGTCCATCGAGATCGTCATAAGTATGCCATTCCCTTTCCAACCTTGTTTGAATGAGGATGTTTTCCGCACCCTGATCAACATCCTCAATTTCTTCCTGCCTGCATTCGACCATCTCACTCTCAACTTCTATGGCACGTGTCCAGATATCCGCCGTTTGCCATGGCACTGGCCCACGATCGGATGCCCGTCTCAAAAGTGGCTTGGAGTGCTTCTCACTCTTCGAAAGAGGGGCAATTTGCACATTCATTACAATTGCAACAAGATCACTGATTACGTCAGTGATGATTTTGACGAGGACGTGGATGAGGCAGAACGCCTCGGCGGTATGGTGGCTTTCGTAAGCTTTCTCCGAACTCATCTGCTTAGGAACGCCGACAATCTGGCCAACCGGAACATCCGTGCTCACCAGCGCCACTGGGCTTCCTTCACTTTGGGCCGCTGGAAGAGGAAGAGTGACCGAGTATGTGTAGTCGAATGCCATGACGATGAGAACGGGAACTCTTTGTTGCCACCGCTAGCTCGATCGGCACCACGGCAAATTGGGATCCTTGAAAAACACGCCAAAAACCTCGATGGAGATGCCCGGGGAGCCATTGAAGACAAAGTTCGTGCCGAAATTGACACAGAAGAGTACGCGGACCGGTTGACATATTCAGCATACCGCTCCTATGACCTTGACAACGAGGATGAAGAGTTGGGCCTGTCCGAAACAGAGGACTGGGACTTGAGCGATGACGGAGACAGGGACAGCTTGAACGGTGAAGATCTCAGCGGCATTCGAACCACTTTTACGAGGGACGAGAACTACCTCGAGACTTATGCTCAACCTCCCGGTCAGCCCTAGATAGGGGAAGCGTCTTTCGGCTCGCGGAAGTCGAACTGATCAGATCACGATCGCGGAAAGGGTTTGAAGGTCAGGATCTTGGGGCGGGAAATGGCGAGCACGATTCCAGGGTGATCTAAGTACTATCGAAAGGAAAGTAATGAAAAGTCATGTACCAGACGAGCTCATAAGTGCGATCTTCAAGTGAGGGAAGCCCTCTCAGCCTATCCGGGAAAAGACAAGTTCATTAAGATCTATGCCATGCAAAGCTCTTGATACGCCTGAGTTGGCTCCGCGCTGTTCCAGAAAGCCTTGTTTGTGAACAATTTGGCTCTTATGATTCTCTGTGTCATGCTGTTGTTCTTGGCTGCGGAAAGAGTTTAAGAAAATTTCTCTCCCCCGCGATCCCGGAGTCTTTCCCCGCCTGCGAATGCACGCTAGGCTAGTTGTAAGAGTGCATGTGTTAAGCTTGACTAGCGGTTGTTCAAACACAGAGGCTATAAAGCAACCTCTACCGTCGCTTCTGCTTTATTCATCTACAACTCTCGACCGGGATCGATAAAACGTGACATCAACCCTGACTTCACCTCAAACTCTGCGCAAAGCCGAGCCACCGCAAGCAAAATGGCGGAGTCGCTGTCCCCTGATCCTCCGGACTTCATCCACCTCGTCGATCCCAGTTACTTCGACCCTGATCCGATCGAGCCCTTCCGTCTACTTGACCTACCCAGGGAGCTTCGCGACATGATCTATGAACGCATGTTCATACGTAACCCTGTCTTTATCACTCAAGGCGAGTGTTGGGGACCAGGGCAAAAGAAGCGAAACAATCGCTCGCGGTGGTCCCCGCAGCTCCACTCTAGACAGATCCGCCGGACGACTTTCCTGAACCCTCCCGCCCGCTACTGGAGCTACGACGATCCGCACTTGACTGATGTCGAGCCCAGCGGCAATGTCAACGTCTTTCTGTCAAACCGGCAGATTTACCAAGAGGCGTCCGCCGTCTACTATAAGAACAACTTCTGCTTCATGGACGAGTTCTCTGTGCCGGCTTGCTACACCTTTCTGATGGACCGCACCCCACACGCACTGAAGCATCTCAAGCACATCACCCTCCACATCACCGCCTGGTACGACGGTGCCTCCATGGGTAGCGAGATGAACAGCCAAGACATGTTCGATCTCGTCGGGTTCATCAACCGGAACCTCAGCCTCAAAAGCCTCAGCCTGGAGCTGCAAGGCTGGCCCCCCGACGTCCGCTCCGCCACCTGGGACTGGCTCACGCCGGGCTGCCTATTCGCCCAATACAAGATGAGCTGGATCGGCGCGCTCCTGGAGCTGCAGCCCGTCCCCAACCTCTCTATCGCCATCTCCGCAGAGCACCGCGGCCCTCCCGGCCGCCTCGCCGCCTTCATCCGCCTCCTCCGCAGCTCGCTCTTACAGAACGGCGAGCGCTTGGGATCCCGCAACATCAAAGCCTACACTCGCCACGTGGGCAGGTGGTGCTCCCGCACCGAAGCCGACGGCCAGGTCGTCAAGTGCTACAAGCGCAAAACCACCGATCGCGGGCTCAGGGTGCTGTCGCACGACGACGCCAGGGGCCGGTCGTTCACCGAGCGCCCGCAGCGCGCGGCGCCGCTGTGGGAGGGCGCGGTTGCGAAGCGCGTGGCGCGCGGCGAGGAGCGCGAGGAGGCGAGGGAGCAGGTGCGCGCGGCCGCTGCGGACGGCAGTTACGACGACGACCTCCACAGCTCCCATGGCGCGGAGGACTCGGATGTCTCCGACTACGATGCGAGCGACGACGGGGACAATGATAGTCTGAATAGCCTGGAGTTGGGTGACGATGTGGAGGCTGTCAGGGATGAGAAGTATTTCATGTTCTATCGCGGTAATCCGGATAGGATCTGGCGTCATAAGGACGAACGGTACCGCGTTGGCGCGAGCACTGATGCGGAGGATTCAACGTAGGGGGATTGTTGGACTTGGTGGGTTCCTCTGTGGACGTCATTGCCATTTCTCGGTGACGAAGGTTTCTTGGACGGCGGAGGAAAGCATGTACTGTAAACGACTACGATAGGATAACGATATCTGAAGTGATTCGTTGTACAGTAGGTCAGTGTCAAGGTGATAGACCTTTTATGGAGCTGGAAAATTGCAAGCCAAAGCAGGCGCACGTGTGCGGAAACATGAAGCACGACACCAAACAAGCAGCCTTTTCTTTGATTGCCAAATTAAGAAGTGTTTGCTAAACAGGTACGAGAAGTGGCCAATGTCAAAGTGCGATGAAACAATGATGGAGACAACGACAGCATAGACTTGAATTATGAAATTTCCAAGATGAATCTCCCCAGATGATTTCCTGAGCGCTTCTTGCTTTATTTAGACAGATGAATATACTGAGAAGTAGACGCTTCAGGTGACTTATGTCTTTACGAGGACTTCACCAATAAGAAGTGTTTTCGTGCGAGCACCGCGCCTATGCTCACTCTCGTATTAAAAACTTCAAACAAATTTCCGTTTAGTGCCGATGTCTGCTGAAACGGATCCTTCGCCAGGGATGATTAATTTTGTGCGGGGAAATGCAAACTTCTTCACTCACACCTTCAGGCAAAAGTCGCTCGAGCACAAGGACAAGAAACGAGATGTAGTATGCATGGCCGAGAGACGGCAGGTGCCAAGAATTTCAAATCAATATATAGTGGAGTTCAATAAGCAGGGCACACTGGAGCCACGATTCTGCGCAGCAGCAGGGGTTTGATGGCTTGGGGTGGCGACCTGCCTGTGTGCCCGCAGACGAGGAGGGTTAGGATCTCGGCGGCGGATGATGCTGGGCGCAGATCAGGGACAGTTGCTTGATCGGGGAGGCTCAACGTCGTGCGTCATGTGCCGACGACATTTTGCAATCGGCTTTGCAACGGTTACCGGCGTGATGCTGCCCGTAGATGCCCGAAGCAATACCACCCAGAGCCACAGCTGAAATAGATTGAGGGGACCGCTGTAAGGTGCCCCGGCGATTGCTCGCTTCACTCCCTGTCAGGCCGAACCCGCCGTAAAACTAGGCCCGGATGACGCAGTTGACGTGACAAACGCTTTCCCAGCTGGCATTCCTTCCCGCCACGCCGGACCCGTTTGTTCCGTGCATCATTCGCCTCCGTGCCTCGTGGGGTCTCAGCTGGGCCGGAGCTGAGGCGGACTTGGCTTCGGTTTGCCGCATGCGCCGCTTCGTATATGCCGACTACTGCTGTGGGAGTGTTCTCGGTGCAGACGCCGTGTGCCCAGCCCCAGTGGCTGGGCCGGAGACTTTAATTCCCTCCACCTCGCTACCCCTGTTGGCTGTCCCGTCGATGCTGCACGAGGGAAAAACGCAATAACGGGCAGCAGTAACGGGCACAAGGCTGACCTGATCCAGACCGGGGGCCAAGGGCAGAAATAGCCAGTCAGCCAGCCTTGTACCATCCTCGTCGTCCATTTCCGTCTGCTCGGTTCATGCTGTCCCTCGACGCCGGGTAGGGGTTGGGTTGGGCAATGCGGCGCGGGCTCCACCGCACGCCCGCTGTTTTCTTCCCGGAAAGCTGGTCTCAGAGCGCTTCACAGCAGTCATGCGTCGAGGTACCGGAACGCCGACCACGAGCTGGGGGGAAACACGCGGCGCGTTGGTGCGACCGAAAGCGTTGCCAGACAACAACCATGGTTTCCCTCGTACAGGCTCCAGGTCTGTGTGACGGACCAATGAGACCGATTTAGCAACGGCAATGTCCTGGGCTAGCTGCGCGCCGGCCCAAGACATGCATGCGTTCCATACATTTGCCGTTCGTGGTACGAGGCGCATGTACGGCCATGGGTCCGTAGCCGAGCGAAAGATGGACTCGCACTCGGGTAGGGCAGCGTAAGGCGTCTTATAGACGTGCCGGGGGCCTGTTGGAGTGGGACGGCTGCCTGCGTGTCTTCTTTATCTACTACAACTCTCCCGACGCGCTGCGGGTGTCGTGATACCCGCCCTTGTCTTCCACCATCCACTTTGTCAATTGCTGAGCCAAGTGGCACCAGCCCCGCCGACCCTTCCATCAACCAACTTCTTGTTTCCGAGCCCCGAGGCTGTATAAGTACCCCGACTACACGCTCAAACCTGCGACCTCGCCGATCAGAACCTTCTCTGCCCGACTTGAAACCAACCAACTTGCTTTTTTCTCTACCACCCACCAATTCCACCAACCAAACGCTTTCATCGAACGCCCTCCAAACCTCCAGCCCTGCAGCAAAACAAAAGGAGAAGAAAAAAGAAGGCCAACCAATCAACCAACAATGGGCCCCCTCACCGACACCACCACCGCACTTCCACCCCACACCCACACCCCACCCCCCGCATACACCCCCTCCCCACAACATCAACACCACCAACAACAATACCAGCAGCAGCAGCAGCAGCAACAACAACACCGCCGCCACCGCTGCTACCACACCCGCCCCAACTCCACCCAACCAACCGCCTACATCCCCCGCGGCCACCCGCACACCACCACCACCACCACATCCACCACCACCTCCCCCGCCGCCGCCTACCTCCCACCCTCCTCAAAAGAAATCCTCTTCTACAAACCCGCCGGCCACGAAGACCCCGCGCCCTCCTACTACTCTGAAGACGGCGACGAAGAGGACTTATACGAAGACGTCGACGACGAGGAAGATGAAGAAGAAGAGGATGAGGACGAGGGGGAACAGCGTGTTGTCGTTGTTGCGTGCTACTCGCCGACGACGGCGCATAGTGGGCAGAATCGTTGTGGCGGGACGGGGAAGTTGGAGGCGAGGATAAGGGCGTTGGAGGCGCAGTTGGCTGCGAGTGCGAGGGTGGGGACGGGGAGGGGGGCTAGGGCGGGGGTCGGGGCCGGGGCAAGGGCCGGGGCGGGGGGTAGAGGTGGGAAGTAATGGGGGGTTGCGGTTGCGTTTTGGGTTGTTTTTTGGTTCTTAGGGGAGGGGAGCGGCGGGGGAGGGGGTTTGCGTTGTTTGTTTGAGGGCTTGGGGCGGCGTAGGTGGACGTGGCGGTGATGGGTTGCGATTACTGGGGGCGGCGAGGGATGTGTGTGGTTTGTGGATGGGTGATGAGTTGTCGAGTTGTTGGAGAAGGGGAAGTCTATACCTAGCTCCTGTGAAGGTGAAATGGTTAAGGGCAGCTGTTGAAAGATGGCGAGTTTGGAAGTGACTTCGATCTTTACTTGTCTTTGTTTTCCAATTGGTCAAGCGGAAATGCGAAGTTTAACAAAATTAGTCGAAGGTAATGGATGAAAAAGAGAGAGCAGTAGCGAGCAGAATATATCCCATTCCTATGCGTAAGGAAGACCCCCCTCAGACTATTGTGACGATCTGTTTCCTCCATCCTTTTGACCACCAAGCTTTTACTGTCTTTTTTTCCTCCTTATCCAACTCTGTGATAGGGCTGCATTCAAGACCACACCCAGCACGCTGATATTTGTTGGTTCGTTCGTCGTAGGTAAGAATTAGCAAAATCCCGCCATATCTTTTTCTCGGAGCACCATCCCACATATCGTATTTCGCCACACGGAGAGGTACGACTTCAAGACAGAATACGACCAGCTTCCCACTTCCCCCTTGCAGTACGTCTGGATAAAAGGCCATTATCGTCTTTCCCTCCGTGAGAAGCTTGTCGTCCAGAAGTTCAGTCAAAAAATCCACCTCCGTACCCTCCTCCCATTGCCAAAGAACTCTTTTGAGGCGCCCTTCGATGATTAGTTTTCCAGAAACCACGTCGCCAAAAGGGGCCTTCTCAGATCTCAGTGTTACTTCTGCAGAGAGAATGCGGCACGATTCTTTGGCGCCTATCTCGAAAAGTCTCATACTTCCCCACCATACTCTCCCGGAGACAGAGGCCCAGGACCATGACGGAACCATCCAGCCCTGTGCAGACGCCAAACGAGTAGAGCTCCCAACGACCATCCATGTGCACTCTTCCAAAAGATTTTTCTCCCACATTCCTGCTAAATACTTGCCCTGGTCGGCAAATTCGGCAATGCGCTCTGCGATGGCAGATATTGCGACGAGCTTATCCGCGTCATATGTCAGCTGTCGGGTAATATACATTTCTAGGAGTTCCTGCCACGGGCGCATCTCGAACTTCCTTGGTCCTGAAGGCGGGGAGAGTCGGAGTCGCTGGGGCCAGAGCTCTAGTATCCGATCGTAAAAACGGTGGATTCGAGTTGGATCATCATTCTGCATCCATTTGAAGCCGGGATCGAAACCCACCGCATGCCATGAATATTCATGGACCATGCAAGACACGTTTTGTCCTTTAGTGCAATACCAGTGCACATGACCACATTCGAATGAAAGTATGCGAGGGGAAAGGAGAGTTTCTTGGAGTGTCCAGGCTCTGGTCACAATAGGTGCACTTCCAAGGCTATGCCTCGAACACTTGCCGATGGCTGCAACACCCTTCGAGCCATCCTCTCTTGTAATAGTAACTTTGCAGAGTAGTCCGAACGGATTCAACGTTGAAAGGAATCCATCAGAGCTGCGCGATGACTGTGAGGCGGCGATGGTGACATATGCCCCCTCGAATATGCGCGCCATCTGCGATATCTGGTCCAGCATCTCCTCTTCATCATCCTGGACGATGCACAGACTATCGACCCAGAGGTAAGTCAGACCCAGCTCGCGTGTGACTTTGATCGCATCTTGCACTGTCTCCGGTAAAACTTCTAACGGCAGACCGTACTGGGCAGACGCGACTGTCTCCGATGTCGTTTTGAACCGTTGATCACCACCCCAACAATAACTCAGTGTAGTGTATTGTACGGGCTCTTTTGGTGACACCAAGGTAACCGAGTTGTGTTTGCTTTCTGGACGAACGTGGAGCAACCGTAAAGGCGCAAATGCATGTCTGTAGCTGGAACATTCTCGATGTTGCTCGTTGCATTCGTTCATCCAGTCACGAGCGGTCTGATGTAAGCTTGTCGAATCTGTAAGCAATTCTTGACGGCCGCGAGTTGACTGGGGCAGCGGCTGGTTCCCTGGTAATGCCTTGAGCAACCCATGTCATCCTTCAACGAACGGAGATGTGCATACCATCTAAGGAGAACAGTGCCCATTTGCGATAGTCTTCACCGTAACCTTCATCGAAATTTCTTTCAAATCTTAGTGTGACGAACGGCTCCAAATCTCTTGGACAAGGTTCTTCCAGCAGCGTATAGATGATCGGCCTTCCAAGCATTGCGTCGGGAAGTCCTGAGTACCAGTCTCGGCTCTTGACCATATCTTCAACGTTCACGCGCGGGTCGATCCCTGGACCCAAGCTGAGAAACAGCGGACAACCTTCTTCAGCAGCCGCTTTCGCTTCCACATAAGTCACGCCCAAGTAGCCCGTGGGGTGCGCCGGCCTTCTTTCCCAGAATCTCGGCTCCTTCTCCACCATGGCAGTGTCCAGGCTAACCAAACGAAGATCGATGGTGACCTTCTGGCAGTGGGAACAAGTGTGTATGCCGTCTTCGTCGTAGCCCGAGAACAGCTGCCCGGGCCAGTCCGGCCTCAGTTTGCTGGCGTCGTCAAACGAAGTCCGGCGCGGGATTCGCTGGAGCCTGTGAAGCTTGAGAGCTGGCTTGTCGCTGTTGAGGTCCGACAAGCTCCTTCTGCGCTGTATCCAAGAGGTTCTTCCAGTAGAGGTCGCGGGAATGGCACCCAGGCCGGCATGGCTTCCCCGCCGACCAGAGTCGGAGGGTGGTTCGGCGTCCATGATGGTTGCTGCAGTGTCGTCTTGGTCGTGGATGAGGTAAATGAGAGGATGGTGCAAGAGGTGTGTGTGGAGTGAGATTGCACAAGGCTGAGGTCGAATACCCCTCATGATGCGTAAGCGACGGAGTATGCAAGGTGATCAGCCACATACATGGGTTCTTCCAATCGCGAGTTTGAACCTCACCGTCTTAGCCTAGCTGTTCTCGATACTCAATTTTGCAATAACCGATTCCTGTCATTGACGTTTAATCTCCAGTCTACACACCGTCTGGCCTTGCGGTGAACATCCGGACTAGTCTGGTCACGTGGGCGCTTATCTCAGGCTAAACGGGAATATAAGAGCTAACTGATGTTATTGGATTACCTGGATGAGCTCTGAGAAATGAAAGATGAAACACGCCAGAAATTCATCTTACAGATGCCATATCCCTCTATTTTTTATAACTCATCCCGAACATCTTACAACACCCGCATCTCCAATGTACACACACACACACACACACACACACACATACACACATACATCCCCCACGTCTACCCATCAAGCACCTTAAGCATGTCCTCCGTCCTCACAAACTTCGCCCTCACCCTCCCCTGCTCCTTCCCCCTCTCCCTCTCCGCGGTATCGATCCTCTTCCAATCCTCCCAGCTCACCGGCCTCGCCCCGGCAGCCACCGCCCTGTCCCTCAACGCCTTCCACCCCCTCGCGTCGCTCGGCAGAAACGGGCGGGCCCTCCCCCAATCCGCAATGATCGAATCCGCCGTCGTGAACGCGTCTTGCATGGTGGTGAGGATGACGCCCGTGGGCCCGCGCTTGACCCAGCCGGCGACGTAGATGCCGGGAAGCTGGTCGAAGGAGGAGGTGGTGGCGGGGTCGCTGTTGCCGGGGTCGGGGATGGTGCTGTTGGGGGGACCGACGGGGACGCCGGGGGCGTCGGGCGTGGGCGTGGGGGGGCGCCCGTATTGGACGCGGCGGACCGGGGGGTTGGCGGCGACGCGGCCGCAGCCGTCTTGGGGGATGGTGCCGTTGTGGTGGAAGAAGGGGATGCCGAGGTCTTCGAAGCCGGGGAGGGGCTCGGCCTTGTAGCCGACGGAGCGGAAGGCGATGTCGGCAGGGTAGCTGGTGGTGTAGCCGCCGGGTGACGGTTCGACGGTGGCGGAGCGGTCGAAGGGGTCCACGAGGCCACCGCCGAGGGGCACGCGGAAGGAGGTATGTCGGAAGGTGGCGTTGTTGATACGGGTTTCGCCGCGGGTAGCGGGGCGGAAGGCGGCAGGTGCGAGGAAGTGGTTGAGGGTCCATTGCTTGGTGCCGGGCGGGGGGTCCTGGGGAGGAGCGCCATTGGGTGAGCCCTCTTGGAGTATCTTTGTGAGGCGCTTCATCTGGCGGTTGAGCTTGTACTCCGGGGGCGGGAATAGTGGCGAGGGGATGGGGTTGAAGAAGACATTGGGAAGGTTGAAGAGCTCCCGGATTTCTTTGATGGTATATGCAGCCTGGCCGAGGTTAGCTGTGTTGGGCTGTGTAGGTTGGCACGAACACGAACCTGCATGGGCCCTCTGCGACCGACGATACGGATTGAGTCTATCTTGTTGCGGGAGAGCTTCTCCAAAGCGTGCTCGGTAATGTCCGTCTTTCGCAATTCATCGACGTTACTCAGCAGTATCCGCGCGACATCGAGGGCGACGTTTCCCTGGCCAACGATGACGGCGTCCTTGGCCGTGTCCAGCGCGGGATCCAGGTCTGCATATTCCGGCAGCCCGTTGTACCAGCCTACAAATGCGCGGGCCGAGTACACGCCGTCCAGGTCTTCGCCTGGAATGTTCAGCGCCTGGTCCTTGGAGGCACCGTACGCGAACAGAATGGCATCGTAGTGGGCGGCCAAGGCAGAGAGCGGCAGGTGGTGGCCGACCTGGACGTTTCCGATGAAGGTGAAGCGGGCGGAGGCAGCGACTTCCTCGAACTTTTCCTGGCAATACTGCGCAGTCTCAGCATCGAGTCACGGCAGAAGCGGAGGCTCGGGATTTTCACCTTGACCTCCGGGTGGTCTGGAGCGACACCAAAGCGGACCAGGCCATAGGGGACGGGCTGCTGCTCGTACATGTCGACGTGAGCCCGGGGCAGCTTGGACATCAGCCGGTAGGCCGAGTAGAAGCCTGCCGGCCCCGAGCCGATGACGGCCACGCGGAAGGGGAAGGCAGAGCTGCCGGACGACGCATGCCGGACGCCGAGGGACGAGCGAGACAGCGGCGCATGGGGCCTGCTCGGCGCGCGCAAGCGGTGCGAGCAGGCGCGACACACGAAGGGCGCGGGGCGTGGGAGGCGCATTTTCTGGAGAGCTGGAGAAAAAGTAGAGCGGGCGGCGTCGGAGGTCGGAGCGCGGATGAACCAAGGCAGGCACCTCCACACAGCGTCATCGCCCAACGCACGCGGCTCAACGCGATCGGCCCTCACCCGCAGCCCACGGTGCCACCACAACACCACCGCCGCTCGTCACGATCGGCGAGATCGCGATGACCCTTGGCGCCCGCGAGTCAGCCGCCCGCGAGCAGAGCAGCCGCCCGCGAACAGAGCAGCCGCCCGACCCTGCCGTCCTGTGCCCGAGCAGGAAACGGTGACGCCCACGGCGCGCAGCGTGTTGTCCAGCGCGACCAAACGCGCCTGCCCGACGCGTGCCGCGATGCCGTTTCAGCCCATGCCGGTCACGTTCGGTCGCGGCGCTAACGCAAAAGGTGCCTGGCTAGCTGCCAGAACGAGGCGGCTGCACGCGGCACGGCGGTCCCGCCTGGCAGGGTTGCGTGTTGCCATGGAGACTGTGCGCGCCATCACCAGCCTTAACATGGCCAGCCCGCCCACTACCAAGATCTTGTCCGCCACCACCCACCTCTCTTTGTCTCGAGCCGCGCTGCCTGTGTCGCGTGCGCAGAGCCGGCTGCCACGCGCATTCCTTTCGCTGTCGTCTTCGCCATGCCTGCCCAGCCGTACATGTACAATCCGCCGCAGCGGTACTCGGCCACGTCCGACACCCTCTACGGCTTTGATCCCAAGGCCGTCACCAAGGCGAGCCGCCAGCCGCCCAGGAGCCCGCCGAAGAAGCAGGATGGCCCGCTGGTCGATTTCAACAGGCACCCCGACAGCTATGCTGCCCTGTCCCAGAGCCGGAGCAACGTGAAGCCCATGAACCCGAGGGTCAAGGTCGCTATCAAATGGGTGCGCTGGGTTCAATTTGGCTTCCGCATTCTCCAGCTAGTCGGCGCCATCGGTCTTCTCATCTGCGTCATCTGCATCAAGGGAACCCAGGCCACCGAGGGCTGGATCATTAGGGTACCAGTACGTTCAGACGGGCCCCGCTTTTGCGAAATAGACTTATTCACGCTTCCTAGGCTGCTGTCGACATCGTCTGTGATCTCTACGCAATCTACCACCTCGTCCGCCCTGCCAAAAGCCGCGCTGCCTCCAGCTCTGCCAGCTACCACTTCTTCACCCTGGTCATTGACACCGGCCTGATTCCCTTCTATGTCTTCACTGCCATGCTTGCCAACAACAACTGGCAGGAGGCCCCGGGTGCTGATGGCCGCTGGCGCACCTTCTTTAACACGGACCTTGCTACCTCCAAGATCCTGCTCACTACGTGGTTGACTTCTGTGACTGTCGGCGGGCTGCATCTGATCTCGATCGGTCTGGGTCTCTACCTGGTCCTGGTTTTCCGCAAGATTTCCAAATTCCCTCCCGACATGAACCCGCTCGAGGACAACCTGACCTCCCGCAGGGGTACTAGGCACAAGCACAAGACCTCATCCCTGTCTGACATTACTGTTCGTCCCGAGAAGCGCTTTAGCGATCTTTCAGGCAGCACCGCCATGTCCAGCCCCACCAGGTCTTCCCATGCTCAGGATGACCCTCTGATCCCCGATGTTCGGACCATGCCGTTCATGGATTCAAGGAGAAACTCTAATGTTCTTTACAATCCCCACAGCCCTCAATCAGCACGTGAGTCACGGGTTTACATGCACGGTCGAAACGACAGCATGATTCCTGCGAAGCTTGACCTGAAGAATCTTCCAAAGATGTCTCCGGGCGGTTACGATTCCATGTCACCCGGCTCTTCCCCCGACCGGTCCCCTGTCCGCTCTGAGAAGTCCAGGAAGCGCCAATCCATGATGAGTGACAACTGGACCATCCATGCCGGCGAAGACTTGTCAGCCTCGGACGATGAGGAGGAGACGACCGCCAAGCAGCCCCTGGTCCGACGCTACTCTTTTGAAGCCGATGACGACGGCGCTGTCGCCGCCGCTGCCATGTACACGGACATCATTAACAACAACGGCCCGCTCTCCCCACTTTCCGACGGCGAGAACACCGGCCACCTGCGCCCGCAACCCCTCCGCATGAACCCTCCCTCGCCGCAGCCGCTCGCGAACCACAACGCCGACTACTACAGCAACAAGCGAGCCTCGATGCCCCCGCCCATGCCCTCGTTCCAATCGGAAATCGGTTCCATCTCGTCCGAACGCTCCTCTGACATCGGCCGCGCCATGACCATCAACTCGACCGTCACCCGCACCACCGACGCCTGGAGCTACTTCCCAACCCACGGCCACCACCACCAGCACCACAACGACAACCACAGCAGCAGACGCGGCAGCGTCGAGCCCGCCGCCGGCACCCACTCCAACTTCTCCTCGCCCTCGCGCAGCCCGACCCGCAAAACCCGCTACTACGGCGACCTGCGCGACGCGCAGGAAGGCATCTTGGGCGGCGCCAAGGGGCGCTCTCCCCACAACGGCGGCGGCGGCGGCATATTCCTACAAAAGAAGCAACCGCAACCGCACCAGGAACCCCACCCGAACCACCTCCTCGCCCTGCCCAACAACGGTGGCGGCACCACCAGGCGGTCCATGGGCCGCAGCCCGGAACGCCCCGCGTACGCGCGCGTCGAGAGCAGCCCACGGGTCGTCAGCAGGAGTGGCGTCGACGTCGAAGTCGTCGACGGCGATCTGGGCGACGTGAAGAGGGGAATGGCGCTGGGAGCCGGCGGGGGCAGGCAGAGGGTCGTCAGCGGGAAGGCGGCGGAGGAGGGGTTGGCGGGCGGCTGGGAGGGGGTGACGAGGAGGAAGGTTAGTGGGGTGGCGTAGATGATGGGGGTGGAGTGGAAAATCTTGGATCGATGCGGGAGATGTGGATGGGGAGGTGGGTTTTCCTTTTACTGGGTTTGAATGGGTTTTTGGGGGTTACGGGTCTTTATGTGTGTGATATATCCCCTTCTGTGTGCGATTCTGCCAAATTAGCAGAAGCCGCCTGGTTTTTTTTCTTGGTCTCTTTATTGGGTCTTCGGAATGGTGGGGGGGTATCGATATGGTATCTAATATCTGGTATCCTTTTTTTCTCCTCCCCCGGTTTCTATTCGGCGTTGCTGGATTGGTCTTTGGTTGATGTGTCGGGAAGAACTCTTGACTTCTCTCAAGTACGCACGTCAGCCAGCCGGGGTTATACGTGAATTATCTTGCACGGGTAAGAAAAAAGAAAAGAAAAAAGGGACTGCGGGGGACCGACCGACCGACAGACCCGCAGCGGGGTAGAGATAAGATACATAATAGATTAATACTCCGATTCAAAGCAAGGCAATCCCGGGGCGATGCGTGTGTCTGTGCTTTAATATGGATGTTCGGGATATGTGGGGAGACAGCTAGCTGTCCTCCTGCTGGATCGGGCTAGTGCAGAGCGCTGTCGGGTAGTGTTCGCGACCTACAGGTATGTACATTCTTCTTTAGATCCGGCTGGAGGTTTTATGAGTGTCTGTTTGGAGTTTTCATGTTTTGTGTATTGGCTTGATTTCAGTTATAGAGGCGGCGCAGTTGTTCGGCAGATCTTTGTAAAATCTCCAACTGTGTGGATCAAGGCTGGCTTGTTTGAATTTTTTTTTTTATTGCTAGCAAACTAACAAAGAATGGACCTCATCCTTGTTGAAATCTTGACCGTTGGCCCGCCTGGGCTGACACCGAGCCACATTCCCTTTTCTGACCATTACCAGCGGTAGTTGCGGCGAACCAGATCCTTGATCGCGACGACCTCGAAGGGGGGCCGTCTTTGCGAGATGCGGCTGAGACAATGCCAGCGGCACCACTAGCGCCCATAGGGTTGTGTAAGACCCAGCTACCAACCGTCATGTCGTTCACGGCTGGCGTGGGGAAAGGTCTGCTTGATGGGATCCTCGACGTCAGCGTGGAGCATGGCGTAGTGGAACTTCATCTTGGACTCGTCCATGAGCTTGAACTCTTCCCCGGAGTACTGCATAAATTCGAAGCGGTAGGCCAGGTGGCCCATCCTAATCGTGTGAGCAACGCCGTTCAGTGCCTGGGGCTCTTGGGCCTTGTTGAAGGGCCGCTCGTCGAGGAAGATAATGGACTTCATATGGCGCTTCCACCCGGAGAGACGCAACTCCAGGTACGGCTTGCGGCAGAAGAAGCCACATCGGTTCAGACTTTTGCAGTCATCACATGGAGTGTGTGTGAATGACGCTCGCATGCAGATGTCGCACTGAGCCCCTGACGCCCGCCTTTCCTTTTCCCGCTTCCCAGTCGTAGTCGGGCGGGAGGCAATCCGAGAAGAAACAATCCTATCATGGCTGGCTCGGCTTGTGCGCGTACAAGCCCGAAGTGGTTGGCGGCACACTCCCAAATCCCATCCAGATGAAGTGGATTGGCATGAATAAGGACACACTATAGCCGGAGGAGAGGAAGGATGTGGAGCGAAGGAGCGGTTGGGCCGTATAAAAGCAAAAACAATGTTTTCGGCACTGAACGGTATACGTACATCTAAGGGAGGTTATATACTTAGCAACGAAGAAAAGATCGGTTGGAGGGTCCGCCTTTATATACCCGGTTCCTGGGGAACCCTCATTTTTGTTCCAAGTTTGATGATGAATTGCCACAATCCAAAACACAAATATGTACATACAAACATACCCAACCTTTGTCCGCCTTGTCGCCACTCACTCGGGCGGTCAAACCAGATATGCCGTCTCCCACGGCAAACCCTCCACGGCAGCCGCCGCGCCGAAATGGCGGCGGTAATCCCCCAGAAGCTCGAGGTAATCATCCGCGAACGCCGGGCCCCTACAACCGTGCAAATAGCACTCCCCAAGCAGCCGGAACGTGCGCTGATCGCGACCGGGCACCGCTCTCAACACGAACGGCACGCTCGCGCCGCGCAGGAGGTAGACGCCGTCGGACGCGGCCGCCGCGAAGGGAGCGATCGCGAAAGCCCGCGCCGTGGGGCAGAGCCGGCGACACTTGCGGAAGTCCCACACGTCCTCGAACGGGCGGCCGTAGAGAGCTTGGTCGAAGGTTGCGGAGAAGTGCTTGAAGAAGCTGGCGCTGTCGTGGCGGACGACGGTCTCGCTCGCGTCTTTCCACTCGAGCCGGGGCGAGGCGGGCAGCCCGCCTTGCGGTTGGGAGGCTGTGATTGTGTCCAGCCTGAGCGCCCTGACTTGGAGAGTGCCGATGCCTTCCGTGCCGTCGTTTTTCGGGATGGCGGTTGGGAACTCGGTTCCTCCTGCTACCTTCGGTCTCCAGTAGGCCAGTGATCGGAGGGCTCGATGGATTTGAAAGTCGGGGACCCAAGAGGGAAGATGTATTATCTGTTCCTCTTCATTGCTTCGCTGCCATTCTTCCAATTCACATAACTTTTGCCCGAGTAGTTCGAAAGATAAGAGGGAGTGTTGCGCTTCCAAAAGCTCGCCCTGGATTTTCTCGGCTGCAACGTGGTGAAAGTAAAGCGCGTCACGGATCAGCGATCGCTTGCACCAGGGCAGACGTTCCACGAAATTAGTGAAGTGGTATGTACGGCGCATTGGCGTGTCCGTGGAGTCAGACAAGTATGCAGTCCCACCGATGGTGAGAAACGAGGAATGGAGGACGTCCTTGCCGAGGACTTCCTCCTCTTCTGCTCTCGAGATGCCCAAAGCGGCATAAAGCCTGTCCACTACCTTGAAAGCCGCCCAAGGGCCGATTGAGATTTTCTGGATGGTCTTTTGCAGTGTGTCCCACTCATCTCGTACCTTTTCTATCCACTTCGCCTGCTCCTGGGATGCCTTTGATTCATTCACTCGTCTCACCGCATATATCCAACTGTCGACGCCGGGATATGCCACATCCCAGTGGGAAAGTACAAGCTCATCAAGAGGTATTGGAAGCAATCGAAATATCCTTTGAAGGTCGTGGAGATGGGTGAAATCTCCTACGGCCTTACGTAAAAGGTAAGGCTCAAGCGAAGCCTCGGCCAAAATGTCCAAATGATTGTACTTCACAATGGCTTGCCTTGCCACTGCAGCATACACATGCTCGACCGGTTTGTTGTAGTCTGCAACCAAATTCAAGTCGTCGGAGTTCTTGAGTAGCCCCATCAATGCGTATATACGGTCCCGTGGATCTGTGGAGGAACAGCTTCGCGCGGCGTTCAAGAGCGATACCAGATCCTTGAACGGTCTGCTTTCCTTGTACATGAGTGCGGGTGGGATCCTATTCTCCAGGTTGACTGCTTCAAGTCCGAGAACATGAAAGCGGCCCGGCCAGACGTATGACCAACTGAGGACATCCGCACCCATGATTACGTATGCGAATTTGGCGACAGCAGCTTCCTGTAGAACCCAAGCTCTGGAAAACCAAGGCTGAGACAAGAATTGATTAGCGGTGGTTTGGCCATCTGGGTGCGCGATAGGCTCCCCTTTTCTCAGCGCTTCGAATAAAGGGTGCACATCTAAGTTGGATGTGTTTCTCAAGTGGATCAAGACGCGGTCAGCCTTTGCATAGATTTGCTTCATCAATGGCACCTGGTGATTCTTCTCCAGAGTATCCGACTGGTTGATGCAGATGGCGTCAATCCAGAGGTAGCGATCATCTTTCCACTGCCTTAGGTCGAATAGAGCAGCGTGGCAGCTGGCGGTCACTGACAGAGGTCCCGACTGGGTGAAGATTTGTTTCCGGTCGTTTGGATTGCCCCATGTATACGAGACGGCTTCATATCCGGGGTGCTTTTCGAGCCCGTACTGGAGAACGTGGCATACTATTGGGCTTTGGTCTCGGCCATGGATGAGGCGTATCAAGCGGAAGTCGGTCGGTTTGGCCAAAGCCGTGTGTTGATAATGAGGCGCTGCTCTATCCGTCTTTCCCAAAGGCTCTAGGTCTTCCACGGGCGGTGGTGAGCTACCACAGCCATAGCAAAAGACGCCACCTGGTACCTCGTGGAAATCCGGGGCTCTGCATTTGCAGTAACCATCCCCCATACTAAAGGGCGCCAGAAGAGGTAGAAATCCAAGGCTCACTCGCTTGTTTTGAGGCGATGGCTAGAAAGGACAGCTGATTGGTGGCAAGTCTCTAGTTCCTCAACGACTACTGCAATAATTCTGTTGGTAAGCCGATCAGCTGCTCACTCGGCATGTATTTTTCGGGACATTCACGTACTGGATGAGATGTTCCCTTCCAGCGAAGCACAGCAAGGCCGAAGAGTTGAAATAAAGCCCGGAAGAAGGGATAATGGGAAGGGTTCGCAATGGCGTTGAAAAATACATTGAGAAGTTGATCCTAAGGTTGCAGAAGTGGAGTGTTGTGTCACATCAGAAGGTTGAGGTCGGTGCTGGGAAAGTGGGGCAGTGCGCAGCTGCCTATTGTTTTACATGATTGGTCAGCAACTCAGCTGGGGTAGCTCGGAGCTTGAAACCCTAGACCTAGATGCGTGTACGAGTTTGGAAAACATTGCATTTACGTCGAGGTATTTGCTTCACCTGCTTGTGTAGGAAAACATGCTGTGGCGCTGGCGAACGTGCTAGTAGATCATGCCGACTGGTCACAACCGATTACACAACAAAAGTACCATTACATTCGCCGACCAGCAGCACGTTGGAACCAAGCCATGTGCCCATTTCCCACCATTCATCAAGAACATAACGACACTCCTCCACCACCTCACCCCCTCCCCTTCGTCCACCAAAACTTGACATCCCCCCAATGCTCCTTGAACCCATACACGCACGCATTCGCAAACCCCACATACTGCGTCGAGCTCTGCAGGATCGACAGCGGCCGACTGTACTCGCCCGTCGCCTCGACGATGCGATTCGCCAAGCCGGGCACCCACAGGATCAGATAGGTGACGGGGTACAGGTTCAGCAGCACCATCCTCCACACGTCCTTATCGATGTCCGTCGTCTGCCTGATGCGCATCCTCGGCGGCGGGATCAGCTTCTCCGTCGCCTCATCCCTGCGCCTCGTGCCAAACGCCTTTGGCGGCGGCAGAGGAAAACCCTCTTCATCATCATCCCCCTTCTCAGCATCCCTCTTCCCCTTCTTATTTCCGCCAACCCCCCCATTCCCGAGCCAAAAGTTCATCTCGAACCCGTTCGACGCGGCGGGGTCGCCGTAGTCGAACGAGTACGTGCGCGCGTTGCTCGAGTTGTCGCGCCGCATGCGCAGCCGCCGGTACATGAAGGCGAAGACGTAGACGTAGATGCAGAACGTCACCAGCAGGATGCCGATGCGCCACCCGTGGCCGAGCGCGTACCGCAGGTACTTGCGGTCCCGCGCGATCCAGCACCAGTTGCCCGACACGGGGCCGATGACGCCGAGGGCGAGCGCCGTCGTGCCTGTTGTTGATCGCGATTAGTCTATGTTGTGAGGGGGAAAAATGGCCGGGGCTGGATGGGGGGAGAGAGAGAGGGGGGAAGAAGGGGGAAAAAAAAACGTACTGGTGATGAGCGGGACGATCCAGATGGACAGGCATATCAGGATCTTTCGGTAGGTCGGCGCGTAGAGGATGTAGGATTTGAATTGGATGGTGAGCAGCGTGACCACGGCGATGGCCAGGATCGAGAAGTCGACCGCCTGGATTTCCCCCGCGTTAGCTACCGGGTGATCGGTTCCATGTGGTGCATTGTTCAACTTGCCTGCACCGAGAACTGCCCTATCCACCCGTTCAGGTCGCAAGTAGGACCATCGCTGATTGACCCGTGGTTGATGATGATGTAGATGCCCGATATCGTGTTGTTCAATGAGTTGGTGAACTCTGCGCAACCGTGTGAGCCGGTTACCAACGTCTTTTGTGATTAAAATTCTAGTACTCACCAGCCACAGTAAGGTTCAGAATGAGGGCGTAGCGGAACGACCTCCGCTGGGCACCGAAGACGACCCAGAGCGTGATGACCATGCTCGAGGCGAGAAACGACAGCAAGCTGCCCACTAAAGTGGGAATGGCAATGGCCGGGTCCCAGCCCGTGGCCAGGTCCGAGACGTCTCGTGCTCTGCGTATCATCTTCAAAGGTTTGTGAGTGAAAGGTTCCCCGGAGAGTGTGACTCGTGGCGAGTGTCGCTACTTTAGCAGTGGAGAGTCCTTCGAGGGCGTTGCGCCACAATGGAGAGAAGGAGGGTCGGGCGACAGTGGGGCCTCCAAAGTTGAAAGAGAGGGGGGCGGGCCTTACCATGACTTTTTCCATTATTATCTCTCCCAAGTGTTCGTACAGAGAACGGTCGAATGGGGCGCCGCGTCACGAACGTAGTCAGTAGTCGGTTGCCCTGGGCTTTCCACCAAGGCTAATGCTGCAGGATTCCTTGTCCAACGCAAGCACGTCCGGCTGTGCTATCGAATAATGCTAAACAAAAGAATGAATGATCTCACTCCGCCAGGGAGGTAAAGGTCGGTCCGTGAATGAGGAATTGAAAGAAGTCGAAGGAGAGTCTCGCTCATCCACTGGGGCGCACTCTCTCCAGCCGCAAAGGCTAGCCCTACGTATATAAAAATGCACGCCTAACGAAAATCAGATGTGGAAAGTAGACGCACGGTCACGTTGGGGGATCTGCTATGTCGAAACGGTAGACGTCTCGAGTAGACGGTTAAGCGAATGAATACGAGAGCCGCAAGCCACAGGGCGAATGGGACGGCAGCTTCCTATATGAAAGGAGATCCCTCCGCCTGTGTCTTCCGCGCGTACGTGGCCCAACACCACAGGTAGCGACCATACTGAGTCGTGCAGGAGCTGAGCCTCGAGAGCAGCGTGGTGATTAGGCCGCCCAGCTGTCTCGAGAGCGCCCCCGAGTCCAACCGACGCGACCAAAGCAGCAAACGCGACGCGCCACTCATGAATCGACAGAAATAGATGAGCATGTCTCTGGTATTGGCCGGAGCAACGGAAAAACTAGATTCTTGCCGTGAGACACGTTAAGGGCTTGGCGTTCAAGAGGGAGAACCGGTCATTTTCTTACTCGCATCCCGACAGCATGTAGAACGGACACGGAAATCGTTGACAGTCCTGATCGGAAAATAGTAGCGCATAGCTATAGCTGGAGTCTTAATGGCGTAGTAGTCCTGCGTACGACTAGACTTACGTCGTGTACCAGCGCAAACCTGGCATGGACGCTCCAACGGCGCGCTGCGTCAATGCTTTAGACCCGGGCCTTCCACTATGAAGCCTTTTAGCTAAGGCCATGTTGACATGATCGAAGACCCTGAACTCGCACTTAAGCATTTCAAGCCACACTCATCGAAGGGCGGCAAATCCATGGGCGTCTTTCCTGCGAGAATGTTCCGAAGCCATGGGCGCCTACTTACCCTTCCCCCTCGTGGCTGTTGCGGTCCACATGTTAGCAGATCCCACGCCCTGGATGATCGTCAGCATGTCCTTATAAGGTTATTTGAAACGGCAGCATCATCCCACCCAGAGGTCTGGTACTATACATAACGACTCATACGCAACCCAACCGTGCCGCTTATCCGGGAACACGCAAAGACATATATCTCATCAACAGTATTGATTTGTGACGTATGAGGCTCGGCGTCTCCGGGCCCACGGCATGAAGCTAGGGCTGCACGAGAAGCCGAGGGCACGACCACCGACGGGGCAAGCAGAAGAGGACCTTGAAACGTATCGACGCCGATTGACAAGATAATCCAGCTTGGCACAGCTACACTCACCGGTCGTCCCAAAAGCCCCCCTGCTGGGTACGTTATTCCCGAAAGCCCACGCCATGTCGGATATCCCCCTCTTCCACCCTCCGTCCTCCAACAAGCCCGACAGCCTATTTCGGCCCCTCGCTCGTCTCCCCCCCGTTCTTGACCCAATCCAACCAACTCCCCCTATACTCTCCCACGCGCTCGTACCCGGCCTGCTGCGCCAGCTGCGCCGCGCTGCTGCTGCGCACGCCCGCCTTGCAGTAAAACACGACCTCGTTGCCCGCCGTCGGCTTCTGGAAGCCGAACCGGTCTTCGAACTCGTCCGCGGGCAGGAAGATGCCCTCGGGCACCGACGCGATCGGCATGTTGTGCGCCGTCGGGATGAAGCCGCCGGCGAACTCGTGCGGCTCGCGCACGTCGATCAGGACGCGGTCGGCGGCCGGGTTGGAGAGCATTTGTTTGATCTGGATGTGGTTCGAACACACACGCACGCCAAGGGTTAGCCTGTGGTGTTTGTTTGTTGGCCTTTTCTTGCAATGTGGAGAAGACTGGGTTTGGGGCATGGCGGATGTTATGTGCGACAAGTAGGGAGCTTTCTCAAGTGAGAGGGCAATGAAGAGCAAGCAGACGAAGGCGTGAAGCATGACGGTAGATTGCTTACGCCATTGAAGTCGTAAACCTTGGACTTCGAGCCGTGCTCCGCCGAGTGCCAGCGGATCTGGGTGAGTTGCTGCTTCTGCACCGCGGGCTGGAAAGCGGCGGCGCTCGGCGCGCGGGCAGCAGGTGCGGCGAAATGGAGGGGAGCCGTGCGGCGGGCAGCAGCCGCGGGCGCGGAGCGCAGCGAGAAGCGCATCAATGCTCGTCGGGAAGCCATGGTGGGTGGTAGGCGAAGGGACGGTGTTGTGTTGTGGTCGGTGGGATGGAGCTCTCGGAGTCGGGCTGGCGCACAGCTTCCCCGGACTTTTTGCGTCATATCGACGCGAGATAGCCATCGGCCACGTGACCGGGCCTAAAGATACAGCCGCCATCTTCTCCGGGAGATCAACAGTCGGGGCAGGCATTGACCACCGTTAAGTCACGCACGTCATCTTAGCATCCAATCGCAGCGTATGGGGTCGGGTCATCATCTATAACGTGTACGCTAGACTACGTATGCGCTAGCCACACCATCGCCCAAAGCTCTCCCATCAATATCGACCGCGATTTCGTAGGTTATAGTAGTAGTATAAGGAATGAAGCGGACACACTAGCATCTCAAATCAAACGCCGAAGGGGGTAACGAGCGGCTAAACAGTAGGTTAGGTAGTTAGGCAAAAGCACAAAGAGCAAATTGGTATATTTCTTTTGGCGCCTTAGGAGAGGAAAGCAGACGAATCAAGCAGCAATAACGCCTCCGAGTAGAACGACGGAACTGAGAGGATCGCAACCGCGCCGCATACACGCAACAAGCACCGCGCATACATACAGACGAACGACGACCGAAAAGCAGCATTCGCTTTTTGTGATTCGCCCGGGGTATATTGTCTTTCATAGCCAGATTTCGGTATCGAGGGAGGGAAAGTGATGGGGTATTCAATCGTCGTAGTGGTCAGTCGGGGTATCTTCATCGACGAAGAGAGAAAGAGCTTTTGGGCTGCACGGCTAAATTCTTTTTTGTTGGTTCAACGAGGAGGCCCAATCGGGGCCGGGTATCCAGAAGCAGAATGGGAAGTGCTCGGGCGTCCACTGTCAAACGACGCCCGGGGATCGTACCGGGGCGTCATGTCCCCAGGCGCCGCCGAAGCAGTGGGCGTTCCGTGAAAAGAAAGTTTGGAAGAGTTCGAGTGGTAGCCAAAGCCGGGCGCCGCCGGTACGGGCCAGCCATTGGCGTGGTGGTGTTCATCCTCAGGCAGGTTGATACCGCTGTCGTTCCAGGGGTTGCGGTAGCTGTTGGTCGACTCCAGAGAGACCAGCGACGCCTTGGACGCGTTACGGGACGCGTGCGTGAAGAGAGACCCAGGAGAGTTGGATCCGTTCTTGCGGCGCTCGATGAACGAGGAGAAGGACGACATACTGCCAGGCTTGCGGAGCCTGTCAAGGAAGCCAACCCGCTCGTGAATCGAATGGTTGTCGTCGCCAAAGACGGACCGGGTAGGCGAGTCCGTCGAGTCAAGACGAGGCTCGGCAGGCTGGAGGACCTTGGACGAGAAGTAAGGAAGACTATCCTCAAACGAGTCCGACTTGGGACGAGGGATAGCACCCTTGATGACCTGGGTAATGTCTAGGCCATGTCCGACCAGGCGAGCGATCAGGAAGTCGATCGCGTCCTTGAGACCGCCAGCATAGTTGCGCGTGTAGCTCATGACCAGTGCCTCGAGCGTAAGTTCAGGGGCGTCAACCGGTCCAGGCTGAGTGTCGTGCAGATGGATGTCCATGTTGTACTGGGCCTTCATCTTGAGAACGACGTCCTTCTTGAAGTCCTCAGACCTGAGGAAGTCCTTCAGCTCGGCAGGGGCCATGAAGGTCATCTCGTGGTTCTCAGGAACCATGGCCAAGAATTCGTCGACGGCCTGAGGCACCTGGTACTCGGGACCAGAGACGGTGACGACATCGCTGGCCTGCTCGGTGCTCGGGAAAACGATCTTGCAGTTCCACTTCTTCTCAAGATCCTCGATGTCAGACATACGAGAGATGAGCTCACGGTGGTAGAGGCGGTTGATGACCACGTGCTCAGAAACGAACTCGGCGTCAACCTTCTCAACCATGTCCATGATCTCCTGCTTGACGAGATCAAGGTTCTGTGCGTTACGAGCAGGAGTACGGCAGATGACATTGTCGACCTTGATGTCGTCCTCTTCCTTGCCCAGACCACCGCGATCCATCGCATTGGAGAACTTGACGAAGACAGAGTACTTCTTCATGATGCGCTGGATGTGCTGCCCGCCGATGCCAATGATGCGCTTGTGGTACTGGTCAGGCACGTGGAACGAGATTGCTGCGGGCATCTCCTGTTCGACAAGATCGAGACCTCCTTTCACGTCGTCGTAGCGGTTGCCACGGACGACAATGTAGAAGTTGTACTCGTTGAAGCCGTCGAAAACAATCTGGACATTGCTTTGGCTCATGATCTTGTTGATCTTGCCGTTCTTCTTGCCGCTGACGAACTCCTTGTGCTCGTTGGCCAGCTCGATCTTGACGCTCATCTGGTACTGAGACTTGCGAACGAAGGGGATGTTGTTGATGACCATCATAGCAGCCTTCACGGCATCATCGGATCCACTGATGTGGAAGTTATACCTCTCGAAGCTGATCTCGGCACCAGAGTTGATGCAGATATCCGACAGCATGGCCCGCACATCTTCCGCGGTAGGGGGTCTTTGGTGCCCGTCCGAGTGGGTGATGCACCACGAAGCACTGTAGAACTGACCGGCCTGTATCATGATCAGCAATCGCGCAGTGGCATAAGTGGCATTTATGGAAACATACCAACGCCATGAGCTCCCGCACGGTCCGCTCAACGTTCAGAACATCCGTTCCCTGCACGCGGATCGGACCGCGCTGGAATCCCAGTGGGGGCAGCAAGATATACGAGCCGTTGTTCTCGATAATCTTGCGCACTTTGTCGAGACGCTCGAGCAAAATGCTGTCGATCTTGCTGGTGGTGACGATGACCTCCTTCACGAACGCCCGGGTGCTCAGGACGAGGTCATGTAGCCTCCGCTTGGCCTGCAGGATATCATCAGGATTCTCGCCAGTGATGATGATTTCGTCTTCCGGTCGTCGGATCGCTCCTTGTGGCGTGTAACCATACAAACGCGGGAACGGCGGGGGAAAGTAGATGGCCGTGTTAGTCGCAGACTCAATCAACTTGATGTTCTTACGAGCCCGTCCACAGATGAGCGTGTGCATGGACAGCTCGAGCTTCATGGTGTCAACATGGCGGTGAAGCTAAACACAAATCGATTAGCAAAAGCATCACGCGAGGCGAGCCACCACTGCACGTCACGTACAATCTGATCGATCATAATCAGAACACGCGTCTTCGCGTGCTCTGCGCTCTCCATATCGCCGTAAATGGCACACCTAAGGCGCTGCTCCGCATCGTGCAGCGTGCCGTTGATACTGGCAGACTCGATGTCGATGGGCTTGGGCTGTAGCAGAAAGATATCCGCCTTGGTAACCTTGGAAATCTCATCAAGATGGTTCAAGACCTGCGACTTGACGCCGTCGTTCTCAAACACTAAGCTGTAATCTATGTCCACAGTAGCACACCGCTAAGCGCCGAAGGAAAAGTCAGCATCCACGGCGCCTCAACAGCCGAACGGGATCTCTCCCAGGCGGTGACGTACCAGCGAAATCGGCGTCTCGTTCAGGATCTGGCACCTCGTCTGGCGCACCTGCTCGGCCTCTCCCGACAGGCAGACGTTCGTAACGAGGGTGGTGACGCGCTGCAGGCCCGGCAGCGGCTTTGGCTCCGATGACACGACGGTCGCTTCGAACTGGGGGATCGCGGAACTCAGCTGCTTGCATAATAGGCGCAGGTTCTCGACGTTGGAAATGTGGACGGGCAGTGTGTGCGTCGGCGGCGGCAGTGCGCCGTCCGGTGTCTCTTCTTGCCGGATCCACCGGGCGAAGGCGCTGGGACTCGCGTAGATGACATCGTCGGCGTCAGGGCCGGACAGGTTGGAGGCGAAGGGGACGTTGAACGAGAGGTTGACGAGGGTACCGGGCGTTATGGTGGGAGTGATGGCGGCGGCGTTTGACGGGCGTTTGACGGGCTGGTTGGGGAGGTCGTTATGTGATCGTGACATGCTGAAGCCCATCGAGGGCGTCATCTTCTCCCATCCATGGCGGGCCTGGCCGGTGAAGTTGGATATCTTGTGCATCGTGGCCGGCTGCACGCCCCACGACAGACAGGAAGACGATGAAGGGGGGAGGGGAGGCGTGGTGCGGGTGTGGTGGTGGTGAGGCGATGGGTATGGAGAGCTGGGGTGGTGGACGTTGGAGCGAGAGAAGGGCGTAGGATTTGGCGAACGGCCGGCCACTGGCACGACTGGATCGCCCGGGAGCGTTCGTTCGTTCGATGAAATCAACCTAAGGCCGCCAAGCGCGAGCCGGGCTGTGCGTCGCGTAGATCCTGCTGCCAGCAACACCACGCCCTGCGTGCCGCAACACAGGCGGGCAGGCAGAGCGCGCCAGGCCAGCAGCGGCCGTGGCAGAGGCGCCGCCCGGGTGCATGCAGCGCTGGCCTCTGCTCGAGGCCCGCGCCGTTTCCGCGAGGCCGTCGAGGGATGCGCGCAGCTGGGCGTGTTTAGACCGCCGAAAAACATGGCCACTCGCCGCCTGGCCGCCTGGCACTCCCGCCCTCGCGCCCCTCGTCGCCGGCCGCCTCCAGAAGAGCAGTGCGACGGCGACCACGCGACGTGTCTGCCCACTGCTCACCGCGCTCCGAGCGCTGCTCAGCCACCACAGCAATCAGCGGCAGCCGGCCCCGGGGCTCATCTCGCCGTCGCCTTGTCTCGTCTGCCAGCTGCTGGTCGCATGCAGGTACACTACGGCACCGGCGCCTGTCCACTGGGGAGGCGGGTGCCATCTGCGGACGCGGACGCCGTCGTCGAGCGTCTCTCCGCACGCGATGGTGGCCCGCTCGCTCCACTCCACAGTAGCTGCTAGAAAAACACACACCACGCCGCGCCTGCAACGACCCGTCCGGCCTCCCGCTCCACCACGCCCAGCGCACGCAGATGCCAGAACGATCCCGTTTCCCGAACCTTAATTGCATATCTGGGCAGCAGCCCCGGTCGGGCGCGCAGCGGCGGCAGCAAAAAAAGAAACGACAATATTAATGCTCACCACGGCGATCAAGGGGGAGACAGCAGCACGCCGGCCTGCCTCTTCACGTGCAATCCTTGCGCTGCCCACCGTCCTTTGAGTGGCTGCGTTGAGCCTCTGGCTTTCCCTAGCACGCGCTGCGCTCGTCTTGATTCGACCGCTTCGTGCGGCACGCGGAAGCCCCGGCTGCTTGTTTCGTCATCAATGCCTGAGCCCGAAGGCCTCCCTGGCACTTGAACTGGCTGCACTACTATGCACGGCGCTAAAGGCCGGTCCACGGTTCGAGCAGCACACTGCCAGCTTGGGAGCGCAGGCCGGGCGGGATGCGCCAGCCGTGTCCTGCTCACGGACGGGCCTCGCGTGTCAATGCCACAATCCGGACGCCGGCCGGAGGGCGGGCTTGTCGAGGCGTCTTGTTGTCTCTGCTCGAAACCTGTCGCTCGCGGCCCTTTTTTTTCCCTGTGACATGACATGCGCCTGCAGCGTGGAGCCTCGCCCAAGTCAGGGTAGCCTGACGATGGAGCGAGGAGGCGGCCAGAACGACAGGGCGGCGGCATCTCTCCACGCTGCCGCGCTCTGAAGGCGGCCGTTTCACATCTGCAAGTCGACGGCCAGCCCCAACCACAAAGACACCTGAGTCGCCCACAAGCCCCGCCAGAGGCTAGCCACGCCTGCGCCCAAGCGCGAAGAATGCGTCATGCCCGAACCAGGCAAGGTGCTGTTCCTTCGTGAGGCATTTGACCCTCGCGCCGGCTTGCGCTTCGGCCCTCCAGCTGGACCGACCCGAACAAGTCGGCGCTGCTCGGGGATACTCTTGACGGTCAGATCATCGAATGCGAGACGGCGGAGGGCGGCCCCGTTCTTTGTCATCGACCTCCGTCAGTCATGTGGAGTAGAGATGCAGATCTCCTGCGCCCATTACGCACTTGGTGTCTGCTCGGTGGGGGCTGTCGTCGGATTCTGAGCTTTCTCCTTTCCCTTCTATCCAACCGGAATTACGTCGTTTCGCAGTGGCGGAAACCACTGCACACATGATATTGACGATGATGATGATGATGATTCCCGTTCCCGCTCGAGATCCGCTGTGGATACTCGTCCAACAGATAACGACTATCCAGAAAAAAACAAGACCCGCCCGCCACCAAACCATGCCGTATGCAACGAATCCAGAAGTCGCTCCAATGTTCCAAACATCATGCCATGCCAACGTGAACGTATCTCATCAGTACCTGTATGCAACATTGCGTGGCTCCCCGCCGTATTCCTGCGCCTCCATGGGCCGCTCGATGATCTCCGGCTCGTCCACATACCGACGCACTGGATGTTGCGGAGCGTATGCGTACCGCCGCTCGTCGAACCCGTCTCCTTCGTGCACGACACTGACAGCCCGGTATCCGGGAGGCAGAGCCTCTACTCTGCGAGCGTACCCCCCGCCTGGAGCAACGCTGCCATGCCGAGACATGTATTCGGCAGGAATTTCCCGTCGAACAGCCTCCGGCCGGACGCTGTAAGCTCGAGCAAGATACTCGCCTCTCGGAGGCGGCGGCATCTCCTCATACCGAGCAGGCGGATGCCTTTCCAGAGGCTCCTGTCCCGGAACCAAATCCTCTCTCAGGGGCTCTCCCGGACGCATTGAGTACTCCCGCTGTCGGTACGGGCGATACGGTGGCTCTACGATCTCAAGCTCCGGCTGCTCCACGTATCTACGTGGCTGCGGTGGTAGCATCCGTTGCGATGCTTCGTCCTCCTCATAGCCCTCTGTGCGTGCAACCGGACGCATGGTGGGTTCACGAGTCCGTGCGCGCTCATAGAGCATCTCTTCGCCAATACGTCTAGGAGCTGGAGCAACGGATGCTCTCCTGTCTACCATGGCTGGTTCAGCATAGTATCTGTTGCCGTATTGGTCCACGACGACACGTCTTGGAGCAGGTGGAGGTCCCATAATGGCGGGAGATCGGATCCTCTGGTAAGGATCCATAGCATATGGCGGCGAGATCGACCTTTCCGAGCGAATGTATCGAGTTGCTCCGGGCCGAACAGATCCTTCTCGAAATACCGGCGTGGCATGGCCATCAAGGTAAGCATGTGATACAGCACGCACGGATTCATAAGGACCCGGCTGCAAGGGCGAGTATGGCCGTCGTGCATGTTGGATGCTAGCCATCCTCCTCAAGTCCTGATCATCTCTTTCAGACCGCCGATATGCCACCCGCGATGGAACCCGAACGACTTCCGGCTCAAACTCATACCGAGGAGCGGGTGCGGGCTGTTCGTATTCCATGTAGTAGACGGGACGAGCCGCATCCCTTGGCGACACGATCTCGACATCATCGTGCTGAGTGCGCGTAACCTTGCGTCTGGCATCTTGGGCGGGTTCTGCCAATCCAGCGAGTGGAGGGGGGGACACCGGTTCTTCCTTGATATAGGGCTCCGGAGAATCAGCAACGCGCTTGTTGTTTGACACTCGCCTCTGCTTATCGGCCTTCTCAGCCTCTTTGGCTTCCCTGCGACGCTTCCGTGAATTGTTCTGTTGACGAGGCGCTGTAGGACTCTGCCGGCCTGAACGCGGTGAGTTCTCATTTCGGTTCCCATTGCCCTTCCCGCGGATACCATTTCGTGGGGAAGAGTTTGTGCTCGCTGGAAGTGGCTGAGCAGCAGGGCCTCGGGGCGCGTCCAAACCAGGTACTTTGGCAAACGTCAGCGGTGAAACGCGGGCTGGCTGGGGAGCCACTGGTGTCTGAATATGGTTCGTGATGACGGGCACTCTTGGGGAGGGAAGCGAACCATGGGTGCTGTTCTGATTCTGGACTGGAGCGGGGCCACGGGTAGGCGGCGGAGGAACAGTAGTAAAGGCTTCAGCGCCTGGCGGCTCGTAGTCGGACTCGTCTCCATCTTCAATCAACTCCATATCGTCGCGCATCTCCATTTGGGAAAGAGTCTGGGCGTCTGCCTCGGCATTGCCATTCGGCGCCGCCGTCGCTGCAGTCTTGTCGCCTGACGATGCACCACCTGCCACCTCCACTGCACTCGCAGTTCCCGAACTGTCATGGTCGCTAGAAGACCAGCTGTTCGCCTGGCTTGAGTAGTATGAGTTCTCATCGAATGAATCACTGGTCGGGCTGTTGGAATTAGTCTCTGAACGTAAGCCAGATACCGGTTGAGCAAGGGCCAGGGCTTTGGTCAACACGTCTGAAACGTCAAGCGGCTCAGTATCAACACCGGCATCTCTGTCGCGAGATTGAACCCGCTTCTGGTCCACCTGATCCTTGAGTATGCGTTCGATTCTCTGCCGCTTGAGCTGGATCTCGGCGCGCACAAGGTCATCAGACTTTGTCAGAAGCACAGGATCTATCCCGGACGAGGACGGCTTCAAGACTGGTGGGCGCTGGGAGCTCTGAGGCCGAGCAAAGGATGCAGAAGGGGTAGAGTTGTAGGAGCTGCTGCTATGCGGTGTGTGCGTATAGGCATGCGGGGCGGCGCCGTTGAGGGCGGCATTGGATGGTGGGCGAGCAGTAGATGGCGGCCGGGCGTGAGGTTGCTGCAGCAGTTTCTCTAGAGCATGGTCAGGGAGCTTGAGCCGCGGGTGCTTGCCCGCGAGCACCTCGTCTCGCAACTGCAGCAGCTGCTGGTAGAAGTCTGCGAGGCGGCGCGTCTCCGGGGCGAGATGCTGGTCATCGCCGTTGGCCTGCACGGAAAGTACTGGCGCGGCCGAAGCCATGGTATGTCAGTGACTGGGTGGATGCACACGCAGATGCGACTTTGGCAAGCGATGCACAGGCGCGAGGAAATGGATGGTAAGTTCACGGTGCCGAGCGGCAGCGGGTGGAGTTTTGCAGGGCGAGGAACGGAGGTGTCGCCCGCGCCGAATCCAAATATTGGCCCTGGTCCGGCCGCCTTTTCCCGAGCACCCAACAGAGTGCAGATTTCCGATCGTCAGCCTTGCGCCCTTGCTCGAGGGACGTCGGGTCTCGAGTAAACCTTGAACGCGCGTTCGCAACATTCGTCCACGGACAGCTGCCGCTATGTCTTGGACTCGACTTTCCAAGCCGTCTACCACGGTCTGCATGTGCAGCTCTCACAGCATTGCCCAGCTTTACATAGAGAACGATGGCAGCATTGCCGTAGATAGCAGCGACTCCGACTTGGACTGTAGAGCAAACCAAAGCTGTGCCAGTCATACCGCAGAAGCACAGCACTGTTGCAGGCACAATTACCCGGCGGCCTCTCAAAGCCGGCCCTGCGCCCTTCAGCCGGAAGCGGTGCCGAGGCGCCGAGTCGCTCTCCGAGAGCGCTCCTGGTGACTCCTTCTTGACACCGCCCAAAACAACGCGCTGGTGGTGCATATGATCTCGCTCGTCGCGAAGCCGCAGTTTCTCCTTCGCTGTCGGCCATCTTTTGCACTTTCCGCCCCCCGGCTGCTCGGTACACGTCGCGAGTTCCAGGCCTCCAGGGCCTTCACTACCGCGACAATGGCGGAAGCTGCGAGCAAACCCGTGTTCTTCTTCGACATCGACAACTGTGTATGTTCCGTCCCGTGATCTCGTATCTCGGATGACTGCTTACCCCTGCAGCTTTACTCCAAGAGTAGGCTTCCTATTCCGGCAACCGGTACGGAATGTAGGGCTAACGGCTGCCCGCTGCAGACACACGCGTTGCCAACATGATGTCCGATCTCATCGGTACGCTGCTTATCCACTTTCCTAATGGGTGTCCTACTCACAGCTGCATAGACAAGTACTTCCAGTCGCATTTGTCTCTCACCCAAGAAGAGGCCAACACCCTGCACATGAAGTACTACAAGGACTACGGCCTTGCCATCGAGGGTCTTGTCCGCCATCACAAGGTTGACCCTCTCGAGTACAACAGCAAAGTGGACGATGCTCTTCCCCTTGAAAAAGTCATCAAGCCGAACCCCCAGCTACGCAAAATGCTGGAAGACATAGATCGGGACAAGGTCCGTCTATGGCTGTTCACTAACGCCTACCTCAACCACGGGAAACGAGTTGTGAAACTCCTTGGAATCGAGGATCTGTTCGAGGGCATCACGTATTGCGACTACGGCGCCGAGAAATTCGTGTGCAAACCACACGAAGACATGTTCCAGAAAGCCATGGAAGAAGCAGGTGTCGAGAGAGTCGAAGAGTGTTACTTTGTTGGTGCGTGCCTCGGATATCCTAATTTCTTGTTGAGCTCATCTAAGTGAAATTAATCCAGACGACTCCGCCTCCAACGTACGCGCAGCCAAGGAGCTTGGATGGACCGCCGTCCACTTCGTCGAGTCTACAGAGTCGGCACCTGCTCAGCAGGCATCGCAGTATCAGATCAAACATCTGGAGGAGCTCCGCACCATTTTCCCGCAGTTCTTCACGACCCCGCCCAATGATCCACCTCAGAAGTCGATCCCTTAGGCCGCTTTCGGTCGATATTTTTAGTAAGCTTGCTCGGGCACGGAAAGTGTCATTAAAGCTCAAGCCTAGCGTAACCGGGGGATCATCTGAGTGCTCTTCATTACGCTTGGTCCGGAGAAGGCCATCTACCTTGTCTTACTTCTCCTGGCACTGGGCCACATCAAAGTTCTTGGCCATCTTAGATATCATTGTCTTGTTTGGATTCGGCGGGAGAGGAGAATAGAGTCATTATAGAACGTTTGCAACATTCATAGAGCAAGTCACACTACTCCAGCCGGAGCGTCTTCGTGGGCTATCTCCGGATCTGCCCTTTCTTCATCTTTGCCGTTCTCGTCGCGTTGCAGCGAGTGCCCATACTCTTTCCAGAGATGCTTGACGGACTTTCCGAAGATCTCTTTCCAGAACGTATCCTCGTCATACTCTTTTCTCCTAAGACACTCATTGATAGCCATCACGCTACCGTGGCCGTAGGTCTTTTCCAAGTGGTCCAGGAAATAACCGGTGTGCTGGTAGCCGGCATCCCAGTCCCCGTCAGCCTCCTTCTTCCAGTGCGGCGGCACGAATCCACACCTCAGCCGCACGTAGTCCGCAATGCCCTCGATCAAGCCACCTGGCGCCGTTCCCAAGGCGTTCCACTGCCAACAATGCACCATCTCGTGGCGTAGGACACCCAGCATCTCCTCCTTTCCCCGATCCTTGGCGATGTTCGATATGTAGTCGAGGGAGAAGTGAATCTCCTTGTGATCGCCGTCTATATCCTTCCCTGTGGTGTATGCGACGCCACCCATGGAGCGGAGGATGAGGGTGATGGAGCGTACGGGTGGGATATCGGAGTGCCGCGAATACAGCACCTGGATTACGCCGGAGACGGCCTCTTCGAGGACCTGCGAAGCATCCAGGTGGGCAAGGAAGGACTTGGCGCCCTCGTGCGAGAGGTCGCGCAGTTCCAGGCGCAGCAGCGGCTTGCGCTTCAGCACGGGCTTCTTCGCCTCGGGGGCGGGGACGGGCGTCATGGTCTGGAAGTAGACGGGAGGAGGAGGCATGTTCCACGGTATCGCAGTGCGGTACTTGCTGGATATAGTGTGCTCGGGGTGGCCCCAGGTGGCGGGATGTTGACGCTGGAATGCGCAAGGGTCAAGTGAGGCAGGGATGTGGGAGCAAGGGACAAGGGACGATGCCAGGCTGCACCTGCAGTTCACCTACGTAGCCCGCCGGTCAAAGTCGTGGCCGCACCGCCGCGACGCGAACATCATGTCCGTACGGAGCAAGCGAAGTGAGTAATAAGACAGGCCCAGCCCGTGTGAAATACGGGCCACGGACGGTGTCCGAGATCAGATACCGCGGCAGTGTGCGAAAGGGCAGCCAGCAAGGGCGTCGTTCGTCCGCGCAAGCACGTCCTTCAGGTTGGGCACAGCGGCTCGGAGTGGGGCGGGATCAGGGCGCTGCCCCAGCAGCAAGTCGCCGTCGCCGCTTTTCCCAAACAAACCTCACAGTCAACAGAACACCATCCCACCGCCTGCGCCAACGCCACCATGGAGGACCAGGCAGCGAGCCTTTTGGCTACGCTGAAGAAGCCCTCGGCTCCCGTCGACCGCAAATTGACGCAATTCAATAACCTCAAAAGCAGCATCAAGCATGAGCGCGTGCCCCAGGAGTGCACGCCGACCATCTTCGAATGCGTGCGCCTTGCCATCGCCGCGCAAACCTCGACGACGCTCGTGTCCACCGGCTTCTCGACCCTCGGCCATATCATCAAACGCCTGAGCCTGCAGAGCCAGACCCAGATTGTCGCCCAGCAGTCCGACCAGCTCCTGCCCATCCTCCTTGACAGGCTGGGCGATGCGCGCGAGAGCCAGCGCAATGCCGCCTCGCAGGCGCTGTCTGACATCTGGCCCTACAACCACGCCGGCGTCGAGAGCATAGTCCGCGAGGGCGCTCTGGGCGGCACCAACTCGCGCGCAAAAGAAATCGCCATGCAATGGGTCGTCAAGGTCAGTCAGCAATCAGGCGCGCGCGCGCGACCTTCCTCTGTTGTGGTGTTACAAACACGCTGACCCCGCATAGATGCACGCTAGCGACAACCTCCCGTTCAAGAGCTTCGTTCCGTACCTGGTGGCAAACTTGGAAGATCCCGACGGCATGGTCAGAGAGACTGCGAAGTCAGCCGTCGTGGAATTGTTCAGGTGCGCTGGCACGCAGCAGGGTCGCACGAGAAAATTTGCTGACACGAATATGCAGGAACGCGCCCGATCACGCGAAGAACGACCTCAAGAAAAAAATGAACAGCCACAACGTGCGGAAGACGATCACAAATTACATCATATCCAATCTTGGCCTTCCGGGAGCGACCGACGTGGATACCAAGCCAGCCATGGTCTCCGTCCCCACCCTGCCTGTCCTGCCGTCGGAGGCCAGGGCCGAAAGCGTAGGCCCGGAGTCGCGGCCGCCGCCTGCTGAGACGATTTCCATGGAGCCCCTGTACGTGTACGGCCACCGGGAGCTGGAAGATATGTTCAGAGACATGCACCAGCATTTCGAAGGGAGGGAGTCGGAACACAACTGGCTGCCCAGAGAAAAGGCTGTCCTGAAGATGCGTCGAATGCTCAAGGGAAATGCGCCAACAGACCACGAGTCTGTATTCATCGCGGGAGTCTTAAGCTTGCGGGACGGCATTCTGAAGGTCGCCAATTCCCTGAGAACGACTCACGCCAGCAACGGATGCCAGCTAGTGCAAGAGCTCGCACGGACGTTGGGCCCTGCTATTGATCCCATGGTGGAGATCATGCTGCAAAACTTCATCAAGATGTGCGCCAATACCAAGAGCATTGCGGCACAGAATGGCAATGCGACGGTGGATACTATCTTCGCATATGCTACATACACGAACAGAATGATGCAGCACGTTGCTTTTGCTTGTACGGACAAGAACGTCCAGCCACGCCAATTCTCAGCGGGCTGGTTGAAGACATTGCTTCAGAAGAACGTTTCACACAAATCTCACTTTGAGCATGCTGGAGGCCTGGACTCTGCGATCAACAGCATGAAGAAGGGTCTTGTGGATGCCAACCCAAAGGTCCGCGAAAACTTCAGGGCGACTTACTGGGCTTTCGCCAAGATGTGGCCCGACAGGGCTGAAGGTATCATGGAAACCCTGGATGCAAAGGCGCAATCACTACTTCAGAAGGATCCGAACAATCCCAATGCCACGGGCGGCTCAGCCAGCGGCAAGGGCCCGGTCTCGAAGCTCAAATCGCAAGCATCTCGCTCGTCTCTGAAAGATACAATTGCTGCGCAGAGGAAAGCTGCTCTCGCGGCAAAGAAGATGCCCGAACGTCCAAGCTCTGCGCAAGCCAACCTTTCCCCCGTCAAGCCTACCGCTACAGACCGCCCTGCTGGCTCTCTCTCAAAGTCCGTGCACGGACGGCCGCCCTCTGCGTTATCAACCTCCTCCAGAAATGCCGGAAGCGAGAAGACATCCTCCGCTAGCGGAGGTGGTGGCCTGATGTCGAAGCCTGTTCGCCGGCCTCGTATGGTACCTCGTCCCCAAACCGCGGACCCGTATGCTTCTAGGAACAGGAACATCGAGCGTGCAGAGACGCCATCTATGAGTCCAGTTGGTAGCCCCGAGAGGGGCACAACTAAGAAAGCCAGCACTTTGAAGGGTAGGCCTCGCGCGCCATCTAACAAGAACAGCCCCATCGCCAGCCCGCCAAGACCTAAGTCTCGCTTGGAAGCTATGCACCGAAAGTCTCCAAGCCTAGACAGTGTGGCTGCAAGCCCCTCCAAGGCGGAGGACCTAACCATGGTTATGCCGTTTAGGCAGCGGCCTTCGCTGGACCACGCCATGACCGCGGACGGTAGACTTGGCCACAACGATGATGATAGTTTCACGATGGTAATCCCTAAAGTCAATTTCTCTCGATCTGAAAATCAAAGATTCTCCCCACACGCGACCCCATCCAAGATCCCTTCACCACGGCCACTTTCCTTGTCAGCAAGCCTTGGTGTCAGTTCTCCAGAGCTCCGCGCATTAACACAGAACAAAAACCAGAAGTCGAAGTCTCCTGAGCGTTCAATCAATGACGCTATTTCGACCGAAGAGGTCAAGGTGTACGAGGATCCTTTGGCTAGCGAATCTCAGAGGCCATCCAGCGACGAGAAGCCAGTTCTGGAGGAATTGCCCGTCAATGAGCAAAACCGTGACCGCCGTGTGAGCAGTGGGACCCCGGAAGGCGAACACGCCGAGGAAGGCCACAAGTCGAATGGCACCGAGGAGGCTGTTCAGGACAGGGCAGAGGTTCTCCGTACTCGCCGGTTGTTGGCTAGTGGTATTGAACGTATCCGGGCCAAGACACTTGATGCGCATGGATTCCGTCGTCTCCAGGATGTCGTGAAGGGAGACCTTGACATTTGGGGCGAGCAAGACCAGCGTTTCGGAGAGCTCCTCATAGCTCTGCTTGATTACCTGGAGGCGCCGGTGGATACGAAGACGCCGAACATCAAGGCTCAGAACTTGAAGACCCAGGTTCTCGGCACCATCCGGGCCATGCTCACTCTACACCGCAAGAAGTCGGGCCCTTACTACGCCCGTGCCCTCTGCTCCGTCCTCGCTTCCCGGTCTCAATGGGACACTGCCAGCCACATTACCACTGATATCGAGAAGACAGCCGAGGAAATTGTCAAGAACGGCCAGACTTCTGATCTCATCACTGGCATCCTTGAGTACCTCGATTCCGCGAACACACCTACTTCGCCTTCCTCTGCCGTATCTTCAGACCAGAGTCGCCCAGCCTCCGCTTCTCCCTCCCCGCGTACTGTCACCCTTGCTCTTCAGACCCTATCCAGCTTGTTGCAGTTATCTGCCGCGAAGAACGTAGCAGTCTCTGATGGGCAGGCCCAACAGCTGGGACGTCTGGCCGTGAAGTTCCTGGGAAGCCTCGATCCCGACGTCCGCAGAGCTGACATGGACTTCTGCGTGCAGCTGCATGAACGCCTCGGCGGTGAGCAGGACGGCGGCTTCTGGAAGGCCGTGAGCGGTGCCGACAAGGGCCATCTGAACCTGATCACGTACTATCTCGCCAGGCGCAGCAAGGCATAACGGGACTCTGGCCAAGGAAAAAGATAATTTAAAACGCAAGGATTACGGATTGGTTTTGATTCCTTTGAACTAGATACCCGCTAGGAAAGCACGGAACGGTTGAAAGGACAGGTGCGATGCACATGCAGAGGGGGGGAAAGAAAAAAGCGGGCGTTTCATTGGCGTGTCTGACTGGAAGAAGCGTTGAGCATTGCAGGAAGAAAAAGCGTTTCCGTCCAAAAGTGAAGAGAAAAAGCGACGACCAAAAGTTTCGGCGCCGTTGGCAAAGGGATTCGGTGACGATTATTCTTGCGGGCTGGCGTTTTTTTGTCTAACCTCACTCTTACGCACGCTCTCCCACACACCTCTGACGGAAAATATTTTCCTTGTCCATTCTTGGTCATTCTTTTGCCGAGTTACACTACCACTGCACACACGAGCGGGCTGGTGGCTGCGGGGTTTGTTGCTCTTTCAGTATTTCCTTGTTGCTTCCATTTTCCTTTTGGTTTCATCACCTTTTTTTCCTCCTCGGTCCCCTTAGTATACCATACCACCTTCCTTCCCTTTCTCCCGGACTTGTTTCTTGGTTCTATAGGGTGAGGTTCATAGGGGGCGTTTTGGCGGCGAATATACCTAGGCTTTGTATGGCTCAGTGGCCAATTGTGCGTTTCCCATCCTTTTTTCTCTTTTCTTCTTTCCCTTTTTCCTGTCTTGACTTTATAGGGAGTATAGTTCTTGTTTAATTCTACGACCTTTTTGTTTGGGCAATATGACTTCCGCGAATGAATGTGGTGAGCTTTGGTGGGTGGTGGATGAGGTTGAGATTGGATGCTGACGCTTTCTTCACTTTTTGTTTCGGCAGTGGGTGGACGCATGACTGCATGCCATGCCCGCTTCGCCCGTTCGGGAAGGAGGCGAGTCGGGATCTTGAAGGAATGGTTTCACCTTTTTTTTTTCTTGTTTCCCTGGTTTGGCATCACGTCAAGTTGGGGACGAGGTTCATCATTCTTCGATTACTAATCTGGGGCCGTCAAGCTCACTGGTCGATGATGATGCGATGCTGGTCCATTATTAGGGCAAGGCTGACTGCATTTTCGAAACACGGGGGGAAAGGAGGTCGAGAGGCAACCTATGGCCTTCCGTTATAACTTTTTTGCCGTCGATGCTGACGAAAGGGAAAAGAGAGAAAGAAAAGCCACAATCAGCTTACACACATACGCACAAGCCCAACCGTCACCTATAGGACAAGGAAGACGAAAGGTGAAGCGAGGGAGAGGACACGGCCAAGACCCAGGAAGGATGGGAAGTACAGGGCAATGTAAGTGACTCGCCGCCGTCGTGTCTCACGACTACTGACACACAAGTCAGCGAGACGTGTGTGCTTACATGTTGCAGCGGTTCATGCCGCGTCTGCACGTGGGCGGGCGGGCGGCGGGAGGGGGCAGATGTCACGACCGGCTTCCGGCAGATGTGGGAGATGGGAAACACGAAACGCGTGTGGTTGGAAGAAGGATGTGTGTGTGTGGGTGAGTGAGGAAAAACGCCACAGGGGGTGTGGTGGGTGTGGTGCTTGCTAGCACTGCATCTCGCTAACCCCCCCGGTCTACCCCCCTCCTTTCTTCCCCCCTCCCCGCGCCGCATGCGTGCATGCGTGGCATGGGGGGCTTGTGTGCCTGGCTGTGAACCAATAGCGAAGGGCTGTTATAGGGGGCTTGCGGCGACGGATTGGGAATGTAGGTGGAACGAGTGCCTGGGTGGGGAAGTGGAGGGTTCTGGGGTGTCTGTTTATGGGGGGGTGGTGCATGCGTTTATTGGATTGTTGCTCGCTTTGCTTAATCTTTTTCCTTTCTGTCGGCTGTCGTGGCCAGGGAGTGCTGCTTGCGCGCATGAAGAAGCATAAGCGACTCTCGACGCAATACGGGATGACGCGCAGGAAATAATGGGGGAAGGTCGAGCAGCAGCAGGAACGCGGCGCGGGATCTGAGGGTGCGGGAGACGCAGGGGCAAGGCGTTCGGGAGAGACTAGTGGATGGCCATTATTCGTGGGAATAAGAGGGTGTTTGGTGTGAAGGGTGGTAGACTTTGGTTGTTCACTGGCCGGGGACCAAGGCTTCTTCGAAGAGGCCTCACGCATGCGGGGCCGGTCGTACGTGCCTGTCTCTTGCTGCTGCGTGGCAGCGGCGTATGCAGCATCGGGATGATGCAGGTGGTGAGTGACGTCTACGAGGGGTTACCCACGAGAACACAGGTCTAGCCCGCTCGGTGCGACGGTGGCCGCGAAGTGACTGGCCGGGTAAATCAGATGTGCTGTTTGGAAGGAGGCAGAAGGACTACCCTGATGGCTTGAGGGATTAGAACAACGGCGTGCTGCGGTGCTCTGCTGGGCTTCCATATCATACGCCGAACTGCATTCATGCAGGCACCGATGGTCAGCTCAGCTTGGGAGCGAGACGGTTCTCTCTACGACGCCGGTACAGCCCCCTTCTGAAGCAGCTGGTCAAGGGCATTGATAGCGGGTAATCTTTTTGGAATACTCGAACGGAAGGGCCCCTTTACACGGACTCGGGGCAACGATCGTCAGCCGTCCGAGATGTTTCACGAAACATCGATGTTGCTATAAGTAGGAGTCCGATGGTCGCCATTTACGAGCCAATGCCCGAGGCAGCAAAATGCGGGGACAGTAGCGGCTAATATCCGAAGCTGTGAGCTATCGGTACCGGCAACCGTGGCTGCTGTCCCCGAGCGCGCGCAAGCCTCTCCCGCAGTGCTCACCCTCGATAGCGGCCGTCTCCGAGGGGCCCTGCAGATGCATGAGTTGGATCTGGATCTGGCGACGGCGGAACTTGCCCTGCCCTTGGGAGGACGAAACACTTCGGGTCAGCGGCCGTGGGTACTCCAGCCCGAACAGGACAGAGTGGTCGGCATCTCCCAGGCGGGCTCGGAGTGGAACCGATGGGTGTAGTGAGTATAGCGATGACGGCGCACGGGCGGCGGGAGATGAGCTCTGTGACAGATCCAGATCCTGCAAATTTGGAGATCCGTCGACGTTGCTGCTTGCGCAGAGAGCATTCCTGGCGACCCGCGAGAGCGGACGGGAACGGCAGCAAGACACGTGTGCAGGGGAGCAGCTGGTACGCCCTCCTGAAACACCCTCCAGACCGCGCCCAGGGCTGCCGGTTTCAAGGCCCTACGCGGCCGCAGCGACTCAGCAGCGCGGCCGGCTGCCCGGTGTGATGAGAATGAGATGGAGGCCGCCAGCTCGGCGGGCAGCCGATCACGTAAACGGGCCCGGCAGCAGCAAGCACGGCCTGGAGGGGCTATTTTTGCACCGCGGGCTGACGCTGAGTGGCCGGACCGCCGCCGCCGTGGCTGCCCTGCCGCACCAGCTAACGTTAGACGGCCATCGTGGGTTGTGCTGGCTGGCCGGCGCCTGACTCGCCGTCGTACAGACAGCCGTCAAGCGCGTGTTGCTCAGAGTCGCAGCCGCAAGCAGAAACATGCGCGGGCGGCATGCGACTACGATCGCCGGGGCGGCGCTGGGCGGGCACTGCGCGCGGCGGCCATTGGCGCGGGCAGTGCGCGTCAAGTTTCAAGATGCCCGATGGCTGCATCGCGACTGCAGCGGCAGGGTGCCATCTGCCCCTCGCTGACTGCGGCGTGGCTGCGGTTGGTGCTGCCGCTCATTCGCCCGCGTGCAGATGAGCAGGCGGAGGATTAGCTGTGCAGCGCGATAAGAACAGCCTAGGCGGGCTGGCGAGCACCAGGAGCAGCAGCGGGCGTCCATGGCCCACGCGGCACCCGCGCATGCTTACCTTATTATTATGGGGGTCGTGGGCGTGAAGGAGACGTGGGTGCTGCTGCGGACCCTGAAACTTAATACGCTTGTGGTTTAGCTAGCGGCGCGCAGCCCAGTCGTCCCCCCGGGCTCGATTACCCAGACCATCGCCATCGCTCGCTCGACGCCCTCCACACGGCTGCGAGCCTGCGACCGTACGACAACCCTCCGCCGCCGCTGAGACGGGCCCAAGCAGGCCGCACGCTTCCCCATCGCCCGCCCGCCCTGTCATGCGAGCGCCCGCAATTGCTCTCCGTCCTCCAAAAGCGGCCTCCCTTAATCCAGCCCGCCCGTAGAGCCTCTCCCTCCGCGAGCGCGCCAGCCCTCCGCGACAGGCGCAGCCCTACCGCTCCCCTGGGCCAACCCGCTCCGCCGCCCTCGCGCGACACGATCCACTCCCATACTCCCTGCTGGCCGGGCAGACGACCCTTTGCTGCACGCCGCCACCATGGAGTCCCCCGGCGCCTACCCAGACTCGCCCGGCATGGATGAGATGGACGTCATCTACCACTGCAAGGGCTGCGGCGAGGTACTTCTCCGTCGCTCAATTGGGATCCAAGAACGTCGCTAATGTCTTGCTAGATCTTGGAAGAAGGCAAGGCCTTTGAGCTAGGTATGCACGAATTCCTCACTCCCCTGACCCGCAAAGCTCCCCGCGTGGCCATCTCGTCCGGCCCCGAGACGCGCGTTCCCCCGCCGCCATGTGCGATACTGACGATGAGCCCGCAGCTGGCAACCGGTGGCACATTGACTGCTTCCGCTGCAACACCTGCGGCACGCTGCTCGACTCGGACGCGAACCTCCTGCTACTCGGCGACGGCTCCCTCATCTGCAACAATTGCACCTACAGCTGCAGCGCCTGCAACAACAAGATTGAAGATCTCGCCATTCTCACCGGCGACCAGGCCTTCTGTGCGAGCTGCTTCCGATGCCGCAACTGCAAGCGCAAGATCGAGAACCTCCGCTATGCGAGGACCTCTCAGGGCATCTTCTGCATGAGCTGTCATGAATCGCTCATGGCTCGACGGCGGAAAAAAACGAAGGCTAATCGACAACTGGCCGAAAGCAAGGCCCCGGTGGTGCTAGACAAGTCGCTTCCCGCCCTGCCTCCCGGAGCCTCGCACGCCGCGGCCAGCTCTTTCTCGCCGGACTTGGAGACACCTCCGGAAATCGAAACTCCAGACGAGCTCCCGCATCGCCCGCGCGCTGCGACGTCTGGCGCCAACGCAAATCTGCGCCGCGAAGCTTCGCCCGCGTCGGCCGACAGCCGCAATGGTAAGGTCGCGCGTGGTGGCGGTGAAATCGAAGCGCTGACAGATGTCGCAGAACCGCAAACTCTGCCCGCCAGTACCTACAGGGAGAAGAGAAGGTCGGCAATGCCTATGTCCACGAACTTCGACGACCCCGATGGGATGTTCGCAAATGTGCCTTTCGCCCTCGACCCGAACCCTGCCCCCGGTCCCTCTCCATTGGCCGACAGCAGGACGTACAATATAGAGGAGGACAAGAAGAACCAGCGGGATTACTTCAATGGCGGGAAGCCTGGCACGACGTCTCACCGCGAGCTGTTGAAAGAGAGCCGTGGTTCCTCGAGGTCTAGCTCGCAGGAGCGGAGGAGCAAGTCCACGTCGAGCCCTCACATCGCCTTCCAGGAGAAGGGCCGGGCTATGTCGGGAGACCGTGTCGACACCATGCGTCGTAGAGATGTGCCATCCGCGAACTCCTCACCTAGCGCTGGCAACGACCGGCCTCGTGCCCAGCACTCCACTTCAGCTTCTACCGCGGGGTCATTGGGTGAAGGGTTCAAGTTGCAGGAGGTGCCGAAAGACAGGAAGACGACCAGGACTCGGTCGAGGTCCGACGTCCGCTCTCCTGATGATAGCGCATCGTCAGCTCGGAAGGATCTCTCGGAGTCGAGTAACATCACCTCTCCTGTCTCGACGAACTCCAGCTACACCCCCACATCGCAGGACTACGAGCGCACGGACGAGCCGCAGCCCATGTCCGCTCCGTATTCAGCTTCGGCCATTGATCGGCCTAAGAGAGGTGATTCCCTTGGTGCGCAGCACAGGTCGAGCATGGGAGGTCATTCCTCGCCTTCTACGCCCACGGGCCCCCGAGCTGGTCATGAACGCAAAGCTTCAGCCAGCTCTGCTCTTGCTAATCGCGATCTCAACACGCTGACGCAGATGAACGGTGGTCTAACCATCTCCAAGCCCGTGGAATCACCAACTTCTAGGAGCATTATGGATGGCCCGCCTCCCCGATCCGGCTCGCGCCCAGTCGTTGGCTCCAACAACGCTGGTGAGTCGTTCACGACGCCCAGGGCTCCACCGCACCCGCCCCAGGGCAGCGGAAGCCATCGCCCGCAGGATTCGATCAGCAGCACCATCAGTGACGGATCGACGCACCCGATGTCCCCGTCGCTCCTTCGCTACAGTGCCGGTGGCGACTTTTCGGTTGATGAAGACATGGCTCGCATCTTCATGGATAACGAAGAAAATCACTCGTCAGTTCTCCGACGCGTTTCGAATGCCGTTAAACATGGCCGCAGTTTTAGTGACAGAGGATCCAGGTCATCACTTTCGCAAAAGTGGAAATCGCCACACAATGGTTCGGTGGACATCGGCAGCCCATCTTCCGCCTCCCCGGATACCAAGGATGAATCTGCTTACCTTAGAGCCCAGCTCCGCCAGGCGCAGCATCGCATTGCCGAGCTTGAGACTGACGTGAACAAGCTTAATGAATCGGCCAGCAAATCTTCTGATATGAAGCAGGTGAATTCGGAACTGAAGGAGAAGAGATCGACCATCGCTGTTTTGGATACCCAGCGCGAGGTAGTCATGCGTGAGTTGGACATCATGACCGAGCATTTGAAGGCGGCCAAGGATCAGCAGCGGCCTCTGGATCTCCAGGCATTCCAGTCCGCGTTCTTCCGCGACTTTGCTGCTGAGTTGGAGAAATTCAAGGCCAAGGTCAAGGCTGAGATAGAAGAGCTTGTCCAGAAGCGCAACGAGGTGAACGACGACATCTTCAACCTCATCAAGATGAAGGACAAGGGCTACCAGGAGTACGAGTCACTCAGCCAGAAGAACACGCAGCTGGCCGAGCTCAACAACCAGCTTGTGCAAACCATTCAGGACTTGTACAAGTCCTCTAACCGCGGCGCTAATGGCCAAGCCAACAACGCCCTTGGCATTCAGCTGAACAACGGCAAAGACAAGGACGTTTCCATTACCGAGATCCAGAAGGCCGTGCAAGAGCACCAGATGAACCAGCTCGCCGACAACATGGATGAGAGTACTGTGCTCCAGCCTAGGGTTATCCAAATCAAGCCAAAGGCGAACAAGTTCAACTGGAAGAAGGGCGGTCAAGCCGTCGCCAAGAACGTCACAAAGGGTCTCAAGGGAGCTTTCGCGTCCCAGCCGATGCACCAGCATGACGCCCTCACCGTCGGAGGAGCACCCTACGGCGCTTTGCAACCCGGTGCCACGCCATCGCTTGAGCCGTCGGCGGCCCAGAAGGCTAGTGACCGCGGTTTCGGTGGCTTCTTTGGTGGAAACCAAAAGGCCGTTCAGAAACCGATGCAGAGGCCTGTGCACAACCACAATAATAGCACGACTCAATTGTCTGCCGCGGAGGGGTTGTTTGGCTCCGATCTATCCGAGCGTTGTGAATTTGAGAAGGCTACTATTCCGAGCATTGTCCGCAGGTGTATTCAGGAGGTGGAGCTCAGAGGTATGCACGAACAAGACTTGGCTGTGACAGAAGGCGCTTTGGTGTATTAACAGATCTGCAGGTGTTGATGTTGAAGGCATCTACCGCAAGAGTGGTGGTTCCGGCCAGGTCAACCAGGTGCGCGCTGGGTTCGAGAAGGAGGCCGAGTACGACATCTCAGACCCGGATCTGGACATTCACGCTGTCACTTCTGCTCTCAAGCAGTACTTCCGCAGACTGCCTAACCCTCTGATCACGTTCGAAGTCTACGATGAGCTTTTGGCCGCTGGTGCGTTCCACCAGGACATTGAGAAGCTTGTCCCGGCCATGCGTTCGGCCATCGATAGTCTTCCGCAGCACCACAGGGACTGCCTTGAGTTCCTCGTCTTCCATCTGGCCCGTGTGATGGAACACAAGAAGGACAACCTGGTGAGTAGCTCCTACATGGATTCCGGTACAGTTTGCTGACTCGGCACAGATGACGGCCGTCAACATTGCTGTCGTTTTCGCTCCGACCGTCATGCGCCCGCAGACGATCGAGCGTGAGATGACGGACATGGGACCGCAACGCACAGCAATCCAAGCGCTTTTGGAACACAACAAGGCAATCTTCGCGCCCGAGGCCGAGGTTCCGAACCAACTGTAAAGCTGCCAACGTTGATCCGAGTCACGGCGAACGAGTCTCTTTTTCTCTTCACATTTTGCTCATGACTGGACCACACTTGGATTCGTCCCGTTGCATTGCGTTATTCTCATTCATGTAGTTATCGGCCTGCTTCGCCCCCCTTGTACAGCATGGGTCTTGTTCCTGCCCGGTTCTCATTGTTCCAGCGACTGGCGTTTCTTCCGAACAAGGTTAGCACGGCGCCTTGAACACCCACCTTTTTCTTTTATCTGCTCGTTTCTGCATGTTCATTCTCACGCTTGATGGCTCTTTGACCGCGAGCAAGGGTGCGCCTTGATTCAGTAGCGTCTCGCGATTGGTTTGGCGGGATTAGCGAAATGGCTTTGCGCAATTTGCTGTGGATATGAGCTCGTTGGTTCTTCTCCAGGATTTGATAGGCGGCGGGGGAGAGAGGGAGCGATCAATTGCTCTCCCATGCTGGTAGCGACATGACTTTTCTTCTTGTTCTTGTTACTCGGGGCATTTTGTTGTTTTGTGAGGATTTGCGTTGTCTGGAACCCACCCCAGCGCGCGGACATTGGATGCCGAAAGCCAAATAGGGTTGTTGTCGTTTGGTCGTGATGATTACCTCCTTTTTTTTTTTTTTATCAAAGTGCTGCTGAAGATGGGATGTTATCGAATCTTCATGCTTTGAAGTCTTCACACATTGGTTATTTTCGCCCTCCCTCCCTACCCTACCCTGACCCCCCCGTTTGTACAATATGCAGAGCATCTGTTCCTTGTTTGCATTTCTTTTGCAACGTCCTGATGGCTTTGTTCAATTGAGAGAGATGTTAGGGTCGTGGTCAGCGGCGGCGTTTCCCTTCCCCTCCCTTCTTCTTCCTTGTGCCTCGTGCTGTGTTCTACCATGGAGCTGCTTCATTTGGGTATTGGGGGCGCTGTGAGCGGTGTGGGAGGAGTAGTGAGTGTCTTCGTATGTCTTTGAGTTAGTCTGTGTTTAGGCAATGTGTATGGTTGTGTGCATACGTCTCCAGATTGGGTAGGGACGGACGGGCCTTGCAAGGTTGGATATCTCGAGTCGATTGTGGCAATGATAAGGTTTTTTCTACTCTTAGATTCGTGCTGCGGTTGGTTGAAGGATCTTGACGTGAATTTACTGGTGTTTGGTTTGCAGAAGTGGTAATGCAACTGATGTTGTGTGTATGTATGTATGTATGTATGTATGTACATTAGGCTCTCTCTCGCTCTCTCTCTCCGCGGAGAACAAGCGCCGCAGCGCTTAAGAGAATAAAGGGTTTACATTAAATTCATATCGTCTTCGAACGGAGAAAGGAAAAAAGATCGTGAAAAAGGCTCATTAAAACTCTTCCTCTTCCTCTTTCTCTTCGCCCCTGGGAGCCGTGAAAGCTGTCGTCATCCACCTGGGGAATCATGAGGAACAACATGTCAAAAAAAAAAAAAAAAAAAAAAAAGAGGGAGACGGACCCAAAGTCTCGCCGCCGCCCATCTTCTCACATCCGACAGGTGTTTTACCGTGTACGGACATCTCTTCCCTCTCTCTCTCCTCCCCCCTACACGAAAGCGAACTCCCGCACCTCAAACAACAGCAGCGCAAACGCCAGGATAGCCATGAGCAGCACGCACCACGCCTCGTCGCAAACAGCAGACACGTAGGCCCATAAACGCCGCCGCCCTTCCCCTTCCCCCACACCACCACCACCATTCCTCTCCCTCTCCCTTCCCCCATCACCATAATCACCACCACCATCACCATCACAAAACCCCCCCACCACCGCCTTCGACCCCTTCTCCTCCTCCTCCTCCGATGATGATGATGACGACGAACACAACCACATCCACCGCGCCCCCTCGCCCAACACGGCGACGAGGATGATGTTCGCGGCCAGCAGCTTGAGGACGATGCCGCTGCCACCGATGCCGGCGCCGGCGGCGTCGAAGTAGCCGGTGGGGTGGTAGACGGGCTTCTCGCGCTGGGCGAGGCGGGTGAGGGCGGCGAGGACGAAGAGGAGGGGGATGGTGGCGAGGCGGGGGGAGGGGGTGTAGGTGTATCTTTCTTTTTCGTGGAGGTGGTTGGGGTTGGGGGATGGGGACGGGGGGGTGCAGAGGGTTGTGGTGGTGGAGAGGGGGGAGTCGTTGTTGTTGTGCGGTGATTTATGGTGGTGGCTGGATGGCGCGGGGAGGGTGAGGGTGAGGGCGGGCGAGTGGGTGGTGGATTTCGCTGGGTGATGATCGGCCACGGCCACGGCGGCGGCGATGGCGGGCGGCGACGGGGCGCTGGGATGGTGGTCGTCCTCCTCCGGGGTGGCCGGCAGCTGTGGATGATGGCTTGAGAGGGTTTTGGTGGTGCTGCGGCGCTGCGGGATCGGTGGCTGAGGGTCCTTGGGTGGTTTTTGTTGTTGTTCGCACACGTGCCGGCCGACCATGGCGTGGAGTTGGTCGTATTTCTTCTGCCAGAGCGCGCTCTCCGCCCGCGCGTCGGCGAGCTGCTTGCTGCTGACTTGCTCCTGCCGCTTGTGCTGCGCGAGCTCTTCTTCCAACTGCGAAAGCTTGTTGTCCTTTCCGAGTCGTCGATCCGATCCCTTTTTGGGATAAGGGATGGTCTTGAGCGTCTTGCTCAGGAAGTTCGAGTGCTTGCCCATGGTTGCCGGGTGTCGGGGTTTGGCGCTGGACGGATGGGAAGCATCGGGGACGAGTGGGCTTCTCAAGAAACGGGGGGCTTTCGGTTGATTTAATTTGATTTAAGGTGGTGGTCGGAGTTTTGGCTGGGCGCAGGGTCCGTGTGCCGGTGGTTGGATCTCGGTCAGCCCAGTTGGAACAGACGTGGCTTGATCGAACATTCGACTACAAGCCCACGTCATGTAGATCTCATCCTTTGAGCGAGGCAGGATCAGAGCGCGGTGAAAATTTCGATGGACTAGAGGGCTAAAGGTTGAGAAGTGAGTGTGTTGCTCTCCTGTGTTATCGCTCACGGGCCCCTGAGCGTCTTCCGCTTCGACCACGTGCCTGTAGGATCACAAATCAATATTGAGCCGTCAAACATGTAGCGAGCGTGTCCGCCAGCGTCGAATTTCCTCGAGCTGTGCGAGTAGTCAATATACAGCTTGACTTACAGCTACATGCCCGTATCTGCTCCAGTTGCAGACAGAACGCTTCTTTATACATCTAAGATGTGTTGGTATAAAGCACCACCAGCAGCCTTCACTAATCGATCATCCTGTTTCACCATCATGTGTACTTAGCTCTACCAACGTCAAGAAAAGGATATATACTCTCCATGCACATACTCCCCCGTCTTCAACCTCCCCTCTCCCACTCACTCACTCCTTCAACCCCCTCTCAATCGCCTCCACCACCCTCCCATCCGCACTCCTCAACGCCTTCGCCACCGCCCTCGGCACCTCCACCCACCGGTCCCTCACATAATCCGCAAAGCCCTTGGCAAAGCAATCCAGCCTCGCCGAGCTCCCCACGCCCCTCCCCAAGAAACCATACACGACGAAATGCACGGCGCGAATCTTTGCAAACTCGACGCGCTCGACATGATACGCATCATGCTCGTCCGAGCCCTCGCCTTTATTATACGCGAACCAGTCCTCGGCACCAACGAGCGTAGTGATGAACGTCTCGCGGCTCAGGAACGAGCGGAGCCAGTTCCACGCCAGGTCCGAGACTGCCGCATCGCCGGGGCATGAACGCACGAAGAAGCCGACGGAGAGATTGGGCCCCTTGTCGCCGGATCGCGCGAGCGCGACGTCGCCGAGCCGCAGCGTCACGGTCGGGCCGAGCGAGGCGGCGGCCAGCGGCGACGGCGTGTCGTACGAGTCGCGCGGCGCGACGAGCGAGCTGGTGAAGGTGGGGGGCGGCGTCGTGAGGACGCTGCGCGCGATGGCGGCGTTGGCGCCGAGCATGTTGACGGTGGGGCGCAAAGACGTTTGCGGGTAGAGGGCGGCGTAGTAGGCGAGGAAGGGGAGGGGCGCGTGGGTGCGCGTGTCGCGGGTCGAGTGCCAGCCTGGAGGGTGGGGGATGGGGTGTTAGTGGCGGATGGATAGGAGGAGGGGAGATGAAGGGGGACGCACCAGAGAATTGCTGCATGGCGTACTCGCTGACGATTCGGGGGATGGTGGAGATCAGGTCGGGCCGCGAGGCTTGGGCGAAGATGCGGAGGTAGGTGGTGCTTCGTAGCTGCGATCGGGGGTTCTCTTCTGGCGTACCGATGCTGGTGGTGTGGTCAGTGATGGATGGGAGCGTCGGGGAGGAAGTGGCCGCTTACACCTGGAACTCGAGCACGTCGAACTGATCGAGGACGCCGTGTTTTCTGAGGCCGTTGCGGATGACTTTCTCGTACAGCTTGAACTTCTCGGCGGTGGCGTAGCCGCAGGCGTTGATGAGGAGCTCGCTCTGGTAGCCGCCGCGGTAGAAGATGGCCAGCTTGGTGGTAGGGGGTGGGGGCGCGCCGCGGATGCCCGAGACACGGACGCGGTTTCGGCCAATCTCTTCTATTTGGACGTCGTCGAGAATTGCATTCACGTCACTGTTCAGGTAGATGTTGCCCTGCAGCTCGTACAGGAACTGGCACTTCACAGTGTCGGCAGTGACGAAGCCTTTGCCGGCTTGGTGCTTGGTGATCACGCAGGTCCCATCGTCAGAAACCTCTGCGATGGGGTGTACAAGGTCATAGAGGTCATCCAGATCATGCTCGTAGAATGCAGAGTAGTTGGCTCCCGTGACGAAGCTCGAGCACTCGATGAGATGCCCCGCGATCAAAGCGCCCGCCAGACAATCGAAGTCCTGGTCAGTCCACGAATGCCAGTACGCAGCAGCACCAACAACCTGCGCAGTGTAAGTCTCTGTCCGTGAGGTCTGGCATTTGGAAGTGCTTACCGGCGATGCGTCAGACACACGGCCGCAGATGATGATGTCGGCTCCCAGACCCAGGCCCACCTTGATCTCGCGAGCGCCCAAGTATGCATTGGCACTTACAACGGGATGGTCCGAGGTGTTCTCGAGGGCGGTAGCGTCCTTGGGGGTGGGGATGTCCGGGTTCTCCGAGTCGAGCTGGGGCAGAAGCTCTCCCCGGATAAGCTGTTCCTTGACAACCGACGTTAGGTTGTCGCCCTCGACGTAGGCGACCTTCAGATCATAACCCCTTTGGGAGATCTGCCTTAATCAGCACCCGGACCAGGCCGCTTATGCAATCCCGACCTACCAGCTGCTGCGTTCTGACGGCCAAGGCTTTGGGATTTTGTGCACCGCCGTTGATTACGAGCTTAATCTTCTTCTCGGCCAGAAGGTCGACGGTCTGCTCAATGCCGTCCCACGCGGTTGCTGCGTAGCCCGGGTGGTCGCCGGCGGCCATGGCTTCGGCAATGTCGCCCAGGTTGAACTCGGCCAGGTAGTCGCCGGTGATGAAGTCCACGTCGCCATGCTCGGCCTGGAAGCGCATGTGGTATCCCGGATCGACTGGGCAAAGATTAGCTGCAACCCGCGGCCGGATAGGGGCACTCACCAGCATAGCCGGAGCAGTTTGCAATCCGCACGGGGCGGTCCTGCCGCCAGTCTTCCACGTCAGACATGAGAGCGGATATCGTAAGATGGAAGTAGGAAGGCTGGAGGCGACGCTGTGGGACGCGCACGTTTTATTGGACAAAATTGTGTAAAGCTATGCAAGCGGGCAGCTCAGGAGGGAAAAGAAACCACGCTCATGGAGACAGTGAAACGGTCAAAAGGGGCGCAATGGGCCGGCCCACCCCACCGTGATCGGCTGCAAAGGGAAGCGCGGGCCGATGCGGTGGGGACGAGCTCGTGGCCGCAGTGCGTGATTCGGCCGCCGCTCGCTGATCGAGAAAAGTGATATGTTTCGAAAACCCAAGACTGTGTCATGCTGCTGGCCTGGGATAGCCGCTGCGAGCGTGGCGCGGGAGCACGGGAGCGCGGGAGGAAGGATTTCAAGGGTCCATGGATGATGGTCAGGGGTCGGAGCCAGTCTCCGCTTTCCGCGCCCCGCAGCTGTCCCATATATGGTATGGCTGCCGGCCGTTGTTTCCAGCGCGCCATGCCGATTTTCTGCGAATCGATGTGACTTTGACTCGAGCCTGCCGATAGAAGATCGCGAACGGCATCAGCAACCACACCCCTCCTGATGCCAAAAATAAGAACCAGCCCACTTTTGGGCCGCAACCCCTGCTCGAAGGATCCGTAATCGATGTCCCTCCATGCCGGTAAAATCCATCCAGCATCGACCGATGCTATTCGAGATGCGCTCTTTTACTTAAGAACACGCCTTCCCCACTTCTCGCAGCGCAGTTGATCATCCGACCACAGCACAATGACGACCACAAACGAGAAAGACGTCGCCTCTTACTCCATCCCCGAAGAAACAGAGAGCATCTTCCGTGAAGGAATCCTCAAGAACCCGCTGATTGCCAAGCTCCTGCCGCCGGAGGCGCAAGAGCTGGCCGGCAATGTGAGGTTTGAAGGATCCCGGCTGCCGTCGGTGCCCATCAACTGGCGCTTCGCCGAGAGCGTGTCCTCTCTCAAAGCGCTGGAAGCCACAATGGTGAACGTCCTCCTGAAGCGAAAGTACAACGTACAGCCTCAAAAAGTCACCATCAATACGTAATCGAGCCCCGTCTCTTCACAACCACACACCCCCAAACCCCCACTAACCGCCCCCGGCCCGCCCTTCCAGCGACCACGCCCAACTCTTCTTCATGTCCCTCATCACCAACACCCTCGGCGGCGAACCCTTCGGCGTCGCACGACCATCCAAGGACCCCACCCTCGCCGCCCTCGCCGCCGCCAAGTTCCCCACCCACTGGGACCGCCACGACCATCTGGGCTCGGCGCACCGCGTGGCGGCGACCAACATCTACCGCTGCGCCGACGGCCGCTTCTTCCACGTGCACGGCTCCATGGACCCGGCGCCGACATTGCGCATGCTCGGGTTGCCACCCGACGGCGACGCAACGGACGATCACGAGGAAGCGTGCAAGCCCTTCGTCGAGGCCGTGGGCAAGTGGCGCGCGGACGACTTGCAGCGCGCGGCGAGCGACGAAGCGCGCCAGGCGGGCACGGTGTGCTGGACGGCGGATGAGTACGCGGCGAGCGAGCATGGGAGGGCGAATGCCGGCGTGGGGTTGTGGGAGGTGGATGCCTTCTTCACTAACGGAGGGCGGCAGGCGCCTGGGTGGTGGCCGGGGTACGAGGGGGGGTCGTCGGAGTTAAAGACGGGACCCGAGAGGCCGCTGGCCGGGCTGAAGGTGGTGGATCTGACGCGCATGGTGGCGGCGCCGGCGACGACGAGGGGCTTGGCCGAGCTGGGCGCCAGCGTGATGCGCGTCACGGGCCCGCATGTGACGGACCATCACGGCTGCTTTGTCGATCTGAACTGGGGCAAGTGGAATGCGTGCTTGGATTTCAGGGACGAGGGCGAGCGGAGGAAGTGTGTCGAGTTGATCAAGGAGGCGGATGTGGTCGTGACGGGGTATCGTCCGGGCGTGCTGGATAAGTATGGGTTCTCGTACGAGGGGCTGTTCGATATTTGTAAGGATCGGGATAGAGGTCTCATTGTGGTGCGGGAGAACTCGTATGGCTGGCATGGCCCTTGGAGCTACCGGAGCGGGTGGCAGCAGATCAGTGATGCGGTGAGCTGACGACTGAGGACGGCTGTAAGGAAGAGAAGGCTGACGATTCTGCAGAACTGCGGCGTCTCCATGGAGTTTGGACGCGCCATGGGCAATGACGAGCCCGTAACACCCGTCTTCCCGAACTCGGACTACTGCACTGGCATCTGCGGTATCGTGGGTACGCTCGATGCCATCATGCGCCGGGCCCAGCACGGTGGCTCCTACAAAGTCGATGTAAGTAGTCTCTAGGCTGGTGAGCTCTCTTCTGACGTCGGGGCAGATTGCTCTGAATTACTACTCTCAGTGGTTGGTAAACAGCGTCGGCACCTACCCGCAAGCCGTATGGGAGGATGTGTGGGCGCGCAACGGGAAGCAGGTGTTCCGGCACTACCATCACATGCTCTACACGATCCCGCGTTTTCTGGCCATGATGATGAAGAACAGCAGCCATGTGCTGTTCAAGCCCGAATTCTTCGAAGAGCGACCGTCTGGATACTTGGGCCATCCCATCCGCACGCCTAAGCCTGTCGCCAAGTTTGAAGTAGCCGACGGTGTCCCCGACGAGCAAAGGGTCAAGTTGGGATTCAATGTCAGCACAAGGACGAATGGCGTGGATCAGCCGAGGTGGCCAGAGGACTTGATGACGGAGATTGTGACCTAATCAGATCCGAATGTGCAGTCTTAACACTCACATATACCCCTAGCCGTTGGATTCAACTGCCAAAATAAGTGAATGTTCTTCCACCCACTGTGTTACGTGGCGGAGCTTGCTCACTCTACCTATACAATGATCGTCCAGCTCGCCCATAAAAAGCCATCGACAGGCATTGCTGCACCGAAACCTTTCAGCCACCCGCCCAAGTTTCCGCTGTCAACTTCGAAAAGGTCAGTCTTGCTCACCTCTTTCAAACCAGCAATCTGATACAGCGCTCCGGCAGTCGATCTTAACCATGGCCGCAAACACGTTCCGCTTCCTGGACCTCCCTGGGGAGATTCGCAACAGGATCTACGAGATGATGCTGGTCCGCCCAAAAGTCAACATCGCTGCTCGGTACATCAGTGCTCGCTCCACAGATGTCGCCTTTGTCCGCATCCCGTTCAACGCCCGCAGAGCCTTCACATACATCAGCAACAAGCATGCCCAGAACATGACTTACGAGGCCGAGGCCAAGCAGGGGTTCCAAGCCTTCATCAACGTGCTCTTGGTAAACCGCCAAGTCTACCGCGAGGCCGCCTCGATCTTCTACTCGCAAAACACCTTCTCCTTCGCGCCCAACGTCGCGCCAACCAGGGCTTCCAACGCTCCCATGGCCACGGGCGAGGTCAACTCGACCCTGAGCCTAGGCGCCTGCGACGCCTTCTTCCACGACCGCCCCGCCGCAGCCCTCGCGCGCCTCCAGCGCCTCGAGCTGTTCATCATGGACGGCGCATTCGAGATCGGGCGGCGGAAGCCCCGCTCCTTCGGCCGCCACGTGCAGTCCACCCAAGTCATCAACCTGGTGGCGGCGCTCAACCGCCACGTGCCGGGCGCGCTGGCGCACCTCTCGCTGCGCCTCGGCGGGACCACCCCGCAGAAGCGCAAGACGCGCTACTGGCTGACCGAGCTGTTCCGGCTGCGCAAGGTCAAGTCGCTCGCGGTCCGCTGGGAGGCCGATGCCCGCCACGACGACGGCAAGTTCATGGTGCGCTGGACGGCTATCTTGCGCCGCTGGCTGCTTCAGGGCGCGGGGCAGGTGACGATGCAGAACATCCGCGTCACCCGCCGCCACCTCGCCGTCCAGACGTGGGGCGCGGTCTTGTGGAAGCGCACCTCGGACCGCCTCGTGGTCGTCGAGTGCCACGACGATGCGCAGGGGAGGTCGCTGTTGCCGCCCCCGGCGCGCCTGGCGCCCCTGATCAGGGGCGCTTCGAGGTTTGTTGACCTCGAGGATGAAAATTACTACCCGCTCCCTATGCCGAGGGATTTTAGGTTCCGGGCCAGATCTCGGTTCGGCCCTCAGCGTGAGCTTGGGGATTCGGATAAAGAGGATTGGGATATGGAGGATGGTGGCGACGCTGACAGCCTGTTCGAGGTCGATACTGGAGCTTGAAGACGGACTACGCCAGTGACCATGATTTTGCTGGGTAGGCGCTGTAGTTACAGATAGTCGGTTGAGCACAGTGACGGGGTCGGAATATGGACTTACCAGTAGTATCAATGTTATTGCTTTTGATTTTTACCTTCCTTTCGCCGTGCATATCCTTCATACTGATGAGTGTCGCGATCAAATACTATCAAGTCGGACCACACTGCGACGCAGGCCTCAACAAAGGGAAAACGAGCACTGGTAGAACCTTAACTGAGCTTGAAATTTGTTTCCACCAGCGTGTACAGCAGCATACCGTGCACAATACACACGCCATGTCCGTGGCACCAAGAGCCCGGCTCGGTAACGTCATAAGTCCCCATTAATACCTCCTAGGTCCCCAGCTCTTAGCCAGCTCCACATGGCACCAACCCGGTCAGGAGGGTAAACCTCTCGGTGCCACGGACCGGGGATCCGCCCCAGAAGTTATCACGCAAGCCCGAATCCCAAAACATTATTACCCACCAAGCCCGCCTTACCCACGAGCCTGGTTGCTGGAATCGGTTCGGGTACGCCAAAGCTGACCCTGGGGAGAGTTGAATCTTATAACAGGCACGTCCGCCCGGTGTGCACCGTGTTGAGAGAACACTTCGCATCGTTTCTGCCGTCTACGGGCTCATGCCATGCCATGCCATGCTATACACAGTAACACATCGACCCATTCGACCCGACCCGCAGCACCACCCCAAGAAAATCGTCTCAAGCCCCATCTCCCTATAACACCAAAAAGGAAAGAAAAAAAGAACAGAAAAACATCAAAACTTGTACATAAACATCCGAGTTGTACAGTACACAAGGGTATGACGAGCTAGCAGTACCGCCACCAACGCCCAACAACACATCACATCTCATCTATCACACGGCCGGCATCGCCATCTCCTCAAACCATATGCACCGGGCCAGGCGCGGCCAAAATCATCTCATCCGTACTCCCCTCGCGCGCGTCTCTCCCCACCCCATCATCAACCCCGCCGCCGTACGCATCACCGCCCGACGCCGTACTCCCCGACGCCGCATCATCACTAACCTCACCACTCCCACCGCCACCACCACCCACGCCCGCGCCCGCCATCGCCGCCGCCATGACGACGCCGGCGCCCGCAACAATGGTGGCGGCGCCACGACTCCCCCTTCTCCCATCCCTATCCCTGACCGCCGCCTTACTGTTCCTCGTCCCGGCGGACCGACGCTGATGACGATGCCGTCGCCTCCTTTCCTCCTCCTCCTCCTCATCCGCCGCCGCCGCCATCATCGCCGCCCTTTGTTCGCGCCTCTCTTCTTCTCTCGTCAGCGCGCGCAGCTCGCTCTGCTTGGTCACGACGATGCGGCCGAGCGCGATGCCCTCGGCGGCGGCGGGGTCGGCGTCGACGACGGGGTCGACGTCGGCGCGGGCGCATTGCGCGCTGACCACAGCGCGCGTGTCTTCGGGCCAGGGCGAGGCGCCGAGGGGGCCGCCGCCTGTCCCTCTGCCGCCGTCGTCGCCGTGCGCTGCAGCCTCGACGTCGATGTTGTCGTTGTAGTCGTCGTCAGGCCATACGCTGATGCTGGCGGCTTTGCTGTGGTTGTGGTGGTTGGCGGCGCGGTCTTGGTAGTGGTCGGAGATGAGGGTTTCGGTGCCGATGATGCGTTGGTTGTCGCGGTCGCGGGAGCGCGTGTGTTTGCTGTACGAGCGCGAGTTGGAGCCGCCGGCGCCTGCGGCCGGGCCGGGCTCGCCGTTGGAGCGGCTGTAGCTGCGGTTGGTGGTTTGGCCGGTGCGGTCGCGCGAGGTGACCCAGTGGAGGGTGAGGACGGAGAAGAGGACTTTTTCCGAACTGTTAGTGACGGCTTCTTTTCTCTACAGGCGCTTTTGGTCTTCTTTTTTTGTTTTTTTCCCCCCTTCCATAGCGTTGCGTCTCTGGGGATCGATGTTCATGAGATGGGTGTGTGATTTTTCTTCCTTTCTTCTTTTCTTTTCTTTCTCCTACTCTTCTCTTGTGCACGGAAGGGTGTGCTCAACATACTTTCGGCATTGCAACTCAAGAAACAAATCCATGCAGGCTCGCCATCAAGGACCATAAGTAGCGTCAAGTTGGCGATGGATGAGGTCAGGGTGGCGCAGGAACCGAAGAAGGTGCGGACGGCCATGGTGTGCAGGGTGCCGGTTTGGCTGGTCTTGTACGAGTACAGCTCTTTGCGCCGGGCGGTTAGTGATTATGTTGCACGGGGAAGACGGAGACGAGCAGTAGGACTTACGGCGAAGTGGCACGATGAAGAGGGTCGTCAGATAGACGTTGACGGCAACGTCGAAGATGATGAGCGGCATGAGGGCTTTCTTCTCCATGCCGATGACGCAGGTGCCGTTCTTGACATGCGAGAATCTCCTAGACAGAGTAAGCTCCTCGATTCGGAAGTGTTAAGGACTCATTTACCAGACGATATTCAGGATGGCAAGGACGCCGTACGGCCCCATGGCGCCGCAGATGTTAAACATGTACAACTTGTCCTTGTACCTTGAGGTGTTGCTACCACGCACAATGTACTAATCCGAGCGTGGTAAGCGTGTGATGCAGCTGCATGTGCATGGTGGGATCCACTCACGGCTTTCTCGACCAGGAAAAGGTAAACGCACACCTTTGTCGACAGGTAGAGAGTCAGACAAAGCAGGATGGCGCCTTTGCAGATGGACACGGTCTCGTTGAGGCCTACATCCTTGAAGACGGCGGTGATGAAGACGAAGAGAAAGGAGTCGACATAGATCAACAGGATGTACCACGCGCCCAGCGGAACCGTCGACCAGCGGTGGATGTTTTGGATGCGGCGAGTGATGCACACGGACAGCACGCACAGCGTTACCAGCGACAGGATCATCTACGCCACCGTCAGCTGGAGCGCGTCCCGTGGACTGGCTTGAGACTTACAGACATGATTCTGCCTGCGATGGGGATTTCGGCCGGCGTGTAGGCCGCATTTTGGTCATCTCTTTGGTCGAACCATGTCAACAGCTTCTGCGGCTCGAGTGCCACGGGCATCTCGACAAGCTGCGCAGAGAACAAAAGACAGGAGGTCGGTGGAGCAGACCGATATCCACGTGGACGGTCGAGAGTTAATTAAAGGGAAGTAGTGAGGCGCCCCTGTCGAGGGTGCTTTTTGCTCGTCAAAGTTGGCGCATCAGGAAAATCCCGGCCCTCGCGATTGGCGACTATGAGCTATTGTTAAGGACGGCATGCCGCAAAGCATTGCGCCATCGGGCCCCGGGTGACGGCTGACTCTCGCGGAGCTGCCATGGCATAAGAGCGACGAAGCTGCCGACTCTCTAGACAAATAAGCGGCCTCATTATGCCGGGGATGTTCCCACAGTCTCGAGTCAGGGAGGCGGATGCGGCCAAACGAGGCTGCCGAGCGCCTTCGCGGCACGCCTGGTCCTTGTTGCGCTCGAGGACGGGCTGTGGCGCGCGACAGGGGAGCGCCGCTGCTGAGGCCTGAGGAGCCGGCAGAGAAGCTGCCACATGCCGAAGTCGGTCGCGCAGTTGGCATTGCTGGACATGGGGTGGCAGGATGAGAAACGACGGAGATGTGCAGCCTCACCGCCGCGGGCTGTCGTTGGCTGCTCGGGGGTAGTCCCGGTGTCAATGAAAGCGAAAGTGGTACCATCTGCTGTTCTGCCCCACGAACGCTCCGCGGAACGGCAGCCAACGGGGCCGCCGTTGAACCCGGTGGCCCGCTCGAGCCGACAGCCGCCCGTCCGCTATCGTTCGCGGCTTGACTCGCGCCTGATGGACCCTGGCCAGGCCGAGTGTTGTTCAGTCAGTGCCCCTGCGTCGTCAGCCGCCCCTTCTGCTGCGCCGAGTAAGGTGCCATCCCGCCACGAACAAGGCCTATCTCACAATTGCATGGTTGCCGGTGTGCACAGCAGCTGCTCTCGGGAACCGCGGACTCGCTCTGCAATTTTCATCGCCCGACGCACAGACAGCCCGCTGTGCCGCATCGCAGCCGAATTCCCCCATTGGCTGGCGCTTCCCCACGCACTTTGTCTGCCTGCAGAAACCCGCCGTCTGCTGTGAGATCGACTGCTCTTGTCATGGTCTTGCCAATCAGTTGCCCTTGAAACCAGCTAGTCCAGCGGTCGATTCATGGCACTCATACCAACGAGGAAGCCTCGCCGCATCCTACCTCTCGCCAGCTACACCAGAGAGACCGCACGGACTATTTAACCGCGCCTGCCAGTCTTGCGTGCAGAAAAGATGCCTCCTGCCGCCTGCCCAGAACAGCAGCTTCCTCCCACGCTCCCTTGCACCTGCCCCCCGACGCCAGGGTAGCTTCCAAACCCGCCTCCCAACCCCGCCAATCTCTTACACACTCTCTCCCACCCAGTTTCACACCACCGCATCCGGCACATTCGTCATGTCCTCGTCCTTCAAGGTCATCATCGCCGGCGGCAGCCTGGGCGGCCTGATGCTTGCCCTCTGCCTCGAGCGCGCCGGCATCGACTACGTGCTGCTGGAGAAGGGCGAGATCGGCCCGCAGCTGGGCGCCTCGATCGGCTTCCAGCCGCACTCGATCAAGGTCTTTGAGCAGCTGGGCGTGTGGGAGGACATCAAGAACACGACCGTGCCCATCCTGTACCGCCAGCACTTTGACGAGAATGGAAAGTGTTTCGAGGATTCGCGCCTGTTTGCCGACATCTACGAAAAGTATGTTAGAAAGGCCAATTGCGCAAGCATTGTGTATTGATGTGGCGTAGGATGGGCCGCCCATGGGTCTTCCTGGAGCGCTGCGAAGCCATCAAGATCCTCTACAAGCATGTCCAGGACAAGTCCAAGATTCGCGAACATACAGCCGTCGCGACGTACGCCGAGTCGGAGAATGGCGTCACCGTCACCACGAGCACCGGCGAGACCATCGAGGGCAGCATCCTGGTTGGCTCCGACGGCATCCACAGCCACGTGCGCAACCTGATGGCCGACGAGGTTGCCAAGACGCAGCCGGATCTGGGGAAGGAGATCAAGGAGGGTAAGGATCTCCCGCTTTCTCCACGGAAACTGCAGTGCATCTTCTAATACTCCCCTCCTCTCGCAGGCTTCACCGCCGAGTACAAATGCCTCTTCGGCGTGTCCAAGAACGACCCGTCCAAGCCGATGATGTCCGACGGCATGATCCACACGTCGTACTACGACTACCACTCATCCTTCTCGACCGCTGGCGTGCCGGGCCTGCTCTTCTGGTTTTTCTATGTCAAGATGGACAAGGTTGCGCGTATGCCCGACGTGCCGCGCTTCTCTCAGGACGACGCGGCGGCGCTGGTGGCCAAGTACAGTAAGACGGTCATCGGGCCGGGCTACACGTTGCAGGACCTGTGGGATACCAGAGTGCGCGCGACGCTGGCGCCACTTGAGGAGGGCGTGAGCAAGAAGTGGAGCAACGGCCGCGTCGTGCTGGTCGGAGATGCGGTGCACAAGGTACGTCTCCCCTCCTCTTCCCCCATCCTCTCGTCCCCCACATCCCAGACTGACTCGATAAAAGGCAACCGTCAACCCCGGCCTCGGCGCCAACACCGCCTACGAAGGCATCGTGCGCCTCACCAACGGCCTGCATCACCTTCTGTCTCTCTCGCCCTCGCCGACGACGTCGCAGCTCCAAGAGCTCTTTGACGCCACCTACGAGGCGCACCACCGCGGCCGCGCCGAGACAGTCGTCACGCTGTCTGGCGTCGTCACTCGCTACGAGGCGCAGGATACGTGGTACCTGAAGATGGCGTCGCGTTGGGTGAGCCCGTATATTCCCGACGGCCGGAAGGCCGATCTGTACGGTGTGTTTTCGAGGGCCGGGCCGTGGTTGGATTTCGTGGCGGACCCGGACGCGGAGAAGACTGGGGAGGCGGCAGCGCCTGCGGTGGAGGCGAGGTTGTGAAAAGGTTCAATGGTGAGTGAACGGAAACAATGGCACTTTGTGTGCTGCTGTTTGAGAAGCGTCTTAATTTGGAAATAACGTTGAAACCGAGAGGTGAGACTTTACATGAGGCGAGGGTTAATGGGACACCAAATGCAAGGAGAGAAGAAGGAGAGGGAGCTTCAAACACGCCAAATGGGTTGTTACCGCTCTAGAATAACAGCTAGAGACGGCCCCGTTGCGTGTGGAGGAGGATTAGGGATGATCGCAGTACATATATTCCCGCAGGCGCCATATTTGTACATACATAGTTTGGACGAAAAGAAGTCAAAATTGCAAGGCCGCATGATGCACTAGTATATCCGTGACTTAAGGAGTGAACAGGCCTTCCAAAAAGAGTAACAGCCACGGCTCGCCGGCCGGCCAATCGCAAGCGTTTCGGCCGGAAAGGAAAAAAAAAAAAAATACGAAGAGAAGGTTAGCTGGCGCATCGGCCCGGTAGGCCTAGATGAAGTACCTGTCCGAGTGCCATGATGCAATCGCTCTCTCGTATTGTGCTCGAGCCCAGAGCGCCACGGCGCTTGGACGAGGTGTGGGTGGCATTGCTGTGCTGTCCACGGAAGAAACTGCCTCGAAAACGTTGTTCTGGGCAGAATGTACGCGACGATAGAGCCACTGGAATGAAACTACCGACGTCTCTCCTCCTGCTCCTACGTCTGCTCTGGCGGATCACACTTCGGGATTCTGAGCATCTATCATCCCCCGGCCTTGCTCGTCGTGATCCACCACCAGGCACGTCCACCAACAACACTTCCACCACCGGCTCGATTCAAAATCACGTAGCGGTGGAATCTCGTATCCGACGTGGGTATACGGGGTTCGAGATTCGCATCTACGTCAAGATATTCGCTTCAACTGCCCGCGTAGGGATGACAAGGCTTGATTGTTGAGAATTTCCCTACAAGCTGTTGCGGCGCGGCGGTGCGAGTTGGACGTGCCGGTGGGATCGCGACAAAGCGAGGGGATATATATGCTCCAGCCCATCATCTATCTCACCGAGCGAGCCAGCCAGCCAGGAAAGGAAAGAGCCGGTTTGCGTTGCGAGACACCAGCGGCGAACGCTGCGGGGGCAAAAACAGCTCGCCGCCGCTTTGCACCGCTGCTGCGGCATCTCCGTCCGAAGAAAGGATCCAGCCAAGATCCAACACCCACTGGAGCACCTTCACCATGATGCTGGCCAGCCGCGAGTAGAGGTTTCGGCCGAACGTTACGACACCTATCCCATTGTTCCCTGCTATGGCATGGCAGTCGATACCACAACCATCTCCCCGACAATCGTTCGTTCCCTTGACGCCCCAACCCCCCACTGTCGCCCCGGCGCTCTCTCCAACTCCCATTCCAGGAGTCGATCGATCCGGCACCACCAATCTCGGCTGCCAGGTTGTCCGAAGCGACGCTACGAAACAGCATACGAGCCCATTCATTGCCTTTTTCGTCGTCGGAGAACGACAAAGGACCGGAAGGCAGTCAGTCGTCCAGAAAAATAGTGGCGCTACTTAAACCTGTATATTTCGAAATCGACATACATACTTACACGCGCGGTGAAGAACCTCCAAAAGATCTCCAAAAAAAAAAAAAAAAAATTTTCCCGAGCCCACGGCGAGGCGACGGGCCCATCCCGTGCCTCCCAGCCTATTTTCAGCTCCGCCAGCCCATAGTGACCTCCTTGGTCCAGGTTTGCGGTATGTCGACGAACGAGCGTGCCGAGGACGGACGGGGCGTGGACGGCTTTCGTTGCCCGAGTCAGATGCCGGCCTGGTCGAAAATGCTGCAGGGACGGCGGCGGCGGCGGCAGTGCTGGTGCCGGAATTGTCGGAGGCCGGCTTGCCCCCGCCGTGGTGTTGTCTGACCTTATGCGGCTGTTGGAGAAAGCGGAGAGACGGTTATTGGCCTTGGGCGCTGGTGATTGGACGGGGGGCGGGCCGGCCGGCCGGCCGTGGACATACATGTGGGTGGGCGGTGGCCGAAGCCGCGCGCGCGGGAAGAAGTGAGAGACAAGAGGGTGGAAGTGGATGATGTGTTCAGCCAGCTCAACCGTCGTAGCGTGGGCGGGCGCGCACATGGTGACCGGCTTGCTCGCTCGAGGCATACTGGTGGCAGTGTTGGGGGGAAGTGCTGCGGAAATGCTTTACGGCAAGGAGGATCGCGTCGGGCGGGTCGCGGAAGACTTTGGTAGCGATTCTCTGGGAGATAGTGAGGGAAAGGGAGATCAAGGGATGGGCGAAGTTGGCATGAAAAGCGGCAAAAAAGAAGGGGACGACAGTGGATCCAACAAGCAAAAAAGGCACCCTCGAAGCTGGTGCTGGACAAGTCTCGAACTTGGCGCAGGAACCGAAGTATGACACCAAGCCCGGATCGAACCCAGACCCCCTTGTTAGGGCGTTGCAGCTCGAACGGGTAATCCATCAGATCACAAACCCCCGGATTTTGTTGCTTTTAGGGTTCTGGTGGCGATGTATAGAGCCGGAGCCTGCCCATCGCACTAACCATCTGTAATTGAAAGGGGATCTTACCGTCGCAGTTTGTATATGGCAAGGTCAGATATTGCTTCCTTCGCGGTCGTGCGTGGGCATGGCGCCGTCACCTGGCTGCCACCCGCCCTCCTCGCGCCCGTCACTTCTCCTCATTCGCCGACTTGCTCCGCCGAATGCCAGCTTGCAACGCGCAGCTGCGCCGGGAGCGCCGTCTATTGGTTCGAAAACATCCATCTGCTCTTGATATGGCAACGTCCGTCCGCTCACCCGACATATTTGCCAAGTGGCAGCTGCCGTCAAGTAACTCCTCTCATCTCCGTATCGCGGTTCACCTCGTGCGAACGACCCTGACCAATGGATTCTGAATAACCGAGATATCAGGGTAATATCCAATATTTCGCTCGTAGACCCAAATCCGCACTTCTCCGGCCCTCTTTTGCTGTCCGTGTTGCGCGTGAGGTAAAAGCCATTCAGCAATGCACATTCACATAGCCAACAAAGAAGATTCCAAGGAGAAAACCGCCGAACCAAAGGGGATTCATGCCGCACCCCACTCAATCACGCGGCTCTCCACCTCATATGGATAGCGCCGACCCTCTGACCTTTAACGCCCGTCTTGCTTTCGGCCACTTCGAAAACGTCGGACTCCTCGTTCTCGAACACGAACCCGCACTTTTCGAGCACCCTCTTGCTGGCCTTGTTGTGCGTGAGACACGAGCCCTTCAGGCTGCGCACGTTCATGTACTCGACGAAGAAGGTGTCGAGAAGCGTGCGCAGGACGGTGGTCATGATGCCGCGTCCATGAGCTTCGGGGCAGAGCCAGACTGCGCCGAGCAAGCGAGTATGAGTACGACGACCACAACGGGGGCCAAAAAAAAAAAAAAAAAAAAAACGTCCGCTCTCATCCTCTCAAGAAAAAGGAAGAGAAGAAAAAAAAAGGCGGGGGCACTCACAACCAACCTCCCACTCAATCCGCGGATCCCCCGCCTCCAACCCGCCATTCGCCCTCCTCAACTTCTCCCTCCTCGCCTCATCCGCCACCGTCCTATAATCCGCCCTCCTAATCTCCACCTTCCCCAAAAACACCTCCTCTTCCTCCTGATCCTCCTCCCCCCGATGCGTCTTCGACCGAACCTCCCTGATCACCGGAAACGCCAAACCCGTCCCGACCCACCTCCTCTCGCCTTGCTCGACGGCATCCAGGTCCGCGCGGGCCGCCCTGGCCTTGGCGTCGACGGCGGCGAACCAGGCGTCAAAGTGGTGGGCGAGGAAGGGGAAGGGTGGCGAGAGCGCGTTCATGTAGACGCGCGGGTCGTTGAGGGCGGCGATGACGGCAGGGGCGTCGGAGGGGCGGGGTGGGGTGAGGCGGAGATTGCTGTGAGGGAGCTGGAGGTAGGGTTCGGAAGTGGTGGGGTGGTGGTGGAGGGCCATTGTTTTTTTTTTTTTTTTTCTTTCTGGGTTTTTTGCGGGGTGGATGTGGGGGAAACCGCCGGTGGTGTTGAGGGTTTGGTGGTGGGGGGAGTTGGAAAACGGGAGAATGGTTGTGTTATGAGCGGAGGGTAGGGGAGGAGTCAGAGAAGAAGATGTTGAGGAATTGGTATAGGTAGGTAGGTAAGTATGAGTCACTCCCCGCATCGTCGGTGGTTTCTTATCGTAGACAACGATGCAGCATTGGGGGCTGAGAGACGTTGAGACCTCTACGGCATTGGCCAAGCGAGACGGGGCTCTTGATCCTTTGCGCCCTTCGACAAGCAGGGTTCGAGAGTGTTGTGGCGCGAAGTTGCAGAAGGCTGGTGATGAAAGTGGCTTGAGAAACCTCAACACTAAGGGTTTGGGTGTTTGGGTCCGTGCGTTGCATCCACGGCCGACCTTTCGTCGTCCAGCTTCGCAAGAGATATTCACAACAGTGTGGCTTTCCCTTGAACAACTAATTTCACTGGTTGAAGACCAGCTTCCAAAGCCGTCCTTGAGCATTTTTGCCAAGAGAAACGCTTGGATTCTGGTATTTACACGAAGAGCACCGATAAACATGCACTTGCCATCGGCCAGGATGCCAAAGGTGGAAGATATCCTCATCACCACGGGAAATGGTGAATATGAATCTAGACCGTTGATAACGTCTGATCAGAGTTGAGCTAAGATTGTGATTGATATCTGAAAGTGACCATCCCCAAGTGATTGCATGTGAACTACCCCGGCTCAGCGATTGTTTCCTGTTCGGCTCGGAATGGCAGATTTAGCGAGGACGTGCATCAAGGACGCACGAGAAACCCTGCAGCCAGAGACGGATCGGGAACCTTGGGGAAGCAGAGAGGGGACGCAGTTACTTGACGCAGTGGCAGCATTGGCCACGGCCGTCACGTGCCAAGTGAGCGCATTACGCGTCTTCGACCCTTCGACCCCCCTAGCGCCCACCGATCTGCCATGCGGGCTATTGCGTGATGCTGGAGTAGGGCAAGGAGAAGGTTATCGCGGTAGCGCTGGAAGGCGGAGAAGGATTCTGGAGAGGGGCACAGACTGGGCGCTGCCGTTTGTAGACCGGCTACGGCACTCTATTGTGTGATAGTGGTCCAACGCACAGGGCCGCTGTAATATTATCCTGGTCTATGCTGATAGCGTCCCACATGTAATCAAGCTTGCTTTGCTGGCGCCCTGGACAGTTCATCTAAATCAGCGTGGAGCTGTGGGCTGACGTCACGGCAATGCACCAGTGTGGCTGTAACTCGCATCCTGCTTGAAGTTCAGGATACCTACTTGATGCTGTACGATTTTCTGCTGCTAAATATGTTCGGCCGGCTCGTAAGGGTTAAGTGTCGGTGAATCCAGGGTTGCGATCAACAAGACCCACCCTGCAAGTCGATCACCAACACTCCCAGGGGTTCTTGCTGATCTCGAAGCGCCGGCGAGCGGGGATCAATTAGGCGCCCATGAGCATCCAATTGCCAAAGCGGGTAGGGATTGCAAGCCTGAACGGCTTCTCGAAGCCTTCCAGCCATCGTCTCGGCCTTGGACCATAAATACGAGCATCCCCAGAGCACTACCCCGGCCATCACAGCTTCACTGCCTGCAGCCTCCACTCCCAACACACCACACTCGTTTTCAAGACTACAGGCAGAGAGCCAACCCCATCACAACAATGTTCTACACTCGCTTCGCCGCGGCAGCCCTACTGTCCGCCTCCCTCAGCAGCGTCGACGCCGCGCCCACCAACATGACGGCCGGCCCCGTCACCAAGCCGCCGCACTTCAAGACGCAAAAGGTGCTTCCCAAGCAATTTGCGGACCCCGGACTCCACCACGAAGGCGACACGTGGTACGCGTTCGCGACCAACAATGGCAAGCAGAACGTGCGGGTCGCGACCTCGACCGACTTCGCCAGCTGGGACGTCATGGAGAACTGGGACGCGCTGCCGCACGCGGGCGCGTGGACGGCGCAGCCCAAGATGCACGGGCTGCTCGACGCCGTCGGCGACATCCTCGAGGGCCGGTGGCCGTGGTCCAACGCGCCGCCGGCCGTGTGGGCGCCTGACGTACAGATGAACGACCAGGGCCAGTACGTGCTGTACTACTCGGCGGCCAAGAAGGACAAGCCGCGGCACTGCATCGGCGCGGCGGTGGGCGCGAGCGCGCAGGGCCCGTACATGCCATTGAGCGAGCCGTTCGCGTGCCACGACGACCAGGGCGGCACCATCGACCCGGCCGGGTTCAAGGACGTGGCCACGGGCAAGCGCTACGTCGTGTACAAGATCGACGGCAACAACGCGGGCAACGGCGGGCTGTGCGGCAACACCAAGGCGCCGCAGGTGCCCACGCCCATCATGCTGCAGGAGGTCGGCCCCGACGGCTACACCAAGATCGGCGAGGCCAAGATGATCCTGGACCGCGACGCCGCCGACGGCCCGCTCGTCGAGGCGCCGTACCTGTTCAGGACTGAGGCCGGCAAGTACGTGCTGTTCTTCTCGTCCAACTGCTTCGCCACCGACCTGTACGACATCGGCTACGCCTTTGCGGATTCCGTCGAGGGCCCCTACACCAAGGGCGGCCCGTTCGCCGTGACGGGCGTCGCGGGGCTGACGGCGCCGGGCGGCGCGACGGTCGCGCACGACGGCAAGCACATGGTCTTCCACGCCGCGGACCAGGACGGCGGCCGTGCCATGTACACGGCCGAGGTGTCGTTTGAGGACGACCACGAGAGCAAGCAGGTCAAGGTTGTGGGCGCGAACAACTAAAGAGATGATGGGCATTCTGGCAATGCGGACTGGAACAGGAAAGACGACAGCTGGAATGGTTATGACCTCGTTGGACACTTTTGATGTATAGACTTACGCTACTACTGCTTTTTGAGGGGTTTGTCACGCACACAACTCGCCCTCTAATGTATAAACCATAATGGATATCGAAATCCCATGCAAACAAATTTTCGAAGACAGTGAGGATGATCGTCTTGACAACCTTGGCTATGGCGATGGCGTGCGAGCGTAGTCTGAGACATATGAGCAGGAATTATCTAAGTAAGTGATGTGATGGGAAAGTGATGTTCGGCGACACGTCTGCGGCGGATCGACGGAGAGTAAGCAGCAGGATCGTGAGCGGGTTTTCTTGGAAAACAAGCGCAAACGCTCGGGCTGGCGGAGGCACACTGCATATGACGTGTTAGGGGGTGTGGGTGGACTAAGGAGCAGTCACCAGTCACCAGATCTTGAGGTTTGGTGATCTGCCAGGAGGTGCACAGAGCATTGCCGCATCGGGCGATGGGCGCGGCCCGCGATGCACACCGCGCGCCCGCCCCTTCCGCCGGACCGCATCCGAGGAATGCTTGTTCCCAGCTTAAGGTGGAGAACAGTTCATATTTCGATCTACCAAAGGATCGAAACGGCACCAAGCTCCGCCACATCATATACCCCTCAAAGTCCTGCGTGCTCACTGTCACGCTCATCGCCATGCGAACTGCTGCCCACCTCCCTCTTCAACCTCGTCTAGCATGCACGCAGCCGATCGCCGCATGATCGTCGACGCTACCTACTCGGCGATGAAAGTCCCGCTCTCAAAAGCCCGCACGTAGTCGTCGCCGGCCACGGTGGACTGGGCCAACACGTCGCCGGCGTCGCTGGTGTCGAGCAGCCAGGCCACCATGTTGGCGAACACGGCGGCCCCCGCGGCGTCAAGGTGGGTTTGGTCGTCCGGGGTGAGGTTGTACGTCCAAGCGTCGTCGCTGCCGATGGCGTTGAGGTAGTCGGTCGAGGCTCTGTTCAGGTCGATGGCCAGCGCGCCCTTGGCCGCCGCCACGCCCAGCGCCGCCGCCGTCTCGTTGGCCAGGTTCTCGACGATGCGCTCCGGGTCGCCCGAGTAGCCGCGGCGCGACAGCGACGAGACGAGGATCTGGTCGGGGCTCGCGGTTAGAAGGTGGTCTTTGGCAGCAGTGGCCGGAGAAGGCTTGCTTACCGGGTTGCCGCCGGCGTCGCGGACTTCGTCGACGAAAGCACCCAGGTTGGCCGAGAACTCGTCGTTGGTGATGTTGGCCGAAGCTTTCTGGTCGTTGTGGCCGAACTGATTGGAGTAATGATGGCGAGTCAGTCACCGGTTCCCCCACATTTCTCTTCTTGTCCGCTTCATCTGCCGGCGTGCCCTTCTTTTGGGGAAATCCATTTACCTGGATGGTCACCCAAGCGGCGTAGTCTCCGTTGGCCGACACGTTCTTGACGGCCTCGATGGTCGAGTCCCAGTTGCCGTCGGCGCGGAAGCTCACGGTGGTGGCCCCGCTCTTCGCATAGTTGGTGCCCCACGCCCCGTTGACGAGCGTCGAGTCGAGGAACGCGTCGCCCCAGCCGCCGTCCGTGGCCGTTGTGCTGTCGCCCGCGAGGAAGAAGGCCGCAGGGAGATCGGCCCGCGGCTTCATGGGCTGCGCTGCATTGTGGGGGAGGAGCCCGTTGACCACCAAGGTCACCGAGAGCGGAAGCAGTAGTCTGGAGAAGCCGGTCATGATGGTTGCACTGCTGGATGCTCTTGCTTCTCCATGCCGCAGCAGAAAGTCTTGCTTTTAATGCTTGGGAAATCATGGTGAAGGCCTTGCACGTACTCGGCGTATCCTATACCGACGCAACATTGCCCCGTCCTTCCCAGCACAGTAGAGGGTTGGAGATTGCCTAAATCGAGGTATATCCATCTATCCGGACGACACGTATAAGCAATAGTCGTGCTGTACGTCATCGGTGACCTTGGTCAGGAACCGGACTTTTCGGGCTAACGACCCCCGGTTGCGGGGAAGGCCACGCCCTCAGACCGAAAGAGGCAGCTCGTAATCGACCTTCTCTTAGACAAGAGTTTAGGGATTTATCATTGCAGAATATTTTCCGGATACGTACCAAATAGCTTCGGGCTCCGTTTGCCATCTGGATGAATGTTGCGAGTCTTGTCGCGACAGTTCCCTCCGAAGCGCCATCAATTGAACCGTCACGCCTTCGCTCTATCGGTCCATCTTGACAAAATGCCCCATCGTGTTACTAACACTATCAACATTAGCCGTGGTAGTTCAGTCAAGTGGAAGCTACCGCGCTCTCTTGCCAAGGCTGAAGTGCTTACTTTGTTGGACTGTTCGCAGGGACACTATTGTTTCGCATCGCGCTGGATTAATCCATGATTGAATATCGCAAATGTATACTGGTTATTGCTAGCAATCATGTCGGAAACCAAAAGAAGGAATGGCGTGGTAGCCACGGGAGCACTTGATAGTGTTTGCGCACAAAACCTCCAACCCGCAACAATGTCTGTACTTTTTGGCCATGCAGAAACCCTAATATTAAAGTAAACAATTTAGTCTTTTTTGCTCAAACAAAAACATTAAATACTAACAGTCCTGCAAGGCTGAGGTAATTGAACCAGGGCGGCGGTGACGACTGCATGCACCAAGGACGCCACCGCGCTCTCACCAATAATTGTCGCTTAGCATGCGAAAGCATACTACAAGCCTCTTGCAAGACAGACTAAGCATTTGATGATTCTATGATCCCAGTCAGCAGTTAGCCTCGTGTACAAGGCTTTTTGGAGTTGACGTAGCACTTGGCGCTGGGGCTGTGTGCTGAATGCAAGTGCCGCAGGCTGCAGGTCATCTAATAAGTGCGTCGCTCAGCCTGCGCGCCAGCAAACTACCTTCAGCTTCAGCGTATACGGTGAGCGAATCGTCGAGACAAGCCCGGTAGAATTGGCGAAGATGTTGAAACCGTTCAGTGGGCAAGACTCTTCCACTCCCACGCCGCGACGTGCACCACATACGAGCTTGACTAACGAAGGAGTAAGCCGTTAAATCACAAGGTGTAAGTGTGCTTGGGTTGCCTGTTTGTCTCAGGCAGTTCGTTCTCCATCGCTAATCGAAGATTTGACCGAAGACCTCTCAGTCCTCTTTAATGACATCAAAGCCCACTTGATTGTCTTGATGTGCTCAACAGTCTGGTGTTTCTTACAATGGAATTGTTTGCGAAATCATATTTGTTTCGGGGTTTGGACAACTTTTTAGTCTACAGGGGCTTGCGAGAAAGAAACTTACCACACAATGAGTTTCGCTACGGTGGAGATGCGTAAGTGAGAATTTCATTGCATGTTTTGGAACGACCATCTAACTAGAAAAGATATCAACCCTCCAGGGTTATGTTGAGGACCTCCCCCGCGATTATGACGAAGATATGGTCAATGCGGCACACCTACAAAAAAAAAAGCTGGATGGCTACTTTGTCGAAAATTCCTCAAAAAGTTGGGACGGCAATCGCCAAAAAGGCAACGGTGGTTGGTTCCCACTTGCCTCTGTAGGAGCATTCTTGGAAGGCATTTTTGGAAAAGAAAAGCGACTTCCCACACAGAATGAGCGACCGCCCATGCTGGTCAACTCACATACACCGCAAAGAAGCGGCAACCAATTGGACGCCCCTCTTTTCCTCCTCACCTGTGTTCCAGCCAACACAGTCTGTCCAAAGCTGCTCCAAGCTCGCGTTGAAGACATCGATAAAGATAAGGGTTGTTTGTGCGTTTGAGGAAAGGCATGACGGAACGGTTTAGTTGGTTGAGGACCTTGTGGTGCCTGCAGACGCCACTAAGCATCGATTTTGTGGAGGTAAAAGCTGTTCAAGACGGTCAATACCATGAAGTCTGGACTGATGAAATTTGGGTCACATTGATGGCGGGCAAGGATCGAATGGCCGAGATACACAACCCTGAGGACTCCATCGCAACAGCCTGTCGGTGTCTGTCACCAAATGGCGCCGAGCGCGAATTTAAACCACAGGAAACATTCCCCTCGGTGCCTCCGCACCTACTTCTTCGTTGCCTGTTTCATCCAGAAACAATAAATGGAAGAGATTGAGGGAGCTGACACCCAAGCTCGAAAAAGGAGTTGTGGGTTGGTGTATTCCTGTCAACGAAGGTTTCAACTGGAAGAAATGGTGGAAGATGGTGAGTTTGATTTTCTCTATTTGCGTCACTGGCGTTAATGTTATAGCTTCTGCGTGCACCAGAGACGGCGAGGGGCCTTCAGCGGTCGCCACGGTCCTTTTCACCGGGTTTGGGATTTTTGCGGGAAATTTCTCCACGCTTTAGCTTCTTGTTGTTCGAGACATAGCGTAGAATGTATTCTTGTCCGCGAGCGAGTCAGAGGTCTTTCGCATCACTCACCTCTTCCGAAAACGTCATGACCAGCGTCAATGGCACCTTCAACCACTTCAAAGCTGCTGCCTTTCCCGCTGCTCCATTTCTTGCTGCTCCACATTGCACTGCCTCCGTCCCATTCGAATTCTGGAACATGTATAGCAGCAAATTGACGCAAACTGAGGGATTAGCCCCGGACCCAGATCTCGTGTTTCGGATTCGGCGAGATGCATCTCTGGATCGGCAGATGCGGAACGAGCGGACACTTCGGAAAGCTTAAATTAAGCCTAGTTAACGTCTGCGATCCGACACTTTATTTCGTACTCGCTCTGAAGACTGGAGGATCTGCACTTGTGTGTATCATTCTCAGCCACCAGCGTGCGTATGCTGGCCGCAGCTCAACACCATGGGTCACCCTCACCGGCTGTGTGCTTGGAGCGCCCTATGGATAAAAATAGCACCCCAGGCGTGTCATGGTCGACGGGCACAAATCAGTGACGCTTGGCCAGCCCAAGGTTGATCCAAGGCAGAACGACATCTTAGCATGGCGTCTATAAAGCGTTGAAGCGCCCATACCTGGTAGCTACTCACAGCAAGAATCCAGACTCCCACAACTTCTCAACCGGACAAGCTTTGCTAAGCTACCCCAAGCCAAGACACGCGGTTCTGAATCAGTTCGACCACAATGGCATACCCCACGCAGCAGCCTCCGGCGTATCAAGAAGGAGAAGCCAGCAAGCTCCCCGAAGCCCAATCCTACTCGGTCGAGCTCCCCACCCCCTCCACCGGCGAGCCCTTCCGCTCAAGGTCGTCCACCATGGGCGGCATCTCCAAGCCCATCGTCATCCCCCGTAAGTGTTTGCCCCCAAACTCCAACGGACCACTACTCACCCACCCCGCCCCAGAAACCATCAACATGTTCTACGTCCGCTCCTTCTCCCCCTTCGCCCGGGCCTACGCGCCCGCCCTCGCAACCCTCCCGCAGCCCATCGACCAAGACGACTTCCTCGCCTTCATCGACGGCCTCAACGACGCCTTCATGATGCACCCCTTCTTCCAAGCCGGCTTCGTCGCCGGCGGCGCCGTCATGTCGGCGCCCATCCTCCCCGTGCAGATCGCGGGCGGCGGGCTGCAGGCGCTGGCGGCGCTGGGCTCGGGCGCGGTCACGCTGGTGCGCGTCAAGGGCTACCTCAAGAAGGCCAACGCCGAGCTGTTCGCGCCGCGCGGGCTCGCCGTGCGCACGTGTACGACGAAGCGCATGCTGCGCGCCGTCGGCCGCGGCGGCGAGAAGAAGCTTTCGTTCCACGGCGGCGACAACACCAACAACACCAACGCCAACGACAACGACGACGTCATCGACGTCGACGCCCTCCTCGCCGAGCACCACGCCGCCACCCTCCCCGCAGCGCCGCCTCCCCGCAGCGAGCGCCGGCCCGGCCTCGGGCTACACAGCCGCAGCGCCAGCGCAGCCTCCGCGATCTCGACGGCCTCCACCGCGTCCACCGCCGAACAGCACGCGTCCGATCTCCACAAGCGCCGCCTGCGCGCCCTCTCCGGCGCCGTTGAGCCGGTGACATTCGACGTGCCTGCGGCGCCGCTGCCGGCCAACGCGCTGAAGCGCTACACGACGGCGCCGACGCGGTGGATGAACGGGCGCAGCGCGCGCAGCCTGGCGGCGGGGCGCGAGAAGGGGATGCAGCAGCGGCGCGACAAGGCGGCCGAGCTGGACGGGGAGCTGGCGGCGGTGAAGGGCGAGATCGAGGGGTTGGAGAGGCTGGCGGCGGAGGAGGAGGTCGAGTTGCAGCGGAGGGGTTATGGTGGGGGCGGGCTGCAGGAGTTGGAGGGGGAGGGGGTGGAGCAGCACGGTGTTGTGGGGGGGAGTGGTGCGGCGGGCCATCAGAGGAACGCGAGTCGCGAGCTGGCGGTGAGCTTGGAGAAGAGGGCGCATATGATTGAGGAGATTCGGAAGGCGGGCGAGAAGAAGATCAAGAAGAGCGATAAGAAGGAGGAGAAGATGGCGAACAGGGTGCTTTGGATTGTCATCACGCGGTTGGAGAATGCGCCGCCGGAAGAGGACGAACTGGAGCTGTCGGACGAGGCGAGTCAGACGAGTCACTGAGCGAGGGGGAGTGCGAGTGGATGTCTCTATTTCTTCTGTTTCGTCCTATTTGCTTGCGAGTTCGAGATATCCGTCATTCGCTTTACCATGTTACCCAGCGAAGATAGATTGGCTTGGAATGGAACCGTTTCTCATGCATCCCGTTGGATATCTTCTACCTTCACCCTCTTGTTCGAACCCACAATCCTCGCGGGTTTCGCACTGAATGTCTTCTGCCAATCATCACGAATGCTTTCAAAAGGGATGACGAGGCCCACAAACACTGAGACGCCAAGCTGCACAGCCCAGAATGGCACATCTCCGCAGCATAATAGCTCATCGGCAATAGCGCTCGTGACGACGCTACAACCCATCAAGAAAGCGAACAACATCATGGCCCAATGTTTGGCCATTCTCTCGGACGAGGGGTTGTTCGCTACGCCGCTGAGCAAGCCCTTGGGTGCCCGCGGGATATTCATCGTAACGAATGGTCGGCCGTTGAACGTCGCACCTTCGATGATAAGGGGCTGAAGCTCTTTTGGGAAGTGGAGTGGTTCGTCATCCAACGGGACATTGTCCCAAGCGGGCATGAGGAGGTGGAACGGAGCGTCTTCAAGGCCTTCGCTGCGCAGGCTCGCCATGTGGCGACAGAGGTGGTCCAGACTGTTCGACATCATGCAAAAGGAGCTGGGGAGGCCGCCGCTACGCTCGACCATGCCGTGGAAGGCCGGGTACCAGAAGTTGTCGGCGTGGTAGATGAAGTACTTGTCGTTGGTGCCTCGGGTCTCGTCGGTTTTCATGCGGATGAGATCGTAGACGTGCTTTGCGAAGCCTCTGCAGCTGCTGATTCCTAGGAGCTGCAGCTGATTTGCCACATGCGCGTGATCACCGCTGTGCTTGATGCTTTTCTCGTGCCTGTTGCCCGTGGCGAAGTCATCCATGCGACGCTCCAGATCCTGCTCATGCTTTTCGAGGGTGCTCCGGACCCTGTCAGCTTGTCCACTCGTGGGCTGGGTTGGCTCCATCTTGATTTGCGTCATGGCTTTCGGAAAGAAAACTGTTGGTGATATGAATCAAACGAAGTCGAAGTGCGACTCGAATTATTTAAAGACTGCTTCAGGCCAAAGTAGAGGGGGCTCTTCCGTGGTTTGGAGCGCCTGGCCAGGTTCCATGGTCGACGCTACCGCATGGGTATACATGGAATCTATTTCGTAAGCTGGGCGTGCCACAAAATAGGCAAGGATTGTGGGGCTGTACCACTTCCTTCTAGGCAGCCATTTGCGCACCCTCGGTAGACACTGTGACGTAACGCATCCTTGCATTTCATTCTCACTATACAGCGGGAAAGCCAAACGATAGCTTTTCGTGGCTGACATATGCTCAACTAATTCAGATAGAAGATAGATGGCGTCGCTAAAATGTGGTAAACTAAAAGAAGGAAGAGAAGAGACAAGCGACCCAGCCGCCCATGTCACCCCCAACGACTTTGACACAACCGTAGTAAACGCCCACACTTCTTCCCTATTTCTTGTAAGGCTATTTAAGCCTTGAATAACTATCACATGCCATATAACACCCTTGTTGTCGGCCGATGACACTGTGTAAGGCAATGTCGTTCTCGTAGTGAACAACGCCTTGGTAGCTTATCCCGCCCAAGACATGTCCAGGCAGGAACACAGATACTCAGACCCCAACAACGCAGTGACGCTGGGAAGAGAAAGCCTTAACCAAGGTGGTATAAGCTATGTTCGAGTGTGTCTCTAGTCTTGCTATATTAAACATTGGCAAGTGGGTCAACAGAAGGTTACTCCGTAATAGATGCGGGTGAAGCGGTGTTATCCACAATAGAACATCCACTTGAACGACAATAGCCACCGTGCTATTGTAGACCCTGTCCACGTCTCATATGACGCTTGCATATAAGAACCCTCCCACTCGACGTATCCCTCCCTCTACCTGTCAACCTCAACCTGAACCACCTTGTCTGCAACCCAAGGAGCAAAAGCGACGAACCATCCGCCAAACCCATCCGACAGTATGGCCAACCCTACTCAGCAGCCGAACCAATCCGGCGACTGCCAGGAGCAAGACTCGTACCAACCTGTATCGAATCAGCCAAACGGCACCTACGGTGCTGATGACTTCGACCTCGCCCTCTTCAACACGGCAGACACTTCCACCGAGAACTTTTGGGCCGGCATCCTCACCGGGCTCGCCCTCGACCCGATCAACCAGTGCCCGCCGGATCTGAGCCCTTCCCGCGATGACGACGACGCCGCCGCCGCCGCAACCCACTTGCAGCAAACCATCCAAACTCCGCTGCCCACGTCCGCGCCACCCACAAGCAACACCAGCGTCTCGGACAGCGACCAACCACGGCAGTATCCCGTAACACATCCTAGCAACAACAACGACATGGTCACTTTCATCCAGACCGAAGGCACCATGTCCCGACAGGAAAACCGCTACGGACGTCAGTCCACAAGCTCGACGGCGCAACAGAGCGGCATGAAGCGCAAGCGCAACGACCACCACCCCGCCACTGCATCGCACACGTACACGGCGGAAGAAGCAACGCAACAGCTTCATCGTCACGGATACAAGCAACCAAGAACCAGCAGCGCCACGGACGCCATCGACAACAACGACAACAACAACAGCAGCAGCCGGAGGAGTGCCGGCGCCTCCCACGCCAACCCACTCGTCCTGGAAGACAACGGCAGCAGCGACGACAGCAGCGACAACAGCAGCAACACCCACTCGCAACAGCTGGAGCGCCAACACCGCCTCGCACCCCCCACCCAGCCCCAGCCCCAGTCCAAGTCCCAGCCGGCCGCTGCTGCTGCGCCGGCGCCGGCGGCGACATCAACAACGCCGACAACCACACCCTCTGCGCCTCCCCAGCCACCGAGCAGCTCCGAACAGTGCTCCCCAAACACGGCGGCCGTCGCCTTCGCCATCCAAGAGACCATCACCCTGCCCACGACGCTCGGCGGCGGCCGCGCCCACCGCACCTACGCCTTCTCGCCCGCCTGCAACGTCGGCGTCCGGCGCGGCGGGAAGCTCGTGTCCGTCGTCAAGCGGCGCGAGGGCGGCGGCGGCGGCGACGACGAGCGGCAGGTGCTGCATTTCACGGCGAACAGGGGGGCCGGTGCCGCCGCCGCCGATCATTGCGGTGAGGAGAGTCGTCGTCGCGGGGCTGCTGCTGCTGCCGATGGCGAAAGCAACAGCCATGAAAACAATCATGACGACAACAACAACGATGGCAACGGCGGCGGCGGCGGCAAGAGCGAGCCGGACCGGACTCACTCTGCCGGCGAGAATGAGCTCGACATGCCCTTCAAGGTCGTCGGCTTTGGGCCCTGCGAGCGCTGCTGCCGGCAGGAGAGCGGGACGCTGTGCGACCGCAGCTACCCGTGCCGTGCGTGCGTGGGACAGGCGGGAGGCGATGTGGCGGCGGCGATGGAGCTGTGTCGGCTGCCCGTTGTCGAGAGGCCGGACGACGCGGTGGATGGAGATGAGTTGATTGAGAGAGGGGTTGTGAGGGTTGTGAGGCCGGGGATGGCGGTGGTGGTGGAGGAGGAGTAGGGGTAGGAGAAGGGGGAGGAGAATAAGAAGAATGAGAAGTAGAAGAAGAACAAAGATAAGGGAAGGAAGGAGGGGGGAGTAGATGTCTGGTAGGCTGGGTTCGGCTGGTGGGGACAAGGCGACCAAGAGTCGGCTCGGCTGAAGTGGTGGACGTCCGTGGCAGGAGGCAAGGTCTTAAAGATTTCCCGCGCGGTTTTCGCATTTTGAGGGGGCAGGCGCGGTGATTACTCAGAAAGTATTGTCAGAGAGGACTTCGAAAGCGCGTGGGAGATTGTCCAAATACTCAGGGTCTAGCTGACCATAGCCGAGACTGCTTGTGTAACCGTGGGATGCGAAGGAGCTGTACAGGGTTCGTCAGCACCATGGTGCATTGTGAATGTGACCCACATCGTGGTTGTCGATCCAGAATCGTGGAACAACGGGAAAGCGATGAAGCACAGCTTTCCGCCACGGAGAGCCAACGAGTAACATCCATGGATAGATGGAGGAGAACGCACGTCTTCCGGGGGCGGGTTCAGCAGATCAGTCGGCTGACCCTTGCATACCAGCTCTTCAACAAGATCATGGCACTGTCCCAGCCGGCTCGTCGGATCTATGCGCGCCAACGTGGCCTTGCTGATATGATGCATAGCCGACGCAGTCTCTTCACGCGTGTGTGAGCCCATTTACTCCGGCGATCTGATGCAGAGATACCCCAATCGGCAACGAGCCTCTCTCCGATAGCCGGGTGAAGACCTTGCAGCATGCGCCAGTGAGCAGGGAAAACTGCCAAGGCGCTTCAGGCATCGGAATGGTTTCCGTATCCGCGGTTGAGACGTCAGTCCTCGGTCTAAACGTCTGAACCCGTAGGCGCGCTTGGTGGTAGGAAGCCAAGATGGGGCAATGGCCGGAAGATATTTCGCGGCTCACTCTGCGAGCAATTAGCAATACCCTTCGACTTGTGACAGCACTTGCAGGCAATGGTTCGCGGTTCACTTTCTTTCACGCCTGAAACACACAGTCGTCCGGCAACTCAAGACCTCTCCGCGCTTGGCGCGTGAGCGTGGTACAGCAGCGCGTCTAGATCTTCTAACTAAGTAGCATGGCGCTGTCAAAACGCCGATATGTGATATCTCACATTATGGCGACCGTAAGCTGAATAGGAACAGGGTGGGGGTACGTGGTTTCGTATACTCAGGTGCGCTTTTTATGCGGCAACTGCAGTCGACTTCCGTAAACGCGCGCTTGCGCTTGCAGTGGCATCAGGAAGAAGAGACTTACAGGGAGCGTCCATGTCCGACGGATCACTCTTCTGATCTCGCCGATGTGGCAGCCTATCAAGAACGTCACCGCTTCCTTCGTCCGCACAGATAGCTACACGAACCGAACCGGAGACCACTGGCATGGTCTTGGAAGAGGCTAGGCGTATCTTTCTAGTTGATCTCCATCGAGGCGCCCTGAGAAGCAAGCTTTAGCGGAATCGGGATACCACTTCCTTTGTATGTCGACAAGGCCATGTTCACTGGCGTGGTCCCGAGCAAGGCTACCCTGTCTCCTTCAGCTTTGATAGAACCAAACCAGACTTGGGGGCCGATGTAATAGATCGTCGAGATGCGGGCCAGCCGTGTCTCGCTGAATGAGACGTGCTTCCAGCTTCGACAAATCAAGAATGCAGAGCGGGATCGCCCGGGGAAGCTGTATACCATGCCGTTTTCTGGACAGCCAAGGCTAGACCGGGAATAATGGTCCCAGGGAAACCGTGGGCTGAGCTCACATCGCATCGCATCGCATCGTATCGCAGCTCAGTAGCATCAACGATCGACCCATATCTTAGACAGTGGTGTGACCCAAAGGAAGGCGAGGATGCAGACTGTAGTCATGGCCGCATACGCGGAAGGACATCTCGCTTCCAGCGTCTCTTTGCTTCTTCCTCGTTGCAGGGGCCCACCAACCCAACAAAAGCCGCAAAAACCCCATTGTCAGGCCGCAACACATGAGGCCAAGATATCAGGGTAACTCGGCCCGCAAAACTCGTTTCCTGGACCAAAGCGAGCCTCAAACAATTGGTTGTCAATTCTTTGCCGTTGTGGTGTGGAAACGTGTGTCAATTTATCACGCGGCGGGCAAGGGTCTCTTGCAGAATGAGGCGGGCCTGAATATGTGGTGTAACCATGCAACCGGCACAAACGGTGCGGGGGGTATTACCGGAGAACCTGCTTGATCGCTTGTATGACAGCCCGCGACATAATGAATACCCTTCTACAAGCGTAGAGATGTCAGCAAAGTAGACCGGAGAACATATCGCTGGTGTAGCTGTAGGGCGCCTAATGTACATCGCAACAAGGAAAATGATCGGCCAAGGCCATGCTTTGGGCGACTTTAGACTGCTGCGGTACTCCTGCATCCGAGATATGTAGTCGCAGCCGGTTCTGCAGGGCTTGGTCCCTGCGGGACTGGTGACACACGAAGGCGTCGAGGGCGGCATCGTACGCGGCACGACCGGGCTTCTGACGGCTGGGGTTGCATGTTGGTCAATGGCATCTCGCCAGGGCGATGAAATTCATGCTGTGTGCTATCCAATGCCTGAGCTCCATGATGCTGCAGGAAGCTTCTTGAAATCCTCCTGGCGCTTGCTGTTCCTACTGAAGGCCGCTGTGCTCCGTTCTCAAAAAGGATATTTCGATGCGGCCTTCTCCGTTCGGGCCAATTCTCTCATCGATCGGATTTGGTACCTGGGGTCCACCGCTAGCTTCAACCACAAGTTCAATCCTGATTTCTGCTTCAAGATCATTTGCTTGCTGACCACCGACCGCTGGTCGCAAGGACACATTGGGCGTTGGACGAGCAGCTAACACTTGAGGGGCCTCGACAACCCAGTCGAAGCCGTGTTCGCTCGTAACATTCTTGGTAGGATTGCCCGGATGCGCCAAGACAGCGTCGTAAGCGCCATGAAGACGCGCGATGTCAGGCGTATGGACAAAGATGTTACTGACTCCGAGAGCACCGCACGGATGACGCAGGCCCTGAGCACTCGCCGATACCCTGAGCTCCCTGGCGGTGACATCGTGGCACCAGAACGGGGCCAGGCCCCTTCTGATGCCTTCAGGGAATGTCACAAACCAAGCAATCTCTTGACCATCGGGTTTGCGTCTTCCACCACGCCGGGGCTGCGCATAAGCAAAAGCGGCCATCGCGCCATCTTGTTGCTTGCTTCTCCATTCATCCAATCGAGCCGCAACACGGCCGACATCCTGGACGTCGGGAGACGTGAGGGCCCAATCTATGACTCCGTATCGCTTGTCGCCCCACCAATGACCACCTTTGTTGGCGGCATGGTCGTCGATAAAGGCGATAAGCTCAATGTATGTGCCATCCTGAAAGACGATGAGCTTGTTCTCCGTCTTCCCATCCGCATGGCGGCCGCCGGGGCTGAGGGTGAAGTTGGACGTGACCCAGGCCGGAGGGTTTAACAGATCCCGATGAGGGAGGAGGATGATTATGTGATCAAGCTGGATGGACGGAACGGGCTGCTGTTCAACCATGGTGTCGAGGTTTGGGGAGAGGTGCAGTGGGTGGAAGCGGGCGAAGATGAGGGTTTGTGTTGTGTGATTGAACCACAAACGCACGCCAACGCTGTTCAGGCTAGACGTGTGGGGCCCCGCGAGCCTGGCGTGCTTTCTTCACGGCCCCTCACATGCCGCGCTTCGTTCCTCATCTGGCTGTCGCATGCTGACCTTCTCATCAGCCTTGGATTCCTGTTGTCAGCGGCCATTGGCCACCCTGCACTCGTACAGGTGTTGCACAATCCGTGGAAGCATCGCGGGTCTGAATGCTGTGCAGCTTGCCGTTTCGCACTGCTGCAGAACATCTCTTCTTCGGCACGACACTTCGCCTGCCTGCAGCCTGGTCACGATGTGATGGCTTTGCCAGCCACTCGCGATGCACTCCGCAGGCCGCAGGTCGCAGCTGATGCGGGGACGTGAGCAAGCCACCAGCATCTTGTCCACACAACCCTTCTCCCGCCCTCTCCTTGCTCGGTGTCTGTCGAGACAGCACAAACGGATTCGTCTGTGAGCGCACTGGGCATCTTTTCATCGCCTTGGCGCCATGCATGGTGGACCATAGTCTTGTCAGGGGCGGTCTTCGGCTATGGAATTCTTTCGATGATGAAGTGTACGTTGCAAGTTGCCGTCACGCAGGGCGAGGGCGCTGTGTGTTCTGGGGAGTTCGTGCCGGGCGTGTTGCAGTACATGCTTATGTTCCAAGGCGGGCGTGGTGGGCGGAATATATTCCTGAAGATAGCCGGGTCCGATGTGATGTAAGGAAAACGAAAAGCGCGGGATGCAAAGAGTAATAGAAGCCCGGTGGTGTTGACGACACCGGATGGAGCTGGCGAATGGAAGGTGCGACTAGCGTCTCTGCGGCGGGGCAGGAAGCACGGTTGTCATCCTCATCTCAACCCCACCAACAACATTCGGCCAATTCCAGCCACGAATACGCACGCAACAGCCGCGGCCATTCTGTACTTCAAGTCCACGGCCCCGCATCGCATCGCCTCGCCATGCCCGTCCCGCAGCCTGCTGTCCTGGTGGCCCGCTTCCTGCGAGGCAACAACTATTCCAATGTCGCTCCCCGCACTCGGCCGCAGAGCCCGTCCGTCTACTGACCGGATCCTACAAACAGACTCTGGCCGCCTTTCTTGAGGAAGCAAACCTACCTCCCGATGCAGGCACGCTTTCGAAGGGTGATCTCACCATCGAGCAGGTGCTCCGCGAGAAAGAGACCTTCGACTTGACCTCGAATTTTGAGAGACTTGGTGTTGAGGATGCCGATAAAGGATGGCGAAAGCCAGGTACTTCTCCTCGTTGTATGGCGTTGGGTGCAACACTGACACGCTGCAAGCACCTTCAACCGCCACAGAGCTCACCAAGTTGCCGGCTGCCTCGAACATTCTGAACACGTCCGTCGAACTCCTCGCCGTATCCGACGACACATTAGAACCCTTCGTACTATCGACAACCGCGGACCGTCGGCTACACATGTTATCTGTCTGCGAAGACTCGTTCAAGCTCGAACGCTCGCTCAGCCAGGTACAGGACTCGCCAATCTTGTCGTACACTGTGCTTGGTCAAAGATATATCCTCATGACGAGCATGTCGGGGAAGACGGTGCTCTACGATTGCCGATCTGACGCAGTGGTCAGCGAGCGGCGGGATCATTCCAAGTATGTTGTGACGATAGCCAGCCATGGACAACCAAACGGTACCTGGGTTGCAACTGCAGGGTGGGATGCAAAGGTGTTTCTCTACTTCATTGAAGGCGCTGCAGACGGCTCCCCACAGCTTCAAGCACCCGTTTCCACACTCACGCTTCCTTCGAATCCAGAGGCCTTGCTATTCATTGAGCATCCTGAAACCGCAAAGCCCCTGCTCGTGCTAACCCGAAGAGACTCGACGTTCCTCTACTATTATGCTCTGCCCAATTCAGGGGCTGGCGTTGCAGATGGTCCCGGTGAACTCCAACTGCTTGGAAAACAGAACCTTGCCCCTAGCTCCAACGCATGGGTTGCCTTTACACCATCTAGCATTGCCCTCTGCCCGAGGGACTCCTCTGTCGTGGCGATCGCAACGTCTGCTGTCCCACACATGAAGCTCATTGTCGTCCGGCTGCTTGTACCACCTGCCTCCGGCATCGAACCTGGATCGGAAGACGTTAGTAGTGCAGTTGGAACCCCGGCTGCAAACGCGGATCAGAGCCATCTCGTGTCCTTGACCCAAGCAACGCAGGCGCGGGCAGCCTTGGCAACGCAAGAGCGCGAACTTGCGGCTATCCTTGTCCAGTGTAACACGCTGGCGCCGCAAACAACGTACTCGACGCCGGCACTGGCATGGCGGCCGGATGGGAGCGGCGTGTGGGTGAACGGTGACGACGGAGTTGTTCGAGGCATAGAAGCCAACACGGGCAAGGTGGTCGCAAGCCTGAGCGGGCACGAGGCGTCATCGAAGGTGCGGTGCGTTTGGGCTGGGAAGGTCGGGTCGGCGGGTCAGGACGGTGAGGAATGGATGCTGAGCGGCGGCTTTGACCAGAAGCTGATTGTCTGGCGAATACCGTCGGCGGGGGCTGAGTCTTCGTAACTACGCGGCCGGTGATCTGGTGACCGCTGACTGCCCCGAGAATGAAGCACCGCGCTCAACGGCATTTGCCCATGCGTTGCGGGCGCTGGCTGGCTGGCTGCGCAGCGCTCAGCGGCCGGCGGGGAGCATGAACCATTGGCGATGCGAGAGCAGCAGCGCGCTGCAGCGACCACGAAGACGAACCACCGGCCCGCTCTCCACTGCGCTACTCGGTCGACGGTGTCGCAGACGCGCGCGGCACATGATGGTGGCCGGGCCATGGGCTATCGCGTTACACAGGCAGCATGCGGCGGGCAGTGCAGCGGCCAACGGGCATTGTCGCCACGCTAGGTGTCTCTGTGTCTGTGCCCAGAGGATGGCGGGCCCACGCGCAGATGCAGAGGCAGAATGGAGCCGCCGAGCGACGTATCTAAAGCGGCAAGCCGGCCACACTGCCAGCCGACCGCACGCTGCCCGCCATGCAGCTGCGTCTGACGTCCCCGGATTGTTCTCGGTCTACCCCATGCTGGCATCCCTGCTCGCATGCACCCGGCAAGCGGGCCCTTCGAACCATGTCGCTGTTGCCCCATCCCTGCCTGCAAGGGCTTCCAGCACCGGGCGGCCGGTTCGTCGAGAGGCCTGCATGCTATGTCTCCCGTCCTCTCGCTCGGCTGTCTTGTATGCCACGCACGTTATTGGCGCGTCGCCGTGCTTTTTGCTCCAGCTCGCTGAGCCAGCGGCCGCGTATAAATCCACCTGTGCTTCGCTTGCTCGCCTCAATTTCCATCCTACGCTCTCTCATCGCTCCTTTTACTTGTGTATCCGCTCGCCAAGCTCTCGGCAAGCCAGCGTCGCTCAGCATCTGTCACGCGGCTTCCCACAGTTGCCCGGCCGCCATCGCTCCTTGCACCGAGACGAGCAACCCTGCTACTACTGTCTCATCAATCCGTCATGCCGGGCTTCTCCCGCCCCGGGCCCCTGCGGCCGCAGAGCGAGAGGAACTTTTTTATTGTCACTGGGGTATGCTTGGTTCTGTCCCTGCTGTCAGCCTGATTCTAACCAACTGCTTCTCCTGCTCATTAGCTTCCGGAGCACTTCAATTGGCAGAAGTTGAAGGACCTCATCCGGGATGCTACCACCAACCAGCCGGGTTGGACCAACATAGATGAATCCTGGCATGGCCCTGAAGGCGCCAAAGGCTATTTCAGCGTCAAGTCCCAGCAGGATGCGGACAATGTTTACGGTCAGACCGAGCCAAGCACCTGGCCGTAATTGAAGACTGACATAGGTGGGCAGACCTGCTAGTAAGGGTCATGTACGCCCGCCTTGGGCGACCATTACTAGTCCACCACTTCGACGCATCCAGCACGGAACCCATCTTGGTCAAATGCAACTGCCGCAGCTATTATCCTGGCGCCGGGGGCCATTCGGACCATCGATCTCGCATATCCGCCAGATCTGTGTTAGCCGCACAGAACATTCCGGACTGGCAACCCATTGCGCCGGTCCCGTTCGTCACAATCCCAATGCAACACCCTGGCATGACGGTGCCCATTTCCGTGCCGCAAATGCCCATGTACGCTCCACCGGTAACCTACTATCAAGCGACACCGGCAATGGCAGCACCCGTTAACCCGACGCCGGCAATGACCAACGAGCATGGCCTCCCCATCAATGCCATGAACGGTGTGGTCCGCACGGAATCGCGCGGCCTGCACATCTCCGGGCTGACCTGGAACGCGTCCGAGTCGGAGCTGCGGGAACTACTCCGACCTTATGGGCGGCCGCTGGGCGTGGACCTGAAGCGAGGCTACGCCACAGTGCGATTCGGCTCGACGGAAGAGGTTAGGCGGGCGATTGAGAGCCTGGATAAGAGAATGTGGAAGGGAAGGCAGATCGCGGTGAAGGAGGACCGGGACTCGACGGCGGTTTCAGAGCCGGTGATTGTCAGAAGCGCGCCGCAGCAGGTAAGTGCGCGTGCGTCACCGGCAGCTTGATTGTCTGATTGACGCTGACATGCATACGCGGCAGAAGAGGGTCCAGGCGGACAGGTGAGGGCGGCGGGGACGATGCATGGCGTTCTGGGCAGGACGATCGTTCAGGGGGGGCGTTGATCTGGGAGGGCTGCGGTGGGGGCGTTAACGGGGTCTGTATTCCTGCGGATTATTCATGAGATACATGGAAATATACGGGCGTTGAGGCCAAGGGTTGCGGAGCGGACGTCATGCAGTGATGAAGAAGCAGCAAGCGAGGCAGGGCCCCCGGTCCGCCGTGCACGCAGTCGCGGGCCAGTGCCGTTTTGCGAGCCTGTGTAACACACGACGCCCTTCTCCTCCTCTCTGACCTACGAATACCCTGCTCGCGCTTTACGACCGCTCACCTCCACCTGCGCGCAGCGGCTCCCCCGGGCGGCCTTCCGCTTGGTCAGCCCGACATGTCCTCTCCGTGCCGCCGTTGCGTTTTTGCCTGCCACCGTCCCTGAAGCTACATCGGCCTGCTGGCAGAGATTGCGCGCATCCGTCGCACTGGGTCCCGGCAGCCATTGCAGCCGCCGTGTACGGAGCGAGCGCGTCTCACCCGCAGCAACCCATTGCACATCGCATGCCCACCGTGTAGCCCTGGCGCGGGGCAACATCCCTTGACTGCGCCTGCCGTGCCGTCTGCCAGGCCTCGACAAGGCGCCCTTCTCCACACGTCTGCGAGGCTGCGCCCGCCGCCGCCGGGACAAAACCCCCGAGCGCCCGCTGGCCTCGTTGTCTTGTTTCTGTGTTGCGGTCAATGCGGCCGCTTGTCCAGTTCGCTTTGACCACCGAAGAGGTCCTGCCCGGGCTGTCTACGAAGGCTACGAGCAGTGGCTGTAATACTCGCCTGCCTGCACGCCGTTGCGAGTGCCTGTGCAACAGCAAACGGCTCAACTGCATGCTTCCCCGGATGAGAGTCGTTGCCTTCTCACGGCTCCAGCGTCGCTGAGACCACGCTTCCGTCGGCGCCTGACGTCGGCCTGGCTTGCACTGAGGTTGAAGGTAACTTTCGGGATTTGCGCCTCGCGCTTCGATTCGCGGTGCTTTAAGCTCTGCGGGCGCGCTGCCGAATGGCCCGCCAGGAAGGAGGCAACCAGGCAAACGGGCGACGGCTCCAGGTTTGGCCTTCTTGAGGTAAGCGTGGCCTGGATCTCGCCGCCTGTGTCCGACCATGCTTCGGGCCGTCCCTTGGGCTTGTCGCTGTGGGGTCCCAAGCCCGGAGTCGCTTCCGAGCTCCGGCAAGTTAAAAGGACAATTGCTGGCGCCAGCCCACCCAGAGGCTCAATGTTCCTGCCTGGGTCTACAGATGCACCGAGGCTGCTGTCTCCTCACAGGGCGCTGCAACCGACACAACGGGTAACATCGTCCACTCACTACGTCTCGCAGCCGCCACTAACGGATTACCTAGTTGAGCCTAGCAGGCCGCGCCTGGTGTCTGAGCAAAAGCTAGGTTGCCGCGGCCCAGCCCGCACAGCAACACCGGACTGCTGTCCGCCGCCTCGGCCGGGACCGATCTCTTGGAATGACGCACATCTCCTCCGGCTCATGCATCCACGGCTATACCCGTTGTTGGGAGTATCAAGTCCGGATGGTCTCGCCGCCACTGCGCGTGGGCCAGCCCCATCAAGAGCTTCACGGCATGCCTTGCCGGAGCGCAGTCCGTGACCTCGGGCCCCGTGCTACTACGCGAGCACAACTGCTCTCCCGCACTCCGGCCAGCCGCTCGACACGCGCCAACCGAGCCCTGTGCCTGTCATACAAAGTACGAGCTGTAACCATCCTCGAGCCCCCTGCGCCACCTGTCGCCTAGCACTACCGCGGGAAGCATTCATCGGACGATGTAAACTGCTCCACCATACAGACTTGGATATCCCGAGCCCACCCTGGCCCGACCCTCCTACCAGGTCGCGGCGCAGAGCGCGATGATCCAGCACACATCGCTGGGCATCTACAGGCGCAAACTCGCTGCCGCCCAACCGCGCCAGCACTCTGCGGCTCCAGCTCCGGTTGAGACGCCTCCGCTTTGGCGATCGCGGCTACATGCGGCGACCATGGGATTCGATGCGCTTTTAGCCCCGTGCCTCCTGCATCGCTTCGTAAGAAAAATGATTGGGTGCCTCCGATGCAATGCAGTTCGCTGGCCAAAGCTTGCTCCGGAAGCAATTCAGGCTGAGGCAGCAATGCCCCGTCATCCGTTCACAGATGCTCACAAGCTTTGCTGACGGTGGATAGACCGGTGCCACCTTTCTGTGCTACAGTACAGACTTTTTGCTTATTATGGAACGCTAGGGACGGCCTGAATACGACAACTCATCTCCATGATGAGACCCGATATCCAGTCGAAGATCGTCTTGGCCTGCTGATGCTTACCTTCTCGAAGATCTCCCGGATTCTTTTTCAATCAGCAACTGGACCAGCATCCTGCAGCAGCGCAATGAGCCCGTGTGGGCCCTGCCAATTAAACCGTTATTCCGCGGAGATGGGCGATCCGCTGGAACCCAGCATGACTGCGCACTCTGCAACATCATTGTCCGACCTGCCGGTCGATAGTGCAAGGCCGATGGGAGAAGCGCCTAAACCAGACCAATCCTTTGAACTCAACACACATCAGCCTGCATTTGGAGCAACACCAAGGCGGGTATTGGTCGGGCCGACCCCGCACAATGCACGCAAGGATCCACGGCAGCGGGCCTGTACTACGGCCAGCTCTCACGGTCGCTACGGATATGCCCGAAAGGAACACTCGCCCATCCGAGACTCGAGGCCCAGTCGTTCGCGAATGAAAGAATATTTGCCACATCACCACTCGTTCCACCTTACCTTGGAAGTCCCCTTCCCAGGATGCCACGAATCTCCTCATCTCCGGCGCTCCGCATTCCACAATCCGCCAGTTCAACGGGCAGGAAACGCAAGACAGTCTCTCCGGGCGCAGCTGCCTAGCTAGCAAGCTACACACGCTCTCTCTCAAGTGTTCCGCCGTAGCGCCAATTGGAATGTCGGGCCGCCCGCCCTGACGGTCTCATGCTGCGATCGGCACGATCATTTTGAGACCAACATTGCGGTCTTGCCTCACATCGGAAAGGGTACTTTCCCAGGGCAGCGCATCACAATGTCGTATGGCTCACGTGGACCTCCTCGCATTCGACAAAGAGTCCGCCACGCCCCGTTAACTAGAAGTCGTGGCGGCGTGTCCGGAAATGATTTACAGGAGCGAGCAAAGCATGTGAAAGCGAGGCCAGCCTTCCAGCCGTTCATAGCCATGGACAGAGCACTTCAATGGTAGCCTTGCGGTCGGGCATCCAGCCAGTGACACAGCTTCACAGCGGACCTGGAAGATGGTCCCAGCCCAACCGTTACATTCGCTTCAACTCTGCGAGTCTGGCACGGGATCAAGCCGTTGCAGCGTAAGCATGGAGTGGAGGAATGTTAAGGAAGTCCATGGCGACCAAATTCGGTCTCAGCACTCCGTAGCCCGTACACCAACCTGAGTCTCTGTGCGCCAGAACGGCGGGGCCGTGTCAAACCCACTAACATGGACACAACCAGTGGCTGTGTCACACTGCCACGTTATGGATCATGCGATGCAGAACGGGCGGGAAGAAGAGGGGGGGGGACCACGCTCTACGACAAGGCCCACAGAGTGTGATGTTTGCGACCTAGGATCTTGCAAGACAGCTGGACATGCATTCGTGTAATGCACGTCGGAACGTCTCCACTCCGAGGACAGTTTTCCATTCGGGCGATCATTGAGGATCGTTGGATCTCCACACTACAGCCCTGTAGCGTGCTTCGACCATATGTCGTGCGTGGCGGTCGGTCCACCTTGGTCTGTTCCCATCCTTGTTGCTTTCTCTGTACTACATTTGTTTTGCTATGGGGTCTCCTCGCTTCACACATGCATTGCGTGCTGTTGTTCGCAGACGGCATGCATCTAGATTTCCCCCGCCTTACAGAGCGCAAGACAGATCCAGAGCCACTCAATCACTGCCACGCTAGAAGGGGTAGACGGAGCCCCGCGCGCAGCCACCGGAGCGCTAACGGAGATGCCTGAACGTGCGACAAAGCCTCGTTCGACTTTTGCTGACGGGCCTCGGGTCCTCGGGTCCTCGGATGGAGCTCCGCACTGAACGGCCAATAACCAAACGCACGGGACGGGTGCCGGAAGCCTTGATAGGAAGACGTCCGTTAAGGCCATGATGTCGTAATTATGCAGATTGAGGCGCACAACGAAAGTGTTTGTTCTCCCCAAGGCAAACGAGAGCCGGTGAGAGTTGCACATACCCTAGGCATGGCGTGCATTGTGCGAAATCACAGCGCGAATCTCCTCCTTACTTGGCAAACCTTGTATCTTAGCTACATCTGCGTCACGAGGCACACCTCTTTTCTGACAGCAGTTCGGTACGGGATTTATTTTTGGAGCAATCAACGGTTTTCTTTTTCCAGGCGGGCAGGCGTTGAGAGTGGCTTCAAACGGGTGATATCTCGCCGTTGAGAAACGCAGTTCCACTTGCCATGTTCCGAACCTGGTGGCTCTGGTCACATCGGGACAAGAGCCCGTCCCTGTCAGATAATCATGACAATCCGAGGACCTTACGGGGCTCCCAAATGGCAAATCGTTACAGCAGCAGTGTATACTCCCCGTCGCAGGCAGTCTTGAAGTGCCCTCCGCAACCTTGACTGCCTCAATCTCAGAGGGCCCGGCCTCTTCCCGAACCTTCTACGCAGACCCACATGCGGGACGTCCTCCAGCCCGTCCCACTCCAGACTGCTCAACAAGTCTACGGGTCTCGCCCAATCAAGATGCGCTTGGCATATTCAGGATCGCTCTCTCTCTCTCTCCGTGTCTACATCGACGATTGACGAGTTCTTCTCTTAGTGATCATGATGCCGATATGGTCGAAGCTCGGCGGAGGAGAGCCTACTGCCAACCTCTTCCCTTTTTCGGACATGTCCGTCAAACTCGTCGTAGCTAACAAAGTGGAGTCCCACTCCAATGTATAGGGATGCGGAGATGACTAATGGCATCATTTCTAGCACACTTCCGAGGAAAAGAAAAGTTTCGAGATTCTCAAAACGCTGACAGCATCGTACGACTCCAGAGCATATCACCTGTTTCTTGCTTGAAATCGGGTACACTCGTCACATCATCGTGTCGATGATCCGCATTTTACCCCATGCGGCTCAACATACAGCAAAGACAGGAAAGCACGGGTGTCTATCAAGAGTGAAAAGTGAAACCTGGCCAGGAGGCGGGCGCGCTTGCTTGTGCTTGTGCATACGGTGCCTGTGTTGGTGTGGCTGGCCCCAGTGCCAAGCGGACCATCGACCCTCGTGTCTTGGTGCTACGCGGTATGCGCTGTCGCCGCATGCGCGCACGGAAGACCCAGAGGAAAGGGGCCGCGTATGCTGCGGTCTCGCATACCGATGGTCGCTTTGCGCTATGCGGCTAAAGTCTCACCGGACTCCGCCATGGCATTCTGGCTCGAATGCCATGCTGCTGGACGTGGCAAAGAGTAGGGCTTCCCGACTCGCTCCCCTCCCCGACGTCTTTGCCGGCACGTCCGGGGGCGGAAGGTGGGACATGGGGAGAGCCTTCCGTGCCCCCTCAACCCACATAAAACCCCTCACCGTCGTTGGGCCGGCCGGCTTCTCCGCTCACCTCTCCTCCAGCCTCGCCCCTGCACTGCGCTTTCACGAGGCAAACCGACACTGGGCGGCCTTTCCCTGTGAGTGGGTCCCAGCGGACCGTGCCGTCCGGGATCGTGACAAGCACAAGCCGTCGATGATCGGGGCAACCCGCATGGCCGCCTGCGAACCGTTGGCCGCGGAATCGAGCAGTGCATGTCTCACATTTAGGCGGACGGCTCGGCCGCTACAGTACGCGTGCTGCAGGAACTCGTCGCGCACCTCGGCTCGTTGCTTCGGCGCATGCAAGCGCAGCGACGGCCGTGGGGATAGCAACACCGAGCACAATTGCTGCTGACGCTGGACCGCGAGCAGGCGAGCAGGCGTTGGGTCTGCGCCAATGACGACGCGACGGTGACTGGTCGCGGGTCCGAGAGCCGGTGGGGCGATCATGGCTGCGGAGAAGGCGTCGTCAATCGCACATCGCACGGCCTGCCGTCAGAGCATGCTTCTGAACAACAGCCAGCCAGTCAGGACGTGCCGAGCAACGGCGGACTCGATTCCGCTGTGGAGGCCGCGAGGCAGCCGACAGGCATAGATTTCATATACAGTACAGCAGACACGCGAGATACGGAAAGAGGCCCTGGGCATGCAGCCGGCGCGCAACGATGGCAACGGCCGCCCAGGCGCACGCGTCAGGCACGCGTCAGGCAACGCAGCGCCCAAGCTCCCGCCGGCGATGCGATCAGGCCTCCCGCTTAGCTCCCGTCCACCACCACACCTCACAGCTGCCGCGACGCCGGCTATGCGGTTGCACTCAGCCCACTTCTCCCCCCGATCGCCCTGATGTACGCCTTCACGGCCTCGCGCTGGCAGGTCGCCACCTACCTGTTCGGCGTCGCCCTGTTCAGCATCTCCTTCCTTGTCTTCCTCAACAGCACCGTCTCTTTCGTCATCACCGACCGCATCGGCCGCAAGCATGGCGTGGGCGATGCCGTCGGCACCCTTGGCTTTGCTGACGAGCTGGTCGCCCTGGTCGGCTGCCCGCTGTGGGGCATGGTCAGCGACCGTGTCGGCGTGGCAAAGGTCGCCGTCGTGGGCTACGCCATCGTCGCCTTGAGTCTCTTTCTCTTCGTCCAGGCCTCGAATGTCTATCCGCAGCTGCTGCTGGGCCGCCTGCTGTTCGCCCTTGGCGCCTCCGCAACGTATGCTCCCGTCCCAACAAGATGCGCCCTGCCGCTCGACCTGTGCCGTGCTGACCATGCCCACCTCGTAGGACCACCATGGTTACCGCAGTCCTCCCCGCCATGACCCATGTCTTGGATCGCTCCCCAGACGCAGAACCAATACATTCGCCCAGCAGGGGCCCCAACGGACACAACATTGCGCCCTCTATTTCGTCCGAGTTGACAATTACCCCGGCCCGCCTGAACTCCGCTTCGTCGCATCCCTCCATTGGCAGCGCCGCCACACCGGAGAACTCCGCCGCGTCCACCTCCAACCTGGCGGGTCTTGTCGGAATGTTTACCGGCCTCGGTGCGCTGCTTGCCCTAGGAGTGTTCTTGCCGCTGCCCGCCCGCTTTCAGAAAAGCGGCGTTGCGCCCAGCGAAGCGGTCGAATACTCGTTCTACGTTGTCGGGTCCGTAGCATTCGTTGTCGCCTTTGCATGCATGATTGGCCTGCGGGACCTTCCCGGCGAGGAAAACAAGAGTTGGGGCAACCTTTTCGTGGTGAAGCAGAAGGACGACTCAACTTCTTCCGGGCCAATGCTCCCGTACCCGCGGCTGCTATTAGATTCTCTGACTCTGGGCCTGAGGGATGCCAACATCGGCCTGGGATATCTGGGAGGATTTGTTGCGCGCGCATCTTCTGTCGCCATCTCGTTGTTCATTCCGTTATTCGCCAATGCCTACTTCATTGAGCACGGCGACTGCAAGCCCGGGGATGGGAAGACTTCCGACGACGTGAAGAGGAATTGCCGACGAGCTTACCTCGTCGCCTCTGCATTGACAGGCACGTCGCAGTTGATTGCGCTCCTCTGCGCGCCTGTGTTTGGCTACCTGGCCGGCCGATACAAGAAGTACCACCAGCCATTGATACTCGCCACTCTTTCGGGCATCGCGGGCTACATAGCTCTCGGCCTCGTCAAAAGCCCGGACCCGTCGTCCGAAGACGGCAGCGCCGGCATCTTCTTCATCGTCGCCCTCCTCGGCATCAGTCAGATCGGCGCAATCGTTTGCAGCCTCGGCCTACTCGGCCGCGGTATCCAAAACGACGAGGCGGACATGGACGACGACGACGCCACCAACGAACAAGACGAGGAGTATCCTTCCGGCGGCTTCAACGTCAGCACGCACATCCAGAGCGCGCCTCCCAGTGGCCTCCGGCACGCTGCTCACCACCTCGACCCGGACGCAACACCCGTACCTTCCTCCTCCCCCAACGCCGCTTCGCCGCGCGACCCCCTCCTCGGCGGCGGCGGCAACTCGGCCACGTCCACTCCCCCGCGCCGCCACCTCGGCACCCGCAACAGCAGCGGCAACAGCAGCAACAACAGCAACGGAACCACGATACCGCCCGGCGGCAGCAACAACAATCTCCACTACTACTCGGAATCCTCGCCGCTCCTCCCCTCGCACTTCCGCCGCCTGCCGCCCCCGTCGTCCTCTCCCAACCGCTCGTCCACCAGCCGCGCCCACCTGAAGGGCTCCATCGCCGGCGTGTACAGCCTCGCGGGCGGCGCGGGCATCCTGATCCTGACGAAGCTGGGCGGTCTCATGTTCGACCGCCTCGACCCCGGCGCCCCGTTCTTCGTCATGGCCGCGTTCAACGTCGTGCTCTTGGCGGCCGTCGTCGCGAGCGCGGTGGGCAGGGCCGTCAGGGGTTGGAGGACTAGGGTCGTTATGCCGTGATTTTTTTTGTTTCTTGGCTTGTCTCTTGTCTCTTTTGTGGTGGGGTTGGGGTTGGGAGTGGTGCGTGGGTGAAGAGGAGGGAGGGAGGTAGGAGCGGATGTTGAGGGCTGGCTGGTGGTTGAGTTTTCTTTCTTGCTTTCTTTTTGTTTTCTTTTGCTCCGGAGATGTGATGGTTGGGGTTCATGTGGCTGTTTTCTATTTTTTTTCCCCTCTCTCTCCTCTTGCCGTATGGAAAGTTTAATGCGGGCGTGGATCGCTTTCTCTGTATGTATGTATCTCTGCGTGTCGTTTGGAAGAGTGTGGGTGGGGGTCGGGCGGGAAGGGAAGGGAAGGTTAGGTGCGATGATACCAAAAATGAAGCGTTTCCCTTTTTTTTATATAAAAAACACGCTATTTCATTCTCTTCTTCTACATGTTCGTCGTGTTCATCGTGTTTATCGCCGTCGTCGTCGTCGTCCTGGTGTACTGTCGCTACTATGATGTCTTTTCTTCGGAAGGAATTGTAAAATAACAGTGGGAAGACAAGGAGGGTGTGCAGAACTTGTTGGAAGAATGGTATACATATGTGCGGCGGAGAGAAGAGCAACTACGCTTTGGATCTTTGCCGGCGGAAGCGTTACGCTGTAGTCTCTCTCTCTCTCTCCCTCTCTCTCTCTGTGTGTGTGTATACATGCGTATTGATCGCCATGGCTAATTAGTTTCCTTTGGTGACACAACGACACAAAAATAGCCAAATACGGCACCCTCCCCCGTGAAGAGGAAGCACCGAGGGGGCACTTGCTTTGATGTGCATTGCCCGTCGTCGTCCATCCGTCCGCCTTTTGCTCCAATTGGTGGCGCGGTTCGTTGCAGCTATACGTTTCCCCCCACCACGAGGCTTTCCTTGCGTACAGTAAAGGAAACGCGGAAACGAGGGACACATACAGTGATGAGAGACTATCGGATCGGGCAATGGGAGCATCTTTCGTGAAGACCAAAAGCTCCTTTCAGAAGATATGGGCAGTTCACTCAAGGCCGCCCGCAGCTTTTTCTCTTCCACGCCAAATTTGAAAAGGGTTCGTAATGGTCGTCGTCTCATGGTAAATAGAGGCTCTCTAGTAATTATATCTAGCCGCTTTGCTTCTCTCTTCCCTCGTTTCTTCCCTCCTCAACTCTCGCATTCTTACGCTAAGCTGGACTGCCGTGACATCGTTAGGAGCTGGCGCCCCATTCGTCTCTCTACGAACACGCAAAACGCCCCCACTGCAAAGAAAACGCCACGCTTCAGTCGCTCCGCCCCATTGTCCATCAGTCATCATCTTTCAGTAATCATGACGGAAGAAGCATAAACAAGCAAGCGGGCGAGCGAGAAAGGAAAAAAAGTATCCCCCTCACGAACAATCAAAACACCCCACGCAAAACATCATCCTCTCTTTTTCCTCTTTTCTTTTTTTCGCTTCTCCAGCTTTCCTCGCCCAAGCGCCAACGGCTCAATGACTTTTCTTGCCAGTCCCGTCCCGTTACTCTTTTGTCGTTGGAAAAGGGAGAAAAAAAAAAAACATGGCGCGAACCACGCCGATGATAATACAAACAAACAATACACGCATATCACTCTGTCCGTCCGTCCATCAAATAACCTCCACAACAACCCTCAACACTCCCTCCATCCACACGGCGCGCCCCACCTCGGACAGCACTGCGCGCCACTCGTCGTCGCCGGCGATGAGGACGAGGCCGCGGCCGGTGAGCGCGCGGATCTCGAGCGTGATATCGTCGAGACTGTGTTCCTCTTCTTCTTCTTCTTCTTCTTCTTCTCCTGCTTCTGCTGCTGCTCTATCTTCTGTTGCTGCCGTTGCTGGTTCTCCTCCTTCTTCTCGCTGTCGTTGTTCTTGTTCGTTGACGGCGGAATCGGCGGATGGTGGATCCTGTCGTCGTCTCTGGGCGGAGGAATCTCCACCACCACCGACGTTTATCGTTGTAGCGTCGTCGTCGTCGTCGCCGCCGCCGCCGCCCTTATCGTTCGCTGTTGAGCTCTTTTCCTTCGGTGGTCCCGTCTGCTGCTCTTGTTCCTGCTCCTGCTCCCGCTCCTCACCGCCCGCCTCCGCCATTTCGACGTCTTGTTCGCTTTCCGCACCGGCAGTCGTCGTCATCGTCGTCATATTAGCAGCGGTAGCATTCTCCGCCGCCTTCTTCTCCACGGGCGCTTTCGTCGTTCCCATCCTCCCCCTCCCCCTCCTCCTCGTCCTCCTCCTGATCCCCAAATCCAACCCCCTCTTCAACAGCCCCCTGACCTCCTCTTCGACCGCCCGCCGCAGGTCCGCCAGCGGCAGCGTGTGGTGCGGCGTGCTGGGCCACGACGGCATGTCGATGCGGGGCAGGAGCTTGGTGTTGTTTTTGGTGATGAGCACCTGGATGACGTTCTGGTCCGGGGCGGGCTGGTGGTGGTGATGGGGCTGCGGGAGGAAGTGTTGTTGTTGAGTCTGCTGTTGTTGTTGCTGTTGCTGCTGGATGCTTTCCGCTGCCGCCGCCGCTGGCTGAGCAGCAGCAGGCAGCGCGGTGCTGTATATCGATTGAGGTGGCTGTGTCTGCAGGAACCGCGGATACTGCGTCGGCGGAGGGCCGTAAGGAGGCGGCGGCTGGGAAGGGGCTACGGAAGGTGGTGGGGGAGGTTGAGGCGTGCTTAATGAAGGGTCAATGGCTGGATTAGGTGGCGAATTGCTGGCGTCGAAGGGCGCTGTGGATGGCGAGGGCGTGGTGGCAGCTCCGCCGCTGGCCGAGGAGACGGCGGCAGCGGCAGCAACGGCGGTAGCGGCGTCGTGAGAAGAGGCATCGCGCGGGGGAGCAGAAGAAGCGGCGCCAACATCCGACTTTCTCTTGCCCGTCCCCTTCCGCGTCTCCTGCGCGTACTGCCGCTGCCGCTCGTTCGTCACCATGCGTCTCAGCAGCGGCGTCACCAGGCTGACGATCTTGTTGCCGTCGCGGGGCCACACCCACTTGCGACCGGGCATCGTCTCGCCCTCCAGCACCTCGTTCTCCGTCGGCGCGGGCACGTCGGGTCCGAAGAAGCGCTCGCCGATGCCGTCGTTCAGGAAATCGCGGCAGCAGTTGAACAGCCGTAGCTTGACCATGTCCGTGTCCCCCTTGCCCCGGCTGCCCACGCAGCTTTGCCGCTCCGGGTGCGCTTCGTCTAGCATGTACGTCTTGGCCGCCGCCTGGAGCCGCAGGAAGTTCTCCGGCGTCAGCTGTAGCGATGCGAACAGCTTCGACATGGGCGGGCGCGTGTGCTTCTTGGCAGCGCTGCCCGTCGACGGCTGCCGGAAGAGCGCAGCCGCCGAGTGCACGCCTACGGCTCTTGCATCCGTGATCCCAAACCCGGCCTGCTGCTGGTGGTGCTGCTGATGGGCCACGCCCGGGCTCTGCTGTTGGTGGTGGTAATGGTGAATGTTCGCCGAAGGCGCATGGTGTTGCATCTCAGCGAATCCCGACGCCGTCGTGGGCGTCTGCCTCGCCCGCTTTCGTGGACTCTGGCTCCCAGCACGATCTCCTTCCTGCCCCTCTCCCCCTTCCATGCCGTGGTTTTCTCCTCCACCACCCTCGTTCGGCGGCGTGGCCGTCCTCTTGCGTTTCTGTCCTGCCGCCTCGTCCTGCATTGCCGTGGCCCTCAAGTCCGTTACGCGCGCTACCTTGCGCAGTCCCCCGGCTCCCGCTGCCTGCTGTTGGTGTTGTTGTTGTTGTTGTTGCTGCTGCGCTGCGGCGTGCCGTTGCGACTCGCTCGTTGCCTTCGCCGCGGCTTCCAGGAGCTCCGCCATGTTGCCCTCCAGACTGGCGGTAGACGGCGCATATGCGGCTGCGGCGGACTGTCCGCCAACGGCAGGCTGCACGTCGTAGGATTGGCCATCGCTGGCTGTTGAATTCGAGTTCGACACGCTGTTGCGGCGGTCTCCGGCGGCGGCGTAGAAGGCGCCCGAGCTCATCATGGCAGCGGAATAGGCATGAAGGCGGATCGGACGGCAGAGATATTCACGCGGCGATGTTTGCTCTCTCGCGGAAGATTTGAAATTGTAGCGATCGTCAGGCGTGGGAGCCGCTCGCGGAGAATAGAGAGCAATTGAGCGGCGAAGGGTTGAGAAAATCAAATCATCTAGGGCGGAAAATCGTCAGAACCACGAGTCGCAGGTGAGACTGGCAACGGAGCTATGGATCGCATTTCTGGTGGCTGCGGGCGCGAGTGCGGTGCTCACCAACAAGCAGGCGCGAGATCTCTCGGCTAGTCGTGGAGGGAGCTTCACCGAGCTGGAGGTGTTTGCCTGATCGGGTTGGGTGTTTGCATTCTGTGCGTTTGTGTTGTTTGATTTTGTTTGTCCGTCCCGCATTCCGCGCGGTTTGCTCTGCCGCTAGTCTGCTTCGGGTGCGCGCCCCATTCCTCAGCCTATGACGTTTGCTAATTTTGGCAGTCGCGCACGCCCCTGAACATCGCCGTGGTAGACTCAAGAATACGCCATTGCTCACGCGACAGCCTGTTCAAGAAACATGCCAAAATCTACAAACGTACACCCCAACTCATGCATACAGGCCGTGAGGCCTTTTCAAGAAATCACTCGAGAAAACATGCACCAGCAAACATTCATTATGTTGGTTGCCGCATCTCCGTAGAGTATTGGCTGCCGCCAAGTCAGCCGCATCCAACAAACGCGCCATTGCTTGCTGTCGAAGCGTACACGAAGAATTGCATATCAAGTCTCTATCTACGTGAGGACGAGGCGTACCTATGCATCAGAAGTAGTCTAACCCTTTTGCGCCCGGAATGTTGTGTACGGAACCACCGTTGCAACAAGTAAAAAGAGGAAGAAAAAATCCCTGCCCACGCGATATTGTACCAAAACTCTAAAGGAATATGTCCTCCTCATGATATCAGATGCCTCCCAAGGATTTCCAAAATAATCAGCATACGCTCCTCCTTTGAACGCCCGAGTCCCTAGAATTGTCGATCCCAAGTAGAAGTTGAACAAGTGTCCGTAATCAAAACCAATCCCCTTCCTTCCACTCCCTTCCGCTATCCAGCGCCCTGATCCTAGGGTCATTACCTCTCTCTATCGCGGCATCCCGCCTCTGTTTCAAGTCTTGCTTGATGCTCTCAATCTCCTCCTCCAGCCACACGTCCCGCCCGACCTCGGGTATGTCGATGTCCGCCAGCTCGTCGAAGTTGCCGTCCTCCATCGACTGCTCCACCAGCCTCTCCTTGTCGTGCCAGTCGCGGAGCTCGTACTCGTAGCCGATCTGCCGGAAGCGCAGGCTCGTCCAGTCTTTGTATTTCTCCTCGTCGCCGAAGCACACGCCGAAGCCGTCGCAGTAGCACACGTGCTGGATTGGGCAGTAGACGTTGCGCCCCGTGAAGACGTACTGCCAGATGTACTCCCAGATGCGGCCCGACAGCGCGTCCGACAGCGGCGTGCGCAGCAGCCAGTCGCGGTACGCGACGAAGCGCTGCAGCGGTATCGACCGGATGCGGTCGCGGCTCAGCGCGAACTGCGCGCAGCACGGCTGCGCCAGCACCTCCGGGATCGGGTCCAGCGGGAAGATTTCGCTCCAGGCCTTGGCGAGGAGCTTCTGTTCGTGCTTTTGGATGTCGTCTTCCACCTCGCCCGGGTGCCTGACCTTCACTTAGGATCCTTCGACGGAAAACAAAAAAGGCAATGGTATGGCGGTCGGAAAACTTACATCCAATCGGGGCAGCCCGGGTCCCAATGACAACGCATGTTCATGTATCCTTCCCGCAGCACGCGGTTGGGGTTCAGCCGCTTGACCATCTGCACGGAATCCAAATCCAACATGTCGGCGTTGTGCCAGGCGTAACGGTGCGCATGCATAAACACGGCGATATCCGGCAGGTCCGCATAATTGTCGATAACCCACGTCAGGTAGATCATGACCTCGTGTCCCTTGTTCTTCGGCGGGTGCAGCGGCGCGCTGCTGTCGTCGGCGACGTAGATGGCCGTCTGGTACTCGGGCAGGAACTCGTCGATCCAGCCGACGTCCTCGTTGCTCGTCCGCGGAATCACCAGCACGGTGCTGAAGTTGTAGTCCGCCGGCATGCCCACGCCCGGCTCGAATTTCGGGACGGAGCTCCACGTCTGCTTGGGCCTTGGGGGTCGAGAGGGTTCGGGCTCGCTTGCCGACGATCCTTCCCCAGATGCTGCGTTGTTCGCGCCCGGAGTGCTTACCCCCGAGGATGGTGCCGACGATGACGACGACGATGGCTCCGATATTGTCTCTCCGAGGCCGACCTTCTGGGGCAAGCCCCTCCATGATTCCTTCACATTGGTGGTGTAGAACAAGAAGGAGAAGAAAGAGACGGACGCAATAGCGAGGAGGGGGAGCAGATTGCGTGGGGAGAGCATGGCGGGCGGTGTCCACGGAGGAGCGCGGGATAGCGAGCGTTGCGTGAAGGAAACGGAGGCGGAAAGGCAGGGAAACAGGCGTCTTATGAGGACAACATGTGGTCTTCCTGGCCGGGGAAACTGATCAGCATCTTGCTAACTAGCTGCGGAGTCAAGACAACAGCCCCTCCTTTGCGGCGTCGGCTGGGTTGCGCGGAGGAGGCGTATGCGGCGACGGTACCTGAACAGATGCCCCTTGGTGGTTCGGCCCTCTCGCTGGCTTCAGACGCTGGGCAGCATCACTTGCGGTATACAGGCGATTGAGGGCGAGCGCTCGCGGAGGAGGTGGAGTTGGAGGCGGAGGTTAAGGCGGGCGGGAGCTGGAGGATTGTCATATCGCGGCTGGGGGGCCTGTCCAGAAATTGCGGAGCTTTCCAGCAAGGTTGAGCAGGGCTCCGCAACTAAGCTTTAACTAGCAATCATTCGGGACGACTTGTTTCGAGATGTGGGCGTTAATTGGCTTCGGGCTGCAGGTGCTTGCGCGGCCAGCTTGCTCTTTACTGGATAAGGTTGTGTGATCGGCCGTTCGCGCAACAACCGCTGCTCGGGGTGCGACGCCATCACCGTTGTATAAACGCCTGTCAATCCGGCGCCCCACCGCTGCTTGGGGTTTTGGTGCTGCGTCAGGGCGCCCTGCTGGGCCTGTCATAGGTGCTACCGGCGCACCGAAAGCTGTCGCAAGAGCTTTGCAGCGGGAGCCCGGCGCCAGCCAGCTTGCAGCAGTGGCACCACCTGCACCGCACCACGCCGGCACATCCGCACGTCGCCGCAAGCGCCCCAGCAACTGGTCGCTCTCGTTTCAGACGTGGCGCAGTAACTTCATCGGCTTCAGCTGGTTCTTGATATTTATTGATCTCTTCTACGCTATCGATATATGCGAAAAGAGCATCCGCTTCTCACATACCGGTACCAAGCGATACTACATCATACAAGCGCCTCCAGTCCGCATCATTTTCGAACAGAGGAGCAATGCATGTGAAAGCGAGCGGCGTATTGTTTGCCTCGCTCTCAGGAACATGCAAAGCTACAACACGCAGACACGCAAGTCGCCTCATCGCCTAAGGCTGTTGTTCCCTGGGCGAACGTACCTGGAGGCTCCGGACTGGAATACGCAGTACGAAGCTTGCGACAACTCGATGATGTCAGACCCACGTCGTGGACACGGAGTAAATCCGGTTGGCGCGTTAGGACCACGGACCGACCACTGCAAAACGCAGCGTGACGATGAGAATCAAATGAAACGAGAAAGGGAAAGAACCTGAGAAATTAAAATAAGGAAAGGACAACCAAGGAATGAAAGGTTCCATTGGCTCCAGAGGCAGATCAAAGGGGGTTCCTTTGGCGGAATGCGGAAACGGAAAGAGCAAACAGCCCGACAGCTGTGGAAACAGCAGCAGGTGCAGAGATTGGGAGAATTGGAAAATTCCACGACGAGCGGAGACTCACCGTCGTACAATGCACGGCAGCCGCGTACGTTGTCAGAATGCGCCGGCGCCCTGCAGCGGCTTGTGCAAGCCGCCAGTAGCTCCCCAGACAGGCACAGCGAACGTGTCTGCATCCAGAGCGTCGGGAAATGTCGGTCACGGCAAACGGCCTCAGCTGGGGCGCATGGCTAAGGTCGTCTGCACCCCTCATTTTTTTTATTACACCGGATGGCGGCATCGTGCATAGATTGGGCGATGTTGCTGTTTACTACGAGGATTGTCGCTCCCGTTTCACCACAGGCGGAAGTGCAAGGGCGGCAGGGCACTTCACGCTGATGGATGTCGAATGGTCTCAACGGGAACTGGACAAACGAGGTCGCCGGTACAGGCAGGTTCTGCAATGGTGGCTGCACGCATGGTGTTGAACATGGGAACGTGTCGACAAGCGCAGAGAATGTCGAGTGTGATGGGAAGGCATAGTAGTACAAAGTGCGATCTGAAGTCGGATAGGGAAGAGCTGCTCCAGGAGATCCAGTTTTTTTCGTCACCAATTCGAATTAAAAGCATGTTTTGCCGCAAAGATCCGTAGCCGTTCTCTGTCAAAGGAAATCCACCGAAATTCACCGGAAGCCGAGACCTTTAGACGTGGCGTGGGCAAATCGCTTGAGCCGTGTTATACCCATGCCCTAGGTGAGGTCTTCCGTCCAGCAGTCAGATTGAGTGAAAAAGCCGTTCTGTTTTTTGTGAAACCGTCGCCCGCCGAAGATATCGCTGAAGTTCGCCGTAGTCCGATCGCATAGCGGAGACGTGGAGATGCAAAAGCCAGGAAGCAAGTAATACAGCGGCGAAGATGAGGCAGCAATCTCGAAAAACGAACTCGTTCTCGAGGGTGCGTATCACTGCAGGAGTGATGGACCCTACTCTTCTGCCGTTACTCGCGGGGGGGTTCTGTTGCCGTTAGTCGAGTGCTCTAGTGGCGAGAATAGTAGTCATCACCACGGTCTTCGTAAGCCCTTCCACCGGCATACGGCTCGTCGGCAGGAGCGCCACCGTAGGAGGCACCGCCATCGCGGCCGTAGCGATCGTCGCGGCTCGAACCGTAGCGGTAGCGGTCATCGCGGCTCTCGCGGGGCTCGCGGCCCTCACGGCCCGAAGAAGCGTAGCGGTCGACGCCGCGAGGGGGACCGTAGTCGCGGTCACGGCGGGAGTAGCTGCCGCGATCGTTGCCACGGTCGTAGCCACGGTCGTAGCCGCGGTCGTAGGAGTCGTAGCGAGGGCCGCGGGAAGAGTATTCGTCACGACGGCCACCGTAGCCGCGCCTGTCGTCGTAGCGGTCGCCGTAGGGACGGCCACCGCCACGGCCGCCACGGAAGTCTGCTACTCGGGTCAGCGCATCCAGACTTAACTAGTGAAGGGGAATACCGTGATAGTAGGTTGTCATACCGCGCTTAGGCGGGCCGTAGTACTTGCCCGGGGTGGGCGTCCTCGGGCGAGCGCGGCGAGCCTTCTCAATGCTGAGCGTGCGGCCCTCAATGACCTCGCCCTGCAGGCCTTCCTTTGCGGCATCAGCCTGGTCGGGGGTGACCATCTTCACGAAGCCGAAGCCACGCGATTCCTTGGTGTGCGGGTCACGCATGATGTTGCACTTCTCAACGTCGCCGTACTTCTCGAAGAGGCGCGTGACCTCGTCCTCAGAAAGACGCGGGTGGATGCCGGTCACGAAGAGGTTGGAGCCCGGGTTGATGGACTCGTCGTCGCGGTCGCGCATGTCGTGGCTGGGGCTGTCGTATGCATTGTCAGCGAGTGGTGCAGCGGGCTGAGCGGCGAATTATTGCTGTACCGGTCGTCAATGCGGTCGCGCGCGCCGGGCGAGGCACTGCGGGCGCGGGCATCCTCGTCGACACGGCGGTCGTTGCGCGGAGAGCGGCTGCGGTCGCGCTCGTAGTCGCGCGGCTCGTCTGTTTGCAAGGGCGTGTCAGCGGCGCGTCGTTGCGGCAAGACGGGCAGGGCGGCGGCGAGTGAGCGGACTTACCGTCGTAAGGACGCGGCTCAGTCTCGTAATCCATGGCGGACATGTCGAAGCTGTGCAGTGTGGAGGCGATGGAGGCGGCTGGGTGGAGCTGAAAACAGGCGGCGGAAGAGGTGGTTGCGACAAAGCGGCGGCCGGGAAGGCAGCTCCGATCGGCTGGAAAAGGACCGTCGCAGTGAGAGCTAGGTGAGGCAGTGAGGCAGAGGGTAAGGAAAAAAGCGCGTCGGTGCGAACGGCACGTTTGCCAGGCTGTGGTGAAGGAGCGAAGTGTAGCAGCTTTCGCGACGCTGGACAAACGCGCTGTGACAGGCGCAGGCTGACAGAAGAAATCCAGGCAGCCTATCAAGGGGCGCAACCAAGGAACACCCGCCAGCGAGCCGCAGCCTCTTGGCTCCTTCCCGCACTGCCTTTGCAAACGTGCCGCTCTGCGATTTGCACTCAATTGCAAGGTCGCATTTGCTTGTTGCGGCACACCGCGCTCGCCGGCGTTCGGTGGGCGAAAATCACTGCAGTCATTGCGGTAAAAATACAGGCGTCCATGCTCCATCGCTCTAGCTAATCGACACCGAGCCAACATCACAAGCCCGCAAGCAAATAGGTATACTGAGCCCTATGCCACAACGCCGCGCGCCGACGACCATTCCCGTCTTCCGTGCGAAAGCCAGCCCCGTGTGCCCGAATATTATGACCGGCAAGGAAATGGTATACAGCTCGTCACCGCCCGTACCCAAAAAAACGCCCCACTGAGAGAGATGTCCCCGTCACGCAACCAAGAAAAAACAAATAAAAATCAGCCTTGGGTCGTCCCGTTGGCTCGCCTCGAAGCATTCCTCCGCTGCTGCACCCGTGCCTTTACGCGCTGTGCGCGCTGCACCGTGCTTCCCTCTGCATCCATGGAATCAGCCGGGGCATCCGCCATCTCCTCGTCCCCCAACATGCCGTCTAGCTCTGCATCGTCGATTTCACTGAGTTCCTCGCTCATCCCCCGCACAACCTCACGGCCAGACCAGACCTCGTCGTAGATGGTTGTGCCGCGAGGATCAAAACTCTGCAGATACCATGGCACGCCGCCATGCGACAGTGTGAGCATGTCTCCGTCAGATTGTGGCGGCGTGAGAGGATCGGGATTGGTCGTGGATGGATGCGTGCTGCCTGAGTTGGATAGGGCGGGAGCGGTTCCGATGCTGCCTTGGCGAGCATTCCCAGACTCGCCTCCGGAGGCTTCAGCTGGTGCCTCAGTTGCTTCCTCAGGCAGCTGCAGCTGCAATCTTATCGCCGCATCATCAGCCTCGTGATCGGCCTCTGCGCCCTCCGCTCCAGCACTCTTTCCAGCCTCGTGGTCTTTCATGTCGCTGTCACCATTGACAAGCCCGTTCGTTCCCGCATTGCCGTTCGTGAGATATTCCACGGCTTCGGACATCTCCACGTCTTGGGACATGTGCGGTCGTTCTACCCCTTTGTCATTACCCTTATCGCCAGCATCATGGGAAGCTTGAGCTGACGTGGGTCTGGAGCGCCCGCCATTGTTCAGACGGGTGTTGAGCTCCCGCAGCTCCTGGTCATACTGCTTACCGCCAATCTGGGCCTCTCTAGCGGTGGCATCTTCAAGGGCCGGATGTATCCCCCTGATGATGCGCTTTGCCAGCTTTTTCTTATCCTTTTGTTCTGGTGTCAAATCGCCATGGCTGCCACTACCTTCGTTGAGATGTTCATGGGCGTCGTGGGCATCTGTGATCTCGTCGAGGCCGAGGACTGACCGGAATACGGCGCCGATATCGCTTGAGAAGGTCGATACAGTCGTGTAGAAACGCTCTTCAAGCTTTCTTTCGATTGTTTCCAAGCCCTCTTTGAAAACACCCTTGGAGTCCAAACTAATGAAAAGTCAGCTTCCGTGCCAAGTTTCGGTGACTAGTTGTAGACCTACCTTTGGGCTTTCTCCAGTATCGGCCATAACAGAGGGTAAATAGGAAAATAGACTGTGTCGACAATACTCTTTAAAACATTGACATCGTCCAGTTTCTTTTCCTCCCTTTCTTTAACGGATTGGCATAAGTGCCTGACCTTCTCCATGTCTCTCTCGAGCAATTCCGCAAATTCGATCCGTCGGTGGAGTCTTGGGCGGCCTGCCGCACCCATTCCTGCGAAGTTACGGCGGGTAATTTCCATGGATGAGAATGTTTCCATCTGAAGTTGGAGGCGCTTGAGCAAAGCCGCTCCACGGCGAGCTTCCCTTTTGAGCGTCCAGTATTTGCACGCCTCGGCCACGTACTCTTTGCGCTTACGGACATTAAAGCGTACAAGTGACGCTTCGACTTTCTCGTACACGAGGTGAGGCACTACAGGTGCACCCGATGGTAACCGCCACACGCCTTTGGTAGACTGGCTGCGCTTCCGCTTGTTGCTGCCGGGCACTAGAGACGAGTCATCCATTTCGTCGTCCATGCTCATTGTGCTGGACGAGTTTCGGGCTGCTGCGGCCTGGCTTTCTGCCCACCGCCGACCGCGCATTGTCTGGCGGTAGTACGCCATGGCCTCACGTGTAGCCATCTCCACGTCATTCTCCCGGCGCCAATCGCTCGGAACATGCTTGTGACAAAAGGCCTTGAGCACGCTAGCATCGACGTTGGCGGGTCCGCTATGAGCCGACTTCATCCGAAGGAACAACTTGGCACGTCGCGCGCAGGTGACATGGAAGGCAGAATAGCAATTCTTGTTGCCACATTGGATGCAAGCACCCATTTTCTGGTCGCAGATGTAGCATTGCTATATTCGTCAGTTCAATCGAATAAACGCCTGGAGTGTTACAGCTCACCAATTTCCATCTTTGCTTGGGCACCTTCTCGACATCCATGACCGGCTCCATAAAGGTGGTGTTTCCAAGTGAGACCTCGGGGATCCAAATGGCGCAAAGCAGATGTGACCATCGTTGGGGGTTGGTGGTTTGTTTGAAAGCTCCATCGACATTCGGACAGAATATGCAGGTCTGTGAAGTGTCAATACGTATCACGACCAAGCCGACGGAGGTACGAAAATACTCACGGATGTTCCTCGGCCAATCAGCTGGCACTTGCGGCACAACCACTGGCCCTCAGGTATGAAAGGGACTCCATAACACTCCTGGTGCACGGCGAGATCGCAGCCGTCACAAAAGACGATAGCGTTGGTGTTCTCACAGTCGCCATCGTCACAAACCGCACATTTTGTGTCTTGTTCTTCACCGTTCCCTACCGGTTCTCCGTTAACTGCAGCTGCCGAGCTCGAACGCGGTCGATGGGTCTGCGGAGGTTTCGGATTTGGCTTGGGGATTCCTTGGACGCAAGCGAGTCAGCACAGGTAGATCACACCAGGTATTTCACAACTCACTTTTCTCGAGCGCATGCCATTCCTTTTCGATCTGCGTCATCGTTATCTCGAAAATCGCAGGCTTGATTGCCTCGACTTGCTCTTCTTTCCTTTGCCCATTGTAGGCTTCTAGCCATCGATCGTCTTGTTCATCCATGTCATACTCAACTCGTCCGATGGGGTGACCATGGTTTTCGTTTTCAAGAGTCAACGCAAGATCTAGATCTTCTTCAAGGTTTCCGTCGACAATGCGTATCAACCGCTTTTCAGGCCGCATGAACATGTCACTCTCCTGATATCCTACGCTTGCCATGGTGCGATCAACATAGTTGACCTGCGCCGAAGGGTCTTGTTCGTAGTGCGAAAAAGTGTCGATCGTGCGATAAGACGGCTTTGGGAGGCTCAATTTTTCGCGTTTGTCTTTGGTCGGTAGCGGTTCGATCCTTGGTGCTGGAGGTGAGCCCAAGCCGGTAAGCATGGATCCAGGACGCCGTGGGGGCCTGCCGGGTCGGCGCTTGATGACCGCAGGGGACATCGGCTCACCACTGCCGCCCACGTTGACGGTATCCTCGTCCTGATCGGCGAACGAGCTCTGTTCCTTGGGAGTCGGGATTTCGTTCGCTATGGAGGCATCGTCTGGCACCGAGAAAGATTGGCTCAGTCCAAGGACGGGTGTTGTCGGCTTCGTGATGGGCGGGCTGACGCCATCTATTTCTTCCGCGCTGAACACCATAAAGTCCATATCGATATCCAAGTCCTGGTGGAACTCTTCCCAGCCTCGCTCCTCTCTTGGCTTGTATCCATCGTTCTGAGCTACCGCAGCGGCAGCAGCGGAGGCGGAGCTGGCTCGAGGGCCAGCAGCTGGGCGATCGCGCCGGGGACGCGTGTAGGGTCGGGAGGGAGATGCGGCTTCGGGAGAGTATTTGCGGGTTGTAGCTGGTGTACGCGACGGACGCGGCCGGGGCGCGCTGTGCCTGCGGCCGGCTGCTTTAAGCAGCGGAATCGCAATTTCCTTTGGTATTTCGGCGCCAGTCTCTGGGTCAATGTAGCGACCACCCCCGCCAGGCCCACCGGGAATGTACTTGGGCCGCTTGGGCGGTGCAGAAGCAGGGGCGGTGGGTGTGGCACTGGGGTCGACGCGTGGAGGGCGGCCGGGGCCGCGCTGGTTGCGCCTCGTGGGCGTGTCTGATGGCACCGCCATGGCTGGTCAGGTTGGATGTCCGTATGATCGCGTTGGGCGCAGTGAGACTCCGGTCACGCAGCGCGAATGGAGGCGCAAGGAGAGGACAGCGAATGCAAGCTACCGGCTGCGCGGACGCGTTGTGCTGCGAGATCGGGCGTAAGACATGTGTGGACGGCGCGGCAGAGACGGAGGACGCGGAGGGAGGTGCTGCGACGGGTCTGCTCGAGGCGTGAGCCAGCTGGCGCGTCTCGCCGCTGCAACCTCTGGAGGTGATGTTGAAGGTCGCGCTAGTGCATGTGGCCCGTGCGCTTTCCCCACGCGCTCAGCGCCTTCCCCGATCGACCAGCAGCTGGTCGTGCACCTTCGAAGCCACCCTATGAGCACTATCCATGCGGCTCATCCGCCCCTCACCGCATCGCGACACGCCTTCCCAGCAGAAACGCGCCTCCGCCGTGACCCGGAGGGCGTCAGGCCCTCCCGCGGTCACGTGCTCTGTCCTGATGATGCCATTCGCCATACTTCCGACTAAACGCGTTCATTGGGAAGGCGCTCGCGCCTTAAGTGGGGTGTAGTCCCACGTAATCCGTCCCCTTCGGACCGCAGCCCTCTCGCTCGCTCGACGTATTTTCTGCAACTCCCGTCGTACCTGGCGCCATCCCTCCCGTGCGCAACAGCCGCTAAGCAGCCGCATACCATGGCTTCACCCGAAGTCGTCTACTTTGCCCAGGCCCTCTCGCGGGTTCTGGGCTGGGCTTAGTATGCTAGCGTGGTGATCTCCCGTACCTGTACCATCGCTGACTGAACTCAAGCTTCCTGTGCTGGTCGGGGTCCTTCTACCCCCAGCCGCTCATGAACTGGCGTCGGAAGTCAACGCTTGGATTTGGCATCGACTTTCCTACCCTCAACATCCTTGGCTTTGCTGCATACACTGTCTCTACCGCGGCAACGCTTTGGTCGCCGACCATCCGGGCACAATACGCGGCTCGGTATCCGGTCGCTCCGGAGCCCACCGTCCGCTTCAACGATTTTGCTTTTGCACTGCATGCCTTCATCATGTCCATCATCATTTACACCCAGTTTTGGCTGAAGGCTTGGGGTTTCAAAGTCGGTGCCGACCAGAAGATGAGCTCTCTCGCCAAGGGAATCTTCTGGGGCAACATTGTCGGAGTGATGATTGTGATTCTTGTGGTTTGGGCTAAGGGCAATGATGGTGGACACGATGCCAGTGGCTGGGCATGGATCGATGTGGTACGTTGCCCCGGTTCTGTCATGTGTCAAGCTCAAAACACTCGTGGCACACACAAGCGCTCTTGTGCTTGGAGCACCTCGTCGTCCAGACGAATGCTGCAACTGCCTCGGATGGTCCCTTCGCTGGGAGCTTTCCACAGCGGCCCTCGTATTTTGTACGAAAAATTCTTGCAAGCTAACTGATTGTTCAAGATTTACGCCGTCGGATACGTCAAGCTCGTGGTGACTGTGGTTAAATACGTTCCACAGGTGTGGCTGAACTACAAGCGAAAGTCCACCATTGGGTTCAGTATTGGTGGGATGCTACTGGATTTCTCTGGCGGCATACTGTCCAATCTCCAACTGATCATCGACTCCTCCCTTGAGGCAGATTGGTCTGGAATTACCGGAAACCCTGTCAAGTTCGGCCTAGCAAACGTGAGCATCATATTTGATGTCATATTCATTATTCAGCACTACGTGGTATATCGGCATGCGACAGAGGACGAAGAAAGCGACGAGGAATCCAACGGCGAAAGGCGGCATTTGTTGAGCGCCGAGTCATAGCTCATTTTCCGGAGCTCGAGCTAGATACCCGCGCATCTTGGGATTCGTCACCAAGCGCGTGGACATTTTAGAGACGATGGTTAGCCCCTTCGGACAATGATTAGATATTTCATGCAGCTGCCTTGACTTGTCGCTGACTAGAAGATCTGCGAGCGTAGGCTGTCTTTGTCCTCATGGGATGACGATTTGATCACATCGCCAAGCGCGAGTTACGAGACGAGCGTCTGCGTTTGTCGATTGCGGTTGATTTGTATTAGCGGTGCTGTGCAGTGACGCTAAGCGGCGAGCTAAGAGACGGAGTGATGTCAGGAGCGGACTGGTACCTGAGCGGCTCGGCCTCCTGCCTGGTCAATGTCGTGGCTTGTTCCCCGAAGCTGAGGAAACCGAAGCGAAAGGGGGCTAGAGTTCCCGTCTTGACATCCCAAGAATCTTCACGGCCAATCTCGATTTTCGGTGCCTTCGGCCTTTTTCGACGACCCCCCGGATCGAGCAGCTCAATGAAGAAATTGTCAACATGAACATCTACAAGAGCAACGCCGAAGTTGAGTCAATCGACACTGGGGGCCCACCGCTCGGAATGACGATCTGACCTGGGTGGCGCGCATGGCCCGACGGTTGTTCCCAATGCCTGGTACAGCTGTCGGCAAAACGGCCTCCTTGGGCCATGGTTGTGATGGAAGATCAGAGCAGAACATCTGCTCCAAGCTCAGTAGAGCCTGGTAGATTTCGCTAGTCGTCTAATAGTCGTGGCCCTAGGTGTGGCGCGGTCGACACGGTGGAGCTGAAGATGATCCGGCACGGCAGAAAGTTTGTTGGCCAGGTGGTGGAAACGACTTATCGAAATCGAAGGTCAGACGGGCTCCGGCCGATTGAGTTTGCCTGAATTGAGCGTGCGCGAAGACCAAAGAGATGATCCGAGCAAGGGGGGGTGACAGAAAAAGCAATGCGCCGGCGAACCCTTGCCAAAGATCGTCTGCCGGCGCATGAGCTTCGTGTGCCCACGGCCCGACAAGTCTGGCCACCATCATCGGCAGCACGAAGTGAGGGAGCCCGCCATGCAGTACGTCACCGCCGGCGCTGTGCCTCCCCGGGCGGCGCGAGTCAGGACGTCAGTTGCTCGGTTTCAGTGCTGCAGAGCACACCATGGGGGCCTTGTCTGACTGCTGGGGGTTGTGCAGGATTGAGTGAGCTGACGAGGGTCGGGGTTGTCGCAGCTGGAAAAGAAAGCACTTGCGGCTCGCAGGCTGTGCACGCCGCTGGGGGAGCCGGCCCGCTCCCAATTGGTCCTTTGCGGATCTCGTTCCCGCCAGCCCACAGTAGAGCCCGGTCCCAGAGAACACCGGGCCCCGCGATTCGGACTCTTAGCGGGGGCTTCACCTGCATCGGCCTTCGCAAGCTGCCATCGAGACCCTGCCTGTTCCCCAGCACCGGGTGGTGCTTTTGGTTGATTAATATAGCGCCCGCGTACTGCGCTCCGTTTTGGTACGTTGTGGGTCTGGCCGAGTCTCCCTGCCTTCCTTCTTCTACTCGGCTGCCCTCCACCGTCCGCGACACACTTTGCCTTCATCGCCTTCCACTCTTTTGGTCTCGAGCTCATGTCGTCTTTTCAAGCCTTCCGCCGCTTCAACAACAAGCGAAGTTCTGCTCCCAAGATCTACTCTGGTCAGGACTCCTCTGCTCGCGCCAGCCGTTCCACTACGAGCATCTCCCCGAGCATGACGAGCGTCGACGACCATCGGCCCAGTACAGCCTTCAGGCAAGAACCGCCTATGCAAAAACACATGGCCAATGAGAGTCAGACCGTAGTGCAGGATTTCCAGGATCGCCAGACGTCAACGGCGTCTCAATCCCCCAACGGCATCAATCCTCCGCAAGCAATAGTCTCAAGCACTTTCGACATGGGCTCTGAAGACGAAGAGGCGGCTGTCCTTGCAAATCGCAGTATTAATATTCCAACCAGGACAACGTGAGTTGTTTTCTCCAGTGCAGTTGCTTTTTCTTTTCCGAAACAAGAAAAAGCAAAACGCATGCATGCCGAAGAAAGGTCATTTGTGCTGATTCTCACTGAACTCGGCAGCAGCATTGAAGGAGCCAAGCGCAATTTCTCCAGACCCAAGAGTCGCGAGTTCGGTACAGCTCCTGGCTCGACCTCGACTACGCCGGAATCTAAAGAGCGCAGCTCCACTGAGAAAAGCTCTGCCGACTCCGTCATGTCTTACGAAACGAAGGCTAGCTCGGTCGGGACCATTCCGCCACTGCAAACGAAGCCCGGTGCAGAAGACGATGGTAGACTCGAGCCACTAATAGAGGACGACCCAGGCAACTTTGACCTTGTTGGCCCCGACGATCACGCGAGCAAGGACTATTCTCTCGAAGCACGGTCCGAGAAAATCCTGTCCAAGGAGCATCTGCAAGCCATCTTCTCGGATCCGGCTCTTTTAAACAAGTTCACTGCGTTCCTTAGCGCCTACAAACCCAAATCCCTACCGCTTCTTGTTTATTACCTGGATGCTTTGAAGGCTCTTCGAGCGATCAACTATGCCAATGCGGTGGCAGAGGCGCTTGAACCAATTGACGATTTGGATTTCACCTCGGACCTGGCGAGACCAACGATTAACACCGTCCTTGAAGAAAAGGCCCAGCGAGCTTTTGATCAACTCGCTCAAGAAGACCTTCCTGCGTACGTCAGCTTTGTGTGGGTTCAAGTCGTCAGCCTGAGCATTCAGATGAGAATCACGGGAACCTTGCCTCCGCATCTGAGAGAGGCGTCCGAAGGACTGGCAGAAACATTCTGTCTCACGGACCCGTCGAGGAAAGACAATCCCATTATCTTTGCCTCCGAAGGTTAGACAGCCCCTCTGGATCGCAGCTCGCACGTCTGACGGATTTTAGAATTTCATCGCACAACCCAGTATGGCGTCAGCTATGCAATTGGACGCAATTGCCGCTTTTTGCAGGGTCCGCGAACAAATCCGTTTTCCGTGAAACGGTTGAGCAAAGCGATTCGGGAAGGCACGGAAATCAACGAGCTGATCTTGAACTAGTCAGTCTCCTCCGCGTACTCTCTTTTTTTCTTTTTCTTTCAGCCACTGACATGCAGCCAGCCGACGTGACGGATCAACATTCCTCAACCTTTTGATGATGGCCCCCCTGATGGACAACAGGGGTAAAGTCAGGTACTTCATCGGATCACAGGTGGACGTAAGCGGCCTCGCCAAAGAATGCACCGACCTCCCGGCATTGAGACGGCTGCTCGCCAAAGAAGGAGACATAGAGCTGGACGACGACGAGCACGTCCCTAACGAGCAGGAAAAGGACGAGTTCCAGGCGCTGAGCGAGATGTTCAACCAAGGAGAGATCGAGACGGTGCGGAAGACGGGTGGAAACATGCACCGCGAGCACGTGGAAGATGACGACACGACTTCGATGTATCATCAGCCACGACTGCTCATCAAAGACAGCCCTCCTCTTGGCGCCGGCTCAGAGATCTTCGGCAAGATGAGGAACAATGGGAAGCTAGCCGGGATCTACAGCCACGTAAGTGCACAATTCACATGTGCTAAACTTGACGAAAAATTGACGTCTGGATACAGTATCTTCTCGTCCGACCGGCCCCCTCGCTCCGCATCCTCTTCACCTCGCCCTCTCTTCGCGTGCCCGGTATCTTGCAGTCGGCGTTCATGGACCGGATTGGCGGCAGCTCGAGGGTGCGCGAGGAACTGGAGCAGGCACTCGCATCCGGGCGTGGCGTCACCGCCAAGGTGCGGTGGCTGGCCAGCATGCGTTCGGACGACGAGGGCCGCAGCCGTTGGATCCACTGCACGCCGCTGCTCGGGCAGAACGGCAGCGTCGGCGTGTGGATGATTGTGCTCGTCGACGACCACGCCAGCACCGCCGCCCGCAAGTTCCGCCCGCCGCCCGCCGTGTCGAGGATCATCGGCGGGAACAGGCAGTACAACAACAGCCACGTCGGCGTCGGTGGAGGAGGCGCGAACAGATCGGAACCCCGCAGTCCCAGCATGCAGGCAACGGCCCGCGGAGGAGGAGGGGGAGGAGGCGGAGGACCGGCCGCCCCGGCGCCTTCTGTTGGCCGTGGCCGCAACCCCGTTCCCATCATCGACTCAATGGCCGTCAACAGCAAGTTCGAGCGGGCTCTCACCGAGGATGAGTTCGACCGCCAGATCGAGGAGCGCGACCGTCTCTTGGGTCTTGGGAGTCCGCCGTTGGCTTCGCGATCTCCGCGTCTGTATGCCGACCAGCTGGGTCGGACCGCTAGCCCGCATCCTCCCGGAACCGCTGGCAGCGGCGCCAATTCGATGGACTCGTTCCGCATATGATGACTTTGAAAATAACCGGCTTTCTTTGCGTTTCGGAGGAGGAGATGCCGAGTGGTGCAATCGGTTGTGCCACTTCCAGCTTGACGATTGTTTTGTTTTGTGTTGTATCACGTCGTGTTTTGCTGAGTGGCTATACCCATGGAGGCCGGTGGCTTTTTGCGTTTTGATTGCACATACATATTTAGCTGTAAACATATGATATAGTACCCTTATATATATAAGTGAAACCGAGCGTTCCACGGCACGCGCGTTTGATTCTGTTTTCTCCTTTTCCTTGCTTGTTCGCGAGGTGCCTGCGAATTGATGCCATGGCTAATGGCCGGTTGGTTCGCATTCAATGGTTTGGTTCTGCTTTTACAAGATCAAGAGATTATGATCCGTTGGAATGCCAATTTTTCGGTAAATTCAGAAACGAAGCTAGAGGTGGTGACAGCCCAGTACCTGCTGCTGAACAATAATCTACAGCGTGCATGCGCCTGGTCTGTAGGGCTGAACAAGGCGCAGGCCGGCCGGGGAGGGGACCCTTGCAACGTCAGAGCGCGGCGCGTCACGACGATCGGCCTTTCTCCCCGCCAAATCGCTCCCCCAAAATTCCACCACCGCCGCGACCTCGCGATCGCCCCAACGACGAGCCGCGCCTGCGCCCCCGCTGCCGACCATGGCGTCCATCCGGCCAATGACGCCAATGGACCTCCTCCACTTCAACGAGTGCAACCTCGACCCGCTCACCGAGACGTACAACGTCAGCTTCTACCTCGACTACCTGACCAAGTGGCCGCACCTGTGCAAGGTCATTGAGGGCCCGCACGGCAAGATCGAGGGATACAGTACGAGCACCAGCTCCCCACCTCCTCCCCGGCGCCCCCGTCCATCCCAACGAGCGGACCGAAATAGAACACAAGGCCATATAAACTAACCACCACGCACCAGTAATGGGCAAAACCGAATCCTCCCCCTACCCCGCCCCCGTCCAACCATACACTCCATCAACGAACCCGAACCCCAACTACCTGCCGTGGCACGGACACATCACCTGCCTGACGATCTCCCCGTCGGCGCGGCGGCTGGGGCACGCGACGCGGCTCACGCAGCTGCTCGAGCAGGCGTGCGACGCCGAGAACGCGTGGTTCGTCGACCTGTTCGTGCGCGCCGAGAACGTCGTCGCGCAGCGCCTGTACGAGGGCATGGGCTACTCCGTCTACCGCCGCGTCGTCGGTTATTATAATGATGACAGCGACGCGTTTGATATGCGCAAGCCGCTGAGCAGGGACGTCGCGCGCGAGACGGTGCGCGAGGGCGAGGGACAGGGGAAGGAGGTTAGGGTCGGGCCGGATGAGGTGTGGTGAGGGAGAAGGAGAGAGCGGTCGGTGGTAGGTAAAACACTTTTTGGAAAATAAAACGGAAAACGCGCAATGGGGCGCGCGGGGGGACTTGGACACCTTTTTCAGATGGCTGTACATTTTGGGGAGGCTTGGATGGGGATGGTGATGACGATGGAAGAGAGGGTGCCATGGACTTGCCCCGTGAGGCTCGCCCCGAAGCTCGTTGCATATGGCCTGGGAAGCAAAAGACGGCTGGGAAGAGGCTTGCTGCTTGGGTCAGACAGGCACGTAGCTGAGCCGCACCAGGCCTTCATATACAGCCGTCAAGGGAACAAAAAAGATATCGAAGATGCCCCTGTTGAGACTTTCACATACATACTAGAATTTGCGTTTTATACGAGAACAATATACCATCACGATTTTAGAGCCTATACCGTCATTTCCCACGATACCGCAATTTTTCTCTCGTAGCTTCTGCTCCGACATGTCACGGCGTCCCTACTAGCATCATCCAAACTCGCCCGAGATCCGACTCTTCTTCCCTTCAACCCTCCTCCCCAACGCTGCTCCCCCGTCCTCTACACCGCCGCCGCCCCAAGCACCTTCAACACATGCCCCGCGAGCAAATCGCTCAACAGCTCATCCTCCCTCATCTCCTGCACCGCCTGCACCACCACCTCCCTCCCCTCAACACCACCGATCCTGCCACCCCCCCTCAACACCACCGAAACCCCCCTCTTCCCCCTCGCCTCCACCACCTCCTCGGCGCACTGCACCCCGACCGCCTTCGCCCTCCGCTCCGCCTCCTCCCAACACCGTTCCGCCCTCCGCGCCTGCGCCACCGCGGCGGCAACGTCGCCCGCACCGCCGCGGAGCCGCCAGTGCACATCGCCGAGGGCGATGTACAGCTGCGGCGCCTTGTCGGCGGCGGCGGAAGAAGAAGTAGCAAAAGAAAGAGTGGTGGTGAGGACGTGGTACGCGCGCTTGAGCGCGTCGGCGTGCACGGCGGCGGCGTCGGTGGCTTCGTGCAGGGCCGCAGCTGGGGCAGGGGCGCCGGGGTCCGTTGATGCGTTGTCGTCGCCGGCGCCTGCTTCGGTGGATGGCGCTTGGTTCAGGTACGCGGCCTCGGCTTGGGCGTCGGCGGGGGGAGCGGTGGCGGTGGCGAGGGCGGAGAGGGCATCAATGAGGGCGCTGCGCGCGTCGGCGGGGTCGGGGAGCGAGGTCGTGGTGGTGTTGGCGGCGTCGTCGGTTATGGCGGCGAATTTGGCCAGCACGGTGGCGTACCAGGACGCGGCGCTGCGCTCGCCGCGGCGGAACTCGGCCTCGCTGATGGTGGAGAAGAGGCGGGCTTGGGCGAGGGCGCCTTCGGCGATGGCGGAGTCGTGTTCGCTGGGTTGGGCGGGGGTGGGCTTGGGAGGGGCGGCGGAGAGGCTGAGGGAGAGGGTGGGCGTGGGTTTCTCTGCGGAAGGGGTGTTAGTTGGAGGGAGACTCTGTAACATGGAGGGGCCCCGTACCAGGTTCCGGGACTGTGCGGTCCAGCTTCTCGAAGTATGGCTCAAGGGCACTGGATGTGAAGAAGCCAACAACGGTTTCGACGTCTTTGGCGATCGCATCCAGATCCTCGGCAGGCATAACACCAAGGAGATCCGCAAGCGTGTTTGCCATGAAGAAGACAGAGTCGAGAATGGCGCTCTCGGTCACGGCCTCCTCGACATTGGCGTACTCCTCTGCAGAGGAGCCCGAAGATGGCGTCTGCGCCGAGGGGGGAGCAGCCTCAGCAGGCGCATCCTGGGTTCCGGAGTTTGCTGCAAGGAAGGCGGCTTGTAACGACTCGTACTCCTGGACCTGCCTTTCGAGGCAGCGGCGGATGCACTGCACAGATTCTTGAAGCAGCGGGACAGCATCGCCCTTGTTCACGCGGTCGGCAAGGTCGGATAAGACGTTGGCCGTGTTGAACAGGATGTCAAGGTTGTCGGGGTTCAATGAAATGGCAAACCGATGCGACTCCAGGGCTTGTCGAAGAAGGTCGACGAGAGGAGGGCCGATTTGTGCGGCGATGCGCAGGTCCTGAGCGATCTGGTACTCTAGCAACGCCCTATGACGTGCATCAGCTCACGATCAATGTAATGAATGCAGGTAGCTAGGAAGTACGAATGCGTGGGAATAGAGACTTGAAAAACAAGATCGGAATGAACGAAATGCACGGGAAAGAAGGAAGTGCAGTTCAAGAAGGAAGCAAACGCACTTGTTGTAAGCCAGATCGAACGACTGCGGGAACTTCAGCAGGCCGGCGGAATAGGCGTCGATGGCACGCTGGAAGAAGCGAGCAGATTTGGCAGCATCTCCTGCTCTCCACTTGCCGGCGCTCTTTTCAAACTCATCGGCAGCATCGAGAAAGTCATCCTCGGTCTCGGGTTCCTGGTGGAGGTTAGTGATGGGCGGGGCGCGACATAATGCTGCGGCATACGGGCTCCTTCTTCTTTCCGCGCGCAGCCTGCTTGGCACTGGCCTGGAGGAACTGCTTCTTTTTAGGCATGACGGTGCTGATTTGTCTCTGCAAATTTCACTAGGTTACAAGCGTTGCAAAGCGCAGGCGGACGAGGTTGAGAAGAGGTCGAGACAGGGCTGAATTTCGGGGTCCGAAAATTCGCTTCCGCTGCCCATGACGATCGCGCGCGCTGATTCTCGACGCGACGCGGGCCTTATCTTCTCGTCCCCTCCACCACCACCAACCATTCCCCAGCTTCATGCCTTGAAATCCTCCCACCAGCACGAATCGTCCACCAGCATGCCTTGATCGTTGAAACAGACACCCTCCTCGGCCAGGATTGACAGCTTCTTCTCGCAGTTCTGCCCGCTCGGGACGTTGCGCCAATCTCCTTTGTAACCGCCGATGAACTGGCATCATGTCAGCGATTGCGGAGGTCGGCAGCTTAGTGGAATGGAAGCTCATGCTTACCCCGCTACTCGCAATGCACCGATGGCAAGGGATCTCGGGCGCGAATGGATTGCTTCGTAGGGCGCCACCGACTGCGCGAGCTGAGGAGCCGAGCGCTCGAGCCAGCGCTGCATAAGATGCGACACGCCCCGCGGGGATCTGCTGAAGCAGCGCGTACACCCGTTCCTGATATTCTGTCACGGCCTTCGACATGCTGTTGGTTTGGAGACTGAGCTGTTGACGGCGAAGGCGAAGGCGAAGGCCCTGGGCTTTATATTGGCGAACGTGGAGCCTTGTCAGCCCAGTCACCATTCCGCAACTCGTCGTTTATTGGTCACTTCCACAGCAGCGACCCAACGCGCCTCACACACGCCATCACGTGCCGTGCTCAATGACTCTAGCATGCTCAGGAATCATTATGTCTCAATCTCTGTCGTAATGATTCGTTGCCGGGCTCGATGGGCATGGGATTCGACCCTTCCGTTCCAAGCACGCCACCCAACTGAGGCAGGTGCACTATGACTCTCCCTACCCACCAGACCTCGACCTCTCAGCTGCCCAATCCCCCGGCATCTTGTCATCTCAAATCAAGTTTTTATCCCCATTTCAACCGTAGCTTATCAAGCATGGCCCCGAAAAATCCCGTCTTGTCGTATCGCAAGGCCCTTCTGGCCGAAACGAAGCCCTTTCCTCTGCCGAGCGTTCCGAGTCGAGAGAAAGAGAGCAAGGCTATTTTCGTTTTGACCGCCCAGGAAGACAAGATCAGGGAGAACATCCGATACCGCATCTACGACTTCTGCTTCGATCTCGTATACGATGAGGCGCCCAAGTCCTCGATTATGCAGTACATCCGGGTTCTGGACCTGCCGCCCCATCGCTTCTTCAACCGTGGCCACTGGGAAAACACCATGGTACATGGCCATTGGAGCCATGAGCCTCGTGGCCTCGCCCTTCTGCGCGTGTGCAAGTCCATCTACCACGAGGTCTTCTTCCGCTTCTATTGGTTCCATGTCCCCAATTTGATCCTCTCCGACGGCGATATACAAGGCTTACACTACCGATTACGCAAAATCCCTGAGCCGCATCATCGCAATGTCAACGCTCAGTTGAAATTTCGCTATAGACCGGCTGATAAGAGGAGAACGGAGAGCTCAGATGCCACTTCAGTCTCGAGGATCGCAATGGCGGGCATAATTTCCCTAATGGGGCTAGCCCCTCCAGATGCACCTTGGGTGGAGCATACCAACGTAGACGGGGAAAGAGAGAGAATAATACTCGGCGCAGGCTTCCATATCCTTGAGAAGCTGGGGCCACGAAATGAAGTCGAAGGTCTGAGCTTCGTTGGTAAGCTTGGAAATATGGTGTTTCGCCGGGACTATGGAGGACTGGACTTCGAAGCCAGCGCATTCAACCCTTCCAGAGAGAGATTTACGGTGTCGTCAGGAGAACCTCGGGAAGTAAACCGCCTCTACGACGTACTTTGTCACATTCGTCACCACCTTGAGAAGGCGGCCGGAGCTACGAAGCAGACCAGCGCGTATCTTAAACCGCTACACATCCAATCATCGGAAAGCTCACGTAATGCTGGCTTCCTGACGACCCATGAAACCCCCGAATTGGCAGAGGCTACAAGAAACCAGCATGCGCCCGAAAGCAACTATCAAACAAATACAACTCTGGCGTCCGAAGATGCTCCTCGCGTCTCCGAACCGACCGGTCATCAAACGCCTACTGAATCCCATGAGCATGGACGGGACCTATCTCCTTGGCCACAACATAATTGTAGGCGTTCCTTCGGCAAACACGATTCCACGAGCCGGCTTCGCCGAGGTGACCTTCTTGGACTACTTCACGAACTCAATCTCTATACGGTTGATTTAATTGGTAGCCTCGAACACACCGACGCCTTGAGTACGTCTAGCCCGGTCAAGGACAAGGAGCTTCTGGTGCAGGAAGAAATGAAGCATTCATCGCAAGGTGTCGAGCCTTTGCCTTTGGAAGAGGTGTTGCAGGCTGTTCCCGATGAGCCTGAGCTTGGAGTACTACACATCAGCTGTCCGAAATCAGAAAATGATGTAGACGAAGAGCGTGGAAATCCAACTACTTACAAGACAAGCAAAGAGGAGGACAGCCTCGAAAGCAGTCAAAAGATATCAAAGGATCCAATTGAGACTCATGGGCAGCTTTCGTCTCAGACGACGCGTCCCTTGCGACTAGAGGAAAGATCTCTCTCGGATTTTAACTCTATTGGGGTGGAATCTAATGGACAATCCTCGCGCGCACCAAATTTTGAAACCCGCATCGCACAGTGGATCACGCGCGAGAACGACTGCATGCCATCCCGCAAATCCTCAATCACTTGGTCCGACGGCAAGGAAGCGTGCGAGTTGTTCTCTCGTAAACGCGTCACCTCCTCCAACTATCGTGCCAGTCTTTCTCACCGTCCCTTGTCCAACAAGCACTCGTCCTCCAACGCAGCTGTCCACCAAACAGCCGCGCCATCACTCCGATCTACTTCATTTCCATGCTCAACCTTGGCCGTGACGGATATTGCGGCGCCGCCGACACTCACCGACGATGTTGCAAACGCCTCTACCGAATCAGCAGCACCAGCGGCGGCAGCACCACCACCACCGCAATCATCCCCAAACCATCAAGCCGAGAACTCCAACCCGCTGGTAAGTACGCCACCGGTCTCCATCGCCAAGCAAGCCAGCACTTCCATCACCGACCACGCCGCCACCTCCCCTCCGCCTCGAGATATTCCGCTCTTAGATACCACCAACGCGCAGATCACGCCCGCCGTGCACGATGTCACACACGCTACTATTACTACTACTGCCGCCGCCACCCCCACCACTGCCCTCAGCTCCTCGAAATCGTCTCGACGGGTATCATCGTCCTCAAACGCTGCAAGCATGTGCGTCGGCGACAGCAGACGGGCCGAGGACGAGCCCATCGTCGTCATCCCGGGTGCGAAGCAGTTCCTCACGCCGAAGCGAGACGTCAAACCCTGGTGGGAGGCAAGTGGCGGCGGCGGTAGTCAGAGTACGGGCGGGAAGCAGCGGAAGAGGAAGGGGAGGGAGAGGGAGACGAGGGGGAGCACGAATTCGTGGATTTCGTTGGAGTGAGCGAGTTGAAGTCCTTGATTTTTGTGTTTGTGGGGAGGAGGAGAAGCGGATGTTTCTTGTGTGACGACGGACTTTGTTGCATTCGGACGGACGGTACTCAGTAGGGACAATGAGAAATGGGTAAGTAGTTGATGCGACTAATTATCGTTCTCGTACGCAGTGTGCGGGATAATTCCTGAATGCTATTTGGCTGACGGGGTCTACATGCGAACACAACACATTCTTTCATGGAAGAGATATCTACAGCTAACCAATCGACGCGCTTAAGGAGCCAGCAGGTCTTGCTTCCTTCTTCATGTCTTTCTTTTGAACAACTCGAATGCCTGTATTCCGCAATCTTTTAGTTATATTCCAACCCAGCGAAAACCAAGTCATGTGACAACCTAACCAGGGCTTGCTTCTCATAACAAGCCCCTTTAGCTCAGTGGTAGAGCGCGACACTAGTAATGTCGAGGCCATCGGTTCGACTCCGATAGGGGGCATAAAAGTCTGTCGGAAGCAAGGCGCTCGAGCGTCTGATGCATTTTTTTTTTTTTCATTCTTGTGTTGTGTGTGGAGATTGGGAAAAAAGGGGGTCCGAGGTCCGCTTTTTGCCTGAGTCAGGAAGAAAGAACGTGGCTGAGACAGGGATGTATGTGGATTGTGTGGAGGAGGGCCATCGCCGAGGTGGGTCCGGAGCGGACGGCGGGGTGGGTATTGAGATGATTGCGAAAGGAAGCTGAGAGCGGAGAGGGGAGGAGGGTTATCTCGAGGTTGAGACAAAATAGAAGCTACGGTGCGGGGTTTATCGTTGGCTGCCCGTTCGGGGGTTAGACTTGCAGGTCATATATGCAGGTTGTCGTTTGGGAAGGGCTGGGGCTTGCGGCTGCGTGAGTGAAGCAAGCTGAACGACTGCACGTACTTGCAGGTTGGGACGAAGCTAGATGATGACAAGCATGCCCTTGTTGTTATCGATAGAATGACAATCAGGCCGAAATGCTACACGTTGCATCGTATCGCGCTCCGGAGCAGCGAAGTGCCCCAGCATGTGTCACCAGCGTCCAAGCAGCCGGCGGCCGCTTCCCGAAGATGGCGTCAGCCAACAAGAGCGAGAACCAGGTTCTGGCCGGTGGTACCGTGTTTGATGCGACGGGCAGGCGGTTGCAGTTGTACTCGTGGGCGTTGCTCCGGTATCACTGTCACTGCAATTTCCCGAACGGTGCGACGCGGGCGCTGCATGGTTCCCCGCATTAACAAAAAGAAAGAGCAAAAGAGTCACGAGTACAATGACTTTGCTGCTTTCCTTCCTCGACTGAGGAACATATATTACCGGCATTTGGTTGGGAAAATCGCGTCGCTTACGGCTTTTTAGCTTCGATCCGGTAGGAAGATCCGTCCTCTCGGGTGTTCTGCTGCTTCCTGGTATCTTGCATTGTTTTTTAGTTATGCAGGCCGGAAGTGAAGCCTTGGCGGATAGGGCTGGCTTGCAGGTTGCATGATGCATATTAATGCATGGCTGAGTGAGACCTTAACCTTCTTTGAAGGTGATCGATTTCCAGTCCGCACAGTTGGTTTATTGAAGCCTTACCCAAACATCAATGCACGAGAAGGAACAAGGCATTCCTATGGAGATCTGTTGCTTGATAGTTGAGTGTTCTTGAATAGGTTTGTAGTCGAGGATTAGTAATGTCTCTTGATGAGCCATCTGCTGCAGCTTACGGTGTTTGTTGTACTGCGGGTCCCCTCTCAAGGCTTACGTTGGGACTGCAGGAAGACTGTAAGACATACAGCGTTGTCTTGGGTTACTTGATACTCCAGCAATGTATTATAATAAGTGCACTGCAACTAGATTCTACGTGGCTGGAGGTTCTACGGCTTGGCCAGCTTGGACGACATTTTGTTCTCCGGATTCTTTCTTCGGCTGTGTGACCGAAGCAATACAAACTATGGCTCCCGCTGATGTCGAGAAAGCGGGAGAATCGACAAGTGCGCGCGAACTACGGGAGGGTGCAGTCGCGCCTCCAGGAACCGAGTCTGGAAGCGGCGATATCAAAGTTCTGGCTGACTCCAGTGTGTCGGCCAATGTCAAGACCACGGCGGATGGCAACATTGTGTTGATCCCTCAACCGAGCGGTACGGTATAGCCGCAGTCTTGCACTGGTCTCATCCTTAAACAATTCACTGACAACACTGTGATGCAGCTGACCCGGACGATCCTCTGAACTGGAGCTGGAAGAAGAAGCATCTCGTGTTCGGGGCCTTGATGCTGCCTTCATTCCTCTCCGATTTCGGCATCACCTATGGTGCCGTTACTTTCGAGAAGCAAGCCCAGACGTGGGACATGAGTGTGGCTGCAGTTGCAAATTCAATCGGCGGTGCCTTGTTCATGCTAGGTCCTGGTGGGATTGTCGCAGTCCCCTTGACTGAGAGATTTGGGAGGTGAGCAACACACCGCCAAATGCGTCGATTCTCACAGCTTATTCATACGCAGACTTCCGATGCTGTTCTGGTCGCAGCTTTCCGGCCTGGTTCTCATCATTGGTGCGACTTTGTCGCCTACGTACGCGGGGTTCACTGCCGCTCGAGCGTTGCAGGGGCTGTTCGTTTCGTCACCTCAAGTCATTGGTTTGACCGTCATCCATGACATGTTCTTCTTCCATGAGCGAACTCGCAAGATCAATACCTGGTGCATCGCATTTCTGGTTGGGCCGATCTTCGCACCTATCATGTCATCTTTGATATTGTCCAAGATCGGATGGCGGGAAGACTTTGCCGTGTTGGCCGGTATGTACTTTCTGTCGCTTGTCCTTGTCATCGCCATGGGGGACGAGACAGCGTTCGATAGGAGAAGCCCGGGTAACAACATCAAGGCTTGCGGGACTCGAGGAAGATTGGAACTGTTGACGGGTGTGACTGGCTGGAAAACCAAAGGCCGCCCAAGCCTTTGGTCCGTATCTGCTCAGATCCTTCAAGTGCAGATCAAGCCGCAGATACTGCTCCCAAGTAAGCTTTGCTTCCATCACAATTGCTAGACAGGCACTGATTTATTCTGTAGCCGTTGGGTTCTACATGGTGCTTGTCATGTGGACGATTGGATTCGTCACCACACTCTCGCAGATTCTGTACCCAGCGCCGTACCTTTTCACTCCAGTCCAGGTTGGACTTTTTTACCTGGCACCATGCATTGGATCCGTGGTCGGGGAGCTGTATGGCCGTTGGTTCAACGATTGGCTGTGTGCCCGGTATATCCAGAAGCACGACGGTAAATATCGCCCCGAGAACCGGCTCTGGAGCTGTTATCTTGGATTGGTACTTGCCGTCGCAGGCCTGGTAATATACGGGCAAGCCCTGCAGCATCAGCTGTCATGGGCGATTCTGGCGGTCGGTTATGGGGTCTATGCCGTAGCGCAAAGTAGGTGTTACGCGGCCTTCGCAGTCCAAAGCGCTAAGCATTGCCCTTTTTTTTTTTTTTTTTTGGCTAACTTGGGTCTATTGGACAGTGGCGGTGCCAGTTGCGATCATAGCGTATCTGCTGGACATCTTTCCAGACCATTCGGTTATTGCTTCCGCAATCATGAACTTCTGGTGAGAGCCAACCCATAACGTCGTCCCACGCGGGTTGACGAATGCATTGCTTACTTCAGCGAAGGCGAACAACTGGCGGTTTCTGCGTGGGCTATTTCGAGCTGAAGTGGGTAGCCCGCACCGGCGCAGGCGTGACTTTTGGCACCCAGGCGGCCCTGTTGGTCGCAAGTTTCTCGACAATCATCGCAGTGCAGATCTGGGGGAGAGAGTGGAGAGCAAAATATCCGGCTCCGAGCGTTGGAAGCTAAGGGCAGCTGGAAACGAAGCTTCTGCATTGCAACAAAATCGTACGATGAAGTGGCTCTAGCAATCGAGACCGGTTGCGCCGTGGTTTCTTCTGCTGTAACACGCGGGCGTAAGGCCTGTGTGACTTTGAGCTCTTGGCTGGAGGCTGCGATATTGCGAGACTGATTGCGGACGGGAATAGAGACCGGTCAGTTTCCTGCCTGCAGCCGCTGTGGCGAGTAGATGAGGCTGCATGGAGGTCATGTACAGTAGCGGATCGTGAGACGCAGCTGCAGCTTTCCTCGTGACTCCGTCCAGAACCTTTGCTCAGTGAAATGAAGCAAGGTCATCCAGAGTCCAGAGTGCGATCCCAATCAGGGGCATGGCGGATGGCGGTCGGGGCGACGCACAAAGCCTTCTTTGCGCATGATGGAAATGAAGACGCATCAGCGGGCGCTGCCACAACGGCAGAGGCTGGACGTAGTGGATATCGCATGGGTAGCGCCGATGGAGTGGCGGAGCCTCCCCTGAGCGTTGATTCGAGCAGTGTTGGACACGTGAAGCGTAGCGGTCCAAGGAGAATGTGAGTCGGTAGCACAGGTACGTGGCTGACTATCGAGCATAGTGCTGCAGAAACGTCTTGCAACGTCCCTTGCGCAGCAGGAGTTGTTTTTGCAGTGGGGGGCTGGCGTGCTGCGGCGCAGGGCAACGGCAAATTGCGGGCGTGGAGGAGCTGAGGGCTGAGGAGGAAGGAGCACTACCGGCGCGTGCCACGTGAAAGCGGCCGGGGATGGTGCTTGCAGTTAACGGGCCGGGATGCGGAGGTCGAGGAGGTCGAGAACACCAACAGAGCAGCTCGTGGGGAGAGCAGGTAGGGATGGCCGTGGGCTATTGGCTTGGCGGCTCGACGGCACTTGCCTTGGGCAGGCAGTCGGAGAATTGGGAAAAAGGCCGCTGCCAGATAGGGTCACACGCGCTGGGGCTGCAGCTGTCTCGGCACCGCGCATGCTGCTCGCACCCCATCTGCCTTATGGAGAGACACGGCCGTACAATGCGAGAGACGTCACGGAAGACAGTACTAAGTGCGGCATTGCGCAGCCTGGAAGCTACCAAGCGGGACGAGGCACGCAGGCGCCAGCACATGGCCCGCGACTCTTATTTTTGGCCGCTGGTCTGGCCTCTTCGGCTCTTGCTCCGTAGCAGCCGTCCCTGTAGGATGCGATTGAATTTGCTCCTGCCGTCAGCCGGCCGGCCAGAACCGCGGGCAGAGGAGCATCGAGGCGTGCTCTGACTGGCGAGAAGATTATTGCCATGCTGACCGGGCAGATGCGTGTTTCCACTCGCCTGCCGCACCGACTGCCGCCGCCCTGGAGCCTTGTCCCAAGCTGTTAATTGCGCTGCTGCTTTGGGCGCAGCCCTCCAGAGTGGCGTACCTGCACACGCTAAAGGCTCATGGCGTCGACAGCCCGCAGCAGCCCGCAGCAGCCCTCCGACCCACGCCCTCGGGGCTTCTGCAGCTGCCCGCATGAAAGACGGCCTGCCGCCCTTCACCACGCCCCATGCTCCATTGTTGATCCCACCGCCGTCGCTCGCTTTCAACTTCATCCACGCTCTTTGTTGCGCTTCTTCGCCGTCGCTCTGTGTTTGATACAATACGGACCGTTCCCGCTCCCATCTGCAAGGGGCACTCGACCTTCGCACATTCTCCGGCCGCCTGCAGAGCCGCTCCACGACCGTCCCCCGTTGCAGGACAGACCCCCCGCCCGCCAGCTCTCGCGTGCGCGCTGCCGTTGGGCGACCGAAGCGCTCCCGACACGCCTTGAAATTAAAGGATGCTTTGGCCTTGCAGGCGGGGTTGACCGTCATGACCAGCTCGTTCTCGTCTTGCAGCTGCACCCACGGCGGCCCGGCAGAGGCTGCGGATATGGCGTGGCAGGCCGCTGCAGCCCAGAAACCCAGGTGCGCGCAGTCGGCGGCGATAACGGGTCTGTCGCACCATGAGCAGCGCCGTCTGAGACATCGTTTTGCGCCTTCGAGGCCCGCTGCGTCTCGTCGCCGTCTTATAGCTCGGCCAGCGCCTGCGCCGCGCCCAGCGCCCGCTTTTCCCGCCTTTCGCCAGCAGCTCGTGTTCATGCTGCTTGCGCTGTTGTTGTGCTGTGGATGCGTCTCTGCTGCAGGGACTCAGACTGATCGGCAGCGGCTGCGTTCGCTAGCTCGCAGAGGATCTCACATCAAGATCGATTGGGATCGCAGCGCTCCTCCTCCCTCGCTGCAACGGATGCCGCAGCTCGGCCGCCGCCAGCCCGGCGATGACGCTTCTGCTTCCTCCGCACTGCCCACCACGCTGGTTGCGACGCGCACATCCGGATCCGCGTCCGCCACGGCCCTGGTCGTCGACACCGGCTCCACCGCGACCTCCATTCCGCAGCCGTTCGACACCAGCCTGGGCTCCAACTTTACAAGCGCCAATTGCCCCAATTTCTTCAATTCCTTCCTCGAGAACAGCACATTTGTCGACTGCGTGCCGCTGTCCCTCCTCCTCCAAGTATGCGGCCTCCCATCTCATTTGCATTCCCGGCGATCCCACTAACCGTGACAGACCTCAAGCTCCTTCTTCGATGTCACCCGCTCCCTCGTGCGCACCACACAGGTGCTGGACGCGTCATGCTCGGTCAATTTCGCCCAGTGCAGTGCCCTGATGGATAATCTGGCCACGCAGCTGGTCCACGACGACCACTGCGGCGCAGACTACAAGGCGAGCAATCCCACTGTGCTGCAGGCCTACAAGGGGCTCGTGGCGTATGAGCCGGTCTATCAGGCTGGCTGCTTGCGGGACGACTCGGGAAGCTACTGTGCGTTTTTCTCTTGAACCTCCCGTGCCCGTGCTGCCGTGCTAACTGCGCGGAATTCAGGCTTCGCGAATGCCATAACGAATTCCACATCGCCCACGGATTCCTACCCTTACTACCTCCCTGTCGGTGTGGCATTGCCCGGAGGCTCCCGGCCAACGTGCAACTCGTGCCTGCAGACGACCATGGACGCGTTCTGGACATACACCTCGAATAAGACGCAGCCGATCAGCGAGACATATGCGCAAGCTGCAGGAGTGGTCAACATACAGTGCGGGCCCAATTTTGTGAACGCGACAGTGGCGAAGTCCACCACTAGTGGAGTAACGCCGAACGCGTCGCCTCCAGGATTGTCCTCGGCAGCCTTGCTAGTCGCCTTGTTCGCCCTTTTGTTGTAGATGATACCCAACACCGATGGTGCCTGACATTTCCGGCTCCTTCTGGACTCTGTCATGGAATTGGCACGGCCGAACCCTAAAGCTGGACAAACTTACCAGGATCCCGCTTATTGCTTGGCTCTGGCACCTGATTAGACACGACTCGCAACCGTTTGCGGGCCGGCTCTCCTTTAATTTATCGTACCTCAGAACAGCCCGCCACGATGTTCATAGCGGCGCACATACACCCCGAAGGGCTCTCTCATACATACTTTCTCGTATACAGCGAAGGCGAACTGGAACTTTCTTTTTGATTCATACCCCACCCGTGGCGCACCGGACCAGTGCAGGGCACCACGCAGACCCTTCTCGAGTTGATATAGGAACCACGCTATGTTGGATAAAATGGCCGGGCGAGGCCTTGTTGACGAAGTTGACGATGCTGTAGATACTTTTAATAGACCATTCTCAATTTCAGTTTGAATTTTCGCATCTCGCATGACGCGTCCGAGGATCGGCGTACGAGCACCCGCATCCACCAAACCCTTGTTCCTGACTCGGATGCTACCGACTGGCTGACAGGCGACAGGCACCGATGGCTTGTACGCCTGCGTCCGTCTCCCCGCTGCTGGTTAGACTGAGATGAGATGCAGCGCCAGCAGACATGCCAAAGCACGTAGAAGCATCGCTGTTGGCGTAGAAAAGCCGGTGCAAGACTCGAGGTTGGCGGGGGGCTGGGGAACCCCGGTCATGGTAGCGTGCATCGTCCCCGGTTGATCTCCCGGCTGTGGCTTGGCGACGGGAACGCTCAACCGGCCTGATAGCTACAACGGCGGAGGATCACTAGCTCCTGTGTCCGCGCTTGAGGATATCTGCGCGCGGCAGATCTGGCAGCGGCGTGTGGCCAGAGCAACCGGGGGGCGCGGCGACGGAAGCGTGTAGGAAGCGCAGCTGGGAACGATGGCTGGCATGCAGACCTTGCCCAAAACACGGTGCGTTTCAAGAGGTGGCAGATCGATAGCCTTGTGTAACGTCAGCCTTAAACCAGAGCTCTGCTCGTCTGGCAAAAGGATATCACTGCACAACCGCCTGTACCCATCTCCCTCGTGCAAGCTCCCGCCGCAACCGCCTCTCCCCCCATGGCCGACCCAGCCATCATGCGGCTCGACGCCGCGCCCGCGCCCGTGCCCGGCCGCCGGCAGGACATCATCAGCGCCATCCTGAGCGACTACGGCGACAGCAGAGACCTGGACGACGACGTCGAGCTGGACGACTACTACACGCAGGCCCGGTCGCCGGCCGTAGCCCCGCCGGTGCCTGTGCCCGTGCCCGGCGCCGCTGCAGCGCTACCGGTGCAATCTGCAGCTGCGTCACCACCAGCAGCCAAGGACAAGCCGCTGCCGCCGCTGGTGGGCTTCCAACTGCGAGGTGGGTGCCCTGAAGCCCTTGCTGAAGGCGGTGCGATCGCCGCCAGCCAGCGACATTCTCGATCCCGGGGCAGCGCGTGGTAAACAGCGCTCAGCCCCGGTGATTTCGGCGACATGGCGATGGGCGCGGTATAAGATAAGACGGCCCGCCAAGCATCCTCACTGACAGCGCTCTCGCAGTGGCCGATGCGCCTGCAGCCTCGCAGTCAGGCGCGCCGAACGGGAACGCGCCGGAAGCGAACATGCTCATCTCATCTGCCTCGCGCTCGTTCCGCGGCCGACGCCAGAAACCGCCAGACCTGAAGCTGGCCCGCAGCAACGGCTCCACAGCCATCGCGCCGGCCACCGCTGCCACGCCTGCCAAGACCGACACCAGCTCCCTGTTGCCTTCCCTGTCCCACTCCGCTCTTCACCCTCAACACCTGCCCACTCCCGACCGCGCCAGAGCGCACGCATCCGCCCGTCTGCTCAACGAGCTACCGCTGCCGCCGACCCCGCCGCAGCCTCCCGCCAAAAACAACCCCCGCAGCCCGTCCGACCATACCCCCTCCGCTGCGGGTGCAGCTGCCATGGGTAACAAGGCCTCGAAGGCCGCCGGCGACCCAAGCTCGCCATCGCAGCGCTCCAAATTCTCCCTGCGCCGCAAGCCCGTCAGGAAGGATGCGGTGCCGCCCGCCGAAACTGCCAATGGCGCCCCCAAACCTCCGGCTCAGGGTGGCCCTGCTCCTGGAGCTCAAGCGCCGGCCGCGCAAGCTCCAGCTCCCGCTCCCCCTCGCGCGCCGGCATTGCACAACCCCAAGTCCACCACGTCACTGCAGCAATCCGGCTCCCAACCCTCGGCTTATCAGTCCGAGGAAAATACTCTAATCGAACCCGCCGGGCATTTGCAGTCGCCCTCGACCACATTGTCTGATGCTACCGTGGTCAGGGACCGCTCCAACTCACCGCCCACTGAGCCTGAGGAGGAGGAGCCGATCACGCCAACACTCAAGCCAGCTGCCGTCGACTTACTCCCTTCTCCCAGCCCGCTCCCTGAGGAAAGCCCGTCCAAATATGGCGTCGTCAAGAAGCCCAGCAACCCAGCACTCGAAAAACAGAAGGGTGCTGCTATGCACTACCGCGGCAAGAGTAGCACGGGCTTTGATATCTTCAAGGTAGGCGCCCGAATCTTGCACTGCAAATATCTCTTGGTTGCGCGTCGTTCACAATGCTTAAATCGTTTGTTCGCTTTCAGCGATTGTGAAGTAACTAAAGCTCCTAGTCGTCGACGAACAAACTCCAGAACACCAGACGCTACATGGATGCCCACTCGCCGCCGCTGTCCCCGACTCCAGAGTCTGTCGTGAACGTGCCATCTACGGTTACTTCGCCGCTCGAGCTCACTAGTAATTCGGCCCTTGTCGGCTCGACACTTCCCACTTCCGAGCTCTTCAACACGCAGCTTCGCCCCGAACGGAGCGTTGTCCCTAGGCTCAATTGCGTCCACATGCAATGTTTTCACAATCACCGGCGCTTTCACCGAAGCAATAATCGCGTGCTTCCCATCGGTTGCATGCTCTGCTTCTCTTGCAGCCCCGACTTCCATTGGACTTGTACATGGTGCGCCCTCCGCATCTGCCAGGGTTGTCGAGTAAAGATCGAATCAATCCCTCGCAAAAGCCTCGACATGTTCATCACAGAGAAATTGAGCGAGAAGATCGGCAGAGACACAAGCGCCGTGAAGAGTAATAAGGAAAACTTAATGGTCAAGAAGAAGAGGAGGTCAATGCATGAGCCGAGCCAAGTCGTCGTGTGGGAGAGTTGAGTGGATTGATACCCTAAGAAAAGAAAAGCAAGAGTCTGGCGGAATTGTCACGGTGTTCGGAGTATTTTCTCACTGCACAGCATTATCCGGTGTTTCGCGCATGCATCTACGGTTACGGTCCTGGCTCTGGCGTTTGTTCAGCGATATTCTGGAAGCATCTCTTTCCGCTCTCCTCATCTATGGAAACTGGATTACGCTGGAGGTATTGGGTTGTTTTGAGTGCCTCTCGGTGGTGCTCGAATTCGTGCTCGGAATCGAGAAAACTGAGAATGACCGATGTGTCTCGGCCTATTTCATCTGTCGATCGATTCCAGCCTGGCACACCTTTCTTTTTCCTTCGTTGTCTTTCCGTTGTCTCATAACTCTCCCGCTTTCTCCTTCTATACCCGCGTTTGGGATCTGCCCGTCTACAGCACGGGATGTTGGGCCGAATCTCCACACCGCCGGTGGGCTTAATCAGGATTACTTCGCCACGGTTTCTTTAGCTGGCGACGAAAGGGAATAAGAAGGATCAAGCATCCAAAGTCTCGAATGATATCCCCTCCGCCAAAGGTTCCTTGGCTGGTCAATAGATTTTTTTTTTTTTTTTGGCAATGAGAACACCTCCGGTAGCAGCACTTGGCATGTATAGCACAATGCAATAGTAATTCGGGGTCCGAGCGATACATTTTCCCGCCTTCGCCTTTTTTTCGTTCTATGATGCGTATTGTCCGGTGTATGTTTTTCTTTTTCCTTTTTCTTCGGGACGCGCCGTGCATGACGCGGCAGAGCTCTGTTTTCGCAATATCATTGCGGAGACCCGATCGAGAGAGCGACGAAGAACGTCAACGATATGGGGAGTGCGAATCAGAGTCTGGCGGATCATCGATCCGGGAGGGGATATCTCTTGCGTACGCGGCCTCTTGCGATCCTTACCCCTCCTTCCACCACTCTTCGCAAGCTCCAACCTACCGCTCTTGGCTGCCCGCACCTTTCAAACTCCATGTTTTGTGGGACTTGACGCTGAAGCGGGCTTGGCCTCTATTGAGTAGCTGCGGTGTCGGAGGGAATATATGGAGAATCAACAGATAAGAGAGAGGGAGCGGTGCTTAGATGCGATGCCACGTCAAGGGTACTACTGTTCTCATCAGTTAATATATCGACGATCGTGCGGGATGCGTCTCGTGCTTCCTGCGAGGCTTCCGTTCGGGCTATGCTGGTAAGTTCGACGTCCTCGTGTCTTTTTCCTTCCACATATTGAAGAGTGCTCACGGCAGAGTCCGAGGCCGCGAGCTGTCGTCTATATACCGTGCGCGCTGCGGGTAAGCTTACAGAAATGAGCGTTTGGGGTTGAGAAGTGGTCGAGGGCTTCCCTCGAGGTTCTCCACAGTACCACAGTACCCAGAACCCAGTACCCAGACTTGCGCGATTTTTTTCGATAGTGCAGTTCCGGATATGGATGCACTGGAGTAGAGATCGTCGCCGTTCTTACGCCCTGGCCACATGGTTCAAAGTCGCCCAACTCTACTTTGACCATCGCAAACAGTACGTACTTGCGGACCCAGAGAAGATTGACCCTGCAACGGTCCATGTGCACCCCCATGCGTCCTCAACGCTCGTCTGAACTAGCCACGTAGGTGGCTTAGAGTACTGCCTGCGCTCTTCAGCCTCGAGAGCTTATTCTATCGACAACAGTGGTCGCATCCTTCCGAGACTCAATGTAATCCATCGCCTAATAATAACGTGTGGAGGTCGGATCGAAGTCCTCCTGTACGCTGGTAGACTACCATATCCGATGATTGAAAAAAACGTTAAGAGAAAAAAAAAGCGAAAAGCTCCTCGCATCTGCCGCGTCATTTGGACGCCTCTCGGTCCCATCTTTATTCCTGTCACCTTTGTCAACGGTTCTCCCGCTTCATCTTCTTTGCAAGCTATGTTTCTCCCAATGGGAGTACTCCGCGAGCCGCGTAGAGTCTTGGCTGCGGAGTGATGAGTGGGGATAATCACCTTGTCATCAACGAAGTAGATGTCTCGGGGGGATGCCTTCAAAGCTCCGAATCCCCACCCTCCAATCGGTTCAATCCCCAGAAATACAGGGAAGAAAAAAAAAAGACTTCCGCGGGCAAAGAAATAGTGGGAGGCTAAGACGGCGGCCGGTCCCTTCTTTTTTCCTCTTCCCTTTCCCAACCAACAAGATCCCGCCAAAATCCCGCGGGCACCAGCTTCTTCGCCTCCCCGCCCGCCCTTCCGTCCGTGGAACTATTGTGGCGATCCTTCGGTTGTACTATCGACCTGGTGGGCCTACAGCTAGACCATCCATTCCATCTCCCTATAACTAACGCCCAAAGAGAGGAAAGATGAGCAGCAATCAGGCGCCCACTAGGTACTAAGTTGTTTTTTTAGCGAGTTTGTTGAGGAGGGAGGAAGCCGCAACGCCGTTTCGGCGGGAAAACTTCCTTGCGAACCTTAATCCGCGTTTGATCCGCACAACTGGGGCCGAAGGAAAGAAGGTTAAGATCAAACGGGCAGGGGAGAGGAGGACTGGAGAGAGATCGGCGCAGCTCAGTAAGCAGCCGCACGCCGCTTACAGAGTATGTAAGGCCCTTTCTTTTTTAGGGTTCCCCTCCCCAGGTTAGGTTTGTTCAGCCTTACCCATGGGCCCGTTGCGACGGCGTTTTGGGTTGGATTTAGCAACCTTTCCACCAGGCCAATGAGATCGGCTCGCCGCGAGGGTAGGGTAGCGATGCCGCCGGAAGAGGGATGTAGTGTACGTCCGTAGACTAGGTGGTAGTAATAATAACGAGGGATGCGAGAAGGGGCCTCGTGGCGTTTGGGGGGAGGGAGCTTGCGGCGGTCAATGAGCTGCGCACTGCGTAAAGGAAGCGTCCTAAAGGAAGTAGTCTCAGCGTCGGGCAGCAACCCTTCATCAGCAGGCAGAGCGTCGGAGAAAAAAAGGAATGCGAAATGTACAGCGCGCTTTGCGAGTCGTGCACGCACGGTCTGGCGTGAATTATTACATGAGCCTTTGCCCTTGCTGACCGAGACAAGGGAGATCGACGGCGGAGGTAAGACCGAAATGCAGCTTCAACTCTGTTCTGGAAGGACGGAATCATCCGTTATGGTTGGCGCCATCCAGCCCGTCTGAGAGGCGTTTTTTTGCTGACAGGGTCCAGGGCTGGAGCGTTTCTTTTCTTGCTCTTGCTGCTTGCTGCGCGTTTCTTATGCGCATAACGCAGGCACGAGTCACCCGCCTTTGTCTCAGATCCGGAAGGTGTGATAGGAAGCCGGATGCTGGACAGATCTCGTACATCACTCAAGATTGACTTCGGCAAGGGGGGGAACTGTTGAAATCATTACAGCTCGAAGTGCGCTTCGTTCCGTTCGCTGCTAACTCTCTGCTGCCGTCGGCAATTTGAAACGTCTTCTCCACCCTCTCCGCTCCCGAGAGTCCGTTTCGTGCGGGGTATCCTTGCTTGCGAAAACGCCACGACTGACTGTGCCCTTTCCCTTATCCAAGCCCTTTTCCCACCGCCGCCAACAAAGGAAGAAAAGGAAAATGCAAGTACGTATGTGCAAAGGAGCGAACGAAGTGTGTTCAAAGGAAAGAAAAGGACAGGCAGCACCACGCTTGTGCTATCAATTGATGGGGTATCTTCCAACGCCTTTCGGCAGCCCTGAGCAATGTCGCCAGGACGCCCGTGTGCAAAAAGAATTCTTGAGCAACCGCCTACGCCTTTTAAGCTCGCCGCAAGCTCTGCTGCGCGGCCATGTACGATGCTTCTTGGAGATTTGTGGGAAATTCGTCGATCGTTAGACTTCTCGTTCGCCTGCTTTGTCCCTGCGGGCTGCATGTTTGCGGCAGGTCCGCGGGCGAAAGCGCGGCAAAAGCCGCTGTGATGAAAGGGCTGTACAAAGGAAAGAATGAATGAAAATGGCATTGTGGCACCATGTGCCGTCTTGTGGCGGGTGGCGAGTGTGGCACGAGTTGGTCTAGACGACAAGTCCGCCAAATGCCTCGGCAACACCCGTGAGGGGCCCCTTGACCCGGTCCAACAGGCGACGCTCGCTGCGCTCGCCTTCGGTTTCGACCTTGGTGAGCTGCACCGTCGTGGGGTTGGCCAGCGTGCTCTCGTGCACCTGTTGGTCAGCTTGGTGCGACTCGACGTCGTCCAGGTCTGATCGCTGCTGAGTACTGCGGCTGGCGATTGGGGTCAGCTCAGCATCCGCGTCCCGGTGGAAAGACATGGCGACGCTGTCGTTGGACGCCTCGCGCCGAACGTCTGGCCGCGAGTTCGTGCGAAGAGCAGCCTCGCGGTCAGCGGCGGTGAAGCGGTGAGCCGTGTAGTGAGGCGGCGATTCATGGAACTCCATGACAATCTGCTTCTTCACATTGACGCGAAGTCGCATGCCGTCGTAGAACATGACATCGCTCGCACGGGGCGACGCAGCCAGAAGGACCGGAGCGCAGCGGCGGCGATAGCGGAGAATCGACGATGCCGATGGTTGCGGGTTTTCGGTTAACGGATACTTGCCCGAAGTGGGGGTAAGTTGAGAATCCACCGAAGCGCGGCGCGTAGTGGTGCGGTCAATGGCGTCATCCATGTTCTGCGTGCTGCTGTTGGAAATGTTGCCAGGGCGCGGTGAAGATGGTCTGTTGGGGAAGAGCAGGTCCATGGCAAAGTCCTCAGCATCGCCGTCGGTCTCGCCGAGCGGCTGCTCCGGTTGCTCCGGCTGCTCCTCGTCTCCGTCGCGGACGAGATTCGGGTACATGGTCCTGATGATGCGTTCCTGCTCAGCGAGCAGTCTCCTGGCGTTAAGATCGATGGCCTCTTGCCGGGTTTGGCGGCCGTCCAGCTGTCTCTGCCTGCGTCCTCTCCGGGGAAGGCTGCGATAACGGGGCTCGCTTCGGTCCTCCAGAGGCGGGCTGATGTCGACAGCAGCACACAGGTTCTCGATCCAGTCCAGCATTCCCTCTACCTCTGCAGCGCACAGCAGGAACTGATCCGCCTCCAGACGCAGCCGCATCACGTGCTCTCTGACGGGCCAGAAGAGATGTGGGTCGGTCTGGTAGACGGCCTGGCGCGAGTTTAGCGGCACTAGTTTTGCCAGCGGCGACTTGGGAATCAGGTCAGTCTTCTTGAAGTCCAGGGCGAGTCCAAGCTCGGCGTGCTGGAGCGAATAGGTGCGCAGCAGTTTGCCGGGCGCTGGCTTCTTGTTTTTCGAAAACAAGCTGGTCTTGAGGCGGTAGATGCTGAGCTGCGTGCCGCGGAGGATTGCGTAGACGTCTTGCCATTGGCGTTCCTTGGGGCACGGCTTGTCGAAGAAGTTGATGCATTCGGTCTTGATGCCCAGCGGCCCTTCAAATAGCACCGAGCACGAGTAGCTCGGCAGAGCTTCATTGGTAGATTTCTCCGCGGGCTGGCGCGGAGCATATGCGGGCGGTTTGGCGGTCAGGTCGGCGGGCTGGGTGTGGGTGTGGAAGGTGTTGTGGTAGCCGTAGCAGTTGGCGGCCGGGGAGCTGGAGTTCGCGGTGGTGGAGGTGGTGGTGGTGGTGGTGGTGGTGGAGGTCGCACGGGAGGTGTTTGCGGAGTCGTTTGCCGGGGCAGCACGCTGCTGGGGCGGGGGCGGAGAGCACTGCGGCATGGCGCACTGCATCATGGCTGTGTGTTGGCGGAAGAGCGCAGCACCCAGGGCAGAAGCGCTCATGATGGCGGGCTTTGTTTGAGCGGCGGCCGGGGTGAATTTGAGGGCGGGTCGAGGAGCTATGCGGCGCAATTGGCGCACATGTCGGCTCGGGGGTCTGGATATGACAGGCGGGTTCGCCTAAGCAGTGTCTGGATGGCGGTCGTGGCTCGCAGGTTAGCTCGGGGCGGACTGGTCGTTTTAGCAGGCCCGGACGTGCGCGCGGCGGCGTGTCTCAGCTGTGTATTTGGCCTTGTCGTGGTCGGGTGTGGCTTTCGTCTGGACAAAGAGCGCGCACACGCACGCGGCAATGGTCGTCTTTTCAGCGGGCTTGATATCTGGGCATGACCAGCGCGGACCAGGGGGGCCTGCCTGCAGCCCGGCCATGATCGTGGAGCGCGCGCGGGGAACTGGTGCGGCCATCACACCACAGGCCTGCGCGTGAACCACCAGCTCGCAGCGACCGCCGCCCGCCCTTCCAAATCCCCCAAAGCGCCCCTCTCCACCGCCCCAAGCCGGCTTTCACCGCAGATCGGCCAAGGCGACGAGCCGCGCCCAAGCCCGTTTCTCCTCCCGCCATGCCACCGCGCCCGAGCCCCGGCCTGGCCGCTACCGCGCCGCCGTCGCAACCTCACCCAAGGGCCGCTGTGCGACTGCGAGGCGCGTTCCTGGCTCCCAGGCTTACGTCGGCGCCGCCGCCGAGTCAAGTGGAAACAAAACGGGCCCCACCTCTGCAGCGGGCGCTTCCGGGGCAGATCTCACCTGAGGTCATTTCTGCCGGCTCGCGACTCGTTCAGTGCCGTGACCGCCAGGGTGCTGCCCTGCCACCCTGCCTGCAGCCGTCACGTTACGGCGCTAGCAAATCGCAGGGCGGCGCGTCGGTGGGTAACGCTCTGTTCTGCAGACAGCGACAGCGCCAGACCTGTGCGAGCGCCCCGGGTGGGTAACGCCCAGCGCGCCGCCCTGCTTTCGCCCTGCTGCTACGGCCTGTCATGCGCTGCCGGGGTGGAGAGCCGTGGTCATATGCAATGCCGCTTTTGGCAGCCAGAGCTGGCGGTCTGCGGGCCGCGCCTTCGACATTGGGCTTCTCGCCCATTGACTAGCACGCCCACAGCCTAGCGGCGCCTGGTGCTGGCGACTCCAACTCTTCTGCACTGCCGTGTCTCAAGATCTAGACGGCAGCACCGTTGCCCGGCCCCTCGCGACAGTCCCTATCGTCCGCCAGACCTCCCGCGTGGCGCTGAGCCGGCGGTAGCACGTCCAGGCGCCTCCCCACGAGGCCCGTCACGTTTTCGCGGTGCAGCTTCCGTATCCGCGCCATCTGCTGTGCCCGCAGGGCGCGTCTGGCACCTGTCCAGCTCGTGCTCCCATCCAACGTTTTCTCACTCAGCTCGGCTCAGCCGTGAAGGGTATGCGACGACCTTTTATGCATCCTTCCTCCTTGAGATCCGGAGATTATGCCCTGAGCGCAAACACCAGGCTCAGGGAATATCGATCTACGTCGACTAATGCAAGTCATGATGCTGATGGGAGCTCTCGGAGACCCGAAACGTCTCAGCCGCCGCCATCCCCAGCTGCTCAGGGTCATAGACGTTTGCGAAGCATACGAGCATGGGCAAGCCGCGACACGGCTGGATCAATTCAGGAACCCCGCACTTCGATCACTTCCGTCCATGGTCGGCAGATGATTGTACCAGGCAACTGTCCTGCCGGCCCGTCAGCTATGGCGACGGGAGCACCGCATGCCGTTTTGGAAGAGCACGGGATCCTTCCTTTGTTACACGAGCTGTGAGCCCGTCGGCCGGTGGTTTTCCAACGTCTTTCACGAGTCGCGCGGGCCCCATCCTGACGTCACGCTAGCTCTGTAGCTCCTCCGAAAGCCGCAGCCTTACGGAAAAGGCGGTAACTAATTTTTCTTTTCAAGGCTTTTCGACGACTACGTCAGTTGTGCACCTTCCGCGCCGTCAATGCGTTCGACGGTCCTCCTATCGTCGGCCCCGGCAATTGCATGCGCTGACGACACATCGGGGTAATCTCTGAGATGACGATTTACTCGCGTCCTCCCTCCTGTGTACGCCTTAAGTTTGACATCGCGCAAGTTGGAATAGACCTGCTTGAAATGTTGCGGGCGGGTTTGAGCGATTGGACCTCGCACCGGAATAGAACAATGGCTCAACAGCAGTGTGAAAATAGGGAGGAGTCCCTTTGAACCGGTAAGCTGTGTCCTTCTAAGCCCTCGGAAGATCATTGACGTAGGTAGTAAGCAGCGACTTTCAACGTGGCACTCTGATGCTGGAGCTTCAACCTGGAGCTTGGACTCTGCGCGTCCGTTAGAGCCTGAAACAGTGGGGGCCGCGCGCAGCGTGCAAATAGACCGTCTGCTTGTGGATTACGACAGCGCACGTAGTAGTGTCGCACCGTTGTTGTATTACCGAAGAGGTGGATTGGGCTGTTCCACGACGTGGCACCGGCAGTGCTTTATTGGAGAGGTTTCAAGGCCGTCCAGAAGCTTCTCACCACTCCGCATGATCGACAGACTGCTGATGGCGATGTGGCTGCAGTAGTCTGGACGGCTACTACACTTCGAGCTCTGATACGTGGTTCAGTCGTAAGCTGAAGCATGCTGACCGTAGATCAGATCGTGGCGCTCAACCTAGTCAGCCAAACGATCAAGAATAGCCCAGGTTGATGAGCTAATGGTAAGCTCTGGGGCAAGCGCCGTAGCCCCCAGGAGAGAACAAGAACGGAGCATATTATGTGAGATGCTTATATCCGCTCTTTTGTTCCCTGGCCCAGGCTTGGATGGTCGAATGGCTACCATAAACCCACACCAGCTCACCCTGCTTGAGCATTTTCACCTGGGAGCCTGTGGATCGTCAAATGATACGGGGCCAGTTACGTTGTGACAGCGAATGAGATTATATCTCAGGAAATAATCATTTCCGCCCTTCTGGTTGACACGAAGACGACATGATCACTACCGCAACTTTACGCGCGTCGAGGTCGCGTAGCGGCTACGAGGCGAGGTTGCATATACGCCACTCTACCATCGTTGCTCCGATAGTGCAGCTCCCACGAGCCACCCAATCGCCTTCTTCCCTCCAACAACACAACAAATATTCTCCAGTCGCAAGACCGTTCTTCACGTTCATGAACCAGATAACCAACAAACCATTTGTATTTCAATTTTGCGTTGAAAGTCTCCATTGCTATTACATCCGCAGAGCGTTGTCACGGCCCGAAACGTTCCACAAGCCGGACGCCACATCCACTTGACAAGCTGAGTCCCGTCTCTGATTCGTCACGATCTGTGTCGCTGCCACATCAGGTTAGCAAAGAACCAAGGGCCACCTCTACCTGTCTCACAGATATCGCACCATGATTACGTGGGTATACAGTGCCACCGCTATTACCATCCACATATGATGAGCGAGGATGGAGGTTCTAGTAGTTGACAAAATATTCAATACTTCTGTGTCCTGCCTCCACTGGAAACTTGAAGTAAACATCTGGGAGTAAATACGATTAACCTATACAAATATGTGCCGATGAAATCTTACTACCTGCGGAAGGAGGGTGCATTATCTTGTGCGACAAGGTGGTGATAGGGCTAATGCTTCCGCAACCCACCATGGGGTGATGTGTCTTTGCGCAACGGTGTACACATCAACCAACCCCTCACCAATCCATCAACGTCGAGAGTTCTCCAGGGCCTCTCTCAATTTTCAAAGAGGAACTTTTGGTGTGAGACAAGTGTATTCGTCGTCTATACCGACAAGCGGGAACAAGCCGGCAATCCACTGGCGAACGACGCAAGAAAAGAAACTTGACTGCTTAATGCACACGCAAAGCCGCCTCCTCTGCTCATCCGCATAACATAGCTCCCTCTACCGGGCATGACAAATCCTCTGCTTCTCTCACGAACCTAGTAGCTATTGTATATACAAGCGAATGTGTATATATATATGTCGTAGAAGTAAGAGCAAATCGAGAAGAATGGAAAGAAAATCGGGTATCGCTTTCATTTCTTCGTTCCCAAGACACATCAATCCCTCTGCTCCGAGTTTGCGTTCCTCACTTCCGTCGCATGAGAGAGAGAGATCAAACAAGCCGCCCGAAAACGAAAAAAACGAAGAAAATGGAGAAGAGCGAGAAAAAAAAAAAAGGACGGAAGACTCATCCAAATCTACAACAGCCCCGGCGTGCTCACAGCCTCCTGCTCCCTCTTGATGCGATACAGGGCCAGCTTCGCGAAGCGGCCGAGGCTGGCCCAGAAGTGGCGGCCCGCCGGGTGGTCCATGACCTTCTCGAGCAGCGCGACGACGGCCTGGCGCACGTCCTGGCGCGGGTGGAACAGGCCCAGCGAGAGGTGGAAGAGGCCGCTGTTGGACTCGGGCGTGACGCTGAGCAGCTGCAGGATCGTGTCGTATTGGCGCTGCGCAGCGGCCGAGATGGGCGAGAGCCGGCGGTCGGGCGCGAGCGGGGGCGCGTTGGCCGTTGGGCTGACCGGACTGCCGCCGCCGCTGGCGGCGTCGTCGTCATCGTTCGCCGAGACGTCCTTGTCGCCTTTTCCGTTCAGGATGGCGGCGATGCTGGTGTCCTTGTTGCTGGCGTCTTCCTTTTCGTCGCTCGGCTTGGGCTTGCCGGCCTCCTCGACCGCGCGGGCGAGGGCGAGGTAGACGCCGGCGCTCTGCTCGTGCGTCAGGCGTGTCGCGCGCAGGCGGTCGTGCAGCCAGAGCAGGTCGAGGTGGCGGATGGGCTGGCGCTCCCACATGCGCGCCAGGTCCTGGACGTAGCTGTAGTAGGAGCGCGTGTTGCGCCAGCCCTCCACCCGGTGCACGTTGGCGCCCAGCTCCCGCAGCCGCTCGGCCTCGGTGGCCCACACGTAGCCGTGGCCCTTGATGTTGGCGTCGACGGGCGAGAACTCGGCCTCTGGCGACGTGGGCGACAGCGCCGAAGCGGCGGATTGCGCGCCGATGTGCAGGGCGGAGGCGCCGTAGACCGTCTCTTCGGACGCCGCTGCGAGCCGGGTGAATTTCAGCACCCAGTCGCGGAACCGCGATCGAATTGCCCCTTCGCCGAGACGGTTGGAGATGGCGCCAAGGATGGCTTCCATGAATTGCGTGTCTCCCGTGGGGTCGATGTCCTTTCCGTTGGTGCTGGGCATGTTCATGCTGAGGTTGGCGTTCAGTCCCTGACCCAGAGCACTTGCAAGCCCGGGGGGCAGCATAGCTTGCTGTTGTTGGAAGTAGAGTAGCCCGTCTGTTACCCCTGCGCCCTCAATCCTGTGAGAGATTTTCATCCGACCTGCAGGCAAGTCGCAGAGCACATCCCACCACTCCGGCTTGTGTGCGAACGCAGGATTGGTGACGCCGGCAATAAACCCGGGAACTTGGATCAAGTCATCGATTTTAGTCAGATCAGTATAAGGAAATGCGTGGCGAGTGAAGCCTCGCAGCACGCCTCCGGATGCTAGTGCACACGCTGCAAGGACGGCTTCAGCAACTTCTCCAGACGGCCGATTATGACCAAGGAAGACGATGCGTTTTTGGGTCAGCAAAGCATTGACTAGCACAATGATCGGATGTGTATAGGCTCCGGAAGTCGTGAGATGCGGATGCAGCGTGAACGGCTGCGGAGAAGCTGCGTGTGGTGTGGAGAACGTCTGGATGAGCTTGATGAGGGAGAAATCTCCAACGGTCTCTGGCTGAATAGCAGTCGGGACCTTGATGGGCACCGGGACTCCATTGTACATCACACGAGACTCAAACTCGTGCGTGTCTCTTGGAAGAGTGTATCTGTTGGCAGGCGCCCGAGTCGGAGACCCTGAAGTTGTCTTGGACAGTGCTAGTTGGGTGTCCTCCATGTCTTCGATCTGCCTTTGGGCAACCATTTGCTCGAACTTCTCGATGAACATATCGGGTGCTGTAGAGGCCTGGAGAATATTGCGTTCGAGGAAAGACAGTCTTGGTAATAGCGAGAGATCCATGGAATTGAGCGAATCATACAGAGATGCGAGTGTCTCTGGCTCGGGGTTGCGGAAGTACTCCTCGATAGCAAGCAGCAGTAAAGGCTGAGAGCGAATGAGCGTGCTGGGCTTTGATATCGGGAAACGGAAGACATTGTTACCTTGTAAATGTGCAGGAAACTGTGTCTTGTGCAGATTGCCATTGCTTTGCAGACAGCACCTCTGTTACTGCGTCAACAACGGCCTTTGATACTCACCGCGGCGGTACATACCTTTTCACTGTATTGTCTTGCTTGGTATTCACTAAGTTAAGCACATATATTAAAGGCGGCCCCTCGAAACCCTCATCGTCACTCTCTTCCGAGTCCTCCGAGTCGAGGTCGTCGTCATCGTCCTCTTCCTCCTCCTCGGAGGCAGTGCCATTCTCTCCGTTGGCGGCGCCGTTGGCCGCCTTCTTCGCCTTTCGCTCACTGCGCAAACGCCTGCGCTCTCGCCGCTCCTCTTTGGCCTCCTCCTCGGCCTCGGTGTCCTTGTGCAAGAAAAATATGGTCCAGTCCTGGCTGCGGACGTGGGCCTGATCCGGAAGCATCAGGTCTGCCAGCATATGCTCGTCGCCGCTGATTGGACCGGGGTACTGGTGCTCCATGATACTCCCCCGGTCGATATCGAAGCTCGCGACCAGAATGTACTCGACATGGTTCTCACGCGAATTCGAGGGGTATTGCGAGCGCAGAGGGCGACCCATTCGGCTTGGCGAGCGAGGTCTGAAGTTGCGCGACGAGGCAGAGGGGCTGTAATCGCGGGGGATCAGAGCCGGCGCAGGCGAGCGCGAGGGGCGCGAGAGCGTGGACGGGGAGCGGGAGGGCGGGAAACTGGAGAGAGACGACTGGCGATGCGACTTGGTGGTGGCAGCAGGGGAGATGGTCGTGGAAGAAGAAGGCGGTGGAGGCCGCGCGACCTGCACGGAGGCCATGGTGGAAGGGGCCAGGAGAGCTCTGATGTGAAGTGGACCAGGGGTCGGTGGGGGTGATTTGACTCGTGCGGGGCAGGCCTTGCGCGCGGATGCTACGACGACGCGGTGCAGCGGGCGACTGAGCAGAATCCACAGTTCACTTTATCCCGGCAGCCATTGATAGAGACGATGAGAGTTTTGCGAGCCCAGCTGCAGCCGACCGCGCCGCATGTAGCGCGGCAGGGCTGCGACTAGACGGGCGAGCCCCTGGTCGAAGGACTCGCTAATTCCCGCGCGGGTCCCCCAAGGCCCCAAGGCCACGCCTGGCGCGTTGCTCCACCGACACGCCGACAGCGCCCGAACCGGCTCAGCATCAACACGCGCGTCATCGAACTGCCTGTGCCTGTGTAACTCCGCCTGCACCGACGACGGTCACCGCCATCCACCACCGCCCTGCACACCGCGCTCCGATCCTCACGCTCCGAACATGGTAAGAAGCTCATTTGCACGCCTCTACGCTGCTCTGACTGATCCGCTATTAGTCGTCCGCACCCGGCCCTCCCAGCCCGCTCAGAACGTCGAATCTCTTTGCAAACGCCAACCGCGCCTCTCCGTTCCGTCGCTCAGGCTCGAGACTCGACACAACCTCCCCGTCCGCTCTGCGTAGCTCGCCTTTCGCGTCGCCCTCAAAGCCCGCAGACATTCGTCCGACCACACCCTCGCGCCTATCACCTGCGAAGGAACGCGACAGCCCTTTCCGCCGGTCAACGTCCTCTGTTAATGGCGACGCAGAGGGCGTCAACGCCGACGAGTCAGGCGATGGATCCGCAGCGGGGACTTCTGACAGACCTAGCCTGGGTAGCCCGTTCTTAACAACTCGCAAGACCACCTTGAGCCCGGATCCCCCAGCCTCGCCAACCCGCCCTTCCGTCCAACGCAACATTACCATGACTACGGATACGAGTACCGTTAAACCTCCCCCATCCCCGCCTGTTCAGCGCCGACCACAACGGCCACCACCTGCGGCCAGAGCCGCTTCGTTGCTCGGTAGCAGCGACCCTCTCGCCCACCTTCCTCCGGCCTTGCTGCACAGCATGCGTGAATCGTTCAGTGTGCTCGATCGCGACAACAAAGGGACCATCAGCGCTCCAGACGTTCAGGACGCCCTCTCCCAGGTTGGGCTCGACAATGGACCGGCTTCGATCACTCCATACTTTGAAGGACAGTCCCAGTCGCTGAATCTCTCCGCATACCTCAACATGATGGCGTCCCTACTTGCACCCTTGAGCAGGGAGCGAGAGCTTCTTTCAGCTTTCGAAGCTTTCGATGACCAGGATGATGGCCAGATTGACGTTTCGGAGTTGAGGGACGCATTGATGAACACAGCGCCGGAGCCAGGTCAGGAGAGGCTCACGGAATTGGAGATCGAGAGAGTTGTTGAAGGCTTCAGAGGTCGCAGAGCTTTGGGAAAGAAGGGCAAAGGTGGCTTGGGCCGTGGGGATGTGTTTCGTTACAAGGAATTTGTCGGTAGTGTCTGTGGCGGTTCATCGGCAAAGGATGCCAATGAAGAAGCGGCTGCGGCATAGTGCATTTCTTACGGCTTTGGTACGAGCATTTTGGCGTTGGGTCGGCGAAGCGGGTGTCTGTCGGGTGCATTGGTATAATCATGGCTAGAAATCTCAAGGACATTCTGGAACGAGCCCAATTGAGTTGATTTAGACTGCGAATACTAACTCTAGGAGCGCGAGCAAACTGGCCACGACAAGTAAGCTAATTTATCAACTGTCCCTTGCATAGGGAGTCTTGTGTGCCAGACTCTGGAGTCCAGCAGTATCTACGAGTTTCCCGGTGCGAAAGGCGCTGGATGGGCAATCGGCTTGCTTTAGAACGAACCATCATTCCAGTTGCAAGTTTAGAGTACAAGGTGCTATTGCAGCATCCCGCGCAAATAGCCATGCCGAGATTCACCCAGACAAGTGCAGTCGCGCGCACAGTGTGGCGTTCGCAGATTGTTTACGTGTTGTAGGTGCAGGTGCAAACCGTAGTTTAACCCGTCGCTCTTCCCTCTTCCCTCCACCACCCGCCCCAGCGCCGCCACGCTGCTCGCGCCTGGACACAACCGGACAACGATGATCTCCAAAGGGGATCCACCAACAGCCACCCTGCCGCAAGACGTAGAAATGGCGTCTGATGGCGCATCGAGCGACTCCTCGCTCAGCGACTACGTAAGTTCCTACCTTTCCGTGCTTGTGATCACTGCGCTGATGGCCTGCAAGATGGACGTTGACTCACCTACGCCCTCCACTGACGGCAACGCGCCGACCGGCTCTCCCGTAGCCGCGAATACCCAAGTCTGTATTCCCAAAACCCTTTTCGCCGGTAAAACTTATTACGCGACCAGGCCAACCACCGCGATATCCCCAATGCTGTCGTGAACAACAAACCGCAGAAGCCACCGGTGCCTGCCTGGCTGACCGACCCCGCTGGGAGAGCGGAGATCACGATCACTCCGAGTGTTGACAATCCCAAGGTAAGTCTCTGTGATCTCCCACACCCAGGTAGTTTCGCGTACCTCAATAACACCTAGGAGGAGGAGACTGTTTGCGTTCACTACTGCACCCTTACACATGTCGAACTCATTGGGTTGATGCACATAAAGCGAAACGACCCGGCTAGTTACTACCACAGGAAGACCGTAGCAATCCTGAATGAGCTTGGACAGTTCAAGGCACCGCATCCTGCTGTAGCGCGCCGTCAACAACAACAAGTCGATGATCTCTTGGAGGCGCAATCCACTGGTCCGCCTTCCGGTCCTGCGCGCGACGCGTGCACTACCGGCAATAGTGATTCCCAGAAGGCGCAAGGAAGCCCTCAAGGCAGCGGCAGGGGCGATGTAAACGCTAGCACTCCCCAGAACGAGCAGCCGGCTCCGTCTGATAATGCTACCAACCTAGCCCAGACGACACAGACTCCTCAACAGTCTCAGCAGAGCAAGACCATTTACGTCGTTCTTATCCAGTACCAGCCCTTGGTGGAGTATGGAGGATCGGAATTTGAGTTCGGCATACAGGACCAGCACGCTAAAATTGACGGATTCTCTACCGTTAATCATTATACGAAAGCCTTCCGACTCCCTGGCGACGCAAAGACCTACGCTCTCAACTTGTTCACGCAACGTGTTACTCTGGACTATCGCTACGTGATGCAGAAGGCGTGGGAGGACCTGAGTCTCGAAGAGATCCGTGCATACGGCGTCACTGAGGACGGCCCTTCACCGCACATCCGCGGCTTCAGGATGTCGTCGACCAGCGACCCCTGCTACTGGCAAGTCCGCTTCGGCTGTGACGAGGAGTTCTGTCGCATTTCGGTCCTCCCGGTCAAAGCGAATGATCCAAAGTTGAAGGATCTGCCATTCGTTGAGGCTGGACAACCTCATGGCTGGATTCCGACCTCGCTGGAGCCGCCGAAGCGTCCTGCGGAGACGCCAGCTGATGCAGAGATGGCAGAGGACGCCGATGGTATCACGTCTACGGAGGCGACATCCAATATGGAGAAGTCGGACCCAGCTGAGAGCACCGCTTCTACGGAAACCGCTCCTACGGAGACATCTCTACCGAGCGAGGGCTGAGTGAGCTGTTGGTTACGGGTAACATAGGCTTGAGCGAGACCCGACGGGATTGGTGAACAGTTCTAGGAATGCGATCGATTGGCGAGGCAGAGCAAGCAAAGAGGACAGTTGGTCTAGCTGTACGGTTACATACGGCTTTGATAGGCAATGAACGGGATTGGATGAGAAAGGCCCCCCTGAAAAGTGAGCGAAGCATAGTCTACCGTACGTTCTAGATGGTCACCAGACAGGCGGTGATCTGATCGTCTTTACCCCGGATGTTGTACGGGAGATTGCCACCTGGAGGTTGACGGAATTGCAGATGACGACACGAATCGAGTGGAGTGCCTACGGTGTCGACGATGCGGGCTGGTCGCTGGAGCATGGCAGGCAAAGCCGGGAATGTGGTAATAGATATGCTCGCTTCGTGTCCCAAAGCCAGCATGGGCTCCGTCGGACGTGGCCGGCACGGGTAGCCGTGTATTATTAAAAGACTACGCTGATGGACAAGACGACGAAAAGGGTAATAGGCGCTTTAGAACGGCAACATGATTGGCCAGGAGCGCACTGAGCCAATATTTGCGAAGGATCGACATGGGCTCGGGTGCAATACACGTTGATTGTGTTGTGGCGGAGACGGCAAGGAGAGTGGTAAGAGCGTGGAGCGTCCACCCCGTGAGTGCTGGCGTCACCGATCAGCGGCTCCTTACTGCCATCGCAGTCAGCAGGCGCAGCGCGAGGCACGACCAGGGGTCATCCTGCGCAGGGTGGAGCGGCTGTCGTCGAGCGCAGGCTGTGGCGCTGGGCGGCGGTGAGTGGCGTGGCAGGGCCTCGTGACAGTCGCTGGCGTCAGGTAAAACAGGGCGTGACTTGAGCGCCGGCTGCGAGAGGCCGCGAAATGACGAAGATAAAGCTCCGTCTCACGTGCCGCGGCTAAGGTGGGACCAGGCCGGCCGTGGAGGCTGCAAGCCCCGCGCTGATGCCCCCTCCCGCCGCCGTCGGCATGCAGCTCGCAGATACTCCGTATCAGCACAGCTACACTACAGAGGTACCGCCTCAACAACTCACTTGCCCCGCTCTCAACGCTCTCCGCACCATAAACGCCGCGCCTGAAGCTCTCCACGCCTTCTGCGCGCTTCATGCCCCCTCCTGTCTTTGCATAACCGGCCGAATCGCACTCGGACTTCGCCGGTACCCCAGCATTCCCGCCCGCCGACCCGCTCCGCCGTGCCAGCCAGACCCGGCGCGTATCGCAACCAGCGCCCCGTGAGACGCGACAAGACACACTCGCCCTCCTTGCACCGAGAGCAGCCCCGGCACGCGGAAAAGCGAGCACAAGGCCTGATCACGGGCGAGTTACACGCCGCAACCGTCCATTGTCTCAGGCTCCTCCGGTGACGGCTCCCCCGCCACGCAACCGCGCCGCGTCCAAGCTCGGGCACACTGCAACAACACAGCAGCGAGCAGCCAGACGACGCCGCTCGCTATCCACTCCCAAATCGACTACCGCGCTCGCGCCCCCGCTCTCCCGCACGCATCCGTCGAAGCTCATTTCATGCCCTCATCGCCTGATAACGCGGCAGCCCTTACGAACCCCCAGCCCGGCATTGGATACCTATACCAACAGCACAGCCGCAACCGATCGCGAGGCGTCGACAACGTGCAGACGCGCGGGCGGAATATATCGCGATATGAATTTGGAAGAAGAGACCGCTATGGGGAGCGCGTTACGCGTATCTTCCCCAGAGAGATGTGAGTCACCCCAGAGGAGTCGAGAGTGAGGGGCTACGTGGTGGACGTTTCGGGTGCCTGCGGCTCCACGACAAACGCCAAAGAGCCATCATGCTGGTTGACAGCAACCCTGAGCCATGGCGGGTGTCGGATCAAAGCCGCCCAAATGAAATGGCGAGAGCATGCGCGAGCGTGGCCGATAGACCTACCACTTCACCGCTCCGCCTACAGCCTTTCCTCCCCAGCTCTAGTCCTTTGTTAACGTCATGTCCGACAGAGCAAAGTCTCCGCAGTCCGCAACGCGATACCAGGCTTCCCCTAATCCAGCCACCTCGCCCCTCATTTCCGCCTTTGGCACTACCACGACCACCGCCGCACACTATACCAGCGAGTGGACAAAGTCCTTGCCATTCTTTGCTGGACAAGCCCCACCAAATGGAAGGAGCTTGAGCGGCTCTCCCGGACAAAACTTCGGTATCTCCAACTCACCACCTACCATCGGTGGCAGGCCGATGAGCCACCCGAATCACTATGCCAGTTTTGGCGGCAGGCTAGGCGTCTCACCACGCCAGTCGCCGCCCCGAGATCGTCGTGCCTCCATGTTCTCGCAGGTTTCGCAGCAGCCGCCGCTCCCACACCAGCCGCAGTCGCATTTCTATGGCCTTCCTGATGTCGACTTCGGCCTGGATGCCCCACAGGGTGAGATGATACCTGGAGCCAACGGCTACTTCTGTGGCTTTGATACGCTCGATGCGGCTGGAGACAAACCATCATCACGTCTGGGGCAGAATGCTCTCCTGGTGGGTTATGAGGGTGGTCTTGATGTCCTTGATGTCAGAGCATCGCACATGAACGTCTTGGGAAGGGTGGAAGGCCTACGTGGTGCGGTTATTGGTGCGAAGATAGTGCAGTGGTCTGGCGGAACAGATCCTTGTGCAGACGATCGTCCGCTGGTTGCACTTGTCATTCACGGTCCACTCTTGGATGGTGTAAAGGATACCCGTCACTCAAGTGGCTCTTCTTCCGGCGCCTGCACCGATGAGAACGAGGGCTCGTCGAGCCCGCCTACTCGTCCAGCCTCCGCTTTGGGCGATTCCAACCTCGCAGACGTGACCCATTATCAGACGACTGTTGAGATATGGTCACTGAAAAAAGGCACGCATGTCGCAACGTTGTACAAGGCCCCACCAGTGCCCCTCACCACGCCATTGGACAGCCCTGTCTTCCAGCCCCCGCCTCCAGTAGGTGATCTGCGGATCGACGCCAAGGGTAAGTTCGTAGTGGTCGCCTCAGGATGCAGCGGTGAAGTATTCGTATTCTCCCCGAAGCAGGAAGAAGCCCACCCGGAGTCGTTCAGGTGCATCGGAAAGGTCTGGACGACAGTTCAGGTTCGCGAGCATACCCCAACTCCCAGCTCAGCAAGCTCGACGGAGTTGAACAGCCTTGAGGGCGATAGCGTGGCTTCCTTCGGCAACCCTCTATTCACGCTCAGTGAGCGCTGGATCGCCGTCGTGCCTCCGGGATCATCTTCATTGTATTCCCTCAATGGCGCCACACTGCTGTCACCCTCACAACCAAAGCCTCCCGGGATGAGCACTCACGCACCACCTCCACCACCTTCTGCCAACTGTCAAGTCGATGCTCCTGAAGATAGTTTCTTCAAGAATGCCTCACGGGAGGTGGCGCAGCAAGCTATGAAAGGCATGCAGTGGGCTGCCAGTACCGGCATGCAGGCGTGGAAGAGTTACTGGAGCAACAAGCCGAGCGAGCAACATCCGAATGGTACCATGCCGGTCGACAATCAAGGGCAACCATACTTCCCACCTACTCATGGGCATAATCAGAGCTCTCCGCAATCCAGCAACGAGCCGTCTTTGGTCTCCATCTTCGACATGCAAAAGATGGCGGAAACCGAGTCTCCGAAGAACCGAAGCACACTGCAGCCGCTCACTACTTTTACGGCACCGCTTGGCTGCAGCTTCTTGTCCTTTTCACCCAGTGGCCTTATGTTGATGACTTTCAGCAAGAAGGGAGACAACCAGTTTGTCTGGGACTTGAACTGCATGCACCACACCAGCTCTCGTGGCACACGTGGAAACAGGTCCTCGCAATCGCATGTGCGGCAAGTCGCAAAGTTCACGCGGATGACCATCGCTAACATCGTTGATGTTGCGTGGTCTGCTCCTGATGCCCGTCGGCTTGCAATTCTGACGGACAAAGGAACCGTGCACATGTATCCGATGCCGGCGTCTGCATTCCAGTGGCCGCCGCCAAGGCGCGTCCGCAAACCGAATGAGCAGCCGAAGAAAGAACCAGCGGAAGAACAGCCAGCGAAAGGAAGTGGCATCATCGGCTCGGCTGCTCAAAACATTACTGGCAAAGCCAAACCCTTCTTCAGCTCCGTCCGCAACCGTGGTGGCAGTGTGGGGTCCGGCTTTAGCTTGAGCAACCTCAGTATGACTCCCGCTGCAGGTGCCAAGGGCGGAAAAGCCGTCGCCGCTGGCATCGGGAAGTCAATCGGTGGCGCTGCCAGCAATCTCAAGCATGCGAGCGACAACAAGCTTCAGTTGCCTCTGTTGATCAATGGCGTTAGCCCATCTTCCGTGGTTTGGCTCATCAACCCGAAGTACCGTGATCCTCGCATCGCACTTGTTTCTGGTGGCGTTTTGACCATTCACAAGGTCAAATTCCAGGAGGTTCGCAGCAAGAATGGCCGGCCCCAGACACGCATCACCAAACAGAAGCTCGTCGAGTACAGCCTGAACCCGATCAGAGACAGTGGAATCGCACCTGCTACGTTGGCGTATCTCACCTCGAAGCCAGGTGAAGAGCCTGCGCCGCCTCCTGGCACTGAAAGGTCTGGAGAGTCTTACTGGACCCCCAAGGCTCCTGCCGTTGGTACGACTAAGGCAAAGGGTATGATGGCTCATCCACTGGCGACTGCAGAGATTGAGACCAATACACCGTATCAGCCTTTCCATACCGACAGACGGATCGACCTGTTCATCAACGATGATGTCCCTGTCCAGGAGCATGTTGAGGACGAAGTGGAGCAGCAAGAGCAGGAGGTGTCGGTTGTCCAGGCGGTTCATCACGTCGACGACTGCAGCGTCTGGGCCTTTGGAACCGACATTCCCTCTGTCAAGGTCACTCTCCCGTCCTCGCATGCTTATGACGATGATCCCCTCTCCGACGACCTCCTCGGCCTTGACATCAACGGAAATGGCCCGGGCCCAGGTGGTGCTGCCGGCATGGTGAGCGACTTCGCCCTGCGTGAGGGTGACGAGGAGATCGAACAGGTCGTCGTGACTACCAGGCGCCGCCGCCTCAAGCGCAAGGAAATCGATGAGGAGACCGAGCCTGACGAAGGCTTTTTCGAAGACGACTGCGAGGTTTGGGACTTCGCTGGCGATAGGGTGTAGATGTACGATTCGGTGCCATATGGCGTCGGTTTCCAGACCATCTCCGCTCCACCTGCTCGTCTTCCCTCTTCCCTTAGCCGCTCTATTTTGCATATTGATGCACACAATCATCTTGGAGTACGCCTTTTCGTTTTTTTTTTGTTAATGGGATGAACCGTGATTTTACAAGCGGAGGAGACGATGCATCGGATACCACAGATACTCACAGAGACCACAATTGCTTTGGTTCAGCCCAGCAGCCTCATTTTCTCCCCCCACCCTCCACTTTTCTTTTCAGCAAACCCAGTAAAGTACATACAAACCACCACCACACCTCACTGCATTCATCTCACTGTCGCCGGCGTTTGTGTATAGATCGGACGGCTATCGGGGGATTCGTTTCTCATTTTTCTCATTTTGCTTGTTTCGCTTCTGGGATTCGCACGTTTGGATGGGAGGGGGCTCTGGCTAGTTGCTCTGCAGGGTGATTTTTTCTCGTCCTTTCTCGGGGGGAGGCTACAGCTATCAGCATGTCTGGAGCTGTGAGAGATTTTTTTCCTTCCCTTTGGCTTCGCTCTCTTTCGCCGCCCATCCGTGGCGGTGGGGTTTAGCGTCGGCTGGGGAGGAGAGATAATCTCGTACTGATGATCATGGCTGGCCTTTTTCTTTTTTTTTTCTCTTGAGCCTGGATGGATGAAGCGTAATTGGTTGTTGGGTTCGACGGGTCTGGGACGTGAGGCCGGGACTGGGGAGGACACGGAATACATAAACTTTGATAAAAATCATACTCGGATGAGTTTTTTGTTTTGGATGTGTCTTCTTTTCTCCTTTCCTTGTCGTGCTGGCGGGACGGTGGTGGTGGTTGAGTGAGTTTTGTTTTGTGTGACGCGTTGGCGCGCTTAAGTGGGTTGCGGGAGATTTGAACCTGTTGTGTTCCGTCAAGGACACAAATGTATGTACTACAGCTGTTCGCCCGTCCTCATCGTCCAGAATGTGTACTGTACATGCTTGCATGGAGTCTCAGCCAGAAACCCTGCGATACTTTGGAACACTGTCAGCCACCAAGATACAGCGATGTGTGGTACGTTCAAAGATGATCAGAGTGATTGGCGCAATGCCTGGACTCGAAGCGATTTTACAAGTACGACGTACCCTTCTCAAGATTGGATGTTCCTGATAGGCACATGGAATGGTTAAGAACAAGAGCTCACTTGGCTGCTTTTTTCTTTTTCTGGATGAGGGGCTGTCAACGGTCGACCTGGTCTTATCCATTCGCTGCGGTCGAGCAAGTCAGGGCAATCTGAAGAGCCTAACGGCTGAACGACCGCGACGGAAAAGTTAAAAGCCCGCGCCACCTTGGCCGTCGACCCTTCATTGCTGACGGTTGCGAAGTTTATGTTAGCTGGGTGTATGAGCTGCTTCTTGAAGACTTGGGGAATTGGCAAAGCACGATATTTTCGCCCGCTCAAAGAGCTCGTCTGTTGGCGATGCTATCCCGAATGCGGGAGTGGTGTAGGTCGTTGCTCCGAAAAGGCTTCATCCGCTGACCTGCCATGGTCCCGGTGCTACTCAACCGAAGGGGGTTCCAGCGGTGGTCGCTGGAATCCTCGTACCTGGGGCTGAATTGGTGTTCCAGCTGTGTGGGTGCTGGGCTCGCGAATCGTGGATGGCGCCGCATGAGTGTTGTGACATTCACTGAAAAGGGATGGCAAACTCCCATGTTTATACGGTTTGTAGGGGGAGTATAACAAATGAGTGCAGTGTAAGACCCAGTGATGAGTATCGCCTCTATACCCTGTGCGAGAGCGTGCTTTGAGTGAGGGAGGCTGGGCTGCGATTATTCGACGATGACGCGATCTGGAGCTGGCACCTCATCTACCACGACAGGATGGAGAAGGGAGGTTCATAGCATGATGTGTCTGTGTGTACCCGAGGTCTGGGGAGGAGGGGGAGTTGGGAATACGAAAGGGTTGCGTCAGTGGCTGGGCCCATATATTTCCCTGCTGTTTTTGGCGTACAGGTTACATTCCCCAAATCGCTCGCCGCGACCATGAGCAGCGTATTCCTCGTTAAGCGATGAGGGATCGTGATTTGGACCGTTGATTTTGCTGTGCGGCTGAACTGTCACTGACACAAGGTGTGCATGCTGATCATGCCAACGAACTCTCATTCAATGTTCATGCCAGCCCTCCTTTGCCCTTAGAAAGTCCTAGCGTTGCGGAACGCTGTAGCGGATAAGATCACGCCTTACAGCAAGCACGGTTTCGCTTTTTGCGTTTGAGATTAACCATGGTGATGAAGGTGGTGATGGCATCTTTGAAGTAGCATCCTCCTCTTCTTAGAGGAGCGACCTAGATCTGTTGAGAGGGAACAAGGCGGTATTAGCCTACAGGATGAGGATTTGCTCGTGCAGTATTCGGCGCATTTCTTCTCCGACATTGGTATCTCTCCTGGCGATCCACGCCAATAGTTCGACTTCACTTGACGCTGCGGACGAAGGGAAACGTCCTTGCAACCGATGAGACCCCTGAGTCGCCATCAAAGCACCCTCCCCTCTAATCAATGATAGCGACGATGATACAGCAAGGACGGCTGACAGATAGAGCCATCTTGTCCATGACTGAAGTCTGCAACTTGTGGCGCACGAAGCGGCACGTCCCCGTCCCAATAAGGAAAGATGCCTGACTCTTTCCCTCCTTCTTTCGACACGCGTATGCCATGACTGACTCTTGGATACGAGCACATCGGACGATCATGATGCCCAGGGCTGCCAACGTCCACGCCTCCCCCAACTCTGTGGCTGGTGCACGGGCAATGTGGCGACGCGTTCTGTAGGGAATGTTGGATATGCAGAGGCTATTCCCGACGACGGTGGTGTGACTTTTTGCTGTAACCGATGGGCATGCACTGGTGAAGTGGCTGGCTGTCCAGAACTCTTGCGCTCTGAGCCAGTCGTGTTTCAGCAAGCCTCAGCTGGAAGACCATGACGCGCGACAGTGGGAAAAGAATGAAGCGGCGGTGGAGACGGAAGTTGCAGTTCTTGGCTTCGGCATATTGTTATGTTTTTCTGCCGTCCTTGTGCATGGAGGAGTCATACGGCGATTCCCTTTTCTTTTTTTCTTCCTTTGTTGAAGGGTCTTTTGGGCAATCAGACAATTCGCCGTTTCCCCGTCGAATTCGCCCCTTTCCACCTCAGTAGTTGTTACCAGCCCGTCGCAGGGTGCACTGTAGATCCGCTCTTTGCAGCGCAAAGCAGGTATGGCGAGTAAGGGGAGAAACGCCATGTTAGGCATTAACAGCAAGATGTGCGAGGCAGGTCACGCGTGAAGACAGCACAAGCGAAGCGAGAGGGATCTTCCGAGAAGCTGCAAGCGGTTGCTTCTAGAACAGGTGGAGACGCGGACGACATTGCATTAGTGGCGCGTCGAGTGCGGAGCTGAACCACTGATGAGGACGGCAGGGAAGCTTCCGCATGACGACGGTCAGGTGGGGTCCGACTGACGGTACGTAGGGCTGGTCTACCTGATTCCGGGTGAGTGGTTTAGGGTTCTGGTGAAACGATAGAGGTCTTCTGCAGCGAACATTCGACTTGGAAGGCTAGCGAGCCTGGAGGATCAGTGAGTCTTCTGCTGCAAGCCATGGATGTGGGGTGCATGTTTGCCAGTGCGGTGGCGTAGCGTGAACAGTAGGCACATGCGCTGCTCATGCAAGGGAAAGACGCAAGGTGGGGGACTTAATTTGCATAGGGCGCTGCCACTGCTGCACGTAGACACGGCCCGGTCGACTGAGGCGTCTTCCCGTGCAGCACCTCGGCACACATGGACCGGCCCTGACGAAAAGACGTTGGAGGCGGCGGCCAGGGGAAAGACTACCGTGTACTAAGAGGAGTCCACTTCGTTGTGTATACTGGATGGACACCGTGATTGGGCTCGTACGAGATAGGCAGTGGAGAGCGAGACTGTGTGTTACCCAATCGGGCAAAGACAGAAGAGTCGGGTGTTTGGGGATGCGAGGGTCTCCCAGCTAGCTTCCCACAGGGCTTGTGAATGGCGGAAGGGATGCCGTTGGGGGTTTAGCTGGAGACTGTAAGCTTTGCAGCATTTGAAATGTGGCTTGTGGGATGGTTGGCCAGTGTTGGCTGGCGACGCGGTGATGCTGCGGGGGCCGAAGCTGAAGAGAAGATCATCATCCAGCCTGACGACTTTGTTATTATGGGGAAGCGGCTTGTCAGAGGAAGCGACGCGGCCGCTTGCGCTGAAGCAACCCGGCGAAGTTTAGCAATACCGTATAGTGCTGCTCCACATGGTTCGCTGCAAGAACGCTTCATCCGAGCGTCAGGCAGATTAATTGCTTTTTCCCGCAGCACGACATGTTTGCTGTTGCGTTCGACGTGCCCACACCCTTGTCCATGATCAGAGAGGATCGACTGCGTGCCGTCAGTGCGCAAGATTAACGAACACGAGTCAAGATCTCGTCCCCACCCACCTGCCTCAGCGGGGCGTCGCTGCCTCCGAACAGGCACTATCGCCTTCTTGGTCTGGGTCGCGTCGCATGGACTCGTGTCCGTCTTGGCCGCCGTTTTGGCCACGTGCCAGGCGGAAAGCAATTACAACGACAGCAATAATAGGAGAATAGTAGCGGCGAGAGATGGAGTGTAGTTGCAGCGGAGGGTCCAGCACGATGGATGCAACGGCTTCCTTCCCCGTCCAACTCCCGCGCCCCGCGGTGCTCCATCGGCGCTGCTGCATCCAGACTCGTTCTTTCCTCATCTGCGCCCATTCCGCCACCCACCTCTACCCGCCCCACAAGCAAGAGATAAGCGGGCCGTGTCGCTGCACGGCCCGGGCTGCTGCTGTGTGGCTGTCTGACTTCCTGCCATCGCGATCAGATCTTCATCTACCTCTCACCAACTCATCAGGATCCGTCCAAATCTCGGCAGCAAGCAAGCAAGCAAGCCTGTCATGGAACACTGCCCAGCGCGGAACATGCCCGATGTACAAGGATACGCATCTGCGACCATGCTTCGCCATGGAATTTCTGATAAATTGCATCGGCCCCCAGATGGCCGCGAAGATTGCCAGTTCACTCTCTCTGTGACCCGCATGAGTCGCGGGCGAACGGGGCCGCGCGGGACTCCCTCCGGTCCAAGGGAGAGTGAGGAAGGGGTTCCCTGGTCGCGGAAGCTACGGGGAATTGCGGGATCACTGGACCCGGCCGAGGACGAGGAATGCTGATTCGAGCATCTGGCTGCCCGTGCGACTCGTCACGATGTAAGATTGGCAGAGTGGCGACGGGAAGCGGGTGGAAAGGGCCCGAAGCCCTGGGATGTGGCATGTATGGAATATTCGGCAGGATTGCTGTGGTTTAATGATGCGTTCAGACTGCTTGCTTTTGCTGGAAAAGTGCGGAGTAGCGAAGATGGGGCCCAATAATCCTGTTGGATGCGTGGGGACGTGGCACCAACAGCGCATCCTCTTGCTCCCACGACATGAAGAAGAAGAAAAGAAGAGTGGCGAGGGGAGCTTGCCGGCGTGACAGCGACGATAAGCAGTGATGTGTTGGTGGATGCGAGACGGGACGAGATGTGATGGCAACCTCCCAAGAAACCGGGAATGATCGGCAGTTGCAATCCTCCTCGTTGGTACCCTACCAGCCAACAAGCTCACCGGTGACCGGTGGATCGCGACTGCTTCGCCGGAACCGAAGAAAATAAGCAAAGGAACGGCGGGAAGAAGAAAATCTCGGTGCTTCTACTGGCTGATCAACCACCCAAGGGCCCTGAGTCGCTCGTAATCTCGTCTATCTCTCAGTCGTCATCGTCGGGTTTGCTTTTGTTCCCGCTTGCCAATCTTCTGCCTCTTCCCGACCTTCGCTCCGGCGGTAGCGAGCAGCGCTGCAGCCAGCCAGAGGAACCCCCCAGGCGGGGCAGACCCAGCGGATGCCAATTACCCGTCATCGACTGCACCGAGCGGGCAGTAGCTTCGGACCCCACCGCTGGCCCATCTTGCGCACTCTGATCAAAGCATCTCGTACTCCACTCAGCGCAGCGTTGATCTTTCGCCCCTCACTTGTCTGCTTCCAGCCTGTGCAGCACCACCGAAGACAGTTCGCCAGTCCGAGCAGCCAAGCCGCGCGCTTCCGGTCGTGGTCCACGTGGAATCCGAGAAAAGCAAGCTAGCCGGGAAAAGTCTGCGTGGTAGCAGTTTCGGCATATGCACTGCCGAGCACTCTCCCGGCGCGGCAGGAGAAAGAACAAGCAGAAACCAAGCCGACGACGAACGGTGGCGAACCATGCCTTGAGAGCCCAGAGAGAAAAGCCCCTCGCCCTAGCGGGAGGCCAGCCGGCGCCGGCCCTTTTCTTCTTTCATTTTGCAGCGGAAACCGGTCCCTGCCACAGAAGAGACGAAGAGATAGAGAGGGGCCCTGCGCCCACGAGGGGTGGCGGCCGCCGCGCACGCGCTAGATGGAGACCAGAACAAAACCGTACGACAAATGCGCCGAATGAGGGGAGGGGGAGGAGGGCAGCGAGCCAAGACGAGTGCACGCGCAAGCCCAGGTCAGCCAGCCATTTGGTTAGCTAAGGACCCGGCCGGTTAGCCGCCAGCCTCTTTTTCCTTCTTGCCGCGGCTTTCTGTTTGTGATTACCTATTGTATCAATGGTCGGAGCCACACGGCATATTGGCACCCGAGGCTTCTTGTTATCTGGAAGTGTTGACTCGGGTGTGTGTGTAGGTGAAGGCGCAGCATGGCGGAAAGAAAAAGGAGGAACCCTTGGGATCAAGGTCTTCCCCCCTTCTTCACTCCTTAGTGCTTATCCAGGATATATTCTTTCCCTCGTGGGACGCTTTGATCTTTTTTTCTCTTCTCGCCATGGTCAGTGGCGCAGGTACCAAAAACGGCCCGTAAAAGTCGTCGTCCTCCTCTAACAATATTTCATGGTACGGTAGCCACGGTAGTACCCAGGCTTGGTACGGTTGGTAGCGGACGTTGCAAGGTAGTTCCCTGGCGGTCGGAACGGAGCAAAAGTCAGAAAAACGTGCGTTCGTGCCCTGTGCCTGATGCCTATCCTCAATCTGGCCTCGTTTTGCCGGTGAAGCGCGCGCGCGCACATACCCGTAGTTCGTTTGTCCTGCTTTCTCGCCGTGTCCGTGTGTAATTGTGCGCGCCCGGGCGCCTGGACGTTCTGGCTGCTCTTGCTCTCTTCGGGGGCTTGCGGTGACTAGTGCTTCGAACTTCTTCAACCCTGTTGATCAGATCGTCGGGTTGGAAGAGTGCACGTCAGGCGACGGAACTGAAGTTGTTGGTAGCTCATTGAAGAGCTTTTTTGATGTCTTCTACTAGTCTATGTACAACAAACGGCCAACCCTCGGCGCTTGTAGAGTTCTTTGTAGGCTTTTAGTCCTGAAAGATTAGGTATAAAAAGTAATAGGAGGTATCGAGTAGACAAAGGAAAATGGTGAAAAATTACAGAATCAGAGACTCATGCCGCCCGATGTGGTATATCCAACGTGAAGATGAAAGGCCCTTCTTGTATGTCATCAATCCAAGAACTGCGCCGTAGCCCAGGGGAGCCGGATGCAAAGCCCAGCCGCCCGCATGCAATCGTTCATGCGCCATGAAGAAGAAGTATGCGTCTAACCCTCCCTTTTGCTCGCCCTCTATGCGAAGTCGACACCTCTCGCATTCCCCTAGTGATGCGGGTGCATAGTCGAGATTTTCGTCTTGTACACTGCGTTACCGTTGTTCCAAGGGTCTTGCACGAGTTGGCTCTCGTCGTCCACATCTGGTCCGGTTGTAGAGCTGCCCTCGTCCTTTGTGCTGGAGTTGGAGAGTTGGTCCACGTCCTGCATCGGGCCCTTCATGTCGGGGTTTGGCATGCTGCGAATCACGACTTCTTGCGTCTTCTGAATACCGTCGCCTTCGAACTCGAATCTCGAATCCGAACGGCCGTGGCTGCTGGACAGCTCCATGGCCGTGTGCTGCGTGCCCTTGCCGCTGCTGCCATTCGCATACACGAACTCGTGGTGGACGCTGACACCGTTGCCACGCTTGGAGGCGGCAGAGATGGCGATCCTGCGAATGAGATCGGCCATGGTCAACTCGATGTTGAGCTTGACCAGGTAGGCAAGAGGATGGAACTGAATGTAACTGTCTGCGAATCAGCGGGCGTACCAACGCGATTGAGCCAAGGGGATACATACACGAACGAGTTCGGAATCGACATGGCAGCGATAATCATGACGTCCATGAGCAACGAGATGGCAATGATGCGCACGTTGAACTTGAGCAGCGAGCTGTACTTCTGCAGACCGTTGGCGACGAGGTTCTTCCGCACTGATTTGATGAAGTAGGCATTGAGGACGGCGTCCATGACCAGGTAGATGACCTTCTCAACACGATCCCAGACTTCGTTGATGTGAATGTATCTGCCAGCGGTCAGCACTGTTCATAACACAGATAGCGAAGGGCAACATACCTCGGCGAAATCTGCAGACGGGCGGGAATCCAAATGTTGAAAACGCTGATGTTGATGAGAGTGACGATGAAGGCGGTACCAATCATAATGTTTCTCGCTTTGTCCTTGTTCATTGAAATAACGCGGACACGGTTGATAATGACTTGAAGCAGAAGCTGCACCTGGATACACCACCAGAACACTCGTAATGGTCAGTTGGCGAAATATTAGGCATGCAGAGGGAAACTTACGGATGCTCATGTAGAAGACGAAACTAGGGTGGATCAATCGCAACATGAAGATCCAACACTCGGCGCCCATGATCAATGAGACGACGAGCTCCAGCCATATCAGCCAGATGTATGCACTCCGCCACGGGTTGCGAGCTTGCATCGTCTGAGTCCAGCCCTGCCATGCGCAGATACCGCCCCAGATGACGGTCAGGGCGAACACAGCCGTCGCTGCTGCGAAGTCGCCTTTGTTGATCATCTCAGTCTCATAGGTGGGAGAGATGAAGGGCCCGACGGGCCCGGGGAGGGCTTCCCGGCTCCAGTTGATACCCATTTCGAGTGGATTTGTGCGGGCAGAGGAAAGAGGAGGAGCAAAGGAGTGTGAGGAGATGGATGGCAGGGAATGACTGCACAAATGCCAGCGGAGCGAGGACCAGTTGGCAGGTGTGGAGAGCCGGAGACAACCTGGACGGGACTTCGCTGATAGAACGCGAGTCGCAGTGATGCGCAGCGTGGAGCAGATGGCCGGGCTATATCCACGCAGGGCTCAGCATGGGCGTGGGAACGGGAGGTCCTCATGGCGCGGAGGCTTGGGCGAAGCATGGAACGCTAACAGCAGCCGCGTTGGCTTCGACAATTAGCCTTCGGGGCATGATTCATGGGCCAGGCACTGGAGATAGATCCTGGCCAGCCGGGGAGGCTGAAGCGCGGGGACTCGAGCGTCCAGTAGCTAGCGGCGACGACCGGGCACGCCGCAGACGCCCTCGAGCGTGGGCCACGGCCCAAACAGGCGGTCGCCACGAGGCCGGAGCGATCTGCGGATCTTCCATAGGCATGGACGAGGGTCTCCTACTCGCTAGCGGAGCGCGGTGGGAAATCGTGGATGATCATCGGCAGCAAAGGCCTGAAACCAGAGGCCAAAAGGTGCGATTGGGCAGTCCGCCTCAGGGATACGAAGGCCCGATTGCTGCTGGGTAGACGACGGGGCGGCGCGAGGGCGTCGGGCACACGCAAAGCCCGCTGGTGCAGCAGCAGTCGCCGCGGCTGCGCATTGCGGTGCCAACTGCGAGCATGCCGAAATGTCGAGGGCGCCATGTCGCGATGCTGCTGGCATGGGGCGGGCAGGCGTGGAGGGGCGAGGGGTGGAAGGGCCAGGCAGAGGACTCGTTCCCGGGCGGGCGCTGGCCGACCTCAGCGCACAGCCTGGCGTGGCAGAGGTGGAGGGCACACGTGCAGAGATGGACGAGGTGTGGCTGACGGGGTGATGAGTGGACGTCGCTCCGGGCGATCGGATTTGCAGAGCAACGCTCGCCAGCTCGGGCCGGCCTGGCGATCACTGCAGCCGCGACTCGCATCTCCACTCTGCCCTGGCCCTCTCCGCCTTGGCCCCGCCGGCACGAACATCGCCGGCCATCGTCCTGCGGCTCCGCTTTTGCTGTGCGCACGCCTCAACTCCCAACTATTGTTTGTATCCGCGCCTCCCCAAGATGCGCGCCACCCAGCCCGGCTGCGTGCCCTCCTGCAGTGCTCCTGCCACCGTCGCCTCGCACCGCCGTCGCCGTCGCCCTCAGCCTTCTCGACCTCTCATCGAAGCGCGCTAGCACGCGTTGACGTACGTTTGCGTCGCGGATCTGGCTCGCTGCAGCAATCTGTCGCCCGCTGTCAATGGTGTCAACGGTGCATGAACTAGGGACGCCGTCTTTGCACCGGCCCTCTGCCTGCTCCAATGCGGGCCCAGAACGCCCCTCTCAAGACGGGTACCTTGACGACAAGCCCGCACCATTCGTCCCGCGGCTGCGTGAGCCACGAGGGTCTGCCGGACCGGCGCTGAAGATCAAAGCCACCTTGCTCCCATCCGCACGCTTTACTCTCCGCAGCCTGGAATTATTCGCATCCCAGCTCACCGCGTCGCACTCCCGCTTCCCGCGCCTCGACCCCTATTAGCCACCGCGTCAGCCCGGGAAGAGCTGGGGAAATGCTGCCGTGATCCGCATCCTCCACTCTCTTTCGTTCGGCGCCTTGATCCGGACCCCTTTCGCCTGCACATGTGTTGGCAGCGCCGTGGGCGAAGCCTTCCTGCAGGCTTTATCATGGCCAATATCTGCAAGCATCCTTCGCCCGTTGCTTCCTACTACCCGCTACACACGGCTCGACACCCGGCTTAAGCTACATCATGCCGGTGTCAACGTGGTATACAGAAGCAGCTGCACATGCCCACGCGCTACCGAAGACAATTCCACATGGCTGCCGATACACCACGTGGGCGGCGTTGTGCTAATTTCTAGTCACTTCCGCTAAAATACCTTCCACTCCCTCCAGAAATTGGTATTTGATAACCAAGCGGAGCCGGTATCTGGAGTGGATACGACGTTACTTCGGCCCAGGCTATTTTACGTCCTGTGTCCCCTTACTCCTATCGGTAGGATCGACATGTGTTGGCTTGATGCAGGCAGGCCTAGCATTCCCTTTCATTTGGTGTGAGGGCCTGACGATGAGAAGGGGAAAATGTCTCAGCGGGGCATGTGTGCATTCTGTCGAGATTCACATCCTGCTGCATGCCCAGTCACTGGTGGCTTCCTTACATCGGTGATTTCGTCTTCCCCTGAGAGTGTGGTAAACACAACTCTACCAAGACAGCCTTCAGGATGTGCTGTGGATTCCTACGTCTGCAAAAGTATGCAAATGGTTCCTGAACAGGGCTATTATCGAGCATGCATTGCAATCCCTCCATTACAGTCTGCTCAGCTGTATTCTAAGCAGCGATCAGGCCTGGTACATTGCTCGAGACTGTTACATCTCTCTATGCCGAGCTCGGGCAACAATGCATATGCAACATGCTTGTGCCGCCAGGCAGAAGCTCTTCATCACAGGCTGCAAATACTACCAACTTACTCAGGGTCTCAGGCACGCAAAGTGATCGGTTGCTGCATACAGAACCAAACAGCATGCGCAGACGAGGCGAGCCACAATGCGGGGAACCATGCACTGGGTACTGGGCGCCTCCCTGCTTCAGTGTAGGGGTGGTACACACCAGGAACCGGTTCCCCGAACCCTCTCCGCACTTAACTGGCAAACTGAGTCAGATCGACAAGGCCGCACTCCTGCTTAAAAGAGAACCTCCGCAGACATCTGAGACACTTGTCACGCTTGAGTTGTCAAGTCGTGTCGAGTCAGTTCCGATTCCGAGCTGCCAACCCCACGATTCTTCAACCACTACCTAGACCGGCAAACGTCACACCCTTACTCCCTCCTCTTCCATCGTTTCACCACTGCAGAGACTCTCTACCCATCACGCTTGGGCTGTTGCAAACGATATAACCACCCTTGTGCTTCTATGGCTCCTCCACATATATCCCTTTTCGGACCAACAACCGTTTCGGCACAGTTTAAGCAAGCATGACACGGAAAGTTCAGGTCTGGACTATGGAGAAACTGCTCATGTTTAGGATAAAACGGTTTCTCGCTCCTTTGGGCTTCACTTCTGCAGTAAGTGCGGGAACGGCTTTGGCTCCGCACATCCGGATGAAGCGGCAGTTCGACTCGTGGACGCGGGGTAAGGCGTTCTCTGCTCTTCACTTCCGCAGAAGCCTAATTTCCTAAAACCGTCAAGTTACGTTGAATCCGGACCAGTATCACGACAAAGCGGGTGTTGCACCCCAAAAACAGTCCAATGGTGTGTAATGCTGATTATCTCGCTCATGGGCGTGCTAGGATTGCTTGCAGCACGTCGACATCGAAAACGAAAAAACCGTTAAGCTATCCCGTTACCTCACCCGCTTACGCAACGAGGAGCCATCATCATTCACTCCCTCGCCAACACCCTCCGCAACACCCTCCCCAACCTCGCCTCCTCATCCCCCCTCACGCCATCCGCCCTCCACGCCACGAACCGATCCGGCCGCACCAGCACACACCCGTCCTCTTCCACGCCGCGCAGCCGCGCCCACTCGAAGTACGGATCCTCAAACTCGCAGCCATACCCGATCGACACGACGCGCACCTCGATCCCCAACTCCGTCTCCGCGGCCTTCGCCGCCCGCTCCCACGCGTCGACGCCGCCGATGCCGGTGAAGAGCGAAAAGCGGCCCTTGCCGGCCAGATCGACGGTCGACACGACATCGTCGGGCACGGCGCGGCCGAGCCAGACATGGGGCAGGCGGCGGCCGGGGAAGGTGCTGGGCACATGGAACAGCTCGGTATCGACGCCTGCCCCGACCAAGCCGTCATCGCCCGTCACGCCCTCGTCCTTGACGACCGCGGCCGAGGTGTACGACTGGTTCATCTCGATGCCCAGCGCGTGGAACTCTCTGCCCGTCGCCGCGATGGCCCTCTGGAAGCGCGCGCGGCGCTCCCGGCCCGCGGGCGTGTCCGCCTCCAACTCGGCGACGACGGCGGCGCGCTCGGCCGCGGTGGGCAGGACGAGCCCCAGGGCGTCCCAGACGGCGAAGTGCTCGCGGAAGCCGTCGTTGGCGCGGGTGACGACGCCCTTGCCGACGGGCTGGCGCTCGGCGGAGAACGAGTCCAGCAGGGCGGGGCTGGCGCGGCCGCGGAGGACGTAGGCCGCCTTCCACGCGAGGTTGAAGGCGTCCTGGATGCACGTGTTGGAGCCGAGCCCGTTGAAGGGCGGGTGCCGGTGCACGGCGTCGCCGAGGCAGAAGACGTTTCCGGCCGAGTAGGCCTCGGCGTACGTCTCGTTGATGAACCATTTGGAAATGTTGACGATCTCGGCCGGGGTGTCGTCGCCGATCATTTCGCGCACGCGGGCGAGGTACTGTTCTTGCGTGACGTGCTCGGCGCCGGCGGCGCCCACGGCGAGGTCCGGGAACATGATGAACATCCATTCGGTCCAGGGCCTGTGTTTGCGGCTGTCAGTTCTGCTTCGCTGACTTTTCGTGCGGCAGAGTTGGGGAGACAGAGGAGGCGGGTAAAGGGGGTCGGGTCTTCTCATACTTGACCATCCGCACGACAGCCTGCCACCCGAACGCCGGATGCTCCCTGTCCGGCTGGAAGACCCAGTGCAGGTTTCCCGGCCGGGCCTCCATCAGATGCGACAGGTCGGCGCGCACCAGCACGTTGATGGCGAGGCCCTGCTGCGGCTTCTCGACCAGCGGCAGGCCCAGCTGGCGCTGCACGCGCGACCGCGCGCCGTCGGCGCCGAACAGGAAGCGCGACCTCACGGCGTACGTGGCGCCCGTTAGGCGGTCGCGTAGCGTGGTGACGACGTGGGTGCCCTCGTCGACGTAGCTGACGAAGTCGGTGTCGAAGCGGCAGGAGAAGCCGTTGAGCGCGGCGTGGCGCACGAGCACCGGCTCGAGCAGCGTCTGCGGCAGGTCGACGTGCTTGCAGGGGCTGGCGCGCTCGTAGTCGCCCTTGCGCGCGGGATCGTTGCCCCAGGAGTAGATGCGGGCGTACTCGCGGCCGGCCATGCTGTAGCACCAGCGCGTGTGCTTCATGAACTTTTCGTTCTTGGTGCCCAGGTTCTTGATTGCGTCCTCCAGACCGATGTCGCGGAGGCATTCTGTGCGGAGCGGGGTCAGTAATGGGGTATGTTCCTTGGAATATGGTGTCTGTTGTCGTCGACTTACCTAAAGCAGCCGCATTGGTGATGTGTGCTCGCGGCGTGTCTGCATTCGTCGGCGCTCTGCTAACCATCAAGCCTTTGATTCCTATGGACAGAATGTATCAGCAACGGCTGGGAAACGGCCTTCTCTGCTTACCATGAGAAGTCAGGAAACACGCCAATGCAGCACCTGCTGGGCCGGCGCCGATGATGAGGGTGTCGACTTCAAGTTGGACGTCGGTCGTCTTGGCGCTGCTCGGGGTGGAAACGCCGCTCGAGCTGTTGCCCTCGTCGATATTCGCATGTGCCGGCTCCGTCATTTTTGAGGTTGGTGTTCAGAAGAGTGCGGGGAGGGAGAGATGTGTTCAGGTGCAGGATAGAGCAGCTAAACTACTGCTTACGCCGACTTGTGGGCTTATAGGTGTGGTCTCACTCATCTCCGGTGTCGCGTCGCACGTCCCTCCATGCTCCGTTTTACTGGCCCCGCAGAGAAGTTTCGCTTGGCGACGGACACGACTCAGCTTAGAAGCAGCTTGCTCAGGAACTCCTAAGCAGACGATAGGACGTGTCTCCGCCCAGGGACCGCCAGGCGATCGGACGTGATCGGATTGGGCGAGTAAGCGGTGCGATGCAAAGCTTGTTTGCAGGGGGTTAGCTGTTCTATTGGCTGACGTGCTGTAGCGATGGTGGAGCTGTGGAGCTATCCTTGGAGATGGCTTACTCAGTGATTAGGAATGCCGTTGCACCAAGAGCCGCAAGGTCTGGCTGTGGGTCCGAGGCCGTGCTTAGCGCTGCGGACCGGGAGGGGTTGCACGGCTACACGGAGCGTACCAAGCAAGTCGATGGCGCGATGATGATGCTGATGCTGTTTGGTCGCACTCGAAGGTGAGCTGGCACAGGGGATAGGTAGTGCCTATGTTTTTACCCCACACCCCTCCTCGGGCCTGAGCTCTACACACCTGTCGACGTCCTCGGCTCCGCTCCAATGCTCAGCAAGGCAGCTCCTGCCCAGCGATTGAGCCCAAAGAGAAAAGTCTTTCGTATGCAACAATGCTTTTGGAACGGAGACGGACTGCGCGGCAATGGTGGGGAGTGGGAGACTGGTGGGGTGCATTCCTATTTGGGCCTAGCAACGGCTGGCATGACGCCATTGCCGGAAGCTTCGACTGTCTGCACTATGCTTTGAAATCGCCCCCTCTTTGCACTACAAAAGCTGCTTCTGTGTCAGTTGTTCTCAGAAACGCCAGCACCACTGAAACACCATCTCTGCCTTCCTCGAGATTCCCACAATGGCTCCCAAAGTCTTCATGTGCGTCGCTCCTTTCGCATGATCATCTCCACCTTCTGACCCCTGCATCAGTACAGGTACCACGGGCTACATTGGCGGCGACGCCTTGTATGCTCTCCACAAGGCCCATCCCGACTGGTTCTACACTGCTCTGGTCAGAAGCAAGGACAAGGGAAGCAAAGTCCAGCAGGCCTATTCCAACCTCAACGTTGTTTACGGCGACCTCGACAGCTATGACTTGATCAAAGAGGAGGCATCAAAGGCTGACATCGTCGTCCGTAAGTGACGCTGACAAGGGTTCTACCGGCCTCGTCACTCACAACCGTGCAGACACCGCCGATGCCTCCGATCACGAGGGCGCCGCAAAGGCCATTGCCGAGGGTCTTGCGAGTGGCCACTCCAAGGACCACCCGGGATACTGGCTGCACGTTAGTGGAACCGGAATCCTGTGCTTCGCCGATTCCGACGCCGACAGACTTGGTGAAGCATCCGACAAGGTTTACGACGACCTCGATAAAGTTGAGGAGCTCACCGGTCTTCCGGACCATGCATTCCACCGTAACGTCGACAAGCTTGTGCTGGACGCTGGCACCAAGAATGCCGACTCGGTGAAGACGGCTATTCTGTGCCCTCCTACCATCTACGGTAAGTTATTGACCTTGCCGTTCTCTATTGGCGTAGTAATTAATGTGATTACAAGGCCCTGGTAGAGGCCCCGTTTCCGGCCGCAGCCGTCAAGTGTACGAGCTGGCCAAGATCACCCTGGAGCAGAAGAAGGGCCCCATCATCGGTGCCGGCAAGACTTACTGGAACAATGTCCACGTTCACGACTTGAGCGATCTTTTCGTTCTCCTGGCCGATGCTGCCGCCGCAAACCGCAAGGATGACAAGGAGCTGTGGGGTGAGAAGGGCTACTTCCTTGCGGAGAACGGCGAGCACATCTGGGGCGAATTGTCCAAGCAGATTGCCGCTGAGGCCGCTAAGGCCGGTTACATCCCTGCCCCCGAGACCTTCAGCCTCAACAAGGATGAGGCATGGAAGTTGGCCGAATTCCAGGCTCTGAGCTGGGGCCTTAACTCCAGAGGCAAGGCGAGAAGGGCTAAGAAGTTCCTGGGCTGGAGTCCAAAGGCGCCAAGTCTCGAGCAAGAGCTGCCGGGCATTGTGAAGTCGGAGTACGAGCAGCTTCAGAAGGCTTGAGAGCTGCCACTGAATGCACAGGCTGATCCGGCTGGTGCGTCATGGTATGAGATTATGACAAAATTTACGTGATATTTACATCAAAGTGCCCTTTTTTCTTGTCCTTTCAGCGACTTTCTAATCCCCAATCACTTATAGTGTGTAAACAATAGGGAGACAACCAACATCTCCAGTCAAATACTTACCGAATTCACAAAGTGCAACAAAACGTTCCTGCAGCATGGGCAAATATCCAGTTCACGTCAATCATGGTCGACATGACTCCGCTCAAGACTTCTACAATGGGTATAACAAGCACAGTACTCCCTTCTCACAGTCCCTTGACCTTGATCAGAGCCGTCTTAACCTCGAGAAAGTTGTTCAGGCTGTGCTCCAAGCCCTCACGCCCTACCCCACTCTGCTTATATCCTCCAAACGGCATGTCAATTGCAGTTGTTGGACTAGTGCAGTTGACCCCGACGGTACCGGCATCCAATCGCGTCATCATCCGCAGCGCACGATCCACGTCTCTGCTGAAGACGGACGCGTACAGGCCAAACTCGGTATCGTTAGCCTTCCTTACGACCTCGTCCTCGTCGTCAAAGACGTTGACGCTGACGACGGGGCCAAACACCTCTTCCTTCATGACCCGCGCCCCCTCTTCTGTGTCTAAGAACACCGTCGGGCTGACGTGCATGGAACCAGCGGTATCGCCATCCTTGCCCAACACGATCGTCTCCCTCGACGTCTTCTCCCCTTGCTCGACGTACTCCAACACGCGTCTCCGCTGTTCCTCATCCACGATCGGCCCCATCTGCGTCTCCGCGTCCAGCGGATCGCCCGCCCTCACGCCCGCCAAACACGCCTTGATGCGCTCCACGAAGGCGTCCGCGACGGCGCGCTGCACGTAGATGCGGCTGTTCTGCATGCACGTCTGGCCGGCGTTGGCGCGCACGCTGTACGCCGTCGCCCGCGCCGCGTCGTCGAGGTCGGCGTCGGCGAAGACCACGGCGGGCGACTTGCCGCCGAGCTCGAGCACGACGTTTTTGAGGTTGGAGGCGGCGGCGGCGGCCTGGATGGCCTTGCCCGCCCGCAGGGAGCCGGTGAAGGAGATCATCCGGATGCGCGGGTGCGACGACATGGCGGCGCCGGCGACGGGGCCGAGGCCCGAGAGGACGTTGATGACGCCCGGCGGGAAACCGGCGCGGTTGATGAGGGTGGCGAGTTTGGCGGACTGGTGGGGAAGGAGAGAGGTGTTCAAGTCAGCGCGAGGATATATATGTCCAGCAACGCACCAATTATGAGTGGGGAGAAAGAGAGAGATGGGACATTTCCAGCACTGCTCCTTCCCACAGAACCGATCCAGCAGCACTCACTCACCGTCAAAGGCGCCCTCTCGGAGCTCTTCACCACCACCGCATTCCCCGCCGCCAGCGCCGGCGCCACCTTCTTCGCAAAGAACAGCAGCGGCACGTTCCACGGGATGATGACGCCCACGACCCCAAACGGCTGGCGCACCGTCACGTTCACGTACCCCGGCGTATTCAGGCTCGTCGTGCCGCCCGCCGCCCACCCCATGCCCGCGTACAGCCGGAACGTGCCCGCCGCCGCGTCCGCGTCGAAGAACTCGGCCACGGGCTTCCCCATCGACCGCGCCTCCAGCTCCGCCAGGGATGCTTTGTGCTCGAGCAGCAGCCCGGCCAGCGCTGCCATGGGCGCGCCGCGCTGCGTCGGCGACAGTGCGGACCATGCCGGCTGCGCGCGTGAGGCCGCGGCGACGGCGGCGTCGACGTCGGTCGCGGTTGCGGCGGAGACGGCGGCGAGGGGTGTGGAGGTGTAGGGGGAGGTGAGCGGGAAGGTGCCGTTGTCGGAGGCGGAGACGAACTGGATGGTTTTGGGGTGTATGTGTGAGTAGCTGTGGTGTGGTGTGGTGGGAGGAAAATGGGTTCTTGGTTACCTTGCCGTCGATGAAGAGGCGTGTTTCGATGTCGTCTGCCATTGTTGATTGATTTGAAGACTGTTTTTTTTCCTTTGATTGTCTGTTTTTGTCCTTGGAGAGAAAAAGAAAACGGGGTGGAAATTGATCGGACGGCACGGGTGCGGAGAGAGGCCGTAATACATGAGCCCATGAGGGGCATAGGTTTCCTTTAATCCAGCTATTCGGATCCATGCACCCGATCATCCACGCCGCAATAACATCCATGAACCGAAACTCTTCTTTCCCCGCAGCGGTGTGGGGAAACCTGGGGCCTAGGTCCGTGCAAGACGAGAACAGGAGAACAATCATGGCAGGAGAGCGAGAATCGTGGGATCAGCAGGCGGAGGTAAGCTGGTAGTCGCCTGCTTTGTCGTTTGTGCCCGGGATGCGGGGTCTGGATGTGGAGGCTGTTGGTAAAACCTTGGACGCCTGTAATTGGAGCGACCCTGGGATAGCATTGACACCTGCGAGCTGATCCTGGTATGTCAACGAGAAGCCTGCGGAATTGACGCTGGCGTTCTGAATGGTAAGCTGTGATACTCCATGCCCTTGTACCCTGGACCGCAGCACAGCCACAAGTGCGGGGTAGGAATGTGGCTACCGTTATACACTTGGGTGGAGTACAATATTGAAGCACGCTCCGCAGTATGCGTGCGCGTTCGATTATGCCGGATATGAACAAGGGGTATACGAAAGGAATTCGATCGGTCTGTCCTTGGGTTTCTACAAACTTGGTGGATTGCCCTCGAGAAAATGTCGCCTTGCCCTTAGAGCAATCGCGTACTTGGAGCGTCGGCAACAAATGTGAGATCAATTTTTGGCTCTTTTGAAGCTATAACTCTCAAGAAGGAAACCAGATTCTTCATGGACCTAAAGATTTAGATGAATGAAGTGACGAACAGAGCGGTAGGTTGGGTGGAATTGGATCGATTCACTTGTTTTCGTAGCTTCCGCGCATTCGCGTTTCATCGAACCGTACATGCAAATCATGCCTCGATTTGCATTTCTATTGCAACATCTCGCAGCAGACAAAACAGCTTGGCTAATCTTTGTTCGACCCACTTGGCCAAGAGGACGCGTCATTGCCGGGATCTCCACGAAATTTTAAGCTTAAAGCCCCCCACACTCTTATAACGACATCTCCGATCGGAATTCTCTCTTCGCTGTGTTTTCCGGCATAGTGGGATCGGTTACCTGGTTTGGGTTTGGTCTTGAAAGAATTACCCAGGGTAGTATGGCCTGTCAAAGTTCAGCAGGCCCGAGCTTCCGGCCATTGACAGCAGAACCAGGCCCAGGGTCTAAATCATTGTTAGCATTGACTTAAAATTGACGGCCTCACACATCGTTTGTCTATATACATCGTCTGGGTCATCTTGGTATAATGCTATAATTTCACACTGCTAGCGGAGGCGCACGTACCAGCGCGTACGTCTGAACGGAGTTGAAGCGCGGGCAGTGCGAGCTTGCTAGTCTCAGTTACGAGGAAGAAAGCAATACATCAACGAGAAGGCTCCAAAGCTAGCATCAGTCTCGCTGCTCCTAAGGAACTGATCAGCAGGGCCTCCTTCATAAGGCTACAGTGGGTTGTTTGCTTTATAGATCAATTAGGTTTAGCTTAGTTTGCTACCAGGTGGTATATAGCACCGCCAGCAGCCTTCACTAATCGATCATCCTGCTTCACCATCAGAAACGCATCTGAAGACGGTGGCATACTGGAGATCGCGGCAACTACTTTAAGGGTACGATATGCAAAAGTATGTGCCAACAGGCGAGAAAAGAAAGTTGTTGCCGCCAGCCCAAAGCTGACGACGCTGTCAAGTTGCCGGGCATCCTTATTGGCACAACGCAGAATCGACGGAACTTGAGATGGTTCGGGATGCCAATTTTCAGGTGCCATGGTAGTACCAGCGTCTAGACGAAGCTGACGAATGCTTTGGTGGTGCACTAGTGGTAAGCAACCCTGACTGGAGCAGCTGAATTTCCTGTTAGAGCATAGCGTACCATTGAATAACGCCTGGCAACACGCGTCCAAGCTGCCGCATTCCTCGTTGTCAGCCTTGCCTGCCGATGTCCGAATGACCATTCTTGTCTCAAGCTGAAGTTGCTTACTAGCGTTGAGAGTTACCACCTGAGAAGATGATCTTCAGCTTACATGTCTCCACAGAGTCGCCCAGCCGCCCTCGGGCCATCCCGGCCCTTGCATCTGACGATGCATGAACGAAGACAAGGCTTGGGCAGTGACAAGAGCAGCGCGCGAACCATCGAGCTGAGACATGGCCTCGTCCCCACACAACAGCCAACACACTGCTCCCACACAGCGAGGCGGTGCAGGGCACCGGGCGATGGTTCCAGGATGTGCATCTGGGGGCCGACTTCTTCCCGCTTGCGATCAAGCCAAATGACATGGGCCAATTACCGGGCTCGCGTTGGCGGAGATAAAACGCCGAACAGGGTCCCGCGCGTATCCGGGCGGTCGTCCACGCGTCATGCCTGCTGCCAGGCAGCAGAGACCGCAGACCAGAGACCAGCCGCAGACGAACAGCAACGAGGCAGAGACGATGCCAGGGGGCAAAACAAGCATTGCGACGATGAAGGTGCTAAATATGTTTGAGGCTTGGCATCGGCTGTCGCAGGTTGGCAGTGGCAGGTCGCAGGGAGGAGGGTGGCGCAGCCGCATACCCTGGTCTGGTCTGGCCTGAGTCGTGCAAGCCGACCCGTAGCGCGCTTCCTGCTGCCGCCTGAGAGGCCGGCGCGCCTTTGCTCTGGCAGACTCGCCTTCGCGCTGCCTGCGCCGCCGGGCGATGAGAGAGCCACGGCGGCTACTGGGGGGTGCAGCGCTGCAGAGCGACGGCCGAGGCACGGTGCTAAGGCTTTGTTTGAGAAATGGAGGCTGAAAGAAGAGTGGGCGCGGCCGCCACAAGCTCTCGCCAAGCTTCGATCGCCTCCCGCGTCTGCCTGTGGCCTGCGCCCTGACATCACGCTCGCTCTTGCCGATGATGTCTGACAAAGCCTGCCTGCGCCTTGGGGGCCGGGACATCCTGCTCGGCCTGAGTACCTGCAGCGTCATGCGCCAGCGCTTCAAAAGCGCCCTGTTCCCCCCCAGTCCGCCTTGATCTCTCTCTCCAGTCTTCTCCGCACCTCGACGCCGCGACCATGCCGAGCACGCTCGCTTACTTTGCCGCCGCCGCCGGCCTGGCAAGCCTCGCCCACGCCGCCGACGCCCCCAAGCCCAAGGTCGTCGGCTTCCCCATCGCCAAGGATCGCCGCGAGGTGCTGGCGAATCTTGCCCGCCGCAACCTTGCCCGCCGCGACACCGTCACCGCCACCCTCGCCAACTACCAATCGCTCTACCAGATCAACGTGACCGTCGGCACTCCCGGCCAGCGCATCGGCCTGCAGATCGACACGGGCAGCAGCGACGTGTGGTTCCCTTACTCCGGCTCGACCCAGTGCCAGGAGGGCCAGTGCGAGTCGGCCTTCACGCCCGATGACTCGTCGACTTTCGAGGATATTGGCGAGAACGAGTTCCAAATCCAGTACGTCGACGGCACCTCCATCACTGGAGACTATATCCGCGATGTCCTGGCCATTGGCGACACGGAGATCAGGAACATGACCATGGCCGTGGCGAGGGACGCCGACGACACACCCATGGGAATTATGGGCGTGGGCTTCATCCAGGACGAGACGTTGGCGCAGACGGACAACACCACGTACCCCAACGTTCCCGTCCAGTTGTTGCAACAGGGCCACATCAGCAGTCTTGCGTACAGCCTGTGGCTGAATGACCTTGGTATGCCTCTCCAATTTTCACGTGTGGATAGCCTTAGCCACTTGCTAACGGTGAGCAGACTCCAGCACTGGTAACGTTCTTTTCGGTGGTGTGGACAGCGACAAGTACACGGGAGACCTCATCGGTCTGCCCATCCAGCCCGACTCGCAAAGCGGTGCAATCACCTCTTTCACCGTCGCTCTCGGCGGCATCAACGTCAAGTCGAGCGGCGGCAAGAGCGTGTACAGCAAGACGGGTCTCGCCGTGCCCGCCATCTTAGATAGCGGCACGACGCTGTCGCTGCTGCCGGATGACATCGCCACCGACATCATCAACGGCGTGGGCGCGCGTGAGACGCAGGACTACGGCTACGTCGTCAACTGCAACGTCGGCGACACAGGCGCGTCGATCGAGTTCAGCTTCGGCGGCGACGGCGGGCCGACCATCAGCGTCGGCCTGGACGAGATGGTGCTGCCGCTGACGGACACGGAGGGCAACCCGGCGCGCTTCCGCAACAGCGGCGAGGAGGCCTGCATATTCGGCATCGAGCCCGCCGGCAGCGCCCCCATCCTGCTCGGCGACACCTTCATGCGCTCCGCTTACGTCGTCTACGACCTGCACAACCAGCAGGTCGCCCTCGCCAACACCCACTTCAACGCCAGCTCCTCCAACGTCCAGGAGATCTCCAACTCGACCATCCCCGGCGTCAGCTCCGTCGCCTCCGGCCTCACCGTCACCCAGACCGCCACCGGCCCCATCCGCCAGTCCGGCGCCGATCAGACCAAGACCGCCGCCGAGACGGGCGAGCCCGGGACTGGTACTTTCGATCTCGGCTCCTCCTCCGGAACGAGCACCTCGACCAAGGGTGCCGCCCCCGTCGGCCTGCCTGCTCCGAGGATCGCCCTCCAGACGGTCATGTGCGGCGTTGTCGTGGTTATCTCTGCCATGTTTGGCGGTAGCTTGATGATCTTGTTCTAGATGGGATGGAGAAATCTTTTTTCTCCTGTGATACCTATTTTCCTATTCTGTTCAAAAATTCTCCCCGGGGCGTACAGGCCGGCATAACTTTTATTGCATTGAGCGGTGCGGTTTCATTTTGGAAATAGGGCTCGTGGGTTTGCTCTTTTGGCTAGATCCGCGACAGACCGCGTAAGAGGGAAGGGCTGTTCGCGATCAGACAGTAAATATGCAGTAGACATTAACGTCGATATGAAACAACGAGGAATATGAACATTACACCTTACATCCCTTATTAACATCCCCTATGATCTACCCGTCTTTTCACCTTTCCGGTCAGCTCTTCCTATTCGACGACTGATGTTGAGCAACTCTCCTCTCCTTCTCTCCTTCTCCCTCTTTCCTCTTCTCTTCATCATCACGCCGCTCCAAACCCTCAAGCGCCCCCATTGGGCCCACCCACCCAACTCGGCGTCGTCTGCACCATCAGCTCCCTGTCCTCGCCACGGTACGCCCCCTCCACCATGGCATTCAACCACGTCGCCAACCGCAGCGCCGCCTTGCTCACCTGCAGCTCCACGATCGGAAACGCGCCCTCGGCATACCCGCTCGTCGCCAGGTCCTTGGTCGCGTTCGTGTCCTGCGCGAAGACGTAATCGCAGTTCCACGCAGCGCTGTCGCGGGCCCACGCCAGCGCGCACTTGACGGGCGTCTCGGGGTCGGCGCACGCGAGCCAGTCGGCTCGGGGGGCGTCGGGGAAATCGTCCGCGAGGATGCGCGGGAGGAGGCGGTCGGCGAAGAAGGGCGCCAGGCCGGTGGCGTTGGGGAATGGCGACGAGACGTTGGCGGCCGAGTAGATGATGCGGCCGTCCCACACGCTGTGCAGCGTGACGTTCTGGTGGCCCGCGTACGTCACGTGGATGCCGTTGCCGCCGGCGGCGACGCCCGAGGCGTGCAGCGGCTGCGCGATGTCGCCGATGAAGTGGGTGATCCACTTGAGGGATTGCGAGCAGGTGAGGTTGGTGGTGGTGGTGGTGGGGGGCGAGGCCAGGCAGGAGCGCAGGATGGAGGTTTGGTTGGCGATGGCCGAGACGACGCAGCCGCCGGCGCTGCAGTCGCGGTGGTAGTAGACGTTGCAGTAGGAAGGGGGCTGGGCGTGGGTTGTCAGCTTCGGTGTGGTTTCTTGCGCGCGGGGTTGTTTGATTCTTCGATACTTCTACTTCTCTTATTCGTCCTTTGGGTGGGAGATGGTACGTACATTGTCAGCCGAGTCGATCCAGTGCCATTGGTACGAGAAGGCGCCCTCCTTCGTGTGCGCGTACTCGTCCGCCCACGCCGCCGCGTTGCCAATTGACCCATTGTACTCGGGCTCCAGGATCTGCGCGAGCGCGGAGCTCGTGCGTTTGGTCAGGAACTGCTCGGCCAGGAAGCCGATCTGCTGGTGGACGTCCTCGTTCCAAGCCGACGCGAGGGGGACGAAGGCAGCAGCGGCGAGTAGGCCCGCGGCGGCGGTGGTCGAGCGGAGGGACAGCATTGCTTGTTCACGATTGGATGGATTCGAGGTGGAAGTGATGTTCTTGTGATGGGTGACGCGATGCTTATAGGGGCGGACTAGCGGCCAAGCTCGCGGAGCGGCTCGTCGCGCGTGATGCAGGTACGGCAGCGAGGCGCATCTCTGTGTGCAACCTCGTACGGCGACGCCGGCTATTCGGATAGCCTTATCATCGGAGGGCGGCGACGAGAAAAGAGGCGGTGGGATAGACAGGAAGCTCCTGCTTGTTCAGGACGATGACCCGCTGTGGCTGATGGATTCGAAGGATGAACACGGCGCATGTGGGGATGATGTAGCTGGCGGTGGGGTTCCTACTATCGATAAGCTCTCGGTCTCCTCCCTTCGCTCTGCGATGCCGGCACACGACACGCTTCCCGATTCATCATTCTGTCCATTACTGGTCAATTCTCGCGTGCCCTCGTCCGTCACCGCGCAATCCACCGTGTTCTCCCGATCTTCAAACAGTCCGACCGCCACTTTCATGCACTCTGCCACCCTTCAGCACATCGGGATAAGATCTGTCTCTCCTATATATGAATTAATCTACAGGTCAAGACACCTTCTATCATGTCTGTTCGCATCAGTCGTTAGCGATGAGTCTGGCTTTGTTCGAGCCAGCGGGACACGGACACTACAGAAGTCCAGCATCTGCACCATATTCAGCAGACCTTAACGGTATCCCCAAGGGTCGTCATCAGCAGCTTACGCCGCAGCTGGAACAATATCCTCCAAGGACTCCAATGAAATCCATCAGGATCTTCTCTCGAACTCATCAGCTCTCGGAAGCAGAATCATCGTCGTTCCGATTGTGTCGAGCACAATACAGGCACTAGGGTACCAAAGTAGGGTTAGATTCGTCGCATTTTATGCTGTTTAATCTAGTCTCCGTTTACCACTTTAAATACGGCTAATCTAGTTATTAATACGGTAATTACGTAGTAATTTAAGGCGTTCTTATAATTTTATACGATAAATATACGAGATCTTATAGTAATAATAGTTATATTATTAGTAAAACTACTACTTATATACGTTATAATATACGTAGCTACGCGAGTAGCGATTCGCGTAGTAGTTCTTTTAATCGATTACTACTACTAGATCGAGTAATTCTCTTCTCTTTCTTCTCTCTAAATACTACTCTAACGACTACCTACTATAATAAGCGTATAATAGAACTAACTATTATATTTATCTTATCTTCTATACTATTCGTGTACGTTATAATATTAATAAAATATATAATATTACTTACTAAGTAGAAACCCTTACGTCCGTCGCTATTTATATTCGCTACTATTAGTAGATCGATTATATCTATACTTATTTATATATTTTTAAGGTTTTCTATAGTAGCGTAGTAGCTATAGCCGAAAATAACTAAATAGTACTAAATCTAAGCGTACTAAATAGTACTAGATAAGCTATTATAGTAGATTTTACTATTATCGCGATTATTTAAGTAGTTACGTTATAATTACTTACTTTTAAATAGTAGAGTATTTTTAAAGACCTAGTAGGTCTTAAATCTAGTAGCGCTCTTAGCGAATCTACGTATTTATATATCTTTATCTATACTAGCGATTATATAGTATTAAAGTATCTAGACTAATCGCTAAAAATCGCGAGAGGTTATCGATTAAAGAGATATTCGACTCGTTATCTTAAGCTAGATAGTTAATATATACTATTATTTCTTCTTTTTAAAGTTAAAGAGATCTAAGAGACCTTTATACTTCTCTCTAAGTATCTTATTTACTATATTAATATCTAGTATTACTTTATTACGGGCGAGTCGCTTCGTTTTACTATAAAGACGTTTAAACGGATATTACTACTAGTAATAAGTAAAACTATAGTTCTATATAGTATCTATAAGATATAAGAGACTATAAATTTATAAGATATAAGAGAGAAGACGCTTATTATTATTATTATAGTAGATCTACTAGTATTTCTATACGAACTCTTCGTAGTAAGTTTTAATATCGCTAATCTAGTATTAAGATATATCTCTCTACGAGTATAGAGAGAAGATCTTACCTAATAGTAATAGATAGTTATAGAGTCGTTCTTTAAGAAGTTTAGTAAGATATAGAGAGCTCTATAAAATTAACTAGGCCTACTATTTAGCTACTTTAAAGCTCTTTTAGTATTTAACGACGTCTCGTAGTAGAATATCTACTAGTAAGCGTAGAAAGATCGATCTTAGAGTTTTATAGATAGCTAATATCGTCGATAGTTATTTAGGCCTTAAAAGATAGTTATTAACGGTCTAAGAGTTATATCTAGTACTCTCTTAGTTCTTTAAAGTACTCTTAAAGTTACTCTAGAGGCTCTAGAGTAATTTAGATAGATTTAGAAGTATATTATATATAGTATCGATTAAAAAGCTTCGCGAAAAGTATAAAGATTAAAGTCTAAGAAGATATAATCTTCGCTTAATATTTACTAGTAATTATTAACTAATATATTTACGAGAAAATAACGCGCGTACACGGGCTTTTTTACTAGTAAAAACACGAGAATAATACGAAACTAATATACTCTTCTTTATAATATCTTCTTATCTAGTAATCTTATAAGGGCCGGCTCGATAATCGTTAAATCTTCGATATTAGCCCTTAAATACTTTCTCTAGATAGGCCTAAAATTCGTGCTAAGAGAGTAATAGTAGTTATTATTAATATATCGTTCTAACCTTACTCTATAGTATTTATATAGTATAATAATATTACCCGAGATCTTTATATCTATAATATTCGTAATAGTAGGCCCGTTATCTATTATAAGCGGTAGAATAGCTCGTAAGTAGAAGAAGATCTTAGTAGAAACGTTCTATATCTTAATATTTAAGAAAGACTTTAATACTCGTAGCTTCTTAATTAGTAGCTATAGATAGCTATCTAGATTCTTATACTTTCTTAAACTAAATATAATATATACTATAAGAGTATTATTACGCTTAAAACGAAGCTTCGAAGAAAGATTAAATATAGTAAGTATAACTAGAGTACTACTATAGATATATCTATCGATAATAAAAGCTATACCGTCGAGAAATAGCTATAAAGCGATATCTAAGGCCTATTAAAGTAAACTCTACTATTATAGTTTATATAATATTATACTACTCTAGACGCCTTATTTAAGCTTTAAATAGTTCTTTAACATGTCTACTTACTTTACGAAGCGGTAGTATCTCTTTAATCGTAGTATAATAGATATATACTTATAGATACGGCGAGGCTATTAGGTTTCTAGATAATATTATTTATACCTTATAATAGTACGGTAAAAACAACCTTCGAATTCGACCCTCGAGAATTACGCTAAGACCGGTACCGTTCGAAAGCCCTCGATTTTCTTAGCTAGAATCTCGATTCTTAGCTTTGTAGACGTACGCGCTATTGCGTAGTGCGTGGAAGAAGAGGTGCCCTAGGTAGTGCCAGGCTAGCTAGGGCTCCGCAGCCCTCTTTACCCTCGAAAACCACTCGAATCCGCACTAAACTTCGCATAGAGGACCGTAAGGCACTAAGAAATCCGTTCCCGAAGTTGTATTGCGATAGCTCTTCTCTACGCCCGGGAATTCTACTCTAAAGCTTACTAGAAGCCCCTTTTCTAGGCCTCACTAAAGAGTTTTGCGAACCTAGACCGACGGGAAATAAAAAAACCTACGCAGCTAGAGAAGATTAAACTTCTTCTTAGAGAGTAACCTACTCTCTTAGAGAAGGTTAAACCCTTCTACTTTTCGCCGTAGTCTATCGACCTTCCCTACTCGGTTACGGTTAGCCCCCTAAATAAAGAGAAATAGGCTAAGGCCTACGTACTCGATGTTAAGGGGGCATTCTCTAATCGAATAGCTATCTACTCCGACGCCTTCGTTCTATCCCCGGGTGGAAACGTAGGCGTCGGCGTGGTAGTTTTCGACTTTAGCCAATCTAAAGAGGACCCGGCGCGCTAGATTTATAAGAACCTCGGTTCGGAGAATCTAGTATATAACGGCAAAGTAGAAGGGCTAGTAATGGCCCTAAACTACGCCGTTAGAAGCCGGGTCCGCGATAGAGATATAAGAATCTACGCGGATAATTAGGCCGCGATTCTTAGGCTAAAAAAACCCTCTAATACGCCCGAACAAGCATAACAAATTCGGGCTATTAGCCTAGCGAGAACGCTAAGGGTTAGAGAAAATACCGTCTCTCTAAAATAGTGCCCCGGCTATAAGGACGTTTTAGGCAACGAGTACGCTAACCGACTAGTAAAAAGAGCTACGAAGTACCCTTTAAGTAGGGCTCCTACTTCTCTTAGCTTCTATCGAAGCAAAGTTAAGCAGAAGACCTACGAAGAGTAGAAAATAAAGCTTAAATCGGCGGCGGACTCGCCCTATAAACGTACCTTCGGTTTAGAGGTAGAGCGGCGGCTTAAATCTTCTACGAAAGTAAGAGAAATAGCCTCCGCCTTTTACTAGTTAAATTTATTTATTTATTTATTTAGTTTTACGTCCCTCTAGAGTCTTAGACTATTAGAGACGGGGCCCCTCTAGGGGGATCCGCTTCTATCTACATGTCTAAATACATGTATGCCGGAGGGGGATTCTAGAAGAGTACTAGGAACGGTGCGCTTAAAAGCTTAAGAAAATAAGGAGCGTGTAAAAGTTAAGAAAATAATAAAGAAAACGAAACGAGAACTTAAAAGACGGTAAAATAGAAGGAAAAAGTATAGTAAGTAAGCCCTCTTCTTAGAGAGGGCCTTTTCGGCTAGTTAGATCCGTTTAGCTTTCTTCTATCGAAGACCGGTACTCGCTTACTATTTACTATAACTAGCCGGAGCATTACCACTAGTAAACTGGCTGCACAACTCTGCTCCCAAATCTAGAAACTAGAAAAGGGCCCTAAATAGAGGTTACTCGACCGGGATTCGAACCTCGGCTTTTTAGCCCCGTTAGCTTAGTTACTAACTGCACTAGACAGCCGCAGATACTAGTAGAAACGGCTACTTTAGCTTAAATACCCGCTATTTGGCCGTTTTCCTTCGGTTCTCGCCCGTTTTCGCTCTAAATCGAACGCGGCGACAGCGCCGAGAACGAGAAGAAGCTAAGAAAGAGAATAAAGAAAAGAAAATAAGTAAAACGAGCGTTCGGCGGTACGTATTTAGACCTCGTTAGGCAGGTCGTTTAATTGCTACCGTCTAGTAGTAATCTTTATTTATTCTAAGAACTTAGCCGTTAAGCTAGCTTCTAGAGCCGAGGAAAAGAGATTCGGTAGTTCGAGTCGATTCTTCTTTAGCCCGTCTTTTAAGAGAACCCGAGGGTTTCTATAAAGAGGGTAGAAGAGAAGTAGATGGCGCGGTATTTATCTAGCCGTACGGCTACACCTATACTAGTCGTTTTCGGCATAGTCGAGGCGGTAAAGATAGAACTTAAAGTATCCGTGTCCTACCTTTAGCTAGTAGAAGGCGAAGGCTGTTTCTTTAACTTTCGTAAAAGATTTAAGCCGCCGCCCTACCTCTAAACCGAAGGTGCGTTTATAGGGCGAGTCCGCCGCCGATTTAAGCTTCTTTTCCTACTCTTCGTAGGTCTTCTACTTAACCTTGCTTCGATAGAAGCTTAAAGAAGTAGAAGCCCTCCTAATAGAGTACTTCGTAGCACTTTTAGCGAGCCGGTCGGCGTATTCGTTGCCTAAAACGTTCTTATAGCCGGGGCACTATTCTAGAAAGACGATATTTCCTCTATCCCTTAGCTTTTTCGCTAGACTAATAGCCCGAACTTGTCGACCTTATTCGGGCGTATTAGAGGGCTTCTTTAGCCTAAGAATCGCGGCTTAATTATCCGCGTAGATTCTTATATCTTTATCGCGGACCCGACTTTTAACGGCGAAGTTAAGGGCTATTACTAGTCCTTCTACCTCGCCGTTATATACTAGATTCTCTAAATCGAGGTTCTTATAAATCCAGCGCGTCGGGTTCTCTTTAGATTAGCTAAAGTCGAAAACTACTACTCCGACGCCTACATTTCTACCCGGAGATAGAACTAAGGCGTCGGAGTAGATAGCTATTCGATTAGAGGATGCCCCCTTAATATCGAGTATATAGGCCGAAGCCTACTTCTCTTTATTTAGGGGGCTAACCGTAGCCGCGTAGGAAAGGTCGGTAGCCTACGGCGGAAAGTAGAAGGGGTCGACTTCTTCTAAGAGAGTAGGTTACTCTCTAAGAAGAAGTTTAATCTTCTCTAACCGCGTAGGCGTTTCTATTTCCCGTTAGTCTAGGTTTATCTTCTCTAGTTCGATTCGAAGGGGGTAGGATTCTCCGAGTAAATTCGTTCTAAGAGCGTATTTCTGTAACCGCTCGTTTAGATGAATGTCCGCTAGTAGAATTTCACTCTCTATTTCTAGAGAAATTATAGGGGCGGTTTTAAAAACCCCTAGAATCTTCCGTAGGGCAAGATTCTAAAGGACTCTTAATTAACGAGTAAACCGCCCCTAGTTCTTTTAGTAGATTTCGGAGCCGTAGTCTATAACCGTAGTTACGCAAGCTAAATAAAGCTGGCGAACTGCGTAAGAGAAGAGCCCTCTCTCGACGTTAGCGAGTCTAGAGAGACGGTAGAAGGTCGAACGGGCCTAGCTAACTCTTTTAGACACGTGCGTCTTAAAGGTAAACCCGTGGTCGAAGTAAATTTCTAGCTACTTAACCTACTTCTTAGGTTCTACTACATCCCCCGTAGGTAATGTAATAGAGACCGAGCGGGGTTCCGAGTTCTCTTTAAAAGAGCGGGCGAAGTGTATAAGCTTCGTCTTCTTAAGATCGAATTCGATGTGGTTTTCGTGGCCTCGCGTAAAGAGTTTTTCCGTCTTCTCCTCTAATATCTTCTTATTACTCTTTTAGCTGCCGGAGCTAGCTATTATCGCAACATCGTCGATATAAGAGAGAAAAGAAGCCTTAGAGGCGGGAAACATCTCTCGAAGGTAGATTAAGAAGAGAATAGATAAGACCGGGCTTTTCTACGAGATACCTATCTCGATCGGGCTAAACTCTTCTTCTTCTCCGTTAAACGCGAGGCTTAATGTTCGTATAGATATAAACGACTTTACCTACGCGAGTAGGTTAATCGGCATGCTAATTCGAGCCATTATAGCTAGAAGTTATTCTTCGGCTACGTGGTTAAAGGCGCTCTTAATATTAAGAAAAAGTACGGAGGTCTTACGTTTAAGACGGCGGTTCTTCTCTACTTTATTCGATAAAAGCATTACGGCATCGATCGCGGATTTCTTTAATCTTTCCCTAATTTAGGTATAGTAAAGAAGGTCGGAGGTCTTCGCTAGATAGCCTAGCCTTTTAGCCGTAATCCGTTCTAGTACTTTTCTAAGGCAATTAAGAAGAGAAATAATACGATAGGACTTTAAGTCTACGGTATCGCTCTTTTTCTTACTTAAGATTGCCCCGGTAGCCGTACGCCAGCCCGTAGGGTGGTACCCGTAGGCGAATAGCGTAGAAAAGACCTTATTAAAGGCGCCGGGCTCCGCTCTAAACGTATAGGTAATAATTTCCTACGTAATAGCGTCTGGTCCCGGCGTTTTCCCTTTAATCTGCGTAGAGCACGCATTCTCGATTTCTCTTAAACTAAGCTTCGGCCAGTTCTAGCGTTTAGAGACGTAGCTTTGCCAGTTAAAGAGGGCGGCAGAAGGGGGCGGCGAAAAGAGCCCCTTTCTAAGGGCTAAATACTTCCCCTTAAAACTACCTTCTAGACGTTTTCCCGCATGCGTGTCGTGGCTAATCTCGGGGATTCTAGCATGCGTTCTAGGCTTAGTATAAGCTATAGCCTTAAAGATAGTCTCGGAGGTTTCTTTTTCTAGAAAAGAATTCTAGTGTTCGCGTTTAACCCTCTTAACCGCTTCGAAGTAGGTATTTCGGCTGTTTAAGTACCTCCGCTTATTCTCTTCCGTGCGTAGAGATTTAAAAGCGTCGGCCTTTCTTCGTAGTCGTCTCTACTATTCTAAAAGCTCGTCCGACTACTACGGTTTAGATCGAGCTCCTAGTTTTAATCGGGGAATAGAAAGGTCCGCCGCGGTAGATATAGCCTAGTTAAGACTTGCCCCTAGAGCATCTAGCTCGGGTATTTAGCGGATCGAACCTTCTATTAAGTCTCTAGAGATATCTTCGAGTAGAGGGTTTAATTCTAAGCTTTTTAGGGCCTCGAATACTACCGTCCCTGCCTGCTATCTAAAGATTTCTTAAAACTTAGGCCAGTCGGCCTTTCCCGTATTAAATCTAGCGGTAGTAGCTACCGTAGAAGGTCCCGAATAGCCTACCGGTTCTAGGCTAAATAGAATTGCCTTATAATCGAAACCGAAGTCCGCAATCGTTTGCCAGTCGGTAATTCTATTAGCTAAGGCCGAAGTGGCTAGCGTAAGGTCGATAACCGTTTCTCTCTCTAAATAGGGGCGGTAAAAGGTGCCCTTTTCTTCTTCGTTTAAGAGAGATAGGTCGTTTTCTTCGAACCATTTAACTAGCCGGTTAGCGCTAGACGAGAGGGAAGATTCCGAATCCCACTAGGGATAATAAATATTAAAGTCCTCGGTAACTATAGCCTACGTTCTAAGGGGTTGCCATTATAGAACGCGTTCTAAAGTATATCGAAGATCGTTGCCCGTTTAATCCTTCTAGTTATATAAGTTAAGTAGCTTAAACTTAGACTTTCGCTACTCTATACTTAAAACTATTAGATCGGGACTTTACCGAGATCCGGCCTCTAAATTTACCTCCGTTCCTCTAAGAAAGCGGGAAACGTAGGTTAATGTTCGAGGCCTTAGATCGGAAGGATAGACCGGTAGAATTTAGACGAATAAGGGGTGGTTAATCGACCGAAAGCCCGAGTTCTCGTAGGGTAAGATATACGGTTTCTAGCATAGAACTAGGTCTATCTTTAACTCTACTACGATGTCTAGAATAGATTCCGTTGCCGGAATACTTCTATTTAGATTGGCTTAGAGAACTCGTAAAGAACTTATTTAAAACGGATTTAAATAGAGTTCTTTAGGCTATTTCTCGGCCCCTTAAGCTTTTCTATCTTATAGAAAACGCTAGCGAGAAAGAAGCGCCTTAAAATAGTTCGACGGGCCTCGTCTTCGGTTTCGAAGGCTAGAACGAGCGAGGATCTCTGCCGTTCTTCTCTTACCGCCTCGGGCGTAAGCTAGTAAGGGGTGCCGATAACCTTAAACCCGGGGTTAAAGGTCGTAACTTCGGACCGAATAGTCTCTTTAAACTTCTCGCGGAAGAAGATAGAGAAGGGCCGCGTAGGCACGCCGTGTGCTACTACTTTAAACTACGTACGGTTCTCCGTAATCGACCGAGTAGAAATAACCCGGTTAATTATAGCCGTATTCTTTAGAAGAAATTCGGCCGAGAAGGGCTCGTACGCGGTAAGTACGAGGTTTCTTTTCGGGGAAATAGAAATCGTAGTAACTACGGGCTCGTTCTTATTTCGCTAGTTCGAAAACGCCTTATTAAAGGCATTTCGTAGGCCGTAAGGCGAGAGGTCTTCGATTTTCGTAGCCGGGGAAAGAACTACTTAGCGGGTAGTCTTTTTAGGCGCGGAGGCCTTCTATACGGGGTTCTTCTACTTTTTCCCTAAAACGAGGGTAAATCCTTCCGCGTTTATTGGGGCCCTAGCCGCCGTAGAGGCGTACGTAGGCGTAGGTTAGTTCGGTACTACGATAGGCCTCTACGTAGGGCGGATCGGCTGCGTATTCTCGTGCGTAGGCCCCTGCGAGGGCTGCTTCGAGAGGGGGGTAGCGGTAGGCTTCGAGAGGGTCTTCGTTGTTTTTACGAGGTCTACCGCGGTCTTTTCGAGGGCCCGTACCTATATGGCGAGAATCGAGCCGGCCTTATCTACGGCTTTACCGGTTTCGATATATTTCCGCATAATCTCGATTAGGTCTAAAATAGACCTTTATTCTTCTCCGGTCTTAAAGAGGTTCGCAGCCGTTACGAGAAGGCTAAGAGATCGGTTAATAGCCTCTTACGCGGTCTTAGGGGCTTCGAGATAGAGGGTTTTCTTAATAGAAGCCTCGTAGATAAAGCGGAAGTACGGCAGGTACGGGGCCCTATTCTTCTTAGCCGGGGGAGTCGGAACGACTACCGAGGCACGTTATTTAAGCATACCCTCGCGGATAAACGGGTTCTCTATAGGTTCGGGGGCCGAGAGTTCTGGCGTGGCTACCGCCGAAAGAGAAGTAGGCGTAGCCGGAGGTTTCTCGAAGTTTTCTATAGCCGTATCTATGGCCTCGGAGTCCTCTACTTGCGTTGCCGGTGGCATAGTAGGGTCCGGAGGGGGTGAATCCTGCTCCGGAGGAGCCATTCTAGGTCCGAATAGAGGTTTTCAAGCTCTTTCTAAAAGAAAAACGTGTAGGGGGAGGTGCAGACAAAAGAGAAAAGACTAGAAAATAAATTACCGGCTTTAGTTTCGTCTAAACTAAGCCGTAAATAAAAGAAATCCGGGTCGAAGCGAGGGTTTTTCTTAGTTACTTACTTCCTAGAAGTAAACGAAGGGGCCGATAGGGCTAATACGGGCGTCGAAGGTTTCGGGAGGCCGAGAGAAGCCTTAACGTTAGGCTCGGGCCGGTTGGGGTGTCTATGCACGCAAAACTCTTTAGTAAGGCCTAGAAAAGAGGCTTTTAGTAGGCTTTAGAGTAGAATTCCCGGGCGCAGAGAAGAGCTATCGTAATGTAACTTCGGAAGCGGGTTTCTTAGTGCCCTGCGGTCCTCTATATAAAGTTTAGTGCGGATTCGAGTGGTTTTCGAGGATAGAGGGGGCTGCGGAGCCCTAGCTAGCCTAGCACTATCTAGGGCACCTCTTCTTCCACGCACTACGCAATAGCGCGTACGTCTACGAAGCTAAGAATCGAGATTCTAGCTAAGAAAATCGAGGGCTTTCGAACGGTACCGGTCTTAGCGCGATTCTCGAGGGTCGAATTCGAAGGTATAATCTAATATTACTTATTTTACTAGTTAAAGATAGAATACGGCTACTTTAAGTCTTATCTTTACCGCCTCGACTACGCCGAAAACGACTAGTATAAGTATAGCCGTACGGCTAGACAAATACCGCGCCATCTACTTCTAGACTACCGCTTATATAGAGGCCCTCGGGTCTCTATTAAAGACGGCCTAAAGAAGTATCGACTCGAACTTTCGAATCTCTTCTCGTTAACTCTAGGAGCTAGCCTAACGGCTAGATTCTTAGAACAAATAAAGATTGCTACGAGGCGGTGGCAATTAAACGAATTACCTAACGAGGTTTAAATACGTACCGCTAAACGCTTCTTTTACTTTCTTTTATTACTCTTTTCCTACTATACTCGCTTTTAAGCACGCTATTTCTAGTACCCTTCTAGAAAAACCCTCCGACACGCATGTATATAAGACATGTAGATAGAAGCGGACCCCCTAGAGAAGTCCCGTCTCTAATAGTCTTAGACTCTAGAGGGACGTTAAGCTAAATAAATAAATAAATAGTACGGTATAATACGGGATTTAAAAAGAATATACTATACTTTTTAGTATAGTATATACTTTTATAGTATACTACTTTAAAGTATACTATAGAATTTCTAGTATACTACTAGAAATATAGTATACTTAATTAAATAGTATACTATAATATAATATACTATATAATTTAAAGTATATTATATTTTTAGTAGTATACTAGAAATTTTATAGTATACTTTAGATTATTATATAAATAACTTAGATAGAAAGTATTTTTATTTTACTTTCTATACTATAGCAATGCGGTTATAACTATATAAGCGCTAAAAGCGCTAAAAGACTATATAGTAAAGCTATTAAGAATAGTCTTTTTTATACTATTTTCTTATCGACATTATTACTATCGTCGCTATTCTTGCTATTGTCGATATTATTACTATCGTCGCTATTCTTACTATTATTAACATTATTACTATCGTCGTTATTCTTACTATCGTCGCTATTATTACTATCGTCGCTATTATTACTATCGTTATTATTCTTACCATCGTCGCTATTCTTACTATTATCGCTATTTTTACTATTATCGCTATTCTTATTAGTCGTCTTCTTTACTTTGTTATCGTTACTATCGTCGTTCGTACTAGCCGCCTTCTTAACTACTAACTTACTAGCGTGGTCCTTCTACTAGGTAAAACTCTTAGAAGTAGCGACGAACTAGAAAACGTTAAACTAGAAAGCGTTAGACTACCGATTCGCGAAATATATCGACGCCCTCTATTATGCTCCGTATACGCTCTAGTAAGTCGATCGTAGGATTATATTACTCTAGAAGTAGAATACTATATTATATTAGAATATACTATTATACTATCTATTATATAGAGACTTACCGATAGCTATTAGCGGAATATAAGTTTTCTCGAATAAGGTCGCACGCGCGTAGCGGGCTAAAAAGATTATTAGTATATACTATTATACTATCTATTATATCGATACTTACTAGCGGGTAATAATAGTATAGACTTAGCCTACGTATTAGTTGTAAGCTAGAAGAAGAGTAATAGCGAAAGAGATTACGCGCTATTATACGTAGTGGGGTGTTAGGCTGTTGCGCTTAACAAGCCTAAGAGCAGAGAAGCATAAAATAACAAGGCAGACGCTCTGGCATAACGAGACGGCGAAGATAAACAAATAACAATAAACAAGCGTTATCTTCAAAGAGAGATTTACTTGCAAACAGCGAAGAGGTTTATAACGAGAGAATAAGGGTGGATTCCACGCATAACTATAAGATTATACCTATAAAAGAAGCTATATATAAACACCGGTAGCAGATGCTTAGCATGGCCGCTCTGCCCTACAACAACTCGCCCTCTTCTTGAAATTTAGCGTCCCTTACTAAACCTCTGATGCCGGTGTGCATATCTGAAAGCAATAAATATAAGCAGAAAGCACAAAACTAGATTAGCTCCCTTAAGAAAACGCCTTAGCAACAAGAAAATCCGCCACGAAGGAAAACGGGTGCAATCCACTCTTATAACAGTTATAAGAGTGGTCGCCCATCCAGGTAAAATTAAAACTCGCCTTGCAAAACAACATAAATAAGTAAGAAAACTAAGAACTTCCTCGCAGCACTATAGCCCGAGGCGCCGCCGCACCGCCTCTATTTCGTACGCAATCCCTCCTTCGTTCTAATTCTCGCGTGTGTCGTCGGCTTCGAAACTATAGCTTCCGTACAACTCGCGCTTATCTCTCTTTACCATCTTAATGCGTTGTCTCGCAGTGCCTATGGCAGCATCCCACCAATCTCGAAGGGCTAGCTTTAGAGTATTTTCGCTCTAGGCGGCGTCGATCTAGTAGTCAACGGCTGACACGACATCTTTATCTTGCCAGTCCTTTTCGCCGATTAGAGCTGAAGACAGGGGGTTAATACTAGGAATAGGTTTGTCGAATTTCAACGTCTTAAAGTACGAGCCGTAGCTGTGCTTATCGCCGAAGCAGTTCTAAGCAATAGGCTTCGCATTCCGGAGCGCTCCCTTAATCGCTAAGACATTAAGATGGCTAATCTTAAGCGCCGTAGAGGTTACCATGCCGATTAGGCTTACGTTGTAGTAAGTGGCGTCTTCCTTGGGATTCCCTTTCAGCACATGCGCAACGGGACTAGCATGAAGCAGGTGCTAGTAAGAGATTTCCGGTGTGCCGATAGGTGCAGCGGAAATATTAATGCTTTAAAGAAATTCTCCGCTGAAAGGCTCGAGGATCGCCCGGCTTCGAGTACCGCCTATAACCTTTTCAACAGCCCTTCTAAAGCCCGTGTCGGCACCAAATTCCTTGAGAATTATACGGTAAATGCCATCTCCGCTTTCCTTATCCATTAAGATCTTGAATCGCGAATTGCCGAGTCCTTTTACGATTCCGAGCTTCTCCAGAATTTTATAGGACATTCTGGGATAAGGTTCGATGCTCGAGCCTGCGGAAATGACATTCATCGGCTTAGGGTACGAAAGCATGGTAAACCGCCTGTCTTTCCGGGCCCCCAAGGCTCTCAACTAAAATAGAGGGCACTAGCGCATAATCTAGTTAGTAACGCTATACACCGAAAGGGGCTAGATACCGTTAAGAGGCATTTCTCTATTAAATAGGCGCAGGTAATAGTCGTAGAGTGCCGTTTCGATGTCTCGTATGCTGTTAAACTCTAAAGTCGTGGACGATCTAGACGCCACGAAGGGGTGCCCGCAGTTAATCTACTAGCCCTCGCTCTCTAATTCCTCCACAGCTTTGCTGAACAGCACTCGATTCTTGCGGAGACCTTTCTAATGTTCCTCTAAAATAAAGGCGCCCCGACGCTTCCTTAGCTGCTCATTTTTCTGAAATGCCTCGAACCCGAGCCTGTTAGTGGTGGCGAGCGGGCGTCCCTTCAGCATAAAGTACTCTTAAACAACTAGGTGAGACATCTACTAAGCTATCTCGCCTTTATAGTAGCCCAGCACCAGCTCTATCGTGTCGACAAGGTTCTCGTAGTCTAGACCTTCGGGCTTCAAGCCGAGCGTTGCGAACATGCGGAGCAGATGGTATTTATAAGGCCATAATTTATTCTTAGCGAGCGACACCTTCTTTAGAGCGTCGAGGGCCAACTTAAGCTTTAGGCTATCGTTGGTGGGGGCGTCGAACTTTATAGCAGCCGAAACCTACCGCTTACAATCATATTTAAGACCTTGCGGGCTGAAAAGCTTGCCGTACCGCTTTTCCTTCTCTTACTCTACTTCCTAGACGAACCGACGGATCTAGGCAACTATATTAGCGACTTCTAACGGAGTGTTTTGCGTATCTCGGGTACTGCGTTCTTAATCGTCCGGCAGGGTAGTAGAGCTAGCATGGCGCTTATGTGGGCTTCTCTTCTTGTTACTAGGCTGTTTTGATGGCGGCTCAGGAACTATAGAAGAAGATTTCGACGGAGTCTTATCGCGGAATTTAAGAGCGATTTGCTCCCGAAGGAGCCTCTCTCGGTCGACAAGGAAGCCCGACTCTAGATGCGAAGCAAGCCCATGCTTCTTAGCCATCGCCACGTCGATTTCCGGCGGCTTCCGCGTGCCTTTGTTCGATATCTCGCACGTCCAATCCTTGCCGTAAGATTCTCCCCAGCTAGCTTCATCAGCCCACGCCTTTTCCCAATCTTTAGGCATGGGGCCTTTGCGATTCGACGAGCCTCTGCCGCCCTTCTTATACCGGCACAGCTAAGCCACGTTATTCTATTTAACAGCCTTCTTGAAAGTTACACCGCTCTTGGCAAACCTCGAGACTTTGGTGTATAGATACTATAACGAGGCTCCATTAACCGGGATCTTATAGAAGATCTCTTCGCCCTATGCCTTAATAATCTAATTTGCTTCTTGCTAGGTACGCACAGCCATGTTCCGACTAGGCTTCCTAAGCGCCGTCCTGAAATTGTCGAGGTCTAGAGTAATCTCAGTAAATTCTTTACCGTACATCTCCTTTATAGCTTCGTCATTAAGGATGTAGTCAATGCTGGGTAAGGCAGCATTGGCTATGGCATTACCAATTTAAAACATAGTTTGCCGGAACTTTAAATACAACATTATTTTTAAATTACCTAAAGGGATATGGATCCACTTAAAGATATTTATGTCGCGAGGCGTAAGCTTAGACGTTCCTCTATCGCGGCAGTATGTTGCGATTTCTTAAATTACTTTAGCATCAACCGGGTAAGGTCTGATAGATATTTTGCGCGGAGAGCCTTCCGAAATAGACTAAAGACCTTCTCGCGGAATCTCCTCGGTGGCATTACGGGCTCTGTCCATTGTCGGCTATCTTAAGCGGAAGTCCTTTAAGAAGGTTGAAGTGCCGATAAACGGACTTAGGGACACTGGGGAGCTACGATAACGAACGAGGGCTTAGAATAGGGTCTTATTATAGATAGCTGGTGTACTTGTCCGCCGGCGGTGCCTAGATGATGGTTAAGGTAATGGAGTAACGGGCGGCTAGGCGCTCGGCGAGGGCCTATTCCTTTGCAAAGTAGCCGGGGGAGAATTTGCGGATCCGGATCGATGGCGATCCGTGCTAGAGTGTGGAGGAAGGTTCGCGGATTCTAAGCGATGGCGGCCTAAACTAGAACGCTAGCGTAGCTCTGGCTGCGGAGTCTGCGAAGGCGTCCTTAGAGCTGGAGAGCTACTTTGCTAGTTTTCCAGCCTTTCTATAAGGTCTTCAGGCACATCTAGCTCGGTGCTCCGGAGTCCTTGCAATTCTGCCATCTCTTCTAAAAGTGTCTCGGGCACCTCCATATTGCGATTCTAGAGTTCTTTAAGCGCGTTTTTAAGTATACGCAGCCTCTTAAATGCCTCTGCGCGATCGGCTAAAAACCTAGAAGGCATGTTAAAGTTATCGAGTAAGAAGAGCGGGTGGATGAGGTTTAAGATGGCGGTGGGTGTGCTAGATAAGCGCCTAAGCGGATTAAGGCTGCTAGGTCCTAGACGTTTGAGAGCGAGCCGGGCAAGTAAAGAAGATGAGCTTTAAGGAATTAAAATCTTAGGTAAATAAGAGCTTTATAGATAAAGGGCAGGTTCTTATTCTTAAGGGAGAGAAGATTAAGTTGAAGGCTAAAGAAACGTAGTTTTTATACGGGGAGTTTAAGCTGTAGGCGCAATAGGCAGCTGCTAGACTCTAAAGCACAGACGTCGTTAAGTTCGCTAGTTAAGCTAATCGCTGTAGGGCGTGCGCGCTTGCTATTAGCTAAAGCCTGTCGATTGTCACCGGGTTGCTATCGTTAAGCTTATTTTCGTCATTTTTCTCACTCTTATAACGGTTATAAGAGTGGCCCGGCAGAGGCCTAACTCGCCCGCGTGTTAACTACACCACCTTATCTATAACCTTACATGCCGAATAACCGGAATTGCGACGTATCCTTACCTTCCGATTAGCTCCGCTTACTTATTATCGCCTTCATTTTGTTCTAGTGCAGCTTCTTCTACGCGTACGACCGGGTCACGCTAACGGAATTCTTTTAATCTATCTCTAGGCACCGTTCCTCGGATCAGCGCTCCGTCTAATTTCTTAAGCCTGTAGGTCGCAGTCCGCGGGTTCACGCTGTGCACCCTATACGGGCCTCTCCACCTAAAGGCGAATTTCCTATCGAATCTGGTTAGGTTCTTAGTGTCATGCAATAGCACTAAAGTGCTAGGTAGTAATAGTTGATCTTCGTCCCGGATCCTATGAGTCTCGTCGAAGTACTCCTTTTAGGCTTCCCTCTTGCGCTAAATCCTCAGAAGTGTTGCTTCTTCCGAATCTTGCCTCCGGTCCAACTCTTTTGCTCTGGCTACGATAAGATCCTCCGTGGTTCTAATACTTTTATAGTCCACCGTCCTCCAGTTGCGGACTTCCATGTCGATAGGCAGGACTATGTCCTTTCCGTACATTAATTCTGCCGGCGTTATTCCTATGGTTAATCGTACCGTTGTTCGTTTAGCCTAGAGTACCGCCGCAAGATGAGGGACCCAGCTTTCTTTATCTCCGTCCGTGAGCTTAACTAATACATCACGAATAGGCTTATGTCCCGCCTTAACTTGCCCGTTTACTATTAGATGGTAGCTCGAAATTTCTACGCGCTTAATGCCGAGACGCTCTAGCATGGCCTCCACTTTCTTCTTGTTTTTAGGGCCGCCGTCCATAGTAATGGTCCTTAGATGGCCATGTCGACATACTATCTCTTCCTAGATAAATAATGCGACATTCTTGGCATTATTTTTTCTTAATGCCCTCGACTCCGGCCATCTACTAACTGCTTCCCGGGCTATAATAAGAGCGCCGAATCCGCTGCGTGTTGGCATATTTATAATGTCGATGCCCCACTTCTTCTTAAGTCCGACGAAAAATAAGGGGTGAAGGGCTTCCTTAATTCTATCGGATGCTCGAAATTGGCATTTCTTACATGTAGCAACGTACCGCTTCACGTCATCCCAGACTTCTAGCCAGTAGTATCGGTCAGCGACCTTTCGATAGGTCGCCTCTCTTTCCTTATGGCCGTGGTCGTCGTGCAATAACTGAAGGATATTAGTTCGCTAGTCGCCGGAATTAACTACTCGCCTTATGGGGGTGGTCTTTGTCGGCCTCTTAAAGAGTATCTTCCCCTAGACAACGTAGCGTATCGCCCTCTTCTTAAAAGCTGCATACTTCTTCTTAGTCATTTCGGGAGGACGCTGGAGGGTGGTTAACCATTTTGCCATGGCTATCTAATGCTTAGAGACGTAGAATTCGTTAAGAGGGCTCTTATCTTCTCTACCGCCGCCTCCTCTTTATTCTTTATTACTATCTTCTTTCCATCCGCCGTCGTCGCCTTCTTCTCGCTCGCCGCCATCGCCCTCTTCTTGGATCTGAGTGCAGCTAAGCTGTGCATCAACCTAATTATCGAGATAAATGCCGTCGAAATCCTTTTCTTCTTTGGGGGTACGACGCCGGGATAACGCGTCCGCAATAACGTTCTTGTTTCCCGGGACGTGGCGAACTTTAAAGTCCATTAACTAGATCTAGGCGAGCTATCTAGTAATAAGTGCTCCTAGAAGATCTATTGCTATACGGTTCAGTTAAGCAACCAGCACTGCACAATCGGTCTCGACCGTAAATTCGACACCGTAAAGCTAATGGCGAAGTCGTTTAAGGGCGTAGACTAAAGCTTTACATTCTAGCTTCGCTAAATCGTATCGCTTCTCGGAATTAGACCATACCCCGGATTTATACCTTACCGGCCTTCTTCTGCCATCTCTTCCGACTTGTTGCAGGTGGGCCCCCCAACCGTGAGTGGATACATCCACTTAAAGAATTATTTCCCCAGCACCTTCGCCGTAATCGATGCTAGACAAGGCCGAAGCTGTTGCGAGTTTTTCCTTAAGAATGTTTATAGCCTCTTCGTGTTCGGACAACTAGACGAAAGGAACGTCCTTCTTTAGGAGCTTAAAGAGAGGGCTCGCAATCTTGCCATAGTCTTTAATCTAGGCTCGGTAGTATATACAGATTCTAAGGAACTGCCGAACCTCCCTCTGCGAATTGTAGGGTGGCTAGTCCACGATCTTCTTAATCTTTCGATCTTACGGGTGTCGCCCGTCGCCGTCGCATACGTAGCCTAGAATGTCTAATCCTTCTTAGCAGAAGAAGAATTTCTTCGCGGATATGGTGCATTCTGCCCTTTCTAAGTCGCTAAGGACGGCGTTAATGTTCTAGATATACTCTACTATAAATCGGCGCAGCCTAGGCTTAATTTCTTCCCCGTCGTAGTCGGTCCTCGGTCCGTCCATGGCAATGTTATCCAGGAAGTTCCGCGCGCGATAAGGTATTACCTCCTTCAGAATTAGCATTAGTGCCCGTTAAAATTGCGCCACTAAATTAGTTGCCCCCTACGGGATAGTTGTGCACCGCACTAGTCTAATAGGGGTGTTAAACGCGGTTATGTCTCGGCATTCCTTTGCAAGCGGCATCTGATCGTATCCTAAGAAGAAATCGAGCAGGCTCAAGACCTTCTTCCTAGCGAAATCCTCTAAGAATTCTTCGGTACTAGAAGGCGGGTGCGCATCGCGAAGGGTAACTCTATTAATATTAATAGCCGAGTTAATTAGCCGGTGCCCACCATCCTTTTTCTTAACCAGGAAATACGGATTTCGGTATAAGAAGTGGCAGTACTCGAGGACTCCCCGCCGAAGGCGGTCTTCAATCATTAACACTACTTCCCCTCTTAGTGCTTCAGAAATGCGGATTTCCCGGGCTTACTAGGGCTTATATTCCACGGTCCGGATTACTTGCGGCGGAATTACGTCTTCCCTAATAACCCCACAGTGCTTAAAGGACCACGCAAGGGCTTCTTCCCGGTTAAAGAGCAATTTAATAAGAAGCTCTCTCTCCTTTAGCTAGAGGAACTTCCTAATGTTTAACTCGTCGATGCGCTCCGGGGTCAGCCTTAATTCTTTTACGAGCTTAGAGAATCGCTTCGTGATCAGGTGGTCGAAGGGTCCGTCGGGCAGTTTTTCCGAGATTCTCCTTCCGCGCTCGATGGCCTCTTTCCTCCAGTTGGGATTGTAGGCCGGAGTGCTTCCATCGGATTTTAAATTATCTACTAGATAAACTTTCACCCCCTTCTTCTTGTATAGGGTATTAACCTGGACATTACGGTCCTAAGCGTTCCTAACCTACTACTAGAACATCTTATTAGCAATGGTAATGTCGTTAAACTCGGAAGAGGTGTAGCTTAACAAGGTGGAACACGCGATATCCTCGGCGAAGTCTCCTTCTACTATCGTTAGGGGCGGGGCGGACTTCTCTCGATTACCTCTTAGGTCTCGCTCCCCACTCTCATGACGGTTATAAGAGTAGTTACCCACCCTTCTATTCGCCAATCTCGCTTACTTTTTCTACCCAAAGTTTCCTTTCTTCGCTTCTTCGAACAGTACCGCAGGACGATACTCGTAAGCAGAAGGCGTTTCGGGTTCTTCTTATAGTCGCGAATCGACTACTCGAAGAGCTCCGCAATTAATCCCGCGGGGAAGTCCTCCTAAGTCTCCCCCGCCATCGCTTTTAAAGAACCGACGTCAGTAACCTTATAGCCTAAGGCTTTATTAGTTCTATTAGTGCGGAACATCACCTGCTTCCCTTAGTTCAAGGTATGCAGCTAACACAAAACCTTTCCATCCGTCTAATACTGCAGACTAAACCCCGATGTCTAAAGCTATGGTTCTTCTACTAGGACGTCGTGCGATGGGCGGTCTATAATAAAGAAATGCCCTAGGAAGTTCGCTCCTCCTATCTAGATATCGCAGTAGGGCACATATCCTATAAAGGATACTGGCCCTCCAGCTACCGGGATCACCCTAAACCTAGTAAGCGACTTAGGTAGCTCGGTGATTGCCAGCTTACTATCTTCCGCGACCTTCCGAGATAGAATGTTAACCTCGGAGCCGGTATCGAATAGAATCTTCCGCGATTCTCGCATGAACTCCCCGACACTAGCCAGGCTAAGCGGATAGGTTTTTCGGTTAAGCGCTGTTCCTATCTCCTAGTACTTTATAAATACCTCTCCTTCTATTAAGGGTCGTTCTCCTTCTTCACGGTTAATAAGGGTGCTACTAGCAACCACTACTTTAGGCTTCCTAAATTCCGCGCCCTTGGGCACGACCCTATTTAACTGCCGATCGGTAAGGCGCACGCTAAACATCTTATCGAGGACGCGATGCATTTTATATCCCAATCTTATTAGCATGGCTAGAGATAAGAGTTCGTTTAGGTCCTCCGCAGTAACTTCGGCGTTCAGATCCAGCATTTCCACGAGTTTGGGGTTAAGCTTTCTCTTAGGCTTTTCCGGCCTAATCTCGTTCCCGGGGACCTCTTCCTTAGCGTCTATGGGCCCTAAGGACTCCGCTCTTGCCTGCCTAGAGGGCGTGTTTCCTCTTTAGGTGTCGTGACGTAGGGTCTGAGACTACTCATCCAAATGCGGTGGACCCTACATTAGAGTATCTTCCTAGGTAGGAGCGCCCATCTACGTTCCCGAAATGGTCTCTAGGCCTTCTCCTGCAAAGGTTCCGGGCCTAAGTCCCCTTATTTTCGCCGGATAATTCTTAACAACTCTTCCTTCCTAGGTACCTCCCCTAAGGCCTCGCGGCGCTCCACGCCCTGCACTTACATTAAATACATCCTCTTCCCCGTCTTCCTCGCTTCTTAAAACCTCGTAATCGTACATAGTATTGTGTTTAGAGCGCGCTACCTGGACGAATAATATCCTTGCATCGATAGGCCTCGGTGCTTACGGCATTCGCGACTAGGGCACCGAAGGGTAAGAGCTTCCACAGGCTTCCTCTACCTCCCGCATATTAATGTTTCGCTCCATCATCTTAATCTTAAGGTCGATAAGCTTATTATACTGAGGAAGGAAGATTCGCTCGGCGTTTATCGTTCCTTTAGGTCCCTAGAAAAAGAAGTTTTCAATGGCATGGAAGATACCCCTCCGGCTTCCTTCCTTGATAAAGGGGCAATCTCTGTAGAAGACATATCGTTCGCCACAACTACCCTAACAAAGGTTTAGGCCGTTCTAGTTGTCCTGCTAGGTCACCGCGTTGGCACGAAAACCACCTTGGTTTCCTTAGTACGGCGTGGGCCGGGGGTTGGGAGCCGGGGCGCCAAACTGCGTCTAAAGGTAGTTCGGCACGCAAAGCTTTATAAGGCGCCCTTTCTGCAGGGGGTTTACACGGATGGACTCGAGCGGCCTAATTAGAAGATTATTGACGGCTTAGGGAGTGAACGTGAGACTGTTGCTAATAGCGAAGTTCTTAAGCTATTCGCCGATCTTATCGATGTCCGTATCTGAGAGATGCTTCGGGGTAGAACTAAGAGCAGTTAACTGTTCGATAAACCCTTCTTTCTTAGCCGGAGCAGCGGCCTCATTCTTGATGGCGGTCTTAAGAGCACCAGAAGGCTTCCGCCTATCTTCCTCGTAAATCTTATCGATCGTTTCTAAGTTAACAGAAAAGTCTAAGACCTTCTTGCGGATAATCGAGTACTGGAACGTTTCGGGGTCGTTATAGTTAATGTTATAAGCCTCAGAGACCTTCTCGGCAAGGGAACGTAGCAATTCTCGAAGATAATACTTCCCTTAGTCCTCCTTAGTGAGCTGTTTAGTGTTGATTAAAGCTTCTAAGATGGCGTGGTAGGTGGTAATGTATTTCTAGAGGCCGGTATACGTCTTGCGAGCTTCAACGTTTTCCTTTACGAAGTCCTTTAAGAACTACTTCCTAAAAACCCGGTTGTAGCCATTACTGCTCTTATATTTACGCTTGAGCCGCTTCTTCATTGCGTTCTAGTCCCGACTTAGATACTCCTCAGATCGTTTGAGAGTGGTTTTAATTAGCAAATTGCAATAGCGAGGGAGACGCAAAACCTTCTCTTTATTCGTTAATTCGTAGTCGTTCGCCATGTCCTCATACTTCTCTAGAAACATAGTAACCTCTGCACCGTCGAATTTAGGAGGAGCTTTCTTTATTAGGGGAGTCGGTATGATGTTCTTCACGCTGCGAACTAGGGACTCGGTGCGGAAGGAGTTGATTAGGGCTGCGAGATCAGCATAGAAGAGGAAGAGCATTAGAGAGGAAGCTATAGGGGCAACGGGAGAAGAGTTATTGCTAGAGGAGGTACTCTAGTTAGTGAACGACTTGCTACTACTTCCTCCGGGGTCGTTTCCAGCAGGCATTGCAGGATTAGAGTGTGGCTTAAGGCTGTAGTTATACAGTTCTTCTTCGTGCTAGGCGCCGAAAGGGAGTTTAGAAGTAATAAAATCGCTATCGCTTATGCTGTTGTTGTTTTAACTTCTTATAAGGGAGCCGCGCTTTATACCTTTATACTGGCAACAGTCGCAGCTTCGGTTCTCGGGTAATTGTAAACCGCAGTTGTTATCGCGCGACTATGCTTTACCGCTTCGGTTCGGTATTGTCGTTACCCCCTATCGCTTCTGCATAAAGGCTGCAGGAGCACCGACCCTCCTCGCGATCCGGTTAGTCGAACGGCTATCGTGTAACGTAAGCCTTAAAGCTTCTCTTCTAAGCCGCACCCTTATTAGCTGTTGTTTATTCTTTACGAATCTACCTTCTAATTAATCTCTCGACTCTAGTTAATGGCTTTTTCGATTAATTCTTCCGCGCTGTCTCTGCTCGTTCGATATTTCTATTCCAGTAAATCCGGGTGGTCCCAGTCTCCGGCGAGGAACTGTTTCTGGACCAAGCCCGCTTTTGCGCGCGATAGTCGTGTGTTGGTGTCGTTCTTAAGCGCATCGTGCGCACGGGTCGCAATTCTTCGGGGTTAATTAGTTTCCCCGCTAACTCTTATAACGGTTATAAGAGTCGATTCCTGTTTCCTCGTTAGTTAACCACGGGCACAGCAGCACTACCCTACTGCTCTATACTTCAACCCTCCCTCTCAATACTTTTAAGGAGTAATTGGCGCGTCTAATTACCCTTTTTCGCCCCCTAGTGTGGTCACTAAAATGTTGTGCGTAGTAGGGTGTTGGGCTGTTACGCTCAACAAGCCTAAGAGCAGAGGAGCATAAAACAACAAGGCAGACGCTCTAGCATAACGAGACGGCGAAGATAAACAAACAACAATAAATAAGCGTTATCTTTAAAGAGAGATTTACTTGCAAACAGCGAAGAGGTTCATAACGAGAGAATAAGGGTGGATTCCACGCATAACTATAAGATTATGCCTATAAAAGAAGCTATATATGAACACCGGCAGTAGATGCTTAGCATGGCCGCTCTGCCCTACAACAGCGCGAGTATTAGTTAGAAGCGCCGTTAAAGATTCGGCGGTAGACGTGCCTTTAATTCTAGACTTCTTAGCTTTAGAAGAGGTAGAGCGAGCTATATTAGATTAGTTAGTAGTAACGAAATACTAGATACTAGGCGTTAATAAAGAAGAGTTCGTCTTTAGAATTCTTAGCTTTAGAGTTAGAGACTATTACTTAGAATCGATCGTAGTTTTAGAGTTACGAGAGCTATCTAAGAAGCTAAGCGAACTTAGCTTGCGATAGTCTCTTCTACGCGTTAGTTTATTCTTAGCTCGTAGGCTCGGCGTAGACACGGTCCCGCCTACTATATATATTAGTATTAACTATTATATATACTATTATAGTATATACCGATAGTAGATACTATAGACGCGAAGGCGGGTATCTACGTCTTTTTAGATTTCTTAGCATGCGTTTTACGATTCGCGTTCTTCTCTCGCCGCTAGGTTTTTACTACTATATAAATATTAGCGAAAACTAAATAAAACGTATTATACGAATTATCTTAGCGTTAATTAAGCTAGTATATACGCCTATCGCGTTTCTCTCGCCCACGCACACCGAAATCGACCTTTAAAAATCGCGCTAAGACCGGTACCAATTAATTCCTCGTAGTCTGTATAGCTAGAATCTCGATTCTTAGCTACGCAGCTAGCCGCGCTGTTGCGTGGTAAGAGGAAGAAGTTGGGTCCATTAGACCTTAGACCTCCGCACCCACCTCGCACCACCACCTCTAGTCGGATCGCTCCGAAACTTCACACACGGAAAGAAGGCATATAAAAGAGCTCGGAAATAAAGTTGCATCGATATCGGCCCAGCCAGTGTCGAGCAACTTGTCACTGTTTCCGTTGGAATCACTTCCCCTTTTCTCCGCGACCGCTGCGCAGAATCTGCGCGTCCGTGCACCAAAATCTCCGCAACGACCAGCCCGACTCAACCGCGTACCCCACGTGACTCCCGCATTACTCGTTCACGAACGAGAGCCGGAAAACGACTACATGCCTAAGAAAAAGCCACCACCGGTCCGCCGACTAAAGGGCCCGGACGACCTGGCGGCATGTACTGCTTTTAGCAGTCTCCACCATGTCGTCCGGCAGCAGATGGCCTATAAAATCGTGTATAATCTGCCCTGTACAGATCAAACATTCGATTACTAGACCGATTGCTACGGGAAAGAAGTCGACCTTTTTACATTTCTTTATATAAAGAATGCGATCTCTATTCCGATTTCTTCCGAACCTATAACGCCGCCCTCGGGAAGTAGGTTTTTACCTATCGCCTCTCCGAAAAATCCTCCCCACGCCTCTACTTCTACGGAAATAGAGGTAGACCCCCCTCTACCGGCCCTAGAGCTACGTTCTAAGGCTAGAAAGAGGCCCGCACCTTCTACGCCTAGCGTTAGAAGCGAGGACTCTCTTCCTACCTTAGAGGTAGCTCTCTACTCTAGAATTTCTACCCCTCCGAAACCCGCCCCTCGACCCCCGATTTCGACCTCTACCGCGCCGCCTACGGAACTAACTACGGCCTCGAATGCTATATTTCTAGCCCGAGACTATATTCGAAAGGCCGTAGACCTCTCGAACTCTCGCCCCGAAGAATCGCGGCTTCTAGACCTTCTAGAAGTCTTTCGCGATTACACCGAGAAGAACCGCCTCCCCCCTAGTAGTATAAAGCCTCGCTAGCCTACTAGCATCTCGAACCCGCCTACTAGTACGCCCCGAACGTCTAGTAAACCCTCCCGAACCTACGCCGCGGCTACGGCAACGAATCTTCCGCCATCGGCCCCGAAAACGACTAGACCTTCTAGTAAACCCGCCGCTAAAGCTACCCCGGTAGCTAAGCCGCGGGTCTCTACTACTAGGCAACTAGTTCTACGCGACCCCGTTCTTCCGCCTCTCTTTAACGCTAGAGAATTCCGAGACGTTTTTAACGCTCGCTTCTCTAGTATCGAGAAAGAACCCGTTCTCGCCGTAAGTACTATTTCTCTTAAGGGAAACTTAGTACTTACGACTACCGCCCCCTTCTCTAGTAGTTTTCTACTAGAGAATCGTCCTCTATGGGATAACCTTATCCCGTTTAGGGCGGCAGAACGGCCTAAGACGTAGTTTAAGGTAGCTGCCTATAGCCTCTTTACTAAGAAATACGCCTCCCCGAAGGCACTTTTCTCTATTAGAGAGGACGTAGCTGCCTTTAACGACGGCTTAGAAGTAGCCGGTACTTCGTACTGGCTAACGCGAGAAGAGAAGCGGGTAAATTAGCCTACGGGCTCGATTTACCTTAGCTTTTCTATTAAATTCGAGGCGAATAAGGCTATAAAGAATAGCCTTTATATCGCCGGCCTTCGCCTACGGGTAGAAGGCCTACGTCCCTAACTCTCGTCTCTTTTATCGTAAATTCTCTTATCTTTTACTTGTATTTTCTCTTGTTTTTTCTTTTATTTCCTACTATTAAGCCTTTAGTTAATAGGTTTTCTCTTCGGAGTTTTTACCTTAACTTTAGGCGCTATTCCCTGCTTTTAAGCACACCGTTTCTAGTACTCTTCTAGACTTTCCCCCCGACACGCATATATTTAGACACGTAGCTAGAAGTAGACCTCCCTAGAGAGGTCTCGTCTCTAATAGTCTTAGACTCTAGAGGGACGTTAAACTAAATAAATAAATAAATAAATATCGCGTTTCTCTTCTAGCTTCTTATTATTAAGTAGTTTCTAGGCGTCGTCCGTAGGCACTATATCGTTAAATATATATCTACTATCGAAGTATTTCGTCTTTAGTATTCTCTTCTTTATTAGAGAGGTTAAATTCTTATTATCGGACTCGACCTTAATCGGTAGCTTATAACTCGTAGAAGCCCTTACTTCGATAATTATAGGTTTATCGTTATCGTCGTAAACTTTAGTACTAGTCTTATCGGCTTAAGAACCTACGAGTATTATTAGTATTTAGCCTATTACATATACTATTATATATATAATAAGTTAAAGATAAGATAAACTTAGGCTTTCTTTTTTTATCGTCTTATCGATAGATAAAGTTTGCCTTCTCGTCGTTATTCTAGTTATTATTCTCGGCTTTAGATTTACCGATAGTGCTAAAGTCTATAAATAATATTAGTATTTAGACTATAACATATACTATTACACGTATACTAAGAGAAGAGAAAGAAAACGTACTTTTATATATAGCCTTACTATTATTCTTCTCGGCGTCGTGCTCGGATAAGGCGCTAATACTATTAGAGTTATCTTTAGCGGCGCTTTTAGTGCCGCTAGTATTATCGACGCCGCCGTTCGCCTCGCTATTATCGTTAGCGTCGTTCTTAGCGCCGCTAGTACCGTTAGCGCCATTCTCTATAGCGTTATTATCGTCGAAGTCGTTATCGATAGTATTAGCCTTATTATTATTCTCGCGACCTATAAATATAATTAGTACTTAAACTATTACACGTACTATTACACGCGATTAAGAAGATAGAAAGAAAACTTACGCTCTTACTCGTTCTTCTTCTACTATCGGAGAAGCCGTCGCTTTTTATTTTACTTACGTCTAAACGCTGGCTAGTCCTTCTACGCGGCTGGCGTTTTACCTACTACTATAATATCTTTGCGAAACTTAAACGGCTTCGGCGCCTTATAGGCGATATTTTAAAACTCTCTATTATTGCCGGTTATTCTTATAATAAGGGCGAGTAGTTAGACGTTCTTCTACTAGATAGTAACGCGCTTCGCGTAGATAGCGATTATATTAACTACTACAGAATATAATTAGCTTAGAAATAGAAATCTATTCTAGACATCGCAGTAGAGTTAAAGATAGACCTAGTTCTATGCTAGAAACCGTATATCTTATCCTACGAGAACTCGGGCTTTCGGTCGATTAATTACCCCTCGTTCGTCTAAATTCTACCGGTCTGTCCTTCCGATCTAAGGCCTCGAATATTAACCTACGTTTCCCGCTTTCTTAGAGGAACGGAGGTAAATTTAGAGGCCGGATCCCGGCAAAGTCCCGATCTAATGGTTTTAAGTATAGAGCAGCGAAAGTCTAAGTTTAAGCTACTTAACTTATATAACTAGAAGAATTAAACGGGCAACGATCCCCGATATACTCTAGAACGCGTTCTATAATAGCAACCCCTTAGAACGTAGGCTATAGTTGCCGGGGACTTTAACATTTATTATCCCTAGTAGGATTCGGAATCTCCCCCCTCGTCTGGCGCTAACCGGCTAGTCGAATGGTTCGAAGAAAACGATCTATCTCTCTTAAACGAAGAAGAAAAGGGCACCTTTTACTACCTCTATCTAGAGAGAGAAACGATTATTAACCTTACGCTAGCCACATCGGCCTTAGCTAATAGAATTACCGACTGGTAAACGATTGCGGACTTCGGTTCCGATTATAAGACAATTCTATTTAGCCTAGAACCGATGGGCTATTCGGGACCTTCTACGGTAGCCACTACCGCTAGATTTAATACGGGAAAGGCCGACTGGCCTAAGTTTTAAGAAATCTTTAGATAGCAGGCAGGGACGGTGGTATTCGAGGCCCTAAAAAGCTTAGAATTAAACCCCCTGCCCGAAGATATCTTTAGAGACTTAATAGAAGGTTCGATCCGCTAAATACCCGAGCTAGATGCTCTAGGGGTAAGTCTTAACTAGGCTATATCTACCGCGGCGGACCTTTCTATTCCCCGATTAAAACTAGGAGCTCGATCTAAACCCTAGTAGTCGGACGAGCTTTTAGAAGAACGAAGAAGATTACGAAGAGAGGCCGACGCTTTTAAATCTCTACGCACGGAAGAGAATAAGCGGCGGTACTTAAATAGCCGAAATACCTACTTCGAAGCGGTAAAAAGAGCTAAACGCGAGCACTAGAATTCTTTTCTAGAAAAAGAGACCCCCGAGACTATCTTTAAGGCCATGGCTTATACTAAGCCTAGAACGCATGCTAGAATTCTCGAGATTAGCCACGAGACGTATGCGGGAAAACGTCTAGAAGGTAGTTTTAAGGGAAAGTATTTAGCCCTTAGAAAGGGGCTCTTTCCGCCGCCTTCTTCTGCCGCCTCTTTTAACTGGTAAAGCTACGTCCCTAAACGCTAGGACTGGCTAGAGCTAAGTCTAAGAAAAGTCGAGGACGCGTGCTCTATATAAATTAAAGGAAAAACGCCGGGACTAGACGCTATTACGCAGGAAATCATTTTCTTCGCGTTTAGAGCGGAGCCCGGCGCCTTTAATAAGGTCTTCTCTACGCTATTCGCCTACGGGTATCACTCTATAGGCTGGCGTACGGCTACCGGAGCAATTCTAAGTAAAGAAAAAAAAGATACCGCGGACCCGAAGTTCTATCGAATTATCTCTTTACTTAACTGCCTCGGAAAAGTACTAGAACGAATTACGGCTAAAAGGCTAGGCTATCTAGCGGAGACCTCCGACCTTCTACACTACACCTAAATCGGGGGAAGGTTAAAGAAATCCGCAATCGATGCCGCAATACTATTATCGAGTAAAGTAGAGGAGAACCGCCGTCTTAAACGTAAGACCTCCGTACTCTTTCTCGATGTTAAAAGCGCCTTTAACCACGTCGCTAAAGAATAACTTCTAGCTATAATGGCTCGAATAGGTATGCCGGTTAATCTACTCGCGTAGGTAAAATCGTTTATATCTATACGAACATTAAGCCTCGCGTTTAACGGAGAAGAAGAAGAGTTTAGCCCGATAGAGACGGGTATTTTGTAAGAAAGCCCGGTCTCGTCTATTCTCTTCTTAATCTATCTTCGAGAGTTATTTCCCGCCTCTAAGGCTTCTTTTCTCTCTTATATCGACGATATTGCGGTTATAGCTAGCTCCGGCAGCTAAAAACGCAATAAGACGATTTTAGAGGAGAAGGCGGGTAAACTCTATGCGCGAGGAAAGGAAAACTATATCGAATTCGATCTAAAGAAGACGGAACTTATATACTTCGCTCGTTCTTTTAAGAAAGATTCGAAACCCCGTTCGACCTCTATTACGCTTTCTACGGGAGACGTAGTAGAACTAAAAGAATAGGTTAAATGGCTAGAAATTTACTTCGACTACGGGTTTACCTTTAAGACATACGTGTCTAAAAGAGTTAGCCAGGCCCGTTCGGCCTTCTATCGCCTCTCTAGGCTAGCTAACGTCGAGAGGGGGCTCTCTTTCTACGCAGTTCGCCAGCTATATCTAGCCTACGTTACTACGGTTGCAGACTACGGCTCCGAAATCTACTGGAAAAATTAGAGGCAGTTTACCCGCCAATTAAAAGTCCTTCAGAATCTTACCCTACGGAAGATTCTAGGGGTTTTTAAGACTGCCTCTATAATTCCTCTAGAAATAGAGAGTGGAATCCTACTAGCGGACATTCGTTTAAACGAACGGTTACGGAAATACGCTCTTAGAACGAATTTACTCGAAGAATCTTACCCCCTTCGAATCGAACTAGAGAAAATCAACCTAGACCGACGGGAAATAAAAAAACCCACGTAGCTAGAGAAGATTAAACTTCTTCTTAGAAAGTAACCTACTCTCTTAGAGAAGGTTAAACCCTTCTACTTCCCGCCGTAGTCTATCGATCTTTCCTACTCGGTTACGGTTAGCCCCCTAAATAAAGAGAAATAGGCTAAGGCCTACGTACTCGATGTTAAGGGGGCATCCTCTAATCGAATAGCTATCTACTTCGACGCCTTCGTTCTATCCCCGGGTGGAAACGTAGGCGTCGGCGTAGTAGTTTTCGACTTTAGCTAATTTAAAGAGGACTTAGCGCGCTAGATTTATAAGAACCTCGGTTCGGAGAATCTAGTATATAACGGCGAAGTAGAAGGGCTAGTAATAGCCCTAAACTACGCCGTTAGAAGCCGGGTCCGCGATAGAGATATAAGAATCTACGCGAATAATTAGGCCGCGATTCTTAGGCTAAAAAAACCCTCTAATACGCCCGAATAAGCATAATAAATTCGGGCTATTAGCCTAGCGAGAACGCTAAGGGTTAGAGGAAATACCGTCTCTCTAGAATAGTGCCCCGGCTATAAGAACGTTTTAGACAACAAGTACGCCGACCGACTAGTAAAAAGAGCTACGAAGTACCCTTTAAGTAGGACTTCTACTTCTCTTAGCTTCTATCGAAGCAAAGTTAAGCAGAAGACCTACGAAGAGTAGAAAATAAAGCTTAAATCGGCGGCGAACTCGCCCTATAAACGTATCTTCGGTTTAGAGGTAGGGCGGCGGCTTAAATCTTCTACGAAAGTAAGAGAAATAGCCTTCGCCTTTTACTAGTTAAAGATAGGATACGGCTACTTTAAGTCTTATCTTTACCGCCTCGACCACGCCGAAAACGACTAGTGTAAGTGTAGCCGTACGGCTAGATAAACACTACGCCATCTACTTCTAGACTGCCGCTTATATAGAGGCCCTCGGGTCTCTATTAAAGATGGCCTAAAGAAGTATCGACTCGAACTTTCGGATCTTTTCTCGTTAACTCTAGAAGCTAGCCTAACGGCTAGATTCTTAGAACAAACAAAGATTGCTACGAGGCGGTAGCAATTAAACGAATTGCCTAACGAGGTTTAAATACGTACCGCCGAACGCTTCTTTTACTTTCTTTTATTACTCTTTTTCTACTACACTCGCTTTTAAGCACGCTATTTCTAGTACCCTTCTAGAAAAACCCTCCGACACGCATGTATATAAGATATATAGATAGAAGCGGACCCCCTAGAGGGGTCCCGTCTCTAATAGTCTTAGACTCTAGAGGGACGTTAAGCTAAATAAATAAATAAATTATATCTATATATTAGTTATAATAGTCGATGTAATAATAGTATCTATATACTTACGACGACTAGAATTAAGTTATAGTAAGGCGTAGGTCGTAGTACGGTAGCGTTATAGGCGGTGTTTAGATTACGGGCGTTTTATCGCGCGACCGCGCTAAGGCTAGTAGTAACTAGACTTACGTATTAGTTATAATAGTCGATATAATAGTAATATCTATATACTTACCGCGCGTATATACTATTTAAAGTAAGGCGTAGGTCGTAATACGGTAGCGTTATAGGCGGTATTCGAGTTACGGGCGTTTTAGCCGCGCGACCGCGCTAAGATAGATAGCCGTTAGCCCGTACGCGGCTATAGGTTCGTACGCGGCGCTAACTATAGCACGATCGCGCGGCCGAAACGCCCGTAATCTAAATACCGCCTACAACGCTACCGCACTACGACCTACGTCTTACTATAACCCTATTCTAGACGTCGTAAGTATATAGATACTACTATTATATTAACTATTATAACTAACGTCTATATATAGCGCGGTCGCGCGGTAAAACGCCTATAATTTAAATACTATCTATAACGCTACCGTATCTTAGTAATATAAAATACGTACTACTATTTATTTATACCCTACGATTATGCCGCTAAAGCGTAAAGCGGCGAACGACTACTCTACTAATTCGAATATCGTTCGCGAACGAAAGCGAATTCGCGGTCTTTTTAACGAAAAACGCGAGCTCTAGAAGAGAAAGGCCGCGAACGCGCGTATATTATTCTATAGTAAGCGTAGACTAGAATAATCGTTAACGTAGAATAAGGCAGTAGATGCCGATAAATACGCTATAGAGATCGATATAAACGAGAACTATTTAGACTAGCGGTAAGTATATAATAGTTAGTATAGTAGTCTTATACTAATATACTCTTAGGCTATAAAACGAGAAATATTAGTCGTTACTCGCCGTAGCTTAAGGGGTCGAAGTCCCGTTAAGAGACGAACTACTACGCTAGCTAAATATAAATATCTTAAAGAGGTACGAGTATAATACTACGAAGAACGATAAGTAGAAGAAAGTATTCTTTAACGAGCCCGAGCTCGATTTCTACGCCATTCGAGACGATAAGAATAACGAATAGATTATTTCGAATAGTAGTCTTAAAGAAGACTTAGTCGTAAATACTAAGTATACTAGTATAATATAGATGTAATATATTATGCGGGACTATTATTAGTAAGCTATTTAACGTATCTAGAGGCTAAAGATAGTAGCTTTTATTCGAAAGCTTAAGAAGATCGCCGCTTATTTCGTAGACTCGCTCGCTACGGTTTACTCTTCGGTAAAGCTAAAGATAAGTATACTAAATTCTCTAATAGATATATATCTACTTATATTTAACTAGACGCTTTATTTAATTCTCTTCGGACATAGGGCCTAGTCTTTATTTAAAGCTAGGTGGATTAAGAAAGCGAGAAAGTATACTAGTAATATAGATAGATATACTAGGCTCGTAAGAATCGCTATTAATAAGCCCGAGTTCGTAGTACGTTATATAATAGTATATATAATAGTTCGTTAGCTAATATTTCTAAAGATGCCTCTAGTCGTGTTTACCGATATATTAGAAGCTACGAGAATAGGTCGCTAGACCTACGAGCGTATAGGCCTCTATACTATATTCTACTAAGAACGGGTATCGGGTATTAAGGTCTCTATATCTACTACCGACCTATTATTTACTAGATTCGAGATTACTAGAGGCCGAGCGCTTTTAGTTACCTACTATAACGAATATACGCTATTCGAACTCGCTAAGGCCGAAGGCTTAGCTACTATCGACGCGAACGATAAGTAGCACCTTACGCTATTTAGCCCGAGCTAAGTATAGTCGTTATAGCTATATTATAAGCTCGACTACGAACTAAACGACGTTAGCGTTAATAAAGTTCTCGTAGTAGTAGCGATTATTCTCTTAAGCGATACGAATAATCTCGTCGATGTCGAGACTCTAGTCGACTCGAAGAATATACTATCGATTAGATAAGAAATTAGCGATAAGAGAGAAGAAGAAAGAGAAAATACGATAAGAAAAAAAAAGAGAACGATTCTCTATAATAAAATTCTACTAGACGCCTCTTACGTCTAAAATAAATAATTAGCTCGAATATTTTCTAGCGTAAAACCTAGTCGAGGCTAGCGTACGATACGGGCTATAAACGTATAAATATCGCGCATTACTTCGCGTATTACTTCGCGTATCGCTTTACGCATCGCTTCGCGCTTTTATAATCTAGCTTCTTTATATAAGCGAAAATAATATAATAATAAGTACTTTAAAAGACTACCCGCGCTAGTCGCTCTAGCCGAAAGAATCGCTAGCGAGCCGGTAGTAAGTACTACTACTATAAAACGAGTATCTTTCTACTAATACTATTAGCCGTTGCACTCCGCGAAATTCGTAGATTTTAGAAATTAACTAAATTACTTATATCGAAGACCCCGTTTGCTCGTATCGTTTAAGAAATTATATATAACATTTACGAGGGGTATATACGAATTTAAAGTTAAGCGCTAGAGGTACTTTAAGAGGTAGTAGAAGCCTATATCGTCTATAAATTTAAGAGTATATTTTTATTTCTTATCTATACCGATGTATCGCTAACTAGTAATAGTGGCGAATTTATATACTATTTATACGAAACGGGTAACGCTTATATAGAAAGATATAGAATTAGTAAAGCGACTACGTAGTATACTTAGTATTAGAATTTAGCCGATAGCTACTTATCGGGTGGCTTCGCCTATAATAGTCGGTATAATAGTCGGTGTATAAGTTAGTTTATTAGTGCTTACTATATTGTTCGTAAAGATTAGTAGTAATAAGCCTACTAGACTAGATATAGATATTATTTCGTCTTCTATTATATTATATTAGTCGCCTCGATAGACGTACTTAAGAGTACTATAATCTAGGCTACTTAGTATACTAAAAAGTATTAACCGTATTACTATAAGTTCTTAGTCGTCTCGGGCTAGACCTTCGCGTTTTATTCTTGCTACGCTACGGGGTAGACGTCTTACTATAGACGTACTTATTAGACGCTCGCCCCGCTACTATATTTAAAGTTAAAATAGTTCGTTCGCTACTACGCTCGTAAATACTTCGTTCGGCTTAAACTCTTTCGACTCTCTAAGTCGACGTCGATTAGCTTAATAGTTCTCGCTCGTTTAGAAGTTATAAGAAACTATTTCTTTCTCTTTCGAGAGTCTCGATCTTCGGTTAATTAAAAAAGGGCCGCGATACTATAAGTTCGATAACGCTAATACGCGTACGTTCTTAACGTAGTTTAATCGAATCGAATAGAAGATAGAGAATTAGTAGCGGCTAAAATCGAAGCAGATTAAGTAAAGGTCTAAAAAGCGAGCTAGCCTATAGAAAGAGTTTAGAGAATATACTATACGGTAGACGAGTAAGCCGAAGCTAGTATATCGTAGATACGACGCCGTACTATAATACTCTACGAAGAGTAAGAGTAAGACCGGTCTAGATAATTCGAGTATAGTAACGTATCTAAATTCTCGTAGGTATAAGTAGATCTTCTTTGCACGAGAAAATACGACGTAGTCTAAGCTTACTCTATAGCGAGAATTGGTATATATACTAACTATTATACGAACTATTACGTTTTATACTAACTAGTAGGTTTAGCTTAAGATAAAGCATCGGCGGTATATACTCGCTAAAGATATCGATCTTACTATCGATATCTTTAAAGATTATTAGGTCCGCGTTATTATTATATAGGGACTATCTCTTAGCTACTTTAAGAACGTATATATTTAACGCTCGTATATCTATTTCTCGCAGAATACTAGGCTAGAATTTCTACCTACGAGTACGATAAAAACGCGGATCCGTCGAATATAGAGAAAAATCCGAGAACGAATAAAGTAGCGGCTTTCTTCGATACCCGTTCGGATATCGATTATACTTAATAGATAAATAGATTAGTACCGTTAGGCCTTTCTCGTAATTAAAGCTACGTAGATTATACTATTAACTCTACTATAGCATCTTAAGAAAGCGACGCTAGCCTTCGCCTCTCTAGCCGGTTATTATATCGGTTATCGAATCGTAGAGCTTCTTATTAAGACTCTTAGATCGTACGGAATTATCGGTCGAATCTAAGCCATTACGGTCGATAACGTAAGTAATAATAAGAAGTTAGCCGCTAACGTTTTTAAGAATATTACTATTTAAGGCCTACTAAGGCTCGAGAGGGTATTTAACGGCTAGAACGAGAATATTACTAAAGAATATCGTAGGCCTATTCTAGTTTCGTATCTAGCGCACGTTATTAATCTCGCCTTCGGCGATATAATTTAGAAACTTCGTATACGACCTACTAATAACGAGCTTTAAAGAAATTTCTATCCCGCGGATTAAAAAGCTCTTTAGGCGACCTAACCGCCCGAAGCTCTTTATAGCAAGAAAAGCGTGGCGTAGATAGCCTATACTCTTAGAAAGATACGTATAATAAGCGATATAATAGATAGAATACTAACGTAAATATAGATTCGCCTTATTACGATCGCGATAAACGCTAGCTCGTTACGATTCGATATATAGAAGACGATATAGATCGCGTATAACTAATAGATAGAGAGAAACTATCGTAAGAGAGGGATATCGAACCTCTAGTAGAAGAGGCCTACTAAGAAGTAGCGGATAGTAGAGGCCTTCGAAAAGAGCCGAAATAAAGAAAAAAGCGTCCTTAAGCTAGTTTAGAATATGCGAACTTAGTAGAACTCGACGGTCTTTATACTAATAAGATAAGTAATACGCCGATCTTATCGATTATAACGATAATCTAATATACTAAGAATTCTTTATATTCGTAAGTTTGTTAATAAATTTCTTAAAGATAACGGTCTTAAGTATCTTTATTTAACTTCTATAGAATAAAAGTACGTTACGTATCTTATCGATCTTACTAAGTCTTTCTCGTTCGCGATAAAGCTTATAAGTAAGACGAAAGAACTAACCCTTTAACGGGTATTCTAAATCTATAATAGTCTTCTCGGGTATATCGAGAAAGCTAAGCGTAGGCTTATTCGTAAGAGAGTCTCTTAGAAATCCGAACTTCGTTTTAGACTTAATATAGCCTAAAAGAAGCTCTAGAAGTACTATAAAGATACGGACGGTCTAGTCGGTCTTCTCTATAGCTAGGCTATTCTTCTTTTATCGTATCTTAAGGATAAGTACTTTAAGTCGTTTAATTAGAGAGGCACGGACTAGAAGAAGAAGTACTAGAACTTTCTATAAGAACTTTAGATTTATATCTATCGCGATCGCGAGAAGCCCGCCCGTCTAGCTACTTCTTAAACGTAAGATGCGTTTAACGTTTTCTTAAATCCCTCTATAGATACTAACGATAACGACGATATAGAGAAAGACGAGTTAAAGACCTATCGTATAGTAGATAAGTCTTTATACGCCGGGCTACGCGTTATAGTAGTCGATATAATAGTTAATATAATAGTTAATATAATAGTTACTAACCTTCTAATAGAAACGTCTACTAAAAAAAACGTTCTAAAGGCTTAGGCCGAGCTAGAGCCTAGGTTTCCTCGTGTCGCTATTATAGCTCGCGATATCTTAGCTACTAACTCGACTAGTGTCGGCGTCGAACGCTACTTTAGTAATACTAGGCGGACGAAAAAGTACGATCGATTCTACTTACTAGCTTTATTCTAGTAAATTATAGAACTTCGTACCTTTCTCGCCACTAAGAATTACGTTATAGTTCGAGGCTTACGGGATAATATAAAGTATGCGTTAATGCCTAATATTACTAGTTTTAATAGTAGTTTAAAGCTATAGACGAAGATCGATCGTCGTATAGCCGAACTAGAGAACGCTCTACGGTTTAGCTATATTAGCGATGGAGAGGATTATAACGACGAGAAGAATAACTAGATAGTAAAGATAAAGTAAATAAAAGCCTTTACTATCTATTATAAATCTAATATAAACGTATAAAAATCTATAGTAATTAATTTAATATAAGTATTAAAATCTATAATAGTATAAGTTCTAGTAGTATACTATAATAATATACTATATAGTATACTATTCTATAGTATACTATAATAGTATACCGCTAAGACTTTATAGTATACTAACGAAATTTTAAATAGTATATACTATCGATATCTATATTCTATATATACTATACTATACTATACTATACTATATAGTATAGTATACTTATAGTATATACTAGTATTATTATAAAGCATAATATTATTTCTTATAGTAGTATCTATAGCGCTTATTATTAGTAAATAAACTAATATATACTATATAGCTATTCTTATAGTAGTCGATAAGAATCGAATAAATATTTATAATCTTTTAAAGTCTCTTTATATTTCTTCTTTATAATAATAGCTTTACTTTTAGTAAGAGACGGCGAAGTTCTATCTATCTAGTATAAGAGTTCTTCTATAAATAGCGTAAAAAACCGTAGTTTCTTCGCTATATAGTATCTATTCTAATTTTATTAGTAAATTATATAAGAATTACGAAATCGTAGCACGCTAAGCTCTATCGTCGAATAGCTTCTTTAGCTATTTACTATTCTAATAATTAATACTTACTCTAGAATTATTATCTAAGCTATTCTCTTTCTCGTAAATATATTTAGACCCGCTTAGTAAGTTAAGATTATCTAGTAATAGATATTCGTAGTTCTAGATAGTATTATTATAGTCGTTGTTTTAGACTATACGAAGGCGTATATATTAAAATAGTAGCGAAGAATCTAGTATTAAATCTATTTACGTCTTCTTACGCGTACGTATTATACGCTCGTAGAGTATCTTTAGAAAAGTATAATAAACGATTTAAAGTAGTAAGAGATTATTCTAAATATATATAATACTCTAGTAATAATATATTAAGATTTTATCTTAATAGAGTCTCTTATAAAGTCTCGTATACTATCTAATTAATATTAAAAGATATAAAAGAACGCTAGTTCTTCTATATTTACTATAAAAATATACGAATATTTAGAAAGGCCGCGGTATATTATTATTATTTATCTATCTTTATAGAGAAATTCGATTTCGACGGCCTTATCGTTAGACTCTATAAGAATAAGCTACTCTAGAAGAACGTTCTTATTTAAATAGATAAGACTATCTATCTCGCTCTTACTTATAATATAACGGCTCTTAGACGCTTCGCGCGTCGTACTATCGATAAGAGTTCTTAAGAGATAGCTAAGAAGACGAAGGCTATTTACTTTACTTTTTAAAAGAACGTACCTTCTAAGAAATAGAGTAAGATAATTAAGTAATTTACGAATTAGCCTTAATTTAACTTTCTATAGATATTTAAAGATAACTAGATAATTATTACTATACTAGAGAACGCTATTAGATTATCTCGTAGTAAGGCAAATTACGTTCGCCTCTTAATATCTATTATAAAACTAAAGAAGGCTAGAATCGCGGGAAAATCCTACTAAAAATAGTCTATTTTAGTAGAGTATTCTTCGAATAACGGCGCCGATACGTTTAATAAGAAGAGTAAGATATCTAAGAGTAATAATAAGTTTATAAGTATTACTATAAAGATCTATAAGATATCTTTAAATATACTAATATCTTTACTACTACTCTTTAAAAATAGTAGTAGGGCTCGTAGACCTATCGATAAGCTAGAAGACTTTTAGTAGTAGTCGTAAAAGTTATAAACTAATAAGATAAAGAAGTAGTAAACTACTATTAAGAGAACTTATAATAAATAGTTTAAGCGCGATACCGCTATACGTATTACTACTCGCGAGAAGTAGAAGTAGTAGTAGTAGTAGTAGTAGTAGTAGTAGTAGATATAAAGAAAGCGTAAGAACGTTATTAAAAAGTAAGATAAATAGAATAAGAGCGAATAGAAGCCGTCTATAAAGAAAAAGACGGCGAAAAAGATAAAGAAATAGTTTATTTATAAAGAACTAATTAGTAAGTCCGAATAGAAGCCGTCTATAAAAAAAAAACGGCGAAGAGAGCTACGCGTAAAAATAGTAAAGCGAAGAGAACGTAAGAAAATACTTCTTTATACTTTATTATTTATTATACTAAATTAGAATCGATCTCGTTACTTTAGAATACTAGGTTTTTTTATTAAAAGAATCTTTCGTATTTTAGTAGTAATTATCTATAAAAAATAGAGCTATTCTCTATCGTCTATCTATATATTTAATTAATACTATACGTCTTAAACGACTCTTATATCTAAATCTACGAATTTACTATATATAAAGATTAATCTACTAAATAAATAAGCGTTTCTTCTTCGATACTATTATTCTTTAGTATCTAGCCGAGCTTTCTATAATCTTAGAATATAGATTTTACTATATTATTAAGTCGTAATTCTACTTTTTATAGTAAACCTATATAATTTAGTAGTATATTAATAGTTTCGCTATAAAAAAAGTATAAGCGCTAGAAACGCGTACGAGAATTACGGTTTTAAAAACGGCTAATATAATATACTATTATTCTTATAGGTAAAACCGTATAATTTGTATTATCTACTAACATTACTAGCAGATACAAAATTATTTATAGGCCCTTAGTACCCTAGTAAGGGACGACTCGACCTTTGGCAGACATAACATGCCCGAAGTCTCTCGCAGCCTGGGTCCCACTCAGACTTCGTCTTCAGGTCGACAAAGCACACCATGCAATCTTTGCTCTTCTTCTCGAGCCAGGCACGGACTGCAAATTTGGCGGCCACCTGACGGTCCTTGATGAAGCGGATGACATACTCCCAATGTGCAGGACGTCGCGCTCGGGCTTGCTCAGCATCTAAGACAGCCCCACTGGGCAACATGTATGTGAGTGGCAGCATTGTTCCATACTCGGTATGATGATACAGCTTCGGCCGGCCTCTCTTCTGAGTCGGTCCGGAGGTCGTCTTCACGGGGTTTTCCTGCTCATCCGCCCTTCCAGGTTTTGCCTCTTTGTGTAGTCTGGGTCTGCCTCTCTTCTTCTTTGGAACAGGCTCTAGCTGATCATCCTCTTCTTCATTGTGTGAAAGTTGAGCGGGCGACATAGTCGAAGGTGAGTGCACTCCAATTAAATCGTCCTTGCCGTTGGTAGTCAGTGGTGCCGGCTGCCTATCTAGCCAGGGTAGGCTTCTCTTTCTCTTCGGCAGAGGGTTCAGAGTCTGGCGGGAAGTGTCCGGGCCAGGCTGTTCCAAGGGAAGAAGAGGCTGGGGATTGTCGTCGGGGGTTTCGGGAGCGGGAACCAGGCCGCTCTCGATTTCGGCCTTTCTCCAGAAGTACTCGCTGATTCCGAACATCAAGCGCTGCTTCAATTGAGCGTTTTCATCTCTCTGCTCTTCTGAATGTTAGCAGGCTCGACCAAAGTGCTGTCGTGGCCACGCACTGTTCAACTCCTCTTTCTCGTGGTTGATGGTCGCCCACTCGGTTTCTCTCTCGCGGTCGAAAGCATTGCGCTCGACTGTAGACGGTTATTCACACGCGCCCTTGGCATGGAAAAGAGCCTTGCCTCCAAGTTGAAACTTCTCGTGTTCGAGATGTGCTTTCTCATCTGCGACTGGATCTGATTTGTTAGACGTAGCCGCGAAGCAATGGTCGCGTGGGCATACTGGCTGGCTGTCCAGGCGCGGTGGATGGCAATTCTGCGCCCTTCTCCGAGTCCATGGTGCGCAAAGCGGGTGCAGTGGCGAGGTGGAAAGGTGCAGGGAAGAGCAGGGTTGGGTTACGTCGTCATGCTGCAGCGCGCTTTGACGCGAGTGCATGTGACCAGAGCGCCTCCTTCCATTACCGGCACTCGCTGTGCGCAGCTTTGCCTGCCAGTTCCTTCTCTATTCGATATGATTACGTTATAAGTCAGCCACTGCACATTTCAGTTCTGACTTCCAGAACATTTTTCAGGGGCCGTTGGGCTACCACGATTTCCTCTTCAAGTCCGCTTCTTCCAGCGCTAAAGGTTCTCTCAGCCCTTTCTGTCTCAACCGCCACCGACAAATCAGACTGCGTCAGTTCGGGAAAGAACGCTTCCCGCTGCTCCACATCGTAAACGGACCCTGTCTTGCTCTTTTGTCGGCCTACACACCACTGGGGCTGGCTGTTTCACCACTGGGAGCTCACACCAGATGTGCTTGCATGCAATGTGACAATTATAATACATGTATTCATCAGGCTCAATCCTCGGACACCTACAAGGCGGCGCCCCCCACACAACACCAAGCACAAAGCACCGCACCGACCCGTATCCTCTCCACCACCGCCACCTAACCCTCCTCTTCCTCATCCCTCGTTGGCGAAGCCCTCCCCAACACCTCCATCGCAATGTCCTCCTCCCTCCACAACTCCACCGTCGCCCTCACAATCCTCTCCGCACCACCACCACCCTCCTCTTCCACCACCGCATACTCCCCCACCGCCCTCCTCTCCCCCAACACGTCCACCCCACCACCGCCCTCCACCAGGATCTTCACCGCCAAGCTCTGCCCCAGCTCCAACGCCTGCCTCTCAGTCATGCGGCCGCGGCGGCGCCCGACCGCGTCCAGCTGGAACGCCTCCCACGCGTGGCCCTTGACTTCGTCCTCGAAGTCCGCCAAGAGTCGCGCGGCAGGCCTTCCCGCCAGACGCAGCGAGCCAACCGCCACGCCGTGCGACCGCGTCATGCGGTTGACGAAGGAGAAGTGGAGGGTGACGAACCCCTCGTCCTTCCTCTCCCTCTCGTCCTCGTCCTCTCCCTCCTTCTCCTCCTCCTCCTCTTGCTGCTGCTGCTGCTGCTGCTGGCGCCATGCCAGCTCCCTGTCCTCCCTCTCCAGCTCCAGCTCTACCTCCGCCCCCAGCTCGCTGAGGCTGCTGCTGCTGCTGCCGCCGCTCGCCTGCGGCGCGGGGCTGGACGGCGGACCAGCAGCAACAGGGGAGGGCGACGACAAGCGGGCGCGCTTGGTGGTGACCACCGGGTTACTGCTGCTGCCGCTGCTGCTGCTGCTGCGCGACCGCTTGCCGCGGCCCTCCTCCTGCTGCTGCTCCTTCTCCTCTTCTTCCTCCTTCTCCTCTTCCTCCTCCTTCTCCTCGTCCTCCTCCTCCCTCTCCTCCCGCTGCTGGCTGAGCGCCAGCAGCGCGTGCGCCGCCTCGACCGTCCGCGGACTGGCGGTCGCCGCCCTGGGGAAGAAGCGGACGTAAGCGACGACCGCCGTCACGGGCGAGCTGGTGAAGAAGATGCCGAGATCCCACAGGCGCGGGGCGAGCGCGCCGCAGGTCCCCGTCCCGACGATCTCGAACGTCGGGAACTCGGCGGCGGAGACGTTGAAGATGGCGTGGATGCGCGCCGAGAGGTTCTGGGGCGCGGGCTGTTAGGTGATCAATGGCTTTTTTTTACTGTTGCTTTGGTGGTGGTGGTGGTGGTGGTGATTGGTGGCGTAGAGGGGGGAAGGGAAGGAGGGCGGTGGGGGGGAGGAGGAACTTACGGAGTAGGTCGAGATGTTGGCGCTGGGGAGGAGGAAGTTCTGGCTCGGGTCGTCGTAGAGGCAGAGGTTGATCCAGCCGGGGACCGGCATTGCTGCGGCGTGCGTGGGGTTGGTCGGTGTGGGTGTGATTGTGTGTGTGTTTTGAGAGTGTCGGGATGCGCCTCGACGGTGAATGCGTCGGTGGCTTGCGGGTTGGGATGGCAAGTGTTGCCGCGTGGAATATCTCGATGCGCGTCGGGTGGGTTGTTGTGTGGGAATGTGCGCCGGACAGGAGTGCTGGGAGTGTCGCGTTGACAGACGCGTGACAGTGATGCGTGGCTCGACAGAGCTGTGGAAAGACTGTTCGAGGGGTGGAGGTGGACAGAATTTGTTCCGATGATCTGAGTATGAGTTCTTGAAGTCCAAGAACGCGCGGGTTGTGGTGTAGACGTGGAACGGCAGGTTGGAATATCTGGGTGGAAGACCTCTTGGCTCCTCTGTAGCGCAGCTGTAGTGGGTGATGAAGAGTTGCACAGGACCTCGCCGGTCCTTGGTGGGAAGCTTTGCGGAAGTGTCCGTGTCGATGGAGCTTGTCCGTGGCAGTGCGGTGCAGTGATGACAGCAAGTTGAGAAGGGCGCAATGTTTCGAGGTGGCCAGGAAGCTGGAAGCGCGCAAGATGGGCTCAGACACGTCTTTGCTGTCAAGGGCTGGCAAGAAGATCTTGAGTGCGTGAGTTGTCGCCGGAGAGTTGGACCGGCCGCGTAGCAAAGTCGCGTCTCAGGGTGGAGGAGGCTGTCGCGTGAGAGGAGATTGGATCTTGGAACGGGCGCGAAGATCTTTGTGACGAGGCTCGGTGGTGAAGGATAGAGCGCGAGCCTTGGCAGAGCTTTTATGGTCGCAAATGGTCGGAGTGCGCGCTGCTCGGAGGTCGGAGCACGTGACAGTCCATCCGCATGGCAACGCGCCCTTGACGACGCGCATCTCTGCCGGTGATTACGCGGAGGACCCAGCGAGTGACCCTGTAATACTCGATTGGAATCGAACTCGGGCGGGCCTAATCATTCAGATCCTATCTACGAAGATACAAGCTCGTTCCGTAGGTAGTTGGAGATATTGCTCGGATGTTCTTGTGCGCATGCCTACGCCCAGAATCTTTCTTTAACCACCCGCCTAAGCTTAGGCAAACTATCAACAAACAAAAGAAGCTGTTGTCGCTCTCATAATTGGAGTGTCTCTTCTCTGTTGCCGCGAATGGGCCCAATTGCCAAGTCCGCACTGACAAGGCTCACTTCAGAACGTCAAAGGGAAATAGTATATTTTGACTATCGTAACTCTCTGTAGCTTTTGGAATCAGCTCGTCAGGGAATGACAGTGTAGCTACTGCGAGAGAAAAAAAAAAAAACAGCCTGACCCGTCGACGTGGCACACTTTGCCAAACTCATTGATGTCCCCGGTCGGGCTGAGTGGGAGTATGTAAAGAACCGTATAGACCCGAAGTATTCAAAATCACCCGCTATGCAGAACACAAAACTCCGTAGGACTTTCAACTGTTCCACAATGCTTGCAAATCCCGAACGCAAGCTCCCGTAACCGTGAAACAATCTGAAGCCGCTCTCTTCCACCCAAGTCCTATCGTAGGCTATTATGATCCGGCCTGATGGTGCTCAACAATATCGGACGCAGCTTTACGTTCAGGACCGGAGTTGGATGCATTCTGCCGAATAGTGGATCCATCATTCTCTAGCACAGCAAATGCCTGCGGCGAGATCCTGAGGCGAGTCGTGTACGCGTGTGGGTTCGATGGCTGACCGTTGCCGTCACCGCCGCCTCGCTGGGCCTTGGCTGCAGTCAAGCCTGTCAAAACCTTTTCGATTGTCATCGCTTTCTTGATTCTGAGGCGGTTTCGAACTTTGCCTTCGGTGGTGTCTCGGAAGAAGTTGATCTTCTTCGCTTGGATGGGACGATGCTTGCCGTCAGAGCACTTCCTTCCGCTGAGGTCGCAGTCGGTCTGGTAGTATTTGACGGAGTCGTCTCGGCACATGATTGCATATACCGCAGCTTGAGACCTGTGGGCGCGACCGACTACGAGCCGCTCGTTATTGTTGTTGGTGATTTGTTTGATGGCGTGAATGCTCAAGTCATCGGCCGAGTAGCATGGCTTGGCTGTTCCTGAAGCCATTATCGGAACGCGGATGTACTTTCTCGGAAGGAGGTGGACGTGAAGAGGAATTGCCTCTCCAGCGTTCTCGCACTGGAAGCAGCCAGTGTTGTAGTTATCCGCATACACCAGCGTTTCCTCTTGGCATGGCCCTGAGTTTGTGTGGATGTGGATCTCATCCATGTGCGGCTCCCTGTGAAGGTACTTGAGGACGTAGGAGGTGAGAGCCTGTGGAAGATTAAGGTTGGTGCCGACATACGGAAAACCAGCCGCTGGTGAGACTTACCTCGTAGTCCGACACGACCTTTCCCGGCACTTTATGGGTTCTCTCATCCCCATTGACATCCTTGAAGGAAAGGCGCACAAAGGTCATGGTGTCCCTTAGTGGAGAGTTCGCTCGTAAGTGAAACACCGGTTGTGGAGCTCAAAGGTGACTCTTGTGGAGAGGGGATGAGATTGTTTGTGTTGAATCGTCAGTAAAGCAGTGTTTGGATGTAGCTACCAAGAAAGAGGTCTTGGTGAGAAGCCAAGGTTGTTGTTGTAGTGTCGTAGGATGAAAGACGGATGTGAGTTTATAGCCACTTCGAGCAGCTGCGAAGTGCGTGACAGCTGATGCGCACGGCGCATAAAGCTTGGGCCTTGGGCCGCGTGCAGTCGGATATCACGTAAATGATGTCACCGTTTGGATATTGATGAAGTGCTGCTAGAGCATGATGGATCGGTTGAGGCGACGAATAGTGATAAGCTGGACCAGATTTGCAATTGAACAAAGGGTCGACCGGTATCAATCATAGTAGCAGACCCTGCAAAAAGTCGTGGCAAGCTCTATAGTCTCAAAAGAACAGTGCATATCTGCTGGCAAAGCTTCTCGGACAGGTCAAATGTGGGGCCTATCACTTCCATTCCATGAGACCTGAATACCGCATAAGTAGCTATCCACCAAATTACTGTCTTATGGTATTCCTCCATAGCATCAGAGAGTCCGGCCAGTTGAACCATGATTGTGGTGAATGTGGAAGGCCCAGTATGCTCTTGTAGGTGATTTAAATGCTGCCCCAATGTTTAAGAGCAGGGAGAAGCAAGCCCCTAAGCATCAGTGGTGCACCACGGCTTGTGCTTCTTCCAGGCTTTCTTCTGGCACTCGGTGTTGCAGTAGCGAGCCTTGTGGCATCGGGCGCAACGTAGCAGGGCATCGCTTCCCTTGCCACACTCGCTGCACTCATCTTCAACGAACTCGCAGGCAGTGAAAATTTCAGGAGACAAGATGTTAACTCCGCCTCCCTTGGGGCGATCCACGGTATCCATCAGCTCAAACAGCCCCATGCCGGCAAGATCGAGCGGGATGCCATCGCGATAGATATCGATAGCGGTGGCCATGTCATCCTTGGCCGGCTGGTGCATCTCGAGGCGAGAGTTGAGAGAGTCCTTGACGTACTGGCGGAAGTCGGGGGAGATGGTGGCACCGTGACGCATGGCGGCTGCAGCCAAGACAACGGCGGTCGTCTTGACATTGAAAAAGCTCAGGTCTTCCTCTGTGTAGGCGCCGTCACGGAGTTTGCGAAACTCGGCTTCCAGCTTGCCGCTGTCGAGCTCCTTGCGCAGCTCCTCGGCATCTTCAGGAATGTAGACATCGTCGACGCCGAGGTGTTCGGAGAGGACGCAGACAATGTCGAGATCCCGATCACTCTGGAAGAAGCGGTCTCCCCAGAAACCCATGCTACCGAAGAGTTAGCGCGCTGAATGGTGTGTGAGACTCATCCGCCAGTACTAACATGAGTGCGGAGTGCGGCGGTGCCGGCGATGGTTGGACGGGTTGCGGGCGCCAGGAGAGTTGACGATGCGAAAATCAGAATGACGGAAGAAGAGTGGGCTTTTATGATTTGGAGGTGGAGTGCGTGCACGAGGGCAGCTGAACAGGAAGCTACGTCAGATGCCGTTTGCTAGTTGGTCGCGGTTTCCAGAACGAGCTTGGGCGCCGATCCCGTTCAACCTCCGCCGACTATCACCATCGCCACCGCCAGGCACCGACTCCACTTCCAGAGAAGTAGCTCCTTTTCTTGTCACCGTCTCCTGCGAAGGACCGATTCCGAGAAATGGGAGGCTGTAGTGGAAATAGCTGCACGACATGGACCAACGTCAGGAAGCGGTGCAGTGCAGGACAAACGTCGAAAGAATGGGCTGGAAGCTATCGCGAATCGCTATACTCAGCCGTGCGAAGGTTGATAAGAAAAAAAGTACATCGGCAACAAAGAGCCTCCAGGAAGAGTAGACTTTTTAAGAGCTGGAGGGATGATGTTTGGAAACAAAGCTGCAAGTGCTGGTCCAGGGAATCGGATGCGGAGTTCAAGAGCAAACGGTGTTGCTGATGGATAACGCAATGCCGGGGCTATCTTCGCGTGCCCGCATTAGGCAGGCGGATAAGCAAGCGCCCCGCCCATTTCAGGCAGACACTTTGCTCTTGAACATCTGTAGTCCGCCCGCCAGACTGGTGTGTGCATCATTCCAATCTCCAGAACCACGTCAAGGATCCTCTTTCGGGAAGCGACAAGTGCACCCACCTCGAACCAGACTACCCTCATCTGGGGTACATATCATCCCTGCAAAGACGCGCCAATGAGCCAGGTCTGCGGTTCCGATGGCTCGTTTGGCCCAGCTGTGGGCGCTTGTCGCGGCGGCTTTGACTTCACACTTACCTTCGAGGAAAGCGTGCTTGGTCTGCTGCCGCAGGCGCTTCTTTTACTGCTGGCGCCCGCCCGGCTCCTGACCCTACGACGTCGCCAGATTAGAGTCGCAAAGAAGACTCACCTCGGCTTCTTGAAATTGGTAGCGACCGGCTAAAAGCACTGCCAACACTTCAGCTGATCGCTCGTTTCAGGTCATCAGCACGCTCTACGCCATTTCCAGCACGCTTCTGTTCGCCCTCTGGGCAAACTTGGACACGTACAAGACGAACACCTCGATAGCCTCGTCATGCGTAGAGTTCCTTTCTTCCTGGTGCATCGTACTGCTTTCACGGCTGGAGCATTCTAGAGCCGTAAGGCCAAGCCACCTGCTCCAATTCTTCCTGCTGGTGCTGTTCATCTGTGATGCCGTTCGACTGAGGACGCTGTTCCTGATGCATTACGAAGCTACCTTGGTCAGCTGCACCTCAGTCCACACCGCTCTGACCGGCATGCTGCTGCTTCTGGAATCATTGAGCAAAACAGACCTCCTCGTTTCAGACGCGGACAGGGGACGCTCTCCAGAGGAACTGATCGGCCTGTTCGGACAGAAGTTGTTCTTGTATTTGAACGACCTCTTCAGAGAAGGTCGGGTCGCATACGTTTCTTCCACGTTCAACGGCTGATTTCCTCCCAGGCTATGGCAGAATTCTTCGGCCACAAGACCTGCACAAAATCGACACCGACTTAGTCTCTCAGGAACTATGCGAGCGCTTTCATAGACACTGGGATACCCGAGAGAACCAGCACGGAGGCCATGCCCTGTTGCGAACCATATGTTCCGTTCTACGACAGGACCTTTTTCTGCCTGTGCTTCCCAGGTTCGTGCGCCCGCGGCCCATGGACCTGCATCTGCTGATGAATTGAAGGCTTTTGTACATGGGCACAACTCTAGCCCAACCGTTCCTCATCGCCGCCATGGTTGCCTACGTCCAGAAGCCAATCAACAGCACGACCAACAACGAAGGGTACGGCTTGCTCGGAGCCTTCGCCCTCAACTACACCTTTCTCGCTGTGTTCTCTTCGTGGTACTCTCAAGACGTTGCGCGGTTCTTGACCAAGCTGCGCTTGGTGTTGATTTCTGAGATATACCAAAAGGCTCTCCAGATCACTTCTCAGGACGTCAATCTGGGCTCCGCAACCGTCCTGATGAACGTTGATGTCGAGAAAGTCCTTGAGGGATTCAAAAACCTGCACAACGTCTGGGAGGTTGCCATCAGTGCTGCAATCGCTCTGTATATCCTGTATCAGAAGCTCAAAGCAGCGTTTGTGGCGCCGCTGATCGTGATCTTCCTCTCTACGTTGCTGTCTTCTGGCATTGGCGGCAGTGTCAAGGAGCGTCAGCTAAATTGGGTTGCAGCTACCGAAAAGCGCGTTACGACAATTGCACATGTCGCCTCATCAGCTAAAGGGATTCGAATGCTCGGCTTGACCGGCGCAGTGCACAGAATGGTGACCGCTTTGAGAGTCGACGAAGTCTCTGCCCATCGGTAAGCCACAAGATATACCAAATGCCGTGTGGATTGCACTGATATAAGATCAGGTACGTTCGGAAGATAATGACATATGTATGGGTTGTTTCAAACCTCATCTTCCAGATGTCCATCTTCTCGACATACTTGACCTTCGCCATCATCGCGCTGTACGGTGGCAAAAGCCTTGACTTCGACATACTATTTACTTCTCTTTCGGCGCTGAAGCTGGTGACCTCCCCTATGTTGAGCGTGCTCCAGAATATTCCAGAATTCCAAAGCGCGGCGGCATCGCTATACCGCATACAAGTCTATCTCACAAGCGGGGTGGATGACGAGGCTGTGGAAGACGATGGGAATGGTACATCAGTGTCGGAAGAAGTGGAGCTCAGGGCACTCGACAACAGGAGCAGGCCATCAAAGGTTTTCGAACTGTCCCATGCTTCCTTCGGCGTTGACCGTACACGACCTCTACTCCACGACATCACCCTTGAAATCGATGAAGACTCCTTCATCATGGTCATCGGGAAGGTCGCGTCCGGCAAGTCCGTACTCCTACAATCTTTGATTTGTGAAACGGGACTTTTCAGCGGCACGCTCAAGTCCAACGGCTCCGGAATCGCCTTTTGCCCTCAGACACCCTGGTTGCGCAACGCGACGCTGCGCGAGAATATCCTCGGTGAGAGCGACTTCGAGCAGAGCTGGTACGAAAGCGTGACCTGGGCATGTGGGCTCAAGCGAGACTTTGCGGAGCTGAAAGGTGGAGATGCCAGCATGGTTGGCTCGCGCGGCATTTCCCTTTCCGGTGGCCAGAAAAACAGGATTGCGCTCGCGCGCGCATTGTATGCTCGCAAACCCGTATTGGTCATCGATGACATGCTCTCCGGCCTCGACCACACGACGGAATGTATTGTCTTTTCTCGTGTATTCGGTCGAAATGGGCTTCTGCGCAAGATGAAGTGCACAACGGTCCTGTCGACGCATTCTGTTCGCTGGGCTCCGCAATCAGACGGGGTAGTTGTCATGTCCGATGGCCGCATTACTGCACATGGCCCCTATGCCGAACTGGCTACCAGCTCTGCCTTCCTGGAAGCGTATGACCTGCACAGCGGAGATACAGAATCCTCTGCCTCCGACTTCGATGGCAACGGCCCCGAAGGAACCTCGGATGAAAACAATTTGGCAAGCGCTTCAGCTGAGGCGGCTGTCGAGCCAGAAGATGGATACGACCGAAGAGCTGGCGATTTCCGCACGCTCACATACTACCTCAAATTAGTGGGCAAGAAAGTGGTCGTGACATACCTCGTCCTGATGACCCTGGCACAGGTCAGCACTTCACTGCAGTACATCTGGCTGAAGGAGCTGGCAAGAGACAGCGACTCGCCCGAATCCCTGCGCAAGAGCATCGGAATCTTCACCACCATCACCGCCGTCGACGTCTTCTTCGTCGCCGTGTCCCTCTCGCATATGACCATGGTCTTCGCCCCCAGCTCCAGCCTGTCAATGCACGCACACCAGTTGGCCGCTTTCATGGGCGCCCACTTCTCGTACCTGGTCACGACCGACGTCGGATCCATCACCAACCGCTTTTCCCAAGACATCGTACTGGTCGATACCACCCTCGCCTTCGCCTGGGTGAACACAACTTACAGTGAGCCACACCCCCCTCCTCAAAACTCCCACCCCCATCCCCAAAATTAACGACCAAGTGCAGCCCTCTTCGAGGACACCGCCAACTTCGCCATCCTCATCGTCGCCACGCCGCCTATCGCGGCGCTGCTCCCCTTTCTTGCAGGCATCGGCTACGCGATCCAGCGCGTCTACCTGCGCACATCACGACAGATCCGGCTGATGGACCTCGAGGCCAAGGCGCCACTGTGCACCCACTTCCTCGAAACGCTCGCGGGAATCCAGACGGTGCGCGCCTACGGTTGGCGCGCGGCGTTCCGCGCCCGCAACGACCGCTTGCTCGAAGCGTCGCAGGTGCCCTTCTACCTGCTGCATGCGATCCAGAATTGGCTGAAGCTGGTGCTCGAGCTGATGGTGGCGGGGCTCGTCGTCGTGCTCGTCGGCTTGGCCATCGCGCTGCGGGACAAGATCGATGCTGGATACCTGGGTCTCGCTCTCGTCGGAGCGATGGAGCTCGGTGGGGGCATCCGCCTCCTCGTCACCGCCTGGACGGAGCTGGAGACTGCTCTCAGCGCCGTCGCCCGCATCCGACTCTTCTCGACGCAGACGCCGCAGGAAGACTCGTCGTCGCCGCCTGCCACCACCACTTCGCTCTCCTCCCCCTACCCCTCCTCTCCTCTATCCCCACCACCCCCTTCCTGGCCCCAGCACGGCTCCATAACCTTCCGCAACATCACCGCGAGCTACCAGGAGCAGCCCCCTCCGACCTCCTCCTCCTCCCCCTCCCCCTCCCCCTCCGCAGCAACCGCCGTCCTCCGCAACATCACCCTCACCATCGCCGCTGGCGAGAAAATCGGCATCTGCGGCCGCACCGGCTCGGGCAAGTCCAGCCTGGTGGCCACGCTGTTCGGTCTACTGCATCTCCAGCAGCAGAAGCAGCACTACGACGGCGGAGGAGGAGGAGGACAGATCCTGATCGACGACGTCGACGTCTCGACCGTCCGTGTCGCCGCGCTGCGGTCGCGCGTCGTCGCGCTGCCGCAGGAGCCGTTTTTCCTGGGGGGGACGACGGGTGTGAGGGGGGAGTTGGCGCCGTGGACGATGGCGACGCCGATGATTAAGACTGCTGCTGCTGCTGCTTCGAACGGACGGTTTGCGGATGATGACCTGGATGATTCTGCGCGGCCGCTGCCGTCGGACGCCGAGATGGAGCGGGCGCTGCGGCGGGTGCGGCTGTGGGATAAGCTGCAGGGCGTCGCGACGGCGGCGGGGTTGCCGTCAGCGTTGGACGTCGGGCTGGACAATGTGGACGCGCTGCTGAGTCAGGGGGAGAAGCAGCTGTTCTGCCTGGCGCGGGCGGTGCTGCAGCCGGGCAGGATCGTGGTGTTGGACGAGGCGACGAGCAGGTGAGTGGAGCTTGGCCTTCCTTTTTTTTTTTTTTTTTGGGGGGGGGGGGGGGGGGGGGGGGCTTTTTTCTTCTCTCCGATCCCCCCTCTCCCCCCGTGTCTGGGAAAATGTTGTGCTGATATTGGTGTTTACAACGTCAAGTGTCGACGCCGCGACGGATGCGTTGATGCAGGAGATCCTGCGCTCGGCTTTTGTCGACAGGACCGTCGTCGCCATCGCGCATCGGCTGAACACCATCTTGGACTTTGACCGCGTCGTCGTCATGGAGAGGGGTGAGATTGTCGAGGTTGGCTCGCCGCGGGTGCTGCTGGATACCGAGGGGAGCTTGTTCAAGGCGCTGCTTGAGGCGCAGGGCCAAGGGAAGCGGAAGGACTGATCGGATTACGTGCGTTCACGGCAAACTAAAGCATGTCATCGTCGCGTTTGGCTTTCGAGAATCTTCATGTTTTCACAGCGCAGCGACGATGGTCTGAACCTTGAGGCGTTTTGATTCCAAGGGTGATTTTGCGGTCTTAGATTTCAACAATCCATCACATGGCACGCCGCCTTTAGGAGACTTACTTGTCGTCTCGAATGTTTTCGATTATTATTCTCATCTCTGTCTTTTTTGGCAACAAGTCTCGTATCACCGTCATGAGCGTTATCAATCTCTTTACCGTCCGAAGCCAAACCATCCCTTCTTCTTCGGTTCCCCCGCCTGAGCTGGGGCCTGCTCCACCTGGACACCTCCTTCTTTCTCCACAGTCGCCTTAGCTCTGCCGGGGTAGTCGATATAGTTGAATGCCACGTCCAGGAAAAGGGGCTTCACCGGCACAGACTGCAGCTTCGGCGGCCATTCAACGATATTTTGGAGGTCTACACCCTCGGGCGGATATTGGTTGAGACGCTCCACGATGGGAGTCGGGACGACACTCTTGTTGCCCGAGTCGCTCTTCGCGTGGCTTTGGAGATCGACGAGAGCACGATATTGTTGGACGATGCCTTGGATGCGGTGGTGGAGGGCGTCGGCTTGTTCGCGGGTGATGTCAAGCTTGGGAGGTTCGGACGCGGATTCCGACGTGCCAGTAGCTACAGCTTTGTTCGCGAGTTCAAGCGCTCGGGCAAACAGAGCAAGTGCGTTCTTGGACTGGGAGAGAAGCGAGTGGGAATAGCCGAGGTTGACGCATTTGAGAGCGCGGTAGTAAGCTCTCTTCCCCTCCAGCTCTTCGATGAAGGCAGCATCGCGCATGGCGCCCCTGAGGTCCTTTACCGAGTCGATACTCTGAAGAATGGAGTCATAAAGCACATTACGCTCCCGTATTCTCGCAATCTTGCGGCCAGTGCCTTCTTCCTTTTCGACCCACTCTTTGCCGTCTTTCCTGGGTTTCTTTGGCTTCTTGATATTCTCCGAATGCAGCACGGCGCCGTCCTCTAGACCGATGAGCACTCTGTTCCTTCCTACACGCCAGCCGATAAGAGCGTAGTTGACAGCTAGATCTGTCACCCGGAGATCCTGCATGCGCGAGTCTCCCTCACTGACACCTTCCTTCTCAAGCTCTTCTATAGCGTGACGGGTAGAATCCGAAGCATCCTGGCTGGCAATGAGAACCTCGTCGTATGCAGCTGCCTTATCCCGGAAAGACGTTTCCGGCGAGGCAGAGGTAAGGAATGCGGAGAGACGGGCCTCAGCGGACGTAACCGCTGCGAGAGCTTGGCCGACCGCAGCATCAACGATGTTGGCGGTCCGTGAGCGCCAGGTGATGGTATTGGGGATTTTCTCGACGGCACCCTCACCCTTGCCTGCATTGCTTGTTAGTTACAAAAGGGTTGCTCCTGGCTCCAATGGCACGTACCAGTAGCTACTGCCTCATCCTTCAGAGCATCAGGATAGAGCTCCTCCACGGCGGACGTCAGGGTGGCATCCTCCTTGGGAAAGTATTGGCGGGCAACTGTGGCGACAGCGACAGTTCGAGGAAGGCGCGATTGGTATGCAGCGTAACGAATACTGGGATCAACCGTGCTGGCCAGGAACTCCTTGTAGAGGTCCTTCTTGGTGGTCTGGAGGAGGGCATTGTAGATGATGCGTGCACCCGAGTAATTCACAAGGCACGGCTTCCACCGCTGATCCGGCGGGTGGGCGCTATCGGAATGGATACCCTCGGCCTGCTTCTCAAACTCCTCGGCGCCGCGGAGCGAGTATACGTATGCCTGAGCCTCCAGCAGATCGGTAGTGGTCGCGCCGGTGGACTGGTCGGCCAACAGCGACGCGAGCTCGTTCGCCGTGTGAGCCGCCTTGTGCAGTCGCGAGATGATGTGCTTTCGGGTGGAGCCAGTGATGCCCTTGTCGGCGTTGTCCTCGGCATGGACAGCCTTCATGTACATGGCGTGGGCCCAGGCGCGCTCGGCCGTGAAGAGGAAGAGATGGACGAAGCTAACGGCTGGCATTAGATCGGACTGCGCTGCTCGAGCGGTTGACGTACTCATGGCCTTTGGCAATATCATCTGCCGTAACAGGGGCTTTTGCGCTGTATTTCGCATTCTTGGGCGTGGCACGGCCGGTGCGTTTGCGGAGGGTGAGGATGCGGCGCGAACAGGTCTGGCGGTAGGTGTTGTAGTCACCCAGCAACAGGGCCTCGTCGCGCTGGGCGACGACAAAGGCGGTGATGTCCATTGGAGCAGGGAAGCAGGTGGTGAAGCAACTACTGCGCGGCCGCGGGGTCACAGGTCGGCGCGCAGCAGGCGGCAATGACGCGCGCTGGAAAATGGTTTGGCCGGCCAATTTCGTCGATGACCCGTCCCGGTCTTTCGACGGCCGACGCGCTGCGCGCAGAACCCTCCACCACTGCCATTGCCACCGCCACGCCGCCTCTTGCTCGTAGGGCGTCGTCCCATCTGCTCGCCTCCGGCTGGACCTCTTTTCCGCCCCCCGAATCTCTCGTCTTACACCTCCCGCGGCGTTATGCAGCGCTGTATGTCCAGCATCTTCACTGCTCCCGCATCCCACTAATCCCCGCCCTCGAAGCAGCATCTCGAAATTTTGCCCAGCATCGGTAGTCTTTCGTCGAAACTGCTCGCCAGGGTATGCTGGAGCGAGCGTCGCTATGTCTCGAATCCGGAGGACGACACCTTCTGCGCGGTCCCAGATCCCATCTCCGAAGCCGTCGCATGTTGCACTCGTCCTTCTGGCATCACGGCGCCGGTGACCTCGACCTACCTGCATGGTGGGCTTCGGTGCTGCAGCCTTCCCCAGCTTCCGACTCGCAGCCCCACGATCCTCCGGAGGAGAGCGGCAGGAATGCCGCCAGACTAGCCGCAGCGCAGGATGGGCTCTTCCTGGACTTTTTATACCCCGCCAAGACTTTGGCTTTGATGCACCGCCTCTCTGGTTCCGGATGGGAAGGCTGGCAGGCCCGTCAGGCTCGCGTGGCGACTGCCGGACGGGCCCGGCACTACTCTTCCAAAACCACGGGCCCGGGGAAGAAGCCCAATGCCTCCGCTCCTCCCCCAGACGAAGACTTGGCCACCGACCCTGAGACCCCTAGCTCTGATTCCGGCTTGAAAGACCCAGATGCCGGTTCGGAAGATCCGGGCGTTGACAATGTTCCGGCAGAGTCAGACGAAGACTTGGCCACCGATCCTGAGACCCCTGGCTCTGATGCCGGTTTGGAATACTCGGACGTCGACGATGCTCCGGCAGAGTTCGACGATGACTCAGATCCCAGTCATGACGACCCTTTCTGGGACATATCGCCGATGCCGTTGCCTCACACAACCGAGTTCGAGTCTGCCCGCTATCTAGAAGATCTGGACTCAGGCCAAGAATGGGTGCACCAAGTGGAAAATCCGGCGGAGGAGCTTCGCTCTCTGCTGGAAGCTGGTGAGAGTGACAGCACTGTAATCTGGAAACTCTGGAAGAAGTCTCGCAAAGCAACTCGAACACCGGAACTGTCAGCTGCTGCACTGGAGTATTTCAGCTCCGTGAGGCCCTTTGTTCGGACCCTTGCCGAGGAAGTCGTCTCCATCTTCAAAGCCTTGGACATTGAAGATCGACAGAACTCGTCCTACAGGGGTGCGGTCGTAGCATACCTTTCGATGGGCAAGCTTGGGAGAGCGGCTTTGGTCCACCAGGAATGCATTGATTCTGGCAAAGCTATGAGTGGCAACATCGCCACCTCGGACCTTCTAGCTCACGCGATTGGGAAACAGAATTGGCAGCTGGCAATTGAGGCGTATACAGCAATGTCATCTCTCGTTGGACCGCAGGCGGAGTTCTGGTCGGTGGCAGAGAAGAGTTTCAAACTTTCCTTTCTTACGGAGTCGTTCTTGGTTCACTTTCGGCGCATGCGGCTGTTAACTGGGCGAGACCCGGAGCAACAGGACCAAATCCGTGCATTCGCCTCGGAATTTGGCGCTCGAGCGATCAAACAATTTGCACCCAACGCACGCACTGCGGCCAGTGAACTCGACTTGTATCGCCTCATCATGAGGCTGAAGCGAGACCGTTTCCTAGAGACACGTCATTTCGAACACGCCATGGAAGGTATGCTAGGATCGCCAAAGACCAAGCATACTGGAAAAGTTCCCAAAGTGGTCCGGAAGCTGTATCACATGTACATCGCAACTGCTAAGGCCGACCCTACCATCACTGTCGACGTTAAAGTACTCTACACGGTTCTTTATGCAATGACGCGAACAATGAATATGTCCCACGGCACTCGGGCAAATGGACCGCGTCTAGACATCGGTCACGTCATCGAGGCTGCAACTCATTTCTTCAAGCGGCCACCGAATACAATGTTGGAACTGCTCATGGACTCCTTTGCCAACATCGGAGACGTGAAAAAGGCAAAAATCTATTTCAGACAAATCCCGGTTCCGCAGCGCAAGCCGTGGCACTATGAGTACCTGCTCAAAGCGTACGCCAAACGTGGAGATACCGTCAACGCTACTGGAATGTTCGAAAAAATCAGCTCGCTGACAGGGAAAACTCCGCATGTGAGGGCTTGGAACGTACTATTGCATGCGTATGTCAGGAACGACGATCTCGTGGGAGCCAGCCGGGTCTTCGACGATCTGGTGGCATCGTCTGAACGACCCGATACATACAGTTTCACTGCCATGCTGGACCTGATGTCCCAGAGGGGTGACGTGGATGGTGTCAAGGACATGTTCGCCCTGGCCGCGGACTTCGATCCGAACATGATTCAAACAACTGAGGTGGCCGGATATCTTGTCACCGCCTTCATCAATGCCGACGACATCGAGGCTGCGGAGTTGGTTGCCGAGCAGTTAAGGAAACGCGTGGCTTCCGGTCGAATGGAAGGCTCCTTCAGACCCATTTGGAACCTTCTTGCAACTGCCTATGCTTTACGACGCGACGTTGCTGCGACGCGCCGGATCTACGAGGAGATGCAGGCAGACGGCACGATGCCCGACGAGATGACTTACGCTGCGCTGCTGCAAGTTTTGTGTCTGACTGGCAACACGGATGGGGCGTACAAGATCCTCAGGCTCGTCATCCCGATGAAACTGCGGAAGCCTTTGGCGCTCCATTACGCTATTGTCATGGGTGGATACATCAACCAGGGCAGCTACGAAAAAGTGCCCTATGTCGACATGCTTCGTAAGGAGCGGGGTGTTCGCCCTAGTACAAGTACCCGAGTAGCTGTCGCGAAGGCTGTGGCCCTGTCAGAGCACGTCGGCCGATACAGGAAGGAGCGGGGTGAAGCGCTTACACGCACGGAACAGGTTGTGAACGATATGATACTTAAAGAGAGTCCGTGGGAATGGGTTACGGAGCCGCAGACTGGTCTTGGGCTGCGAAGCCTTCAGGAGACGGCTGGGGCTTACCTTGATATAGTCATGCTCATCCAGGGAGACAGGAAGGCTTTCGACAATGTCCACCAACTCTACGAGGCGTGGCAAGAACTGCATAAAACACCCAAAGACCCAAACACCAAGACTACGGACATGACCCCTCCACTGCGGATGTTGGTTGCCCTCATGAATACGCAGTTCAAAGCAGAAGCCTACGACGAGGTGGAAAGGCTATGGAATCTCGCGGTGGATAAAGCTGCAATCATGACAAAGCAAGCTCTTCCCAAGGCCGCCGTCAATCCCGAGCGCAATCGGCCTGCGAACGCTCTCCCGCCCGCGCGCCTTCACTTGCTCAGCCGGCCGTTGGTCATCTACCTCCGCACTCTGCATTACCAGGGCCGGTACGCAGACGCCCAGCGCATTATTTCCGAGCTGCTGGCTCAGGGCTACGTGCTGGACAACCTGGCGTGGAACCTATACATCCAGCTCCTGGCCCGCACCGGCCGCATCAGCCTGGCCTTCAGCCTGTGCGAACAACACCTCATGCCGCAGTGGGTCGGGTGGCGCGCTTCCGGGTGGCGCGCTTCCAGTGGTTCCCGGCGCCGCCACTACTGGCGCACGCGCGGCTGGGACTACATGAACATCAACCCCACCCTCACCAAGCGCAACGTCGTCATGCCGCAGTACCGCACCATGGTTTTTCTGGCCGCGGCCCTGAAGTACGTCAGGCGTTTGCGGGCCGTCGGCGGTGGGGGTGCGTTGGGTAATATTGACGTCGACGGCAACGTGCCGCTCACCGAGACGCTGCTGAGGACGACGTCGCCGCGGACCATGGCTGCGCTACAGGCGATGCCGCTTCTTCAGGATGATCTGCAGACGAGGTTCTTGAAGGAGGAGTGATTGATGGCATCGTTGAGCGGAATTTCTTTATTTATTTTCTGGTTGCAAAAGCGTGTGGTGGTGTATGTAGACAGCGACATGTGTGTGTATTGGATGACGCGAGATGTAAGAATAGTGTACAAACCCCCTTTCTTCCCCGGGATCATAGAGTGAGCTTCGTACATTGAAAAATTTAGCGTTTATTGTAGCAGGCATAGTAGATAGAGCCGTTCCCTTTAAACAAATGTTGCAACGCGGAAATATAGTTTCGATCATGGGAACGTTAGCCCACCTGTCACGCCTCATCGTCGACTTGATCATGTATACAGAACCAAATAATGCATAACTTGGGATCCTGGCATTTCAAGTCGGAGGTTCTAGAAATGATGCTGTGGCTTGCATCGAGGCTAGTCCTCACACCCGGTTGTTACCCGAAGGTTTACTTTGGGCAAGAAAATACGATGATGTTTCCCCTTATACAACACATGCATTGCGTAAGAGAGTACTAGCGTCATAATATTGCGTTGATAAAACACCAAAACCGAGCAGCCTTCCTCCACTCACTTTCATCCCTCCCACCCTCCCTGCGCTTCCACCTTCCAAGTCCGCTGCTGCCGCCGCCACGAAAAAGAGAGAGGGAGAGAGAGAGAGAGAGCGAGAGAGCGATAGAGAGTATTCAAGTCCGCTCACACCCCGTCTTCGCCGTCAACTCAGCCGGACACTCCACCTCCTCCCACTCGACGGCGGGATTGTCGGCGTTCTCGAACCAGTCGAAGCGCCAGTGGCAGCCGTCCTGGAAAGCGGCGGGCAGGGCGTCGCACTGCGAGCGCGACGAGAAACCGCCGTACTGGGCGCCCATGTCGATGCCGCCCCACTCCTTGGTGCAGCCGTCGAAGATGCCGACGCCGCCGCCCGGCATGGCCAGGTCGAAGTGGTTGTCGCCCAGGTCGCCGCCCGTGTTGGTGATTTGCACGATCATGGATTTGCCCGAGACGGCGGTCGAGGTGAAGGTGAGTCTGTGGAGGGAGATTGGTTGGCGGGGGTTGCTGGGGGGGGGGGGGGGGGGGGGGGGGGGGGGGGGGGGGGGGGGGGGGGGGGGGGGGGGCTGTGGGGAGAGAAGTGTGTGTGTGTGTGTGTGCGTGTGGCTTGAGGATTGTGGTTGGGATCGGGGAGGGAGGGGGATCGAGGGGATGGGACTCACTTGTAGCAACCGCAGCACCAGTCCGATTCCGACTTCCCGGACAACTTGGCCGCAGCGAAGCCGTAGGAGAGCGTGTCGTCGACGGCCCAAGGGCTTTGGTTGGAGCAGTAGTAGGCATCGCCGCCGTCGCAGGCCGATTTGGCGTCCACATCGGTCAGCGGGTTGTCGTTGATGTCGCAGGTGCCCACGGGGCTGCTGACCGAGGCCTTTTCGGACCAGGCGCAAGACGGCTTGCAGCAGTCCCAGTACCGCGTCGTCACGCCGCTGGAGGCAGCGGAGACGGTGGTGGCCCCGCCGAGGAGGATGGAGGCGGGGATGGTCCAGCTGAGTGGGAACATGATGATCTGGAGAAATGCAAGATATTTACAGGAAGAGAACGAAGGAGCAGGGCTGCCTGTAGACTGATGTTTGTCTTTGCTCTTCAATTGATCTGGTCGTCACTTCGATGTCTTTTATATGACGAGTTCACCATCCTTGACCTTGAATGGCAACGCCGTCGTCTGAAAAAGGGGTAGGACGCCTCGCACGATGTGGTCTGCCAACCACGAGTCAAGATTCGCCCGGCTATACAAGATGACCAAATTGGTCGAATGTCCAGTTTCAACCGCTGGCACGACGGCCCGGGAGGCGGTCCGCACGGTTCAGGAGTGACAAGACTTGAGTGGGGCATGTTTGGCTGTGAAGAGCTCATGATAGGCCATCACATCTGCTAAGACTAGGATGGCAAACTTGATAAATGTCCGGTTGAGCTTGCTCCGTAGTTTTATGCTTAATGTGATCTTCTTTGAGTCCGGGGAAGCCTGCAGAATGATGTTCTTGCTTTACCAGGGCCTTGTCGCTTAGGCGCCGGCGCACGAGCCGAAGGATCCGGAATGCCCACGGGGGATCATTGGATGTCTGTCGTCCTGTTCCTGAGTAAGGTGGGGACCTGACGTGAGCATCGATTCAGTTCATGCCAGAGCAATGTGGAATGTTTGAGGGGCGATCGAGATGGAAAGGTAGTGAGCAGTCATGCCACAGCCTCGGCTTCGTTTCACGGCTCAATTAACATTCGACACAACAACCGGCGCTGTTAGAATGTCCTTCTAAAGCATCGTGAGAATTGACGAGTGGCGCAATAGTGGCGTGGCAAGAAATGTCAAATTGGTTGTAAAGACTCACAACTTGCAAGGTCACTGATAATCTCTTAAGATCCTCGCTCTCATTCCAATTTCCACACAAGTTTTCCATGCCTCATTCGCCAAACGCCTCTTTCAATGCAATTGCCATCTGTCAGTCTCCTTTCGATGCTCCCGCAAAACCGAATGCTGCTCAAGGCCGTCTCGAATCCAGTCGTACATTCGTATAAGGCGGAGGTTCCTGCGTGTCCGGATCAACACCAGTCAGCACAGCGAACGGCGCCCTCTGTCGCGCAGTCGACCGAAAGCGCTGTTCCTGGTTTTTCCTATGCGAGTGCCCAAATCGCTTTTTCCTGCACAGTAACCATCAGCACCAGGATGACTTGAGAGCTCAGGCCGGGGTATGTTCACACTCACAGCCCGGAAATACCTGTTTACCTGACTTTCAACAATGTCGCACACGCCTTCCGCGAGCGCGTCGCATACGAGCTGAGGCCCATCCAAAGCGAGGAAGACTTGCGGCCAGTACTACTGCCGTTGCCTTCTTCAGCATCCTCGTCGGACTTCTTCCCAGCCTTGTGCATGCGCGGCATCATCGCCCATACGGTCATCAGGGCCGCCAGCAGGGCGACGATGACGGGCTGCAACACCTGTACACCCTTGGCCTGCGCCAACACGCCGACGGCAAACGGGAAAATGGCCGCGCCGCTCCCACCAAACGCAGCCGCAAACCCAATAGCCGAGACATGCAGATGGGCGGGCAGCAGTTTCGTCGTCGCAACCACCGCAGCCGGGAAGAGTGGACCGAGGAAGAAGCCCTCGATGGCGACGGCGACGGCCGAGACGACGAACTGCGGGACGAGCCAGAAGAGCAGCTGGAAGCCGATGGCGGCAGGCACGTAGATGGCGACAGCTAGCTTCTCACCGATGCGCGGGGTGATGAAGCCCAACACGACGCGCCCCGCTGTGATGCCGATCCAGAAGCCCGTCGCCACCATGCCCGACTCGAAGTCGCCGCCGTCGCGCTCGCGCGTCATGAAGACGACGATCCAGCCGCCCAGAGCGACCTCGACGCCGACGTAGCCGAGCAGGAAAATGGCGGCGACCCAGCTGACGCGCGAGCGCAGTGCTTCTTTGAGGAGGCGGCCGCTGCTGTTGCTGTTGCCGTCATCGGCCGTGCTGCTGCTGTTTTCGTTGCGATGATTGGTGTCCGAGGAGGAGCGGGCGGCGGCCCTCGTGGTCTTCTTGAAGTGATGGCTCGTCGCGCCCCAGAAGGCAGCCATGGACGCCGCGAGCTCGATGGCGGCAGCGCCGACCATCAGGTAGTAGAAGCCCCACCAGCCCCAGCCGGCCTTGGTCATCAGGCTGGTGGCGATCAGCGGCGACAGCACGGCACCGACGCCGTAGAGCCCGTGGAGCAAGCCCAGCAGCTCGTTCGGGTTCGCCAGCTTGCCGATCCACGCGTTCCACGCCGCGTCCTCGATGCCGTTGGCGAAGCCGGCGATCAGGAAAAATACGATGAGCGCCGGGTAGGGTGGGTGGGTTGCGATGCCTATGTATGCGACGAGGTGGCAGAAGGGACCGAGGAAAGCGACGCCTCGTTGGCCGAAGCGATTGTGGATCCAGTTGTTGAGGAGGGCTGCGGCTGCATAGCCGCCCAGCGGGGAGAAGAAGACCAGAGAGACGACAGTGTAGTTGAGCCCATAGTAAGTCTCGAGCTGAAGGAGACGTGTTAGCGGCATTAACTCGACACTTCCAGGAGCTGAAAAGGGGGTTGCATACATATGGGATGATGGCCTGGTTCAATGAGTTAGCACTGCTTCCCGAGCGAAGGGTGAAGGGTGGTGAAAGACATACGCCGTACGCAGCATCGTTTCCGCCCATTACCATGAAGGACCAGAATGTGGCGAGCAGTCGGTAGGTGTTTGTCGGGTTGCTGTTCCACTTTTCCACCGCAGGCACCGCTGTATCTGGGGGAGAAGCGGAGTCTTGAGATGTGGATGCGGCATCTTTGTCTCGTGCGGATTCCGGCCTCAGGCTTGCAGCTGGCAGAGGCTGCAGCTCGATGGCATCTGATTGCTGGCTGGAGTAAGCCATGGTTGAAGGTGCGAAGAAGCCTGTGTGGAGACCGTCCGATTTATAGATGCACGGCGGATATTGTGTCATCCACCAAGGGGAGCAGCCACGGTGGGCCAATGGGCAATGGTGCCAAGGGTGCGGGCTGACTTGCGGGGTCGCTTACCCCAATCGGCAGTACTCAGCGCCGCACACACGAACAGGCCAATCCTGCCACGCTTTTCTCCGGTCGCCACGCCACTTCACCGTCTTTCCGTCCCCAATGCCGAACTACCGTCCTCCGCTGTGAGTCTTCAGCCGTCGTCCGCGCCAACCGCTGAGAAAGAAATTGGCCGTTGACGTATGACCATTCGAAGCTACGCGCCCCGGAGAGTTTCGTAGTACGGAGGAGCAGCTTTGGGAGAAGAGAAGGGAAAAAAGCCGTCACACCAGGTGCTGCGGCGACCTGAGAGGCCTCGCTCTCCGAATCCCTTGACGCTGCGTCAAGAAAGACAAAAGCCGCCTTTTGCCGCCCGCATCCTGCTCCGTCTTCTCCTCCACAGTCGACGAGCTGACCCTCCTCACTTGGGCAGGGGGCACGATGCTCAGACCGCCGGGATTTCGACCCTGGGCAGGTACTGTGCTCTCAGCGGCACTGCCACTCCGCTTGAGAAGATTGAGCATGGCCTTGAAGCCGAGCTCGAGCTTGCGTGCGTTGATCAGAGCGACAATGACAATTAAGAGCGTGACGGCGGCAACGGCGAGGGCACCGACAATGGGAAGCCACTGCGGCATGCCGTCGCTCATGCTGAAGATGGAGATGGCGAAGCCGAGCGGCAAGAAGAAGGCAGTGATGTAGGTAAAGAGGCGGATGTCCTCGGCGCCGCGCAGGTTGAGGTCGTCGCGGACGCGGTCCAGCCGGTCCGTCAGCGACTGCCCAAACGACCGGATGCGCGCCCGGCACCGCTCGAGCTCCTGCACCCGCCGCCCGTTCGACACTTCCAACTTGGTCACTGCCGACCGGTACTTGCGCTCGTCGTTGCGCGTCCACCGCGGCCTCTCCGGCCCTCTGTCCTCCTCGCGCTGCTGCCAGCTCGAAATCTTCTCGAGGTTCTCGCTCAGGTCTTCTTCCAGCACCTGCAGAATGCGCTCTAGCATCGCCCATTCTTCCCGGAACGACAGGTACGCATCGCTGTCGATCCTGAACAAGGAGATTGAGTCTGTGAGGGCGTCTGACAGCGTGTCAGAGCGCGCCTTCAAGACCGCGGCATCGTCGCCTCTGCGTACCCCGAGATCCTGCTGCACCTTCGCTTTCGCCGCTTCCAGCAGCTCGTTCGCGCTTTGCGTCATATCGCTCACCATGTGGTCGAACAGGAGCAGCTCGAGCACCTTGCGCTGCCGCCACAGAGGCTTGTCCCGATCTGCTTTGGGCAGCCGCTTGTCGAAAATGATCTCCTGTAAGCGCGTCTCGAGATCCTTCTCATTCAACGAGTCATCCCCTGGCCTCCGTTCCAGGAAGTGACATGTCCAATATCTGTCGAAAAAGTCGCCGTCAAAGCGGAATCCCACAGCCGCGCGGTCGATCTTTTTGTCCTTGCCGGGGAACCCGTCGACTTCCAGGGGCGACATCCTTTCATCCGCTTCTCCTTTACTGCGGGGCCTGTCTACAAGCTGGTAGTATGACAGGTGGAACTCAGTCTCCCATATGTTCAGCACCGACGCGACATCGTCCAAGAGGTACTTCTCGGCCTTGCAATGTCTGTCGAAGAAGGACGACAAATTCGGTTTCTCGCCACTGGGTGCGGCCAAGCAACAGAGTATGGTGGATCCTTCGTCAACACGGGGCAGCCAAATTAGCTGCTTCTTCGCCGTGTCTGCGGTCCTGACCCTGTCGAGCGCTTCCCTCAACTGCGAAGTGCGCAGCATGCGGATATTACGCCCAGGCCCTTCGAGATCATGATGATGGTGACCGCGCCGATACTGCTCCGACTGCATCTGGTGCATGAAGCCGCATCTCGCCACATCCAACACGGTACCCCTGACGCCCTCTTCAACGAAGAATCTCCCATCACGCTCGTGGCAGCTCCGCACAGCCTCCCACGTCTCACTTCCAAGCTCACACAGCCACCGTGCCACGCTATATCTGAACCTGTCCTCGGCGCGGATCTCGTCCCACAGGTCGCTATCAGGAGAAACTGAGCGCAGGAGGTCATAGAGGTTGAAGTTCTGGTTGATTTCAAAGGGCTGAAAGCGGTGCAGTTGTGGGTCGAACTCAAGAAAGGCCGGATAGTTGTACAACCATTCGTCTGCAGGCTCGATGATGCTTCGGTGGTCGAAGAGGTCGTTGAAGGGCACCGTTTTCTTCATGACCAGGCCATGCCTCCTACCACCACTAAAGGCGGCGGCGTTGTGGCCAATCATATCCTCCGGTTCTGGTATTGTTTCAAATACGTACGGCTCGATGCGGGTGCTGATGATGGTCTTTTTGGCGGGTTGACTAAACGTTTGCGTCCGGCTCTTCCCGTACTCCAACAGCACGTACGGAATCTCGAAAGCGGCGTGCCAGTAAAAGTCCCAGGTGCGCTTCTCCTGGACCATGTCTGGCTCTTTGGTCACCTCGTCGAGTTGGCCTGCGAACAGCCCGCTGGGTGAGGAGCTCCGAAGCAGAACCGCCGCTGCCACATCGCACATGTTCTCCGCCGACCGCTGGTTGTTGATCGCGTGCCCCTTTTTGCCCATAACGACGGCCAGTGCGTATCGCAGCGGGTTGTCCCATCCAGCGTCCTGGTTCTCCTCATGGTGGCGCTGAGACTCGATCGTACGCTCCCACGTTACGATCTGGGTTTGCCCGCTCGAAGTCTCCGCCGTCGCCACCTCGAAAAAGGCCGAGTTCATATCGTGGAATAGAGCTGTGTCGCGAGAAAAGAAGAGGAAGCGGCTCTCACCAGCTGAGCGCGACACAGCAAGCATTCGTTGGTTCATGAAGACTGGGTTATCCGTGGTGAATCTTCGAAGGATGTGGCGCTGCGCCTCTGCAGAGGAGAAGTCTCTCGAAGGGCCCTGGTCTTTCTCATCTTCCTTCTCTTTCTCATCTCGCCGCCCTGAAGCTCTTCGAGTAGTCCTCTTCCTTTTCGCCTTGACGGTCTGCGGCTTCAGTTGCGTGCCGAGGCCTAGATCTTCGATACATCTCAAAGCCTTCCAAATCCAGACATGGTCGTCCAGGCGATACTCACCAGTGAAGGCGCTGGTTGGTCGAGCGAACGCGAAACACTTCCTTCGGTCCAGCTCGTCCAGCATGTCAATCCATGGGCCAGTGCAATTGCGCACATGTTCGCGGAAAGTGTCATCCTCGAATGTCCTCGCGAACTCAGCCACCTTGATGATCTGGAAAGGTGTGTCCGTTAGCAGTTTTGCGCCCAACTTCGAAGCAGCAGATGACGCCGTCGATGCCGAGATGAGCTTTCCGGTGGCCCAGTAGTGCGTTTCGAAGCAGCCACGCTCTCCCTTTTCGGACCTTTCGAATACCCATTTCAAGTGTCCTTTGCAGGTGACTCGTATACGCTCCATCACTTCAACAAAGTACTTTCGTGACTCGAAGGAAGCCCCATCAGGCTGGCCAATAGTAAGTTTCAGTTTCTCGTAGACTGACAGCAAGAACGAGAAGGCATAAAAGCTCGCTGCTGTGAAGATACGATGGCCTGAGAAATCTCCGCACGTGAGGGCGACGGCGGGACAGTCACCAAACGGCACCACCCTCTCCTCATCGTGCACCGGAATACTGCACACGGAGAGGACGTGCTCCAAGTTTCTCCTCAAGACGAAATTCTCGTGCTCGCTCGACGAGAGTGAAAGATGCCCGAACGGCGTTGCACAGAAATGCTCGTCAACAGTCCACAGGTCCGATGCAGGGACCAGAGACGATCTCCACACGCCGTTGCTGTGCGTTGCTTTCGAAGTGATCTGCAAGCGGTAAGCCAAGGTGATCTCCACCCGGCCCGATCTGATGAACTCCGCTTCGGCTTCGTTCCTGTTGACGATCTTGTACCACTTGTTCTCCACTTCTTCGATCCGCTGCGGCACTCCGTTAACGAAGAGCGCTAGGATCAAGCCGGTGGACTCTGACGATCTCTCACGATCATCACCGCCTAGTTGCTCTACTCCTGGAAAGAGACTAGCCGTAGAGCCTTCGGCTCTCGGGGATGGAACGCTACAGTGCTCGAGCACAAGGCTGTATCCATGCGGGCCGAGTGATGTCGAATACTGCTCAGCAGCGCCCTGAGCTTCAGCACCACCGCCGGGGCTGTCCGCTGCTGTGAAGTCTAGCTGCCGGATCAGCACGTCCGTGTCGATCATGACGTTTGGAACCACCACCACGTGCTCGTCTATCCTCCTCCCAGCCTTTCTCTCAAAGACATGCTGCTGGAACACCGTCCCATCGCGGATGAAATATTGCACCGAAAGCGTAAAGGGAGGCTCGTCATCGCGATCGTTGTTCTCGCCCTCGTCATCGTCACAAAACGTGAACCTCGGCCAGCGATCCCGCACAAACTCCACGCGTGGCTTGCGGCCGTCGAGCGCCCGCACGACGTCTGACTCGTCTTCCATGTACAGGCCACACAGCGTGGCGGAAGGGTTGGTCGCGAGGTCCGCCAACGCCTGTGCGCGCTCCTGGACCAGCGACGGCTCGGGAGTGCCTGGGAGGTCGAGGCAGAGGAAGCCGGAGCGGCCGGCATGGTGGCCCAGGTAGCGGGACAGCTGGACGAGGTTTCCGTGGACATTGACAGTCGCTGTTGTGCCGTTGCCGTCACCGAAAGAGGTGTAGGCGTCTGTGTGGTGCTGTTGCTGTTGCTGCTGGTGATGTCCCGAGGTGGTACTGGGGTCCGTGGCTTTGGGGGTGGAAATCCTTTCTGATTTGGGATATGGGTATCCGAGTGGTTGATGCTCCGGCGGGCCTGAACTCGGACTGTCAGCTGATGGATGAAGCTAAGACTGTGAGGGTCGTTACACACCGAACAAGTAAGTCTTGAATTCCTCACTGCCCTCATCGGGGAGCGCATCGAATGTGGCAGCATGTACTGAGCGTCGATCTTCGCCCGATGACATGGAGCGAAGGCGTGGGGAATGGCCGGAACTCATAGAAAGAGATGGAGACGACATCCGCGGAGAGCTTGGGCTGCTGATTGTGGCCCCTGGCGGGAGAGCCGCAACCATCGATATGCTAGGGAACATCATGTCCGCTCTGGCCGGGTATCACTCAACCTCTTACCGGACCACAAGCGTACGAGATGGCCTCCGTTTGATCCCAGGTTCGACCTAGATTTCCAGGGGCCTTTTTATGGATGATGGGAAGGCTGAGAGAAGGCTGCCCGAATTCTACGCAATATTGCGCAGAGCCGCATCCCCCATGACTTGCGGATACCCTCGGCATCTCTTAAGCTGAGAGGGCTGTCTGGTGGATCTTTTGCTGCAAGACGGGAAAGAAAGCAGTATTTCCAGGCGAAAGGTCGGCCATGCCCCGCTCGATCAACGTGTTCACCGTAAGATCGAATCTGAAACAGCAGCCTAAGAGATCAACCAAGCACCGGCGTCGATCTTCTGACTCTTTTTATCATAAAGAGATGCAAAGGCCATACCAATGGAGGTAACTGCCCACGCAAACTTTGCCTTCGACTTGACCGGTTCCGCCGAGGCACCGGATGCTTCCACTCGACGAATGACGGCCTCTCCTTTCTCGGGTCATGCAAGAACAGGTGTCAGCTCCGCCGGGCTATCGACGAAAGGGAAAGCTGATACTTCGCAGACATGTCGTGATTCGACGAACGGGAAAAGATCTGGAACCGGTGATCTTCAACGGCTAGCCCGAGAGCGATGACACGTCCCTCGACCACCCCACTGTTTTTTCTTTCCCCACCGTTTGCGCTGGCCCCCCCAAAAATCTTTGTCGACATCGACACGAGTCGAGGCTTCGGAAGGAAAACACAAACTCTACCTTTCGAAATGCGGATATTTCTCCAAGCACTGTGCCATAAAGGATCGGGGTGACGACCTGGTCGGATAGATGAGTCCAGGGAAAAGCCCGAATGTGTCGACACAGCGTCGAGACACGAACGGATAACATCTCTGAGCCAAGTCCGTAATGTTCCTGGAAGCGCAGCAGATAAGGCCCGGGCCGTCCGCTGCGGCACGGTACGATGCGAGAAGAAGAGATAGCCGCATGCAACGTGGATGGGGAAAAGGGCACCCCGGTCCGTTTTTAAAATGGAGACGCACCCTGGCCATCTTCCAAGGGCTGCCTGCAGCAGAGGCCAGCGAACACACAAGAGATACGGGAAAGCCCGCCAGCTGGTCGGAAAAGAACTGGCGAACTGGCATCCATGAAGCGGGGCTTATGCTTAAGCATCAAGCACGCCATGGACGCTTATTCAAGGTATGTGTGATGGTCGCAGGGAGCAAAACGGTGTTGCCTTTGAACTCATAACTTATTTTATACATTTGTCTTGGGGTCCGCTTCCGACCGAAAGGTTGCTCCGAGTTCCCACTAAACCCTCAAGTATGTACAGAGAAATCGCCCGAGTGTGTTCAGGAGGGGGTATGTACTGAAAGAAAGCCAGAAACGAAAATTAATGGAACCAACAGGAAAGCAGTCCTCCGGCAGGCTCGAAAGAGGCAGGCCATCAACTCGACACGGCAGCACAGCACAACGGATCGCCTAGAGCGCGCCGATGGCAGCAATGCCAGCCCTAGCCTTGCCGCTGCTGTCGACGAGCAGGTTGTCGGCGCAGCTGGAGCCGAGGGCGCCGTTGCCGATCCAAGCGGGCTCCCAGTAGTACAGGCCGACACCGCCAGAGACGGCCTTGACGATGGCGCCGACGTCCTTGATCCAGGTGGCCTGGCCGGCGGCGGACTTGGGGATGTAGTCGGTGTCGGAGGGGAAGGTGTAGGCGGGGCTGGGGCAGCTGGCGGGCCAGTTGGTCTCGGCGACGACGAGCTGCTTGCCGGCGTATTTTGCGGCGAGCTGCTGCAGCGAGTACTTGAGCGAGCCGAGGTAGGCGTCCTCGTTGTAGAAGGGGTAGTAGGAGACGCCCATCATGTCGAAGTCGGTCGTCAGCAGCGGGCCCTGGCCCAGGATCTCGCCGTACCACCACGTCTGCGTGCCGGAGTCCCATCCGTTGTCGAGGTGGATCATGATCTTGGGCGTGGGGGAGAGGTTGCTGTCCTTGATGCCCCACGCGGCCGAGTGCAGCAGCGAGGCGATGTTGTAGTAGGACGAGGTGCCGCCGAGCGGCCACAGCAAGCCCGCCCGGATCTCGTTGCCGATGGACATGATGTCGGGCGTGATGCCCGCGCTGGCGTACGAGTTGGCCACGGACTTGGTGTACTCGTAGACCTGGTTGGTCAGGGTGCCGATGGTGGAGTCGTCCCAGGCATCGGGCGTGGTCTGGAGAAAAGGGAAACAAAGTCAGTTGGATGCAGGGGATTGCGGAAATTGGAACTTACCTGGTGCGAGGGGTCGGCCCAGGTGTCGGAGAGGTGGAGGTCAAGGTAGACGCCCATGCCGGCGGCGACGACGCGCTTGGACAACTCGAGGTTGTAGTCCAGGTCGTAGTTGCCATCGGACGGGTTGACCCAGACCCGCTGGCGCACCGAGTTGACGCCCGAGTCGGCGAGGATCTTTTCCAGCGCGGCCGTCGAGCCGGACGTGGTCTTGTAGGTTTGGCCGTTGTCCTCGAGCATCAACAGGGACGAGATGTCGACACCCTTGTAGGCGATGCTGTCTCCGAGCACCGCTGCGGGTGCAAGGAGCAGCGAGAAGGCTGCGGCTGCGGAGAGGCTGAACATGCTGGGAACGAACGAATGGATGGATGAAACAAAGAGCGAGGAAAGCAGAGATCAGCGCCAGTTATTATACAGCACATGGAGCAGCACCGGCGAGACGGCGCAGGCTGCGCGGATAGCCGACATCGCACTAGATTTGCCAAAGGGCTGTTTCAACTTTCTCCACCAATTGCCCTTCAAACCGGCCGTCATGTGGGAGTGTTTCAAGAGCGCTACAGGCGATGGGCTGCATTACCCAAAATACCCGGCCGCGTCCGTCGGCGCACCGAGCCGTATGCAGAGTAGGGCTGGGCTTAGCATCTCGTTCGGGCCGGGTGTCGACGCGAGGCCTGTCTCAGGCCTCGCTTGCGCTCCCGATCGGGTAACCCCTGAGTCGGCGCCGAGCTCGCTTCCGCTTTGTTTGGACGTCGTTCGGGAAGCATTGATGCCTCGCTAACAGCCTTGATCGAACTGCCGTCTCGGCCCTCGACTTGCGCGGACATCTGCCGACCAACGAAGGATGCATGAATCCGGCTTATTGCTGCTTCCTTCTAAGCTTTCATCTGTGCGACATATGGCGCATTGGTTGCCTACGGCCGGGACCCGATTGGTGGCATCGCCTATACACACTTCTGGGATCTTGCTCCAGCAACCTCGTCAACCCATAATCCTTGCATCTTCGAAAGGCGCGCGTCGGTGAGGTCATCAATTTACATCTACACAGCACGCTATCATAATTCGTGATTCGTAAGCCCAGACTCACCAGGGGTATCAAAGAAGACTTCACCCCCACCTGCATCTTCCCACGGCTCGACAAAAGCTCAGGTTTCCTCCGCACTCACAATTTTCGTCGCACCGGTCTTGCCAGCCTCCGAAGCCGTGTCGACAACAATCCCCAGCTCGGCGGCAATGTCGAACAGCCTCGCCTTCTCCTCGCGCGCCTGGGCATCGCCAAACACAACGTCCATGTCCTCCAAGCTTCTGCCGCGCGTCTCGGGAACGCAGAAGAAGGTGAAGGCCAGGGCGAGGAGGCAGAAGGCGGCGAAGAAGAGGTAGGTGCCGTAGCCGATGGTGTCCAACATTCCCGGCGTGACGAGGCCGACGACGAAGTTGCACATCCACGTGGCGCTAGTAGTAACAGACATGGCCTTAGCACGGTTGCCCAGCGGGAAGATCTCCGCCGGCAGCACCCAGCCGATGGGCGCGAACGAATATGAGAAGTTGACGTCGTAGATGTAGACGAAGGCGATGCCCGTCCACCCTGCTGCCTTGTGCGCCGCGAGCGCGTCGCCGTAGCCGCCGACGATGCCGCCGACGACGACGAGCGAGACGCACGTGCCGAGCGCGCCGCTCATGAGCAGCGGGCGCCGGCCGAGCTTGTCGATGAGGAACAGCGCGGGGAGCGTCGAGAGGGTGTTGACGACGCCGTATACGCCCGTCGCGAGGAGGGACGTCGTTTTGCCCGACAGCCCCAGCTGCGCGAAGATGGTTGGGGCGTAGTATATGATCGCGTTTGCGCCCATCAGCTGCTGGAAGAACATGACGCCGCAGCCGACGGCGAGGCGCTTGAACGACGGCCAGCTGGAGACGAGCGAGGCGTATTGCGCCAGGTACAGGGCGATGCCGGTTTTGCCGGGATACTTGTCCCGCGCGTACGACTCCTCGAAGAGGACCTCGGCCTTGATGGCCAGGTATTCGCGGCACAGGGAGTCCGAGTCGATGTGGGCTCGGCGGATCCTGGCGAGTGCGGACAGAGCCTTGTCCTCGTCTTTGCGCATGAGGTGGTACCGAGGTGATTCGGGATAGAACAGCATTCCCAGGCCGAGGATCACGGCCGGCACGATCTGCAGTGCCAGAGGGAGCCTCCACGATGCTTCGCTTTGGCCGGTGCAGCCGCTTGGGCCGACGTCCGCGAGCGGATCGAATTCTGGCTCGGAGGCGGAGCCGGCGGTGTAGGCAATACCCGGAGCACACCTCGTGCCACCGATATACTGAGTGCCGTATTCTAGCCAGTAGCTAATCAAGATTCCCAGAGTAATACTCACTACAGCAGTCAGCAAGTGTCAAATGCATGGCGGGTGGTTGCTGCTTACATTGTTGCAAAACGACCAGTGTGCCGCGAATCGCCGGGGTCGAGACCTCGGACATGTACATTGGCACGATCATGGTGAGCATTCCGACGGCGAATCCCGCAATCGCGCGACCTGCATCAATGAGCTTCGAGTCCTTTCCGCTATTCTCGAAACCAACGTACCTGCAAAAAGCATGGCGATGGAGTCGGCGCCGGCTTGGAGGGCAGAGCCGAGGGTGAAGATGACAACGGCAACGAGCATCGATCCTTTCCGACCAACGCGATCCGCGACCGGACCGTTGACCAGCGACCCGAGCCAGGCGAACAGCAGCAGCGTCGACACGAACCAGCCCTTGAAGTTGCTGTCCAAGTAAATCCTCGGGAACTTGGCGGCGAAAGACTCCATGGTCAGCACGCCCGAGACTACGCCCTGGTCATACCCGAAGAGAAAGCCTCCCAAGGACGCGAACTCGAAACAAAGGTCAGTCCACGCTGGTATCGGCCTGTGCATGACGCTTACCGATGCCAACCCCAGGATATACGGGTTCTCGCGCAGTTGGCGCAGAACGCCTTTGTTGGACGCGGCGTAGAGCTCGCCGCCAGCATCTTGGTCCGCCATCGTATTCAATGAATCGTGTGTCAGCCGGTGCAGGGTGACGGAAGAATTGCAGCAGCCAGGTTTTCCCGCGCAGGATGCGGCGAAGCTGGGTTTTGTACCGCTCGCGCGAGATCTGCTCCGAGTGTGGGGAGAGATGTTCACCACTCCCCCATTCCCGTGACCATGTGCCTGCGGGGAATGTCGCTGGTGTTGTGGGGCGTGGGGCCCCGGGTGGGATGCTCCAGCCATCGCCGGCCAATCGCGTGCCTGCCCCAGCTGACCCGGTCACATCACACTTCGGCGCACCAGTGAATACGGCCGTTGCTGCCGGCTTCGCACCCCAGTTGCTCGTGATCGTTCGGCTTGGTCGCCGGTGAAAGCCCCGGAGCGGGAATGACCTGCATTCTGAAGGTCTCAACGTATAAGCTGTGTGAATGACATCCGGGACTTACCAAGCACCAAAATGAACTTGCATCGCTCCTACATGAGTAACACCTTCTTCCTCAAAATGCCATAGTCTTTGGCATTTCGTGACCGGCAACTTACATGGCAGTCGCCTACCATCTTCTTCCTCTTTTCCCCACCAGGTCTAACTTCTACCACGTCTCAGATAGTCACTAGAAAATAAATCACAAGACAACAAAAGCACAACCATCTTCTATACCCCAAGACTCACCGCCAACAATCCTTTCTGTCCCTCTATTTTCCCCCTTCTCACCTCGGCAACGCCCCCTCCCTCCCCTCCTTCTCCCCCTCCCCCGTCTCCACCACCCCCAACACCTCCCGCACCACCCACCCCTCCACCGCCGCCGCCCACCCAGCCACCCACCTGCCAACCGCCCTCTCAAACACGCCCGCCACCGCCCACGCAACCGCCCACGCCGCCGCGCTCCCGCACCCCGCGCCGACCGCCCACGTCCACCACTCGACCCTCGCCCTCGCCCTCTCCCCCTTCACAAACGCCCCCGTCGTCGCCAACGACGACGACGACGATTCCAACCCGACAGCCCGCCACACCCGCCCCGCGACCCCGTACCCGACGACGTGCAGGACGGGCCCGTGCACCACGTACAGCGCGTAGCTGCGGCGCGCGGTCGCCGTCGCGAGGCGGGTGGAGGCGAAGGGCGCGCGGAGCGGCGGGGCGGCGAGCAGGGCGGCGAGCAGGAGGATGGCGCCGAGGCCGTGGAGGAAGCGCTTGGGGTCGGTGATTGTGGGGGGCACGAGGCTGATCAGGTGGGCGTAGCCGTGGGGGGTGTGGCGGATGCGGAGGTTGGGGGTGGAGAGGAGGTAGAGGGCGGGGAGGAGGAGTGCGAAGACGGCGACGATGGTGGTGGTGGCGGTGTTGCTGCTCCTGCGGTGGTGGTGGTGGGGGACGAAGCGGCAGCACATTTCGACGTCGGCGAGCAGAGCGCCCGAGAGGAAGAGCGCGCATTCCCAGCGGTCGAGGCGGCAGGAGAGGACGGCTGCGGCGAGGATGCAGGTCATGCGGATGGCGGGGCGCCGGCAGCGGGAGAGGGCGAGGAGGGTGGCGGCGACGGCGAGGGTGGAGCGCAGCTCGAAGGGGAGGTACCAGAGGTGCGGGTCGTAGGGGTTGTAGTACGGCAGCACGAAGCCGTCGTTGAAGTAGCTGAAGATGCGGCTGAGGCCGACGGTGGCGCCGACCCAGCGGCTGAGCTCGGCGGCGAGCGTGGGCTCGGGCGGTGGGTGCTTGTCCGGGTAGTTGAAGAGGCGTGGGTTCATGATGAAGTGACGCGGGTACTCCCACATGCCGAATTGCAGCGTGAGCATGGATATGGACGTCATGATGATTGCCGGCACGTACAGTCGCATCGCCTTGCGGAAGACGAAGCCGGCAAGATGGATGTGCAGGTTTTTCGACTCGTGCGAGCGGACCCGGCGGAGCGGCTTCAACGCCATCACGTAGCCGCCAACCACGAAGAAGACGGGCACCATGGCGTGGCCGGCATGGATAAGCCGAATGAATGGTAGCTGAAGGAAGTGCTGGTTTTTCGGGCCATCGCCGTAGCCGTATTCGACGAGGTTGGAATAGGCCCACAGTGTGTGGAATGAGAAGACGATTAGGGAAGCAATGCCGCGGAGACCGTCTAGGTAAGCGGTAGGCTGAGGCTTGTCCTTTTCATACATGTCTAAGTAGCTTCAAGCGAATCGGATGTTGGTGATGATTGAGGGTCATTGGGTGGGCGATTGGATGGGTGAAGACCCGTTGACAGATGCCATTGCGTTCATCGGGTCATGACGACGGTTGATTTCTCTGCGATGTTGTTAGGAAAAGGTCGAGGGGCAGCAACAAAAGGTGTCGTGCTAGCGGCAATTAATAAGTCGCGTCGATCCACGTGGATCAGGCCCTCTGCGTGGCGTCACGGATAAAAAGCGTAGCTTTGACCGAAACAGCAGGAGCTAGGTAAGCACCCGCAGCTCTGGCTGAAGAATGCAAAATCGCAAAGTAGCTTCACCGCACCGCCACATAATCCCTGATTCTTCCCCTAACCCTACCCTATTTAGACCGCTATAGAAACCCAGATAAAGATGCGAATGCGACACGGCGGGTAAGTCGGTTGTGTTCCCAGGACTGTCATGAGCACGCCAGGTCTCTATGAGTAACTTATCTCATGGACGTTCTTCGGCGGTGAATGTCAGAGTTCGGAGGCTTTGAGATGTCACACCTGAAAGGCTTTTTGGTACCCCAACAGCAGCGGAATGACGTATTGGAAAAAGCGATCTTCTAGCACGTTGAACAAGCTCAGCCCCTTCCTCATGACACGTAAGTAACACACACCGTGGCTGCCTAGTACGCACATTCCGGTCGCAGCAACAAGGCTTAAACGGACTTGAAAAATAGAGCGAATAGGTAAGAAATACAGATTCTTCTGTCTGTATGGTATTCGAAGCCTTCTTCTCAGTGCCACGCGATTGCCACCAGCAAATGCATGCCGCAACACCTGCGCTGTGTTTGACCCAACCCAAAAGCTCTGGGAGATATGTAGCCGCAGAAACGCCGCCTGATGAAAGCCAACGTACGAAGTAGAGAAAAGGAATGCAAATGCAATGACTAGAGAAAAAGAACTCCGGATGCGAACACCAGTTCCTCCTTTTCCTGTAACCCAATGTACCTTATCAATCTGAAGCCAACGGTAGGTGCAAGTCAAGCCCCCAAAAACGCCTCCGAGTAATACATGCCAGCTCTAGTGGCCGGCCTGGCTGCCGGTCTCACTCTCAAAATCGCTGCCGACATCGGTCCAGCTGTTGGGCGTGCGGGTTCCAATGTCGGAGAAGCTCTCTTCACTGAAGCGGTCTTCGTCATCATACGCAGCATTGTTGTTGTTGAACGGGTTGACGTGGGCGTCGCCTTCTCCGGCAACGGACGTGCTGTTCTGCAGAGTAGAGAGAACCGCGATGTCATCGGCCCCGCGACCCACGAGCGACGCGTCAGTCGAGAAGTTGTCCTCGGTAGGCGTCAAAGTACCAGTGCTTTCGAGCATGTCATCGTCATCCATATCCGCGTCGTTGCCGGCATCTACCGCAGGCCCTGACCTGGTAGAGTAGAACGAGGCTGTGGCGTCCTCGGCCTCGGCCGGCGGAGCAAGCTGCGACTGCTGGAACGGAGCGGAGAAAGGTTCGGAGAGATCGACCAGTTGGGGCGCCGAGTCTGCTTCGACGGTGGCGGTACTCTCGCGAGACGGGGTGGTGAAGTCGCGGGGCACGGGCGCTTCCTCGTCGTCGTCTCCATCGACCGAGTTCTCCTCAACGCCGATCAGGTCACGGTCGAACAGAACAGAGCCCTCGTCCGCAAAGGGGTCGGCGTAGGAAGACCCGCTCGCAAATCCACGAGCACCGGAGCCGCGGTTCCTCAAGCCTTGTCCTGCGCCACTGTCTACGGCGGTGGCGGCGGCGGCGGGCTTCTCGTTCAGCGTGGCGCCCGATACTGACTCGCGGAGCACGCCATGCTCGTTGACCAAGTCGTCGAAGCTCTGGCCTCGCGGCCTGTTGTGTTTCTCGTCGTATTCATCTCCGATGCGAGCGAGCTCGTCCAAGTCGACAGCTACGCCTTCTTCCCGGGCTCGTCGTACGAGCTCGTTCCTGTTGCGTCGGATGATGGATTCGCGGCGTCTGCGCTGCTCGTCGGCTTCGCGGGCGTTCCGGTTGCGGGCGACGGGCGGGTTGATCTCGTCACCGAGGCTATGCAAGGCGATGGCGATTTTACGACGTCTGGCGTCGATCCACTGCTGGACCTGCGGGTTCTGGTAGACAGCGACGCCGGCGGCTATGATGAGCGACGCCGCGAGAAGGGCGCCTGGTAGGGCACGGTTAGGGAACGGCATGGTTGAGGAGGAACGGAGAGAATGGAGGAGAAGAGTGCTGGAGCGCAGGAGAGAGCGTGGAAGGGGATCAGGCGGTGGATCAGGCTTGCGCACAGAAGGTGTTGCCTGAGGGTGGCGGCGCCGATCTTACCTTTGGCTAGTGGAGCTGGCATGGTGGGGTGGCGGTGACTGTGCGATACGGGGAAGCTCCCGAAGGCTGATGTTTCAGAGAAAAGAGGCCAGGCGCCGGGTAAAGAGAAGAAGAAGCCAGGTCAGGCCTCTAGTCGGAAGTCGAAGGAGGCGCTGTGCCGTCACCGTTCCCGGACGGGGAACAGCTTGGTTATCGGTTGCGCTCGAGCCGCCGCGCACCGCCACAGCGAAGGATGCCCACTGCGGGGAACTCCCGGGCCTGCTTGGCGCGCTAGAGCCCGCGCCGCGTCACAAAAAGACCCGAGCCTTGTGCCTTGCTATCTACATCTGGGCAGTTGGAGCAACTATCCAGACATAGATGCGAACTTGACAGTTGCGCAGACACGTCCAGACAGAGTACTCGACTGCTCTCGTAAGTCTGATGCAATATCCCTGTCTGTAAGAGAAATGCAGGTTCAACCCTTGCCCGACGCAGGAACTCCGAAACATGTACATTTCGCTATTTGGCGCTACATTTTGGATAGCTAAAAAGGAAAAACGACCCATCTCATCATTTACAGTTGCTCGTTGACAAAAAGACCAGCCATACCCATGCCCGTTCCGATACACATGCTCGTCAGGAGAATCTTCTTCTTTTGCCGCCGGCACTCGCTAAGCCCGGTGACGATCTGTCTCGCGCCTGTGCAGCCTAGCGGGTGGCCGAGGGCGATGGCGCCGCCTCTGATGTTCAGCTTCTCATGCGGGATCTTCAGCGTATCCTTGCAGTAGACCGCCATGGAGGCGAACGCCTCGTTGATCTCGACAATGTCGACATCGTCGAGGGTGATGTTCAGCTGGGTCAGCAGCTTGGGGATGGCGATGGACGGGCCAATGCCCATAATGCGGGGTGCAAGGCCTGCAACCGTGGCGGCGACGTATTTGCCGAGGATGGGTTGGCCAAGCTGCTCGGCCCTGGACCGCTTCATCAGCAGCACCGCGGCGGCACCATCGGTGACTTGGCTGGAGTTGCCAGCGTGGCTGCGGTCGCCGTGGGGCAAAAAGGCTGGCTTGATCTTCTGGAGCGACTCGAAGGTGGTACCGTAGCGGGGGCCCTCATCCTTGGTGAGCGTGACCTTCTTCTCTTCGCCCGTGTTCGGGTCCTTGATGGTGACGCTGATTGGAGCAATTTCGTCATCGAACCATCCAGCCTTCTGCGCGACCTCGGCCCTCCGGTAGGACTCGGCAGCAAAGCGGTCCTGCTCCTCACGGGAGATATTAAAGTCCTTGCCGACATTTTCCGACGTTTGGCCCATGGGCTGCATGCAATCGGAAGCCTCCTGGTTCTTCAGCACCTCGCCCCAGAAGGGCCGCTCGAGGCGGTCACCGCCCATTGTCATCGACTCAACACCCATACCGACGCCAACCTCGATGTTGCCGGCGGAAATCTGGTTGGCAATGTCTTGCACGGCCTTCAATCCGGAGCTGCAGAAGCGGTTGACAGAGGAGCCGGCCGTGGTGTTGGGGAAGCCAGCAGCGAGCATGGCAGCGCGGATGTAGTAGGCAGCCTTGGCATCGCTGACCTGCGGGGTTGAAGGTTAGCAACGGCAGCGAATGGGAGAGGGCGTTCGAGCGGTACATTTCCCACGCAGATGTCCTCGACCAGAGCAGGGTCCAGGTTCGACTTGGCGATGACCTGCTCGAGGATCTTGAGCATGATGCCCTCCAGGGGCGTGTCCTTCAGGCCACCCTTCTTGCCCTTGGTCAGGGGGGTGCGGATTGCGAGGGTGATAACCACATCGTCAGGGTTCTTCTGAGTGCTGCGGAGGGCGAATCAGCAATTGCGGGGAAAGTTGGGAGCGCAGCAGACGTACATGTGGGCGATGCCGCTCTTGGCGGGCGAGATGTGCGAGACGATGGACTTGAGTCTTTCGGTGGCCATGGTGAAGAGTGATGGGGTCCTTGGGGTCCTTGGGGGAGAAGGCGCGGAGAAAGCGGAGACGAAGGAGCAGCTTTAACGGGGCGGGATGGTGGTTCCTGGGGCAGCAGCTGGGCCGAGGCTGTGTCGATCGACCTCGGGGCTGCCGGCAGTTTGAAGACTTGCCGGTGCTGTCGTGCAACCCTCGCCAGTTCCCGCCCAGCCCCGCCACAGCTGCGAGCCTGCAGCCACCAGCACCATTGTCGAGATGCACGCAGTCAAGGACCGGGCACGAAGGTGGCAGCTGTTGCACTGCGTCGGTGTTGTGTCCTGGCCGGGCGCATGTGCTTAGGGCCCACTGCGGGCAACGGTGCGCCACCGACTCCGGCACCAACCGACAACGCTCTCGCCCACATTGGTCGACCCCCGCCGAGTGTCTGGGGAAGTAGTAGACAGAGTTGGCAATCCGACGGTTTAGCTTCAAGACAGATGTTGCACTGTTGTCCGTGCATCTAGCTTTTTCTCCCTCCCGGCTGCCCTGCATTTCCTCAACACCTCTCTCTGGATTCTCCGCAAACGGTCACGATGTCTCACATCCTTAGAATATCGGCTTGTGGTCCACCTGTTGCTGCCATGACTCGACTCTCGCGATCTGTAAGACGCGTCTCTACGACTAGACTACGGATACGGAGTCTTGAGGCCGAAGGAGACGCGGGGACGGAATCTCCGGGTGCGCTTGGGGTTCATGGTTAGCGGCGTAAGAAGCGCGGGAAGCTCAGCATCCAATTTGCCAACGGCTGGTCGGTGTTGAGGAAATCGGCTATAGCGGCTGTGGGAGCAGGTGCGGCTCGCTCTCGGCCTTTTCGCGCTGTGGCTGAAGACGCGAGAGCGCGACTGCCACGGCTTTACCCTCAATCTTGCCTTCTCCTGCTCGGACATAACGTCATTCCCGCTCGCACTGCCCGCCACAAGCCCTGATGCCCACATCCTATATACCCACCCTACAAATCCGCCAGTCATGTCGGCCCAGAACAGCCACCACTCCCCCTCCCTGAAGCTGCTTGCAAACACACAACATGCCGCAGCTCGAGCACGCCGACGTCGGTAGGGAAGACGACAGGCCCACGCCTTCGTCAACCCCCAGCTCCTCCCCGGCCAGCATCAGCCCCACTAGGGACATCCCCATCCCCGGCGTCTCGGCCGAATTGGAGAAAGCAGAGACTATCCACCCCGTCAACAGTCGTCAACCCTCCGTTTCCCGCACTCAATCACGTGCTCATTCCGTCCTTTCCAGAGTCCGCTCAAGACGACCCGTTGCACCCTTCTCCCACGCTCTCTCCCACGCCAAAACCGGCCCAGACGTCCTTGTTGATTTCGATGGCGAGGATGATCCTTACAGACCACTCAACTGGGAAAACCGGAAGAAGGTCATTACCACGGTTTTGTACGGCTTCACCACAATGGGTGCCACCTTTGCCAGCAGCGTCTACAGTGCCGGTACGGAGCAGGTTGCCCAGGAGTTTCATGTCGGTAAAACCGTGAGCACACTTGGCACTTCACTGCTACTCTTCGGCTTCGGCCTCGGTCCGCTGTTGTGGGCCCCGCTGAGTGAAGTCTATGGCCGCAAACCCGCTGTTTTGATCCCCTACTTCATTTCTGCCATCTTCGCCTTCGGCACAGCAACGGCCAAGGATATACAGACAGTCATGATCACGCGTTTCTTCGCCGGTCTCTTCGCCAGCGCCCCGGTTACAAATACCGGAGGCGTTCTCGGAGACATTTGGACACCGAAGCAGCGGGGTGTCGCAATTGTAGGCTACGCCATGGCTGTTGTTGGTGGCCCGACATTGGGACCAATCGTTGGCGGTGCAGTGGTGCAAACGAGTTATCTTGGTTGGAGATGGACAGAATATGTAAGTTTGTTTGCTCTTCCTTACCGGCCACGCTTTTTGCTGATCATCTGATAGCTCACTGGCATCCTTCAAATGTTTATTCTCACTCTCGATGTCATCTTCCTTGACGAGTCCTATCCACCGAAGCTGCTTGTGTACAAAGCACGTCGCCTTAGACATGAGACTGGAAACTGGGCCCTGCACGCTAAACACGAAGAGTGGGATGTCAGCCTCAAAGAGCTTGGCCGCAAATATCTCATCAAGCCGTTCCAACTACTATTCACCCCTATTTGCTTCCTGGTTGCACTTTATGCATCTTTTGTCTATGGGATCCTCTACGCGCAGCTTGCCGCATTCCCCGTCGTCTTCCAAGAAGACCGCGGCTGGAACCAAGTCGTTGGCGCCCTCCCTTTCCTCGCCCTACTCGTCGGCATCCTCTTCGGTGCCTGCGCCAACGTGCTGAACCAAAAGTACTACTTCCGCAAACTGCAACAAAACAAGGGCAAGCCCGTGCCAGAAGCGCGGCTCCCGCCGATGATGTTCGGCTCCGTCTTCTTCGCCGGTGGCCTCTTCGTCTTCGCGTGGACAGGCGACGCCAAGCACGTGCACTGGATCGCTCCCATCATCGGCGCGACGCTGGTCGGCGTCGGCTTTTTCACCATCTTCCAGGCTGCCCTCAACTACCTCATCGACACGTTCCGCCACTCCGCCGCCTCGGCCATCGCTGCAAATACCTTCTTGCGCAGCGTCTTCGCCGGCTCGTTCCCGCTCTTCATCACACCCATGCTGCACAACCTCGGCGTCGGATGGGGCATTAGTATCTTTGGCTTCTTCGCTGTCGCGTTGATACCGATTCCGTATTTGTTCTTCGTTTTCGGGAAAAGGATAAGGGCTAGGGGAAAGTTTTCGAGAGCCTCGACATTATAAGCTATGGAACGTATTTGACCTCCAGAAGGTGGAGAGGAGGTTGTGCGTTCATGTATAGACACAGAAATACTACTAAAAATTCTAGGAAAATTATATCTAGAGAAAGTGCTCTTACATGCGATATTACCTGAAGGAAACTCCTAACCCAATCTGATAGTTCGGATTTCCATTCAGGCTTCAACACTGCAATGAATGGAGCAAAGCGAACGACAATCTTCTGGAAAAAAATATCTTCTTTTGCACGAGCATCAATAATGCTTTCACTCGAATTGTACAATGACCACACTGTCCCGTAGTCGGAAGAGCCCCTACGTCACAATCATTCTAAAGGAAATCCGCAAGCGATATCGGGCGCCGATCTTACCCCCCTAGTGCCAGTGTGCAATACCGGTTGACTTTGGCCTTAGAAATTATTCGTTGTGGTACCACGAGCAGGTACCAGAGCCACAAGTCTGCAAACTCGACCGAGCTGGTTGGCCGTCTACCATGGAAACCGTTGCCCCGAGGCGAGTCAACTACCCATTGAAACTCAGCTATCGCCTACACTCTTACTTCTCATCAGCAAAGCACACATTTCCCCAACATGGCCTTCTTTGCTCACATGTACTATCGACGCCGCGAATATTCCGAAGAGGATCGACAGCAACTTCTCCGCTTTGATGGACAACTACTAGCGCAACAGCAAGAGCAATTTATTCCAAGACGATGGCGTTGTGCATTTGGCCAGCTAAAGCCCCATTATTACCCTGGACTACGACCAAAAAAAAATAAACCGTACACACTCAATGCATGCAGGGCAACAAAAGGCTCAACTCCTTGAATGCTGTCGAGGTCGGCTCGTTTGATATTCGACAAAGCTCTAAGCTTACGTTCATTTTCTAATGTTGCACTATGCATTCGTGTCGATATAGACGCTTCAATACCTCTTTACTGTTAATACAAGCTCTCATCTACGCTCCTCCATGCAGAACTTCGCGGTACTGCTGTTCCCTTATCAGTCTGAATTTCTTTCTCATCATAGTTGAGTATCGTCAGAGATTGAAACCTTCGTATCTACGAAGCAATGGACCAAGAAAAGAAAAAAGAAAAGGGCAAAAGGCCAGCCATCACATCCCCTCTCTCCGTCTCCACCCGTCCACCATTACGCCGCCACCGCCTCCCTCGCAGAAGAAGAAGAAGAAGAAGAAGAAGAAGCAGCAGCAGCAGCGGCATCAAACACCAACCTCCCCTCAAACCACGTCTCCTTGACCCCCGCATCCGCCACCTCCTCCGCCCTCCACCCCTCCAGCCCCTCCACGACCACAAAATCCGCGCTCAACCCCTCCTCCAACCGCCCACACGTCCCGTCCGCGTAGCAGCTCCACGCCGCGCCCGCCGTCTGCGCCGCCACGACCGTCGCCAGGCCGAGCCTCCACTCTTCGTTGACGACGGCCGCGTACTCCCTCTCGCGCGCGCTGCGCCGCGTCGTCGCCGTGTACCAGCCGCCCCAGACCGCGTGCGGGGCGGTGGGGGCGTCGCTGCCGAGGGCGAGGGCGGCGCCGTGGCGCAGGAAGTCGGCGTAGGCGAAGGCGCGACCGCAGCGATGGGATCCACCGCCATCCAGCAGGGCGGGCCAGGCGCGCAGGATGGCCGGGTCGGCGTGGCCGGGCTGGATGGACGCGGTGATGCCGAGGGCGCCGAGGCGCGCGGCGTCGCGGGCGGACGCGAGCTCGAGGTGCTCGATGCGCGGGCGGCGGAGGGGTTGGGAACTGGTGGTCGCGGCCTCTTCTAGGGCGTCGATGGCGGTGGTGATGGCCGCGTCGCCGATGGCGTGCAGCGCGATTTGCAGGCCGTGCGAGGCGGCGGCGCGGACGACGGGCTGGAGCTGCGCGTCGGACCAGATGGGGGCGCAGTTGGTGCCGTTGGAGGAGTAGGGCTCGGAGAGGGCGGCGGTGCAGGCGTCGATGACGCCGTCCTGTGGGGGGTTAGTGGTGGTTGAGAGGTGGGAGAGAAGGAGGGGGTTTCGTACGCAGATGACCTTGATGCCGGCGATGCGGAAGGAGGGCGAGGTCTCGAGGTTGAACTGGGCGTGCAACTCGGCGGCGCGGTCGACCTGCGCAACGTTCTCGGCCTCAGTGTCCTTTGGGCTGATCAGCCAGTGCGCGGCTACGCGGACGGGCGGCGGCGGCAGGGCGTTCGCGCGTCGTCGGCGCATCAGCTCTTGCAGCGCTCCCCACGCCGTCTCGTCCATGGCCATCTCCACCACGCCCGTGTGGCCCGCCGCGCTGTACGCTGCGAAGGCAGCCTCCAGCCGCTCCACGCGCTCGTCCATGGTCGCCACGCGCGCCACGTACGGCCACACCAGGTTGATGTTGGCGGCCTCGCTCAGCAGACCCGTCGGCTTGCCCTTCTCGTCCCTGGAAATGGTGCCGCCGGGGACCTCGGGCGAGTTCTCGTCGATGGCCATGGCCGCGAGGGCGGAGCTGCTGCACCACGTCGAGTGCAGGTCCTTGGCGTTGATGAAGATGGGCCGCGGGTCGAGGTCGTCCAGCAGCGCGGCCGTGGGGGGAGCGTCGCCCGTCATCGAATGCATCCATCCGCAGCAGAAGATTTGCGACGCGCCCGGGTTGGCCGCCGCCCACGCGCGGATGGCGCTGCGGATGTCGTCGAGGCTCTCGCAGCCTCCGAGCTCCACGGCCGTCAGCGCCTGGCCCATCAGCATCAGGTGCATATGCCCGTCCACGAAGCCCGGCACCACTACGCGGCCTCCGACGTCGCGCGTGCTCGCGCCTGCGGCTAGAGCATTCTGGACTGCCGCGCTTGAGGCTGGCCCAACGAAGGAGATCTTGTCGCCATGCGTGATCATGCACTCGGCGAAAGATGGCTTCTCTGGTTGCTTGGGGCCGCCAGACGCCGTGAAGAAGCGGCCGTTTTGGAAGACAGTGGTGGTCGTCATGTGGGACGGGCCGATAAAGTCGTGGCTGCTGTTACTGCAACTTGTAAGCCTTGCAGTGGTATACAGGGGGAAACAAAGGCGGTGGGATTGTGCTTTACATCCTTGAGAGCAGAGCGGGGTTTCGTCCGGTTTTATAGCATCATGTACAAGGGCGTGGAGTGAAGTGGAGCGCCGCCATGTGGGTTGCGAAGTCGGATGGACCTTCCAAGGAAAGGCTAGCCTGTTTTGTGCATCTCCACTGCCAAGGAGCCCTCTTTACCCGGGCCGGCGAATGTAGCTTGTCAAACTCGATGGACCGGGACATCGACGAGATATCAGTAAAACGACGGGTGACTTCGGGTCAAGCAGAAAGGTGCCGTGCTCGCTTAATCGCCAACAGTAGTCTAAGCAGGCAGGCTGTGTATCGAATATCGTTCAAAGAATTATTTATTACCTAGGAAATCAGTAGCATCGTGGCTGAATCGAAAATCAAGAACGGCAGGTATCAGGAATGATTGCGAAACCAGCCGCAAGAAAGGGAATAGCAATCCGACCCCCTCCGTCCGTCCCCAAGTGTCATGTCCTTCTCAATGACTCCCCCAACACTCATGCGTCACTCAACTTGCCGTTCCTCAGGTGTAGATACTCTCCGTGTATGCGTTCACCTGCAGCCCCTTTTCGGCCATCTCGGCGTCCTTTAGGAAATCAAGAGGCATCCAAACCAGATGACCCTTGATTTCGTCAAGTGTCTTCTTGATATCACCAGTCCGGCGGTGAAGGTCAAAGATGTGGCCTTGCTTGTGCGCTGCGTCAGGGTTGTTTGGGTCTATCGGTGGCAGGAACTTGGAGTAGTCGTCAAAGGTTTTGACTGTTTACTGTCAGTTAGTGGCCAAACACAAGTGGAGAAGAGTGCACTTACTATTATCATCAGGGTCCGCGTGGAAGAGGTCTCGGAAGATTTCCGTATTGTGGGATGCTCTTCCGCACCACATGTCCCAGACCTCGTCGCCGAGAGGATCAGCCACAAACTCATAACTCGGGTCATCATCCTGGATGTCGTTGGGGCAATCGCCCGGAGGCTGCGCATTAGGATCGTTGGAGGCATCCGAGTCCTGCGCCTTCAGGAGACCCAGATGCTCACGCCACAGCATACGGCGAAGCGTGGCCGCATGCCGCCCAGCCTGATAGGGTTGGCCATTCATCGTCGACTCAATCTTTTCCGTGTCCTCCATGACAATACTAAGCTCCGAGTCGTGGTAACCAAGCTGGGAGCGGTCATTGATGTTCGAACTACCACAGATGGCAATCCTGTCGTCAGCGATCAAGAGCTTTCCGTGGATGTACAATTCCTCCTGAACGAAATTGTTCTTCTCCGAGTCTGGATCCTCGGGGTCCCATGGTTCCTCGGACACACTCTTTCCATCCTTCATAGCAGCAGCCGCAAGCGAATCGGCGCTGAGAATATTCTCATGGCCATCTTTCATCAAGCCAACATTTTCTCTCTCTGCCTCGAAGCGTCGTCGGCGCTCCGCGATCTCCTTTCTGTCCTTTTCATCGTCGGAATCAGAGTCGAAGCCGCCCTCACTACTGGAGTCGCCTTTGGCTCCGTGTATACCGGTGGCCATGATCTCGTCGGCCTGCGCGCGCTGAACATCCTGGTATTTCACTCCAGACTGCTCTTCTTGCCTCTTCATTGCAGGGGTAGTATTGAGACGGTCAAAAGAGCGGAGGTTGAAAACAAAAATGTACTGGCTGGGGTCAAAGCCTGCTTTCTTGATCTGGCCCATGATCGAATGCTCTCCACGGTTGATCGATTTGAACTGGTAGTCCATGATCGCCCGAGTTCCGGTAGCTGCATCGCTACGGAGGTCTCCAGCAAAACCGGGGATGGCAGGGATGACGATGATGACTCTGAATTTCCTGCCTTCTTGACCGGCCCTGACGCAGGCATCGACGATTGCCTTTCCAATCTGATTGTGGATTGGCGCCTGCTCTTCTCCGGTGGCGGTGACTGGAAATGTCAGAAGGAGATAAACTGATAGCAATCATTGGTACTCACTGAAAAACTGGTTCTCAATGTATACGAAATGCTCCGCATTCCGGATGGTCTCGCAGTATGCGTTCTGGATGCTGTGTTCCACCAAGATTCCGCTGCTCCAATCGCCACTGCTCCTGACGATCTGCGCGTGCACGGTGCCTTGGGTGCCGTCCAGCGGCTTCGTGCTGAGAGGGCTGAGTGGATGGTGGATGTACTCCCCGACAGGAAACTTGGGACGCTGCACAGCGATCAGGTCCTCGTCCTCGCCCTCTCTGCCCTCGACGGTAAGCCAGTCAAAGCGCTTATCCCGCTTATATTTGTCACGTTTGACGAAATTCCACCGCAGTATGAAGTGCTCGGCAATGTCGTAGACGCAGGGTCCTATGACGCCCATGGCTACGTCGTGCCAAGGCATGCGGCCATAGTCGGCCTTGGAGAGCTCGTTCGACTTCCAATCATCGACGGACTGGAAATCCATGATGCGGTTGTTGTTGAAGTCCTGACCGGGAAAGATTTCGTGCTGAACGCCAGAAGGGTGCACATCCGCCATCTGGTGCTGCTTGTTGTCCCAACGACCAAAGCAAAGATCCAGGCCACCGATGAAGGCAAGGTTGTAGTCGATGACGATGAATTTCTCGTGGTGAGCCCAGTAGAAAGTCATGTCGCCGAGGTTCTCGAACATGTTGTGGTCAGGATGGCGCATGACGTGGATATTGCCATGGCCGGGAGAGCCTGGGGGACACAGGCTCCGCAGAGCGTGCTTGGTGTGGGCGCTGTTGCAGGTGAGGGCCTGGTTGACTTCCTTGTACACGACGATATAGATCTGGACACCGGCCTCGGCGCGACGCTTCAGCACTTGGTCGAGGCGCCATTCCTGATTATAGTAGGGCGGGCGGCGCAGGAACAGCTCCGGGGACAGCCACCAGTCCTCGATGTAGATGGTCTCCTTTGCGCGCTCCAGCGCCACGGAAACAGCCCAGAAATAGTCGCGGCCGTCGACATACCACTTGATCAGGTTGCCGTCGTGCTCCGGGGCAAAGCTCTGGAAACGATGGCTCTCGCCAATCTTGGTGCGCTTCTCGTCGGTGACCTTCTCGTGCTCCTCATCGTGACGGTGGTTGGGGTTGATGAGGTTGCCGACCTTGCCGAGCTTGTGCTTGAGGTGTGTGGCCTCAACCTTCAGGTCGTACAGGTGCGTGTTCTTGAGCTTCTCGCGCAGGCCGGGGAACGGGTGCCTCAGGTGGCCCTTGAGGCCCTGGGGATTGTGCGACTCCTCGTCGTGCTTCGCGGCGTCTTTCTCGGCCTGCGCGGGGCCTGCATCCAGTGCAGGGGAAGTCATGGTGCTGAGGGCAGGGAGGGAGGTGGGAGACGCGAGCGAGCGGGGTGCGGAGGCAATTGGCGACGGAGGCAGGCAGGATTTATGGCAGAAGAGGCTCCTGGCTACGCTCGTGCCGGCAGCCGTCTTCGCGTTGCAAAAGCTGACGGGATCCCTGCTCAGTGCCCTGCCTTGCACGCTGCGTTCCTGCTTGATCCGCGACGGGCCCGCTGCGCGCGTCTTATCACCTGCCCCTCTGTTTGGCGCGTCGCGGGGCTGGGCGATCCAACAAGCTCGGGTGATGTCATGCTGCATTGGCGCGCCTCTATTTCCATCTACCACTGCTCCGCCCTGGGGTATCACGCTATTTCTATGTGTCGCACATGCCGACGCCTCCCACGTCGCGACTCGCATTCAGCTGAAGTGGTCGCCGTGGTCGCCCTCTCCAAGCTTTTTGCCAACCCGCCCCGTGCGGAGCTTCCAGCGCCGCCGCTGCTCCTTCTCCTCAGCCTCCCGCTCCAGCCTCTTGGCTTTCTTCCGCTCATACACCGCTCGAACGGTGCGCATCGTCTGGTCCTTGCCCTCCTCAAAGTTCGCCCGTGCCAATGCTACCACCTTATCAATGTCCTCTGGGGTGTACACAAAGTTCCAGGTCGACATGAAGTCTGACTCGCGCGGATCCACTCCCTCGACCTTTGGATTCGCCAGGAAGGGGAAGTAGATGACCGCGATGCCTGCGTCCGGCCTCATGAGCTCCCAATCCTCCTGCACTTGCTTGGCCGTAGCTGGCGATGGCTCTTCCGGTTCTTCCTCAGACACTCTTTGCCCTGTCGTGCCGATCCAAACGTTACAGTAGCCAAGGTCATCGTGCTTCTTGGGTGCGTTCTTCTCATCATCCAAAAGCTGCTTCTCTTGAGCCTCGGCGAGTTTCTCTGCCGCCTGCTCTTCTGACCCGGCCTGCGCTGCCTTCAGCTCCTCCCCGATCTGCTCTTTGCTCTCGTCTCCAGGCGGCCAACCAGCCCCGACGGGCCAGCCGACAATCCCTCGCTGCTTGCTATAGCCTTCCGCGACTTTGAGCCAGTTGTCAGTCCTGACGTCGGCCGAAGCGTCGAAGGCTATGAGAATGTCCACATCGCGACCGGGGCGGAGAAGCGGGTAGAGAGGTAGGTTATTGCTCATGCCAGCATCCATCAATTGCAGGTTCGATGCCGTGAACATACTCTCCGGGCATGATTGAGGAAGCAGTTCGCGCAATCCAAGGACGTAGTTTGGGATGACTGCAGGGTCAATTGGATGCATCTTGACCAGGTCGTGGTCGCGCTCCATGATCATCTGGTCGATCCCCATAAAACCAGCCAGTCCTTGCATTGCTGGCCTAATTTCCTTGTAATAATGCGAAAGCGTTGCACAGAACGCACTGCCCCAGATCCCTAGTAAAAGTGGAACACGGAGCTCTGGGAGAGCAAGGCCGTTATCTCTCCAAAGGGCTTTGCCGTCCTTGAATTCGCGTCCGATCGCCCAGGTGGGGATACCCGCCGCAAGCTCTTCGCACCACATTTCATAGGGTGTGAATCTGTTGTAGTCAGCACTGGGAATTGCAGGGGTAGCACGATCCACACTCACTCGAACCATTGGAACCAAGCCCCCTCCATTTCTTTGGATTTACTTGCATCCTCAGTGGCGTGTGGTATTTCGTGTCGGACCGCCGTGTAGATCGGTAGTGGGTGCGCGCCGCTATCAACGAATCGACGCTGATTCGATATTTTCAAGTCACGGTCATCGAGGTCCAGCTCTCCTTTTGGCACCATGAGGCGTGCGGCAAGAAGGAGGCCGTAGATGTCCACTATACCAAACTCCGCCCCCGGGACGCCACGATACTTCTCAACGACGCTACTGAGAAGGAATTTGTTCGTGGGAGCACTGTTTATCATTGCCACTGCCGGAGGAGGATAGGCAATATGCACGCCCAGCCGATGCTTCAAATGATTGATCAGCCGTTCATGATTTTGCCCTCCGATGGAAGAATAGTACAGCGTCTGGAGCCAACAGCTGCCGCTGACCCCAGCAGTATAAGTAATACAGTCGAACAGTCCCGCTTCTTGGGCGGAAAGGTACGAAGATGAGCCAGCCACCAGCGCTCTCAACCCGCCCCCAGAGCCACACATGGCAATGGTCGGCACGTCGTCGGGGTGAATGTCTTTCTCATCCATCCCCAGATACTTGGCAAGAGCGTGGCGTACGTGCAACTTACGCTTTCGCAAGAACGCCTGTTCCTCATCGCACAGCTCGTGAGATATACGAACGCGCGCGTCCCATAGGATCTCGGGGTTGATCTCTGGATCGTTCGCCTCACGCCAGATCTCATCGGCCAAGGACCCAGGTGCCATGGAAAGCTCCGTCTGGAGCTTAGTCATGAACCCTGGCAGAATCTTGACCCAGTCCGGAACCAGGTAGTCCGAAAGCGACCCGCCAAAGGCAGAGAGGGTTTCCGGAATGGAGGAAATGGACATCATAATACCATTCCAAGTAGACTCAGGAGATTCTTCCTCCTCACCCTTCTCAGTCGCCTTGCGAGATTGGGATGGCGGAGGCTGTTGCCCTGGCTTGCCCTCATCCTTGCCAAATTGACCTTTCTCCCCAGTATCTCTGGCTTGCTGGCGCGCTTCTATCTTCGGGGAACCCTGGGGCCATTTGGCGGCATCGGTGGAGCTGTCATTGTGCAGGTATCGGACGGGGATCCAGTCAGGGCGCGTGCGATTCGAGTAACTGTATGTTGCGAGGCCTGCGATTGCTGAGCCGAGTGCGAGCGCGCCGACTGTGCGCTGGAAGGAGGTCCTACGGCTGACATTGGCGATGTGACGCATCTGGAGTGCGCGGCTCCTCATTCTGGAGAGAATTAGCGTCGCGCTTGGGCAGATGCGTCTCTCAAACCTACAGCTGGCCGTGGAGTCCCGCGACCGAGCGCTTTGACAATTGAGACATGCGAGCCATGGCAATGGTCAGGATCGCGGGACAGATCGGGTTCGATTTATGGCATGTTCAGCGCGGTTCGCGAGGCGGATGGTGTCGTGCGTGGGAACATGCGCTCAGTGTGGCTGGAGGATCGCGGGACTTCAGCGACCGGGGCGATGGAAAGTAGAAGAAGCGTATCGCGGAGGAAACAGGAATTGTTGAAATCGGTCATAGCTACGTCGGCATTGGCGTCTACGTTGGCTGCCCGCGTAGGCCAGGGATTCCCTGCCCGATCGCCTAGCGCCCGCATTCTCGGCATCGGGCACCCAGCACTTCCGTCACCAGCTCCAGTCGGGTCAGCTCTGGCTCAGGCCCCACGATGCACAGAGCGATCAACCCCCCATTAACACCATCTCCGCCCAAGACTCCCTTGCGCCGCGTCGCGTGCTCGCTACCATAGCCCTGCTCGCGCCCTTTTCTTCGACTCGAGCCGCCACCACACCCTTACCGCCGCTGGGCTGACTTCGCGCCCGCCGCGCCCCGCCGACACCATGGTGGGCGTCAAGAAAGCCGCGCTCGCGGAGGAGAGCGCTGAGGTCGAGGTGCTTTTCGCGAATATGGAGAAGCTGAAGGGCTTGACGAAGAAAATCCAAGGCTCGCTGAACCGCCTGGAAACCAGCGGCAAGAGCGTTCAGGAGGCCATTGGGCCCATCTACGGGAACACGCAGAAGCTGCAGACCACCAACTCGAGTACGTGTTTGCGACTCACCGAGCATCTCTACAGTTGCTGATTGCTACGCAGACGTCGATCGGATCATAGACGCCATCGATCGGATACGGCAGCCCCTCGACCAGAGAGGTCGCGAAGAACAAATCATCAACGCTGGGTGAGTGCAACTTCAATCCCTCATAGTTCCTCGCACTAACCTTCCACAGTCCGAGGAAAGCAGGCCTTGGGGACTTCATCGCGTCCTTGGATCGCACCACTCAGGCCCTCGGCGACCTCAAGTACTCGAACCTCCGGTCGAACCAACAGGCGATATCGGAGTTGAATTCATTGCTGAAGAGAGGCACCAAACAATTAGAGGATGTTTTCAAGGAAATTCTCCGGGAAGATGCACGTCCCGTCGAGCCGTTGCATTATATTACAAAGCGTTAGTGTCATTCATGCTTCGGCTACGCTCCATCCATACTGACCCCTGGACTAGAACTGCCGTTCCCCACGCTGCCCCAGGAGAAGGCGTCGAACCTGCGAACCATCAACTCGCACATGACTGCCTCTGTTGCGCAGATGTCTCAGGGTGATGGGCGAGAAACCCCTTCTGCGAAGATCTATGCCGAGGTCCGCGGAGAGTACATTACGAACACCCTGCGTAACTTGGCGGCTGCCTGTATCAATACCGCGAGAAAGACTACCGCTGATGCGATATACCGCCAAGGTACCAATGGCATCGGAACGTATGCCTCTGGCTTGGAAGGCCTCTTCATGGCTGAGTATGAGAACATTTGTCCAATCTTCGCGCGTGAGGATTGGGCTCGTGTTTACTCTCAAGCGTGTCAGATGGCTCTGAACGAATTTGCCAAGACGTTGAGGGAACTCAACAATCACGTCAAGAGTAACCTGACAACCGATTGCTTCCTTGCGTACGAGATTATTGACATCGTCTCAAACCTCTCGCTGCGCCTGGAACAGCAGACGGGAGAGCTGAAGCGGCCGATTGCTGATTCAGTCAAGCCTATACGCGAAACTGCGAAATCCTCACTGCGCACGCTGATGGAAGAGGCGCGTAACAAGGTGGCTACGCTGATTGCTATTCCCATTGATGGCGGCGCCTCCAACACCACCAATGAGATGATGGCACGCCTTCAACAGATGACCAATTACCTCGACCCTCTCTCTTCGATTCTGATATCCTTGGGAGATGGAGGCTGGTCGACAGCTTCTGCCTCCTCGTCGACAACCTCTCTTAGCAAGTCCTTCGACGTTGGAGCGGATGGCCGGCAACTCTTTGCTCACTATGCCATGGAAATGATCGAAACTCAGTTGAAGGAACTCGATGCCAAGGGCCGCATGCTCCACAAGGGCAAGGCATTGCAGGGCGTTTTTATCATCAACAACGTTGCCATTATCGAGAGGATGATCCGTTCCTCGGACCTTGCCATTCTGCTGGCTAACGCAGCCAAGGTAGTCGAGACGTGGCGGAAACGGGCCACGCAGATGTATTTGGATGCTTGGAAAGAGCCATCGGGCTGTCTTCTTGATGTCCAGTACACGAACCGCGGGGGACGGCCCCACTCTGGAGGTGCGGGATCCGTCGATTCCGCGTCAGTGGTCAAGAACCTCAGCTCCAAGGATAAAGACAACGTCAAGGAGAAGTGGAAGAGCTTCAACACTTCATTCGACGAGCTGATCGCCAAGCACAGGAGCTATGCGATGGAGAAGGAGGTCAAGGCCCACCTCGCGCGCGAGGTGCAGACGATGATCGAGCCGCTGTACGGGCGCTTCTGGGACCGGTATCACGAGATCGATAAGGGCAAGGGCAAGTACGTCAAATACGACAAGTCGCAGCTGGCAGCGACGCTGGCGGGTTTGGCGTGAGGGGGGAAAGTGGGGGTTCGTTCTGCGGCTTCATTGTTCTGGGTATACCCCCTTGTGGTTATGGCGTACGGATGTTCACGGCGCTGCATTATCGCAGACACCGGCTGGATAATAGATGGACATATAATTTCGCAATCGCCGGCTGGGCGCTCACATCCGCGATGCTTGTTTCACGGATGTCGCAGGGCGGACGGGCAGTGAGGCTCAGGCTACAAGGCCGGCCGGAGAATTGATGCAGTAGTGATACGTGGGCGGGCAGCGGCGAGTGAGCGGTTCCCAGCGCGCGCACGCGTGATTGGTGCGCGTGCAGTAGGTTGTCGTGGCACGACGACGACGCGAAAGGCAATTTCCCCTGCGGACAGGCTGACGGCCTGCGTAGGCGGGCAAGGCAGGTGCGACCGCAGATGCCGGCAGGCTGGCCACGACCGAGACGCCGCTGCTGCAACCGCGCCCCCCAACCTGCACACCCTCAATCGCAGCGTGCGGCTCTCGTCACCTTTACTGTTGTTGCTAGCCTGACTCTGCGCGCGGACGCCGCTGCACAACGCTCGTCCCCCGTTATTTGACCCCGGCGACGCCAAGACCAATCAAGTTAATCCCTGCCCCAAGGACCCCTTTCCACGATCAGTCTTGCAGTACTACACCTGCCCCCAGCCCGCTCAGCCAGCACACAACCAAGCAGCAGCGGTCGGCGACTGTTCACAGCACACCCTGCCCCGTCTCGCCGTCCTCTGGCACTGTCTCCTCACCAGCTTTAGCATAGCTAGACTGACTGGTATGTCGCGCGTCCTGCCCCGTCTGCCACCGACGCACTGAGGCTGTCTCCGCTCGAGCGCCGTCCAGTGGCTTCTGACCAATTCTCCGCCGCCTTTGCGCGCCTTTGCGCTTCCTGTACTGACCCTGCGCCCTCCTCAACAGTAGTCTCTCGTTTCGAAGTCCACCGTCGACGTCTACCTCAACTTCGCCATGGGTAAGCTATCCCCAGCCCCTACCCCGTATCCATTCCCGGCCGTTGGGTGGCGCTATCGACGCGCCGCTGTCGCGACAATGCCTCTGCCCCAACGCAGCGCCGCGACCACGGTGGACCGATGCCCTCTTCCGTGGGCAATTGGCGCCAGCTGCCACTTGGCTGCTGCGTTGATGCCCATCAGATGACGTTGGCCAGACTCATTGGACACGCAAGCTAACTCCGGTCCTCTTCACAGCAACCAACGGCGCTCCTATCCCCGCCGCTCCCACGCGCGCCTCTCCCATCCCTTCGGCCGCTTCTCCCACCCCCAACGGCAAGCCGTCGTCACCCGCCGGTAGCGACGTCAAGTCGAGTAACATGATGGCCGGCACGGATGGCAGCTCTCCCCAGACTGTCTCCTCGAAGGACCCCAAGGCCGCTGCCCAGGCCGCCACCGACATGCGCAACATCGTGAGAAGGAAGCTGACCGGCTACGTCGGTTTCGCCAACCTGCCCAACCAGTGGCACCGCAAGAGTGTCCGCAAGGGTTTCAACTTCAACGTCATGGTTGTCGGTACGTTGAATCCTGACATTTGACATTGACAGGCGCTGACAGTGGAACGCACAGGCGAGTCTGGACTCGGAAAATCGACCCTTGTCAACACGCTCTTTAACACTTCTCTCTACCCCCCGAAGGAGCGCAAGGCCCCGTCGCTCGACATCATTCCCAAGACCGTCGCTATCCAGTCCATTAGCGCCGACATTGAGGAGAATGGCGTCAGGCTCCGTCTGACTGTTGTTGACACCCCCGGTTTTGGTGACTTTGTCAACAACGATGACTCCTGGCGCCCGATCGTCGAGAACATTGAGCAGCGCTTCGATGCCTACCTCGATGCGGAGAACAAGGTCAACCGGATGAACATTGTTGACAACCGCATCCACGCTTGCGTTTTCTTCATCCAGCCCACCGGCCACTCCCTGAAGCCCCTGGATATCGAGGTTATGCGCAGGCTCCACACCAAGGTCAACTTGATTCCGGTCATTGCGAAGTCTGACACTTTGACCGACGATGAGATCAATGCTTTCAAGCAGAGGGTAGGAGCTCCGTGAGACCTCGTGGCGACACGTTTCTGACCATGTACCACAGATTCTCTCCGACATTACCCACCACGGTATCCAGATTTTCGAGGGTCCCCGTTACGAGATGGATGACGAGGAGACCATTGCCGAGAACCAAGAGATCATGTCCAAGGTCCCCTTCGCCGTCGTTGGTGCCAACACCGACGTGACGACTTCGGACGGCCGGACGGTCCGCGGCCGCCGTTACCCTTGGGGTGTCATCGAGGTCGACAACGAGGAGCACTGCGATTTCGTCAAGCTCCGCCAGATGCTCATCCGGACCCACATGGAGGAACTCAAGGAGCACACCAACAACCAGCTGTACGAGAACTACCGCTCGGACAAGCTCATCTCGATGGGTGTCTCGCAAGACCCGAGCGTCTTCAAGGAGGTCAACCCTGCCGTCAAGCAGGAGGAGGAGCGCACGCTGCACGAGCAGAAGCTCCAGAAGATGGAGCAGGAAATGAAGATGGTGTTCCAGCAGAAGGTCGCAGAGAAGGAGAGCAAGCTGCGGCAGAGCGAGGAGGAGCTGTACGCTCGACACCGGGAGATGAAGGAACAGCTCGAGAAGCAGCGACAAGACCTCGAGGAGAAGAAGGGGCGGATCGAGAGCGGCCGGCCGATAGAAAAAGAGGGCAAGAGAAAGGGTTTCTCTCTGCGCTAAGCCCAACAGCGGCCGCGCATGGGACGATCTCGCTCGCCCTGGCTTTGAGACGACTTGCCTCTCATCCACCACCCACTGGACCAAAAGCTCTCTTTGTCTCACTATCATATTCTACGAACGCTCATTAAACCCGTTTTTCCGTCTTCCGACACTCTGGGGTAACCGTAGGGACCACTTAATTCAACGACTGGCGATGCGAGTTGGGGATTCGAGCGCGTCGGGGGGTTTTCATTGGACTGGCTCAATTATTTCTGTTCTTATGCTTGCGGCCCCCTTTTCTTCTTTGCTCTTTTTTCCTTTTGCGTCTGCTTGATTGATACCTCCAGCATTGCAATCTCCTTGACGTCGAACAGCTATTCACATAAGTAGATCGCATTGTGGAGGGCAGTAGGTGGCAGGGACTACAGATTGCTTCTTCCCATGTATTCTACTACCACCGACACGTCCAGTACTCAATTTAATTTCCTTGTCAGAAGGTGTTAGTTCATATTAGTAGCAATGCAGGATCGAAGCTTAAAGGCACCGCGGGACGACCCGCGCAAGCAAAGCAAGCAATGTGTAGCTGGGCCGCGGCCTCTGCGATTGTGGCGCCGGTGCTATCTTTGGCGCGCCGCACGTGACCCAGGGTGGAAGGAGCGAGCTGAGCTCAAGCTAGGGCACGGCACTTTCGTCACCGGCGACGCGCTGCCCTGATCTCGGTCTGCGCTCTGCGTGTTCACGTCAGAGATCACCATAAAACCTCACCGCGACCTCCACGTCTCAGGCCTTCGTTGCGATCCCCTCCCCAGCGCGCGAGACCCTTGCTGTAAGTAACAATGCCTCCCTGTCCTTCCGCGAGAGCTCCGCTGGCTCTGCGCGGCTGCTGCCTCTGCGCTGCACCAGCCCAGCCACCTTCTCGCCAGGTGTTCTCTGTGCGCATGTGCCAGGCGGCCGCCCGCCGAACTTTACTATCGCGCCTTCCCCTCGTAATCCCACCTGTCGCCTCTACCGCACCACCTACACCGACACCATCCCCACCGCGCCCTCGCACAAACTGACCCGCCGCAGTACCACTTCAGCTACCCCACGCGATACCCTCTCCCGCCGAAGCTATGGCTCCTCCGCCCCCCGCTTCCATGCCTCTCCAGCAGAGGCTTCTGCAGCTCGCGCAGAGTCTGCAGTTTGCCTGGTTCGGCGGCCACTTGACGCTGCTGTTCTGCACTCTGCGCTACGGCTTGTCGTGGCTCACGTTCAACTTCTACTCGCGCATGGCCCGCTTCTCCTACCGCTTGGCCTTCGTCGCTGCCGCGGTTACGTACGGCATCGTGGTCTACAAGGCATACCGCGCGCGCGTCAGGGCCGGCAAGCAGGGCGGTGCTCTTAGCATGATTGCCGATGAGAATGTTCAGTATCTGAGTACGTCCAGGCCCCAGCCCCGCCGTCAATGGTTCTCCTTTGATTCTAATTAGCTTTCTCCTACAGTCATGGCTCTCCTTTGGCTGTACAACTCTCTCCAAGTTCCCCTTGCCCTCCTGCCCTTCGCTGTCTACTCCGTATTCCACGTGCTCACATACACACGCACGAACCTGCTGCCTGTTCTTCAGCCGCAGCCTCCGGCCGCCGAGGGCGCCAAGCCCAATCAGTCCGCCATCTCCAACACCATCGGCCGCTTCGTCAAGGAGTACTATGACACGAGCATGACGCTTGTTGCTGTCCTTGAGATCGCGCTGTGGTTCCGCGTCCTCGGCTCCGCTATTCTCTTCCAGCGTGGTTCATGGGCCCTCCTGATCTTCTACACCGCTTTCTTCCGCGCTCGCATCTCGCAGAGCACCTTCGTCCAGTCTGCCATCCAGCAGCTTACTGCTCGCGCCGACGCCCTTGTCCAGCAGCAGAGCACTCCTCCGCCTGCCCGCCAGGCTTGGGAGACTGTCAAGGGCCTCGCCAAGCAGGCCTTTGACGCGACTGACCTGAACAAGTACGCCGGTGGTGCTGCCGGCCCTAAGAAGGCCCAGTAAGCACATTCCGAAGCATCCCGCCTGGCAAATTCTACGGTTGCTTGGACTCAAAGGTGGTTCAGAGAGCTTGATCACACATTCTATGCTATTTCTACAAGATACCTGATGAGAAAGGCGGATGGTGCAACCAGCATGCCTCTATGAGAAGAACTGTTGAAAGGGTCTTGAGAGCTTGAGGGTACATCATTGGACTATTCTTCGTAGTCAATGCATGGACGGAATGTGCCACTGGCGTAGGACATGTCAGGTAGTCTGGATAGTCTTAGGTTAGCCAGACGCCAGGCATTACGCGGGGGCACAGGATGAGTAGACACTTTTTGTCGAAACGAACTGCAATGCGATGGAACAAAAGAATCTTCATTTATGGTCTGGCCTTTCCTGTGCTCATTTCTTTGTGTTTTTCGTTTTTCTTTTAGCAGAGCGTCAGCGGTCCTTCATGTAACTTCTATGTGCGAGGTGCTGGTTTCCAGTTGCCTCCCATATTGGCTCTTTGGAGTATCAATTGGCCTTCCCTAGTTTCCCTCCCCAACATCATTCGTACTCATGGCGTTGTATTCACTCCAGGCGCGTCCATTCCGGTTATACAACGATTTCTAGTAATGATCATGGTGTTACGCGCAACTAGCCCTTCCAGAAGATTTTCTCCCAATACGTGAAGTTCTAGTGTGAAGGCAGGAGCTCGTCTACTCGTGTTGTGTTTCATTTCCAAGCAAGCAAGCAAGCAGGAAGGTTAATGAAATGCAACTATAAATACGGCAGTGGCGATGTCACACACAGAGGCATGATGGTCTGCGTTAAGAATACGTCAACAGTGAGTGGTACCTAGGTAGCGTTTGGCCAGAACTAGTGTTCCACCGTTTTACCTGATAGCTGTGAAGGAGACGCGAAATGTCATCTGATATGTCCGTGGAGGTGGGCCAGGATTTATTGTTGGAAATTTTTGACGTATTCATCTCCCAGAGGCCTTTGAGAATAACAACCACCTAGTTGACGCCCTTCAACTACGCGCGGTGTGAACATCTGGACTACCGTACGGACGTTCTATTCGGGGACACAGAGTTCGTTGGAGATGGTCATTCCTGATCTCGGGCTGCTAGGCTCTCGAGATTAGTTTCAAGCACCTGTAGGACCTATAGCAGACGGCAGCGTTGGCTTTTCGACGTACAGCTCTTCGATGACGTACCGTAGTTACTTCAAGCATACTCGTCAGGGTGCGAGATTAATGTGCGTATGAGATGCTAAATTACCTGCCTCTCTCACAGCCACATAGGCTTCGAGCCTTCGAGCCCAACGATGGTACGAATCATGGCCGATGTCCGCGTGTCTGATGCGGTGGAAGCGGGGTTGGCCCTGCCCCGCGGAGAAATCAGCAACCGTACATGAGATGCTCCAGCCATCCAACACCTCATTTCGGTTAACAAAAGCACGAGAGGTTGGTTCGGGTGGCTGGAGAGAGCGAAGATGAGGCGAACGGGGCACGTCACATGCCAAGAGAGAGGGTGAGAGAGGGAATTATTCGAGAAGAATGGCGATCGCAGGAAATTAATGTGAGCTGTTTTGCTTCATGTGAAGCTTGGGATATCCCGGTCCGCGGTGGCTGTGTGATTGGTTTTGTGGCTGAAAAAGATGTCAAGGCAGCAACGGTTCCTTCTCTTGCGGTTGAGGCTCGGGAAAGCCGCTACCTACCTAGCCCAATCCGCTACGAGAGTACGTTCGGATGGGCGGCGGGTTGGGCAACGGGCCGTTGTTCAGATTCCGCGTCGCCACGTCACGATTTAGTGCCGTCGGATTTCGTTGGCAACAAGCCCCGATTGTGCGAGTAGTTCTTGTGCTCTTTCCTATTCCAGCCTCCATGTCCCGCCATTGCCTGGGTCGGTTAAGTCCAATGACATCGTCCGTGACGCGGGGAACCCAAAGAAAAAGGGCTGTTTGATGTTCCCGGTTCCTCGGCCCAGGAACGCGTCGTGACGTTTTGCATTCCAGACGTTGTTTCCCCGCCATCCCTTTCTTCTGACGTCTTTTGGTTACACCACGCGGCTTGTTGGTTTTTTGGTTCGGTACTGGTAGCGTAGCTCTTGTACATTAGCTCCTACCACGAATGAGATGACATCACAAAATAATACGTAAAAAAGACAAAATCGTGAGCTCCAGGCACGAGGACGAAGGCGTGCGGCGGTAATACGGTAACAACGGCAGGTAGGTTGGGCTCCTTTGGGCTCGTTGAATGCGTGCGTCGCGTCCTTGGGGTTACCCTGCTTGTTGTTCGGCCGGCGCATCTCCACAGAAGGAAGGGGAAGGATTGCCACACACAACAAACACATCTCAGCCGCATCTAAAGAAAATCGAAATCTACATGGTGCACGCGCCCACCCGTGAAACCCCGTTTAAACGGGCCCCGTAGATGCCTATCTACAACTGAGACCTGTATCGGCCGGGCCTAATCGTAGGCCGCCCCGCTTCCTTCGCTTGATGAGTTTTCTTGCACAGCCTTATTGCCGCTGGCAGGTTTCACCGCGTCTCAGCCTCTCACACTCGCAGGTTTTTCATGTCGTTTTGGTGGCTTGGCGGGCGAGACGCAACATCAGCCCACCACAAAGATAATCGTATTCTCGTATCTGCTTTCCTAGCGCTGCTTGACAGTTCATACTTCAACACTAGTCGCTGGTTGATTGGATAGGCAGAGCGTGTTTCAAGCGTTCAGCCTTACAGCCGTCGATCTCGTATTCTCGTTTCTCTCCCGTGTCGTGCGATGCGCAAAGAGGAAGGCAGGTTTCTCCGGCCCAGCGACGTTCGTGATAATTGAGTCGGCGTTCCCGCTTTTCCCTTCCCTAAGCCCTGCCGATTGTCGATCGGCCCTTGTGCTGCCGGAGTGGGTGCGGTGCCGTTGCCGGTCGTTACGGCGATAGGCAAGAAGAACGAGGATGAACAGGGTCCGAGGAGCGATGGAGTCCTGTGCTCGGCTGTCGGACTTACAGAAGGCGGAAAGAAAACGAGATGTGGGTTCCTTTTCGTGTCTTGACGGGTGATCGGTTGCTGTGGCAGTGCAGGGTCAATGGCTCACCCACGGCGTCACCGGCGTTATGAAGTCGTCATCGCAACAGTGCGCCGCCATTCGGCAGTCGACCGCGGAAAGAGTTGGGCGTCTCATGGCCATGGCCGTTGTCTGACTTTCATTATGGCTGCGCGGGGTGCGGCCATTGGTCGCCTAGTCTTGCCTGCCTTTGTGCAGGTTTGAGGCCTTTTATGCGAGACGTACATCGACAGGTACAATGTCGGCTGGGCGGTCAAGCGCGGGTGGATGCGGGATGGACGGCACTCACCGCAAGGATATTAAAGATGCGCCGTCTGGAGCCGAGAGGGGGCCTGGCTGGGCCAAAAGGGGTGGGGAGGAGGATGGGGATGTGTGGGCATATGGACAAAGAGGTGGCCGTCGACGACAGTGCGTCGGAGGGACAGACGGATTCAGAGCTAGCGAAGCTTCCAAGAATAGTGGGATTAAGCAAGTGGCCAGTGAGAATATCGATTGCCGTCTATCGATACGTTTTGGAGTAGGTCAGTTCATGGAGAAGATATTGTAAGGGGCGCCACGGGAGGTGCAGGATCGGAGGCCGGCCTGCCCCTACGGGTGAGGTCTGCGGTCAGGGACTGCTGGGTGACTCGGCTGCTCGCCCGAAGATGAGACGAGATAGCCTGGAGCAAAGATCACGACTGTGCAGCGCCTGTTAGGGGATGATGGGCGGCGAGCTGCAGCGCATCCGCAGGCCGCCTGCAGCTTCTAGACTGTCGCCTGAAGCTTCGACGGCAGCAGGGCGCCACGGAGCTCGGGGCCAGGCGGTATACAGTACAAGAGATCGCGGATCGCTGCCGCGGCCTCGCCAAACGCGTATGTGGTTTGCGCGTCTGCGTGAGCTTCTTCCCGATTCTGCCACAGAGGTAGTTAATTTGTGCCCCGACGGGGCCGGCATGAGGCGCTCTGCGCGCCGGCAGCGACGGACCTTGGCTGTGCCGGAGCCGAGAGCCACTGGCGCCGCAGCATCAGAAAGGCGGAACGGACGAGAATCCTCAGGAGCCAAGCAGGCACAAGCCGCTTCTCCACTGGCGCCCGTGCTCCAATGGAGTAGGCCCGGTCCGGGAGGAGGCTGAGTCCGTAGTGAGGGGGTGCCTCAGGCAAGCTTGATCTCAGTCAATCAATCTATTTGGCGAGCAGCGGGCAGATTGGGGACTAGCCCGGGTCCAGCAAGGACGGAGCGGTGAAAGCTGCCGCCGGCCATGCTGACCTCCGCTGTGCTCGCGGGCTGCTGACGGCGTGGGTCGCGGTGGAAATTGGCGTCTGCTCGAGGAGAGCGATTGAGCTCGTGGTCTTCATGCAGCGGCCGGCGGCGGGCTGGCAGTGCCACCCGGTCGGTGTGCGGGACTGCCATTAGGGCTGGTCGGCGCTGAAACAGCCCGTTGCTTCGATGGTGAGCTGAGCATGCGGACTGAATATTGTATTGCACATGGCCAGAAGCAGCCGCGACGCAGCAGCTCGTGTCGTCGGCCCGCGGCTGCAGCGCAGAACCGCATTCGGCGGGGGACATCACCCTACGCGGATGCATGCTGCACGCCGCAGGAGGAGAAGAGGCTGAAGGGCGATCGCGTCAGGCGACGCGGGCAACGATCGGGCGGCGTCTGCGGGCAGGTTGGGGCATGGCTGCGGGCTAGGAGCGGCTCACGGCGCGCTGGTGCGGGCGCTGGCGCGGATGACGAGCGGCCAGCAGAGTGCAGCGCCTTTTTTCGCTCGCGTGCCTGGCGGTGCTGCCTCGCGCGGTCGCAAGCAGGCGCGAGTGGAGCAGCGACCCATGTCTGTTTCGCAGGCCGTCCTTGGCCGCTTGGCGCGCCCGAGCTGTCGCGATGAACCTGGCCTCGGATCATGGGTGTCACGTCAGCCCAAGCTCCGCGAACGGCTAGGCAGGAGGTCGCAAGAGCCACGAAGGGGTCCCGCGCAAACGGGGTTCGGCGGTCCTGCTAGGGGCTCCTCCAGTGCGCGAGCTCTGCGCGCTGACCTTCTATATAACACCCGCGGCCTGCCCAGCCCGGCGACCACGCCCATGACGAGCAGTGTCCCAGAGCCGGAGAGCCCATCGCTGTCGCCGTCCACGCAATTGCCCGCCAGCACACAAATAATGGAGAGCCCCCCTCTGTCTGTCGGCAGCCGCCGCGGCTCTGTTGATTCCGTGGACTTCGATGCCTACCTGGCAAACTACGTGCCGCTGTCCAATCTGCCCACCCCTCCGCCTGCCCAGGCCGGCGCCTCCTGGAACGAGTCCCCCAAGAGCCTGCCTGGCCGTTTGGTGGACGAGCACGATCTGCGGGGTGAGTGCCCTGCGGCTGTCCTGGCGCAATTGCAGCACGTACTGACGCAAAATTCAGGGCCCGCGTCACACCTCGCCAAGCTTGTTCCCTCGAACGCCTGCAGCCGCCGCCCGTCAGTGAGCACCATCCAGGATTATCTGGAGCGCTCGAGCCTGCCCGTCGAGGTTCTCGGCCTGACGGCGTGCATCCTCGATGCTCTGAGCATGCGCTTCGCCAAAAAGTGGCGGCACGCCCTAACCCTCAACGAGTCTACTCCCGCCGCCTCACCGCTCCTCGAGGCCGCGAATGCCCCCATTTCTCCTCCCGCGTCTCCCGCTCTCATGGCCGCTGCTCCCGTCCTGAACTCTGCCACCAAGAGCTGTGTTGAGCCGGAGCTGCTGGTGCTGTCCGCCCTGGCCCTTGCTACCGGCTACCTGGACGACCACCAGGTGTCGCTGCAGCACTGGGCCCAGCGCATTTCGTACGGTGTCTTCTCTGCGCGTCAACTCTCTACCACGCAGCGCTGCGTGCTCATTGATCTGGACTATGACCTGCACTCGTTCACTCTCGAATTCATTCGCGACGCCATCGAGGATATGCACAGGGAGAGCCTGCGTACCCGCCAAAAGGCGGTCGACGCCGCCGCCGCCACTACTACGGTTGCAGTTGCAAAGGCAGTTGCTGAAGAGCCATATGCGGCGACCGGTGAAAAGAACCGGCCAGCGCCGCTGTCGCTACAAGGCTCGGCGACGTGGTTCAAAGGTGTTGCGACGCCGGAACCGAGCCCGAACGTCATGGCCCTCGACCATGCTTGGGATTGAAAAGAATCCTTGATCTCATTTTCGTATATTATCTGGAAGCGGGCGTTTATGGGTCTGGTTACTGCTCAAAGATACCCCTTTTGTAGCTGTGCGCTTTCGCGCGCAGCATTTGATCATGTTATTGCAGCAACGGAACAGAGGCGAGATGGAGGAAAAGCAACTTACGGGATCCTAATGTTTGGACGGCCATGTCGGCCCAGTGAAGGGAACAGGCCGATAATGATCGGAACCGCGATTATGGACTGGTTCGGGCAGGAGAGCACGACCAAGTAGTAGCAGCCTAATCGAAGTGTCTCTAACTGTATAACTTTAAATCTTGTACTGCATGCCTTTTCTTGTTGTGCGCGTGCCTCGTCTCTCGGTCCACTCCCGTCCACCGGTGGCTTGAATCAGGCGAGAAACGGTGCTCGTGTTGATGGCTTCGCCTATCAGATACCGGGATACGAGGACATCCTGGTCTCTAATCCAAGAGCAACGCGGACCGGGGCACGGCACACGGCGGAAGTAGGGATTCAAGCAACTGGGAAGTCACAGAGCGCGGTTCGTGATGTAGGTAGGTGTACTTTGGAGTGCATAAGCTGCAGAGAAGCAGAAGCAAATTCCGCGGTCTCCAGCCGCACACCCACGTGCACAGCTCGCAGCTCCGCTCGATCATCGATCCCCCAGCGCTTAGCAGGCAATCGGTAGCACGATACGGCGAGAGCGGCGCATGTCGTGACATCCCGCAGGAACCGGGACAGCCGGGCCCGAGACGAAAAGTTGACAGACGACGGGCGACACGGCGAAGAAGTGCGCGAGCCTCACGCCGCAAGCTCGGTGGCTTGGGATAGGCGTTGATGGCGTTGGCTGCGGCGGCCATCGTCGAGAGCGCGGCGGGCGGAACGAAGGGCACCAGCTCACTTCCCCGCTCACCTCACCCCGGGGTTGGTCCGCGCGTTCTGGAGCTTACCCCGGTCGCTGCTTCCCATCAGTCCACCGCGTGCATCAGCCCAGAGCACGCTGGCAACCTGCTCGCGTCCCACCGCGTGTTCTGACGTCTGCTCCTACATAAAGCCCGCTGCCGCCTTTCTTGCTGCTCTCCTGCTTTTTCTCCTTCCTCATTTCCCCCCTCCCGTGTCAATTGATCCGCCGCCATGTCGACCCGCCAACGCCGGCCTTCGACCAGTGCCCCACTTTCTGATCTACAGGGCCCCATTGGTCCTGGCTTCAGCAGGCCAAAGCACAAGAGAACGGCCACCGGTTTCGGCCCTTCCGAGATCAAAGCGGTTGAGGCCGCCATTCCTGAGCCGGCAAGACAGGCGTAAGATCCCAATTGACTCTCTGTTGCGCGTGTAGGGCTGACGGTGACGGTGCAGGTGGACCAAGAACGTGAGCCCCGCACCCCCGCCATCCGGAGCTTGCGGGACGCGGGAGCTGATGAACATGACTGCAGACGCCCAAGGGCTTTGAGACGACCGAGGAATTCGAGGTCCGTTGGTCAAGTTGCGTATCCATTGCTTCCGACGCTGACACAGAACAGAAAGAAGCCATCCGCCATATCGAGACGACCCTTGCCCGCTCTCTGTACAACTGCGATGACTTGTAAGATCACAATCATACAGAACACACGATCGGGAGCTTATCCCATGCAGTGCGACCTATGCGGGCACGTCTCTGGCCTTCAGGGATCGCCTGATCCTCGACTGGAACAAGACGCAGCAGGAGCAGACCTGGGCCGATCAAAAGCGGATTTACTGTGCGGCATATCTGGAGATCTGGGAGCGCAGATGCTGATGTGCGGGCAGATCTCTCCCTGGAATTTCTCATGGGCAGGGCACTTGACAATGCCATGCTCAACGTCGGGAAGAAGGATGTGGCAAAGCGTGAGTAGATCGCCATTTCCGCCCTTCGGCCCAACTGACCACATCACCACAGAGGGCCTTGAGGATCTTGGCTTCCGCATCGAGGATGTGATCAGCCAGGAGCATGACGCCGCCCTTGGAAATGGCGGTCTCGGTCGTCTTGCCGCCTGTTTTCTCGATAGCATGGCCTCCCTGAACTATCCCGCCTGGGGCTATGGTCTGCGTTACCGATACGGTATCTTCAAGCAGGAGATCGTCGATGGATACCAAGTCGAGGTCCCGGACTACTGGCTTGACTTCAACCCGTGGGAGTTCTGCAGACATGACGTTACAGTCGACATCCAGTTCTATGGCCAAGTCAACAAATACACGTAAGGTTGTGGATGCATGCATCTTCTCGCAGACGGCTGACCAGTAGAGTAGTGATGAGAGTGGAAAGCAGCGGACGATTTGGGAGGGCGGGGAAATCGTACAGGCCGTGGCATTTGATGTCCCAAGTAGGTGCTGCCACTGCATGCGCGACCAGGCTGCTTACGTGAGGAATAGTTCCTGGGTACAAGACCTCAACCACCAACAACCTTCGACTGTGGGGCAGCAAGGCAGCTTCTGGCGAATTCGACTTCCAGAAATTCAACTCTGGTGAATATGAAAGCTCGGTTGCCGACCAACAGCGTGCTGAGACTATTTCGGCCGTTCTGTACCCCAATGACAAGTATGTGCGCTCCGATCTTACACTGGCATGGCTCTAATGGTATGGCAGTCTGGACCGCGGCAAAGAGCTCCGCCTGAAGCAGCAATACTTCTGGTGTGCTGCATCTCTGTACGATATTGTCCGTCGCTTCAAGAAAACCAAGAGGGCTTGGAAGGACTTCCCCTCTCAGGTTGCCATCCAACTCAACGACACGCACCCGACCATGGCCATTCCTGAGTTGCAGAGGATTCTTATTGATGTCGAAGGCCTGGACTGGGACGATGCTTGGGACATTGTCAGCAAGACCTTCGGTTACACCAACCACACCGTCCTTCCCGAGGCACTCGAGAAGTGGTCTGTCCCGCTTTTCCAGCACCTGTTGCCCCGTCACCTGCAAATCATCTACGACATCAACTTGCAATTCTTGCAGTATGTTGAGCGTACCTTCCCCAAGGAACGCGAAATGCTGGGGCGGGTGTCCATCATCGAGGAGTCGCAGCCCAAGATGGTCCGCATGGCGTATCTCGCCGTCATTGGCTCTCACAAGGTCAACGGTGTCGCTGAGCTGCACTCGGACCTGATCAAGACGACAATTTTCAAGGACTTTGTTGCTATCTACGGCCCAGACAAGTTCACCAACGTCACCAACGGCATCACCCCACGTCGCTGGCTTCACCAGGCCAACCCTCGCTTGTCGGAGCTTATTGCTTCAAAGCTTGGCGGCTACGAGTATCTGAAGGATCTGACGCTCTTGCACAAGATCGAGGCGTTTGTCGACGATGCCGACTTCCGCAAGGAATTCCAGGAAATCAAGTACGCCAACAAGGTCCGCCTTGCGAAGTACATCAAGGAGACTACTGGTGTCAGTGTCAACCCCAAAGCGCTCTTCGATGTGCAAGTCAAGCGTATCCACGAGTACAAGCGTCAGCAGCTGAACATCTTCGGTGTCATTCACCGCTACCTTGCCATCAAAAAGATGTCCCCAGAGCAGCGCCAGAAGCTTCAGCCGCGTGTCTCCATCTTTGGAGGAAAAGCCGCTCCTGGCTACTGGATGGCCAAGACTGTCATTCACTTGGTCTGCCAAGTTGGAAAGGTCGTCAACTCCGACCCCGATGTTGGAGATCTCCTCAAGGTTATCTTCTTGGAAGACTACAACGTCAGCAAGGCAGAGATCATCGCTCCGGCCTCTGACATTAGCGAACACATCTCCACCGCCGGTACTGAGGCCAGTGGTACCAGCAACATGAAATTCGTTCTGAACGGTGGCCTGATCATCGGCACTTGTGACGGTGCCAATGTAAGTTCTCTTACCACTGGCGCCACATTGTCCATGCTAACTATCCTAATAGATCGAAATTACGCGCGAAGTAGGCGAAAGCAACATCTTCCTCTTCGGCAATCTGGCAGAAGATGTCGAGGACCTCCGCCACGCGCACGTCTATGGACAATACAAGCTCGACCCAGAGCTTGCAACAGTGTTCGATGCGATCAAGAGCGGAACATTCGGAGACCCTGGCTCGTTCTCTGCCCTTGTCAACGGCATCGTCGATCATGGTGACTATTACCTGGTCTCAGATGACTTCTCCTCGTACTGCAAGACACACGACCTCATCGACGAGTCATACCGCAACCAGGACGAGTGGCTCACCAAGGCCATCACCAGTGTTGCCCGCATGGGCTTCTTCTCCAGTGATCGGTGCATCGATGAGTATGCCGAGTCCATCTGGAATGTCGAGCCCCTGGTTCCGAAGGCCTGAGCCGTGAGCCGCCTTCTTTTGTTAGTTCTGTAACTGGATGACCTGGATTGGGTTGGTTGGGGCCTGGTGATTGGAGAAGGCTGACTTGGTTTCTCAACGCTTTCAGACATGACATGAGGTTTCCTTGGCTCTTGCGGCTCTTGTTATGGTTTCACGATCATTGACGGTTATGGAATATTCTTCTTGCTCTTTGCTACTGCTAGCCCCTTTCCTTGTTTATCAAGACGGCTTGGTCAGATAAGAGTCGTAGAACAGACTCGAATTCAAACTGGTAATTTTTGGCCGGACACTCGACACACTGGTCTTGTTGATTTCAGTGACTCACCATGGTTTTCTTTCTAAGATTCGTTTGTGGTACTAGCGATTGGACTTTTCTTTAGAGTGAAATCCTTCCAAGAAGCATACAATTTTCATCTAACACAAATCCTACAATAATACTTACAACCGAGCAGATATTTCACGCCGGTAAAGGAACGTGTAGTACCTTCGTGGGCATGCGAAAAAAGTGATCTTCTGTAGTTGACCTTCAACTGTGGTGGAAAACCATAAATACATTTATGTACGTACAAAAACATCATAGAGGCAGTCTTTAACCGGAACCGAGCCACATTAAGTCACTCTTCAATTAAAAGTGCTAGTATTGGAAAACGCGTTACACTCTTAACCCCATGCCTTCTTTCACTAATTCTTAGGGTGCAATTTAATCGTAAGATTTTAGTGGTTAAATCGACGGTTATATATATTCTATCATCCTCCTATGGGTATGTTTCGGAAGGTTGTTCTATGCCTTATCTTCAGCCTCATGCTAGGGAACAGACACTTAGCCGCTGGAAAGCAACGTGGGTATCGACCTCGTTTGAAAAGGCATAGGTTGTCTATCCCCTAAACTATTTGGTATCATTCACCAACGCCGAACACTACCACTATGCCAGAGAAGGCTGTAAACTACGTAGGCCATGCAATCCTATGTCTGGTCGTGTTTGTACGGGTTCTAAATATTCAACGATAGTCATGGCTCAAAGAGGCTATGAGCAAAGATCTTAAAGAGTCCTGAAAAGAAAGATATCCATATTGACCGAGTGACTGATCTCCAGTTTCGATGTAAAGAAAAAATGGCTACATGGAGAGAAAACAACACTTTCCAACCAAAAAAACACGCCGTGAAGAAACACAGCCCATTCAAACTCCTTTCCATGCCTAATGAAATCCAATCGATGATACCCATAACGCCTCTCCCCTGATGCTCTCGTTTCACACGCGGTCCTTTCGATCCATCCAGGATCGATTTCGATGGCAATAGTAAAGCTCTAGAATGACGCAAGGCGGATATGCGCGGGCGGGCCGACACAGTGCGTGGGGATTACGAGGTAGTATTTTTGGAGAATGCTCAGACCAGACGAGCCATGGCCTCAAAAAAGTAGATTTGGGGCGAAGAAGCCAAAGGACGAAGGGAGGGAAATGCTCCAAGGCACCGAATATTCGACGGTAACAAGTGGCCGCAAGAAGAGGCGCAGCTTTGGCATTAATTCGGCTGCTGCGGGAACATGTCCCCGGTGTATGCAGCCGCAAAATCCAGTTGGCTGAGTTGGCCGTTGATCTGGTCGATTTCCTTGCTCAGGTCTTCAACGTTTTGCGCCAATGAACTGACTTCGTCGAATTTGCGTCGGCGGTTTGCGTCGGCGATCATCTCCTGGACGAAGAACTTCTGCTCCTCCAGAACAATCAGTCGTTCTCGTAACTCCTTTTCTTCTGCTTCCATAGTTGAGATGGCACTGCTGCTACTGGCGACACTGCTGTTTTCATTGTCGTTGTATTTGATTGCGGCAAGGGCGCCATTGGCACGTCCGTTTGGCTTTGCTTGGGCTCCATTCGGGGAAGCGTGCTTTAGAATCTTCGGTAATGACTTCAGAGGGAGCATGTGAAGGCTAAGGAAGTGGTACGCCTGTTGGTAGACAGCTTTTTGTAATCGAGCTTGTGTCGGCGACTCTGTAGCGAGGTCACGGATCCGGCGCGCCGCAGTATCATACTGAGCAAAAGCATCCATCAGTCGTTTCCGGACCTTGGTCGCATCTTGCAGCTGGGCGGGAGACGGAGGGTTTTCAGGGTCCCTGATCATTGATTAGCCAGAGCCGTGACATCTCAAGCCTGAGTAGTGCGTGCATACTGCAAAGCAGCAAGAAGCTTCTGAAATCTCGGAAGGAGCAGTCGGATTCCACGTTCAAATTGCACCAGGTTCTCGTAAGAGCGCGCGTCGCGGGGCTTATTTGAAAGCTCTCGAGCAAAATCGCTTTTGCTGAAAAGAGTATGCTTGCAATCTTGACACATTCGCACATCGACATTCACTTGGCTAGTTGGTTTCTCTGAGGATCTGTTAGCTGCTAAGAGGGATCAGTATCAGCCCTGCTTAGACCGCTACCGGCAACTTACGCGCTGCAACGCTCAGTCCGACCTCGGTGGAGCAACCGGTTTTGGGGTCACCGCAAACCACGCGGCCGCACAGACGGCAATGGTGGCGCCTGAACGTGTAACTCGTGAATTCCTGCTGGCAGAACGGACACTGTAGTACGTTCGCGTCATCTTCCCAGGCAATTATGGATTGTTCCAACAGGCGTTGCTGTGCCTTGGCTCCGGAAAGCGGCCAGATCAGGCTTCCAGCGCCTGATTGCTGCTCAGGGGGCGGGGGATCTGCGAGAAGCTGGGTGAGCTTGGTGAGACGCTTTTCCAGACGACCGACATCCAAATTGGCCTTGTCAACGTGCTTTGTGCGGATAGCGGTGAAAGCAGCGGTGTGGTTACGCTCTGCGCCGTTGTGGTCGTTGTAGCCTTCCCTGGACTTGTAGCACGTCTCACATACGCGGCACCAGATACCGCGCACCGGCTCGTGCTGGGCTGACCGCGAAAGCTTCATCTGGTACATGGTATGCTCCTCACAGAACAGACGGCCGCACTTTCTGCAGTTGACGCTGCCGTTGGCGGCCCCCAGCCTATTCCCGCATATGGGCTCGCTGCAGGCGTCGGAGTAGGACGGACGTTGCCAGTGAGTGCGCGAAACCAACTCCTCTGGATCCAGCGGACGCGCCGCTTCTTGGTGGGTATGAACAGCGGCGGGTTGGGCAGGAGCAGGCAGGAAGGGCGAGTCGTTGGATTCGAAGACATCGAGGCCTTTCAGCTTCTGGTTCAGGACAGCCAGCGGCTGGAACTTCTTGGCCTTGACCATCTGGGTGCGGAACCAGGTCTGGATCTCATCCTGCTCGACCTCCTCAAGGTTCTGGTGCAGGTCGTCCAGATGGCGGTTCAGCTGCAATAAGGTAACCATCTCCTCGTTGCAGATGGGGCACACGAGGCGCGAGCTGGCAGAGGCGGCGGTAACATTGTCCGAGTGCTCGAGGTTGACGCGAGCGGTCAGGCTTTCGGGGTCGATGGTGGAGGCGGGCGAGACGGACGACTGCGAGGCGAGGGAGACGGAGCTTTCGGAAGGCGACAGCAGGCTGGAGTTGCGGTGGTGTTGGTGAGGACGGGGGTCGGCGGCGGGCGACAGCGCTTTCGCGCTGCCCAGGGTGCGTCCGCCGCCCAGCGACCTGCCCGGGCGCGAGGTCATGATGGTGCTGAGCAGGGAGTCGCAACGGGCGCGGTCAGCATGCTGGGCGCTGGTCGAGGCGGTGGTGCAGCTGGCGTGGGGCCTGACTAGCGCAGCCCGGCGGAGCAGTGAGGCGGCGCTGCACAGCGGTGGCGGCTCTGCCCTACACCGCGCTGCCGCTGCATTCCATCTCGCCAGCCCACCGCCCTGGCAACCTTCCCTGCAGCAGCCCCTCGGAGCCGGGCCAGTTCCGCGGGCCATCGCAGTTGCGCGCTCGCGCCAGCTGCCTCGTCGATTCGGCCCCGACGCCGCGGTCGGCAACTTCGGCTGTCTGGGCAGACCCCCGGCTGTGGCTTGTGAGCGCCGGCTGCCGGCGCTGATCTCATCATTCATGGATCTCTGAACTGCTTTCTCCGCGCTATCAGTACTACAGCCCGCCCGTCTTGTTTGACCTCTCTCCACTCCCTCGACATACGATCGATTGGCCATGGCTACTCACTTCCCTGAGGTCCAGGGCGGAGGTTCGCTCATCCTTGCCTGGCAGGTGCGCAACAAGCGCATTCTGGTCGTAGGCGGCGGCGAGGTAGGCTCAAGCTCACTTTTTCGCCGTCCTTGCAGTGTTGACGTTGACAAAAAGCCTAGGTCGCTGCTGGCCGCATCCTGAACGTTCTGAATGCCGACGCAAAAGTCACCGTAGTCTCGCCCGCCGACGGGCTGAACGACGAAGTAGCATACCGCATTGCCCAGAAGCAAGTCGACTATGTCGATCGCAAATTCGAGCCGTCGGACCTTGACGGCGTCGACATGGTCCTCACGGCCGTCGACGATCCCGAGGCCTCGACTCAGATCTACAAACTCTGCAAGGAGAGAAGGATAGCTGCAAACATTGCCGACGTGCCGCCCGAGTGCGACTTCTACTTCGGAAGCGTGCATCGCGATGGCCCGCTGCAGATCATGGTTAGTACCAACGGCAACGGACCTAGGCTGGCCAACATTGTGCGGAGGCAGATTGCGGCGACTCTGCCCCCCAACATTGGCGCTGCCATCCAGAAGGTTGGCCAGCTCCGGCGGAGGTTGAGGAGAATTGCACCACGCCAGGAGGAAGGTCCGAAGCGCATGCAGTGGTAAGTCTAACAAGGCATTGGCTGGGCAGACTCAAATACGCTGACTACCGTACAGGATGTCTAAGGTTTGCGAAAGTTGGAGCTTGAATGACTTGGTTGAGATGGATGAAGGCGATATGGAGAAGCTTTTGGGGTTCTACAAGCCCAATGCTGTCCCATCATTCCAGGAGGTCCGATACGGCGAACAGTCCAGCGCTGTGGGTTCTTTCGGCGCATTTGGCTGGTGGTGAGGAGGTGGAAGCATTGTAGAAGGCGTGGGCTTGGCCTTTTGCTTTACGATTAGTGGATGGATAAGGTGTGGTGTACGCAAAGGTTACTTCCGGGCAAGGCGTTAGGAGGCTATTTGTCATGAGTAGGATTGGTCGTACGGTTGACCTGTAAGGTGCTGGAGTCCATTTGCACATGAATCGCCGGGGATTCGTTTGGATGGCGTCAGCTATGCCTTGATATCCGCGGCATTAAATCCGGCAAGAATTAAGCAATTGCTGCTATTCACATGCTATCATTGAGACGTGTATTGGCGTGCAGGAGAGAGGGAGAGAAAGAGAGCGAGTTCCTGGCTCCGGGCGTGGGGAAGGCGTGACGGGAGGCTGCCTCAGGCGCTCCTAACGAAATGGGATTTGCGCTGAGCACCCACCTAGCTCGCGGATCCTCCCTCAAACTTTGACACAGCGCCGCAAACCCTTACCGGGCAACCATGCTCCACGGAGAGGAAGACCCGGATCTAACTGAGATCCGCTCCACAACCAAGGACAAGGTCGACTTCCACGACCCCCGCGCTGTGAGGTACGTTGTCGCGACGCGTCGTGGTCAGTGCATCGCCGGGTACCTAGATGAGCTGACGACGCCGCCCTGCAGACAGCTGACGGCCTCGCTGCTGAGACGAGACTTCGACCTCACCGTCGACCTTCCGCCGGATAGGCTGTGTCCTCCCGTAAGCTGTGATCGACGTGAGCCGGGCGAGTGGTGACTGACCTCCACGTTTCGTTGTCCAGACCTCCCGGTAAGTGCCGCTCTTCCTTCCCCTTCAGTCTTTCTCGCTGCTCGGTCCTGTCACTGCCCATGCTGCACCTGCTGCACATTGCAACTGCACCCGGCCGGCGTCTGGATATCCGGACCGCCGTTCGAAGGGGACCCGAGCGTTCATCCTTGCCCGGTTGAAGGCAAATCAGCCCCTCGATTCTTCCAGGCGTTGCAACATGCTGCCTTGGACGTTCGCCCTTCAGAGGAGTGACCTCTGCCGAGACATATGATTACATCACACCTTATCTAATACAGATGTCCCTAGATATCTTTACGTCCGCTGGATCCAGGATTTAGTCGAATCAATCAATCCCTCTTACTACGATCGTTTTGATACCACAGCTGCCTCGCCGCCTCCGAACCCACATAAAGATCGGCAGGTGATAGGTTTAGATATGTACGTAACTTTGCCTCCGAAATCCTCAGTGTCCAATCTCACGCCCTTCTAGCGGCTGTGGAGCATCTTGCATATACACACTCCTCGCGCTACGGACCCGGCCAAAATGGCGCATGAATGCCACCGACATAGATTTACTGAACTTTTCGCATGCGCTACGAAACGTCCAGGCGAACGGATTCTCGGCACGCTGCCATGTGATGAAAACAAAGCGGGATGGTCCGCTGATCCCACTAGCGGCACTTGAACTTGATCAGCTCGATTTTACCATCTGCAACCCCCCTTTCTTCTCTTCCATCGCCGACTGGAAAGCCTCAATTTCTGGAGAAGGAAAGGACAAGGGGCCAAACTCGGTCTGTACCGGTGCCGAGGTGGAGATGGTAACAGAAGGAGGCGATTTGGGGTTTGTGCTACGAATGGTCGAAGAGAGCTGCGTGCATAAGGAAAAGGTTGCGTGGTATACATCTATGCTGGGGAAGTTATCAAGCACCATCAAGCTCGTGGAGAAGTTGCGGGAGCTTGGTTGCAGGAACTGGGCGGTGTGCTGCCTAGGCGCACAACATAAAACCAGAAGATGGGCCGTTGGCTGGAGTTGGCGGGACCTACGGCCAAGAACGGTATGATTTTCTCGTGATCCTGTCTCAATCTGTAGGACCGCTAATCATGGTACAGGAAATTGCTCGTCGGGATATGAACATCAAGCACATCCTTCCGTTGCCAACAGACTACAAGCTCCCCATCTCGGATGTGCCGATGGAGCGCTTTACCAAAGCAATTAACGAGACTATGCACAATCTGGCGCTTCAATGGAAGTGGAATGAGGAGCTACGCCTCGGCTATGGTAGAGCAACCAAGAATGTCTGGTCACGATCAGCGCGGCGGAAGAGGAAAAGGGAAGAAGGAGCGAAGCAGCCGACGAGCAATAAAGGTGCGGAACTCAAGGACGAAAGTGATAGTGAGATCGCCCTGGGATTCGAAATAAGCGTTCAGATCGACGTGCTCCTGATCAGATGGGTCCAAGGGCAGGAACAGGTGCTATTCGAGAGTTTCTGCGGCATGATGAAGCAGACACTGCAGCCAATGCTTGCGAAGCCCCAGAAAGAAAGGAATATCAAAGAGGAACAATGAAGCTGACACGCTGCCTTGCCGAGGACAGGGACTTGAAGAGAATCAGATTGTGATAACTTAATCGATAGATCTGCAGACTACGAAACAGGATCAACAAGAAAGCCAGCTTTGCAATGCCACCAATCTCTACTATCTTCTCACGAGGCCTCTTTCCTTCCAGTCTCTAAGAGCCATTCCACCCCATCCAGCGTGTCCCGGATCCATTTCTTGCTTGCCTGAAGCTGCGGGAAGAAAGTCCAGAAGCTGTGGGGCATCCCCGGGTACAGCTGCAGCTTCGTCGGCGTCCCGTACTCGGTCCTCAACTCCCGCTCGAACACCAGCGCCTCGTCCCTCAGCGGATCCAGCCCACATACCTGCACGTAGACGGGCGGCAACCCGGCACGACTGACCGGTTGCCTCTCGCTGTACAAGTTGAACAGCGGCGAGTCGCGTTCCGGCGCGTAGGCGCCGAAGTAGGTATCGACGGCTTCGCGGTTCAGCACGGGAGCGGCGGCGTTTTGGTCGAAGGAGCGCAGCGAGGCGGCGTAGGCGGCCGGAGGGTCGTAGCCATTCAGGACGGGCGGGACCGAGAGAATGAGGCCCGTCAGCGGCGGTGAGAGGTGTGAGTCGCGTGCCAAAGTGCCGACGACGGCGGAGAGGTTGGCCCCGGCGGAGACGCCACCGACGAGGAAACCGGCGGTTGGGTCAGCGGCGGGGAGGGCGGGGGTGCCCGCGTTGGATGCAGCCTGGTCGGGGGGTGATCGGTGGATGCTCAATGGAGAGACGAAAAGAAAATGAGACAGGTACAGAGACAAAAGCGAAGATAAGGACCCCTTACCCATTTGACAACATCCCACGCGTCGTTCACGCCGGCCGGGAAGGGGTGCTCGGGCGCGAGCCGGTAATCGACGTTCACGACGACGCATTTCAGGGCCGTCGCCAGCTTCCGCGACAGCAACTCTTCGTTCTCGAGTCCGCCGAGGCAGAAGCCGCCGCCGTGGAACAGGATGGCGAGGGGGTGGCCAGTACCATTTGGCGAATTGATGGGCTTGTAGATGCGCACGGGGATCTGGTACCCGTCACGGGCCGGGACGGCGGTATCGGAGATGGACAGCTCGTCAAGGTGCGCGTCGCCCAGAAGTTCGGCGTTCATGTCCCGCTTCGCGGCGGAGAGACGGGTGCGCAGGGCGGGGATGCCATCGCGGAGGGTGCCGGATATGGGAGGCGGGGCGGGGAGAGTCTGGAGGAGCTGGAGATGACTGTTAATATCTGCACTTTAGTAGCGCATCATGTACGTACTTTTTCGAACTCCGGGTCTATCTGGGAGAGATGCGTCCAGTCTGCGGTCTCGGCCATTGTTGTCGGTGATCCTGCTTCGGCCAGGGTTACTATGGCAGAGTGATGGGAGATAAGCCTCTGAAGCTTACATGACCGTCATGGTGGTTTCCGAGCTGGCTGAGCCGAGGCAATACCTACGAGGCAGCGATCCATACCATAGCGGGGTCAACACCGCAACCTCACTTCATCCCCATTCACTTCTCACTTGGGAACTACCACCAGCAACGTGTCTTCGACGTTGAGAAGCCACGTCTGAGTGCCCATGACCGAGTCCAGAGCGATCGGCAACCATGCTCTCCGATCATACGACAGCCCAATGATGCTCTCTGCAGCAAAAGTACGACCCGCTGCTGATCCACAGGTACGAAGCGGCTCAAAATAGAAAGCGATATTGCACAGAAGATCCGCCGAGGCCGCTGTTGATATCCCGGTCAACAATCAGTGGGACCGACTGTCTCTCCCGTTGTGCCGTCGACCCATGCCGCTTCGTAGCCGCCCAAACAATGTAGATCTGGATCGTCAGCCGCCAGGAACAGGCGCCGCCCGCCCTAGGAAAAGAATACGAGCACGGCGCTTCGAGTAGCACATCGAAAGCGCGCCACAATGATATGCCCTAGCCAGCCGACTTTGCTTTCTTTTTTTTCCCGCCTTCTCCACCCCACTCCGCTGCATGTGTAGTGTTTCCCGCCCCTGCGCCGCCAAGACATTGTGGTGAATGCAATCATGCATATTCGAACAGCTAGGGCAAGCCAACCGGCCAGTCGACCGGTCTCTCAACCGCCCGAGGTATTTAAACCACTCGGAATCTTGCCAGAGCCCGTCTGTCGGTAAACCTCTGTCAAACCGTCACCATGCTCCACCACCTCACCCTACCGTTGCTGCTGCTACTGCTCGTCGCGAACGGCGTCTTGGGCCAGAACTGCGGGCCCAAGTACAACAACCAGGTCTGCGCTGCCAACGCTTGCTGTACGTCCACTCTCACCCGCCCATGTCCCAACTTTGCCCACTGACCAATGTTTGCTTCATAGGTAGCCAATATGGATGGGTAAGCCTGCCCAACCTTCCGTTGCTGTTGCCCTCACCCACATTCCGATTTCAGCCACTGTTTTCTCTTTCAGCTATGGATTTCAGCCTCAAAAGCCGTGCTGCTGTCATCGCCGAGTTTGCGACCATTGTCACACCTGCCACGCCGATTCTTCCTTTCCCATCTGCTGTGCAACGTTGCCCGAGATATGCACCGCGAGCATTTCGTCTCTCGGCGAAAAGACTGGACCGTGTGTAGTTTCCAGAGAGCGAGAGAAGGGGGCAGCGCAGCGTAGCATGCGCCCAGCAATATCCAGTCCCAATCGAGGACACCCCGGCTGACGTGTTTTGCTCTCTCTCTCACCAGTGCGATACCGGCGCCAACTACTGCGACCCAGCCACCTGCCTAAGCGCCTTCTCCGGCCCTGATTCCAGCTGCACCGTGAGTCGAACCGAAGCCCTCCCCCGAACTCACTCAACCAGTCCAACCGCTGACCTTGCTCTCCCAGAAGAAGAAGTCCAACACGATCACGACCACAACTTCCGAGCCATCTACCAGTACCAGTCCCACCACCCGCACCGATACCTTCGCCACGGCCGTCCCCGACATCGACGTCTGCGGCCACGCCCAAGGCGGCGTGACCTGCCCGGGCGCGGGCGCGGGCGGCTACTTCTACCGCTGCTGCTCATCCGCGGGCCACTGCGGGCCCAAGAACGACATCCAGGACGCGGCCCTCTACTGCGGCGATGGCTGCCAGGCGGGCTACGGCGGATGCGGCGTCGACGGCGTGAGCGAACCGGCCAAGCCGTCCGCGGCGCCCGGCCCGGACGCCGGCGAGGGCGAGACGTGCGGGCCGATCCCGAACAGGAAGTGCGGCGGCGGCCTGTGTTGCAGCGGCAGCAACTTCTGCGGCTCGGGCGACGACTTTTGCGGCGCCGCGAACTGGTGTCAGCCGTCGTGGGGCAGCTGCGCGGGGAAGAGGACGGTTTAGTGGGCGATGCGTACGGACGTAGGTGCGCGTCTTGGTGGATTCTAGAAATGAGTAATGTAATGAAGTGGGCTTACTAGATCCCATACGGAATGGTAAAGCGGTGAGGCGAAAAGTGCTTTCACGGAACGCTATGCGTGTATGTGACTGACCTTGACTTCTTAAATGTCGTTTCACAAATAATGTACAATGATATATGAATCCCCCACTGTTTTTGTTCTACATGACGCCGCGTGCCAAATCCAAAGCCCTTGCGATGCGTTTACCGTCTCCTCAAGTACCAGTTGAAAGCCAGCTGGCTGGTCTCGTAGTGGAAGGGAGTGGGCACCTCAGCCAGGCCAGGTCTTGCCATTGGGTGCCTGAGGTACACGGCAGCACAGATGTTTTGGTTGACCTCGAGGTACCTCGGAATGAAGGCGAAAGCCGACATGAAGGGGCGAGGCCTCCAGGGCGTGAGATAGGGCTTGCTGGGGTCGAAGGGGTTCTCGCGCATCTTCTCCAGAGCCTCTTGCAGCAACTCCTCCTGCTCCTCGGAAAAGTCATCGGTGGGCTCCTGCTTTACCTGTTTGGAAGGCTTGGCTAGCTTGTTGGAGATGACAGCCAGGCGGGCCTCGAGATCATCTGTGACGGAGGTTGAGAGCAGACCCTTGGCGAGGGAAAGCATCTTACGAAGAGCCTGACGGAAACCACGAAGCTCTTGCTTGCGCTTCACCGGAATCTCCTTGGTGTCATCCAACATGGCCTGGGTGCGCTCCATCAAGGACTTCAGAGTCTTCTTCACATCCTCCACGCTGGCCTCCTTGGCTTCTGGCTTAGCCTCAGCGTCCGTTTCCTTTTCGGCATCCGTTTCCGTCTTTGCAGCTGATTCCTCGGTCGGGGGGGCCTCGTCCTTGGAATTGTCTTGCGAGGCAGCCTTTTCGGTCGGCTTATTCAAGTTGATGAACTGGCGCTTCTCGTCCTTGCGCGCACCGGTGGCCCACATGACACGCTCCGGGTCGACTTGGAACATGTCGCCGGGGTTCAGCATGTAGCCAGGATAGATCATCTGCCATTGCGCCATTAGTATGCAAGGAATTGCAAGGCAGGGATTGAGAGTAAACACACCTTCTTGCCGTTGACCTTGACCCAGCCATGCACGACGAACTGACGAGCCTGACGAGCACTCGTGGCAAACAGCGCGCGCCAGATAGCCGTGTCCAGGCGGCGCTCGATGGGGTAGAAGGTCATTTGCATGTAAGGAGTCATCTGCGGGGTCGGACGGTCGGAGATGTCGCCAGGCTCATCTTCGCCGGAACCGCGGCCGGTTGCTTGTTCGCTGCCGTCGGTGACAGCAAGATAGCGGTGGCTCATAGGCACGACGGCGGGCAGGCTACGACGGAACATGCGCTGCCATTGCTTTTCCCGGATCTGCTCACCGTGGTAGGCACGGGTCAAGGCCTTGGCGTTCCATTTCTGCTGGAAGAAGGTCTTGGTGGAGACGGCTGGAGCGGTTGCGCGTGAGAGGTTGTAGAGGTTTTCCTTGGACCAGTCGGCCCGGAGTTTCTGGCAGCAGTGAGCAGGCGGCCGTCAATGGGAAGCATGCGGAAGGGAGAGCATACGGGCTTCTTGAGCCAGTGGAAACGCTTGCGCATGGCGGGGACTGGGGCTGGCGGGCGATGGGAGTGACGTGCTCGAGGCGGATTCACATTCACGACTTTCGCTGGAGTTGCGGCGCGCAGCTGCCCGCAGCCAATCGGAGGCCGCACCCGCCGCACCCGCCGCTCAGCTGCTCGAAATCTTGGCGTGGTCCGAGCTCCCGCCCACTGGCTTTGCTCTTTGCGCGCTCTATTCACATCTTTCTTCAGCGCCCGCCTCTTCGCACTCTGCTCCCCCAGCTGCACCTCTCAAACTTGGACTACCTGTCGCGGGTCGCTGCACTGCCTCCGGTTCCTTGACACACCGTGAGTCACGCCCGTCCAGTCATTGCCTCGTCGCATCCTTCCGAAATTTCACTTCTAACCGCTCTTGCCCCGCCAGGCTACGCGCCTTAACTTCTCTGCGCCCGCCTCTGTTTCGCCTCACCTCACCAATCCTCTCTTCTGTCGATATCACCATGTCCGACAACCAGGTTCAGCCCGCCGAGGCCCCTCCCGCCGAGGTCACTCCCGCCGTCACCGACGCCGCTCCCGCCGTCGCCGAGCCCACCACCGAGCAGACTACCAGCGCCCCTGCCGAGAAGCCCGCTGAGGCTGCTACTGAAGCTGTTCCTGAGGCTGCTCCTGAGACCACCAATGACGTGAAGGAGACGTCTGAGTCCACGAAGGATGAGCGTATGTGCTTTGTGCCCCTCAAGTGCCGTCGCGCATAGTGACTTGATTTTGTAGCTGCCGAGGGCGCCAAGGACACCAAGAGGGATCAACGCGGCCCTCGCGGCAAGCAACAGAAGTTCCAGAAGAGGTCGACCTACACCGGCGAGGAGTCTAGCGATCCTGAGCAGATTCGGAAGCAGGTCGAATTCTACTTCTCCGACTCTAATCTGCCCATGGACAAGTTCCTCATGAACCAAGTCTCGGGTTATGAGAACAAGCCCATTCCCCTCAAGGTTCTTCACAACTTCAGCCGCATGCGCCGTTTCCAGCCCTACTCGGCCGTTGTCGAGGCCGTCAAGGCCAGCGAGGTCCTCGAGCTCACCGAGGATGAGGAGGTGCGCCGCAAGGTCCCCCTCGACGAGAAGTTTGGCAACTCCTACGACGACACCAACGTCCGTGTGATCGACGACAAGACCCAGCCGCGCAGCATTTACGCCAAGGGTTTCCCCGAGGAGGATGAGATGTCGCAGTTCAACATTGAGAAGTTCTTCCTGACCTACGGCCCCTTCAAGTCGGTGCGCCTTCGCCGCACTTGGCCCGAGAAGAAGTTCAAGGGCAGTGTTTTCGTCGAGTTCGAAGACGAGGAGACCCAGAAGAACTTCCTTGCCCTTGACCCGAAGCCCAAGTTCGAGGATAAGGAGCTGGTCTTCATGAGCAAGAAGGAGTACGTCGACATGAAGGCTAAGGACATTCTGGAGGGCAAGATCAAGCCTCAGCCCACCCGTCCTCCGCACTACTCTGCTAATGGTGGTCACCGTGGCCGTGGCCGTGGCAGTGGCGGCTTCCGTGGTCGCCGCGACGACAGGGGCGAGAAGGGTTCGGATGGCAACTGGAAGGAGGGCCGCGACAAGTTCCAGAAGGGCCGTGGCCGTGGCGGCCGTGGTGGCCGCGGAGGTCGTGGCGACAGGCGCGGCGGCGACCGCAACCGCGAGCGTGGGTCCAAGGAGGACAACGAGGAGAAGGCCGCTCCCAAGAAGGAGGTCGACGCCAGGTTAGTCATGATCCTTTGCCTCACAATCAAATGCAGTGTACTAACATCACGCTCAGAGGCATCCCCATTGTCAAGGCTACCGAAGAGCCCAGCAAGAAGCGCGCTGCCGAGGACGATGCTGCTGGAAACGACGCGAAGAAGGCCAAGCCCGAGGAGGCCACCGCTTGATACCCTAACACCACGCGCGCTTCTTCTCCACCCGCAGCCCACAAAGCTTTGGGTCTAGGGGATGATCCAAACGCCAAGGCCTGACACCGCGTCTAAGGCGGCAGCACTGTTTTCCTAATGATTTCGATTCTGTTTTGCATATCGACTGGGCTCGCATCAAGTCACGTTGCATGCATGATGCGTGTGCCCTTTGGCGGGGTACCGGCGTAGGGGGGCTTGCTGAGTACAGCAACACAAAAATGGGTGCTATTTTTCCTCTCATTAATCTCCTTCTCGATTTCTTCGACTTCTTGGCGTCTTTTCCTGAGTTTGTAAGGATCGGCCGATTCTTTTTTCCCCCAGGGCTCTTGGGGTGGTGCACATAGACGGAAGGGGCACAGGAGATACCATTAACCGACCAACCAAAATTGAATGAGGGATTTCTTGACTGCGGTACTTTGCCCGGGTTGGTTTCGGCAGCACTTGTCATCGTGACTCATCGAGCATGTCGCAGTGTTGCTCTTTTGGCATTTGCGCTCCTTCCCTTCGCGGAAGTGCAGACCTCCATTCCATCTACACCTATTCCAACTCTACCCCAAGTAAACTAGAAATATGCAAGCAAAGACGGAAGGCGAACAAGAGGGCATACTAAGCTGCCATTGTTGAAAGTAGCCCAATCCAACAGGTCAGGCTGGAGCATAAGGTGGACGGTGAAAGAACAAGATGCGATGCGGAACCGCATTAGGTACCCCGGACCATCAACTCCTTCCATCCTTTTCGCTGCCAGCAATGAGACACCTTCATTTTCACTCCAGTGGGAGCCCACCCGCGGGCAGCGAGAAAGCATCTGACAGGGCTGTTCTGTTTGATGGTTGGACCTTGGTGATTAATTGACAATTTGCCCGTCAGTCAGTCAGCCATTGTGCATCGAGATCCCGTATGAGCGTAGATAGTTCCGCCAAAAAAAAAAAAAAAAAAAACCACTTTTCGTTCAGTGCCCACATCCCGACTCTTCCGACTCTCGGCCAGTCTCTGGGTCCACACTCGACGGAGACCCCGCGCGGCACCACACCTTGTTGAGCAAGTTTCGGAGTTTGGGAGAGGAGGAAGAGGAGGTGTGACATTATTGACGGTGGAGGGTGGGGCGGGGGAAGAGAGAAGATTCGGGGAGTCCGAGGGGAGAGGGAGAGAGGTCCGCTCTTCTTGCTTTCCCTCTCGGTCCGACATGAACGGGTGGGTGTGGTAGATGGATGAGGTGGGCACGCATGCATATGCGAGGTAGCAGCACAGCAATGACGGGGGGACAGCAGCGGGGTTGCCGGTTCCCGAGCGTTGGAGTTCGGAGTGCGACCAAGAGCGATGGATGTCGATGCAAGGTGCGAGAAAGAGATAAAGGTGGGGGGTGGATGAAGCGGCATGCGTGCATTGGATGGAGTTCCGGAATGGCAAGCGGCGGGACGGCGCGATGCGGGGCCCGGGAGGGGCGGGAGATGGGGCGGAGGAGAAGGTGAAGCGAGAAACGACAAGGGGGCAGTTTTGGGGACTCTTGGACTTGGCGTTTCGCAATACCCTTGGTTGAGAACGAGCGGGTGGAGCGGAATTGGACGAAAGGGGAAAGAGTCGAATGGAAAAACTTCATCCGGAGCGGGTCGTATTGCTCCGCTTGGCTGAGGTGCATTCGCCGCGGAAAATCTATACATATGTACTTTGTAGATCCGGGTAATGAGTGTTCCTGCTTCGGTTTTCTGCAGGAATGTTCGCAGGGCAATGAGGCATATGCACGCTCTTTGCGGCTTTCCTTGTTTCAAGTGCCGGGGAGTGGGGGGCTGGCCCTGCATTTCTCAGCCAGCCGCCAGTTTGGAGAGACATGGTGTGCACGTCGGCTTTGCCATGCATGTAGTTTGGGCGCAGTATCTTGAGAAGCAGCTATGAGAAGCTGCATAGATTTTTATTTCGTTTTTTTATGATGGCGGCCGAGAAAGAGGTTTGCAGTATGTTATCTAAGCGGCACTTCGGAAATATATGGAAGTGATGAAGAGTTGGTGAAGTTGGGATATCTAGAGAGAAATTTAAGAGAAGTGGGTAGAGAAGGGAAAAGGAATAAAAAGACCAGGATGAAAACTTGGGGTATAACGAGAAGTGGTAGCAGTGAAGAGGAATCAAGCAAAACAAATTTTCAACGCCGTCGCCTATTGCGCAATTTTGAAGACCCCGAACGTCAATGATGATAGAAACCCCGAACGCCTGCGCTATTCGCGAAAAACCCGAGAAGAATGATGCCGCTTGCTTTTTTTGGTGGATGAGAGAGGACAGGATATGAGAAAGAATATCAGAAAGGATTGTCAGGGGAGTCAAGATGCCGGCACCTTGCAATCCCGTTTGGAAATAAAAAAACATCTGTCGCAGCTTGAACGAAGTAGTGTGACAGTTCGACCATCGGGAAGATAGGTGCGGCCCTGGTGAGGCATGCTGCTTCTGGCCATGGCCGTCACTGGAGAGAAGTGAGCAGGCAGGTATCGAGCATGCAGCCGCTAGCACTTGACGTGCTCCACATCAACCGAGGTGACTATGTCTCCAGGATATCCCAGACGTTTGTGCTGCTCACTCCGCTGCCACCTGCGAACAGAAGCGATAGAGCCTTGTCACTGGTCTCCCTGTGAACCCCTGTATGTTCTTGCGTGTTGCGTTGTCCCGTCTTTCAGGGCGAAGATTTCTTCTCCAAGTATGTTTTTGGATTCGCAAAACGGCTGAAGCCATTGATTCAGTCGCCCCAGAGGATCTGGGTCAGGCTCACGGTGCTTTCGGCAGTGTCGGATGATCCGGGCTTCCTCTTGACGCCACGGTTGCACAGGAACATGAAAGTGACGACGACCTTGCAAATGGCAACAAGGAGCAGCGAGAGGGCGGAGTGTGCATAGCGATTGGCAATAGCACCGAGGAACGATCCGCCAAGGATGCTGCCAATGAAGAACAACTTGCGGTTGCGGCCCGGATTGTGCTTGTGGAGGATCTTTTGGTCATGGGCGAGCATTACTAAAGCGCCAGTAACCTGTTGAGGATTAGCGAAGTGCAAGTTATGCATGTTCGTTATCACGTACCATTGTCGTGTTCACTTCGGCCATGCCGACTGACAGTGCGAGCGAAATTTGACCACCAGATGCAAAGGCAAGCAGAGCTATGGAGGCAGCAGCGAATCGGTCGGGACCGCCTTCTTCCAGGACGTCAAAGTTGTCTACCGAGAACTTTCTGATGACACAGGCGGCAATGACCAAGAGTGTCTGCCAGGCATTGACGAAGATCAACCACCCACGGCGCTTCTTTCCGATAAAGTTGTTGAAATGGCCAAAGAGAGCAGCGCCGGCAATGAAGGAAATGAAGGACACAGCAATGTGAGTCTCGGTCTGCACCACCGCCTGGGAGTCCAAAGCAGAAAGGGCAATGGTGACGAGGTTTCCGGTTTGCTTGGAACAGAAGACGCCGTAGAAAGCGAAGGTCATGGCATCCTGGATACCGGTGGCGAAACTCAACATGTAGAGCTCAAGCTCGAGGAGAGTATCGACCGCGATCTGTTGGTTGAGGTAGGCTTGCCACCGCTTCGCGGGAGGGAGAGTAAGGAGTTCCTCATCCGAGTCCAACGGCCCTGCATCCTGGGCTTCAAGTGAGGCAGGCGTGACGGCCCGGCTCGTGCCTTCGTAGTCTGTCAATATGTATTCCCAGGCCAGTGGGCTCAAGGCACTTACCAAAATCTGGTGTTGTGACCCTCTCCTTCTCGAGGTCAATGGTAGCAAGTGAAGTCCTGCGAGCGTTGCAGCTAGTGGGCGAGATGCTGTCGGCCATCTTGCGTTCGCATAATTTGGCAAGAAAGAAGAAGATCTAAGAAAGCCGACAAAGGTCGAAGGCGGCAGATGGACGCTGGGCCTGGGCTCTTGACGGGCCCTGTGTTCCTTTAAAGGACGCCAGCTGGACCCTCCACGGACGACGTCCAGCGATCTCCTGGTGTGGATCCACGACCGAGCCCAAAAAACAAGCATGTAATACGCTAGGGTGCGGTCATAGTGTCAAACAGTTAAGCTTCCATGCCCGGGAGTGGCGCACGCGCAGCGGGCCTGCGGCTTCTTTGCTTGGCGAGATAAGGGCACGCATTTGGGAGCGCCGATCGCCAAGAGTCATGGTGGACGTGCGGAATATGAGTGGAAGTAAGGGGAGAAGCGTGCGGCCTGACGCAGAGGGATCCACGAAACGAAGAGGGAGCATGCTGGCGCCGAAACTCCATTCGGTAACGGTTGTCGATGGGCCAGAAGATAGTCGATTACAGTGGTGCAGTGGAGCGGCGGAGGCGGGAGCGGTAGGCAGTGCCGGTGGGCGGAGTCCGCGGGCAAATTAGGGCAGTGAAATTGGTGTCTCTCGGCGGGACTACGCTGCCACATGGCCTGGTCTGTGAATCGATCGGCTCCCGCTTGTTTCCCACCATGGTCGAAAGGGGCAGGAGATGCAGCAGGGGGTGGAGAAGCAGTGCGTCGCAAATAAACGAAACAGAGGCACCGCCTCTACACGGGGCTTGGCAGCCACACGTCTGCTGCCAAGAGGTTCCGCTGTGGCCGTAGTGTTTGCGCGTTCGTGCATCATCAGTATCCACCGACGCTTCTTGGCAGGCAACAGCAGCGCGTAGCGCCCAGCCGGTCTAGAAGCGTGACGTCGCCTCTGCGGCCGCTCGCGCCGGTGCTGGGGGCCCAGGCTGCACTGCCTCTTGGGTTGATGGGTATACCTTGGTGGTGGTGTTGGAGGCCGGCGCCGATCCCCACGGCGGCAGATCCGCACGGGACTCCCCCTCCCCCTGCCCGGACCGCATCTCAACCCAGCCTCTCTTCTATCATCATCCGCCCAGCCCGTCACGCAAGCTTTGCTATTCCTGTGCTCTGTTAGAAATCTTGCAACACGAGCCGAGCGCTTCAGATGGGCCACCCGCTGCACACCTTCCCTCCCAGCAGGCGTCAGCTCATTAAAACGCTTGACCGATCTTCAGTGCCCAACCTCGCTTTGTGCCGCGCAGGTACCGCCCCCTTTCCGGTGCTGTGGTTAGCATGCTTGAGCATGATGCCCTCAAATCTCTGGGCATGGTGATCGCGTTGCCCAAACGCAGCTCAGACCCTGTGGTGTAGCTGCCATTGCTGACCCACACTGCCAAGTCGGACGCATGCCGCTGCATCACCATGGCCTTCTTGCCGTGACGCAAGCGTCGTATCGCATTGCCGCCGAGAGTCTGCAAGAGATACTGCCGTCTTGGCTCGCCTCCGTTCTCCGCTTGCGGGGCCTATGCTCAGTGCTGACCACGTAGGTACACGGGCCGCACTTCCACCCTCAGTCCAGAGCGTAGGGCGAGAAGAAATAGTGGCAAAAGGCACGCCGGCGGGCAACGTGTCATCCGCTATATCCGTTAGCCCCGGATATCCGGAGGGATTGGCTTGCTCCTCGCACGCCAGCCAAAACGTCGAGATGGATAGCGCCCCACGCTTGGACAGACGTCATGCTCGTGCACCATCAAGCACATCAACCGAACAGGCCGGTTGTGATGAAAGAGAGCACATGATTGTGAAACAAACAGATCGAGACCCATCGGCGTCGGAGACACTTGAGCCGTCAGGTGATCTGCCGAAAATCGCAATCGATGACGGTCCTTTTCTCCTCTTCCCCAAGGGGATTTGCTGGATCGACCGGTTCCACGTGGGTGACAAACGGCCATGATAAAGCATGTCAAGCTTCGTCAGCCCCTCTTTTTAGCATGACGAGCCCCATTCCAAATAACGAGGCTGGCTCTGGCAGATATGACCCCACAGTCGAGCTGGGAGCAAAGGTCCTTTGCCGTGTGGGGGAGCCAATAAAGTGCACATGGAGGGTTCAACTAGGGGCCAGTCCTGCGGATACACCAACGACTGAGCTCGAAGGCTGACAAACGACACGAGGAAGGGGGTCGCAATTAGTTCGGAGTCATGTTACTGAAGCATGCGGAAATCTCGGTGGCAATGTCGCAGGTGATGCGGGACTCCTGCTTGCGTCGGAACCAGAGAAACGAGGTTGGTTGTGGTGGGGAGAGGAAGAGGAGAAGGTGCGACGTTGAGAAAGCCAGGCAACAGCGGACGCTAACCCAAAACGGGGGACAGAGCTCAGAAACGGAAGGCCTGGCTTGCCCAAACAACCACGCGAAAGTCGTTCGAGTATCTCATCTCAACCTGACTTCGCTTGCTGCCGGAGACGGTGCTCACTCAGAGTATTACACGGTCACGCTCCACCATCCATCCAAATGCCCTACGCATGCACCGCATCCTTCTCGGGCAAAGAAAGTATCGGACTCCCTCCCCCTAATATATCTTCTTTCCGTTCAGGTACCACAGTGCCTCTATACACCTTGCCATCATCTTCCCCCTTTTCCATCCAATCAGCGCAGCATCCTCTTTGCCCCACCCACCGCCTCCTATTCTCACAACATCTAATTGGTTCTGCGCCCTATGCTGCGCACTGTTCTTTCTTTCCAGCAGCCTTGCTATTCGAAATACTCTCTCTCACCTCTGCAGTGTCGACATCCTTCCCCTCGCTTCCATCTTTGTCGGACAGTATACGCCACAAGGATGCGACCCACCGACAACGCAAAGCATTCGGTCAATTACGAAGCATTGGAGAAGCCGTTTAAATAAGTGCATTTCCATACCTGAGGGGGTTCCTATTCATTTTGAAACAAACCAGCCATCCCTTCCCCCTCCTTGCACTGGTCGGCGTTGGGAAACAACGTATCAACCCTTTTCAAAATCAAGACCTCGTTTAAACACCATATTTCCAATATGAAAACCGAACCGAAGGGCCAAGTAGAGAGAGATAGAGGGAGAGAGAGGGAGAAGGAGAGAAAGAGAGAAAGAGAGAGAGAGACTACACTCCGGAAAACAGGAAAGAAAGAATGGAATAAGCCGTTATGGAAACGCTCGCCCCGTCCGACACACCGAAAGACCGGCCGTGCCTGTCATGCGCGCTAAACCATGAAAAAGGAAAAGATAGAAGGAAGAATGACTGCCGTATGGGTAAGAATGGGGAGGAGGCGAGAAGGGGTAGATGGCTGGGAATTCAAGTGTAACTTCTCATCGCATCCTCATACCCACTCCCGCCCCTGAGGTCGCGCTCGAAACTCTCGGCGACAGCCAGCACGCGCTTGATGTGCTCCATGCTGAGCTTCTCCCCCATGTTGACGGCGAGCGCCTGCGCGGTGCGCACCGTGTTTTTGATCTGCCGCCCGTTGAGCTCGTTGCGCGCCAGCGTATTGTAGTCGTCGTCGCGGAACTCGACCATCTCCGCCTCGCCCATGTCGCGTACCCGGTCCAGGAACATGCGCCAGATCTGACGCTTGGCTTGGTGGCCCAGCTCCTCGTAGCGCAGCCCCATGTGGATGCGGCTCTGGAACGCGTCGTCGAACGTCTCGACCCGGTTCGTCGTCAGGAACAAGATCCCCTGGAAGTACTCGAGCAGTCGCAGGAAGATGGACACGAGCGCGTTGCGGTGGATGTCGTGCACCTGCCGCCTCTCGAGAAACACGTCGGCCTCGTCCAGCAGCAGGATGGCCCCCCAGCTGTGCGCGATGTCCATGATCTTCTGCAGCTCCTGCTCCAGCCGCCAGCTGTCCGTTCCAAGCTCGCCCGCGCTGACGGCATAGAGAGGGCTTTTGAGGTAGTCCGCAATACCCTCGGCAGTGAGCGTTTTCCCGACTCCTGGAGGGCCGTGCAGCACAAAGACTAAGCCCTTTCCCTTGCCTTGGACGACGTCGTCGATGGTTTGCGCAGCGTGGAACTTGTGGCTTGATACAAGAGCCTTGACAATGGACTTCTGGTCCTGTCGAAGCACGAGTGACTCAAAAGCACCTTCATTCCACTCGATATCTCGGACTCCGGACAGTGAAAACTCCATCCAGCGCTTCTCAGAGAAAGCAAACCCCAGAACTACAGGCGAAGCAATCAAAAGCTCCTCTTCGGTGAACTCATGCTTCGGCTTGCTTGCATCATTGTCCTCCTTGGCACCTTCGCCATCTTCGCCAGCTTCGGCCAATTTGTCCAGCTTCTCGGCCTGAATCTCATTGCCATCATCGTCGACAGGGACTTGGATCAGGTGGGCCTTCTTCTCCTCGTCATGCACCATTTTGAACCTGTACTTCTGTCGCTCCTCGTGCTCCTCGCCGATGTTGTGAGGACCCTCCATCTCGTCATCAGACTCATCATCACTACATCCGCAGCTGGCGAAGTCCCACAAATCATCCTGGTCCTTGGGTTTGATTACAGAAATGGGGTAATTGGCGTTGATACGGCGGAAGATTGCAGGATCGATCATGACCCGCCCGTTGATGTTGTGCTTCAGCACCATCTTCTTCCTCTTTTCGAACGCCAAGCCCTTATGGAACCGATAGTTCATCCCAGTCATCGTGACGAAGCGCTTTCCGCGCTCAATTAGTTGCTGCTTAATGCCATCCGGGTCCTTGTGGTAGCGGAGCGGATAGGTAGCCAAGCTGGTAATCTTCCGAGGACCCTTGAAAGCATCAACGCTGAGCTCAAGCTCGCCTAACCCGAAAGTCTTGCCGTCGTACTCAAGATAACGCCCTTCGATGGAATACCAGTCACCGCGGATGAAGGAAGACTCCTTAGTGGCGTAGTCGACCTTGAAGCATCGTGGGTTCTCGACCGATCCGTACGTCGTGGTGTAGGCAATGGTATTGGGCTTGAAAAGCGCCCACAGGAGATCGAAAGTGATGTTACCCGCCTCAAGCATAGGGTACAGCGTCTTCTTGGTCTCGTCGTAGTCCTCGTCCAGATAGCTGATCATGACCTTGCAGTGAGAAGCCATCAGCTTCAGCCTCCGCTTGGTCTTCTTCTTCTTCTGCTTCCTTGTCCGGGACTTCAGCGTCTTCTTTGCAAAGCGACGAAGCTCCTCAAGGTAGAGGAATAGCATGTTTGGGTCGATGCAAGGCTGCTCTTCCACAAGCGAAACTCCCTTCACGTCCTTCATGACCTCTTGCAGCGCTTCCTTCAAGAGCTTGGACTTGATGTCGACCACAGTGTTCCTATACTTGTTCTCCCAATCGAACCTCCTACGCACATTGAAAATGTAGGAATTGAACTCGTCGACAGGATCTTCGGCGCTTTCAGTGAGTTTGTAGTTGTGAATCTTGCTGTCCCACAACTCGTCCACACGCTTGTATTCCAGGGTGCTGGCGCGCTTGCCCGACTTCTTTCCCTTCCTCTTGCTCTCCTTGTTCTTCTTTTTCAATTCCTTCAACGCCTTGAGCTCACTACTTAACTTCTGCAGACGTGATCCCGAAAGCTCAAGCGGATCCGGGGGAGCCAACGCTCTCCTACGCTGCTGTTGCTCCCGCAGCAACTGGTTCAGCCGCTGGGTCGACAAGTCGTCCGGATCCGTCTGCACCGAGCCGTTCTCCGAGCCCTCATCCGCCGTCGCCGTCGCGTCCGACTCCTCCACCTGCTTCGCGCGGCGAGCTTTCCGATGACGCCGACGCGAGCGCTTCGCCGACTCCTTCTCCGATTCCGATTCCGACTCTGAGCTCGAGTCGCTCGAATCGCTTTCCGATTCGGACTCCTCCGAGGACGAGTCTTCCGACGACGAGACGTACTTCTTCGACTTCTTCCCATGCTTCTTGCCGGCTTTCCGCTTCCCCTTGCTCTTGCTCTTCGCCTTCCGCGCCCTCGCGCCCTTTTTCCCCGCCTTCTTCTTCGACTTGATCTGCAGCTGCTCATCCTCGTCGCTACTCTCCTCCGTCGACGACGCCGTTGATTCCGCGTCGGATTCTTCATCCTCACTATCAGCCGTCTCGGACTCCTCGTCGTCATCGCTGACGTACTTCTTCTTGCCATGATGCTTGCCCCTCTTCTTCGACGTCGCGTGGTCCTTGTGGCGGCAGCGTGCCGCGCCCGCGGCCCCGACCTTCTTCTTCGTCGGCGTCGACTTCTTCCCCTTCTTGCCCTTGGCGGCCGCCGCGGCGGCCGACTTCTTGTTGGCGCCGCCGTCCTTGGCACTCGGGCTGGGCTCCGCGGCGCCTCCGCCGGCGGTCAGCTCGGCGGTGGCGGAAGGGGGTGAGGAGGACGATGGAGTTGCGGGTTCGGCCGAAGATTCGACCTTCACGGCGGCGTTGTCATCGGCATTCTTGTCCCTCGCGGTGTCCATGGTGCAAGGTGGTGGTTGATACAGTTCGGCGGGTAAGTATGATGTGAGGATGATCCGGCAACAACCCGGTCCCGGTGATGGCTTGATAGGGCGGGCGGGTCGGGAAATGGCCGCTTGTGGGTGTGCGGGGAGAATGTCTGAACGTAAAGCGGGACAATGATGGTAATGAGCAGACAGAGAGGGTGGAAAACTGGAAGGAGATGCGGTGATGTTGCTTTTCTAGAAGCTGGTGTCGCAGCGATGCACGAGGCTCACGCCGTTATTACGTGGGCAGGGAAAGCGGCCAATGGGAAGATGATGAGCAGCGGGTTTGCTGAAGTCATCAGACCAGGCGCGTGCAGGGCGGGCTGCAGCAGGGCTGGCGGCAGTGGCTGCTGACAGTAGGGCGAGGAGAGAGAGAACAAAGCGAAGGGAAAAGCAAGAGCAGAGCAGGTGATGCGGCGCGCGAAAGGCGATAATGCAAGCAACCCCCGCTGCTGAGAAGGCGGGTGGTGTAACTCGAGAATGACGGAGCCGGGCTTGCTGCGCTGGCTCCTGTAGTGCTCCGGGGCTGGTTGCTACTGCATGAGCTTTGCGTGCCACATGCCGCGAGAAGGGCGCCGCCATGTTAAATACCCGCTTGGTGAAGCAGATGCGCGAGGCTGAACAACAAGGCTGCTGCCTCGCCTCGACCGCTGCCTTCCGCGTGCATCCCTCCGCCGGGCAGGAGAGGTGAGCGCAGCCAATTAACGTGCACCGCGCGTCACCACGCGCTTACGGGCTGCGGCATTGCAGCAGCCTTCACCGGCTAATCCAGTCATTGCAGCCGTTGACTCGAGCTCCCAGTGCTTCAGCCTCACGGAAAACCGCATCCACGTCGACATGGCCACTTTCCAGGCTGCCTGCGCGGCCTCGCCGATGCATCACATTTGGCTTCTCCACTCGTTTCGTGTCCACGCAGCGCTTGCTACATGCATATGCACGTGCGAGCAGAGCTGCAGCGAAATATTGTAGATGCATCTCCGAAAGGCCGGGCCCTATTTGAGCCCATGCTGGTCGACATCTCACAAACTCGAAGCACAAAGCTTTGCTTCCCACGCTTCGCTTGCAGCATCCTCGCTTCCCTTGCTTAAGCGCTTGCCCAATAAAGCAAGCGAGCGCGCGTAGAGAAAAAGAAACGGACAAACGGGGGACTTGCATTGGTACAGTACGATCTACTGCATTCCAGATGTTCCCAAAAGTTCCGACGTGCATATCAATGCCGCTGCTGCGCCTTCCCGTGCCGTTCTCCCACCGCTCCCCTTTCATATCCTCACGAGCTTGTTTGGGAATCTTTCTTGGACTTCATGTGGCCCAGTTGGTGTGGGTGTGCCGTCTTCATCTCTTCTTCCGGTACCCCTCCTGGCAATGAGCCCGTCGAAACGTGCTCCTTCCCGTGAACAACTCCCGCCGTCGGCTCTGTGGACGGCTTAGCCGCTTGGTCTTGGGCGGCTATGCCGTTGCTTGCGAGCTCTGGGTTGGAGATGGTCGGGGTTGGCTGCGATTGTCCAGTCCTGATAGGCGACGCATCTTCAGAACTGCTGCTGGAAGCTTGGACGATCTCCTCGCCTTCACGCCCATGCGTCTTCAAGCCCATGGTCTCGTTGATCGTATCTTCGGTAGACACCAGGCCTGAAGTTCCTGCGCTATTCTGAGTCTTTACGCTGCTCGCTTTCGAGAGGTTAGGGCTACCGCCGGGAGGCGTCTCAGTGCGCAAGCCAAGCTCCTTCACCGCAGTTCCGGTATGCACCGACGGCTGTCCGCCTTTCCAGTCGGCGGGCTTGGACTGCGGCACGTCCTCGCCCACCTTCGGTTCCGTGATAACGACGTCAGGATGACCCGTTTCCGAGTCGGGAATGGCTCTCCAAACGACTGCTATCTTGTCGAATGCTCTAGTGCCTTTGCGGCTACTGCCCTTGATGCCGTCCATCTTGTCCCATTCGAGCTCAAATGTGCCGGAAGCATCAGCCTTTCCGTTCTGCTCCGGGCCGTTGCCCTCAAAGTACGTGTTGAACCAGACGTGTGCAACCGAAGTCACCATAGTGTAACCGTACATTGCACTGTTTCGACGCTCGAAGTCGATGTTGATGTCGCTGGTCGGGAGCACAACTGGTTTGGACGGTTTGAAAATGATATCGCCATGTTCGGACGGACTGTCACTTTCGCTCTCCTGCTCCTCCTGGGTTTGCGGCAGCTCCTTGTTGGCCTTGCGGTCTGTCGGTGTGGACGAACCTGACGTCTGGTCTTCTTTAGCCGCCTTTTCCAGCTTCCGCTGCGCAAGGACCTCGTTGACCATGTCGGCTAGGCTGCCGGTGTCCTTGACGGCTCCTTTGAGAATCTGTCGTTCCGCACGGCTGAAGGTATGAAACGTCTTGATCACCTTCCCCTCGTCAACGAAGCCGTCGATGCTGACCTTGACGCCGTTCCGGACGCCCCAGGCGTGGACCTCGAGGATCTCGATCTGCCGCTCGACATACACCTTACCGCTCTTTGTCCACCGATCGACGTAATTAACCCACCGTAGCTGGCTCGGAATCGACACGCCGGGGCCGAAGCTCGGTCGCATCCGCCTCTCCGTGAACCGCTTCAACGCGTCTTCGACCTTCCAGCCCTCCTCGGCGATCAGGTACGAGCAGCTGACGGTGCCGGAGCGGCCCTTGCCGGCCTTGCAGTGCACGACCGCAACGTTATCCTTGTGCGCCTGCAGCCAGTTGCGCATGCTCGCGACGATGCGCGGCACGAGCGCGAACGGCGGCGGGTGGTGGTCGGGCCACGGGTAGTGCCAGATGCGCCCATACACCTCCTCGTCCGGGTAGCCTGTCCCCTCGGCCCGGAACTCCCATATCGCCCACCGGTCGCGGTGGTGCTTGTCTAGGAACTTGACCAGCTGGTCCAGCGGATTGCGGTACGCCCGCTGCGGGTAAGTCCCCGAAGGCCCCGACGTCGCGATGATCGAGTCCGTCACGTAGCACAGGTCGAGCCCGGCTTCCGGGTGCCGCGCCCGCGGGCCGGCGACGATTTGGCGGAGTAGGGAGGCCTGTTCATTGCGCGAAAGCTTGTATTAGTCTCCGGGTACATGAATACGAGGCGTGGCCGGTAGAAGGCTGAACTACGCACCATGGCACGATCAAATGCAGGATGGGATTCTCAGTGCTGAGACCGGTGTTTGTGGTGGATAGATGACGGTCACGCCACGCGGCGTTGTTGATCTGGTGTTGGAAGAAACGCGGGTAGGCTCATGGCTCATGTAGAGGACAGAGAGCTAGGTGAAGTGGACGTTATCGACTGCAGCGTGTTGATGCGGATCAATGACGGCCTGCCCTGGCACACTGGCACCTGCCCGCGCGCCGTTCGGCTGTTCCCTAGCGCTACCTACGTCATGACAACGGCCATCCATGTCCCCCACACCACCATCAAGCCGCGCCAAGACATTAGTATTGTGCTTGTCGCCTCATTCACCCTGCACATCGAGGCGAGTCATCACAGGGATAAATGCAGCCTCCATTGATACCTCCCTGCATCCATGTCTCAGAGCCCCTATCGCGTGAGCTCCGCGTCCTGCTCTGACGCCCTGCCCCAATTGGCATCCAACCAATCTCTCACAAACCTGACGTTAGCGGGGTCCACACGGCACTCTTTCATCTCTTCCACCACCTCCCACGCACGTGCATCTTGTGCCCGCGCACATCGACGCGCCATAGCAAGAAATGTACCGCCTCGAGGTGTCCATCCACGGCTGCGCATCTCCTCGTAGTATCGGAATGCGTCGTCGTAGTTGTCCTGCTCCATCAGACAGATGAGCAGGAGACGATCGTACGTCAGCGCGTCTGGTTCCACCTTTCTCTCCACCATCTCGGCCGCCAGGAACATGGCGAGGTCCTTGCGTGTAGAACACCCCCGGAAAAGGATGTTGAAGGTTGCCGTTGAGGGGTTATCCTCGCATACTGTGTGCAGAGCCTTGTATATGTCGATGGCTGTATCCAGATCGTCGCGGCCAATCGCTGCTTCTATCAGCGCATTCACTGCTGCGAGAGGGGCCTTGAAGCCCTCGTCCTTCAGTTTCCGTAGCTGTTCGAAAAGTTGCACTGCGCGCTCGGCATGAGCGCGCGTCCACTGAACAAGCTTCCTTGTTGAGTACTCGTCAGGCGGCGTGCCGCTGCCTTGCATGATGCATAGCACAGAGAGCGCCGTCCGCAAGTCGCCAGCTTGAATGTACGTGTCCGCGAGCAATTCATAGTGCTGTTGTGTAAACGCCTCTTTCCGCTCGCTCAACAGACGGAAAACGTCTGTTGCTAGGTCGGCGTCCCCGGCCCGCGCTGCAACACCAAGAACATTGAAACAAACGCCGGATGAAGGGTTGAGATAACCCGGGCCAACTTGACGGTTCCAAATGTAGTCAATTGCCGCAAGCTAGCAGTATGTTAGTTGGAAGACGGCGGCAGTGTGGACGTGCAAACTCACATTATGTGTGTTGCTAGCACTATCAAGTAGACTGTACCACACTGACTTCGAAATGCCCTGCTCGCCAGACTCGACTCTTTGCTGCATGATCCGAAAGGCTTCATCCACCTCTTCAACATCACATAGCATGTAGATTGCTATGTCATATAACCAGCTCTTGATCTGGATGCCTTCAGAGAGCATGGCATCCATGCTCCGGACCGCCATCTCGAACTGATTCTCTCGAAGAAGACCGACAACCATGTCGTGACGACCTTCAGCCGAAAGGTTGAACCATCTCTGGCGCATGTACTCGATAATGGCGCCTCTGAGGAGGTAGTCCGGATGGACAGCGAGGACCTTTGTCAGAGTTAGTCCCGCAGCAAACTTGACGCATACATGCTAACGCCCACCTTGAGTATGTGGTGACATATTTCAGCCGTCGGCTCCAACTCCTCCGTTCCCATCTCACTCAACAGAGCGGCGGCTCTCGCCGCAGAGCCTTGTTCCGCAGATATATTCGACAGTATGGCGGCTGCGAAAAGGGCTACGTTTGGCGGCTCACCCCTATTTCCCAGCAAATACGCAATAATGCGATCAACCGCATCCATCTTTCCGTCCGCTGCAACTCGACGCAGGCGGTTGTAAAGCTGCGCCGTTTCGATGCCATCGAGTTCATCCTCGGAAGCCGATGCTAGCCTCTGTTCATATCCTTTTCTTTGCTTTATTCCTACGGAGGCTTGGACCTCGGGCGTAACCAATCGCATTTGCGACCCTGCGGTGCTTGAATGTCGAGCCCATTGTGCCGGCAAGGAAGCTCTTTTTGAGCAAAGAACGTCGGAGCGTCGAGTCGAAGGCTTCAGGAGGGTACGTCGGGTGCCAGAGGAGAGGCGCGCATATGCAGGACAGAGTGAGTGCCACAGCCGGTCGACAATGAACGGTGGCGTGGCCATTGGGCGCGTGGTTGGTGTTGAAGCGAAGTCTGGAGTTTGCGGAGCCTAGTGCGGAAGCTCTCCGCCCGCAACTTTGGCTAGGTGCCGGCAACAAGCATTCGATCGACAGGCACAACCCACTGGAGCTGTCGCTCATCGGCGCCTGGCGTATTTTCAGAGAATGGGTCAACTTGGCAAGGAGATCAATGTGGCAACAATGCGCGCGTATTATGGTGTATTGCAAAACTTCGTGACGACATTAACGGCTCCACGTGTGCGCCGAAACGTCTTTAATTTTTCCTCCATGCTTCAGTTCCAGTCCTCCTTTGGTGCTAGCCAACCCTCAAGACGGTAGAAATGATTTCTGCGCACGTGCGCTTCCACCATGTTTCTTTCATGACCGTTTAGATCTCAGAAGCCAGTCCTTCCCACTAGAAGGGCCCCTGTGGTATACACGAACGCCTAATCCATGATATCTCGCAAGCTCCATGCGCCCTAACGTCCGTTTTTTTCGAGGCCCATTCGGAGGTATCTTCCTTTCCACTGCGAGCTTGTAGAACTCATGCGCCACGGCCGCGGCCACGGCCACCACGACCTCCGCGGCCCATTCCCCGACCTCTATCACCACGTCCACCGTGGTCCCCACGTTGGTGACCGCCGCCACGGCCGCCGCGGTTGGCCTGGTCGCGCTGCTGCTGTTCCTTCACCAAGTCGATGATCTCGTCGGGCACGCGCAGGTACTTGATCTAATTCCAAGTCAGCGGCAATTAGCAGGGAAGCGGGCCCCATGGCAGCGTACGTTGTTGCCGCGGATGTAGACTTCGGGTAGCCTCCAGAAACGATCGCCGTCGGGACTCGTTTGCACAACCTCCTTCAGAGTCAGGTTCATCCAGTTGTCGCAGTTGACGAGATGGCCGTTTAGCGTCTCGCCGTTCTTGAGCTCAACGAGCATTGGGTGGCCCTGGGCGGCATTGAGAAGGCCTAGAGGCAGCTTGAAGACGTAGAGTCAGCGCCTGCATGTCCACGTCATTCAATAGCAAGCTCAGCGGTGGCAGCTGCGGGGGTTGGCTCACCATTGCAAAGGGTGGGCTGGTGGGGTGCGGATGGGCGTTTCAGAAGAGCTTCGACGAGCGCGGCGGCAGCTGGAACAGCCAGATGCGGGGAGAAGTTGCGTAGATTAGCGCGCGCGCTGGGGGGCAGAAGACAAGCGTCGTGGTGAATGGCTGTACGCAAGGAAGCAAGCAGTGCACCCGCGTCACAGCTCGAGCCTTGGCGGCCCACGGACGAGGACGATTACGGGCCGACGGAGGCTCCGGCGCCGGCGGTGCAACTGGCTGCCGGGCGACTCGAGGAATCTCACCGTCGACAAGGTTCTCACGTGCGCTGGCCAGGGCCCAGGGCGCCACGGCGTCCATCCACTCAGCGGCGATCCCCTGGGCTCCGGCTCTGCAGCAGCAGCGCTCGCTCGCAGCGCTCGCAGCTGCAGGCACCACCTTCCTGGCTCACCGCGCGACGCTGGAACAAGAGCGCATCTCCGCGCCAGAAACCGCGTGGCTCGCGCTCGGCGCTAGGCATCGTCTGGCCGGCAGTGCCAGTGCTGTTTTGCGGCCGTGGCCCGAGCGCGAAGGGCCTCTCGCAACAGCGCCTCGCCCCCGAGGCTGACGCGGCATCTGGCGTTAAAAGTCACAGCCCTACCCCCGTGGAATCCTGCTGCCTGTTGCTCGACTGTCTGCTCCCTCAGCTCCACTTGGCCTGTCGCTGTGCTACCGCTCGTGTGTTGGCTGTCAGTCAGTTTGCGCCTTGGTTCACGACTTCCCCGTGCCGGCTACCGCTCTCCACTGCGCGGGGATATCCTCCCTCCGCCATGCGCGCTTCGTTCAAGCACGCTCTTGCCTGGCTGCCGGCCCTCGCCGCCGCCGCCGCCCTCCCGCCTCCCGCACACCGCGCCCACGCCCGGTCGCAGGATCTCGATGACGTGAAGCCCGTGGTGCTCGAGCTCGGTATGCTCCCTCTCCGCTGCCTCCACCATGTCGCTTGCTTATGATCGCCAGACGCTCAAAACGCGCAGGCAACGTTCAGCGTACCGTGCCAAGGCTGCCTTGGCGCCTCCGATGACGAATCTCTCGTATGCTGCGCGTTCTTAAAACACGCCGTCGCCCATGCTGACCCTGTGCCTCAGGTTTTCGACTTCCAAGTCTTCCCCTCCGACCAGCCGTGCGGAGAAGCAAACATCACCCTGAACGGCCATCCGCTGAACCAGGAGTGGAATGGCATCCGCGCTGAAGGCAACGGCACCATCTCCAGTTCCAACCGCGCCACTGCCGAACATGACCCCGACCACGACATCGCCTTGTCCTGGAAAACTGCCTGTCTGTTCGAGTCTCTTGCCGAATCCGACGCGAGCGAGTACGGAGACGATGTCGCTCAACTCTTGACCGTGAACATCCAGAAGGTCGACGACAGGGGCCTCCACTCCCCTGCCGGTTTCTCCGTCTCCTTCAAGCAGACTGCTCGCAAGGTCGAACTCCTCAGGCTTGCCACCAGCCCCGTCTCCCTCCCGGACACCCTCGAAGGCCAGGACTGGCGCGACCCGCCTGCTGATCTCCGTCTCGTTTCTGTCGATTTCGCGGACCTGCCTGAGGGTTTCTTCCGCCAAAGTGCTTCCATCGAGGACGAGATCGAGACGCTGCGCGAGCTTGAGGCCGAGGAGAAGCGGATACAGGAGCGTATCCGCCAACAGAAGGAAGTTATCCACCAGCACATGAGAGATCATGCACACTCGCTCAAGGACGAGCTGAAGACTTGTGACAATCTTTCCTGTGTCTTCAGTGCCTTCCTCCACAAGGCCCACGGTGCTGTACGCATCATCTACATTCATCTGAGCCCAGGTCCACACCACCCTCACGACGACGACATGGACCGCCCGCCTTTCCCTCCTTACCACGGCCATCCCGAACAAGCTTTCGCTGACATTGACACTGCTCACGGGCCGCCTCACCATCCTGGACCCCTCGCTATGAAGTTCGATCATCATGGACCGCCCCCTCATGGGTATGGACCGCCCCCTCCTCCCCCGCCGCCTCCGCCTGGGTACGATGGACCGGGAGGCTATGGACCGCCTCCTCCGCCCCCGCCGCCCTTCGGTGGTCCGCACGGACACGGTGGTCCGCCCCCTCCACCTCCGCCCCCGCCGCCTGGTTTCGAGGGTGCAGGTGGTCGCGGCCCGCCCCCTCCACCCCCTCCACCTCCGCACCACCATCACCATGGACCTCGCCCTGTCCATGGTGTTCTGATGGCTTTCGCCTCTTTGACTGGATTGGCCTGCGTTTTTGGCTTTATACGTCGCAACTGTTGCAGTCTGCGTCAGCGTACCGAACGTCGTGCCACTCGTGAAGAGCGTCGCACTGCCAGGCAATACCGTCGCCTTGCCCGCCGCCATGCTTGGAAGCAATGGTGGAACGGAAGCGAGGACGATTGGGACCGCAGGGCTGATTACGAGGAAAAGAGGGCTTTGATTCTGGACCAAGAAGACAGGCTCGAGGAGGCCATGCAGGAAGAGATTAAAAACCTGCGGACTGCCCATGAGCTTGCCCATGATATTGTTCAGGCTGAGCAGGGAAGAACTTCTCCGGCTTCCCCCGGAGCGTCGACTTGTCCCTGCGTCAATGCTCACGCCCACAACCACGTCCACACCCACCCGCCGATGCACGCATACCCAGGTCCCTCCATGCAGCCGCCCCCTCAGCCCCACCACATGGCTCACGGAATGTACACTCCGCCTCCGCCACATAACATGTCTCGCACGAGCAGTCTTCCTTCCTACAAGTCTGACCTGGGCAGCGTGGACACGGACGATGCTCCTCCGGCGTACGAGGAAGATGCCGACAGCAGCGACATTGTTGTCGATGGCTTCCGCGAGTACACCCCTTCTGTCACTACCGTCTTCACTCCTGAAAGCAGCATTCCGGACGTCTCTCCGCGCCCCAGCTTCGACACTATGAGGGAGCCTGTGGAGCCCATGGAGTCTGACATTGCCGAGTCTGCCGGTCTGGACCACGACCGGAAGAACTAAGCCCCTCTCACACCAACTCTGGATTGGTGCCGAGGATAGAGACACTCAGGGGTTGATTCATCTAACATGGGCCATTTCCTGAATTTTTCCCACCCCTCATTCTACTTCACGTTTCAAGACGGGGACGCACACTCGCATCATGGCGAAAGAGAAGAGATGACTAAGAGCCGGACATGACCCGCATCAGAAGCGGTTGTGCAGATCACGAACCCAATTGACGACTTGATTTCATGCACAAAATTTTTTACATTTCATTTTAACTCTCTTCACTCGCAAGCATGCGCATGTTCGGAATAGGTAAGTATGTTTATGTTTTGGAGACGGATTTACACGCTATGGGATTTTACGGAGTTTCATGAGTTCGGGTATGGCGTTATCTGGAATGGACGTTGGTAGGCCGCGTAAGCTTCGTTTCAGAGAGCAACAATTCCACAAAAAGCTCTTCAGCCACAGACAACGCGCAAATGCAGGCGCGACGATGGCACCGCTACAGCTTTACTCTTCAGCCATCTTCTTTCGTAATCTTGCAGTAGCGGCAAGTAGAAAATGGCACGCTAAGTAGGATACAAAGCGCATGACGCCTACACGTCTCGGCACGTGAGGTGGTCAATTAATATCATCAGAGAACATTCTATGTGCACCATGAACGTGTTTGGTTAGCTGTTATTGTGTTAGGAACAGCGGCTTTCCCCTTCCTTCACTACTAGCTACACAACAATGTCATCCCTTATTATTACCCTTGACATCCCATTACGCCAATACCCTGTAAAATGCAACGGCTTGTCGTCCTCCTACCCCCAATCGCGATCTCTTCTCCAAAACGGAAACAAGCTCAACAACGATCCCTTCCAGAAGAAGATGCAAGCAACTACTGCGCCCATCATCATTCCCAAAGGGCCGGGACCTTGGATCCTCCTCTCATGATGTGAACCGCCAACCCCCACCCCCTTGCCGTGAGGCATTGTCGGAAGCTAGCCAAGCAGGCATTTGCTAAGCCCCCAATCTCCATCCTTCCCGCCCCGTCGTCGTCCGCCCTTTGCGCGGGCGCGGGCGCGGTCGCCGCCGTCATCGTACGTGGCATGGCTTGTGGGCTGAGACGGGGGGAGGGAGAGGGGAGAGCGAGGCGCGCTTGACGTGGCCGCGACCGCGTCATGAGCATAGCGTAGACCTTCTAGAACCTCGCCGCTGGGTCCCCTACCATTCATTCTAAATCTAAAAGTAGTGCTAGTAGCGGCGGGGTTGAAACTTTTATTCCCGAGGTGCCGTTCCAAAACCGTTTGGGTATGGCCATGGCCCGCGCCTCGGAGCTCAGTGTTCATGCTTACCTCCGAGGGCCGGCCTAAAGGAAATAGTGTTGACAGTAGTTAGTCGCCATGTATGCCGATTATTGGCAAAGCTTGCAGAGGGTGGGGGCCGACGACGAGGCTAGCAACGAAAAGAGTAAGGGGCCTAGTCGAAAACGTTCAAGGTTTGCGGTCGATCCTCGTGGGTGGTTGGTAGCGGGTTTGACGACATGACACCGCTGCGAGTCGTCTACAGACGTTGCGGAACACGATGGGAGTGTCAGTTTCTGCATGGACGCGCAATTCACTTGTTGCCCTGCCTTGAGTTGAAGGTGAAACATGCTTCATCAGTCATTTTCTTGAAGATCTGCCGTCAATAGCGCGCGCTCTCGGTTTTAACTTCCCTCCCGTTCAGCATGCACAGCCTCCTCCAGCCCCCTCCTCTTTCTGAACCCTCCACCCGGTCCCAAAACGGCGAAGAGTATACGTAGTACGGCAGCGTAGAGAAGCCCCACGCGACCCGACTTCACATCCCCAACTGCCCTCATCCAATCAAGCCCCCAAATCCGTAGCGACTGGGGCGCCATAGTACCCATTCATCTCAAGCTTCAACAACAGCCTATCGATCGTGTTGTCTTCCTCGACCACCACGTCACGCCCATCACCACCAAGCAGCAGCCCAACGCCAGGACCAGCACCGCCAGCAGCCCTCCTCGATCCACGCTTACCGGTCAACCCGCGACAAACCGTCATGAAGACGTTAACCTTGCTCCTAAACAGCATGTACATTTCCCTCACCTCGTGCGCCTCTTCAGCGGGGACGGCCGTGAGCTGCTCGCCGTACCCTCGCCCTGCCGCAGCACCGCCACTGCCGTAAGCACTCGCACGTTTCGCAAACGCGAGGATCGTCTCGAAGATCTCTTCCAGCAGCCGCATGACCGCCTGCTGACGACGCCTCAGCAGCAGCGCGAACATGACGCGATCGAGGCACTCCTCGTGGGCCGCGCGCACGCTTTCCAACCCCTCCGTCACCAGTCGGCCGAAGGAAGAGTCGCCGTCCCCAGCATCGCCGTCGTCATCCTCGGCGCGCATCCGCCGCTCGAGCCCGTCCAGCCCCGCCTCAAACGCCTGCCACGTCTCGCCGATGCCTGAGTCGAAAAAATATGCCGACACGGCGCTGACGAAGTGATGGGCCTCGTTGCGGAAGCTCTTGCTCTCCCAGACGCCCGGAATGCCACCGTCGCGCGGGAGTTGGTGGTTGACGACGAACAGCATGCGCACGATGCGGAGCAGGAGGCGGAAGCAGCGGTCGTACTTGTCCAGTGCCGACGTGGTCATGACGAGGTTCAGCGGCGGTGGCGGCGAGTACTGCAGCCGCAAGAAGTCGAGCGCGCCCAGCGAGTTGGGGTCCATGCACTTCTCGATTTCGTCATTGGAGAGGATGCGGATCGAGAAGCTGAGGTTGCCAGGGAGGTCGGGCGTTTCGCGGAGACGTTTGTCCTGCTGCTTGTAGGAGGCGTGCTTCCTCGCGGAGCGGTATAGCCGTGACGAGTGGTAGCTTTCGCTCAGGATGCCCATGAGTGCGAGTCTCAACTCGGAGCTTGCTGGTGGCCAGGTTGATCGTGATCCTAACTTTAAGCCCATGGGAGCTCCTGTTCGTACAGTGCCGCGTCTTCGCTCTGCCGTCTCGAGTTCCGGGCTGAACAGTGCCGACGTCAGCCGGTGCATGAACATGCCATCACCCAGGAGCTGATATTGTCGTTGCAGGGAAAGATGTAGACGTAGGTTGTGCGATCGGAAGAACAGCCTAAGTGTTGTTGCGTTGACAAGACGAGCTTGTGCACGGAGCAATGGAGTCAGAGAAAGCGTTGGAGTCAACGCTATGGGTGGAGCGAACGTATAGATGCCTTCGTCCGGGTGGCTCCGTGGGGATATAGACGAAAGCACTAGCGAATGCAGTGTCGTTGCTGACCCGCTCTCCTCGTTGGCAGGGTCTTGGTCGAAAAGGTCAACCGTATCACAGATGTCGCGCTCGTAATTTGCTGGCTCCACGATTGGCCCGGTCTCCATGCCACCGTCCGAAGACCTCCTCGTGAACTGTTCATGGCTTGCTGAAGTATGCTTGTATTTTCTGATGGCCTCGGCCAAACTCCGCTCATATTCCTTGGCTTTGGCGGCGATGCTTTCCATATCTTCCCAACCGAATTTCCAATCGAGAGTCGGCGCTTTCAAGCCCACCTTGTGAGGAGCACACAAGGGATGGCTGGGGTGATGGATCTCAAGGAAACGCAAGCTCTTTCCTGTTTCGAATAGAGTACGGCCGTCCTCCTCCGGGATGAAAGATGGCATATTTTCCGGTTTGTAGAAATGCTCTGGTGGTGGACGAGGCTCGTTCTGATCCTCAGGGGTCTCTTCGACGCCAGCAAATGTGTGCATGACGTCTCGCTTGGTGAATCCGGTCTTGAAGCCGTGACGAAGGCCAGCCCATTCAGCAGCAAACTCAAGCCAAGGATTGCTGACGCTCTTGAGGATGTCCAGAAAGACAGACCTTAGCCACGTGTCCTCCTGTTCCATGTCGTGGACGTGCCTGTACAACATGGTGATCAAATCCTCGTTCGTGGATAGAGATTTCACCTCCTCGGTAACGGCTTTTACTCTCAATAGAATTTGATGAGGTCTGCGAAATAGCTGCTGGAGCTGCAAAAAGCTCGAGACAAGATTCCTTTGGCTGCCGAGGTGGTTTTCCATGGTAGACAGGATTGTCCCGATGGCAGTCGCCAGAGCCACCTTGGACGGAAACGTATTTTGAGCACCACGGGTTCGATCGGCGAACTCACGAAGATTCTTAAACGTAGAGCCACCGCGCATGAAGTCGCGGATCAGATTCTGGGCAGAGATCAGGGAGAAGCCGGACATCCTCTGGTCATGAATGGCCTGGGCGAAGGTATGCAGCATTTGCTCGTACCTAAACAGCACCGACGACCGGCCGAGGCCAAGATTGAAGAGCGAGCCCAGGAGGATATCCGATCTTACGATTCTGCCTGCTTCCTTGGAGGGGTCGGCCTCGTGCATCCTGAGCAGCGCGGCGTCGAAAGCTTCCGGGCCAGCCTCGGCGATGTAGGCATGAGTGGGCTCCTGAAAGCCAGGCTTCCCAAAGGCCTCCCAGGTGTGAAACTTCACATTGTCCTTGATCGGTCCCAGAGCGGCGGCATCGTTCCAGATACCGTCATCCGGAAGCTCGGGTTGGGGCGGGTGTTGGGCAGGAACGGCCGAGAGAGTGGACTCCTGAAGCGAGTCGAGGTCGTCGAGCGGGCCATACTGGAAGGTGTCGAGGTCGGGTAGGTGCAGATCGTGCTCGAGGCTCTTTTTGGGGGCGTAGGGGTTGTCGACTTTGATGTGGTTTACTTTGGCGCGTCAGTCAGTCGCAAAACGCGTCGGGCTGGGCGGACTCACTGTCGAGTTCCAGGTCCGGGAAGAGGGTGGCGTCGGCTTGCAGGTCCGGGAGAGCGAAGCGCGAGGGGCGCCAAAGGTCGCGGACGGCGAAGGCATCGGTATGCTCTTCGATATCTATGTCCATGGTGCCATGGGAGCGACGACGCTGCGCCGGGGGACGCGTCCGTTGTCGGGATGCGCGCGACGCTTGGGCCGCTCGCCGGGTGCTTCGGGCGCGGTCCACCCCGAGGGCCACCACCTTGGCTCTGCCTCTTTCCTGCTGGCTCTTGGGCATTGCATTGATCCATCGTAGACACGTAGGTATCATGCGATGGAGTCCCTCTTCACCGTGGTCATCGTGGGTCCAAGTCGGGGCCTCTGTCCCTGAGCGACGCACATCGGAAACAGTTACCGATATCGATTTACCAACCTCAACGATGTGGACGTCGTTCGTGCGGAGCCTCAGCCGAGCCGATCTGACTGGGCGAAAAAGGCTGCCGAGATGGCACCAGCATCTGTGGAGATCCCACTTTTTGGCCGACTGCCCCGCACTTGGGTGGATATGGAAGGTGGGATGCTGCTCCAAATCATCAAAAGCCTCCCGAGCTGTCGTCTGAACTCTTCCTCAACATTACATACATACATTGCATCATGGCGTCCCCTTTCGACATTGCCAACGCGCGCTCCAGGTTTCCGGCCCTGAAGCAGAAGCAGGTCTTCTTCGACAATGCCGGCGGCAGTCAGGTCCTGGCCGATGTCATCAAATCGTGAGTGAAAGAGCATTGCAACCTCTAGAACCGCCGAACTAACCTTCTCCAGCATCTCCGACTATCTCTCCACTAACAACGTCCAACTCGGTGCTTCCTATCCCGTCGGCGCTGCTTCGACCAAGCATTTCAGCGATGGCCTCGTGGCAGGAGCCCAGTATATCAATGCCGACAATGACGAAGTTGGTACGCTCGCTTTCTTCTATCCTCATGTGACTGAAGACTGATATTTGCTCAGTAATTGGTGCCTCAACTACTCAGCTCTTCCGGAATCTCTCTATCGCCCTGAATCTCTCCCCGGGCGACGAGCTCGTTGTCTCCAACCTGGATCATGAAGCGAATATCGCCTCCTGGGTCGCCATCGCCGCGCAGAAAAACCTCACCCTCAAATGGTGGACTGTCCCTCCCACCAGCAATCCCAAGCTCACCCCGGAGTCGCTCAAGCCGCTGCTCTCCCCCAAGACGAAGCTTGTGACCTGCACCCACGCCTCCAACATCCTCGGCACCATCCACGACATCCGCTCCCTTGCCGACACTGTTCACACCGTCCCAGGCGCCCTCTTCTGCGTTGACGGCGTGGCCTACGCTCCCGTAAGTTCACGGCAACCCCTATATAGGACCAACCATCTAACCACACCTCCCACCAGCACCGCCGCATCGACGTCAAAGCCCTCGGCGTCGATTTCTACAGCTTCTCCTGGTACAAGGTCTACGGCCCGCACATCAGCATGCTCTACGGCTCCCGCGCCGCCCAAAACTCCCTCACCCCGCTCTCCCACTACTTCAACCCGACCGCCACCCTGACCGACAAGCTCGGCCTGGCCGCGTCCAACTACGAGCTGACCCAAACCCTGCCCATCCTGCTCACCTACCTCGGCGGGCCCGACCCGACCACCGCCACCAAGGTCAACGCCGCCATCGCCGCGCACGAGCGCGACCTCCAGGCCATCCTGCTCGACTACCTCGCGTCCAAGGGCGGCGACGGCATCACCATCTACGGCGAGCGCGACCCGGACCCCGCCAAGCGCGTGCCCACCGTCAGCTTCGGCGTCAGGGGCAAGACGGCGCGCGAGGTCGTCGAGGCCGTCGAGGCCGTGTCGGACTACGGCTTTCGCTGGGGCCACTTCTACAGCAAGCGGCTGTGCGACGACGTGCTCAAGCTGGGCCCCGAGGGCGTGATCCGGGTGAGCATGGTGCACTACAACACCGAGGACGAGATCAAGGGGTTCGTCGAGACGTTTGATAAGGTCATCTTCGGCGGCGGTGGATCGAAGGCATGAGTGCAGAAGTGGGGGGTGGTTTGGAGAAAAGAGTGGCGAGTGGGGGAAATTGGTAGCAGATACAGTGTCATCTCCCGTTTTTAAGAGCCAGGAAGACGCTCCTTCAATTTGGATAATCAACACTATCATCCTGTCATCGACAACTTGAACCTTGCCCTCGTTCAGCCTCGTAAGAATAATCGCCGTCAAATCCCCCAGGAAGGAATGTTCAGTGCGGGTCGAAGTATTAGGATTTAGTTCTTGAGACTCCTATTCTCAAGGGAAGCAGAATGACCAAAACTTATAACAGGAATGAAGAATGAACAGGCAACGTCGTCAACGAAGAGCAGAGGACCAAGCCAAGGGAATCTCAAGAAGACAAAAGAAAAAAAAAAGAATGTCCCACCCCGATCACCGGAATGAAAAGAATACCTCCCAAGCCCAATTCATCACCCATAACCGGCCAAACACCAGCACGCACCCCATAATGCAGACACCCCCGCAACCGTCGTCCATGACACAATGAACCTCATCAAACCTCCCCCACGATCCTCACCTCCTCCGCCTGCGCCAACCTCTCGCACTCCGTCTGGATGGCGAGCACCCAGTGGTCCCTCTCGGCGCGGCTCCTGGCCTTGAACACCATCGTGTTCCCGGGCACGCCGAGCTGGCTCACGAGCTTGAAGCGACTCCTCCTGCCGCCTTCCTTCTCCACGACCTCCTTTTCGTCCCTCGGCTCGATGCCGCCACGCCTGAACAGGCTCTTCTTGCGGCCGTGCCACAGCGCGAAGCACGTCATGTAGTCCTCGTCGGTGCTGGTCCAGCCGTCCTCGAGGTAGATGCGCGGCAGCGCCGTGTGGCCCGGCCGGTTGTTGTCGAAGGTGCGGTTCTGGTACAGCAGGTCGCCTTCCGTCAGCATGCCCGAGTAGAGGTAGCAGTCGCGCAGGTCGAGCGTCGAGATGTGCTCGTGGTGGATGTGCGCCAGCTGCTTGCCCGTGCTCGTGCGCACCGAGTCCTGGAAGATGAGCAGCGTGCCGGCCGAGAGGATGACCGAGCAGCGGGTGAAGGTGCCGTGCCGGCGGGGCTTGCGGAACAGGATGCCGGATATCTGCACCGTGGGGGTTAGGAACGGAACGTACGTTGTTGATCGGCACAGGATGACGTGGCTTACGTGGATGGAACGGCAGGCGGAAATGCCACACATGTTGTAGAGTTCTGAGCTGGCATGCGCATGCAAAACCTCCCATTTCCGTGCAAACTGGCCCACAATTGCCTCCGTCTCCTCGTCAATATTGAGCAGGTCCAGGTTGTATTTTCTGATATTTTTGTAGAGTTGAATGTCGGTCGCGGTGCGATACTTCCAGTACTTGACAAGCTGGCGAAGACGGTTCATCCACTCCTTTTTCGTCATTTTGTCGAAAGCCTATGTTGTCAGAACTTGCAGCGTCCAAGGTGATTGTGACTACTTACTTGAAGACGGATAATGAGGCCGTTTGTCAAGACCAGCTCGAACGTCCTTTCATCATCGAATTCGTGGGTAGTACCGTCGTCTTCCATTGTGTCATCCACATCAAGGTCGAAATCGACATCAGAGCCCTCTTCCATATTTTCGTCAGCCGCAGCTGCACCGCGGTGTACTTTGCGGACCTTCTTGATGTTGCAGAGGTTGATATAACCATCGCATTTCAACAGCAGGTTCGTCTTCCTGTCAGCCTCATCCGCAGCATCTCGATCACGGTGACGAACATCTGCGGAGGAGAACTCGTTGCCATCCGCGAGCCATTCTATTTGTTCGTCTTTGATAGGGTAGGGATTCACCTATCAAGTTAGAGTCCATTGAAGAAGCAAAAATGCTGAGCACTTACAGCGTAGATCAAAGGCGCCGCTTGGGTGATCTCTCTCGACGAGGGAATCCGCGAATTGAAAGAACCTGGCAGCTTCGGTGGCGGTGGTGGAACGGCTTTAGCTGGTCGGGTGAACACCAAATAGTTGTCATGCGTCGAAAAATAAAGCCGTTTGAAAAACATGCGGCCAAGCCTCTGGTCAAGCCCCCTCTGGCTTGTCAGCCTGACCAAGAATCCTTCGACAGGAACAGGCTCTTCAAGGATATTGTTCTTTTTGGTCCTTGCCTTTGTAGGGTAATGTTCCTTGGGGCGTAGCTCTAGCTCGTGTGTTCGTGCCATGGCAATAGACCCGTACATTTTCTTTTCATTAGGGCCATGGATCCATTCCAGGCGGTCGTATCGCTTCCAAGCAAGTCCCATCCGTCCAGAGCTGGTCCACTTTTTGACAACTTCACTGTAATCAGGCGTCTGGATCAGCATGTCGATGGCACGGTTCATGATGTTTTTAGCGACAGCCTGCTCCTGTTGCACCGCCTTCACCATAGCTTCTGCATTCCCTTTGGCAGCTTCTTGTATCTCCTTAGACGACTCCAGTTCCTGAAACGGGTTCTCCAGGCGGAGGCTCACGTCAAGACCAGGCACATTGACTTGCAGCTCTGAAGCTCGGTTCCACCCTAAGATATTCCTCAGGAAGGTGTACCACTCCGCAGCGCTGGATCCCGAGTGTGGACGCATGATAAAAATTTTCGTCCCTTTCCTCCAGGGCGTCCATATGACGACAGTCTTGTCGAGTGATGAGTAGAGGTTGACCTTGGTGTACTTAGGGCCGAGTCGAACTTCGTGCTTTGCTTTTTTCTTGTTTTTCGATGCTTCCACTGCCGCGATCACCTGATCTGATGGTCAGTAAAAAATTGGAGAACGGGAACCAAATCATCCATAAGTGCGTCGCATAGGGGATAATGCACCAGGGCGAATTCCAAGGGAAACACCTACCCGTGATTTGTACATCTGAAGCACGAAAGGAAAATCTTCATCGGCCTCATGATTGTCGCGGCACACGACCATGTACTCCCGCCATTTCTCAGTGGTACGTGATTCAACCTTGTGGGCTTCATTCTCGTCAAACTCTTCACCTATCTCGGAGAAAGTGGTGTCCACGCGGACCAGCATCTTGTCCATTTTGACTATCTGGCCGTCACGAAGCTTGGATTTCCGGAGACGAGCACCCTTTCGGCGTACGTGGGTCTGAGCCATCCGTGCTTTTGCCTGAATCTCAGCACGCTTTGAGTCTTCGGGGATGTCAAATTTCACCAAGCCGCGCCCACTGTCCTCCTGAGTTTCACTCGTCTCTTCAAGCTGCGTTGGCACAGGTGCTATGAGAGCACTGTCAGCCTTGGGCAGCAATGAAGAGGTAGAGCCATCACCACGTGGAGAAGAAGGAACCTGCAGGCTGCTCTCGGCCACGGAGGTCGCCAAAGGTTCGTACGTGGAAGGCGGACGTTGCACTTCGTTGGCCGTGACAAAAGAGCCTGTATTGTCTCTTTGGTAAGCGGGTCTCCCCTGTTTCACTTTGCGGCTTTTTGCGGTACTGGTTCGTGACTGTGTTCTCCTGTGTCGCCTTGCTAGCTCTTCGTCCACTATCTCGCCATCCGCATGGCTGGCCCGCGGCACGGTAACGGAGGCGCCCACGCTTGCAGTCCCGTCTCCAGTAGCATGGTCCTCATCAATGTCATCGGGTTGTGGAAAGCTTGGGCGGAAAGGTTTCGAGTTGCGAGGGCCGTCAAGGCCAGAGGTGCGGCGGTCATGAGTGACGCGCAGGTCGGTCGAGAAGGTGGCAGCGCGTGAAGAGTAGTTGATGTGCAGATGATGCTTGTACCAGTCGCGGCGGTGCGACTTGAGCCAGCCCTCGGGAATTGGGCCTATGAAGCAGCGGCGAGAGGTGAGATATAGATGCTCGGGGGTAGCATGTTGCTAGTAAGCCGTCAGCATGTCGCGGTGCGCGAAAGTCGCAGAAGACGGACCAGGCGTTGCGCAGTGTAGGAGGTGGGGTCCAGCGCATCTGCGTCCATAACTTGTGGCGAGGAGGCAGTAAGACAGCGCCGTGGTGAGCGAGCTGAGCGGGAGTGGAGAGATGTGGTAGGCCTTGTCGCGGGCTGCGGAAGCAAGGAAGGGGGAAAGGCGCCCTGCGGGTCAGAGCAGGCAGGCGGGCGACATGGCGAGGCCGGGCATTAGAAATTAATCAAAGTGTTGAGTCGTTCGCAGCTGGCCAGCAGGTGCCGTGGTCGCAGATAGCAACCGCGGCCATGGGGGCGCCGGGCTGTGGCTAATGGGCCCAGAGCCCACAGAGCCAGCCGCACACGCCGCATTCCCTGCTGGACCCCTGTCGCACATCACGTCCAGAGCCGCCTGTGATCTGTGCGCCAGAATCGTCCCACTTTTCGCCCTCGTCCTTCCCGCTCTCCATGCCACTGTCTCTGCTGTCAACGCCGGCTTGTTGCCTACAGCCTAATTACGATCAGCCGCTCTGCTAGCTTGGCCTTTGGTGCTGAACGCGCCGAAACCCACGCAGCACGCCTTTGCGAGCCCCTTTGTGCCGCCATCAACAATCTTGCCATTTCCCATCAGATTGCTGCCCTACAAACGCCTTCCAAAGCATGGGCCAGGAATGATGTCAGAGCTGAGAGTGCGAGAGGCTGATCATGGCGACTACCTTGCTACAGCAGACGAATGCGCGATGGCACCTGTGCCGATTGCCGCATCGGGAAGTAAATCCTTGCTATTTTGCTGCATGACCATGGGAATTGGCGAACCAGAAGAAGAGGATCTTGCTCCACCAACTCGGCTCTGCTCTAGTTTGAAGATCGTCCTTGCTTCCGCGGAAAATTCGGCCTGCGTGAATTGATGGTTGAGATGGCGAGATCCGCGAACAAGTTCTTGATGTGTTTTTGTTTTCAACGACAAGGCCAAGCATATGTCAGACCTCAGCAGAGCTAAAAAGACAGTCTACGGATACGACTGGGCTCCGTCGCCCAACGGCCTCTCCTTTGGCCCATAGTACCCTGGTAGCCCACGTCATGGCAGGTGACAAGAAATTGACCCTCCCGCAGATTGTGCATTGTAATTATGGGTAGTCGAATGCAAGATCCGGACGTAAATGTAAGCTTTAAATGTACACATTTACATCTACATTTTAGATTCAACTGCCCGGATAATAGTGGAACATCTCTACTAGGCAGATGCGGGACGGCCAATTTCTTTTGTCACCCGCTGTGACGTGTCTTACCTTATACGACACTGCGGCCAGTACGGTCGCGTCTTTTTTTTCCCCCCCTTTTCCTGGAACTATGCACTGACATGAATCGTTCGAAAAACGGTTCGCAAGGTATGTCAATTCGTGTGGCATGAACGATGTGTCTATCTAGAATTCCTAACCAACGGTGTTATGGTGAGCTCAATCACTCAATGCTTCCATTGTCCGGAAATGCCAATGCTCGCCCAAGTGCTTGCTTGCAATACTTAAAAGGAATGGTGTTTGTAATGGTCTTTGAAGGCGCGCTAATTGCGATCAAAGGGTGCCAAATCAAGGCTCCCGTTTCCCCGGTCATCGATCTGTACTCTAGCCCAACCAATCCTTTCAAAGCGATTATGTTAATTCTCATTATTGTTTCCTTTTATGCTCCCAATATGCCCTCCATGAATGCCTCTTGTTCCGTGGGGAGCCTCTAGATTTTACAAGCGCCTTTTTTTTTTTTTTTTTTGGTGTGTGAAGTATTGAGGAACCATCCCAAAATTTCTTTTGCGATTGCTGCTTTTCTCAACAAGCGTCCTTCTTGACGAAGTGTGCATAAATGACGAACTTGCGGTCGCCGCGGATGCGCAGCGCGACGCCGTGATAGACGCCGGCGTGCCAGAGGGCCATCCTCAGGCGTGGTTTGTTCTGAGAAGTCGTGTCCCTGAAGGCGTCTCTGTGGAAGTGGACGTTGTGAGTGGCCCGATCTACACTGAAAGTCGAGAAGGCGAATTGGTGGAGTCTCTGTGGGAGAGTTGGAGATGGTTAGTTGGGGAGTCACGATACTATGGGGGATTGGTTCTTTTCGTTAGTGGAGTGCTCACCTCCCAGCTGATGTCACCGCGGAGGTGGCGCGTACGTGGAATGGTACTCGTGGCTGTGGTGGTGAGAGTTGTGCTGTCCCAGGTGCGTAGCTCGACACCGACGATGCAGCGGGCTGCGTTGTAGCTGTTGTTGCCATCCATGATTGCGAGGTTCGACGATGCTGAGAATAGATGGAGACGGTGGGTGGATACTCGGATAAAACGTGTCGAGGTAGTGAGAGTGTTGGAGAAGGAGCAAGAAGGGTGTTTGGGCATCGGTGATGGGAAGAGAAGGAAGGCATGACTGGACAATAGCGCGGTTGAATAGTGAAGGTTCGGCCAAGTGGTATTGTGGAGCGGCGATTCTCTGACTTTGTAGCCAAGAAGCGACCGTACAATACAAGGGCCCGCAGGTGAAGCATTAACACTATCTTGAGGATGACGAACAATTGGATGGTCTACACTGGAGTTGAAAGTGAATTGGAAGTTTGAGATAGCATTCGTACACTTCATAGGAATGAAGCGCGAGAACGCTCCAACGAGAGCATCCCAGGATCGCTACTAGGACCCCAGAGCCTTGATGTCCAGCACCCTGGGATCCGAATTAGCGCGGTGAGGACGTAAAGGTGTACAAACAAACATATGTTGTGGAACACGCAGTAAATGATATCAAACGAATTATACCCATTATTAAGGCAGTTTCTAGAAGATCATAGCCTTGGTGTAAGACGAACCGAAAAAGCTCACTATCACAAAACGCAGAAACGCCACCCCATCTGAAGCCCCATGCGCGTATGCATACATTATCAAACCCTCCTCTACTGATTCTTCTTGTTCACATTGAACTGACTCTCCCTCGCCGCCGCTAACGCATCGAACGAAAACAGCGTGATGATATACAGCGCGAGGAACCGCACAATAGTGTCGAACAAGCCGCCGCGCCGTTGCGTAAGGTTCCAAGTCCAGTCACCCGTCGTCGACGACGCACCGCCACTACCACCGGCGCCCAGCACGTGTCCCTTCGACTGGAAAGCCGCGCTCGCGCGCGCACCGCCCTTGGCGGCGTCAGCCGCGGCTTTGGTCACGGCGGCGCGCAGGGCGGCCGGGTTGGCGCCGCGAATGGTCTCGGTGACGGAGCCGCTCTTGAGGACGAGGAAGGTGGGCATACTAAGATCACTCTTTGTCAGCCCCGCACTCCAACAGTTGCTCGGCGAAGAAGAAGAAAAGAAGAGAAGGGGAGCTTACGCGGAAACACCGTACTTCCCGGCGACACCCTGTTGGGCGTCGACGTCGACCTTGACGAAGGCCAGGCGACCGGGCTTGGCCTCTTGCTGCGCCAACTGCTCGAAGACGGGTGCGATCGTTTTGCACGGCCCACACCAGTCGGCGTAGAAGTCCGCTATGACGTATGTGTTGGATGAGAGGATGCTGTTCCACTGCGGCGTGCCGCTGATGTGCGTGATCTTCGACATGGCGGTGGTGGTAGGCGACGTAGCAGGGCGGACGTATACCGAGACGATCGTGGGGCCGGGTGTGGTGATTGTCAGTGGTCAGTGGGAGTGTTAGTCTGGCAGAGTATTGTGCGGCGAATGAAATCCTTCCAGCTGGCGGAGGTTAGGCAGCTGTTGCGGAAACGAGGTGAAGTTGGGGGAAGGAAGGCGCAAGCTGGCTGGAGCTCGCCGCACCGCCTCAGCCCTACGCCGAGACCCTCGAGCCTCGAGCGACGATCTGTCTCCCCCACCTTCTCAACCGAAAGTCATGTTCAAAATATGCCCCGTAAACTATATTGTATTTGCTGGACATTAACATCGTACTTGCAAAGCTATTCGCTTGACAGAATAAGAAGAAGAAAAAGGCGCATTGAAATAGGCAGAAGCTGTGACCGTTGAACTCCGTGACATGTGTATCCTTCCTCATAAACAACCAGCACACCCCTGACCACCCAGCAAAGAACTTTTCATGCTCTTTTTAAACGATTCTGTGATCACCACCTCTCACCATAGCCTTTGCCTCGAGAAGCCCGTAATCCAGGCCTCAACATCACTGCTCTCCTCCAGGACCACCTCCTCCCTTCGTACTGCAGCCATCCCACTGCCTCTCCTCTCGCTCCAGCTTCTTCGCCGCCGCCGACCTCTGTCCCGCCGCCCACGCTCATTGTGCGTACCGTCACCATCAGAGAAAGTCGGCGGCGGTGGCGCATCACCCCTCGCAACATCACTCGCCGTATCCAACAATCCCGCAAACGACGCCTCCACCATCTGCCCCTCAGGAGCCCCACCGCCTCCATCGTCTCTCATAGACCCAGACCTCGGCTCCTGCCTCCTTGAATACGGGCGCCTCGACCTCGATCTCAAATCTCCCTCCAACCTTGGTGCTCTGATTACGGTCGATACACCCGGGGGCAACCTCGAACTGGGTGGCGGTACGATACGACCAGCCACCTCGGATCTGCCGCGAGGGACGAGGTCGAGCGAGTCGACGCCTTCGCAGAGCTGATCGATGAGGTCGGGTCCTTCTGGGGGGTAGATAGGACTAGTATTCACTCTTCCCCTCGCAACTTCTCTCGGCGTTGCTCTTTGGTAAGAGGGTGCAGCAAGGTGAGGCGGCGGCGGCGGCATTGGCGGGTGTGGTGGCCGGAACAACAACGGCGGGGACGGCGGCACATCAGGTGAACGCAAAAGCGATCTCATTCCGTCACGAACACGAGCGTGACCGCCTCCTTCCCTTCGTCCGCCAAACTCGTCTGCATCGCTTTCATACTCAACGTATGAATAAGGAAACGTTTCTCGCTCGCTACGAGGAACACACTGGCAGATGTGGAGGGAAGGGTACAGCCAGTGCTTGCGACTGCAGCTGCAACTGCCACCCGCTGAGTGAGAAGGGGTAGTGCGGCGACGGACAAATATGAGCTGCCGCCTGCGCCCAGAGTCCAAAGGGGGCTGGTGATGTGTCTGGGAGGCGTGATGGCAGTCTGGATGCTCGCTGTAGGGGATCAGACGCCGGCGCGTGCGGGCCCATCGGCGGTGATGATTCGGAATAGGGTGATAGTGGTGTGCAGAAGAACCCAAATCGGGTATAGGTAAGTAGTTCCGGCGGTGAGGAGTTATCGGCATGATATCGAGGCGATGGCCTTAGGAGAGAATCCCGAGTAACAAGGATTGAAAGAGCAGAAAGCAGGTCCAGAAGAGCATACAGAGAGTTCAAGGAAGCAGGAGATATCCAGCAAAAAAACCTACCGGATATCGCACCTATTTCTACCTGCTGCGGCTTACTGAGTGCGCAGAAGGGATTCCTATTCCTATCCATGTGCTTGTGTTCTCAGTCCGAGTGTTTGTGGTGAGAATGCACATAAGAATTGCCTAGTTTTTCATCCGGCAAATGCTTGTCCTTTTCCCTCACACCGCGCGTGGAGGTAGTAAAGCGGCATAAAGTCAGTTCGCTTAGGAAGCAAACCTGCGGTTAGCCGAAATAGGAAATACGCAAGGACCGCATCTCAAGCATGAAGGCCTCCAATCAATCTTCCGGAAATTATCGGCGAGACACAGCCGGACATTCCGCTGCTCTGTGTATGCCGACGCAAAGCTTTGTCGATTTCCCTGGTGCACGAGCGTTCTTGGTCGTACCCACTCCCAACAACGCATTCTCACCATATTCGGTCCGAAGACGATGATCAGGAGAGTGAAGGGAAACGAAGAAGAAAGGTATGTCGCATTCCGGGGTATAACGAACCAAATTAAACAGATACAAGCAAACTAAAGTCCAAGGGATGGCCGTCATCATCGTGTCACCCGCTCCACGATCCGGAGCGTACTGATGGAAAAAGTCAGCAACCATGCCACTAATGCTAGTAGTAAAACAGCAGTTAATGCTTTCTGCTGGTTGCACACGCTGGATTGAAAGCATGTTCGGACTTCAGGGTCGTCGGCGCGCTCGCTGTTGTCCACACACGCCCAACTTGAGTCTGTTAATGATTGAAAAGCCTGAATCCCGTTAATTCTGTTGCATTTGAAACGAATGCGGGTTGCCTTACAATACTCAGGTTCGCAGAATCAAAGACAATAAAGAGTAGGTCAAAAAAGATAAGACGCAATTTGGACTTGGGGTTCCGCAAGCCAAGCGGTTGGGCCGTATACTCATCATAGGTGATGTAGCAAAGGTAAACAATAGCAATCACGTCGACGATGATAGCCATGTAGGTTGACGAACCAGCGTCACAGTCGCTGCGGTTGGTAAGGTGGAAGATGCGGCCTGAAATGCCAAGGGCTGCGGCCGAAAAGGTGAGGACGGTAAGGCGAATGACGAGCGGGATATAGGGATTCCGCATGAGAATACGCTGCACGATGTTAGCGATCTGAAACACGAAGGAAGATAGTCATGCAACGGCGGCGTCACACAAGTCCCGAATAGGACGAAGCGAGGAAACATGCGAAACATCACGGGTGTTTGGGTCGCAGTTCGGCCCGGGGAAAGTCTCACATGGAACTTGCGGAGGCGGCTCTTCCGCTTTGCATGGCTAAACAACCAGAAGCCGGGTTGCTTTTCCGTATCAGGCTCCATCGCTTCGTCCGGCTCCCACGGCGAGTCTAGGTCGTTGAAGTTGTCTCGGATCCATTCCGGCGAGGCCACCTCACGGTGAGCGGACGAGTGGGGCGGATCGGGATATTTGGAAGCAAGAGCAAATGCGCGCCAGCGCGATGCTATCTCGACCGGGGAGGCGTTGGGAATCGGCGGGGCGGCTTCGCGAGCATGATCGAAGCGGCGGCCAGCGGCAGCACCGGGACGAGGAGAGGGATGCGAGTTGTGTGAGGCAGGGCGAACGGTCTGGGGCGTCTTTGGCAGCAACAGCGGTGTCACCTGGGTGTCGAGGCGAAGCTCATCGGAAGAGTCGTTGTGGGTAGATCGCACCCAAGCTGAGCGGGTGAAAGTGAGCACACGAGCGTGATAGAGATGGAGGTGCACGGGGGCTTACGAGGAACCGTTCGGGGCGTCTCATGGTCGGCGGCCATAGCTTGGGCGACCGGCGGAGTGGAGGGATCGGGCGCGAGGGCGAGGTGAGCGAGCGTTGAGGATTTGAGCAGCGTTTTGGAGGGAAGGCCTCCAGCTGCCGGCGGGTGAGAAAATACCGGCCTTGGGGGAGGCTGAGGATCTCCAATTACAGGCGGCTGGTGGCCGGAGCTGGGAGGATGTTGCCTGTGCAGATCGCGTCCGGGAGATTGCCTTGTCGCAGGGGCCATGCATGACGTTTAGACACCGCCGACTCGCAACGCCTGAGGCTCGCAGCTCCATGGCAAGCGAGAACGCTGCCTTTGCGCGCATCCACTGCTGAGCCTGCAAAAACTAATCCGCGTCCTGCTGCCCCGCCCGACACTGCACCCCCCGCTCGCCTGCTCCCGTCAACGCCAAGTCCAACGGCCTCGGCCCGCCACGATGCGGTTATTCCTCCTTCCAATTTCCACGCGCCGCGCTCTCATCTACTGCGAGCGCCGCTCCGCTGCGGCTGGCGAGAACCCGTCGCTGCTCGACAAGGCCACAAACAAGGCAAACCAGACATGGGCCGACTGGGAGAAGATGTCAATCGAGGTGCCGTGGTACAAAGGCGGCTGGAAGAAGACCGTCACCGTCCAAGGCAATCGCGTCCTGCGCCGGATCCCGTACCAGGAATGGGGACTCAAGACGATACCTGCGCTGAGCACCAGGCGCCGCGACGCCGAACTCGAGGGCACCGAAGTGGTTGAGGTGAAGTTCCCGGGCCTGTTCCTAAAGCCCGAGCGGGTGTCGCCGATTCTGCAGCAGCTAGCGAAGGAGCGGCAGTCGCTGCACCGCAAACGCTTGTGGTGGAGCATCGTCGGCATGCCGATATCTGCACCGTTCGCGCTGATACCAATGTATGTGGACAATGCGCGCTGAGCGCAAAGGATCAAGCTAACTGACCCGCCCCCTACAGAATACCGAACATCCCCTTCTTCTACCTCGTCTTCCGCGCATACTCCCACTGGAAGGCATTGTCCGGCTCGAAGCACCTCGAGTTCCTGCTCAAGAATGATCTGTTCAAGCCGAAGCCATCCCACGAGCTCGATGAACTGTACGCTGCAGGCCTCATCCACCCTTCCAGACAGCAGTCGCGCGATTCATCACCGCCTTCGAGAGAGCAGGCCGAGGCGGTTGCCGAGATTGTCAGGCGTCAAACAAATAATGAGACGGAAGACGTTATGGTCCTGCAGAAATGGAATGGCAAGCTGTTGGCTGAGCGATTTCATCTCCCAGAGATGGAGGTCGAAATCGAACGAGCGGTTGAGCAAGTCGAGAACTCCATAAAGGCGAAAGAAGAGCTTCACGAGGAAAAGCGGGAAATCGAAAAGGAAACGGCATACCCGGGAGACCCGAAGAAACCGACGAAATAATGCTGGTTGTTCCGGTGTTGCGGCGTCCGCGCAGGCGCAGGCGAGTATCAAACGCAATGTACGATTGATGTTGTAAGTGGGGATGTTTCTGTGCATATGTACGACTAGTCACGACCCCATGTTCCACTAAATATCAGGAAAGATCATATACATTCTATATCGTCATTACATCATTACAGGGTGGTTATACATAAGACATGAACATGACACATGAGGTTTAGAAGGTGGTGTTACCACCGTCGACCGAGACCGAGTTACCGGCCATCCAGCCGCTTTCTTCAGTGGCCAACTGGATGACCATCTTGGCGACATCTTCCGGAAGTTTGGCAAGCGCTGTCTGCGCCTCCTGGGTCTCCAACCAGTCCTCCGGCATCGACATCTTGGTATCTACACGCTGTCAGTCCGTGTTGCGTTCTAGAGCCCGTCGAGGGTAGTGCTTACAGCCGGGGCAGATGGCGTTCACGTGGATGTCGTGGTTGCGGAGTTCGTGGGAAACGCTTTGGGTCAAGTCGGTGACCAGGGAGTGCTTTGAGGGGGAATCGCCCGCTAAGGAACGTAAGTATTTGTATCAAGCCTCGATAATTTAGCCAGAGCTTACTTGATCCGGTCTGAACGCCAGCGATGTTGATGATCCAGCCCCGGTCCATGCTGGGGAGCTGGTCCTGCTTCTTCATCTGGGCACCGGCATACTTGCAGCCAAGGGAGGTGCCGCGGGCGTTGACGGCAAAACTCCTATCCCAGGCATCTTCGGCGATCTCGATGCTGCCATCCTTGGCGGTGACACCAGCGTTGTTGATGAAGCTGTCAATCACATGGTCAGCATGGTCATTCTGGCGACGACGATATTACCCGACGAGCAGCCATGGCAAGAGTGGGAAGAATAATATCGGTGAAGGCGGCCACCTCATACGGAAAGGGTTATGGAAAGAGATGGAAGACTCACATATCAATCCTGCCGAAGTGGCTCACCGCCTCTTTGACCAGCCTCTTCACGCTGTCGGCCCTGGTCACATCCGTCTGGACGAAGACGGCCTTGCCGCCAGCCTTGTTGATTTGCTCGTGGGTGGGCACCTCAGTCTCGTCGCTGCCTTGTCTCCTCTCGTCCAGGTCGGCGCAGACGACTTGGGCGCCCTCGCAGTGGAGAGCAAAGGCAACGGCCTGGCCGATACCGGTGGTGGAGCCAGTGACGACGGCAGTCTTGCCAGCAAGACGAGCGAAAGACATGATGACGGGAGATGGGGGTGATGTGCTTTAGGGTTGGTGCTGATCTTGATCCAGTCGAAGATACGCAACGAGTCGCAAGAAGCTCTGCTTCTAAAGATAGGTGAAGATGGTGGATAAGGGAGAAACGATGGGTGTGGTGATAGGAGAAGAAGTAGTTCTGAGTAGTCTCACCGCAAGTTGGAGTCTGTACCTGCAGGAAGAATTGGAGCTAACCATGAGTGCTGCGAGCACCCCATTTATACGGAAGACTGAATCACTGCTGGGCAAGTGCAAGTCGAGGCGGGGTGGAACAGACGCTGGCGTCAAGAGCTATGGCAAGCATGGCATGGACTTTGCGCGCGGCGCCGCTCCCGCGAACGGCACGAAACATCGACACGGTTGTGGGCTTGGCCCCTTCTCAGCGCCAGTTGGATCCACGAAAGCGCTTGCGTTGCAGAGAGTCGACGCAGGGACAGACACCGAGTGGGATGGCAGCATCCGGACTCACCGGTGGAGACAGTCCCCACGGACGTGAGCGTCTAGAACGGCGCTCTCCGCTGACACGACGTGTACGGATGAAGAACGGACCCACTGCCAGCTTGGTGGGCGCTGGCACCAGTTCCGTGGTGGGATGGCATGAGCTGTGGGGCAGCCGGCGCTCAGCGCGGGCGGTGCAAGCCCCGACGGCGAGGCGTGAGTGGCAGGCGGGCTGTGGCTCGAGGCGCTGGCCGAAAGGGGCACGCGCAACGGTCGGTATGCCGGAACGGATGCAAGATCACCGCAAATCGGTTCTTCCCGAGTGCGGGGGACAACGCAGGGCCCGGCCAGCGAAACAGAAACACTCCGCACCTCATGACCAGCCAGTCACCGGCCACCGCGCGCCTGCTGTTTCAGCACCTCGCGCCTGCCAGGCGCCCAGTGTCTGTCCTGACCTGCTCGAATCGCCAGCAGCGTGCCGTCAGTGGCTGAGGCGGCGCCCCTTAGAGCCTGGCGGCTAAGGGCCCACTCCTTCCATCCCGCCGCCACGCGGGGCGGCAGCTCGCCGTCCGCCAGGGGAACACGGCAGCTAAACTGGTTTGCATCCTGTCCATTTGCTCATAGCACCTCGAAGCTAAATGTACACTTCATCATGCTAAGTCCGTGACTGCCATCAGGCGCCTCACTCCTGACGCGCCCGCTCCGTGCTCCAGCCTCGCCGCCGCCACTGCCCGGTTTCCATCCTGCCCCGCCATCTTTTTTTGGCTCGCGCGCGCGACTTCTTCGCTACACCACCGTCATAGCCGGCTCAGACGTCAATGCCGTCAACAGTCACGCCCTTGTTCCATTCGTACTGCATGACACGCGCGACTTCAATAGCCGAGTCGTGCGACACCATGGCGCCGACGAGATACAGGCTGGCATCCAAGCCGGTCGTAATGCCGCCGCTCGTGATGACGCGAAGGCCACCGAGGCGCATGCTCGACCGGCGCACGATGCTCTCGCGGCGGCGGCCCTCCTTCCAAGCGTTGCTGCCCTTGCGCGCAATGCTCTTGCGCCGGCCGTCCGGGCGCTTCCTGAGAATGAAAGGGTTCTCGTCCTCGTTCTCGCCCAGTTCGAAGCGCGCGTTGTTGACCACGTAGCGCTCCTCCATGACGTTTGTCTGCTCAAGGTCGCCCTGCTGCGCCGCCTTCTGGCAGATGAGCTCGAACTTTGTGTAGTAGTCGGGATGGGTGGTCGCCGACAGCCCCTGCAGCACGCCGGCCTGGGCGAGAAGCAACGAGCCCGTGCACACCGACATGAGGGTGCGCTCTTTGGTCAGGTCCGTCTTCTGCAGCTCTGCGAAGGCCTTGATGAGCTTCATGGGCTCCTCGGTCTTGTCAAGGACGTTGTCGGTGCCGCCGCCCGGGACGATGAGCACATCGAACTCGTTTAGGTCTTCGTGGGCATCTTCAAAGTCCATGTGCGCACGGAAGGATGCGCCCTGCTCGGAGACTGTGTTCTCCGTGGCCGAGACGAACCTGATGTTGAAGGCTTTGCCGGCTATTGTGAGGCGATGTCTCGTTAGCAAGCACACGTGAGGAAGGAAGGTAACGGATTGCGGCTCAAAAGCATGTCTGGTTCGACGTTCCCGGGTTTGCCTCGATTGGCGTCAGCTTCGACTTACCAGGGTCGCTAGCATTGTGCCTGGCCGTGTGGAGAACCTCGACGGGACCGGCAACGTCCAACGTGTCAAAACCAGGGTGGAGGGCGAAGAGAACCTGGATCGGAGGCGTCGGCCCACCGCTGGTCTCTGCAATTGCACTCATCTCGACGGCTTACAGCTGGTGCACTTGGGGGAATTGGTGTTCTGAACTCTGTATGCGTCTGCAAAACCTCGGGCGAGGGGAAAGGAAGGCGACAGTTGTCCAGAGACGGGTGCGGGGTTTTGTGGCATGTCAGCGCTGCAGCAGGGCAGCCGTTGCCTGTCTGGGGACAGCCTGAATGGTGGAAGCAGCTCAGCTGAGCACCTGATGAGCTACCCCGCCTTCTCCTGTTAGCGCCCGTCTATCCCCCACACGCTAGCCGTTGATCTGCAGCACCGAAATGCCCATACACTTCGTAATGCTCCTTCTATGTTTGTGCTGTGCATGCTCCGGCAATTGCTGCTTCATCTCGCTACATTTTCGTACGCTGCCATCTGCGCAAGACTGCCAATCAAGGCTACACATGCGCATGAAGCAATTGGCCCATCAACAGACATGTGGCTGCAGCTAGAGAGCAGCACAGCATTAGTGCTCATGTCCCGCTGCAGGTAATCTCCCGAAACCATCTCTGCTTCGGGCATACGCCGCCACATTTGTCCGCCTCTCAGACTTACTGTCTATGTCCCGACAGCAAATTCAGCGACACCCATAAGCATGGTTCAATATCATTGTAAACAGACATGAATAACCCATTTCTCTTGTCGTTTGTTATAGTGTCTCCAATCCCCACGTCTTTGCAGACTTAACGCCACCGCAATCAATAAAAATAAGCGTACATCCACAGTATCCCATCTCCATCGACAAACGGTAGCATGTGATTGAACGTGCATTCGTTGACCTTCATCAGGCCGTGGCTTTCTATTCCAAAAGAAAAGGCCACACGGTATTGCCAGCGGTCTCGGTGTAATTTCACAAATACGAAGTTTTCGAGGTCCTGTTGGTAGCGATCAATCAATATCGTAGCAGTAGGATGTGCTGGAAGATGACGTAGAGGCTTCTTACTTCTCGGCTGGGCATGGTGTGTTTTTCGAGGTGGTCAAGTCTGCAAGTCATAGCTGGGTTCTCGGCATCGAATAGAAACACTGCAAAGGAAGTCCGGACATTTTCATTTGCGTTAGCGCCGCCTGGGTGGTCTCCGTGTAAGTCATTCTCGTCTGTTTCGTCTATAGCTGTATCGTCTGTATGGTGTCCGTTCACGTCGTCCTCGTTCATGGCGGCCCCGTTGATGTCGGCTCCGCTTACGTCGGCCCCGTCTGTAACCACTCGGTTCATATCGGCTGCGTCTATGTCGGTTCGACTGCCCATTGTGTTTGCTGTAAAGGATAGATTGCCTGTAACTCAGTGATGAACGGATCGATGCGAATGTGTAGAATGTTCAATCGCGGCTGGTATGCGAAGAAAGTTGAGGGTAGCAGCAAGAGGCGCAAGGTCTTCTTTCCACATTGGGTGGCGCCATCGAAACTTCTGTCTCGATCAAGGCCGTTACTTCTTGTAGCAGGCTCGACACTGAAGCCCCATTTAGTTGTGGATCTTGCATCTGAGCCCTTTGTTCGTAGAGCGCTCCTGACTTCAGGGATTATTGGCACCCAAGGGTAAAGCTATGTCAAAAGCATCTTATGAGAGAGACATAAGTGAGTGTAGAGATTTCATAAGCTGAATTCGCAAGCCCTGGTGGAATTTCCGGAAATTGCATAAGCAACAGGGAGAACATCCAAGGAAAGTTGCTGATAATTCAGCGTTGTGGCAGACTTCCAGCCTAATCCTCCACCTTGAGAACCGCTCTGCCTTGCAGCTTCCCCGCAATGACGAGGTCGATGTATTTGTCAAGCTCACTTAGTTTTCCCTTCGTCAAAATCGGATGCACAAGTCCCCTTGCCGTGAAGTCAAGCATCTCTTCAACCTCCTTCAGCGTGCCAGTCACACTTCCCACAATGTTGAGCTACAACAGTTAGCCATGTCCCGCACCTTGACTCGTCAAGAGTCGAGAGGGGCAGGTCCAGAATAACTTACTTTCCTCATGGCAACAACTGTAGGCGGAGCGCCAGCTACAATCGTTCGATCCTTGGGGAAGCCTACAGCCACCATCGTTCCACCAGGGCGCAGTAGGTATGGGGCAACGTCATAGCTCTGCTTGGTAGGTGCGAACACAATCGCACCGTGCGCTGTTACCAGAACCGTCAGCATCAACGCCGAATTGAACAACAGAAGGAGTTCCATGGAAGCCAGTACCTCCATAAGTCGTGATCTTGGTGACTTCGGCAGCCAGATCTTCGCACTTGGACGCGTCGATGTAAGCCTCTGCGCCCAACTTCTTGCATAACTCCTCCTTCTCCGGGCCCACGTCGACGGCAATACTACGCATACCCATGACCCTGGCGTACTGCACCCCGAGCTGCAAGCAGTCAGCGAACAACCCCACAACCAAGGAAAAAGGGAAAAACGATGCACTCACATGGCCCAACCCACCACCAGCCCCCAGATGCACGATCCACTGCCCCGGACGGACCCCGCTTCGCTTACACGCCACATAAGCCGTCACACCTCCACACATGAGCGGGCCGGCCTCCTCGTCCGCGACGGCATCAGGCAGCCGCGTCGCGTACCGGGCGTCCGTCGCGACGTAGCGCTGAAAGGTGCCGGGGGTCGTCAGGCCAGAGTTGAGCTGGGCCGGGCAGTGCAGCTCGTCTTTGCCGTTCGTGCAGAACTCGCAGCGGCCGCACACGCTGGCGCACCACTTGATGCCCGCGCGCTCGCCGACGCGCCACAGCTGCGCCGCCTCGACGTCGGGCGCCGCGGCCGCGACCGTGCCCGCGCCCTCGTGCCCGCACACGCCGTTGGCCTTCTCCCGGACGAGCGTCCCGCTGTCGAACTCGGGCCAGTAGTCGCGCAGGAAGCCGATGTCCGAGTGGCAGAGCCCCGTCCAGTTGATCTTGACGAGGATCTGGCCCGGCTTGAGCTCCGGCACTGCGATCTCCTTGATGGGCGCGCTCAGCCCGTCACGAACGGCGGCTTTCTGCGTGGCGGGGAGCGTTGTTGCTGTTGGTGGCGGCTGCTCCTTCTCTTTCTGGCCGCCGGGGCTTCCGGAGATGAGATCCTTGAGGGCTTGAGCCATGATTGGCGGTGTAGACGGCTAAGTGTTACTGAGTGAGAAAGCTGCGGGGGAAGCTGTGCGTAGACGAGGAACACGAACTGGCCCAGTCTTATATACGGCCAAGGTGGTTTGCTGAACGGGGATGTGGGATCAACCTCGGTGCCCCGCGTGGGGCTTGGTAGACGCGGGGGAGGGGTCTCAGCCTCGTGCCCCTCTAGTTCCATTGTCGGACATTGAATCTGACGATATACGAGGGTGGAGATAGACTTCGTGGCTGGCCCAAGTGCCGAAGGCGACGCAAAGTGTCAGAAAAATCTGACGCTAGCCAGCCATCAACGGGCTACCAAGAGAAACAAACAGGGTGCATCGATACCTAAGATACTTCCAAAGAGGAGAGAAGGCCCTGCAATGGACAAGACTTCGCATAATGTCGAACTTGAGTCGGGAGTAACAACGCCGCCCAATGCTTTGACTTGAATAGTGAAACCCTCCGTCTAAAGAGAACGATACAACCTACTGTACAAATATTTCCCGGTCTAAACCCCTGCCCTGCTCACATGCCGAATCCAATCATGACAAATCTTCGAGTCTATAGTTCCTCTTGGGAAACAAGCGGATACCGTTCAAACCATCTGAGAAGGGTCTGGTAAAGGACCAACATAGTGCTGCTCTGCACGCTTGTCCAGACTGCTCTTGGACCAACCCCACGGAATAAGCCCCAAACACCCTCCGTCTTATAAATCAGTCCTAAGCCCCTGATGATCGAGGAAGTATCGAGCGTAGTTGCCGTATGCTGCTTTAGAGAGGTAGAAGGAGAGGAGGTTGAGATAGGCCGCTTCGTGCCCTTGGGCGGACCATGACCGGGACCAGGACCAGAAGGAGTGCTGTGCTTTGACGAAGGCCCGGCACTAGGTCCCGTTGAACTAGACGAGACGTTTGGCTTGTGTTTGGCGACCTTTTCGTTGAACGCCGCCGTGGCCTCTGGGCTCTGCTGTGTCTGGATTCTGGTCTTGACCACATCAAGGGGACAGGTAATGGTTCCGGCCATGCCACCAGCGGTTGCACCAGTCAAAATCTCCAGCGGAAGACCAATATCCTTGGACCCAACCCAGCTCTTAGCGAGTTTTTGCTCCTGTTCGTAGAAAGCAAACTGCAGCGCCGAAAAGGGGAGGTCGCGCGCTAGGGTAGCCTTAAAGCCGTGAAAAAGAGCATGCCACCCTTCTAAGCGCACTATAGTCCTTGCAGCATGCCAGGTGCCGCGATAGTTGTAGCCCGATCGGAAGTATGGATTGTTGTAGCGACCTTGGAGCTGAAGCCGGGTCTTGAGGACTTCGGATGGGACGTAGAGCGGTGCGGCAAAGAAGTCTGCTAATAGGCCTAATCGAAATGTCAGCATGAAGCGTATGCAGGAAGTATGTGGACGGAATTTACGGACCTCCTGTGAAGTACGCAATTGGCGGTGCGATGCCCGCGTCGACCATGAAGCGCTTGCTCCACTCATAGGTTCCAAAGAAGATGACAGTGCCGGAAAAAGAACCCAAGAACGCAGGTATCACTCCGCCATACAGTCCCCGCAGCAAACCCTCCTGGTGGAATATGGTCCGATACGTGGAGCCCATGGATGTATACTTGGGGGGCATGTGCGGATCTCCCTGCTGGCGGGTCTTCACGGTATCTAGGGAATGCATGAGCATGTCTCCGGTGGTGCCGCCCAGCCCTCCAGCCAACATCGCCTAGACAGCGTTTGTCAGCCTGTGTATCTGCTATCGTCACGGCGCGCGCTAGGCCGAGTGCCATCTCACATGGATGTAGGGCGGGCGCTTGGCCTCAAGGTCGACCTCCTCCGCCTCTACCGCAGCGTCCATTGTCTCCATGACCGGTGAGGGGAGATCGAAATGCGCAGCGGGCCGTTCATCTTCTACCAATTGCGCCTTGGTCGGGTCGGAGGACGAGAAGAAGCCGGCCACGCGGGCAAGTACCATGAAGGGTCGAAGGTCGAGCGCGCTGCGCCGCGCGTTATTCTGAGGGTCTCGCTCGGAATGGGGGACGATTCAGTGGTGGGATGGTCCCAGAGATGTGGTGAGCGCGGGATGTGCGAGGTGGTGGAAGTAGCGGGAGAGCGGGCGGATTGGAAATGTCAAAGATGCTGAGCGCTGGCCCTGGTGGGTGTTCCTGTCGGCCGCCAGTCGGCAGCTTTTTTCGCGCGTCATCGGCCGGCCCACCCCGGCCTTCTCCCGTCAACACCACCTATGAACCGCTTCTATCCTGCTTCGCCACACCCGACCTCAGCCGTGTGTGCGCCTCACCTTGTTCTCCTCTCGCCGTCAAAGGAGGCTCCGGGAACATACAAGTAAGCTGTGGGACAAAGGAACGTGCGTACGTGCCGCGGAATCCGTGCTGTGCTGACGGCCTCGTTCAACTTTTGCTGGAGATCAAACGAATCAATATGAGGGCTCACATAGTACAGCAAGGCACAACTCCGCGTGATAGCTTGTATTTTCTCTCATGGTAGGGGCGCTATGCATCATCTACTGCCGCTCAAGTAGGAATACCTCGTTTAATTCCGCCGAGCGTCTGTTGCATCACTATTCTTAAATTTAGCCGTATGCAAGCAATCCCTCCCGTAAGAGGTCGCTTTAAACTTAATCTTCAGAGGCATTGCACCCTGACTATGACTGTAGCTTATGTCTGCCTCTGAATACCTTTACACAGCTTGAGAATCGACCCATGCATCCAGACACTTGCTTCAACGCCCCTGGCAGTGTCTTTCGCGTAACATGGAAGGGCTAAGCATTCCATAACTCACTGCGAGCTCGTCTATCGCAGTAGCTGGATGGGTGGCAGCACGCATGGTAGTGAACATTACTCCTACAATCTCGCCATTTGCAGAGCAGTTCCAGCTTTTTTAAGACAGCTTACCTGTACAAAAAGACGACAGCAGATGCGATCTCAGCAAGCGAGACATGTTTTAATCAGTATGAGCCGGCGTGGCATGATTCGCCCCCGGCAGCCAACGACGCTAGTTTGGGTGATCGCCTCAAGCGAGCTATCATCATGGCATCCGTGTTTGTGTTATGGAGGCTGGCCTTGATGAAAGCTAGTAGAGTTACAGCTAGAGATGTAGGCAGGTCTCTGGCCAGGGATCCAGAGTTGTTTTGGCACGACTTCCGGATGCGGTGCGGGGTTTCGCTTAGTTACGTGGTGAGTTGTTTACCCAGCGACTTCGAAGCATCCCACCCGTGTGCTCCAGCTCCACACCTTACAATCAACACCCGCTCAGCTTGTCCATCTGCGCGCGCGCCGTTTTTCTACATTCATCGCAGCTGCATCGCATCGCTCAAGCTACGCGACCGCAATCTTTTCATCCTACTGCCATGTCGTCCTGGCTACAGAAGCAGCGCAAGGCCGAGCTGGTCTCCCTGGCCGATGAGGCCGGCTTTACTGGGTACACAGCTACCACCACCCGTGAAGAGCACGAGCGCATCCATTACTAACCGAATCAGATACGAGAACATGCTCAAGGATGATCTCGTTGCCGCCCTCGATGAACACCTAAAGGATAATTCGACGCGCCTCGCGGGCAACAACGCCTTCGCCGAATACTACGAGCGCAGCTCGTCGCCCGTGAAGAGGACCCGCACCAATGTTCCGCTCGAATCGGACAGCGAGCCCCGCTCCACGCGCCCGCGCAGGCGCGTCACCAAAATCAAGCAGGAGCAGATCGAATCGCAGTAAGTTCGCGTGGATATCGCGACGCGTCTTCGGAGTTGGGAACGCGTTTGATGCAACACCCGAAGCTGATGGTTGTCCGCGTGCAGAGATGAAGTAGAGGCTACTCCCGTGCAGGCCAAAGCCCTCGCCACACGTACCCCGCGCGCCGTCCAACGCGTTGCTGCGCAGGTTCCACTCCCGCCGTCTCCTGCTGTCGTTACCGATGCCATCGAGCGCCAGACTGCTATTGTCAGGACCAAGGTCGGTGATGCCTGGACAAACTCGGGCTTCACCGATTGGGCCGAGTACATTCGTGAGGTGTTGAGCTCCGTCGTTGGTGTCGAGGCTGCCGTTGTCGTGGTCGAGGCATTCTACCTCCAGAAGCAGGTCCTGCCATGGTTCTACTTCTTCGATATTCCCGCCATTGGCGCGCTGGGCACCAATTCGTACCCCGTGCACTTCCCCGAGTTCTTCGCTCTCTTGACGAGCTCTTTCTGGGGCCCATCCTTACTCTGGGCCCAGACCAGTTTCTTCATCCCACTCGTCTTCGCCTATTTCTTCAACATTACGATCAAGAACAAAGCCAACGGTTTTGAGACGAAGCCAACGTATCAGGTCGACCCTCTAACCTTCAACCTGGCCAAGGCTTTGGTGTCGTACATGGTTTATGCTCAAGGCGTTCGTTTCTCTGGTTTGGTTCAGGATGAGACCGTTTTCACCGTTGCCAACGCTTTGCCTGGTGGTCACCAGGGCGTCTTGATTGGCGCCGGTATCGGCACGATTGTCAGCATCTATGAGGCTGTGCTCAAGAGATGAACCAAGAGTGCGACTTGGTTGTTTGAATACATATGCTTCAATCGTTGCCTTTTGTCTTGGCGTCTATGGTCGTGCTCATTGCGAGCCGCTGGAGGACTTGGTTGGCTAGGCGCGTATGGCGGCGTCGGACGGCGTTTGCGGAATTTCTCCCTTGTACTATCGTCTACAGACCAGAGCGACCTACGACCATCCTTGCGGTCTGTTGTGGAGTGTGGCTTTGAGTCTTTGGATTGCGATCATCAAAGGTATGCACATTCTTTCCAATTGGACAGCTTGGGCAGCTTGGCTGCGGGACCCTTGCAAATCCATATCGATACGGGAATGACGTAGATTCAATGCAATCATTGTCGCATGAACGCGGGCCCCAAAACAACGCTTTTCAGTCGGTCGACATATATCGTGTCACCTCATTTTCTGCTTGCTATCGGGGCACGAGGATCAGTTTGTTGTACCCATTCGTGCAGAAGCATCTTTGGAAATGGCACCTAAGATTTCCTTGACACCGTTGTCAAGCCTGAGAGTTAGCAAGCACCAGATTCCGGCGCACGACCTCACCCCCAACACCAGCATTCAACGGAGACCGTTGCTGGTCTACCATTCGGCGTTTGTATCATCAACCGCATCAGCCTCGGCCATAGAAACCCATCTCAGCAATGTCGACGTTGTGATCCCGCAGTGGCGGTATACCATGTACTCTACGACGCACTTTCACAGCACAACGCATGAAGTCCTCTGCATCAGCAACGGCCGCGCGAAGCTTTGCTTTGGCGGCGAGGCCAACAACGGCAGAGTCGAGCCTGTCGTTGAAAAAGGCGATGTAATCATCGTCCCGGCTGGTGTCGGCCACCGGCTTCTGGAGGATCAGGGCGGCGGCTTTGAGATGGTCGGGAGCTATCCCCGGGGCTGCAACTGGGACATGTGCTACGGCAGGAAGGGAGAAGAGGATAAGGTCAACGCGATCGAGAAGCTAGACTGGTTCGAAAGAGATCCGGTCTATGGCGAGAAAGGGCCAGCGGTTGAAGCCTGAGACGGTGGAGAAGATGAGGCGCTGCTGCCTCAATTTGAACTGCTGGCAGCCTAGGGCGGCATGGGCGGTGATGCGTTCAGCGGTGATGACGGAGGGAACGGCGGGTCTGGCGGCGGCGCCGTGGCCGACGTGAAAGGGGACACATGCGCCACTAGCGATGAGAAATCTGCCCAAAGCTGTGCCAAGAGGTATTCTTTCGCCATGCGGTGTGAATGCAGAATCTGAAATGCTTTTTGCGCGTGACTCGGGGCGTAGGCGGAGGGGTTTGCGGCGAGCTGGGGTCGCGGGCGGTAGGGCTGAGGCTGCTGTAGGCGGCAACCTGGGCCGTTGAGTCGGCGGACACGCCCAGCCGCTCTGCACCTTACCACTTCACCTCCCACCCTCCTCCTCTCTTCACCGTCGACTTCCTCGACACGTCCACACCCGACCTCCACCCTTGTCCTCGGTCGCCTGCACAGCGCCCGCTGCGACACCATCTCGCGCGAGCCACCCCGATCCCGCGTGTCGCTTCCGAGCTGCGGCCTGCTACCGCTTGCGCTGGACCGCCGGACACGCGCAGCTTAGTGCTTGCATTCGCCGAACCGCACTTTCTCGCGTCGGGTCTCACCTTCTAGAAAGCAACGCTTGAGCGGCAAGGAGAGCGTACCTCTCCCTTTACATCCCCGGCCACCACCTCGGCCTCGCTCGCCTTCCTACTCCACCACATCGACTGCGACTGTCCTGAGCGACAGTCCGCCCCAGCCCATCCACAATGCCATCGATGATGCCGCCCATGCCCACCAAGGATGACTCCGCGGGCACGTACGTATTACCGCTTTCCCGACCCTGGGTGCACTCGCTGACCTGCTTCGCTGCAGGTGGGCATATCTCCAGGCCGGCGTAGACCGGATCATGACCGACCTGCGAGAGGGTATTGATATGAAGACATACATGGGTCTCTACACGGCGATTCACAACTTCTGTACCGCCCAGAAGGCTGTTGGCAGTGGAGGCTTCGGCACCGGCGGTACCGCTGGCGTCAACAACCGTGGAGGTGGTAAGTTGTCATCTGCTCACTGGCTCGGGAAAAGCGATAATGACGCACAGAAAGCACATCTTCTCGGCGAAGATCTCTACCACCATCTCATCGAGTACCTCAAGGTCCACCTCGCCGACGTTTACAAGAAGTCCACCGAACATGCCGACGAAGCCCTCCTAACGTTCTACATTAAAGAATGGAATCGTTACACAACCGCCGGGCAATACAACAACCACCTGTTCAGATACTTGAACCGTCACTGGGTCAAGCGAGAGATGGACGAGGGAAAGAAGAACATCTACGACATCTACACATTGCACCTGGTGCGGTGGAAGGAGGATATGTTCATGGCCACGCAGGAGAACGTTATGAAGTCCGTGCTGCGGCTGGTGGAGAAACAGAGAAATGGCGAGACAATCGAACAGAACCAGATCAAGAGTGTCGTGGACTCCTTTGTGTCCCTCGGCTTGGACGAATCGGACAGCACCAAGACCACCCTGGATGTGTACAAGGAGTTCTTCGAGAAGCCTTTCCTCGACGCCACCGCCGACTACTACAAGCAGGAATCGCGTCGCTTCCTAGCGGACAACAGTGTCGTTGACTACATGAAGAAGGCCGAGGCACGGCTGGACGAGGAGAAGGAGCGTGTCCCGCTGTATCTGCTGGACGAAATCATGGGTCCTCTTATGAGGACATGCGAGACCGTTCTGATTGCCGACCACTCACAAGCCCTTCGCGAGGAATTCCAACTCCTTCTGGACCAGGACCGCATCGACGATTTGGCGCGGATGTACAAGCTACTTGCCCGGATTCCCCAAGGCCTCGACCCTCTCAGGACCCGTTTCGAGAATCACGTCCGGAAGGCCGGTCTGTCTGCGGTTGAGAAGGTTGCAACAGACGACCTCGAGCCCAAGGTGTATGTTGAGGCACTGCTGGAAGTTCACACGCAGTACCAGGATCTGGTCAACAAGGCTTTCGCAGGCGAATCCGAATTCGTCAGGTCGTTGGACAATGCTTGCAGGGAGTTTGTCAATCGTAACAAGGTCTGCAAGTCGGGATCTACCAAGTCGCCCGAGCTTCTGGCCAAGTACACAGACCAGCTGCTCAAGAAGTCTGGTGCCAAGATGTCCGAGGAAGATGACATGGAGAAGCAGTTGTCGCAGATCATGACTATCTTCAAGTACATTGAGGATAAGGACGTATTCCAGAAGTTCTACTCGCGCATGCTCGCGAAACGTCTGGTCAACACCAACTCGGCTTCTGATGATGCTGAAACTTCCATGATCGCCAAGCTGAAGGACGCGTGCGGTTTCGAATACACGAACAAGCTCCAACGGATGTTCCAGGACATGCAGATCTCCAAGGATCTGAACTCGTCATTCAAGGAGTGGGTTAGCGACACTTTCGACGATGATGACAGGAAAACAGCTGTCGACGCCACCTATCACATCCTCGGTACCGGCTTCTGGCCGCTCAACCCCCCTACCACTCCTTTCGCTCCTCCGCAGGTCATCGTCAAGACGTACGAGCGCTTCAACGCTTTCTACAACTCCAAGCACTCAGGCCGCAAGCTCACATGGCTGTGGCAGTTGTGCAAGGGCGAGATGCGGGCAAGCTACATCAAAATTCCCGGTAGCAAGGCATCGCCCATCTTCCAGGTTTCTACTTACCAGATGGCCATCCTGTTGCTCTTCAACGACTCGGAGACTCTGAGCTACGAGGATATTGAGCAGGCAACGAAGCTGGACCGGGGAACCATGGACCCCAGCATCGCGGTCTTCCTCAAGGCGAAGGTTCTGACTATTAGCCCTGAAGGCTCCAAGCCTGAGCCTGGCACCAGCTTTACGCTTAACCAGGGCTTCAAAACTAAGAAGTTAAAGGTCAACCTGAACATCGGCATCAAGAGTGAACAGAAGCAAGAAGTTGAGGATACGCACAAGACGATCGAGGAGGACAGAAAGCTTCTCATGCAGGTAAGTTCGACATGGTCTCTCGATGCCGTTCTATTACTAACCCAACTTCCAGTCTGCCATTGTGCGTATCATGAAGTCCAGGAAGAAGATGAAGCACCAGCAACTCGTTGGTGAGACGATCAATCAGATCCGCTCCCGCTTTACGCCCAAGGTCGCAGATATCAAGAAGTGTATCGACATTCTGCTGGAGAAAGAGTACTTGGAGCGTCTCGAGGGCGAGGAGAACGACCTTGGCTACCTGGCTTAGGTCAGCAGACGCTGCGCTTCTTGTCAAGTATGCTTTCAAATTTCAGCGAGCAAGAGACAAGGTCGGGATCTGAGATTCAGCCCAACTCGTCTGTCTGCCGCCACGACCAACTATCTTCTTCTGGCGCTGGCGTTCGTACATTACGTGTGCACACTCATGGGCAGGCGTCAGTAGGAGACGGGGACTTCATCGATAATGTCAACGGAAGGGGGTGGGCCAGTGCATTATTCCTTGCATGTGGGAGGATCTTCTCGATCCTTCTGTTCAACGACTACGAAATAAGTGTCCCCCCTTCCCTTGCTCTTTCCCTCGGTTCATCTTTCCTTTCCTTTTTCTCTCTTATTCCTCTCGAGCTTCGGCTTTGGGGACGGATGGCGGGGCGGTTTCTACAGCGATGCACACGGGTCTGGGTAGATATGATGGTCCGAACGATCGGTATGACCTGCGGGGAGAGCAGAAGGCTGACATTGCCGCTCTCTCAAAAATGCGATTCCTCCTTTACTCTGCTTTTGTCTTGATGCCCTGTGTGACGTTGCTTGCCCTCACCCTTCCGTCGGAGGCAGTCCTTCGCGCTGGCCGTCCAATGCTACGAGAAGCTGGAAGGTAAATCGGGAGTATTGTGGCCATGCGTTCGGGTTCGGGCGATTGAAAGAAAAAAAAAAGCAAGGGAGAATGAGACAAAAATCCAAGGGCGGAGAGAGGCCGTGGTGGAAATAAAGTAAAATTTCCTGTCGAGGGGATTCAAGGGCGCGGCAACCCCCGTGCCATTGGTGCTACTGAACAAGTGCGCGAGCTCGGGGAGGACCAAGGCGAGGAGAGAGGGTGGGTGTCTCAACACGCTTTCTATCGGCCTTCTCCTGAGCTTGTGTTATCTTGTACAGCTTCGGCAGTGGGGAACAAAGGGAATAATGGGTAGGTTCATTGTTGCGGTCGTCCTGCCAGCTGCTAGGGACAGCGGGAGGCGATTGATCATCGCTGCCGAATGTAAACCTTGGCATTCAAATTTCCAATGGGGGCTTTCGTGAGTACTCTCGGGGAGAAATTCGCAAGGGAAAGCATAGCGGGCAGAAGAGGAGGGGAGAGCTTTCTTGCGCCTCTCCTGTGTCTGTCATGACGTCACCCTGGCCATCCACGTGGACCACGCTCCTGCCGCAAGCTTGTCGTGTAGTTAGTCCAGCTGCTGCTTTGCACCATGCGGTCCATCACATTCGCTTGGGGGGGCGTGCGTGGGAGATTAGCGTTTTCATCGGGCCTGTCAGTGCAGGATCGAGATGTCTGTGCCGCGGTCTCAAAACGGCAAATGCTTCCATTGCGGCGGCCGGCTGGATGCATATATCGGGCAGGGGGGTGGGCCGCGAGGGAAGAGCCGCTGGGGAAAGCAGGCAAACTTTTGATGAGAAAGTAGGCAAACGAAAGATTGCCGCTCTGACAGATGTGGGTCCGATCGAGACCTGGCGTGGACGACGATTTGCGTACGTGCGCGTGCATGCGTGTGACAAGATTGTGGGCGCACAAACGGGTGGATGTGGGGTGGTGGGATGAAGTATGGGTCAGCCGCCTTGTGCCCGTAGATATATGATATCTCGTAAACTTTTCACCTTCTAGCGGGCATGGGCGTCGAAGAGTGGGAACAGGGGAAGGGAGGAAACTGTGGTTCTGGCCTTATCTTGGTCAGGAAATGTAGCCATCCTTGTAGAGCCGGCGTGTGCGCCGCAAAGTAAGCTCTATGTAGAGGGGTCTAGACAGCGCCATCGAACGCACACGGGCTGAATGGAAGAAGGAGAGGAGGGAAGCCACGGACGGCATCCGCGTGGTCATTGGTTCTCACATTACCTAGCGCACTGTGGGCTATGGACATCTCTCGTCCTTCCGCTTTTGCTTTCACCGCCATGATGCCGCACCTCCCTCGAATGTCGTCGTACAGTGCTCTTGTTGGCTGAGCGAGTTGCTGCTGCATTAGTTGCCTCTTAGTCCCGGCATCTAAATGCTCTGCAAGAGAGGCACATGCGCTCAATATGATGGGGAGTTTGGAAGCCGTGCCGCACTTTGCATAAATGTGGCTGGCGGGCTGCAGCTGAAGCTCTTACGGACTTTGGAGATAGCGGCCGAGTGCCACCAGAAAGGCGGTATGGCGATGACGACTACTGTGGGCCGAATCCCGACGAGCGTTTGAGCTATGCAGCACGCAAGCATCAGAGGAGCGAGATTGAAAGTAGTGACGCATGTTAATGTGCTGTACAATGCAGTTGTGTTCTCTTCGATAGAAGTCCGCCACGAGCGTGTGCTGGGTGTGGGTGAATCGTGGCCGTCCATTAGGTATGGACTGTCAGTGAAAGGTACGGTTGACACAAGACAAAATGCCGATGGGAAGGCTGACGAGAACGGTTGGGATTTGGGCGGCCTCTTGAGGGCCAGGGTATGCAGTGGAACTGAAAGCAGCGACAGAGCCACGAGACTCTTAAATGGCGAACTCACTCTCTCAGGCAGCATCGCTGGTCTTCGGCTGACGTGCAGACAAAGACAGTAGCAGTTGGCAAGAAGTAACGCATCCAGGTCGAAATGCCGGGTTCTGCAGGAATTAGGAGGTGAAGTGAGCGGGTGGGCTGGCAGCAGTGCTGGGGGGGAAGTGTGCAAGCGCGGAGGAGCCCCGACTTCGGCCATGCAAGAGGAGATGCACATGACACTGAAGTCCATCAGCCACAGGTACGGAGAGTTAGGGCCTGGGGGGGAGTTGGGCTGGTTGTAAGCCCGGTACACCAAGCTGCGGAGGTAGTCGCGATCAACTTCCAGATTGCTGGGCCGGGGGCCTCTCGTGAGTCGTCGGTTGACTTGCCCGCGGTGAGTGTGGACCGCTCTTTCCATGAGAGTACCTCAGTGACAAGACCATGCACCTATCGTCGTGCGACAAAGGCGGCAAAGCGCCTAATGTGTAGGCGCGCGTCTGGGTCAAGCCAAGAGCAATGCTCATTGGCCGGGGATGCTCGGCCCGGCGGAAGTGAACAACGAGGATCGTGGGTGGCTGCACCCCAGTAGCATGTTGGGCATCATCGAGGGAGCCGTTCGTCCGAGTCCGCGGAAAGCAAAAACAAGTGAGACTTCGATTGGGCCATAGTATTCCTCTGTGAAAGGCGGCCAGTCAAATTGAAGCAACAGGGACTCGGAGCAAAGACCACCAAACAGCGAATACAACTGTTGCTATTCAACGAGCCGTGACCTCGTCTGCCTTTACGTCGGAAAGTATCTGTTGTCCAAACGCATGGCTATTGAGCATCTTAGTGGTATTGTAGTGGGAGTGTACGTAAGCCTCGCTGCAACGCGTACGGTCAGTTCATGTTTTACATCAATATCGGATGTTATTTGCATGAGTCTGGCAGCGTGTGCCTTGTTTCCGGGCCAATTGACCGCTCCACCGGAGAAGGTGGATCAAGACGGAGAATTTGCGAGCGTCGCAAACGGCTCGTAGACGTCATGCACAGACTGCTGCTCCGACCAATGCCATACATGCAGAGACGTACGCTCCTGAGGCTATGGCGCTCTTGGCGATGGATACCTCTTTCAGAAGGCAGCGAAGTCCAGATTGTGAGCAATCAAGCCCGTCGCCTGGTTTGCTTGCTGAGAACAGAAGGACTGAGCTTGCCGCTGTGCTGCAATGGTAAGTGGTAGGCGCTTCTGGAGCTCAGGGGGAACTCGACATTGGAACTTCAACATCTCTTCGAAGTGAGTCCTCGATGTGAAAAGCGGTGCGCGAACCGCATGGTATAAGGCATTCGAAGAGTTTCACGCTATCTCTCTCTAGGAAGCAAATTGGTCGGCTTACCTGCACGTCGTGCGTTGGGTATTGCCACTTTGCGGCACAGTCAGGGCGCTAATTAACGGTAACCAGGGTGAGGACCCGATTCGCCACGCTGAGGCTCACGGAGCTCAATGGGCACAGTGTGAGAAGCCATGGCTTGTTGGGATTTCATGCACCCAGCGTGACCGGGCTCCGCCCAATATTGCGCCAGTAGGCTTGTTCTGGTTGGTAATCGTGCATCTGCCATGAGAAAAATAGCAACGGAGCCCCGCCATTACTCATACGCACATACCCTTGGTATGGACATGAAGAAACTTCCAGCAAAGCTCAGAAAGTTAGCGACTCAGCATTGTGACAGAATAGTGAACCCTCGGTCTTCCCTTTGTATGTCTTCGCGGTACTTCACGAACGTCGGGTAATACCGCACTCAAGGCATGTACTTGAGGGGAGTAAACTCGGGTTTATCGATACATGCAGTGTACCGCATCTTGGACCTTCTTTGAATGATCTGACCATGTTCGGATTGAGCCAATAACACCCCCTCGGAATATGACGTCGACGGTAGGCAGCGCTAATGATCAAGGGTACCCGGTGATTCCCCTTGCAACCACCTGTATCGATCACGCGGAAGGACGCCGCCTGCAGAAACCTCGCCTTGCATACATTACATATGCCGGCTGTCAAGATCCCCAGTGTGCCCCAGGGCCGAAGATCTGGAATCCTGGAGGGAGATCCCACAGTGCGGTGAGGACCACGTTGCAACCAGAGAACCAGGAAATTTTGCCCGTCTCTCGGTAGCGTCCGGATTGACAACGCGCCCCTGCACCATGTTTGTGGTACGTTGTACCCAGTCTCAAAGGACATCGGCAAGTCCCACGCCACACGGCAGACACCCACATACACTTGACTGCCAGACAGACAAAGACTCGGAAGAAGCGGGGGATTGAGTGGGAGCATCGTAGTCTCCGTACTACGACAATAGCCGCGTCCGCGCTTCTGTGTCAAACCATGATAGGCCAGCCATGCCGCTAAGGCTGCAGACGCGCGCTGCTTGTGCTCAGCTACGGTACTGTTCGAGATGGACCTGGCTCCGCAAGGTAACTGTGCCGAGGACTCCTTGCGGCACCTCTCAGCTCAGAGTATCGAGGATTTTTTGATATCAAGTTCTCCAAGATCCTGGCGGAAGCCGCACTTGGCTCAAACGTAGAGTGCACTCGAATACTTAAGTCTGAACATTCCGTTAGAAGCAGATATTGTAATTCTATCGTCCTTTGAAATAGACGCTTCATCATCTTCGTTGTCCTGCAGGCGCCTATTCCAGAATTCTGATTTTGAGACGACTAACATTCACGTCAGTGGGAAGGTACCAACCTCATTTCCTTAGCTTAGTTCAAAGCCCCCTGTTCTTTATCAGAGCATTGCTGAGAACGACTGCAGGCAGATTGGGCCTTCGGATATGACGACACTGTCGGCTCTCCCCAATGAACTGCGGGATAACATCTCGGAGTATTTGGGGAGACAGGAACTTCGCAATGTGCGACAGGTGTCTCGAAATTGGAGGCAACATGCCACGAGGTATGCTTCTCAAGATCTGTCAACAGTATGAAGCGGTTACTGACGTGTATAGATTTCTATTCAATCGGGTTCACCTTTCTGACCATCAGCGTGATATCGAAGATTTCGAGAAAATTACCAGCGATCCAGACCTGCGAAAGCACGCCAGAGAGTTGGTTTTCGACATAAGCACGTACAATCCGGACCTCCTTGACTTCGACTGTTTCCTGTACCTGACCAATTGTCATCCACCGAGATGTTTGCGCTACGATCAGACAAACGAAGGGCACATCGAGGATTCTGCTAGAATCAGGGAATGGCATGACAACAGAGCAAGGGAATGCGCCAACGATGGTGATAGGATCCGCAGGCGGCAAATAGACACCGTCCGACCTTTTTTCGAATGGTACCAGGAGCGTGCTCAACTACACATCAACAACCGCCAAGCGAACGCAGCATTCGTAGCTCTTCAGAATGCAATTCTGTCAGGGTGGGAATTCGAGCGGGTTATCATCACCAGCCTACCTGCTGGCCCGGACCCTGAAAACCGCCCTGACAAACCCTTTCGGCAACCAGATCGTTCACCGGAGATGAAGGAGTGGGACAAGAAAAAGAAAGATACAAAAGGGCCGATACCTTGGGAAGAGATCCAGCCGAGAGCGAGTTGGATGACATTTGATCAACAGCTACCAGATATTGTAGAGTTGGCTAACTCCGGCAATACCCTTGATGGGGTAAGTTCGTCGTATTAGCCTTGAGATATCGCCTACCAAATCTAACGAGGTTCCAGTGGCTAAATGCTAGTGTGAGCTGGCAAGAGTGGAGGGACAGGGGACAGGACGATCGATGCTTCCACGCTGATCCAGTGGGATCGCCATATCGGGCATTGTCGACGATCATGCGGATCTTGCAGGAGACGAAGAGGTTGGAAACAGTCTCCGAATTATCGGTGATACCAAGCCGAACGATCCACCCAGCTTGTTGTAACTGTGGCGAGGGAATGTCGTCGGCTATCTTCCGGACGAACGGCCCCGACATGACGCGATTGCAGCAGTTGGCAGAGCACCTCAAGGTTCTTCGCCTGGTCCCGGAGGCGGTGACGGACTCTGATGAAACTCATTTCGAATACCCAGGGCTGCGCAGACTGCTCAACCATGCAAGTGGGGCATTGGAAGAATTGTACCTGGTATTCATCCACCATCAAACCCTATCATCCGATCGTCATCTGCTCCGCGACCTCACTTTCAAGAGGCTGCGGAAAATGCATTTTTACGACGTTCGTTTCACTGATGTGGAGCTTTTTACCTTCGTGTTCAGCAACCAGCACTGTCTCCGAAAGCTCATCATCCATTACTGCTTCATGATGGACGAAAACGGTACAATCCTCGGTGGAGACGAGCCACTTGAGGCCACGGGTTGGTGGTGGCCGGTGCTAGATGAGCTTCGGAGCATGGGCTGCTTCGGAGAGATGATGCTCTCCATCGATTCGGTGGCTCAACAGAAGGACACGCTGAAATTGGAAGGGGACCCTAGCCTCGAGGAAGGCATGTCGAGGTGGAAGACGTGGGCTGCTGGTGGCGGTCAGTTTCCTCTTCTTGGCGGATGTCCGAGACAGGACCCGTCTTTGGTGGATATGATCCCAGCCAACTATAGGAGGTGGTTGCGTTCAGCATTGCCGAACCGCCGGGAGTAAAGCCGACCGAGTGGCTGGGGCTGGATGACAATAATCGTGCGGCTGAGGGAGGCGCGAGAGAGCGAGGGGGCGAGAGGTGGCATGATGTAGATGGTGTTAATGAATGTACATGATTTGGCAAGTGCGGCGACGGCAGCTGGTGCCTGGACGAAACGGCGGAAGGCTTACTCCTCTCGGATTAGTGGTTGGCGCGACTGCCGCCCGTCTGTTCCTAAGTGCGCCGCGCTCTCGCTCTCCCTTAGGTCCCGAGATCTATGACGCTCCTACAATCCAAATAACGGCCTCCCATGCCCAGATTATTGTCCCTTTCCCTGTGCTCTCTTCGAACCCGGTCGCTGCCAAGCTGGCCCTCTTGAAATGCACCCCAATTCACCCCACTGATTCAAGCCGATCCACTGTTTCGATGTGCCCACAGCTAGGACCGCAAACCACAGGACGATCGGACATCACTGCCGGGGTTTTGTTGCTGATCAGGCCCGTCGGTTCCGTGGTCAGGGCCCGGCCACGTTGTGCCGGTCGCCGCACTTACCACCACAGCTTGTCTGTTGCTTCACTTCGAAGCGGACCGATTGCAGGAGCAGCCATGCCAGTCCCCCTCTCATAACCAGCTCTCTTACGTGCGTCAAGGGTCGAGGACATTCAATTGTCGTTCGCCATAGATGCCCTCCTTCCCGGAGCTCAAGTTGCAACCATCAGGAGCCAAGACAATGCGCGAAAGACGGCGCATCGGGCGGTAGCTCAGGAAGTCACACGCAAACCATGAGGGCATGCGTTGCTTTAGCCCCTCGGACAAGTCGAGGCCGCATACCGGTTCAATCAGTCACTCCGTCGCCTGACTCTACTCGCCCGATCGGCCAGGACCTTGGACAGCCCGGATTGAGAGGATGGTGCATGGAATAGGGACGGGCAGCCTCCACTGGACAATAACACCATCGGATTGCGAGCTTTCATCCAGGTCTTTTCACACGTCGTCGAGCCGACTGCCTGCTTCTATTTCGATCGCTCGGCTTGTACTTCGCGTGTTCTTGTCCTAGTCGCTTTGGACTGCTAGACTGTCGCTGCTCATCTGCTATCCAGGAACCGGAAGAATCGCCTCGTCACACCACGAATCGTTTCTGCCGTCAGAGTAGTCACATCTTGTCTTCTTGCGCCGTTGTAGTCTTCAAGGCGTTCAGGGTTGCCTAAAGCTCGGATCAAGCCGAGTTTGTACCCGCCAAACCCGATCTTTCACACGTGTTGAACTTGGGCAAGCCACCTCTCCTATCTGCGTCTCGAGAAGAGCAAGCTGACATGGTCGTGAGAATATAGCCTCGCATGCGTCGAATAGGCCATGAAGGAAGCTAAAACCTAGCATCCTAGTTCCGCGAACCCTCCACGCCGCGCACTCGACCCGGTATGGTGCATCCCAATGTGTCGGAAACACGCGATTGAGCATAACTGAGGCACGAGAAGACAGTGGCAGTCAACTTCATGTAGTAGGGAGGCTGTAAGTATTCAGAGGCCGAGAAGCTCTGCGCTCTCTCGAACGGCCGGGCCTGGACGAGGAAGATCTTCTTCCTAGTTGCCGATTAACCGAATAACAGACATGTTTGCACAAGCGGCTTGGGAAGCTATCTCTGCGGTGCAATCCACCGACACGTTAACAGGCGCCAGAGCAGGCTTTGGGGCATTTAAACCCTCTAAGTCCTGTTCTCCTTACGTTGGCAGTCGAAGCACCTATACGGACGTGGATGCAAGTTTCAAACCCGAAAAACACCTCTAGGGATAGGTTTCCATGACCTACAGAGCTAGCCTTTTCATTGAAGGCATTGAGATTAAGGCTAATCTAGCAATCTGCACAGCCTTCGTGCTCTAGGATATCCGCCCTATTGCAAATCACCAGCCGAAGAGCCTTGCCGGGAAGGTCTCGTAATCCAGAAACCTCGACAAAAAGCCGTCCAGCCATACCTATTGCTCCGTCCTTGGTAGAGCCCGAGCCACTCCAGAACCTAGAGTCCGCACATCGCCAGCAGAACCTTCTCGCCTGCTTCTTCGTGGTTGACGTCGCCCACATACCCTACCATACCCTCACCCACCTCGGCCCATGCCATGGGCGTCTCGTCCTGGTCGATCGGCAGCGGGGCGAAGACAAAGCTCTGGATGTGGCTGTCGCGGCGCGGGGCGTACAGGCGGTCCTTCTCAGCCACACCAAGCAGGGTCGCGCCCTTCTGGCTGCACTCGAGGGCCAGCTGACCGGCCGCCGTCGGCGACATGCGGCGCACGTTCTCAGGCCTCAAGACGAAGGTGGAGCGGTGGTACGAGTGGCCCTTCCAGGGCAGGCCGAAGGCGCCCGAGAAAGCCCTTTCCATATCGCCCAGCGACGAGGTGAAACTGAACTGCTCGCCGAAGATGGCAACGCCGCCGGCGCGGACGTAGGCGCCGAGCGCGGCCAAGACGGTGCCGTACTGCCTCCTCTCCTCGCGCTTGACCGGGTTGTTGCTGCCGTTGTTGTCGTCGACGGAGCGCGTGAGGGCGCCGTCGCCGATCAGCACGACGGACGGCTTGACGGTGGCCGCCGCGTCGAGATGGGCAAGCGCGTTGGCGGGGGTGGCGGCGACGAGGACGTGTGCGCGGGCGTGGATGCTCGGGGTCACGTCTTCGTGCAAGCTGTAGAGCTCGTCTTCCTCGGCCTCGTCGAGGCAGAGGAAGAGGATGGTAGGCATGTCAGCTGGCTCGCCGGGGGCGGTGGCCCGCACGGATGACGTAGCGGATGCCATGGTAAGTTGAGCTGCTGGTTGGCACCTATGCGCGTCGGTCAGTAAGGCGTAAGGCGGGGAAAAGTTGTCGGGTTGAGGGTCTCACTTGTAGGCTTCCTTGACGATGAGCTCGGAATTGTAGAGGGAGGGATGGATATGGCTGGAAAGGTTGAGTATAAAAAGTGCTTGGATACGGCAGGTCCAGCACGCGCACTGGTGGGCACCGACAGGGTCCACGGCTGCAAGCAAACGGGAAGGTGCGCACTCCCTCAATTCTGTGGCGCACCAATCACTTACACTTGAGAGTGGCTGAGCTAAAATATTGTGTATTTTTATGATTACGCTGTGCTAAGACAAAGCAATGTCTTGAGCAAAGTAATGAGCCTGAATATAGCAATCAGATCCGCTCATCCATCTTCCAATCCCAGCCCGAAAAGCATCCGTCTCCATCTCGAAGCAATTTGTCCCCGACCCCACGGTGGGTGACAAAAGAAATTGCACCTCCGCGTTTACCCTACACAAACACTGCGTTATCAAGTTGGTATAGGCAGTCAAATACAAGATCTGGACGTAGATATGCGAATTTGAAACGCACATTTACGTCCGGATCTTGTAATCAACTACCAATCCGGTGAGAGATTTTATTTTTATAAGGCAGATGCGGGTAAGCAATTTCTTTTGTCACCGACGTGACCCAACCAAGAAACAAGGAGAGAGAATAAATTTCGAATGGAAAGCAAACCCCTCCATGCAGTCACAAGAAAACAAATTCAAGATGCCAAATGAGGAGGGCTTTCAAGCCCGCCAGCTCATCGTCCACCAGATCACCGCCCATCCATGCACGTATCCGTCCAGCCACTTCAATACAAGCGGCGTCTCACGGCCGGGCGCTGCACACCGTACATCGGCGCCTCCGCAGCCGGACGCTTGCGGCAGCAGCCCAAGAACCTCACCTCACCATCGCCGTCTTCCCGGTCACGCCTTCCGCCCAACTCGAGCGGCGAGATCGCGCCGTCGTCGTCGCCGTACACGTCGACCAGCCTGTCCATGCCCCGGACGAACGCGTTCGCATGCTGCTCCGGCATGCCGTCGACCTGGAATCGCGGCCGGGCTGCTGCCATGGCGGCGAAGCCGCGGTCGAAGCCGTTGTTGTCGTCGCCGTCGTCGTCTTCGGCAGCGAGGATGCTGGACGAGCGGCCGAACGAAGGGCGGCCGGTGGTTGTGAAGAAGTCGGGAGGGGAGGAGGGGTTGCGTGCATGCTCGTTCGTCGTCGCCTGCTCGTGCGCGGGATCCAGGCGTATAGTGGATGGAGAGCGGCTGTCCGCAGGAGAAGAGGGGTCGTTCCTCGTAGTGGACGGGGAGTCGTCGCCCGGGAGCCGGAACGGGCGCTGGGGAGGGATGCCTGGGGAAAGGGGGGAGAAGCCGGCGAAACCCAAGTCGGAGGCTGGAGTGTTGTGCAAGGGGAACGTGCGGTTGGTTGCTGCATGCTGCTGGCAGCTGTCTTGGTGGAGCAGCGGTGTCGGTTTGTAGTCTGATAGGTACGGGCTGTTCAAGGGCGTGATTGGCTCTGGGGAGTGTGGCGATGACGGCTTGTAGTCCGGTAAGAAGGGACTGTAGAGGGGCGTGGTCGCCTTGTTGTTGAGCAGGTACGTTGCGGTCTGGATGGGGGTCGGCTGCTGGTAATCGATGGATGAGGTCGGCTCGTAGATAGGCGAGAACGGCGGGTAGTTGGGCGAAAACGGCAGGTAGATGGGCAAGTCCCCAGTAGGCGAGAGGGGCACTGGTGAAGGGTAGTAGTGGGGGGATTGTGGTTCGTAACGGGGCGAGACGTCCTCTTGGTGGATCGCGGTAGGCGAGTAGCGTCCGCAGTTGAGGGTCTGTGGCGCATAGCTGTTGCCGCGCTGACCATCGGTGTCATTCTCGTCGCTCTGAGGCCGCTTACAAGCGGATTGCTTGATAGATTGGCAATCCGCTTGCGCTTGCTGCGAGCCCTGCTCGTCGCTCTCGCTTTCTGCCTGTTCAACCGTGTCCTCAAACTTTCCGATCTGGATGTTGAGCTTGTCGTGGCAGGACCAGAGATCGATCATGAGCCAGCGATACCCCTGTAAGGATGTTCAGTAGACTGGCTACGGAGCTTATATAAGCAGATAGCATGAACTTACCTTCTTGACTGGATCTTCCGTGTCTCTGCCGGAAAGGTTGTTCATGACCGCATCCTGGAGGAAACTCATGTCCTCAAGGAGGCGGCGGGCGTATTTTGAGACCTCTTCGTGGGTGAATATGGGCATCGTGGAGGCGCGAGAAGAAAAGGGTTGCTGGGTGTGGAGTATGGAAGGTTGAAAGTGCGGTCCTTGACAGTCAAGAGTGACAGAAGGTCGAAGGCGGTTGATAGTCAGAGTGGCGGATGGAGTGGGGGAAGAGTGGCCTGGGAGAGGAGGGGACGGCATTTTATGGTCCGCGCTGGTTATTGTGAATGCGACGCTGCTATTGTTAACACCTTGGACGCCGCCGATTGGCTGCCTGGCCAGGAGAGTTGAGGTCACCGGGCGTGAACACGTCGGGCACTCACATTAAAGTATGGGTAGTTGAAGCAACTGTCCAGATGCAAATGTAGTTTCAGACTGTTCTACGTATGTAGTCCAACTCAACATCCAGCTGCAATGCAGGACGTCGCTTTTACCCGTAAGGCTACTGCTAAGCTCCACCTCAGTAAACGCCCATGATCTTGGTACCACCATTCGGCAGTTTGGCCCTCAATACCGCTCCCGGATGCACCCGCAAGTCCTGGCCATTGTTCCACATCGGCTGGTACGGTAGTTGATTGATATTCACGTAGAAATATCCATCCTCACCCACACTGGCTGAGTCGGGCCAGAGAATCCTCGGATCGCGTACGTAGCCATGCGTCTGAAGATCGTTTGGGTCGTAGTAGTAAATTGCATTGTGTTCTGGCACGAGCTGATAGACCAAGCCATTAGAGTCACCCTCGAAGCCATTGGCGTTGCCGCCCCGCTGCCCAAGGTTCGAGACATTGTTCTTCGCAGCACGCTCAGCCAGCGGGTCGTCATCACGCGCCAGGAGATTGGCTGCGGGCACGGAGTACAGATAATTGCCAGTGAGTGGAGAGTAGTAAATGGTCCTGCCATCTGGCGAGATCTGGATGCCGTCAAGGCCTTCACGGAGATGGCCAACGGGCTGACCCACGCTGCGCTGGTAGAAGGGATGGCCTTGGTAGCTTGGGACGTCGCTGTCAACGCGCAGTACGGAAGGGTCTTGGGTAAGGCGTCGCCAGGACTCGCCTGTCCCGAGGTCGAGGATGATGAAGCCGGGACGTCCTTCGTCGCTGGAGTCTACAATATAGGCGACGCCCTTGCCGCCGGGCGTTACGTCCGAGCGGAGGTCGAAACGCACATCGTTCATGTAGCTGTCTGGGTAGTGCACGTCGGCGGGAAACGTGAAAGTCTCGTAGATTGAATTGTTGCTGAGCGAAATGCCCACCAGCTTTGGGCCCCCGGGCTGGGCATACGGCACAGTAACTTCTCCTTGCGAATCCATGATAGACGCTCGTCCGGTATCCAACGCCCAGAGCGTTTCGTCGCGATTGGCTGTTTTGGGAGTTATATACAGCGCCTGGACGCTGATAAGCCCGTGGGAGTCGGCACTGCCGAACGGAATGCCGTTGTAGCTGGTGTTGAGAGAGGAAACCGGGAGGTTCAGTTCAGCCGAAGGATAAGGCGCCTCTGCGGTTTTGTTGACTGATTCACCAAGCGTGTAGGCATACTGGCCACGAGTGTAGCAGACGAAAAGTCTCCCCGCACTTGAGACAGCCAGTCCGATGGGCCATTGGTCATAGTAGTAATGGAATTCCTCCAGAGGCGGTCCATATGTCCCGTTGTCTGTGCGTAGAATTGTACCAGAAGGCTCTTGGTAGGTAACCTGGCCACGCACAAGGACAAGGATTGAAGCAAGCGCAAGAAACCTCATGATTCTGCGGGGAGGAGAACAAAGAGGGATGCTGAGGAGGAATCTCTGGAGACACAGTGAATATGAGGAACTCGGCCGTGACGCGATACTTATTGCGCTCGTGTGAGTCCCTTCTTAAGACCTTACCGATCCGTCGTGTAGCGGCCTGCAGCATGACGACATGACAGCGCTTCGGGTCGATCCCCCTCGCCTTCTCCGCATTGTCAATCCTGGCATACTCAAGCTTCTTACCAAGCATCGTCGTGGATTTCAAGCGTATGATAGTGGATCGAGCTCGACGGCGCAGCGTTCGATCGGAATTTCTGGTAGATACGTGAGTACCGCAAAATCAAGTCTCGGGGTACGTCGCGCCATGTGTAAGAGCTGATGCCGATGTTGATGGCAGTCAGTAGCCCTTTTCGGGTCTCGGTGCGACATCTGCCGGATGCGCACTTGCAAGTTCGAGCACGGATCGTTCGTGGAGAGGTCAAGGTGGTGGACGTGTCATTGGCTAGGCCGAGAGAGTGCGGGCGGCAGTGGCGCGTCTTCCCGGCTGCGCAACGCCAGCGCGGCGCGACGCGGACTTTCCATCTCCCTCAGCACTCTTTCAAACCACATCCCATGCTCCGCATATCGCGCCATGCGTTGAGAGGTATCGTCTACGGGCCCCGGTCCTGGAACAGGCCCATTGGCATCCGCTATGCCAGAACCAAAGCCCGCGCCGTGCCCGCCGACCCTCCGCCACCGATAACGAGGCCCGGCATACAGCTGCGCGACTACCAGGAGGAATGCATCCAGAGTGTCCTCGCTTACCTTGAGAAAGGCCATAAGCGACTCGGGGTATCGTTAGCGACCGGAAGCGGCAAGACTGTGAGCGCGGCTGCCCGTGTGTCCGTCAAGCAGCGCTGACAATGCCCAGGTCATCTTCACCCAACTAATTGACCGCGTCCTGCCTCCGAACAGCGATGCGACGCAGACACTCATTCTAGCCCACCGACGGGAGCTTGTCGAACAAGCAGCTCGCCACTGCACAAACGCATACCCGGACAAGACCGTCGATGTGGAGATGGGAGCTGTCCACGCCTCGGGCGCAGCCGACATCACCGTAGCCTCGGTCCAGAGCATCATGTCCGGTGACCGAATCGACAAATTCGACCCGAAAAGGTTCAAGCTCGTTCTGGTTGACGAAGCCCACCATATTGTGTCCAGGCAGTATTTGGAGGCCCTCGAATGGTTCGGACTGAGGCGAAACACCAACTCCGCCACTGCTCTGGTCGGCGTCTCCGCAACCTTCTCAAGATTCGATGGGAAGAAACTAGGTACCGTCATCGACCACGTCGTCTACCACAGGGACTACGTCCAGATGATCGAAGACAAATGGCTGTCTGATGTAATCTTCACCACTGTTTCTTCAAAAGCGGACATCTCCAAGGTTGAGCTCGGAGCCAACGGTGATTTCCACACTGGCGCATTGTCTCAGGCGATCAACACGGACGAGACGAACGAAATCACCGTGCGTTCGTGGTTGGCTAAAGCCAGCGACAGAAAATCCACTCTGGTATTTTGTGTCGACCTGGCGCACTTGACGGATTTGACCGCGACATTCCGCAGACACGGCATCGACGCAAAGTACGTCACAGGTGACACGCCGAACAAAATTCGAGCCGAACGCATCGACCAATTCAAGCGGAAGGAGTACCCAGTGCTCTTGAATTGCGGAGTCTTCACCGAGGGCACTGATATTCCGAACATTGACTGCGTCATTCTGGCCAGGCCCACGAGATCGCGGAACTTGCTCATCCAGATGATCGGTCGAGGGATGCGTCTGCACTCTGAAAAGGAGAACTGCCATATAATCGACATGGTTGCAACACTGGAAACGGGAATCATAACCACGCCGACTCTACTTGGTTTGGATCCCGACGCCGTTCTGGAGCAGACTTCTGCGGATGATGCCAAAAAGATCAAAGAGCGCAAGGAGAAAGAAAAGATCCGCGATCAAGAGCTCGCCCAGGTCCGGCCGGACGCTTCATCTGGCCCTGTCCAGGTAAGAAGTAAGGTCACGATCACAGAGTACAGTTCTATCCATGAGCTGCTTGACGATACCTCTCCCGATCAAAACATCCGAAGAATAAGCAATTACACGTGGGTTTGCGTTGGTGAAGAGCGCTTCATGCTCGCATGTAATCAAAACGGCCACATCGTTGTGGAACGGAACGAGGAGGGGGCTTTCACCGTCAAGTATACTAAGGCTATACCCGTGTGGCTACGAAGTAAAGGCGCGCCTCCTTTCCAAAAGCCCCAGCTCATCGCCAAGGCGGAGACACTGGAGCACGCAATCCACAGCGCCGACACATTCGCGGCTGAGACGTTCCCGTTGGTGTTCATCGACAAGTGGGCACCTTGGCGCAAGAACCCCGCGTCAGAGGCGCAGGTTGAGTTCCTGAACAAGCGGCGGGACCAGGACCACCAGTTGACGCCCGAGGACATCACCAAGGGACGGGCTATGGACATGATCACGCGAATCAGGCATGGTGCCAAGGGGAGATACGAGAAGATCCGGGTGCAGAATGCAAAGAAGGAACGGGAGAGGGAGCGGGAGCGGCGGCAGCTGGAAAAGCTGAACCCCACGGTGAAGGTTGGGCCCCTGGCGCAGGACGTCTGAGTGACTGAGGAAGGGAAGCAGAGGCTGGAGGGCCAAGGAGGTAGCATCCCAGCTCAATAATTCTCAAGAGATCGACCGGGATGGTGACCGGGATAAAAATAATGATGATCGGAGCGACGGGGATTCGTGCAGCGCTGGCGGCTTGGGGGGGCCACGCGTTTTTTCTTGTCCTGCATCACCGTCGTCGTGCAACTCCAGTTTTGCGAGACGGCGGCAGCCCGCCCTGCCATGACGCGACGGCGCTGGTGGAACTCAGGCGTTCAACGGCGCGGGGTGCTGCGATTGTGTGCTCCCCTCTGCAACAGGTGGGTGACGCAGGACCACAGATGATTGACTTTGCCATGTCACACGGGCAGCAGGCTTGGTGACGAGGATGCTGACTACCCCCATCCGTCCCGCCGTGCAGGCGTGGTGCGCGACGGCGAGCTTGTTCATCCATCCCCTACGGCGGCTGACCGGCTGGCGCGCGCAGGGGCGGTGGGCGGCGGGCGGTGGGCCGGCGCGAAAATATTCAGATGGCCTCTGCGGGTTTTGCTGGGGTGGCCGCACGCGCAGTCATGACAAGAACGGTACGGGGCTGGATCCAGCTTGGGCGGTTCGAGAGGCTCGGAGATTGGGGCGCCGCCTGCCGGTCTAATTTGGCGGGCGGAGGGGCGGAGGGCGGAGGGGGCTGCTGGCCGTGTCGCGGTGGCGGAGGCTCGCAGTGCGGCAATGGCGTGCTGGGGGAGCAGCAGGCGCAGCGCTGTTGCTGGTGCCAGTGCTGCGCTTGCGCTGGAGCGGGTGCGGCAGCTGCAGCAGGCAGGCTGTTTGCGGGCGGAAAAGGAGCGCGCATCGGGCGGGCAGCGCTGAAACGAGCCCTGAGGAGCCGCGCGACCCGGGCTAAAGCCGCGCCAGTCCTTGAGCTGCGCTTGATGAGCAGGCAGAGTCGTCAGGACGTCTGGCCGTGCAGCGATTGGCTTCCTCACCGCGCCGCGTCAAGCTTGTCGCGCGCATTTCCCTTCGCACGGGGCACCGCAGCTGGGCCGTCCCTAGGCGCTCGCTGCTCAGCAGGCACGAACAGACCTCCTCCACCGACGGCCGCGACCCAGTCCCACGAGCGACCCTCCGACCGTCTGCTGCCCCGGAGACTGGCCTCGCCAGAGTGCTGCCACTCGTTTTCCCCAGATCCGTCCGCCGTGGCCGCCGCGAGCGAGTTTCCCCCCAAACCTGCCAGTCGCAGCGCCGATTCCGGTCCCAGTCCTCACGCTGCTGAGCGCGCCCGTCCCTCTTGGCTCCCCGGGCGATCACTGCGACACCACCGCCGCGAGCTGCAGACGCGCTGGCTTAAATGAGGAGACGCTCGTCTGGCTCCGCGACCGACGAGGACGACGACAGCAGCGCCATCCCGGACGCCCCAGCTCCGCCAGCTCCTGCGTCGCGCTCGCCTGAGCATGGCGATAAGCGCCTCGACGACCTGACCACCTACACACCTCGCACCTCTACCGAAGGCATCGCCAAGGAACGCCGGCGGAATAATGAGACTGTTGCCCGCGCATCTCTGACAAAGTCGCGCGTCTGGTCCGAAGCCCACACCGCCCCCGTCCCCGAACGAGATCTCCAGCGCAAGATGCTGGACAAGGATATAATACCCGACGACATGAACGAAGGCTACGCCCGCCGGCGCTCGCGATGGCGGAATCCATGGTCCATCTCCACCTTGACCTTTGTCGTCACCGCCGCCGCCTTCGTCGTCCTCTTCGGCATCGTCCAGTCCTTTTTCACGCGCCAATTGGACCCGAAAGGCTGCGACATGTCTCGGATGTGGGCCGCCTTCGTCAAATATGAGGATTTCGACACCGAGCATACTCGTTTCGCCAGCAAATACTCGCTGTATATGTACAGGGAAGGAGGAATCGATGAAGATACCAGGGTAGGCGCGCTTGAGGTGCAATGCCAAGTTGGAGCTGACAAGTTGTAGGTCAAAGGTGTCCCCGTTCTTTTCATCCCCGGAAATGCGGGCAGCTACAAGCAGGTCCGATCGCTAGCGGCAGAGGCAGCCTACTACTACCACGACCACATTCAGAATGACCCCGACGCCCTTGCGGACGGCAAGAGAGCATTGGACTTCTTCTCGGTCGACTTCAACGAGGATATCACAGCATTCCACGGACAAACGCTTCTGGATCAGGCCGAGTACTTGAACGATGCTGTGGCGTACATTCTCTCCTTGTACCACAATCCAGCGCGGTCCATGCGGAGCTCTGACTTTCCGGACCCGAGTTCGGTTATTATCGTTGGCCACTCGATGGGCGGTATCGTTGCCCGGACGATGCTCACAATGCCGAACTATCAGGCGAACTCCGTCAACACCATTTTAACATTATCCGCCCCGCATGCCAGGCCTCCGGTTTCGTTCGATTCGGATATTGTCAGCACCTACAAGACCATCAATGATTACTGGCGCCAGGCATACTCGCAGCGTTGGGCCAATGACAATCCGCTGTGGCATGTCACTCTCATCTCGATTGCTGGAGGAGGATTGGATACCGTGGTACCTTCAGACTACGCAAGCATTTCCTCGCTGGTCCCGGAAACCCACGGATTCACCGTGTTCACGGCGTCGATCCCACATGTGTGGACAGGCATGGATCACTTGGCAATTACGTGGTGTGACCAGTTCCGAAAGAGCGTGATCCGTTCTCTGTACGATGTTGTGGACGTTTCACGCCCCACGCAGACAGTCCCGCGAGCAGAAAGAATGCGAAGCTTTAAGAAATTTTTCTTGACCGGGCTGGAGGACATTGCCGAAAAAACTTTACCGCACAAGGAACCCAGGACTCTTTTGACGCTGGAGGACAATTCCAACTCGATCATTTCTCAGGGAGAACGCTTGGTTCTGCGATCGTTTGGGCAGCAACGGAAGCCAAAGGCGTATCTGCTTCCCGTTCCTCCCCAAGGTGCTCCGGAGGGGAGGAAGTTCACCCTAATGACGGACCAGAAAATCGACGCAACCGGAGACAATGGCAAGCTCGAGGTTCTCTTTTGCAGCGTTTTCCCGTTGCAGGCAGGGCAGTCGGCTGCGATATTCTCGATGGACATGGATCTTTCCGGAGACAGTTCTGGTTCTACTCGCCTGGCGTGCAAGAACGCTGCGAGCGATGTGATATCTCTCCCCGCATCCACAAAGGCCTCCCAGTTTCCTTTCGACAAGGCACAACCGTTCTCATATCTTCAATACGACTTGGAAGATCTTGCTGATCATCAATTCGTGGCTGTTGTGGACAAAGCGGTCGAGCATACCAATGGCTGGGTCTTGGCAGAATTCACCGCGCGGTCACAAGCGCTCGTTCAGCCTAAAATGGGACTTCGCAAGCTGTTGTCCAGCGGACTCCACGTGAAATTGCCCGCAAAACGGCCAATGGTCATGGATATCAAAGTCCCGGCTCTCCATTCGAGCCTATTGGCTTACAAGCTGAAGATCAACTCCAACTCCAAGGGTTGTGGCCACGACGGACAGCTTTTCGCGCCATTATTGCGGCAGTACATCCAGGAAGTCTACGAATCGAAGTTCTACGTCAACGCCAAGGAAGCCGACATTAACTTGCACGGAGTCGCACCGTATATGCCTCCGCCGTTCAAACGGGACAAGTCCATGAGCGATCTCAATGGCCTCTCCCTCCAGATCTGGACTGACCCCACTTGTGAGGCTTCGGTGAAGGTTGACTTGAATGTCGATTTCTTCGGCAGCCTAGGTAAACTTTGGATGCGATACCGGACAGTTTTCGCAACTCTGCCTCTGGTGGCCGTAGCTTTGGTCCTGAGGAAGCAGTTCAAGGTCTACGACGAAACAGGTATGGCCGTTCAGCCAGAAAAAAGGAAGCACCACTGACTGATTTTCCAGGCGTATTCATGAGCTTTGCCGAAAGCATGAACCAATGTCTTTGCTCGTCGATTCCCGTTCTCTTCCTTGCCCTTACGTTCTGCGGCTTGTCTCTCGCAAGCGCCAGTCAATCTTCGTCATCCCATGGTTCGCATTGGTTCCCGCCCCACAATGGCAATGCTACTGAAACCCCATCAGACTTCACCAAGAACGATCTTTTGCTCGGCTCGCAAGACACCTTTTTCTGGTTTCTTGTTCCCCTGTTCGGCTTGATGTGTACCGGCGTCTGCGTTGCGATCAACTACGTTACTCTCATCATCCTTCACCTCTTTGGATTGATTTATACATCGGTGAGACCCGCACTACGGTGCGATGAGGGAAGGTACGGAATGAATCGTGCGCACACGGAGAAGCAGCACAGCTGACATTGATTCAGACGGTCTCCCACGGCGTTTGCGGTCAGTTCGACAAAGCAGCGTGTAATCACCACCGGCGTCCTGCTTTTGATGGTTTCGACCGCCATCCCGTACCACTTTGCGTATATGGTCCTCTGTGTTGTTCATGTCGCAACAACCACAAGGTCTCTCAGGATTGCGAGGGAGACAGTAAGTTTGTTCTACGAGTCCATTGTGAACGGAAGCACTGACCCATCGCAGCACTCGGAAGCCAACTACAACTTCTTTAATTACTGCCAAACCATCTTAGTGCTAATGATCTGGATCCTGCCAATCAACATCCCCGTCTTGGTCGTCTGGGTTCGCAACCTGGCCGTCCACTGGTTGACACCGTTTTCCTCGCACCACAACATCCTCTCCATCATGCCTTTCATCCTTTTGGTCGAGACTCTAAGTACCGGCCGGATGGTGCCTAGGGTGACGAACAGGTAAGTGTATTGGTGCTTCCTAGGTTGATGCGCAGTGTTAACGTTGGTATAGTTTCCGCTACTTCACCAACATCCTCCTCTTCAGCCTTGCTGGCTACGCCGCCGTCTATGGAGTCACGTACGCCTACCGTCTCCACCACATCGCAAATATTCTCTGCGCTTGGCTGGTCGTGATTCACCTTTCGTCGACATCGCTCATCACCGTCTCGCGTAATCTTGGCCACCGATTCGATACCCGGCCTAGGGAGGTGGGAGCGGGCGGAGGCTTCCTGAAGAAGAGACCTTAATTCTTCCAATTCACCGATTTTATTTTCTTCCTTCAATCCGCAACTTCAAGCGTGCTTTTGGAATTCAAAGTCATGTGGGAATAGAAGTACTACGAGTTTCCTTTTTACTTTCTTGTCTACGATGACAGTATATCAGCATCGTTCCACAGGGGTTCTAATTTCTTCCCTGTATTTCCCTTTCTCCTGTCATGTTGGGTCGGAGAAGAAGGCGGATCGAGTCCGGAAAGGAAGGGAGGCCTTTGTCTTTTTGTTTAACCTTTTTTCTTTTTGGTAGCTTTGGGTGGATGACAGATGATATCATCCCACAGTCGGAACAGGACTTGGCCCTTTTTTTGGTTTTTCCGCTTGCCTTTTTTTTTTTCCCCTGGTCATTGGAAGTACTGGATGAAAGAAGGAATTGGTTGAATGGGCCGTCGTCGTCATCGTTGTTGTTGTTGCTGTCGACTAGGCTAGGGACGAAAGCAACGTGGGAAAGAGAGACAGAAGTAGAAGAGTATCATTTCACAAACGGGTCACCTCTCTTTGAGGTGTTCTTCCCCTTTCTCTTCGTCGTCCTTTTGTGCGCCGACTTTGGTCGTTCTCATTTCTTCTTCTCTATTCGACGGTTCCCAGCGTTGTAAAGCCCGTTTTGGGAGGGGTCCTTGCTTACTGTTGGAGCTTTGCATGGTCATGGCCTTGTGAGCGAATTCGGAAGTTCGGCAGACGGAGTTTGTGTGAACAAAAACTAAGGGGAGGACGGGTGAGATATACGGGCGCTGCTTTTCTATCCTCTCCTGATTCCTCTCCTTTTCCATTGTATTTTTCCACGCGCTTACTACGAAGGTTCTGGTGCCAGGATGTTAATATTGGCCCTATGGGCGAATGGGGACGTTGGGACGAGTAATCAGGGATGACGGATGTAATGAACGGGTACGAGGAGCAGGAATCCTGCCAGGTCCATGCTTCGAGTCGAGGTCATGTAGTCGGTAATGTATGTCTTCATGGACTAGATCCTGTCTACTTCAAGGAAAGAATTGTGATCATAACAAATCCACTAGCAGGAAGGCGCTATGCTTGACATGGCCAGAAGTTTCCCTTTCCCCCACCTTCCGAAGACGGCTTCTCCGAAGGAGCTTGACTAGAAGCTAAATGAGCATGACCAATAGTGTGCTCGCACTATCTCCACACTCAAGCACGTCGGTTCCGGTGGTGAACCATGTTTGAGAGCCTCATCTCAGCACTAACAACAACAATGGCACCAGCGGCGCGAGCACAGATGTAGGTGTAAACAAAGGCTATGCATATTTATGCTATGTACCAGAAAATGCTAGTTGGGCTGATGCTACTCGCTGCGCTAAGCAACAACTACTTGGACACTAATAAACGAAAGTCAGTGTTCAGGTCGAAAACGATCCGTAGGACGACGGCCACGAGCTGCTTCTGTCATCGCCTCCCCACTTACCGTCCGACCCCTTCCGGTCCCACCCGCCTCGACTGGTATCGACATCGTGCTCGACGACGGCGGCCTTCTTGGTGGAGGCAACGGCCGCGGCGGCGGGCAGCACCGTCGTCGTCTCCCACACGGTCGCGACCGTCTTCGTGATGGTCTCAACGATCTCGGTGCCGTCCGCCGTCACCGTCGCCTCGGTCGTCCTCGTCGCCATGCCCGTCATGGTCGTCTTCGCCGTGTGGGCCGCCGTCTCCGCCGCTTCGGCCGCAGCCGACGAGGAGGAGGAGGAGGAGTCCGTGGCGGAGCCTCCGGTCGACGCGCCCGACGCCACCAGTACCGCCACGCCCCAGGCCGGCAGGTCGATGGAGAAGGTGCCGTGCTGGTCGACGTGCGGGGTGCTGGTGATGGGCACGACGACCTCGCCGGCCTCGACGCTGTTCTGGGTCGACTCGGGGGCGCTCAGCACGATCAGCGTGCCGGCGGAGGCGCCGGCGACGTTGATGCTGAGCTTCTGGGCGTCGTTGCCGTAGTTGGCCAGCTTCACGTACGTCTGGGCCTGGTCTGCGGTGGCGGCCCAGTACACGGGACCGAAGGGGCTGTCGGAGGTGATAGCGCGCGTGGTGGAGCCCCAGTGCTTGGCGAACATCTGCTGGACGAAGAAGCTGGTGCTGCGGACGACGCCGTCGGGGTCCTGGGTGAAGCCGACGAGGTCGGGGGTCCACTGGGTGGCGTTGAAGAGCTGCAGCAGCGGGGCGTAGGCGCCCATGCGCACGACGTCGGCGTTGCGCTCCCAGCCGAGCATGTAGACGGCCTCGGCGACGCTGCCGCCCATGTAGGGATACACGTTGCGGAAGGCGTTGTCGTTGGGGTCCTGCTCGCCCGGGTTCTGGTTGGCCTGCGACGCGTACGCGGAGAACTCGCCGATGAAGACGGGCACGTCGCGCGTGACGTGGTCGAACTGCGAGAAGTTGCGCACCAGGTCCGGCGACGCGCCGTAGTTGTGGTAGTCGACCCACACGCCCGCCGGTATGGGGTCTGGCAGGCACTTGGCGTCCGCCGTCGCCGCGATGACCGTCAGCGCCGGGTACGCCGCGTGGATGGCCGACTGGAACGCCAGGAACCGCGAGCTGGCGTACGACGCGCACCCGCCGCCCAGGTTGGGCTCGTTGCCGATCTCGACGAAGTTGAGCGCCCACGGCTGCGGGTGCCCGAGCGAGGCGCGCACGCCGCCCCATTTCGTCGACGAGTCGCCGAGCACGAACTGGAGCCAGTGTCAGCAAACGGGGGCGAGAGCATTCATGTCGGTGCATACCTCGAGCTCTTCCAGGACTTCGTTGACGTAGGGAGTCAAGGCATCGCCGGTGATGGGTGTGGAACCGCCAGAGTTGAGCGAAAAGCCGGCCCAGACATCGAGCACAGGCTCCAGTCCCATGTCTGTACACCACTCGAAGTACTCGACGATGCCTGGCAAAGCGTCAGTGACCATTTTCCGCGTCTCGACATGGCAGCATCACATACCAAGTGCGTCCGTGTTCGGGTAGCCCCAAGTACCTGGTGTGTGTTAGCACCTACTGAGACACTTGGACCAGAGACATACCCTGACGGCCAGGACGGTCCTTGAGTGGGCCTATCGTTAGGTTCCACTTCCAGCGATTATCCTCGTTCTCTCCCTCCCTGGTAGACTTGTCAGCATCCCGCTTCGGTAGCTTCGGATCTCACTCACAGGTTGTTGCCGCCGGGAAAACGCAAGAACTTGGCGCCCATGTCACTCAGCACATTAGCAATGTTCGGCTTCAACCCGTTCGGCCTGTTGTGGAAAGTGGTGGGGTAGAGCGTGACGAGGTCGAAGTGCAGGGTAGAGCCAGCCGTTGCTCCGCCGTCAAACGTCAGAGTCCACAGGTTGAGGCCGTCGGGGGCCTGCTTGCTCTCGAAGTTGGCTTGGTAGCGGGTGTAGTCGTTGGAGTTGCTGGAGACATGGATGGTGGTGCTGGCGAACTCGTCGCCGCTGTGTCTGCCGACGAGCTTGATGGTCACGCTGCCCGAATACTCTCCCTTGACATAGAAGGAGGTGAAGTACCGGTCGGCGTTGACCAGGATGCCCCAGTAGCCCTCGTTGCTGAAGCCAACGTCGCCCTTTGTGCCGTCCGGCACGGCCACGGCAAGGGAGCGCTGGATGGCAGTCGACAGCGGGTTGTTGGTGTCAACGGACAGGTCAACGTCGCCAATAGGAGCATATGCGGTGGTGTTGTCGTCGGCGCCTTGGAAGCCGTTGTTGCGTAGGAGCTGGCCGTGGATCCCCCCGTCACCCGAGTGGTTGATGTCCTGGACAAGTTGTAAGTGTTTGTGCATGCAATATGCCGAGAGAAGACACACCTCGAACATGAACCCGTACATGTGCGGCGAGGTAGCATTGCCGCCGCTCGTGGAGACTTTCAGGTTGATTCCTGCAGCACCCCCGACCAGAGCGGTGCCTGCCGCTAAGCGGGTGATGGGAGACTTGAGCCAGTGCATTGTGGGCTTGGTGGACGGGGCAACAACAGCAGGAGTTCAGACGAGCTCTGAAAAGCAAGCCTCTGTTGCGAAGTGGCCAGAAACACGAGGGCCTGCACGCGGCTTTATAGCCGTGAAAGAGCTCAACTGAAGTCCCGAAGACCGGCCATGACGATGCCGCAGTGGAAAGCATGGCTGCAGGCCAAGAGGATGTATCACGAGGGCGTGATAGCGGGCCCAGTGTTGCAAGGCTCGGGCTTACTGCCGCGGCTGATCCTGCACCGCGGAGATGCGGTACCCGTACGAAGGAGGAAGAACAATGAGGGGAAAAGTACACCGTTTGGGGCAGTGGAGTGATGGGGACAATCGTGGCGTCGGTGGCTAAGACAAGGTGCATGCGTGGCAAGTGTTCCGAGGCAGGGAATTGGCCAGACAAGCCGACCAAGAGCGGTACGGGACGGCGTTCTTGCAAACTTGGCTCGGGTAACGTTGCTCCCCCGCATTTGCCGACGTGCGTCATTGTTTCGACCATTTTAGACCGACCCAGTGGAGGAGAGACTTAAGGAACGGCCAGAGGCTCGCGGCCCCACGGCCTGTGGTTGCCATGGCATGGCCAAGTGCTTGGGAACTGGCAACCCAGCGGCCCCACTGCCACACTTCGCTTGCTTTCTCTTCCCTTGCTGGTGTGCGGGGTATACTGAAGACTCAATCCAAGATGCTCTTCCTGTTTCGGAACTCCGCGACGTCTGCCCTCCGGCTTCACCACGCGACTTGCCGATGCGCCGTGAATCATCTCCGCCCCATACAGGCCATTTGCTGCCAAGGATTGCACCGTCGTTTTCCGCTGGAGCCGTGGATAAGTACTGGCGCTTGTGGTTCCTACGAAGTACTTACCCGGCGCCTCGGCCACGCACGCCTTTCGGCGCCGTGGCCACAGCCCAAAACAAAGGGTATACCGCAGTGATGCTGGTGGAAGGGACGACAAAGGCGCTGGCTGGTTGTCAAGATAAGGTTTTGTGACTGGGGACAGGGAAGGAGGGCCTGCGGTCGGTTTGGTTCCGTCTGCAAGCCATCTTCCGTCTTCCAATGACACTGCGCACTATCACGAACGGCGTTGTGAGTATAGCAAAGGGATCCTGGCGGGTTAGTCAGCTGCTTGGGTACTTCCATGAAACCACGTGGGCAGTTGAATCCAATGTCCGGACGTAGATGGAAGCGTTGAATGCAGACACCTACGTCCAGATATGGGATTCAACTGCCCACGTAGTATCGAGAATTCAACATCACAGGCAGGAGAAAAGCATTAATATATTTTCGAATTCATTTGACATAGTTCTTCGTCTATCCTGTTTGATTCTGTTCAATGCTGTTCAATGCTGTCCTATCCAGTTGTATCTAGTCCTGTCCTGTCTGAACCCTCACTGGCACCGGACTAGCGGCCTCCAGAAATTGAGGCCTTCTGAGGGCGGACTGGCTTAGATCCATTCTTGTCAAACGCTTGCTTCTTGACGCTGACCGAGCTCGTGTTCGAAGTTCCCCAGCCGAGAGAAGAGAAGCGCGGGGCACGGTACTTGGGCATCTTGAGGCCGAACGGGTTGAAGTACGCGCCCAGGGCGGGTGAGGTGTTGGCCTTGCGATGCTTGCCGGCCTGAACTTTCTTCTCAACGCGAAGCTTCTTGACCTTGGTAGGAGTGGCTGACTTGGAACGGCGACATTTCTTCTGGGGCTTGGGAAGAGGGAACAAGGGAGGGTTGTAGAGGTACCCCATTGTCGCGGTTTACGAAGTAACGGATGCGATTGCTTTGAAGTGAGGCGAAAGGTCCGACCGAAAGGGCGGCGCTTGGAAGAGAGAGGGCGATGTAGCGTTGTTTTGCGTTCTTGACAGCGTCGTCAAGCGGCGAGTCTCTGGTGCGCGAAGCTGTCGGCGGAGGGAAAGTTGCGAGGCTGTTGGAGGAAGAGTTGCGAAGAGGCAGATGGTGAGGAGAGAAAGTTCTGACCGAAAGAGCGGCGCTTGGAAGACAGAGGGCGATGTAGCGGTGTTTTGCGTGCTTGACAGCGTCGTCAGCGGCGAATCTCTGGTGTGCGAGGCTGTCGTCGGAGGAAAAGTTGCGAAGCTGTTGGAGGAAGAGTTGCGAAGAGGAAGAGGAGGAATAGCAAGAGGAGGAAGCCTTGTAAAGGAAGCCCGCAGAAGAGACAATAGCAGGCAGAATGTACGGGCTAACTACATCGGGTCAGTAGTCCGTGGTGAAAGTGGCTGCGTTCACTCTCACTTGTGGTGAAAGTGGTTGCGCTCACTTCACTTGGCCAGGACGTGTCCATGGCCTGCCTCACTCTTGTTGATGATTGGGAACACCATAACGGCACAGAAGGTGAAAACATGATTGAGCATACCCGAATGTTCCTCTCAAATAAATTACACCAAACTTACAGGTAGTTGAAGCCAAAATCCGGACGTATATGCGACTCTCAAATACGCGCAAATGCGTCCGGGTCTCAAATTGAACTTCCTATGTAGGAAGGGTAGTAGCGTCACCAATGGAGCTTAAAGGGCCCCAGTTCTTCTGTCACCTGCTGTGATGGAATGGTCCTTCTCGAGTAAGCGACACACTCAAACACAGCGTACGGGGCTGAGGGGAACGAAGCGTAGAGTCCATGGCTCGGGCCCCTCCCCCTCTCTGCGCGTCCCTTCGGGTGAGGACCACAAACAAGGCCCGTGTGGCTAAGCGCTCCTTTGGCCGCTTCCCTATGAAGGGAACTGAGAAGGCTCAGAAGAGCCTCAAAGTGAGGACACTTTGCGAAGGTGGTGGAGTTATATACGTTGTTTCCGTCGCTATTCCACAGACTGGAGCATTTTGCCATAACCCAACCAGGCAAACAGATTTATAAACGAAAAACATATCCGCGAACGCATGCATAGCATTTCAAGAAAGTCACGACGATGTTTGGGGCGCAGGGAAGACGTCGGGTGGTCTGGATAAGCTTCACCAGCCGCCGCGCTTTTCGCTTCGCGCTGGCGCCGCCTCAAACACCGAGCGCAGACCCTGTTTTTGTTTGTCCTTACGTCACGCCGAGCTGGAAAACGCCGCGTCCATCAGAGCAGGTCCTTTGAGAAGTAAAATGGGTATTGAATTGGTCTAGAACAGCGATTGCCCTCCATCCTTAGCCCGACATTTCAGTCCGTCCGCCCAGCTGCAGGGTGCTGACCTCCTTCAATTAATCCGACGCAACTTCAGCGCTATTGCGGCATCATGCCGTTAGGATATGCTTGTCCACGTCCAACAACTCCACGGCGTAAGTGTGCGCCGTGGAAATACGCCCCTGTCACTAAAGGAAATGATGCTTGCGCAGTCGCAACGAGATCGGATAGACGCTCGATCTGTGATAGGTGGAGAGAGATGAGGGTTCGTAACGCAGGGCCACTATGCGCAGGATAGCCAACCCAACTTCAACATCATCGGCCAGCCAAGCGCGCCAAAGGAGAAGAGGAAAGAGGTAAGTATGATTACAGGCAGAAAGGCTCCACACAGCCACTGCGGAAGAGCACAGTGATATTAAGGCCTCGGGTATCCGGGTTGCGAGCGGGTGCAAGACATGTTGTAGGAAGAAAGAGCCGATTCTCTGATCAAAGCTTTGTTCATATCTGCTTGAGTTCGTCGGAGAGATACGAGAGGACCTGCAAAGTTAGCCACATGACCTGGTCTGTGAAGCGGTTCGCAGAGACTTACAGCGGAGGGAATAACACCCTGGTTCACAAGATGCTTACTCAAGCCTTTCACTACTTCCATCTGCTGGTCTGGGGTGAGTCCGTTGATGGCCTGTTCAATGACACCACCAACGCTGGCCTTGTACACGGCGATGAAGCTCGAGTAGTACATGAAGGCAAAGAAACCCATAATGAACTGGCAGTCCATGCGATCAGTCATGCCACCGTGTCCAGGAATGGAGTCGCCAAAGTCCTTGATCTTGAAAGTGCGCTTAAGCCCGGACGCGAAGAATCCACCGAATGGAGCAATGAGGGAAGCGAAGGTCGCGAAGACGAGAATGTGGAACTGCATGGGCGCGGCAGTAAACTTGGTGGGGAGGTGGGTCCAGTTCGGAGGGATGAACGGCAGACGGTAGGTGCGGGGGATGAAAACAGGGTTAACGTCACACTCCAGGCCGGTGAAGACGTTTGCTCCAAGGTCCTGCCTCCTTATCAGTCGAGTTTCAAAGAGAAGATAAGACATGCACTTACATTGACAGGGCAGATGAAGTATTTGTAGCGCATAAGCACATTCGTGAGGAGCACGCCAAAGAGGATGGTGAAAATCCAGGCACCCAGGAAGCCTTCAACCGTCTTCTTGGGCGAAATCTTGATAAGCTGAGTGCGTCCGAAAGTAATGCCGCAGATGTAGGCAAAAATGTCGTTCGTGACGACCAGGCAAACCGGCAGGAAGAACCAGATCATGCCCTCGAAGATGTTGTTCATGATAAAGTGCGCTTGGACAACGATAAGGTACAAGGCCATGTGAGTCCACGCGAACTGAGTGAACTGGAACTTGTAGTGTCCTTTTTGGAGCGATCCGACAAAGAACACAAAGCCTAGGAGGGGATTAGCGGGTGGTGCCCCGAGAGCGGGTGTTCGCAGGACTTACCGGTGACGTAAAGCATGAAACTGATGAAGCGGTGGTGGGTAGCAAAGGGCAGCAGGATCTTGTCGACGAGGATGATGTGCTTGAAGTAGTAGATGACACTCTCTCCGTACAGGAAGTACATTGTCGAACCCAAGAAATACCAGTTCAAGCTCTTCGTAAACCTCAAGCTCCGGGCGCGACTAGGTACGTTGGAAATGGCGATGACCTCCTTGAAGGAAATGATCTGGACCGCAGTCACGATGATGATGATATAGATGTGCCCGGCGAACATGGCCCAGAAAAAGCCTGCGATCATGACCAGCGTCCAGATGGTGCGGGTAATGAAGGTTTCCTTCTTCTTCTCATACTCGGACTTGGGCGGTTCCTGCTGCGCATTAGCCGCCATATGATTGACCGCGGCGGACAGACGGACCTCTGGCTTCGCGACGGCGCCGTTCCTCGTAGGGCTGCCGGGCTCGGAGTGCGGCTCACTGAGCTCAGACATGGACATTCTCCTGCCCTTGCCGCTGCTGCCGCTGCCGCGGTGTTGGAACTTGACGTCCTTTCTCGGCTTCGTCATGATGCTAACGACCAAGGATCTGCGCCAGCTCTTTCGCAAGCTCCGCGGCTATGTGGCCTCGTCGAATGGGGGGCGGCAAGGCAGAAATGGGCGCCGGCGCACGCAACGTTTTCGCGTTTGGGCGGAGCACGGAGCAGGACGGAGCGGGCACTAGGAGCGGCGGTGGAGGGTGAAATTGCAGCGCGCGTATGGACGACGAGCAGCTGGGCGCGGGGCTCGGGCGGGCGATGTTAGGTGAGAGGGCGGATGGCGAGGTGAGGGAATGAGGGAGCGCTGCGGAGGCTGCTGATCTACGTCAACGACGCGCCAAGGCTGCAAAGCACCTGGCAGCGCGGCCCACATGTGAAGGCCGCCCGGACTGCGCAACCCCGGCCGCCTATCATCTCCGCGACGCGCCGCCACCACGCGCAATTGTCTCCCACCCCGTCAATGGCATGGCCGTCGACGACGACGAGTTCGGCTCCGCCGACGATCTCGACGCCATCCCCAGCGACGAGTTGCGCGAGCTTGAAACCCAGGCTCTGGCATCCACCCAGCACCGGAGGAACTCGAACGCCCCGCCCGACCCGGCGACGCCCTCGCAGCAAGCGCAAGCTCCGCCGCCGCCAGATCCGCCGCAACCCGAGTACGAATTTCCTGACGCCGACACCATACACCTGGACGGCCAGCCTCTTCTCGCCCAGTTGCCCAAGGATAGCGCCACCGGCCCGTTGCAGCGCTTTGGCGGAAATCCTGCCGTGACAGCCACCACGCGACGGACTGCCCAGGACCTGGCCAACGACCAGCGCGAATCCTTGTACGAGCATGGCCTGAACAGACACGCAAGAAACAGCAACTACAATCTCGGTGGGACTGCCGCGACCTCCGTACCTCCGCCACACTCCGCCGAGGACCTGACCAATGCTGGCGAGGAAGAATTGAAAGCCAAGATCGACGAGGTACACCACAGCCGCGAACTCGTAGTTGCCCACTGCTGACAATCGCAGCTCCAAAGAGCCATCGAAGATGTCAACAAATCGAAGCAAGAGGCCGAGGCTCAGGCCCAGAGAAGGGCCGGCGAGGCCGCCATACTGCGCGGAAAGTATGAGAGGGCAGACAAAGAAAAGGTGGCCAAGCTTGCATCCATGCGCACTGCCTGCACCGAGAAGGTCGCCAGTCTTGAGGCTCAGATCGAAGGGCTGAAGCGGGAAATCGAGAAGCTGAAAACCCAATACCAATTCCAGGAGGTGGAGCTGAGGGCAGAGGCTGGCAAGCCAAAGTCCCGGCGCAACTTGAAAGATGGCGCCGCCAACAGCAAAACCGGGAAGCCGCAGGCAACTACGCCCAAGAAGAACAGGATAGCCGAGTACGGAGATGGGTTCGACGACGGCGGTGTCATGGAGATTTCGCCCAGCAAATCGCGGGAGAAGTCAAGAAACGGCACTCCCAGGCAGGGCGCGAAACGAAAGCGCAATGCCATGGAGGCAAGCCCCGCCAAGCCCCTCCCGCTCTCAGAGCCTCAGCAGCCCCAGGTACCTGAGGATGAGTCTATCGTAATGCCAGATGCTGAACAACATGATGATATCCTTGCGAACGTCAGCAAGACTGATGGAAAGTTCAAGGTAAGAATCCGTTCCAAGTCACTTGAGTCCTGCTAATTTTGTAGCTTCTCAAGAGACTCATGAACCATCGGCCGGCGGGGTTGCGCGTAAGAACTTTTGAGGCGTTTACCGAATTTGCTTTCCCATCGTTACCTGACCGTCTCCTATCTTCTGTCATTTACGATGGAATATCCTTGTACCACGACGAATCGAGCGACTTCCCAATCCATTTTTGTAGAATCCTCTTATCCGTATGGAACCGCTGTGCACAGGAGAGCTACGTAAGTGCTGCGCCCGCCCTGGACTCAAGGCCAGAAGCTGATGCTCTTAGTATCAACCTTTGCATGTCATCCTTGACACCTTGCAATTCGTCCTCTCTTTTGAGTCGCTCGAGAAGACGGCATCGTTGGCCGAGGAAATCGTGCCTTTAGCTCAATCTTCAGCCAGCCTCGTTGTCTGGACATCCTTGGACAACCCTGAACTCAAGCAGCACATCGACCTTCACGAGTGTCTTTGCCTCATGCTTACCGTTTCCCGAAGCTGCGTGTATGACGTTGGAGCCACGACGCGCTTTTGGTCCCTCGTCTCTCACGATTTCATCAGAGCTCTTTTCAAAACCCCCTTCCTCTCCACCCTCTCGCTCACCGTCCAACTTCTCGCAACAAGCGTTACCCCCACAACCTTTGGTCCCATACCCGAAGAACTACCGGCCTATCGCGCCAACCCAAACAAAGAGGTCACAGCCCTCGACTACCTCGTGGCCTTCCTCCAAGAAGCCCCGCCCGTCGTGCCCTCCCAACCCGCGCTGTGGTCCTTCCGCCTCACGCTCCTCCACGCCTTCTCCGCCTTCCTTCCCTCGCCGGCGGCGGCGGCGGCGCTGGCCACGCACCGCTGCTTCGTCGGCCGCCTCTTCATCCTCCTCAACGACGCCGTCGCGACCCTCTACGCCACCGCCCCGCGCACCCCGCTCGCCGCCACCCTCGCCCGCGTCGCCAACCTCGGCATCCGCGTCGCCTTCGTCCTCCTGACGGAGCCCGCCACCAGAGCCCTCGTGGACCGCCACGAGCGCGTCGCCGCCGTGCAGGGCGCCACCCACGCCCACCTCGTCGGCCTGACCCGCCTCGCCTTCGTCGACGTCGATGCCGACGCGGACGTCGTCGACGACGGCGACGATGGCGGCCCCGCCGCTGCGGGCGGCTTCGGCGGCGCGCGCGTGCTGGAGGCCGGCATCGAGGAGGAGGTTGTTGACATGGCGCATCAGCTGCTCGACGAGTTTTTGAGCCCCGCGGAAGGGGAGGAGTTGGTGAAGGTGTTTAGTACGGCGAGGACGGCTTCGTGATGGTGGTGTGGTGGGTCGTGGCCTATGGGGTGGGGTGCCCGGTTCGGAAGTGCGGGTTTGTGGAGTCTGGTGCTGGTTCCTTTTGGGAGTTTGGTCGGCTTTGGGCCATTTTTTCTTTGTTGATACCACCGAGTTACATCTCATTTTTTGGGGGTAAGGAGCCATAGCGTTCATGGGCATTTCAAGCGTGGTGCGCGAGTTTATATTTTGCCCTTTGGGGATCAGTCCAGGTGGAAGGAGACGCATAGAGTATTGGATGGCATAGTGTCTATTTCTGCCTATGCTACATACCGCTTTTCTATCATGGACTAGAACGGGATAGTATATCGGCGTCTTACGGCTTTTTGTCTTTCGAATCCGCACGATCAACGATGGGTTGAGGAAGAACACAAGTGATTAGTTGGTTTTGTGAACAGACGGCCATTCTCGTGAAAACATTGTCGTCCAGGCGAACCTTCTTCCCTTTCTTCTCTCGCATGACCGACCCTGTGCCTTCCTTATAGCTTACGCCTTTTTCTTTCACGTACCCGCGCCTCAGGCCGGCCTGGCGCTCCTCCACCCACTTTTACCGCATTCATTCCCCTTCTCCCGCATCTCCCACCTATTCGCAAGGTTCATGGACTCTCCCTCTCTCACCTTCCCTGGCTAGTGAGTCTTTCCTTCACCAGCAAAAGTGGGACGAATTTTCAAGTAGTAGCGGGGGGATGCAGGAGGAATAGCATAATGATTGCAGCCGTGAAACCCCAACGAGCCAACAAACCAGCCAAGCAAACTGGCCATATCTATCTCCGCAGAACCAACCAACCGACCCGTCCCAATCCCGTTCCAAATTCCGCCACCACCACCCGCTAATCCTTCGAAACCGTTCGCCCTCAGATCGGGAAAGAGGGAGGGGAGGGGAAGAGCAGAGAAAAACCTCTTCGTGCGCATTCGCTCGCGCGCTGGTAATAAAATAAACTCCTCCCTAAACCACCACTAACATGGGGCCAAAAGAAAGAAGTCCAAAAGTCAGAGAAAGTACCACCGCAAGTCTAGAATAAATATTTCCTCTTTTTTAGGAGCGGAACAAACTCCTTAGCCGCTCACCGATGCCTGGCCTCTCTCCACTACCAGTATTTCCGCCACCTCCTGCTGCCATGGACATGCTATGTCCGACGTTGCTGAGCACCCGACTGAAGCTGTTTCTCCGGCGCTGCGGGCGTACGATGATGTGTGCCGTGCTGCCGCGCATGGCCCGGTCGTGGTCGTCCAAGGCACCTTCCCAGATCCGCATGAAAGGCTCGCTGTTCCGGTGACTGTAGCGGTGGTCCCGCATAGGTGGCTGTCCCGGAGAATTCTGGTTGGCGGGGAAGGGCAGCTGGGGGAAAGTCACAGAGTTGGGGATACCGAAAAGAGGGAAGTCGAAGGGAGAGCGCGTTCGGGAGCGTGGTGCGCCGATCGGAAAGGACATGGTGTACAAGCCTCCGGGCATGTTGGGGACGAAATGATCATCGGGGTTGTTTGTAGATCCGCCGCCTCTGCCGCTGTTGTTATTACCACTTCCCGGCATGTTACCAGAATTGCCGCTTCCGGGTCCAAACGAAGATCCAGGTCCAGATGAACCTGCGGCTCCGCCACTAGATCCGTTTCCTCCCGGTTGCCCCTCCTGATTTTCCTTCTTCTCAATACCCTTCCTACAATGCGGGCATGTATCGTGTTCGGTCAACCATGCTTTAATGCAGTCACCGTGGAACCAGTGACCACATGGAAGCTCTGTTACTTCTGCGCCGATTGGAACCTCATCCATGCATATGCTACACTCGCCGTGAAGCTCACTCTCGGGGAAATCAGGAGGACAGTCGCCGGCGCCGACCATTTCGCGAGTGACAGGCTTCCTCGGTAGGGCTGCGATTGCCTCTGCGGAGGCGGGTCCTGGAGCGTTGCCTGTAGCATTTTGCTCCATCAACTGGGAGATGACGCGATCGAGCGCCTCTTGGCTATACACGGCATCTCCATGCGCAGCAAGTTGCGGGTTGAGGAGGGAGGCGAATAGGGTAGCAAGCGGGTTCGGGGGTACACCACCCTCGCCACCGGGGGATCCGGGGCCTTGAGGACGGTCTCGCGCAAGGGGGGGCGGTCCAAACGCACCACCACCCAGAATGCCGGCAATCACCCTATAGTGAGTCAGTATATGAGTCAAAGTCTAGGGACCAGATAGCCTCAAAACACAATTATGGACACTCCGAAAGAGAGGGTAAAACAGCAATATCAACGGGGCAAGTGAGCGGCTAGCCTTGGCCCAAAATATAGAATGCCAGTGTAAGGCTGCTTAGCCGGGTTCTAAGACTTACTCATGAAGGCTATCGGTCGGTTCGACGTGTGGGCCCGGGTTGTTCGCGTCTCGCGGGAACAGCCTCGCGGTTGATGTATAGGTGTAGTGTGGGCCACTGCCTGACCTAGTCTCTTCTCTCGACGACGAACCAGGCTGGCCCTCGCCCTCACCATGCTCTTGCTCGCCATGGGTTGTCCGTTGGTGGCCGCCAGCAATTCCTTGCATCATACTTGCAAAATTACGGAAGAGCGGGTTTACAAAAGCATTGGGCTCGCCGAATTCGCCTTGATTCTGAGGTGGCTCACGAGGTCCCCCGAAAGACGTTGACCAAGTGCCGGTAATCGAGTAACTGTTGGGACCGTTTCGCTGCAGGCGAATTCCTGGCGGGAAGGCTCCCTGGATCGGTTCGGGCACGCCTTCTTCAGGGTCTGGCGCGTTCCACGGATTGTGAAGGGCAAAAGGATTCGCCTCCTCTTCGAAGTCGTCTTCTGGGTCCAGATGGTCGTCTCGAGGATCGTGATCGGGCTCGATCTGAAGAGCACCGTCAGCAGGGAATATTTTGGGGGTGAAGCAGTTGTCGCAATTGATGTTGCGCAAATGCGGCGACTGATTATGCAACGCCAACGCTGAAGTACACGGGCTGAGCGACTCGGGGGAGTTGCCGGATGATCACTCACGATTTCGGTGAACTCGGAGTGACAGTCAGGGCATGTCAGACCATGCTCGTCTCGATACCACTCGTTTTCGCACTGATGGCAGAAGACCATCTCGCGATTTGCCTGGGGTGTGCTCATGGTGACCAAGTCACAGCCACGACGCGCGTGCTGGTGGCAATGTCCTGGGCGCGGGCAAGGCTAACAAAGAGCAGCGTCTTTTGTATTGTACGGGGCAAAAGTTGCGACGGAGGGTGGCGGGCGCAAAGCGGAGACGGTAGACGGTCGGCAACGTGGGTAAGAATGCTGGAGTGAAGCGGCACGAGGCTGGTCTGGAGCTTGGAGTATGTAGCTGCTCAGCGGGCCGCGATGTCTCGGATTGGCGGCGGGATTGCAAAAGGCAGGGTTATGTCATACGCCGGGGTCGGGTGGTCGGTAAAGGGAGGGCAGGTGAGCTGGAAGGCGCAGGCACAAGACGAGAGCGCTGTACAGGCGACGGGGAGAGTAGCGATGGAGACGTGTTCAGGGCAAGCGGAGGAGGAGGACACAGGGCGGAAGAGCTGGATTGCCAAAGGTGCGGCGGGCTTGATGCAAACGCAATCGATAGCTGTGACGCTGTTGCCAAGCTTTTGCCGCCCGCAGATGCACGAGTCGCGCCCACAGCACAGCCCAGGGTCCACGAACTCAACCACGTTGTAGCAAACCCGCTGCTGTGTCTGCAAGGTGTACGTGCTATTTAGAGACACGTTGTCGTTGCTTGCCTTGACTCATTGCCGCGCTTGGGCTTGGCTTCCGCTGTCTTCCATCTCCTTCTCCGCAACCTCCGAAGTACGGACACGCTGAGTGAGACTCGTTACCTTGCAAACCAGGCGCTATGCTACAGAAGACCGTGTATCAGCAATAAATTGCACATATCCCAACGCCGCCCAAACATCCTCCGCGTCCACGCAGTCCAGCCTGCCTCACTACCCTGTCGTCCCAGTCATATAACTAGTATTTACTGTTCGATTACCTCCTGCGCGAGTTCCTGATAAGGAAGCTCCCCACCACGCCTGCTGCCACCGCAATACCACCCACGATGGCGACGCCGACCATGCCCTCCTTCGCGACGCGATCGTCGATGAGTGATTTCAAGCTTCCGGCCTGCAAGTTGGCGGGCTCGAGGTCCAGCAGCAGTTCATTGTAGCGACGCGCTTCGGCGTAGTTGCCGAGCTTGTAGTTGCCGAGGGCAAGGTAGTAGAGGCATTCGCGGCGGCGCTCAGGGCTGTTGCGGAAGATCTCGGAGAGGAGGCGCACACCCTCTTGTTGCTCGCTACGTTGCGTGGATTTGATGAGGCCCTGGGACGCGGGGAATGAGCAACTAAACTTCTTCTCGCAGCAAGGAGATGGGGCGGCCGTACCCATGCGTAGTTGAACTTGGTTTGGATGCCTACGTATTCCCCCTCCTTCTCGTACTGGGAGCGCAGAACTTGGAGTTCCTCTGGCTTAAGCGGGCTGTCGAGCATCGTCAGAGTGCATGTCGGCATAGTTGTCGGGCTTCCGGAGGTGTCTCACCTCTCCGCATCAGCGGCATCTGTTGCAAAGCGCGTGTTAGCGGCGGCTCGTGGTTGGGGCTCTCAGAAGTGGCAGCATGCGCAGCGAGGAGACGTACAGGGCAAAGAAGGCGCCATCTTGTCGGGATCGCAGTGGATGGAAGGGCTCAGTGGTCTGGCTGCGAGTGTTTCGTGAGTCGTAGGAAGCGCTTTGCCGCCGCCCGGTCGCGGGTCGCGCTTGACCTTGGGCTTGGGACCGCTGACGTACGGCGCCACCGTGCGCACTCACCGCCCGCCACCTTGTGGCTCAGCGCGCTAGTCCGCAAAAGTGAAAACAAAAACACGCAGCTTTCCCTGCCAACTCGCCCCAAACAACCTCCGCCCCACATCCACACACTACTCCGTCGCAGTCCACGCACACCACCTCCAACAGCGCCAAACTGCCACTCCACGATATTCACGATGCTTCTCGACGAGGACCCCGCCGGGGTACGTCTCCCTTACCTTGCTCCTGCTGCTTCCCAGCTAATCTCAAGCAGCTCATCGGCCAATGCATTGGCAGCTTCAACGTCGGGCCCGACAAGGCAGCTCTGGGACGCAGCAAGAGCGCCTATGGAAACCTCCAAAGCTTCCGCAGAGACCAAGTCAGAACCGAACAGGACAAGCTGCAACAGCTGTCTCGCCACCTGAGCTCTCTCCAGTCCCAGCACAACGTCACAACCCGATCGCACAACCCTGCCGAGCACGCCGCCGAGATCGTGCGTCTGGACACGGAGAAGTTCAAGGTCGCAAAACAAGTGTCAGATCTGGAAATCGAAGAAGAGCGCCTGGCATCCGAGTTCGACCGCCTGAAGGCCGAACTGGAAGAGATCGACGCGCAGGGTGTCGAAGGAGGGAATATGCGAAGGAATAATTACGACGATGAAGATGCCGTTTTGTCAGTCCGATGCTTCCTTGTAAAAGCCCCCCTGGTACTGATGTCATATGAACTGTAGGCTCAAGCTCCGAATTTTCCGCACGATGGGCATCGACCCTATAATCGACCCCGCATCTGGCAACTACATCCAAGCTGTTATCACCAGCAGCACTCGCAAGTGCGACGCGCACACGCTCAACGTGGATACGAACAACTCAAGGTATCTCGTTGCCAAATTCATCTGGGATCACGTGTAAACGCCCGATGATTTGCGCCATCGGCTGGTGCTGCCAGTACGCAGCTCTAACGACTTCTGGGATTTCTGGGGCGAAAGCGATACCACGGGGGCTTCTATGGCAGAAGATTGGTGTTTGGGAGTTGGACAAGTCAGTCTGGTGTCTAGCAAAGTCTCTCTTTTTTTTTTTCACAAGTAATTCAACGTTTTCCTCACTCAGCTTCATCCAGTGGTGCTTGTCAAACAGTTTTTATATCCGTCTTCTGCTGATTTGATGTAAGCAGAGTTAGTGGTTGTTAGTAAAACAGTAACGCTACGTGATCTCGGCATCGTTCTCGTCATTTTCCAAGCTGTTCCCCTCGCACCAGTCGCAGTATTCAGGGTGCTCCTTAAAGAACCTCCCTTGGTTCAACTCGGGCTTACTATGGCTTTTTTTCAGGACATAATCCACCACCTGTGTCTCATAATGGCGATACGTCATGCGATACCGCCTCTGCGCCCCGTCCTCGTCGACGCCGAGGATTCCAACGTCCCTCGGCGCGAGGATGGCGTAGTACCCAGTCAGTTCATGCACCAACCAGCCCACCTCCAGCCTGTCCAGCTCCAGCATCTCCCTCATCTCGCGCAGCGCGCCGCCCCACTCGCCCATCCGCGGCATGAAGCGCACATTGCACAGCGTCAGGCTGCGCAGCGTGCCCGCGACGCGCCCGAGCAAGCCGAGCAAGCCGTCCTGCGTCGTCGTCACCTCCAGCGTCAACTTCCGCAAGCGCGGCCACCGCACGCCCACCACCTCGACATCCCGCTCTCCTTCTCCTTCTTCCCCTTCACCCTCCCCGTCCCCCTCCTCGCCCTCGCCGCCGCCGCCGCCGCCACCACCCCCACGCCCCAACAGCGCCAACAGCGGATCCCTCTCCCTCCACCTCTCCGGATCCGGCGCCAAACGCCTCCGCCAGGTCCCCGTCACGCCGGCCCCCCATCCGCTCTCCACCACCAACGCCAGCTCCTCCAGCCCGCCCGCGCTCCCCAGGAACGCCGCCAGCCCCGCCATCAGGCCGCGCGGCCGGCCCCCGCTACACCAGTTCAGGTGCAGGTCGAGCCGCGTCAGCCCCGCGACGGCGGCGACGAGGGTGCGGAAGTGGGCGCCGTAGACGGATTCGTCGTAGTGGGTGCCGTCGTCGTCGGCGGCGGCGGCGGCGGAGATGTTGAAGAAGGTGATGGTGGTGGTGGCGGGGTTGTTGTTGCCGTTGTTGACAGACGGGGCGGCGAGGGGGATGCGGCGGTTGTCGTTGGCGTTGGTGGTGGTGGATGAGCGGGAGCGGTAGGGCCCGTCGATGTTCCAGAGGCGGTGCAGGGCGATGGGGCCGAAGATGCCGGGGCCGATGACGGGCAGGTTGAGGGTGCGGAGGGGGAGCGGGAGCGGCTTGATCCGAAGAGCCGTGGCGGCCTGGCCGAGCGCGTGCAGGAGGCAGGAGGAGTCGACGGCCTTTTGATTGTCGCGGTCGCCCGGCGGGTCCGGGTCGGGTTTGGCGAAGGCGAGGCCGCGCCAGGTGTGGGTGTAGGCCGGGGGGTGCTGCTGGTGCTCCATGCCGAAGGTGGCGGTGATGGTGTGGAGGTTGGGGAGGGAGGCGAGGGCGTGGGGGAGGCTGGGGTAAGTGTGGGGGAGCAGGGGGTTACTGGGGTCGGCGCGCGAGAGGACGCAGTCGATGTAGTCGGCTGGGGTGTCGCGCTCCGATGTGTAGGCGGTGTAGATTTGGTGGAGTTGTGGGCGCGTGAAGTCTTGGGTTGGGATGTGTTTGAGACCGGGAGGCGGGCGCCATGGCTGGCCTGTCGAGTTGTTAGAAGACGGTTGGAGACGGAGATGGAACGCGGCATACCGGGTTGCAAACGCAGCTCTCGTAAAAAATGGTCGAAGTTGAAGAACCACAGCAGCTGGTGGCTGTTGAATTCCAGGTCCTGCACGTACTTGGCGATGGCCTGGTGGCTGGCTATACTGATCAGGCCATCTAGGCTGAGCTGCGACAGCCTGAAGCGAAAGTTGCGGAAGTAGCGCGGCGTGGTGAGGCGATTGAATTGCCTGCAGCACAGGCGCAATTGCTGTTGTGTTTCGTGGTCAGTGAAGGAAATGATGACATCGATCATCTCCTCCGGAAGCGTGGGCAAGGATGCTGGCGACCTCCGCATGGTTTGAGCGTGCAATTTATCTTGCCGCATTTGCTTGAGAAACAGCGCGAGAGACGCGCCAACCTGGAGCGAGTGCCTAGCCCATCAACGGCTGCGGAGGGGTTCCAGCTCGCGGCGAAAGCACCGAGGCGGATCGTGACCGGAGAGCAGTCGATGGACCCTGATGAAGATGAAGTCAATGATGAAGGATTCAGCGGCGTCCAGGCAGGCGCGGTCTGGGCCGCCATTAGCTCGGCAATCGTCAAATCTCCGGGTAGCTTTTCCCCAGCCACCTTTTTGATGTATACGACTACTATCGCGGCAAAAAATGTGAGCTCAGCACTGGATAGACTGTGTGCGATGGTCTACAGGAAGCAATGATATTTGAGAGTTACAGCCCCTTCCATCCTACAGGGCAATGACTCTGAGTGGCGAACATATCCATCCCTGCTCTTCATAGAGATTTTGGGGAACATGAATATCGAGTCTGTAATGCCAATCACTGGAGTCGAGACTCTGCGCTTAGCCTCTGGCTTTATGTGATGTTCGTCTCTCTGATATTGCAGACGCATAGCTCGAGAGCGAATGGTTCCAGCCGTACGTCACCCAAAGCGTGCTGTCTTTCCCCTGTGTGCATTCGTTAATGACGCAGGTGAACCTTCCACTCACCTGTGCTGCGTACCACCTGTCAGCGAAAGGACACGTAAGCGGTGTTCACCACTAGCCGAAGGCCCCAACCCAAGCACATGACCATTTCTGTCATCTGCACGTGCCTGGCTGTGACTTCCTCTACATTACGCTCACAACTCCAACCTTACCAGAGCATCTACCCCAAACTTCTTCGACTACTAAGTCTGACAGCAGCTTTCAGCCCCGCAACAACCTCCGCAGCCATGTCCGACCCACCTCCACCCCCCGACACTGCTGAAGCTTCCAAGTTCCCGAAAGAATGGGATACAGATGAGGGATTCCTGGATTGGCTTCAAAAACAGTCAACAGAGGCCGACGCCAGACAGAGACAACCGGGCCCAAAACTCTTTACAGCGATGAGGGTGACTGAGCGTACTCTCGAACATCTGAAGGGCAGGGGACAAGAGGTTTATGGACTGAAGATGTACCGCCTCACCTACGAAGACGATACGGATTGGCAAAAATTCAGGGAAATGCTCGATACAAAGACCCACCACAACCTCACGCGCAAAAAAGCACTCCCCGAAGGCGAAACCCTCCTTTCAATGATTGATTGGGCGGTGGAAGACGACAAGGAACAGTGGGACAATGCTAGCCTGGAAGAAGTCCGCAAGTACGTTTTACATTGACCCCAACCACTACTGGCGCACCTAATGCTCTGACTAATATTTGTAAGGCATTACCGGGACGAAATAGAGACAAGCTTGCCTCACCAGCGTTGCATGGCCTGTATTGTTGTCGATGCTGAGTCCCTGCAGTCTATCATGGATGGGAAGAAGTACGCACCCTTCACCGGGCTACACCAGGATTCCCCATTCGTCAAAGTTCTCGAAGCCGATCTCTTCAGGGTAGAGCCATTTCGATCTGCTCACGTGATAAGGCCCGAACAAACAGGTGCAGAGAGGGTTGCAGATGACGACAAGATTCGTTGGATGAAGGTGAACCCTTCCACCCTCTTGCCGGACTTCTATGACAGGCTTCAATTTGGCTTTGATAACGTTTACCGTACTGGACCGCGTCCTCCTTATGTCTGGGACGGATGAGCGGGCCAATATCCTGATCGCTTCTCACTGAAATCCATTACGGCGTTCGTCATGAAGCCCCAACATCACATTCTTACGTGCACCAATCTCAAAGGTTGCTCTACTTTTCTTTTCACATAGAGTGCTTTCTGCGTGTACGTGTATGTACATTAGCAAATCGAATTAAAGCATCTTCACCGCCAGCCATAGAATGTATGATGTGTGCTGGGGTGATAATTCAGAAAGAAAGAGAACCACCTCCCCAAATTCGTTCCTGATCTCTTGTCTCTAGCCTATGGGCTTCCAGGCGGGATAAGCTTTTCACCAACGTCATGCAAGAGTGATTTGATGATGTACTTGACAGCATCGTATCGGGCCTGCAAAACGGCGTCGTTGGGATCTTTGTCGGCTGCCCCCTTGACTTTCAAAATCATCGACTTAGACGTGTCAACAATCCAGTCCTTGGTGTCCGAGGTGATATCATTAAGCTGGCTCCTTTTCTGGTAGTCAGCAAAGAAAAAAAAAGTTAAGACTGTTTCCAAACGGAAGGTGACTCACGGAATGAAAAGATTCCAGCTTGCAGCCACACCAGAACACTGGGGAATATTGTTCTCGATGAGCTGCAACTGCTCGGCGACACCATTAATTGCCTGCCACAATCTCTCTCTGGTCCAGATGTTGTTCAGGTAGTCAAAGACAAGAACGGGCAGAATGATCATTCCCAATGCCTTGCCTGCATCTTCATCCGAACGAGCAGCATTATCAAGCAGTTCCGCAACTTTGTCCTCATGGAAGATGGCAGAACCCGACCAGATCTGTGATGTACACCGTCAGTATCATACGGAAGAATAGCTTTTTGGGCTCTTACTCTAGTTTTGACTGCATTGACCTGGTAGTCAGCAATCAAAAAGACGCCACGGTTCCGGAAAGAGCCCAAGGCTTCGAAGACACGGTCATTTGGCACTGTAGATGTCTTGAACGTGCCGCTCTCCATCTTGGGAACATTGCTGGGGAGTGATGGCTTGGTCCAGAAGTCGGAAAAGCATGCATCGTCGACACGTGCGAGCTTCCCGTCAGTGACCATTGTCATCCACATAGAGATGCTTTGCAGCTGAGCCATGTGAGTCAAAGCAAATCTTGGACCAGGTCAAGAGTACTTACCTCGAGGATGTGCTCAGTGACAGTGAGAGCCGGAGGACTGGACGAAAGAATTTGGTACCCGACGACGGCGGTGTTGGTGCAGTCCTTCAAGTCTTCAGGCTGCAAAGCAAACGGCCACGTCATGTCGTTACCGTTTTTCGCCTTCTTCAAGACCTTTCCGACGGTAGGATATGGCATTGCTTGGAAATCTACGCGGAAACCGGATTGGAGATTCACGGAGTACTGACGGCGTCCGCCGGCAGTGGTATCCGTAGTGTCTACCTGTTCAGGCGGGCAATCATCAAGGTTGTCCTCGTCACACTCATCGTCGTAATCGTCTCCGCCTTCGTTGTCGTCATTGTGGCACAAGTCCTGGTCAATATCGCAGGCGGATATGTCGCAAGAGTGGTCCAAACCTCCCTTGATCAGCTTGGTGATGTTGGCAAGCGTGTGGACGAGATTGTCATGATGGTCGTTGTCGGCGGCAAGAGCACGAGAATCGGCACCGGGTGACAAGATCAGACCAAATAGAAGCAGTAACCAGAAGACCATAAAGGGTAGAGGACCAGCCGTGGCAACCATGTTGATGTTGGAAAGCTTGCAAGCTTGACCCGAAGAACTTTAGTGAGGGTATCCGGATATCTGGGCCAGAGTTCAGCAGAGAGATACGATGAACGCAAGGTTGAATGTATTGAAGTGGCCAGAAATGGAGGATCGAATTGGCAGGGTGACACGCAGTTTGGATGGAGAGACTTACGAACAGGCGGCTCTGTAGGGTGGACGATGGAGTTTGGTGAAGGAGGAGTGGAAGAGGGTTTGGAGTTGAAGTTTTTCATGCCCTGGCTAGGGGTTGTTGTGCCGGCCACGCAGGTGCTCGCCGCGCTCACGTGCCGAACTCCGTTGATATCCTACTTAAATGGGTAGTTGAATCCTGTCCGTGGACATATATGTATAATTTAAACTCAAACCTGTGTCCGGCAACTTGCTTCGACTCCCCGCATATGTTTTGCAGAATTTTTTTACATGGGATGGGGAGTTGAATACAAGATCCGAACGAAAATTTGTACATTTAAAACTTATATCTACTTCCGGATCTTGTCTTCAAGTACCTACATAAATATGATGATGCGGCAGCTACGTAAGGCAGATGCAGGCGGGTAATTTGTCACCCGTTATGAAGATGACTCCATCACCTTCATTAGTACGAAAGTAAATTCTACCATGCCCACTGTGAGCTACTCGCACCATAAGTTCAACTAATCAATGACTTTCACGGTGGTTCTTTAGGCATGGAACTAGCGAAATATACGAAAACGTATCCTTGTTTACTACTTTGAAGCAACCCAAAAAGAGCACTTCAATAGAACGAGTTCTTAACAAGCCCATACCACTATATCTCAGTCTAGCAATCATTCAAAGCGGCGTTCGTTCTTTGGCGGCTGCCAACAACAACCGGCCTGCGACGAGGTCCCTTTTACAGAGCTGAACATAGACCTTCCACAGGCAAAAAGCGGCTTCTCGTCCGTATACTTCAAGATGAAGGCGAGGATCTGCTTATGAAACAAATTCAGCAGACTAAAGTTGAATTTCGAGGACTCGGCCTTCGATAGCTTCATAAGTTTCCGAATATTGACAGAATCCCACTGGTTTGTCCTCGGGCCTTTCTGAGAAGAACATGGTAATAATATAGAACCAGAGAAAGCGCTTGTTCCACTGAATGCTCTCCGGCCTCCTTACACAGCGCCTTGTGGTCGTTGGGGTACTGTGAAAAGGTTCCACAACATGACGGGCCGGAGCGACAAGACCTTTGGCAACTGCAGTATCAGGCTGCTCCAGTACCCAATGAGAAAGCAGTCGATTAGGCCAAGGTGGCGTAGTATCGGCCTGATACGCTTAAGCAGGCCGACGAGGGCTGCCTCCGAAGTCGAGAGGGTGAGTTCGAGTGAGCGGAGCTCCAGCCATTGCACGTCTTGAAGGTGCAACAGGACGTTGAAGCCGATTTATGTCTGATACGGATCAACCACACTGCCGCTGTCGTCCAAGTCGTCCATGATCATGGAAATTGGCCTGCGTTGGCGCACAGTTTGAGGTGGGTGAGGTCCGTAGCGCTTCGAAGGACAAGGTAAGCGGCGCAATGAGCGACATGCGGTTGGTCTATTATTCGAAAGGATATATCGACATCAAGGCGAGTAAGATACACAAAGTGAATCAGGAAAAAACCTTCCAAATTGTGCTTTCCCGTTACGACATCCAACTTCTGCAGGTCCACGAGCTTGAGAATCACCTTCATAAACTCCAGCGATCTACGGTCACAGCCCAAAGTCTTCAAATCTCCAGCGAGGGTATTGGTGATCTGATATGGGACCTCCTGATTGAATACGTAGTTTAGATAGTACACCCGAGTTTTGACGATGTGCATCCTGGACTTTATGAATGAGCACGAGGAAGAACATCTGTAAGCGCCGTTGGTCAGACAGAAAGCAGAGGACCAGTTAGTGAAGCTGTTAAACCTGCGCAAGATGAGCGGGTGAAATTCTAGCTTGTTGACACAAGCATGCCAAGACCGGTGCGTTGCGACATTGATGGCTCTCTGGAGGCTTTCGAAGCTCATGGTGAATGAGAGTGTCTCGAATAAACGGCGGGCGCCAAGTTCGGAAAATGCAAAGCAGACGAGGCGGAGATGGCGGAGCTCACTCTTCTCCACATCAGAGAAAACGACATCCCATAACTCCGAAGGTAGTATCGGGTGGTAGCGTAGCTGACTGGCTACGGACGCTGTGCTCGTCAGCTTTCGGATCATCGCGACTGGAATTTCCCAGGATGATGATGAGGTTCGAGGGTGGTGATGGTAGAACGCATTAGAAATAGAGTAGAGCCGTGGATGGCCTGGTATTGAACCAAGGAAATCAATGCGCTCCCCCGAAAGAGTATATGTATAATATTGGAACGTAGAGCGTGCTGTGGGAACTCCACGTGCGCCAGGATACTGACCACTAAGAGAGGGCCAGCTGTTAAAGTAGCGAACCGGAGATCGAAAGGGGCAAGCCAAGGGCGAGAACGAAGTGTAGCGAAAGAGACGTTGAATAGGTATAAGGATTCAACGGGATCATGGCGAGGGTTTAGCGTACCATGCACATCATTAGTGGATGAGTTCCTGCGTGGACACGCGCCCAACAGCTTTCAGGGACGAGCCTTTTAACTCTCTCTCTCTCTTCGATGTTTCGATGTGCAGGCAGGCGACTGGACTCGGCTGCTACATTGCAGCTCGAGGCATGTTTGAGATTAGTAAGAATGGTCGGGGTGGCGCTGAGGAGAAGAGGCGTGCGAGGGACATTGGGCGCTCTGTTGTCATGAACGGGGTGGCGCTGCGCAGAAATGGAGATGGTGTTGCGGTGGTAGCGAGCGCGGCCGCGGGTTTGTGATGTCACACACCCACTCGGCCGCCTCTCTGCGCCGCGGACAGGGCCTGCGGGCGCCGGCGCACAGCGGTCGCCGCTCATGTCGCATCTGGGCGGGCGCAGCGATCCCCGGGGTCGCGAGCGCCACCAGCGAGGCTGCAGCGCCCCTGACCTGAGGAGAGCTTAGCACTGCTCCGTAGGTGCGGCGGGCACAGCGTTGGGTGCGGGCCTGCTACTGTAGCGGCTTGGCGCACGTGAGAGCAGCGTCAGTAGAATTCGTCGAGGATCAACTGCGCTGGTTGCAGCTAGCTACAGCACGCCTGTCCTCAAGCCCGCTCCCAGCCTAAACAGCTCTCGAAGCAAACGCGCCCCGTCTTTGCCTGCGACTCCAGCGTTCGCCCGCCACCTTGCATCCCGACGTTCCTCGCCCCAGCGCGCTAGCCCGTCTGCTGTCCAGGATCGCCGCCGCCGCACCGCACAATTCTCACAGGGACACGGTCCTTCCATCCACCACACACCACCACGCGCCCACGCCCCGCCGACCACACCACGACCGCTATCCAAATGGCTCCCTCCACATTCGCATCCGCTGCCGCGGGCAGCAATTCCACCGCCAACGCGACGCGTAACGATTCCAGCGGCGAATGGTCAGTACACCCGCCCCTCTGCCCGCCACGCGACATCTGCCCGCCCACCGCGCCTCAAATCCCCGCCGCTGCCGTCTCCGCCCTCTCTGTCGCTGGGGACCGCGCCGCTGACGTGCCCAGGGCCCGCCGCGCAAACGGCGCAACCCAGACCTTCCGCCGTCCTTCGCACGCCACCACTCTCTCCAACGCCGCCAGCACCAACGCGTCAAGCCCCGGCGTCTACGTTCCCCCGCACCGCAACGGCACCGCTGCTGCTGAAATCCGATACCCCAAGGATTCGCTTCTGTCATTGTTCCGCCAGGTACCGCTAGACTCCACCGACGGCCTCGACGGACTATATGCGGGAGGCTGGGAGCCGCAGTCTTTGAACGGCATGTCTGGAGGCGCATGGGGCAGGAGTCACGAGCACGGCAAGGAGAACCCGCCTGGACCTGACGTTTGCTGGGATCGAGAGGGGACAATGCAACCGCTAGCTCTGACGGACATGACGGAGGAGGAGAAGGAGGTAAGCTTTTCGCTGGCGCCGTCACTTGCAGTCGCGTGTATTGGGTTCCTCAATGCCTCGGCGCACACCTGTTCTGGATTGCTTTTATTCGTTGCCTTTATTGAAGGGGCTGCATCCCCAAACCCGTCGCCAGCTAGCTAACGTGTCCACAGCACTTCATCTCGTCCGTCAATTCGCCGCTCAAATTACCCAACCAAAACGCGAACAAGGATAATGTCGTGAAGGATGGTCTGGGCCGTAAAACCTCCGTCTCGCACGCCAATGGGCCAGGTAATTACGGATTATCCTCCCCGACAACCAACCGCCCAGGAACGCGCCGCCGCGATACAGCAGAGGCGTATCCTTTCCCCTCCGCGGGTTCGCCGGCCACCAGCAGGTTTTCCCAAGAATCTAACGCTGCTGTCCCTCCGCCTGCACTTCTGCGTCGACGCACGGACTACAAAGAGCCCGGCGCGGGTCCGGGCAATGGGCCAGAGGAGCGTGATAAAGACAAGGCTCAAGGCGATGCGGGAAACCCTCCCTTCGGCTTGAAGCGGAGCGCCACTGGCCCTTTCAGCGCTGGTCTTTCTGGCCCGTCTTCCCCGTGGAGCGCCGGACCACAGAGCGCTGGATTTTCACCCATGGGCAGCTTCGGCAACTTTTCGCTTGCCGCGAACACTGGACAAGCTTCTACTCCAACCGAGAAAAGACCTGGACTGGCAGCTTTACGTGGTGAGAGTCGTTTCAAGGGTTTGATGAACAAGGACAGTTCAGAGGACATGCAGAAGACGTTGAGGGAGAGGGCGTCCATGAACAGTCTTGGGAAGGTCCCTGAGAACGATCCAGGCAGGCAGACTCCTTCATGGATGGAATCTCGTGCAAACCGTCCCATGAGCAATGATACCGATCCTTACGTCGATGATACCATGCGCTCAGGCAGTGCCGCTCTTGGCGGTGGTCAAGATAGCCCTCCACGTCGCCAAATGCCCGGCTTTGGTACGCCGCAGAGGCAGGACTCCCGGGATGAGGGTGGTTTTTCTGCCTTTGGCATGACGACGGATAATACGGGATTCAGCAGTTTCCTTCAGAGTCGTGATGCCTTCCATCATACTCCTCAACACCAAGGCATCCATGGAAACGAGCCAATGAGCCCCACTGACACAAACCCGTATCAAAGCCCTCAGCATGAGAAGCACGAATCTGAGGAGATTGATACCGACGGTTCTGACATCCACAATGCGACGCTCCCAGGGCTGGGTGGATACATGAATGATCCTGCTGCTGCTTCTGGCATGGCGTCCTTTGGTGGCATTGGCAACATTGGCCGCGTCTCTTCCGCCTATGAGGCCGCTGCCAGTGACCGTAGCCAGACCTCGAGTGTTGGACCGAACAGACCTTTTCCTTCTCTTGGAGGCCTCGGCGGATTGCCGGGGCTGGGAGGTTCCTCAGCTTGGACTCCATCTCAAGCTGCGGTTGGTACTCCGAGCCGTGAGCGTTTCAATCCACCTTTTGGCGACAATGCTTTCGGATCCGTCGGCGAGATGCACTCCCCCAGCCTTGCTGGACTTGGCCCGAACAGCCTGTATGGGGGCGGCTTTGGCGCCGGCCTAACGGGTACTGGTTCGATTGGCCGTGGCAGCAAGCTTGGGTCGCTCTTCCCAACTGCCATGCAGGAGCAGATGCGCTCTAGCGAGCAGAACAGGTTTGGTGGTGGAGATGATGGTTCTGCCGAGGGAGACCGTCAGCCCGGTTCGTTTGCTAGGAACGCCTTTGGCGGTAGTGCTGGGCCTCACAGAGAGACTGACAGTCCTTTCCGAGCCGGCCGCGGTGTCTTTGATGAGCTGCTGGCCAACAGCCTTCGCAACGCCGATGGAAATCCCATGGAAGGCCTGGGCCAATTCGCATCTACTAGCACCGCTGCCGCACAAACGCCTACTCTTGCCACGACCCAACAACAAGGACCCCTCGGACACGTCTCCCAGACTATTCTCGGTCAACCTCAAACCGTCAGCAGCTCTGCGTCCAACCAGCCTCCCGCGGCCCAGCAGCGTACTATGGTCATGCCTGACCGTATGAGGTGGGTTTACCGTGACCCGTCGGGTAAGGCTCAAGGTCCCTGGACTGGTCTTGAGATGCACGATTGGTTCAAGGCTGGCTTTTTCTCCCCAGAACTGTTGGTCAAGAAAGAGGAAGACCCGGAGTATGAGCCGCTTGCTCAGCTCATTCGTCGGATCGGCAATTCTCGTGAACCTTTCCTTGTTCCGCAGATTGGCATTCCTCACGGCCCGCCATCCACTCAACCCGGAAACGCATGGGCTAATGCTGGGCTTACCGCCGGTGCCCAGCCCCCGTTCCCGAACAGCTTCCCCAGCTTTGGCACTACTTTGACTGCTGAGCAGCAGAATGCTCTGGAACGTCGTAAGCAGGAGGAGCAATACCTCATGGCGCGCCAGAAGGAGCATCTCGCCCAACAGCAGGTACTCGTCAAACAGATGCAGTTGGGCATGCACCCGCACCAACTTAACCATCACTCCAGTGCCCACAGCTTGCACAGCCAGCCTAGCTTTGGTAGCATCGCTTCTCCTGGCGGCTACCAGCCGTCACCTACCCAAGCCTCTATGCCTGGGATGGCCGGTTTCTTCGACAATTCCTTTCGCCCTGGCCCGGCCGCTGGTCTATCGCCGATCGGTGCCGGAGTGGAAGGGCTAGGAAGCTCGAGAGAGGATCTGCCAGCCATGCTGGAGCGTATGAACCTTGGCCGAGCTGGCCAAGTGCCCTTCGGTGCCGCCCCTGGCTCATTCGGCTCTCCGCAGCAGGATGGTACTCACGCTCAACAGGTTGCTAACATGCTGAACGACCGGGCTCGTCTCCAACACGAGCAGAATGATCATGACGCTCAAATCAAGGACGATGATGGCCAGATGACGCAGCAATCTGCCGACCGTCTTCAGCAGTTCAGAGACCTTCGGGATGAGCTCGACAGAGAAGCAAGTGCGGCCGCTGCTGAGACTGCCGCCGATGTCGCGGATCAACAAGAGCATCAGCATTCTCCCAGAGAGTATGAGAGGGAAGAACCGTCCACGCCTGCTCAAAGTGCTGCTCAGACCGCGAAGGAGACCGAAACCCCGCCAAAGCCTTCTGAGCCGCTCTCCCTGACCGAGCAGGTCAAGGCTGCTTCTGCCAAGCAAACTCCGGTCCCTCAGTCTCCATGGGCTAAGGTGGACACCTCCATGCCGATGCCTTTCCCTCCGCCTCAATCTGGATCTCCTCTCCCGGCGCCAGCTGCCCAAAGGAGGCAGAATCTGGCCGACGCACTGCATCAAGAGACTCGCTCTCGCTCCCAGACCCCTTCAGTTGACACCCCTAGTGCTTCCATTGCCCCTTGGGCCAAGGAAACGGTTGAGGCGCCAAAGGGTCCTTCTCTCAAGGAAATTCAAGAGGCAGAGGCCAAGCAGCGTGAGGAAGCCGAAGCTGCTGCTCAAGCAGCCCGTGCTGAGCAACAGCGCAGAGAACTGCTCGCTTTGGCTGAACAGGCACAACCGCAGCCCAGCCTCCCTTCGAGTGCCACATGGGCTAGTAATGCCTCGCCGGTCAACGCGCCTGGCACGCCGTCTGCTTGGTCGAAGGCAACGGCCGTCAAGGCCCCTGCTTCTACCGGCCCAGTCAAGAAGACACTGCAGCAGATTCAGAAGGAGGAAGAGGCCCGCAAGCAGAAGGCCGCGGCGGCTGCGGCTGCCAGTGCCGCCAGTGCTGCCAGTGCTGCCGCCACTACTGCCAGCTTGTCCCAGGCTGTGGGCGGAGGCAAGCGCTATGCTGACCTTGCGAGCAAGCAGACTCCGGTCGCGACAAATGCTCCTGGTGGCGCCTGGACTACGGTGGGCGCGAGTGGAAAGATTAAGACGCCTGCCCCTGCCCCTGCTCCTGCTTCTCCCGCCGGTAATCGCACAGCCAGTGTTGGAAGCGTTTCGGCTGCCAAGCCCAAGCCGGCTGCCCCCACGCGTCCCCCTGCTCAGGCTGCCCCAATGGTCGGCGCTCCCGATGCCACCGCAGAATTCAAAAAGTGGGCTGCAAACGAGCTTAGGAATGACCTCATCAAGGGCACTGACGGTAAGTTTATGACATCTAAGTTCTGCAACGTGATGCTAATACCATGCTGTAGCCGATGAATTCGTTAGCAACATGCTCAGCTTCCCCAGCGAGCTCGACATTGTCACCGAGGCAGTCCACTCCGTGTCTCAGACGATTGATTCTCGCCATTTCGCCCAGGAGTTCATTCGGCGCCGTAAGCTCGCCGACAAGGGTATCATTGAGAACTCGGGCACTTCCAGCCCCGGCCCTGCCAACGGCTCTGGTGGCTGGAGCGAGGTCGCGAAGAAGGGCTCGGGCACCAACACTGCTCAGGCCGGTGCGGCGAAGGAGGATCTTGCTTTCAAGGTTGTCGCCGCGAAGAAGAAGGGCAGCCGGAAGTAGGTGCGAGAAAGTCATGGGATGATGTGGAAAACGAGCGGAGAATTAGCGGGAGAAAAAAAGCCGGAAAAAGAAAGCAAGCGTGTCGGAAGATGGAGCTAAAGCGAGCTATTGGCGTTCTTGTTCACCTTGGGAAGCGTTGCCTGTTTTGCATACCTGAGGGAGGTTTGTCACTCGTTTGGGAAGGTTGTTGTTGCGGTTGTCCTGTATTTGCGAGTAGCGTTGCTTCTTCGCGAATGCGTGGTTGTCCCTTCCTTGCATTGCTCATCGCTGTGCTGTCGCACGTGGAGCAGCGTGCTGTTGGGAGGACGTGTATTACTGTAGTTGGTTGTATGAATGTACCATGTAACTCGTTCCGCTGTTGCCTTGACCTATGTTCCGGTGTCGGTGAGCTTATTTCCTGGTAGCGCCGGTAATGGCGCAGGAAGGCGCAGCAGTTTCATTATGCGTTCGGTGCGGCTGTGCAGAGCACCAGCCACATCATTTGGACAGCATCCCAACCGGGTATTCAGGATGGAGCCCATCATCAGCCGCGGTCATTTCCTCGTTTCAGCTCGCCAAATGACTGCCACACGTAAGCAGCTGACCCTGGATCTATCCGCCGCTCTCCACGTTACCTGAGATCTCTCCTATTAAACCCGCTGCCTTCCGTCTCCCGCTCGCTTTGTGCACATTCAACCCCTCCCCCGCAGCGCTCACCAAGGTACCCCAGCTCGGCAGCGCATATCGCAACAACTGCATCGAACGCCACATTTCACTTGTCGACGCGCGACACCATGTCCAGCCACGACTATTACGGCGGCGGCGGCCACCAAGACTACGGCTACGGCCAGCAGGGCTACAACGCTGCTCCGCCGCCGCAAGGCCAATACGGCGGTCACAGCCCGTATCCGCCACAGCAGGTGAGTAGCTCCCCACGCACTCTCACACAATCGTGTCTCCAAGCAAAATATTCTCCTTCCCGAATGTCTCGTAGCGAACAAAGAGGGCGCGCGCGCAGCTAACCATGAGATCTCGCGCGAAACTACCAGGGTGCTTACCCGCCGCCGCAACAGCCGCATGACCAGTACAACCAGTACCAGTCGCCCCCGCCTCCTCAAGCTCAGTACGATCCGTACAACGGCGGCCACCAGTACTCGTCGCAAGCGCCGCCGCACAGCGGCAGCTACTCGCCCGCGCCCGGCTACAACAACGCCGTCGCCCCGGCCCCGTACCCGACGGACGAGTACAACCGCGGCAGCCACTCGCCCTACCCTCCGCCCGCGCAGTACGGCGGCGCTCCTCCTCCCGCCCACGGCGAGTACGGATACGGTCAGCAGCAGTACCCGCAGCAACATCAGCAAGGCGGCGCGTACGGCAATGAGCATGCCCGTCAGTACGACGCTGCGGGCCAGCCTCTGCCGGGACCGGACGGCGATCGCGGCCTAGGCGCGACGGTTCTGGGGAGTGCGGGCGGCGCGTTCCTGGGACATAAGATGGGCGGAGGTGCGCTCGGGACGATTGGTGGGATGGTGGCGGGCGCGATTGGCGCGAACGTGTTGGAGAATTCCCACGAGAAGTACGCGATTTCTTCTTTCCTCTTTGATGTTCTCTGCTGGAGGCAGATTTTGGAAGATGGGTTGAGTGGCTGATGCTGACATTTGACGATAGGGACAAGAAGAAGAAGAAGAAGTCCAAGCACAAGAAGCACGGCAGCGACCACGGCGGCTCCCATTATGGTGGCTCGTCGGCGGCGATTGGTGGCCTCTACCCTCCTAGCCACGGTCATGGGAAGAAGCATAAGCACAAGAGCAGGTCCAGGAGCCGAGGTGGAAGCAGCAGCAGCAGCTCGTCGAGCGACTCGGACTAGCGCTGCGGCACTATTACTCACGAGATGATGGCTTTGGACGGCCTTTCTTCTCCCGCTGCTGGATGCTGGGTCATGTTGCGTTTGCACGTGTTTCTTGTGGCTTTCTTGCGGACATCACTCAGCAAGCATTCCAAACGTTACTGACGACAATCACGATATCCTAATTTTCCTATGGTTTGTTTTGGCTTACTGAACCTCTATTTTCTTTCCTGGCGGGTCGCAAAGGACCGTTATTATCGGGGAGGCTTGCAGAACGGTAGCTCTAGGTTATTGAATCAAGAAGACTATTTCCTTTGCAACAGCAAATGACGAGACGCGTGCGGGCGCTCGCGTGTCGAACTCGCGTGATCGGAGCTTCATGACCAGCAGCGAGCGAGCGGCGCGAAGTGGGGGCGGGGCAGCTGAGACAAAATGCTGCCCTACCGGCTTTTCCTCGGTTGAAATTTTCAATCCAACACCCACTGATGACTTGGAACTCGAAAGTAACACGCCGAACCTCTCAGATTTTTTCCCTTTAGCGCGCATTACGAGGAGGGGAAAGTACGAAACGAGCGCGAGACTCTGCAGAATATCCCAGCAGGGAAAAAAGAAAGAGAACAAAGGGAACAACAAGGGAGAAAAAATTCCGGAGAGAGAAAAAAAGACCATGACGGACGTCTTCCTCGCTCTCTTCCGGCGCGCCGCGCTGCCGGAAGGCTCCTCCCCGCCGATCAGCGAGCAGCTCGCCGCCCTCGAAGCGGGCGACTTCGAGGCGCTCCTGTCGCAAGGCGACACCGCCCGCGCCCTGCTCGGCCGCCACGACATCGCGGACGCGCCCGCCCCGCCGTCCGACTACCCGCTCTGGACCAACTGGATCCACCGCCGCCTGCTGGCCCTCCTTTCGACTTCCCCGGAGAAGAAGCAGAAGCGCGAGACCGCCGTCGAGCTCGTCGCCGTCGCCGTGGCGGCCCTCGCCGCCTTCGTGCAGACCAACGTCACCGGCCCGCCGCTGCCGTTCGCGTCGGCGCGCGCCGTGCTGCCCGAGGAAGTGGCGGCCGACGAGAGGGCGCTGCGCGAGGCGAGAAGGCGGCTCGTGCAAGGCCTGGGCGCGGACGGCGCGGCGGCGTATGCGCGCACGCCGAATGTGGAGTTGTTGTGTTTGGCGGACGCGGTGGTTGGGGAGGCGTTTGGGGAGGTGGAGGCGGCGCTGCTGCAGGAGGAGGGGGAGAGGTTTATGGTGACGGTGCTGAGGTGGGCGAGGCTGAGGGTGTTGGTGTTGAGGCAGCGGTTGCTGGGTGGGGAGGTGGCGCCGAGTTTGCAGGTGGCGATTTATGGGGAGCTGGAGGCGTTGGAGAGGGAGTTGTTGAAGGAGGGTGAGGAGGAGGATGAGGTGGTGAGGGATGCTAGGGTGCCATTTCTGTTGGAGAGGGCGTCCATACATACCTTGCATGGGTTTGATAAGAAGGCGCGGGAGGATCTGGACAGGGCGGCGAAGGAGAGAGAGTTTGAGTTCGCGTTGACGGGTTTATTGGGAAAGCGGACCAAGTTCCAGGAGAAGGAAACCAGTCAGCTCGTCGTGCTGGCGAGGAGTAAGAGCACGGAGACTGGTGATGAGACCGGCAAGGGAAAGGGGAAGGTGGTCGTGAAAGAGGCAGAGGGGGATGATGCGGAGTCCAAGCCCAAGACACTGGATCTCAATGATGATACGCTTTTGGAGTCAATATCCTTCACGGAGAAGCCCAAGTCGTCAACCGATATTCAGGACGAGAACTCATTACCGCCGAGCTTGGCCGCGCTGGATCCCGGAAATCAGCCCAAGCTGGACCCGCTCGACTCCATTATTCTGCTTTCTTTGGCCTCGTCAATCACGAACACGTCGCCACAGAACGGCCTGACGAGAGAGGAAACGGTTCCCTATGCCACGCGCGCGCTTGAGGGCGGTAGTTCTAACTGGCAGGTCTACACACAGGCCCTTCTGGTTCGCAGCAGGACCGAGGGCTACCGAGCGAGAACCGCCGAGCGCGGCCTGCTCCAGCTTCAAGCAGTGGTAGACCAGGTTATTGCGGACACTTCCGGAGATGGGGCCACCGCTACTGCTTCAGGTGACGGTTCTGCGGCCACGTTCCTGCCGCGGCCGCAAGAGGAGGACTCTGCGCCGGTCTCTGAGCGTTTGCGTTACGTCTTCCAGCTGTGCACGCCGACGAGGTGGGAGCTGGAATCCGAGCTGGCGCAAGCGTGGGTCAAGATGGGAGGTCTCCGTTCTGCATTGGAGATCTACGAACGACTGGGCATGTGGGCTGAAGTTGCACTCTGCTGGGCTGCTACCGAAAGAGATGACAAAGCTAGACTGACAGTACGGAGGGAGCTCTTCCACGCAACAGACGGTGACGATGACGCGGCGGGCGAGGACGAGAAGTGGGAAGGCGCACCGAGGGACCCGCTGCCCGGCGACGCGCCCAGACTGTACTGCATCCTGGGCGACATCACCAAGGACCTCGACATGTACGAGAAGGCTTGGGAGGTTTCGGGCAACCGGTACGCCCGCGCTCAGCGATCTCTTGGCCGCCACTACTTCGCCGAGAAGGAATATGTCAAGTCTGCAAACGCCTACAACAAGTCTCTCCGCGTGAACCAGCTCAACGAGAAGAGCTGGTTCGCCCTCGGCTGCGCGCTCCTCGAGCTGACCGAGTTCGAACGCGCCGTCCAGGCCTTCACGCGCGTCGTCCAGCTCGACGACACCGATGCGGAGGCGTGGAGCAACCTGGCAGCCGCCCTACTCCACCTCGAGCCGAAGACGGGCGAGGAGGACGACGAGGACGCCAAGGCCGCCGCTCCCAAACTCGACGACGAGGAAGAAGACGACCCCAACCACATCGACGTCACCAAGCGCAGCCGGCGCGACCCGCAGCAGCACCGCCGCGACGCCCTCAAGGCGCTCAAGCGCGCCGCACACCTCCAATTCGACAACTTCCGCATGTGGGACAACCTCCTCACCGTCGCGGCGTCGCTCAATCCGCCGTCGCTCGCCGACGTCATCACCGCCCAGCGCCGCATCATCGACCTGCGCGGCCAGACGGACGGCGAGAAGTGCATCGACGCGGCCATCCTCGACGCGCTCGTCCGCGACGTCATCGCGCTCGAAGACGGCGGCTACGACGCGGCGAAGCCGGGCCCGACGCGCATGCTGGTCCGCATGGTCGACGAGGCGGTGGTGCCGCTCATCACGGGCTCGCGCCAGCTGTGGGCGACGGTCGCGCGGCTGGCGCTGTGGCGCGGCAGGCCGGCGGCGGCGCTGGACGCGCACGAGAAAGCGTGGCGCGCGGCGACGGCGAGCAGGCCCGGCTGGGAGTCGACGGGCACCGAGGCGGGCTGGAACGAGGTCGTCGACGCGACGGTCGAGCTGGCCGCGGCGTACGAGAGTCTGGGCCCGATGGAGCGCACCGAGGGCTTGGCGGCGGGCAGCGGCCAGGTCGTCGCGAAGGACTGGAAGTTCAAGGCGAGGAGCGCGATCAAGGGCATTTGTGGCCGCGGGAAGGAGACGTGGGAGGGGACCGAGGGGTGGGAGAGGTTGAGGGAGGCGTTGGAGGGGTTAAAGGGCGCGTAGGATCTGTCTGTAGTCTTCCAACGGTCAGCAGCATGGGGGTCTTGCGTTGGCTTTGAATGGTGGGGTGTAGAAGGGGAAAGACAAAAGTTCATGGATCTGTTGGAGCTTGCTTTGCGAGTTTGGGAAAGGGGATATTTACATACATGGCCTGAGTAGAATGAGAGACCACTTGTTCAGAAACGTCTATCTACAGCGGTCCTGAGATGTCCGTGCGAGAGCTTGGTTAGTAGCTGGATGTTGAGGATTCTGGGAGTGAAGTAGTGCTGGGGCTCAGGATGTGGCTGCACAAATTGAAGGTGGTGATGAGTGAGATTGGCTATGTGAGCGACGAGATATTGCCTGTTGGCCAAAACGTTTCAAGCAGGTTCGACTACAGGAAGAAGCCAGCGCCCGCTTGCTGTCGCACGAAGGGGCCTATCCGCCAGACTCCGCCACTGCCACTGGCACAACGACAAAAACGGCGGCGATGACACCAATTACGGTGTCGTGATGACATCACCACCCGGCACCAGCTCGCCGCCGCTGTCACTCCCACTACACAGGTGAGCAAGCAAGGACGGATAGAAACAAGGAAGCAGGTTAGGTTAAAATATTGGGCACGAAGCACGGCGGAGAAGAGCTCACTTGCACAGATTGAATCAAGAGAAGAGAGAAAAAAGCTTGAATTAAAAAAATAGCAAATTTTTTTTTCTTTTGCCCCCAGCACTAAGTGCTGTTGACCCGCCCACCCCGACCATTTTTTTTTTAAGGTAGTCGTCACCCCCGGACGCGTCAATGCCCCACCAGACGACACGAACTAGTCAGTTCGGCGCCCTAGACTCTTCGCCCGTAACCCTAATCGAAACCTCTTGCGAGGCGCCGCTAGAAGAGCTGAGGAAAAAAAAAAAAAAAAGAGAAAGTGGAGGGAGGGGAGGGGTTTATATAGGCCCCGGACGAGGGCGGGCGGGCCGTGGGCAGCTGCTCAGGGTCCAACCCGTTGCCACGGGTAACAGGCAGAAGCGACGTTCTGGGAAGGAGCAAACGGTGGGTAGTCACCCGGGGTGCTTTCACCCTCACCAGCACGTGAAATTATCACCACGAAAAGGTGACACGAAGCGGAGGCCAGAGAGACTCCAGGTGAAATGACATTATCACCACGAAAAAATGACACGAACCGGAGGCCAGAGAGACTCCAAGTGAAACTTGGCCGAACAGCCAACCAACACCATTGCCCCTCACTTCAGCCAGAGGTTTCTCGCCCAGGAGGCAGAATCGGAACCCCGGATCCACAGGCATATACTTCTTGACTGGAAAAGTACGCTCGCTTGGCAACCAACTCACAAGCGGATACAGAAGGTATCGAAGCATCTCTATGATGGCATGCGAGCTATCTACTGACCAATATCTTCCGCCTGTATTTGCACGTTTGATGTGAACGACTACCGGGATGACGTGCTGAGGGAGCGGGGATGCGGGAAGACCGGCGGAGCGTCTTTCAAGACAGGAATATGTGGGGAGAGGGTAGCTTTGCCGATCTTCAGGGTCTGGCTTGTGCGGTATGTGGTCTTCTGGCCGTGCGGCGACCGCGGTAGCAGCGACGGCGGGATGATCAGTTGTACCGTCTTGAAGGTAATGGTTTTCCTCTCCTTCCCTGCATAGCATTTCAGGATAGTAGGTGCACGTACACGGTGCCAGCAAGCCGGGCGGGAACAACCCGAGAGCCGCGAAAGGTCTAGAAAGTGCCAGACGGCGCTAACCGCTCTGGGCAAGTATGGCAAGTGGTGGGGTGGCGGTGAAGCGAGAGCACACCCGCACTCGTTGTCCAAATTCGCAGCACGCGGGGAAAAAGAACGGCACCTCATGAACGCCGGCCGGCCGCGGAGAAGAAGCCAAAACGTCCCGGCGCTCATCCTCACGCCCGTGCTGCTTGCTGCCCTCGTGATCACTGGACCACTCATCATCAGGCCATGTTGCACTCACGAGACACATGAAACGTTGAGTCAGTGATGGTTGCAGCGGACGCCAAGGTACACGAGGCGGCTCTGACAAGTCAGGAGAGAACAGACCACGTCAAAAGATGGAGAACGGCCTTGCAAACGGTCCGACTGTGCTGCTTCCCTATCGATATTATGCCTATTATTCTGTCATACACATGAAGTGTCTGTGTGTGCTTCTAAGCACGCCGCGGCCGACGGCAAACGGTCAAGACTACACCCATACAGGACGCCAAGTCACCAACACCGGTCTGGTGTATAACGCCACCCTAATCCCGTCGTAGATCACAAATTTTTTCTCTCTCAAATCAATAGACAGAATCTTGCGCCATCCCGAAAGTCCCGGAAGTTCCGATATCGCCATATGGTAGGGGCGCACCCCTTTCTGCTACCTTGGTCTTGCAAAGAAAACGCCACAAAAACTCCTAACTTTTTTGCTGCTTCTGCAGTCTTGAAATGCATCTCTCTCTTTCGCCTGATACAAAGAAAATATCAACCCGAAACAAATGCTCCCTCAAAAAACTTCTAGATAGATGCTGGGTATGATTACATTACGGCAACAGAGTCGTACGAAGGCGGCATCTCGCCAAAAATCTCGCAATAAGGGGGTATCGGTGCGGAAAAAGCAGTCGAAGTCGGGGGCAGCACGGCCGAAGGGACAACGGCGGCGAACTGCTGTCCCTCCAGCGCGGCGGCGGCGGCGTTGCCGCCATCGTTGGTGTAATCCCAGTTCGAAACGGTGATGTCGTAGACGGCGCCGAACTTGCGCTGGGGGAAGGGGTACATGTTGACGAGCTCGCCCGTGTCGACGCTGTACTTGAGCTCGGCCGTGATCAGCTCGAGCACCAGCACGTGCGAGACGGACAGCGCCGACGCGTCGTCCGTCGCCGCGGTGCCCAGCGTGTCGGGCTCGACGCCGCACGACGCGCGTGCCGACGCGGGCAGCGCCACGTTGAAGGACGTGTCGACGTCGCCCGAGCCCGGCGCCGGCGTCGGCAGCTTGTCGAGGTTGCCTGTCCAGCCGCCTGAAGCCAGCTTGCGGACGTGCTGCTGAGTTTCCTTCTTCTGTTGCGCCTGGTCGGCGCTGTTGGTCGCGCCCGTCTCGATCTCGGAGAAGAGCGGCAGCCGGCCGGCTTCGGCGACGGGCACGACGGCGGCGCGCTCCTCGATGCGCCAGTCCAGCCGGCGCACCGCGAGGCGCGTCGTCGTGCGGCCGCGGCGTGAGATGCTGCCGCAGAGCGTCAAGCGGGCGGTGAAGTCGTCGGCGGGCCGCAGCACGCCGGGCAGCGCCAGCCGCGTGCTCATCTGGCTGTCCGGGAAGCGGCGGCGCAGAGACACCTCGGCGGGGCCTTGGGGAAGGTGCAGAGCGCGGCGCAGCTGCACGGGGGTCTCGGTCTTGAACAGCGGCTTGCCGGATGCACGCGAGACGGCCGTCGCGGCAAGCGTGTACGAGGTGCTGGCGACAGTGGTCGAAGTCGAGGCGGGGAGGTGGCCCGGGATGCGGACGTTGAAGGGAAGGAGGTTGCGACGCTGCTTGTTGGACGACGAGTCCGGGGAGGTCAAGGGAGAGGGCGAGTAGGCGACAGTCCATTGCATCAGCTCCTCAACGCAGGTCCGCTTGTCCCGGGTGGGGCTGCGGTTGCCGAAGGAGCGTCGTCTAGAGGGCAGCAGGGCATCTTGCGGCTTGGTAGCGGCCTTCTTGATCTTGGTGGTGCGCAGCAAGACGAGTTGGATGGAAGTGATGTCGGCGTGCTGGGCGGGCTTGGCGGCGACTTCGATGTGGCCGGCCAGGGGCACGCTGTCGGCCTGGCACGGGTCGCCGATAACGGTCAGAGGGGACTTGGGGATTCGGAGATGCATGTTGGTATGGGCCTCGTTGAAGATGTCGGCGAGCCCTTTTAAATCGGATTGCGGGCTTTGGGCCGGTCTAGACTGGGGATGTGCACGGTGCTTCGGAGTCGCCTGAGCACTTGCCGGTGGAGGCCAGCTCGCAAGAGGGATGGGTCGGCAATGTCGTGGCTGGGCGGAGCAGGGCGCGGTGTATAGGGTGGACAGCGCAGTGCGAGGCGTTGAAGTTATGTATAGGAAGAATTTGTAGGTGAGCAAACTAGCCCCGGATCGGAAGCCAAGACGCAGGCAGCGCAAATAGCGGGAAGCGGTTAGCCCGCCTCTCTGCTCTCGCTTACGCAAGGGTCCACCCCGGCGCTTTTCCGCTGAAAGACTGCGATGGTGGGAGCACAGTTTTGCTCGGGGCCACTTGCGGGCGAAAAGTCTGCTGCCGCTGGCGAAGGACCGTCGTCTCTGCAGGCTGCTTGCGATGCAATCCCGCGCGTGCGGGATGTTATGCGTAACAGAAACACGTCGAGGGACTCGACTTCCTTTCTCGTCCACAGCCCAAGGCGCTCAAGCCACAGTACGTAATAAAACCTCCTGTCGCCAGTCACCGGTGCTCGCACCTCATCACGCACATCGTCGATATACGCGATTCTAGAATCGCACCGTGCTGCATCCCCCTTTCCCCTCCCAGCTGATGGACAGTCGCACGTCTTTCGGCGATCTGCAGCGTAGTCAGTCGGGAATCCGTGCGCAGACTACCATGATTCCATCCTCTCCCCATACTCGCGCGTGGCGCTAACTACTGGCACGGGAGCGCCCGAGCCCGGCACCGACAGCGGTGGTTAGGTAACGCATTGGTTCCGTAAATACCGATGACCAGCGCCGACAGTCATGCTGATGGAGGCGAACGCGTGTTCAGCATGGCTTCCCCGTGTCCTCTCCCGCGAGCTCGTCATCCCCTCCAGCAATGACTCCACATACGTGCTCACCGGAACGAGGGTGGGAGCTCCGCGCGGTGGAGCGGTAGTCGGCGTCGTCGGCGTCGTCCAGGATCTGGGTTGAGGTGAGATCCATTTGCATCAGGATTACGTAGATCCTGTTCCAGACGGCTCACGGACCCCACCGCCTGCCACTCACTCTTGGCGCAACCGAGCCCGCTCGGCTTGGCAAGGAATCATCTGAGAGTTTAAAGCAACATACAGCCAACTCTCACACGTCCGAATTTCGCCCATCTCGAGCACTGCAGCGCCGCCGCTCCCCGCTCCAATTCCGCTGTCTTCCGGGCGCGCCAATTTGGTGGACTTTCCCATCTTTGGAACACCTCACCCCCTTTCGCGCCCTACACGCCGCAACATCAGCAGCCTGCTTACCAACATCTCCGCCAAACCGGCAGACCGGGCGCGCGTGGGCATCGGGACGGCGACTAGCTCTGCTCGGATTGGTCAATGACGTGGCGCGGCATCGCGGGAAGGCGCAGTCTTTCCATAAAAAACCCGTCATTCCAGTATCATCTCGATGTACGTCGGCTCCTTTGCGGTGAAACTAGCACTTGCCTGCGTTTGGTTTCAGAATACGTGATCCAATCAACGCTGAACATCCATAATTAAGCTAAGTCATGTGTGCTGTTGTCATCGCTCTCCTCCCTGGGAATGCGTCTGTGTATGCTGACCGAACGCGTTCAATAATCATGTATTGACCCGCCGCTCCCGACGCACCAGTTCGAGGACCAAAGGAAAAAAATTATAAACAAACAACAGAAATAATAAAAGGTGGTATAAGTAGCAGGAACATCATGAAGAGGACCTGTTAGCAAGAAAAAATTGCCAAGAATACAGACGCCTCCAGAAGCTTCATCCAAACTTCTTCCATGTACTCTAAACCGACACAAAAAGGAAACCTTGTAACACCATGAAGTTCGCAATCTGTTGCTGGTATCCTCAAGCCCCGTCCGCAGGCGCTGGTGTGTGTTGCATCGGATAATCTCAACAGGTGGTATTGTCAGTTGACGCAATCTGGCGACATGCTTTCGAAGAGGATCATTCCGCATCAATGATGAGGCATTCATCAGAATCCGTCAGTAAGGAAAAGGGTGACAGCAAACCGGACCGATGAAGACCACGATCCAGAGGTCGGCCCGCCGATGATAGAATGCTGCGCAGCAGCAGCAGGCCCGACAATAGCCTCACAGGTTCTTCCACCTCCTCGCGACCTGCGCCGGCGTCAACCGCAGCCCAGCCTTGACTTTGAACTTCCTCGCAACATTCTCCCACCGCTCGCGCTCCACCTCCTCGTAGCACTCCGCCAGCAACGCCTCCTCGCCCTCCCCCAACACCGGCATCGGCGGCTCCTGCCTTCTCCTCTTCCCCGCCGCCTCGACCTGCCTCTCGTGCCGGAAGTTCAAGAAATCCTTGTAGTCGAACCCGCTCTCGCCGTCCAGCTCGGCGATGCGCGGCGCCACGCGCGCGAAGCGGCCGTACACGGCGGCGACCGTGAAGGACGGCGTCTTGCCCGCCGCGACGCGCCGCGCGTTCAGCCGGTCCGCGATCTCGTCCCAGTGCAGCCGCTCGCGCGTGCGCAGCGCCTTGATCTCGCGGTTCTCCGGGTCGTTTTCCGGCGCGTGCTTGCGCACGTACGGGTGCGCGCCCGGGTTGGCTGCCATGGCGCGCAGGCGGGCGCGGTGCGACGGGTTGTCGTCCGGGTGAGCGTACGGGTCGCTGGCGCCGGCGGCGTTGGGGGCGTTGGACGGCGACGACGGCCGAGGGGAGAAGCCGAGCTGGTGGGGCCGGTGGATGTCGTTGTGGCCGGGCTGCGGACGCATTGTTGGGGATGGGGTCACGAAGAGGGGTTCGCCGTCGTTATCATCGTCGTCGTTGTTGTTGTTGCGACTGGGCTGGAGATATGGGCCGGCGGCCGAGAAGACATCGACCGTTCGCGGGATGCCGGAGGCGTCATCGGTATCAGGCATCTCGCTGTCCATGTGACTGCTATGGGAGGATGCGGGCGAAAGTGGTCGGTGTAGAGCATCTTGGAGTCCAAATGGATTGTAGCTCTGTCGCCTGTTCTTCTGGCTGACCTGAGTGTCGGAAGGACGTTTATTGGTTTTCCTGCGCTGCCGTGGGAGCTCCAAAGTGTTGCCAGTCGCTCTCATGTAGTCGTTCCTGATAGAGCGACCTGGGGGGTGGACACGAGTCTTCCGAGAATGGGAGGGTGGTGGAGGCACTTGGTCCCTGATCTCAGTAGATGAAGCGTGGACATACGTGCTGAGGTTGTCTTGATTGGCGTAATCGTCAGTCTGGTCACTGGTGACGGAGCCTCGAGGGCTGCGGCAACGAATTAGAAAGATACCAATACGTATTGGAGCAAAGGAGAAAAGGGCAGAAGACATAACTCACAAGGTACTGGGTACACTGAAGTGGGTCGCCATGATTATGCTTTGTTGATGCCGGTCTGCGGATGGGGCGATCGTTGGAATTATGATAAATTTCCCTCCGGCCACTGGATAAGCTGACTGCGGGTCTGAGATCAGATTCGTATCACGGTGGCGCGGGTGTGGCCAGTGAAGAGAGGTTGGACTGTCTTCCAGAGGGGTTGAAGACACCGGCAATCCGCTCGTCGGAGTTTCTGATCGTAGTTGAAGAAGGATGGTGGAGGGTCGCTTTAGAAGTTCTCTTATGCCGTTTGGGCCACAGCATCTGTTGTCCGATGGCATATGCAGGCACATGGCCACGGCTTCTCAACGTATGGCCGTGCACTCGATCATGGGAACAGGAAAAGCCAACCAGGTGTCCCCAATGACGGTACAGTGCATCGTTGATTGTAGATGATGCAGAACTGTTGGATCTCAACCAGGCTCCCCCGAAAAACCTGGTGCAGCTACACGTTGCAAAGGTTTTCTGTTGGTCAATGGTCCCTGCGGACCACTGCCCAGCAGGATCGTGATGCTAAGCACTCACGGTGGGCATCAGACATGGACCTCCAGTAACCATCTTAAAGAACGCATCCCAGCATACTACACTTGTGCAGCAACCCAAAATGAGGGTCAAGCGCATGCTGTAGAATAAAGGAGTGGCCAGCCCCATCAAATGGCGGAAGAAAATCTCATGCGGATTGGCGCAGGGCTTGTCAAACGTCAGCAGCAGACAAAGCCTGTGGGCTGCAGCAGGTGACGGCGGTCAGCAGCGTGACGCGTATCGGGAGCTTGATGAGGTGTCTCCTGCAGCAGACACAGCCATGATATGAGCGCATCTTGATCAATGTCTGTTGCATCCCTGGTATTTGTATGTATGGGTCGAGAAATGCGAGACGTCGAAACACAGTATTGCGGAGGCGTAAGGTCTGATCGGGTCGACAAATAAAGGTAGTTGAAGGTCTTTAGGGTCGAACGTCTTTGATTAAACACCTGACCACGTCAGCACTGCGCTGCTTGCACCTATGAAGGCTGTCTCACATACCCTATTCGGACTGAACATGCTGGACCCTTGCGAGCTTGCGTTTCATTCTGAATGTACTGTCAAGAGAGTCACAATTGCATGCGCGAAGCAGCAAAATCACTCTTGGCAGACGTGTTTAAGTTTTAGTCTGACTGTGTCCAAGCACTCCATGGTGGGGGGCGATGAAAGTAGCGCAAATGCCGGTGCGGAGTAAGTAGTATGTGCTGGAAACTTCATTGGTCAGAACTGAGCACGTAGGATAGAAAGAGCAGACAGGTCAAATGAAGGCAGGCTTTGAAGCGGCAGATGATGACTTTGTGGATGATGTAAGACACTAAATACAAGATGCACTCTTCCAAACGCCAGCCCTGGGCCCCAACGCCGATACCGATAACCAGGCAGTATCCGTTGTTGAAAACACACTCAAGGACTCTGGTAGCGGGCAACACTCACCGCTACTCTGTCCTTGCGACGAAGCGAAACTATTCCGACATTACGAACTCGTTGTACGCTTGAGCCTCGCTGAAGGCTAGTCGAATCGAGAATCAAGGCAATCTTGTCTACCGTTCGGTAGGCTGAGGGTTCTTTCGCGTGGCTAGCGAAGCGACATGTAGGTGGCAGCCGCAGTGAGGTAGTTGGCCTTTTGCTCGCGGTCCCGCTGTTCTGCAGCAAGCTGCTCATCGGTCTTCGGCTTGGCGGGGGAGCCCCGATGGAAGGCCTTCTTGAGCAAACTGGTGGTCGACTTGGTGGTGGAGTTGCTCATGACGGAGGCGGTATCCGACGAAGAGGTGGAATCTCTGGGCTTGGACATGTTGGCTGGTTGATGTAGGATTTTGTTGGAAGGCTCGGATTTTGTTGTGGTGGTTGTGGGTGCCGAAGTGTAAGGGTTAAGCGCGGCGTTGGAGATGTAGATGAGCGGAGAAGGCAGAGTTTGCTGTTTGATGTATCTGGTTCTGGTTGACTGACGTAGAGATCAGGCAGACAAACTGGTCTTATATGTCAAACACTGGCAGGCTGCAAACAGTCATACCTGAGGCAGGAATAGGTGGTTCGGACATTGCATTGTCAGCATGGAAAGCATCACACGCACGTCGGGGTTAGGGCGTGTTTGCTAGGGCCCGGCGTCGGATCGGCCATTGCGGCGATGCTGAGCACGGCATCGGTGTTCGAAAGCTATCTGCGAGGCGGAGTTGGATCCTTCGGTGCCATGGTAGGTATGGCGCCGGATGCAGCCAAGCGAAGTAAGGAACAGGGCATCCACCATGCCTCGCAAGTATGGCTGGAGAGAGTAAACTGGCGGTAGGTGCGCGCATGTGCACGCGGGTTGAGTCACCGCAGGCTGAATGGAAAGGCGTGGTGGCTTGCGAGGTGCTGCAATGAGACGCGCCATCTTAGGCAGCAGCGGCGGGCTGGTTCTGGTGACCGGGAAGTGTCGTCGTGGTTGGAGGGGCGCGTGGGCCGCGACTTTTTGGTGGGCTGACTCACCCAAAAGTCGCGGCCCACAGACACCGCAGAAATTGCCGACAGGACGAGCCATTACATTCCCCGCATCCCCGCAACCCAACCGTGACGGTGTCCAAGTTGGGAAGCCGTTGGGCCGTCCCGTCAGCACTTCTGCTACGCTCTAGATCCTACCCTTTGCGCCATCGTGTGCGACTTCGGCATCGCTACAGCACACTCTCAAGTCGCGAATACCTTGGCCTTGCAGCAAGGCTTAGCATCAAGGTATCGTAAGCAGGCAAGCCACAGGGGGAAAATGAGGCCTGGCACCCTACGGATGACAAGTAATGACGCCCTGTGGATATGCGCCATTAATCACTGGGGTAGGCGGTGTGAAAGGCTGTGGAGTCGGCTTCAAGCCACATGCGAAGCTTTGATTTCTGAAGGGCGCGAAGCTTTGATTTTCTGAAGGGCGCGAGCCTCTGACTCCGACCCCGGCATCATCTTCGTCAACATACTTACAAATGACACAAACCCTGGCAACATCTCTACATGCCTTGATCCACGGACGTCTGTGCAAGATGAGCTTTCATTGGCATCATTGCCGTCATTTCAAAGCATGTTTGGAGATCTCCGCACCCGCAACCTGTCATTCTTGTTCTGTGAGGCCGCTCGAAGGCATTCGGAATTGAAGCAAGAATCTGGACGTGTACTTTGACAAAGTGCGATGGCTTTGAAGTCATGACATCCCCTCCAAGTCCCCATGTTTGCTGATGAATCTGTTGCACCACTGACAACCCGACTCGGCATGCACTCTGCCGAAAGCCAAACGAGATGGCCTACTCATCAAGCAGGAAACGGGAACACAGCCGGGCTCTTGTATCCGTTCTTCCCAACCGATCTGATCCCGAATATCACATTGTCCTTACTCAAATCCAGTGTCGCTACGTCAACATTCCCAACACCATACGCATGGGTCCATAGAGGAGCAGCCGTTGGCCTGTAAACCACCTCGTAGCCTGCCAGTTCCGGATCATCGACCTGCTTCCACGAGAACCCGCTCCCATTGCCCAGCGTCGACGTATCGACAGTTACATTTCGGGGCATGCTGGGTGCCTGCGACAAAGACCACAACGCGGCAAGGTTTACTTTGCCCACACGTGCGGTAAAGTCGTAGTCAACAAACTCCGGCAGGTCGCCAAACTGTGTGCCATTCTCAATACGGATATCCTGATGTTGGTGGTCGAAGTTCTCGTTGGGCTCGGTGAAGCGCACTGCTGGGTAGCCTTGCTGCAGGAACGGTGTCTGGTCTCCGCCACGGAGGTAGCGGTCTAGGCGATACACCATGGCGACTTTCATCCCGGTGGCATCGTTTGATGAGACCTCGGACACGAACCGGCCAAGCTCTCGAGCAGGAGAGTCGTTCTCCCCGCCAATGCTGAGTCGAGTGGACGCCACGGACTCGCTCTCCGACGGCGGCGGCCCTTGAGCGAACAGGCGAATGGTAAATGGATCTTTCTGGCCTTGATCTCCAGTAGAGCTACCGACAATGTCGTTGTTCAGCATTCCTTCCACGTTGACACTGGCGTTTTTCAACGACTGGGCAAGATATGTGGAGCCGTAAAGGCCTTGCTCCTCTCCTGCAACGGCACTGAGCAGTATTGTGGCCCTCGGCTGGCGGGTAGCCAGGACACGAGCGAGTTCCATCACCACTAAAGCTTTTGTAAGCCCTGAACACTGGGGTTAAAGTGTAAATGGATCATGCTTCGCAACTCACCTGCTACCCCAGACGCATCATCGTTTGCTCCGGGAGCATCCGATTCGTAGTTCAAAACGTCAGTCACTCTTGAGTCGTAGTGTCCAGAAATAACATACACTCGAGAGGGATCGGACGAACCCTCAATGCGTGCCACGACATTGCTGATTCGCACTGGAAAGGGTATGCGGTTCGCCACGGGCTGGATGTAGCCGGGGACTTCCACTGTCATCCTTCCCTCCGATGTCGCAGCATACTTCCGCATCTCAGAAGCAATCCAATCTCGTGCAGCGCCAATTCCACGATCGGTGGAATTTTGGGTCGACAGGGTGTGCCGCGTGCCGAAGGAAACCAGCTTCAAGATTGTGGCTTCAATGTTTGCAGGGTCAACTTCTTCCAGCATAGCCCGCAGCTCATCATCCGGAGCCTGCGGGACTATCGCTGTGCCCAGCGTGGATACTGGCCAGGATGCGGCAGCGCAAGAAGCGTAGTCTGACACATTTGCGGCAGTGGAAACCGATTGGTCCCGAGGAAGAGGTAGGGTTTGGGCTAAAGCCGATGCAAGGAGCGTGGATGAAGCGGCGCAAGTGAACAACATGGTGGTATACTCCGGACACGAATGCGTGAAGAATATCCTTTATACCTCCTCTCGTATTGTACGAGATCGGAGCGATATCTCCCGGCAGCGGGCAGGCTTTATCTTGACAGCTTCCGCAAGAAGTTGGGCTTCAGAGTCTACCCCTCACAGTGTGTTAAATTAATGAGCTCATGGCTTGGCACTCTTCTCAGGAACGGTATGGAGGCTCGATTTTCAGACCGGGGTTGGATGGCAAAAGCCTGGAGATTGTCGCCAGCCAAGCATCATCTGTGTCGAAGTTCATTGCCAGATAAGGAAGGTCTGTATCGCGTAGCAGCGGAAAAAGCATGACGCCATTTTGATTTCTCGGTCAGAGAATATCCCGGCCGGCGCCTTGCGGCAGTATGCAAAGTGGATCGGATGCAGATACCTCGACGAAATTGATCGCCCCGGTGCTGGAAGTACTACACTTGTTTCGTGGAACAAAGACGCCAAGGCACGGCATTAACCGCTGCGGTGCGTGACAGATAGGATCCATGTCGCAGGCTGGATAGGTGGTTCGAGGTCCTGAGGCAGCTGATATGTTCACATTCGGAGTTACGAGCACTGAGCATTGAGCGATGATGTCGGACTTGTCTGGGATCGTAGGTGCGGAGTTAAGGCATAGCCAGAGTTGAGAGTGAGACGGTCGGCGGGAAAAGGCGGCGGCCTGGTGGACCGAGCGCCGTGCGCCGATCAGCCAAGGCGGTGACAGCCGGCAGAGCACACGTCGTTGCGCCTCAACTCCGCGACTCTGCATACACGTAGCCATAATCCCGATCACCCGGCTCTTGTCACACTCTCGCCAGAAGCATTCGCAGCCACCTCGGTGCTACCGCGCAAGCATGGTCCGGAGCTCTGTCCCCACATTGGCTGTCCCGTTTCTCACAACGCCCGTAGAACTCCCTCTTCAACTCCGCCCTGCGGCAGTCCACCTCCATACGCAAGGACCTTGATGCCTTCGCCGAGAGCAATACCCTTTCACCCGCCCTGCTAGGTGAGTCCGCGATAGACCGTATCCCGCCTCTACCACAAGCTAACTCTCGCGTGCAGGGCAAATCAACGCCTCCCTTACTTCCTTCAGCCGCACCATTGACGATTACAACCGCCTGGCCAAGCAAGAAATGGTCGCCACGAAGCAAGAAAAAGCATACGAACGAATCAAGAATTTCCGCGGCGAGTTGACCGACTATCGCGACCAATTCAACCGGCTAAAGAATGAGAATGATGAACGGGTAAACTCCAGCTCCCTTCCATTCTCTCCCATTCACGCACCCGGGGCACAACTGACGCATTCTATTCTTCTATTAGCAACAAGTACAAAGCCGCGCAGAGCTCCTCGGCCGCCGTCCACACCACACCGCCACCCCCGAGAACCCCTACGCATCCGCCTCGACCTCCGCAAACTCCCCTTGGGCACCACGCCCTGGCACCGGTAATGGTGGACCCTCGGCACTCGGCGCAGCACCATCAGAATATACGCGCGAGGCGCACGCGTTCCGCGAGCAGTCGTTTATGTCGCAGACGAATGCGCAGCTGGATGAGTTCCTGGAGCGCGGGCGTGCCGTGCTCGGCGACCTGGGCGACCAGCGCGAGATGCTCAAGGGCACCCAGCGCAAGCTGTACAGCGTCGCCAACACGCTGGGCATCAGCGGCGACACCATCCGCATGGTCGAGCGCCGCGCCAAGCAGGACAAATGGATCTTCTGGGCCGGCGTCGTCGTGTTTTTCGTGTTTTGCTATCTGGTCCTGAAGTTTTTGAAATGATCGAGCACCGCGGGGGTGAGTCTTTCGCAAAAGAGTCGGGAGAGATGGGTTTTGGATGAATAGGCGGTGGAGCAAGCCCAACCCGCTGTTGGATACATGCGATTAGCGCGGCGTTTTTTGGGGGGTCTGCTTCGGGTGGTGGGGAAGGACCATTGGACCGGCTGTCTCATCAGGGAGTCTTATATCCCTATGGCGTAAGGCGTTTAGGGAAAACAAGCTCAAGGTTTGGTCTTTTTGTGCTTCGAAGCTGTTAGGATTTCTCGCTCATCCTCTGTATCAACAGCTAATTGACTGAGTCGATATCAATTCAAGCATAGACTTGGCTAAACGGTTGCAGGATCCTCAAGTGATCTCCAATAAGTTCCACCGCCTCTGATTCCAGAGAATCTCGGATGGGATCTATCAAAACTAATCAAAGCCCTCACATCGTACAGCGAAATGAAAAGAGTATGGCCTCGGGACAGACTGTTGGACCAAAAACGCTGAAATTTTTGACGTATCCCCTGCGCAAACGGAAGCATATGAGAGCTCAATAGGAATCATCCCACCATTCCGAAACCCACTCAGATTCATGCTCTTCCGGCAAGCCGCGCTCGCAACAGCAGTCAGCCAGATCCCTGTCCGCCCGGCCTTTCCGCCACCTCGTTCCGTCTCGACGTCCCAGCTTGTTGACCTTCTCCACAAGCTCGTCCAGCTCGTCTTTCACATCGTGTACATCCAGACGCAGCTCCCGCTGGTCGGTCCTGATCGAATCCAGCGTGCCTCTCAGCCGCCCGGCGGCTCCGCCGACGACGCCGACGCCGACGCCGTAGCCACGCGGCCGATGCTTCCAAGCATTGATACGGTCATCCAGCGGATCGATGTGGCGGTGCGCACAGTGGTCGTACGTCTCCAGGCCCAGCGGCGGCGGCCTTCGGTCGCCACCGTCAAGACCCGAAGACCTGACGACGCGACGCTCGCGGTGTTCGTGCATGTAGACGCCTCCGCCGCCAGCTGCCGCCCTTCTGCGTTCTTGCAAGTCCCTCTCCATCTCCCTCTTCCTCCCGCGACCCTCGAAGAAGCCCTCGAACCCCCGACGTTGCTGCTGCTGCTGCTGCCAGCCCAACGGCGGCCACAAGCCACCGCCGCCACCTCTTCTTCCCCCTTCTCTCTCCATGGCTCTCTCCACCGCCGTCCATAGCTCCTCCGCATCGCCATCCGGCAGCGCCGCAGCAGTGAAGCCGTCATAGCGTCCGCTCAACAGTACGTCCGGCCGGGCGCGCAGCAGGTCGCGCAAGCAGGCGCGGCGGTCGGCATCACCGGAGGCCATGCGGGCGACGGCCAAGCTCCACGCCCACAGCAGCACGGCGTGGGGATGTTCCAGTCCGTCATCCCCGCGGCCACCTCCGCCACCTCCGCCGTACCGATCGTACCGATCGTACCCCTCCAGGCCCAAGTCCGCCCCTTCCCCGTCGCCGTCGTCGTCGTCTGAGAAGGGGTCGGCGCAGGTGCCGACGATGCGCTCGCCATGCCGCGCGAAGAACGCGGACAGGACGGCGCCCAGACGCCGCGAACCGAACGTGCGCGAGAGGTCGGCGAGGGCGATGAAGGTGGACAGGGTGCGCGGATGGCGTACGCCGCCGCCACCGCCGCCGCCGCCGTGCCCACCGGTGTCAACTCTACCGGCCGTCCTGCGGTCCTCGAGCTGGGCGCGAGCAAGGGCGTCCATGAGAGCGGCCGAGACGGCGTCCGCGGCGGCGGTGGTACCGTTGCTGATGCCACTTCCGTCGCTGGCGTCGGCGAGGATGTCGACGAATTCCTGGCAGATGCGCTGCATCTTGGCCGGCCGCAGCATGCCGGCGCGGACGGGCGCGCAGCCGGCGATGTGGTCGTCCAGGTCGAGCTGGTTGCGGCGGTTGAGGAGCGGCGTCGGCGAGGAGGAGGAGGATGAGGCGAGCAGCGCCGCGGGCAGGTAGGCGCGCACGAGGCGGGCGGAGATGGCGGCGCGGCGCGTGCCGCAGAGGATGGTCACGTCGCGGTGGGAGTGGTGGAGGGTGAGCTCGTGGCGGTCCATTGCGGCTTTTCCCGTCTTTTCTGTTTGGGGGCGAAGCAATGGGAGGCGCTCTGAATGAGAAGTCGGGTGCGCTCAGATTCTATCGAGTATCTTCGCTGGCTTCGCTGGCTTCGGCCTTCCTCACGGAAACGAAGAATCAGGCTCGAATCGCGAGTCTGTGCCTGACGCTGCTTGTGCTTCTCTGTGGCACGGCGGAAACGCAACCAGGCGTCTTGGTGTAACGGGCTCTCCGGACGAGACGTGAAGTCGGAGGAAGATGAAAACCGGTGTCCTTTCAAACGACGGCCATTGTTACAGCGAAAACGATGTTGCAGAAAAGTGCGGTCAAAAGACGAGGCTCTGTATCGCTGTTGCGCGCGGATGAGGCAGGGCAGACGGGAAAAAGAGCAAGGCCGAAATGTTATTCCTTTGAAGGAATCCTACCTGCTGCGCCATCAACTGCGGGCTCGCGCAAGCACCGGGTGCTCGCTGGCGCTATGGCTGGCAAGGCCGTCCGCTTTGAGGTCACCGGTCAGCGAGCCTCGGGGCTGCTGACTTCTTGGCAGTCAGACCGTCGCTAACCCGCAGGAAGGCTGAAGTTTAGGCGGTTGGGAATAAGCAAAATCACAAGGCAACGTAGAAACGACTCCTGAGGACATCTGACGTTGTTTAACTCAGAAGACTCGGTCCTGTTGGGTTTCGGAAATATCAGCATTTATGGGGCCATGAAAGATACGATGGATAGGCCGTTGGAAGTCTGATCGATGGTAACACAAGGCTAAGGCAGCAGTGTGAGTGCGGGGTAGAGCGAGGCAGCGATGGCGGGCTTGCTGCGAGTCTATGTTTATCGTTGCGGAGATGTGCAGCAGATGCGGGAAGGTTCTAGCCAATCCTATGAAGAATGAAGGCGAAACTGTTTGTGAGAGAATTCCACTCCGCTTGCTGGGACGCAGCTTCCCGGTCTCCGGCTACATGACTTCCGGCATCGCTCCACAGCGAACACTTATTCCATCCGAGCATTTGGGATCCTGAGGAAAACACTCCGTGTATTTGCTTTTATTCTACTTCAATGGGCTTGCCTGATAATTCAGCATAGCGGGTTTAAAATCCGTAGTACCAGATTGGTAGAGGCGGCAAGTGCGAAAGTCGCAGTGCAGAGCGTGTAGATGATATCTGTTGCGTAGCTAACAAGTAGTGTGGGTTAAATAAAGGGCGTACGATATTATTACTCAGTGAGGAAAAAAGCTTGCGGGTAAGGTGAAGTAGTAGTGCTTAAGTAGCCGATCTTTGAAATTATGTGGATCCAGGCGCATGGGTTGTTGGACAAACAGAGTCGTTGTTGATACCTCGAACCAAACATAAATACACGAATATTATTTACCGTAGCAACGGTGTCACTTTCTCAAGAAGACGCAATGGCACAGCAGGTTACGGAAAATCCGAGCGTGCTAAGCTCCACTCAGGACACCACACTCCTCACGCGTGGGCAGTTGAATCCAATATCCGGACGGGTTTGCGCGCCTATTTTCGTCCAGATGTTGGATTCAACTACCCGTATAAAAAGAGTTTATCAACAGCGAATGCAGACCGCGTCTGTCGGCAAGGCAACTTACGTCATGTCACTTCGCCTACCAAGTGATCCCTTCCTTCACTTCCTCACTTCATCAGCTCAACACGCGACTTCTCCGAACGGGCCACGTGGGAGAGCTGGCCATGTTTTCGCTGCAATCAATTGTCAAGCTATTCCCTGTTCTATTCATTGTTCTTCTGATCTGTGTGTTGGCGAAACCCTGCGACCGTCCCGTGGCTTGACGGAAAATGTGGAGTACCCCGTGGAGGTGGGAAAGTACCCTGTGATTGCTCAATGACTTGATCAAAGGTCTAGTGATTGAGATGAATCCATCCACGTGCCAGCTTTCGGCTTGTGGTGGAGAAGCGGGAAGAGACTGGGCCTTGCTTCCACGCGCCTGCTGTTTCCGGGAAACACCCACTGCGCGACCGCGTGAAGCATCTCCGGCACGTGAACGAAGCTGGACCCTGAATCTCCGGTGTGCCTAAAGATCTTGCTCGCCCACTCCCCAACTCTTTCTTCTTCCTTGTACAGCCCCCGCAAAGCTTTCTTTCCGCTGGCAGTAGATCTTCTCGAACCCAATCCAAGATCGACCACCACCAGAATGTCCACCCACTCCACACCCCTGACCGACGTTCCCAGCGACATGGCTGTCGACGCTCAGGTAAGTCGCATCGTCCGGGCCCTCCGCTTCGCTTCTTTTGCCACTGAAATTGGCAGGCCGGTCATATCAAGGCCGAAGCCTCTCCCAGCGCCGAGGTCAAAGCTGAAGATGAAGGCCATCAGACAACTCCTGAGACTGAAGAAGGTCCTGCCGACACGCCGGTCACTGAGACCCCCAAGACACCTCACGCGGCCAAGCGCTCTGCTGCCGAGTCCACAGAGGACGGATCCCCTGTGAAGAAGACAAAGGGAAGGGCGTCTCCCAAGACCGCCACGCCCGCCCGCCAGCGCAGGGCTCCTGTCAAGGCTCCGGTGAGTTTTAGTCCAAACTTAACCACTTCACCTCACCTCACTTCATTTTCTGCGCATGAGGAACAAACTCTGACGAATGACTGTTTCCCAGAGCACCGCTCGCATGATCGCAACATCGGTCGACCAGCTGTCCTCTGAAGACCGCCTTCTGCTCAACATGAAGGACGAGGGCAAGTCGTGGAAGGAGATTGGCGAAGCTTGGAAGATGATCACGGGCGTCGCGCCGGCCAAGTCAACGCTGCCCAACCGCTACGCTCGCCTCCGTGCCAACATCACGACGATGACCGAGACCGACCAGCAGAACCTTCTCACGGCCAAGACGTACGTCGAGCAGAAGCAGGAGCAGGAGAAGTGGGAGCAGATCGCCCAGAGGATGCAGGAGCTCGGCAGCTCGGAGAAGTTCTCGACCACGATCCTGCAGAAGCAGTTCCAGAAGATGGAGGTTGCCAGGGCTCAGGCCGAGGCCAACCCCTTCGAGGACGTTGCTGAGTGAGGGTGTTGCCCGTCCGCTTCTCCTCTCACTTGCATGCGATGCAAGTTTGCTTTCTCGAATCTTCAAGGCGGGCTATGAAAAAGGGCGAAACGGTATAACCAGCTTCGCTTGAGAAGGGAATCTCTTCCAGAGGCGTTGCACCGGTCATCGGCGGATGAAAATGGGACTAGCGGGTTTTCTTTTCTTTTCGTTCCAGAGGTATCTATACAAAGACAGCAGACGTGAGACTTGAGGAGTATCTGCGGCAAAGTCAGCGATGGAAGTCCTCTGAATGCCATAGAACAACAGGCAATACGATCGTTGTGGAGTGCTACCGAACATGCAATAGAGCGAGTGACGGCAGCCATACTGAACATGTTTATAGGCAGTGATGAGATTTGACAAAAGAGGAAAGCAATAGACTCGCTTGAGACGGCACTATTGAATGCTCGCATCGACCCGAGGCCGGCGAATCCGCCGTGAGCCGGCGCTACAGCCACAACCACAACCAAGCCAGACCGCGATGACGCCCGCATCGGCCCGCTCAGCACTGGTCGGGGCCGACGGACGTCGATGGTGTTGAAGACGGCTTGGGACATGCAGGACAGATCTGAGCTTGGCAATACTGGAATTTGCCGCTTCGGGCTGGCCGCCGCGACGCTAAGTCGAGAGTCAAACGTCGACGCAAATATTGGCAATGTTCGGTTTCTATTTTCGGGGTCTTCGAGAAGCTCTTGTTCTTTGCGGTGTGCAAGCGTTGGTTGAAGGGTCGGGATGGGGGAGACGCGTCGCCCTCTCGTGATGCGCCCGGACTGTCGGTGAGGCGAGCGGGGGGAAAGGGCGACGACGCTCAGATGGCATTGCTGCCGTGAGATGGATGCATGTGCTGGATGCACCGCATGATTGCAGATCAACGCTTTCCAGACTGAATCGAAATGCGGCATGGAAGACGGCGGCAGTGGCTGCGTCGAGCTGTCAGCAGCACAGCGTTTCTCGGCTAGCCCTTCGCTCCGCCACCACTCAACGCCGCCTCTACAGAACACCAACACGCTCTCTGCCGCCCACATGGAAGCCCCATGTTGCTCAATCGCAAGCTACGGTCAGCGAACTCCAGTCGGCTTTCCACTGCGCTCCGCAGGGCCGGATCACCCGCACAGCATCTTCGCCGTCACCGTCCCGTTCTCCAGCGTTTGTTCCGCAGAACCAGCGGCTCCGTGAACGGCTTTCCTTTCGACCGCGACGTCTGCGAAGCTAGACGGTTGAATGCCGGCATGGTGAACGGACGCCATCGCCGAGGGCAGACCACATGTAGCCGGTCGACTGCGAGATGGTGATGAAAAAATAGACGACAGGTACAAGATGCCGCTGATGTCTTTCGCGCAAACAACGAGAGGCAGAAGAGCTGGTTGGTCTCCGATTCGCAGGGCTGACAGAGGTGATAAGGGATCCGGCGATTAGTCGCTGAGCGCCCTGTCGCCGAGATAAGAGGCTCGCACACCATTAGCGCCCTTGACTGATCTCACTCTGCCTTTCTTCAGCCACTTCCGCGGGCCCAGCGCTGCCCCGGCGCCCTGATCTCCACCTGCATCATCTCCGCCCAAGATCTGGTTTCTCCCCGGAACTACACTGCCCTCGCCGTCGTGTCAAACCTGTGACGAAACCCATCTACCTGATTCTCATGCCACTCGCCGCCGGTGCAGGGGCCTCGACGGTGGCACTATGCTCATTGCCTGTCGCATCTTCTCCGGCAATTCGTCTTCCTGATGACAAAATCCATCTTCTCTACTCGTCCCGTGTTCCACCACCTCTCGAAACCTTTTGCTCTGCTTTTGCTTGTCCGTCTCGATTTTGTGATATCCCCCATCGGCGGAAGCGTGCATGATGGCCGTCCAACCTCTGCAGAAAAAATTCGTCGGCGGAATTATGCCGCCGTCTCCCCCAGAGACAATCTGTGACGAGACATCATCACAAAGCCCCGTCGAATTCGCCCTACCGCCGCCGAGAACAGTTGTTCAAGTCCTTGAAGCGGACAAGAAGACGCCGGACGCACATGTGCCGCGCGATCCCAGATTAATACGACTAACCGGCGTGCATCCCTTCAACGTCGAGGCTCCGCTTTCCGACTTGTACAACGAAGGTTTCTTGACAAGTCCCGAACTTTTTTACGTCAGAAATCACGGGGCGGTGCCCGAGGTCAGCGATGAGGAGATTCCGGACTGGGAGTTTACTGTGGAAGGCATGGTGGAGAATCCTCTGAGGATCACGCTGAAAGAACTGCTCTCCGAATACGACAACGTCACCTATCCAATCACGCTTGTCTGTGCCGGCAACAGACGCAAGGAGCAGAACGTGGTGCGTAAGACGAAGGGTTTCTCGTGGGGTGCAGCAGGTGTATCGACGGCGCTGTGGACGGGGGTGGTGATGGGAGACGTTTTGAAAAGAGCGCGGCCGATGCGGAGGGCGAAGTACGTCTGTATGGAGGGGGCTGATAAGCTACCTAACGGTTATTATGGCACCTCGGTGAAGCTCAACTGGGCCATGGATCCCAACCGGGGGATGATGCTCGCCCACAAGATGAACGGCGAGATGCTCACGCCAGACCATGGAAAACCTCTACGTTGCGTCATACCCGGTCAGATTGGAGGCAGGAGCGTCAAGTGGCTGAAGAAGCTCATCGTCACCGCGGAGCCGAGCGACAACTGGTACCACATCTACGACAACAGGGTCCTGCCGACGATGGTGTCTCCGGACGACGCCGCAAACGATCCGAGCTGGTGGAAGGACGAGCGATATGCCATCTATGACCTGAGCACAAACTCTGCAGTAGCTTACCCAGCCCACGAGGAACAACTGTCCGTCATTAGCGGCCCCGAGAAGTATCATGTCAGAGGGTATGCCTACGGCGGTGGTGGCCGGCGCGTCACTAGGGTCGAGGTCTCTCTCGACAAGGGCAAAACTTGGAAACTTTCGAACATCAACTACGGCGAGGACCGTTACCGCGAGGCCCTTCCGCAGGATCTCTTTGGCGGGAGACTGGACATGGACTGGCGCGAGAGCTGCTTCTGTTGGTGCTTTTGGGACATTGACATTCCCGTAAGCGAGTTGAAGCAAGCCGACGACATCGTTGTTCGGGCGATGGACGAGAGCATGAATCTTCAGCCGAAGGACATGTATTGGTCTGTGTTGGGGATGATGAACAATCCGTGGTACCGGATTGTCATCAACCACGAGAAAGACTGCCTTCGCTTCGAGCATCCGACGCAGCCAGCTTTGATGCCTGGTGGCTGGATGGAGCGTGTGAAGAAGTCGGGTGGCAACCTCTCGAATGGATTCTGGGGCGAGAAGATTGGAGGGGAAGAGACGGAAGCACCAACAGGCGAGCAGGCCGCCGAGATCAAGATGACCAATGACAGGGTCAAGAGGATTATTACGATTGATGAGTTGCGGAAACATGACACAGAGAAGGAACCTTGGTTCGTGCTCAAGGATGAAGTGTACGACGGAACTGCCTTCCTTGGAGGGCATCCGGGTGGTGCACAAAGCATCGTGTCAGCGGCGGCGTTGGATGCTACAGACGAATTCATGGCTATTCGTGAGTTTACCCGCGCCCGAAAGGAGAGATGGTGTCTGACAAGAGACAGACAGCGAGACGGCGAAGGCGATGATGCCAGACTACCATATCGGAACGTTGGATGAAGCAGCCAAACGCATCCTCAGCGAAGGAGAAGAAGTCAAACCTGAGACAACAGAACCTCGCGACGTCTTCCTCGACCCTCGCGCCTGGACCAAAGCGATCCTCCACAGCAAGAAGTCCGTCTCCTGGGACACGCGCATCTTCACCTTCAAGCTAGAGCATGAAGGGCAGCAGCTAGGCCTGCCGACCGGCCAACACCTGATGATGCGGCTGCGCGACCCCGTCACTCGCGAAGCCATCATCCGTTCGTACACGCCCATCTCGGAGACCAGCCAACGCGGGTCCATCGACGTACTCGTGAAAGTCTACTTCGACACCAAGGAGCGCAAGGGCGGCAAGATGACGGTGGCGCTGGACTCGCTGCCCCTCGGCCACTTTGTCGACTTCAAGGGCCCGATCGGCAAGTTCGAGTACCTCGGCCGTGGCCGCTGTAACGTCAACGGGACGGAGCGGTCGGTCAAGCGCTTCGTCATGATCGCTGGCGGCAGCGGCATCACGCCCATCTACCAGGTAGTGCGGGCGGTGATGCGGGATGAGGGAGACCCGACGGTCTGCACGGTGTTGGACGGCAACAGGTTGGTCGAAGACATACTCTGCAAGGCGGAACTGGACGGCTTCGCGTTGAGCAACGAGGAGAAGTGCAAGCTGCTGTACACTTTGACGCAAGCGCCAGACGATTGGACAGGGCTGAGGGGCCGTATCGCGGCGCCGTTGTTGAAGGAGTATGCACCACTGGGCGAGGATAGTCTCGTGCTGCTGTGCGGGCCGGAGGCACTGGAGAAGAGCGCGCATGCGGCGCTCAACGAGATTGGGTGGAAGGATGAGGATCTGTTGTTCTTCTAGTCACGTTCGTCATTGGATTTCCAAAGGCAGAAGCTCGTTTGGCGTTTAGGGACTATGCATGTCTTGGAAGGTAGCATGGTAGCATGGTGGAAGTCTTCTTTTTTCTTTTATGAACTTTGGCGTCTGGCCAGCTCAATCGCGGGCTACACATGGGAATTGGAATGGAAGCCTTCACATCATTGACATTTGCATTGTAAGCTAGAGGATAGAGGTTAATCCATGTCCTCCACTGGCTGAAGTCATAGACACTGCAGCGAGCAAAGTCCGATGGCAGGCCGAAGCAAAGTCGACTTCTCCTGAACACGGGCTCCTCGGAGGTGCTCACAGGCGTCTCGCGCGACAAAGTGGCATCACGCTGGCCTCGACTCTGCGAACCCCACACGTTGAAGCAGTACTTCCCCGGAGAAGATTTCCGAGAGAGCATGGCGTCGCTTAAATGCTCTTCTGCCGGACCCGACAAGGGGCGCGCTGCAAATCTTCCTTCCACGATAAGGGGGATCGTGGGGCATCCAAAGCCGGCGAGGGACAGCGACGAATATAACGAGGAAGCCTTGCCGTGTCCGGCTTAGGGCGGGGCCTTATCTCCAGCCAACGGGCGGCGCTTCGAAATAATTATCGTGGCCGTTGTTACCACTTTCTCCGAGGAACAACGTCGACTCGTTATCTCCTCCGCACTCTTCTCTTCACGCTTTCTCCACGGCGCCCGCACGACACGGGATGCTTGGCGTGACTGCTCGCAGCAGCCGGCGGGCAGCGAAAGGCGCGTCGGGTCGCGTCACGTCACGTCTCTGGACTGGGGAAAGGGCAGGGAAAGCGAGAAGCGGCATACCTAACGCTTCCTCCGCCATACCTGCGCGGAGAAAGGGCGCGCTGCTGCGGGACCCGGGCTTGCGCCGCCAATGCCCAGTGACGGCGCGTTGGCCCCGTCCAATACTCTTTGACAAAACGGTTCGCGCGGATTGGACACGACCAAGGCCGTGGCGCTGTGGTTTATCAGCTTCGCTGTCGCCGCACTGCGCGGAGCTGGTGACTTCACATCTATCTATCCCTTCCTCATACTCTACTCTGCCAATATTACTCCCCTTTCTCCTTCTCCAAACCTCTTCTGGCTGTGTTCTTTCCTGCCGTTGCACTTGACACGTCGACGCATACGCGAGGCGGAGTTTTTGTGATACCCCAGAGCTTACTCTTCGACCCCGCCGCCTCTTTTGCACGTCTCCCGCCCCCCTGGTAAGCTGACCAACGAGCGATATCACGCCGCATTGGCGCAGCAGGCGACCACCATTCCCGATTGTCGCTCAAAGTAAGAAAAAGAATCAAGGACCGGAAGGTCGACTCCCGAGACGCTGCAAGGGCCGCCATCCCTATCCCAAAATGAGCAATAGCGAGTGGAATGATCCGGAGGCCAACAGGCTACCGGAGACGGTGGAGGAGCTGAAGCAGACGAACGGCCTCCCTAATGGCCACGCGCAGAGAAAGAAGGTCGTGGTCGTGGGACTGGGTATGGTTGGTATTGCGTTCGTGTAAGTGTTATCCTTTTGGCCTCTCGCCAATGCGTGAAAGAAACTTATTGGAGCACCACTGACACAAGGAAACAGAGAAAAACTTCTCAAGTACGATGTGAAGCGCCGCGAATACGACGTCGTGGTCATCGGCGAGGAGCCGCATCTGGCATACAACCGCGTGGGCTTGACGAGCTTTTTCCAGCACCGGCAGGTGGAGAACCTGTACCTAAATCCAAGGGACTGGGTGAGTGGAGGACATTTCATACCTTTGCACCTAAGAAACGTACTGACCACCCACAGTACTCGAGTATGCCTGAAGGTGCACTGAGCTATCACATCAACGCAAAAGTCACCGAGATTGTCCAAGGCGAAAAAATCGTGCGGACGGCGTCGGGCGAGCGCGTACCGTACGACATCCTGGTGCTCGCCACCGGCTCGGACGCCCTGCTCCCACGGCACACGCCCGGCCACGACGCCAAGGGCGTCTTCGTCTACCGCACCATCGACGATCTGGAGCAGCTGATCAAGTTCGCGAGCACCAAGAAGGGGACGACGGGCGCCGTGGTGGGCGGCGGCCTGCTCGGGCTGGAAGCCGCCAAGGCCATGATGGACCTGGAGGATTTCGGAAAGGTCCAGCTGATCGAGCGGAATCGATGGGTCTTGTCCAGGCAGCTGGACGGCGATGCCGGCGGCATGGTCGTGGAGCAGGTCAGGGCGTTGGGACTCGATGTGCTGCTGAGTAGGCGGGTGGGCAAGATCCTCATCGACGAGGACAACTCGGTCAGGGGCGTCAGGTTCGAGGATGGCGAGGAGATGGACTGCTCGTGTTTGTGCTTTGCGGTAAGCGAGAGGAGTCATGGGGAGAAACGTTTCCGATGCTGACATGAGACAGATTGGTATCAAGGCCCGCGACGAGCTGGCGCGCCAGGCGGGTATCAAGTGTGCCGACAGAGGCGGAGGTATCGTTGTCGCGGACAACCTTCAGAGCTCCGCCCCGGACATATACGCCATTGGAGAGTGCGCCAGCTGGGAGAACCAGACGTTTGGTCTTATCGCCCCGGGCGTGGAGATGGCGGATGTGCTTGCTTTCAATCTCACTCAGGCGAAAGCGCATTCGCTGCGCAAGTTCAAGCGGCCGGACTTGAGCACTAAGCTCAAGCTCCTTGGGGTCGAAGTCGCAAGTTTTGGTGACTTCTTCGCGGATCGAGATGGTCCCAAGGAACTCCCGGCTCGTCGTGGCGGGGCAAAGAAAGAATGTGTTGTTGATCAAGTCAAGACTCTTACCGAAGGCCCTGCACCGCACCCAGTCAAAGCCCTCACATACAAGGATCCTTTCCAGCAGGTATACAAAAAATACCTCTTTACGCTGGATGGCAAGTATCTGCTTGGAGGTATGATGATCGGAGATACTAAGGACTACGTGAAGCTGGTCCCGATGGTGAAGAACAAGAAGCCTCTCGAAATACCGCCCAGCGAGTTGATTGTCGGGGCAAAGAAGGGCGACGACGAGGGTGGTGATGACCTGTAAGTGGTTTCCCACGCTTCACCGACCGCACTCTCTCTAACAAAAGGCAGTGACGACGACACTCAGATTTGCTCGTGCCACAACGTCACAAAAGGTGACGTGGTCAAGAATGTCAAGGACGGCAGCTGCAAGAGCATCGGCGACGTCAAGTCGTGCACCAAGGCTGGCACTGGCTGCGGTGGCTGCATGCCGCTCGTGCAAACCATCTTCAACAAGACCATGGCTTCCATGGGCCAGGAGGTTAAGAACCACCTTTGCCCGCACTTTGACTACTCCCGCGCGGACTTGTTCCACATCATCTACGTCAAGAAGCTTGACTCGTTTGAACAAGTCATGAAGGCATGCGGCAAGGACCCGCAGTCGGTGGGCTGCGAAGCCTGCAAGCCTACCATCGGATCCATCCTCGCCTCCCTCTTCAACAAGCACATCGTCGACGGGCCTCTCCGCGGTCTCCAGGACACCAACGACAAGTTCCTGGCGAACATCCAGCGCAACGGCACCTTTTCCGTCGTTCCGCGGGTGGCTGGCGGCGAGATCACAGCAGACAAGCTCATCATCATCGGCACGGTGGCCAAGAAGTACGGGCTGTACTGCAAGATCACGGGCGGGCAGCGAATTGACATGTTCGGGGCCAAGAAGCAGGACCTGGTGGCCATCTGGGAGGAGCTGATCGACGGCGGCATGGAGAGCGGGCACGCGTACGCCAAGTCGCTGCGCACGGTCAAGAGCTGCGTGGGAACGACGTGGTGCCGGTTCGGCATCGGCGACAGCGTGGGCATGGCGGTGCGGCTGGAGGAGCGCTACAAGAGCATCCGCGGGCCCCACAAGATCAAGGGCGGCGTGTCGGGCTGCGTGCGCGAGTGCGCCGAGGCGCAGAACAAGGACTTCGGCCTCATCGCGACCGAGAAGGGCTTCAACATCTTCGTCGGCGGCAACGGCGGCGCGAAGCCGCGCCATTCGGAGCTGCTGGCCAAGGACGTGCCGCCCGACGACGTCGTGCCCATCCTGGACCGCTACCTCAGCTTCTACATCCGCACCGCCGACAAGCTGCAGCGCACCGCCCGCTGGATCGAGAACCTTCCCGGCGGCATCGCCTACCTGCGCGACGTCGTGCTGCAGGACAAGCTGGGCATCTGCGCCGACCTGGAGCGCCAGATGCAGGACCTCGTCGGCTCCTTCTTCTGCGAGTGGACCGAAGTCGTCAAGGACCCCGCCCGCCGCGCCCTCTTCGCCCAGTTCGCCAACACGCCCGACACGCTCGCGCCCGCCGTCGAGCCCGTCGTCGAGCGCGAGCAGACGCGGCCCGCCTACTGGCCCAAGGCCAGCGCCGCCGACGACTTCGCCGGCCACCGCTGGGCCGGCCCGCTGGCCTGGCAGCCGCTGCTCGAGGGCGCCCGCTTCCGCGACCTGCCCGCCGGCGACTCGCACGCCGTCAAGCGCGGCGACACGCAGCTCGCCATCTTCAAGGTCAAGGGCCGCTTCTACTGCACCCAGCAAATGTGCCCCCACAAGCGCGCCTTCGTCCTCGCCGACGGCCTCATCGGCGACGACCCCCAGTCCAACAAGATGTGGGTCAGCTGCCCCCTCCACAAGCGCAACTACGAGCTCGGCGGCGACAAGGCCGGCTCGTGCGGCAACGACCCCGACGTCAGCATCGCCACGTTCCCCGTCGAGCTGCGTGCGGACGGCTGGGTCTACGTCAAGCTGCCGCCCGTCGAGGAGCTCGATGCGCTGCTCGGAACCGAGCGCTGGAAGGTGAGGAAGGACGAGTCTGGTCCCGCGCCTTTCGAGAAGCTCGATCGGAGGCTGGAGCGGGCGGGTCAGGTCAAGGGGACTCGTGGCCGCAAGGTTGGTGCGGAGCGGAGCCATCTTGAGAATGGCCTTGGTGAGGCGGCGAAGGCGAGGCAGATCTTGGCGGGTGGTGAAAGCGGTGCTGGGGGTTTGGACTGGTGAAAGCACGCGTTGTTGTGTTCTGCCATGTGCTTCTTGGGGCGGATGTCTGTTTTGTGTTTGATGATACGCAGCGCATTGCGAGGGAGCTGGCTTGGGTGAAGATTATATCCACGTATATCTCTTATCAATATCTTGAAATGCGAACAAGTCGCGATGAACATGCCAACCTGTGTGGAAAAAGACAGCTGGAAAGGTCTGCGTTATTGTTAACTTCGTCCTGACCGTGGTCGTACTTCACACCCAAAGACATTGTAACAGGTAGTAGGGGCAAATTTCTGTAATACTCAGAGATCTCACTCGATGTAAAAGGTGTAGAAGTCTGCCAATCCAAATGTTAGTTAAAGTGGACGCCGAAACAGGCGAGTGGGTGGAGGAGTTAGTGTCCATGCATGTTATGCCCATGGGTGTCATTTAGTCTGATCTACATAAAGTTTACCGTGAGAACTAAACCGTATCGCGCAGTGGACTAGCAGTTCACTTCAAGATTGCCTACTTCTGGTGAGGTGGCCGAGTTGGTTATGGCGCCAGGTTAAGGTTAAAGCTTAACGAGTTTCCTGGTGGGGCAACCCGCGCGAGTTCGAGTCTCGTCCTCATCAATATCTTTTTTTTTTTGCCTTCTTTAGTCCGCTTGCTCGTCTCCTTGCATCTTAATCCCACAGTTATCTTTTTTCCTTCTTCTCTCGTTCTTTATGGTCATCCTTGAGGTTTGACTGCGGAACTAGGTTGGCAAAAATTTTCCCTCTGGCAATCTCATTCGATCTACGAAATGGTCATGCATTTTAACATCGCTGGACACGATAACACGATAACAAAAGGCTTACAAGCCTTGAAATCGTTCGTTGCCCGGAGCGCAACAAATATAGCTCAGCAGACCAGGGGCTCGCCGCCGCAAAGAATCATCACATGCTATGAGCTACGTGAAAAAAGTCTATAACTATCACTATATACATGAATACACGTTGGGTGTTGCGGCTACGCCGACAACCATCCCATCCTATTACTATGCGCAAACCCCAAACGCCTTGTTGCAACCGTTGAAAAGAAAAAAAAAAGAAACAGTGCATGCAACCACAGCACGAGTTCCACCCCTTCTCTCTCCCTTTCTATCTGATTTGTCTTTTTCTCACAACTACCAATGCACTCCGACAAACCAGACCACAAAATCATACCGTCCCCACACCCACCGCACTCAAGGCTGCTAGCGCCTCAACTCGACCCCAGAATCCTCGAGTACGCATCCTCGACCTCCTTGACGATCTCCAGCAACGTCACGATGACGATCTGGTGCGTCACGTTGGGCAGGCGGTCGCGCTGCAGGCCGATCCACTCGAGCGGCGGCGTGGCCTCGCCCATGTCGCGCAGCTGCGGCGTCTCGATGATGGGCGGCTCCAGCGGCGTGTACTCGTAGCGCGACTGCGGCACGTTGACGACGGCCGTAATCTTACCGCGATCCGCATCGCTTTCTCCCGCGGCGGGCGTCTCCTCGCTCGCCGCCTTGGTTATCGCGGCGGTTGTGGCGGCGGCGGCAGAGGCGGAGGCCTCGGACGACGCCTCGGCGGGGCCGGCGGTGATTTTGACGGCCGACTCGGGCAGCGGCTTGCCGAGGCGGTTGGCGAGGGCGCGCGAGTGCGTGTTCCACATGTTCCGGATGAAGCTGATGCGGCTGTAGTTCCAGCCGACGTCGACCTTGCCCTCGAAGGAGCTCTTGAAGATGTAGTCGATGGCGTTGCTGCCCGGCGCCTGCCACGTCTGCATCGTCGCGATGACCTTGGGCACGCGCAGGATCGTGCCGCCCTTGGCCGTCGCCGCCCCGCTCACCACGTCCTCGACCGTCAGCTCGCTGACGGCGCGCGGGCCGCCCTTGCCCGCCGCCGCCTGTCCGACCGACGCGAGCGCCACGCTGAGCTGGCCCAGTGTCATGCCGAGCCCGCTGTGGATGGTGCTGTTTTCCAGCGCGACGGCGAAGCGGGCTTGCACGTCGGACGCGGTCAGCAGTAGGATTTGCTGGTCCGAGAAGGTGGCGGGGAAGGCGCCCACGCTGATGGAATTGAGCGTGACGACGACGTCCGTGTGCAGCGAGATGGGCGTCTCGAGCGGTTTGTCGCCGTCGGCTTCGGGCTTCTGCGAGGCGGCGTCGTCCAGGCTGGTTTGCCTTTGCTTGGTCGAGCTCCGCCGGAGGAACTTCTCGATGTCTTTTAACGACTGCTGGTACGCCGTCTGGTTTTCCTGGACCAGCCTTTCGACCGCTTGCATGAGCGCGATGGCTTGGGCTGGACTTATGGGTGTCATGAACGCTTGCACTCGGTCGCCCTCGAGGGTGGCCACCAGCCGATCCTGGGCGCTGCCCTCCATTCCTCTGACGTTATACATCAGGAAGGCGAAGGACGTGATATCAGCAACGGCAAACGGCTGGTAGTCGAAAGCAGCCTTTACGCGTAAGCGCTCGAAGCCCATGGACGCCTGGATAAGCGGAGTGCTTCGCGCTTCTTCTTGCTGCGACGGCCAGCTGATGGACGTTCGGACTTTGAAATCGAGCAGCTCGACAAATCCGCTCGTTCTGCCAGTGCTCTCTATGCCGACCCGGTTGATCCCAAAGCAGAGGTTCTGCTCCCAGTCTGACGTCTTTTTCGAAGATGCCCACAAATTGACAATCTTGAACGATGGCTTCCCAATCGCCTGTCCCATGTCAAGATCAACCGCCATCTCCTCAATGGCAATGGTCGCGTTCCAAGGGAATGCTGCCGCGGCAGCGACTTGTTGGTATCTTTGAACGAGATATTCCTGGGGTTCCTCGGAATGCGTCGGAGCGGGGGGCTTTGAAGCCTGACGGACCTCTGGTGGCACCCAAATCTCGCGGAAAAGCAAGAAGTCCTGGAGCTGTCTCGCGTTGATGTGTGTTCTCATGGGACTGATCTTGAGGATGGCAGAGATGCCGCTCGTCCCGCTCAGGTGCTTGCTGTTCAGTACGGAGAGCACAATGCGATCCACGTCAAAACTGAACGTGGACTCCCTCGAGTAAACGTGTTGCACCGAAGCTTGCAAGTTGTCAAATGTCGAAGACACAGCGAAGAAATGGCCCTGTTCCGTCGACTTGATGCTGTTGACCGTGAGGTAGATATCTTCGAAGCGTGCAGTGGCCGCGACGCGGGCAATTGGCTGGCAGCTGAGACTGAACTCTTGCTGGCAGATGCGAATGCCCATGTTGAGTCGCGTTTTTCCGAGAAGGGCACTTGGATCCGCTGTGATGAGGCTTTCCTCGTCGAGGAACTTTTGCGGTACCTTTGGTTCAGGCGCTTTCTTCGGCTTCTGGTCCTTGTCCTTGTCCTGGACGACTTCCTTGATGCTGTTGGAGATGTCCATGATGAGAGGAACCACGGTGGGATACAAGGCGTTGCTTGAAGCATTGACCTTGAGTTCAGCATTGAGTGATGGATCAAGAGAGTCATCCCTGTATTCAACCTTAAGGGATATGCCAGGAGCGCGCAGTGTTGTACTCGTGTTGGATCCATCGCTGGCAAATTGGCCATATCGTCCATACTGCGAAGTGCGACCGTTGCTCAGACGAGAATTGGTACGTGGCGGTTCGCGCTTGCCTTGGAGAGTGACGACTGCACCAGCAAAGTCTGCGTCGACAATAAGCGAAGACAGCTTTTTGTTGTTAAACAAACTTTTTCGGGGCGTTTCGTCCGGCGTTGTAGCTGTCTTCCAGGACGCAGTTGCAGCTTGCACCTTTTGACTCGCCAGAGAAATCGACCTCTCCAAGATAGACGCCGGTAGAACGAAACGCGATTCAAGAAGGAGGTCAAGTGACTTTCCTGCGGCATAGAAAGCGAACCGACGATCGGCTTTTGAAGAGGCATACGAGACGTTGAAGACGACCTCGGGGAGAAGTGCTGAATTGAGCGAGCGCTGCGTCTTGGGCTGGCTTGATGGCACCATCTGCAGCTGCATGTTCTCGATGGCAAGCCTGGCCGCTTCCTCGCTTCTTGTCGAGAGGTCGATCCTCTTGAAGGACAGGACCAAGTCCTCGATTTCCCGGCCCGGGTATGCAGGGACAGAGTTCCCCACGATCCAGCTAATTTGGACATTGGTGAGCTCGAGTGAGGCGGCCGAGGTGAACAATCCACTGGATGCAATGCTTGGCGAGCCGTCGTCTTCGCCGTTGCTGGCGGCGACAAGATGGGATGGTCTCCGCCTAGGCTGGCGGAGTTTGCGAAGATACCTCCTCTCCCTCGAGAGGTCGAGAACTTTGATTCTTTCCTGCAGGTGGTTCATGACCTCAACAGCGGCTGAAGCCGTGTCCGCAAACACGTTGATCTCGAGGCCTGTGCTGCGGACTCTATAGTCTCGCCGTGGCATGTCAGAGACGCTGCTCTGGAGTGTTCCACGCAACTCCAGTCCGAAAAGAAGATTTCCGCAATGCCTGATATCGTCGCCGTCCGAGAGCTCGAGGGACAGGCTGATGTGAGGAAGCACGGCTGAGAATTCTGCAAGGGGAAGAACAGAGCCATCTTCTGAGATGTTGCTTGCTCTGCCTTGGATGCGGTTGAGCTCGAACGCAAGTGTCGAAGCGGAGGAGTCTGCGAGCTTTGTCGGTGCTCGCGCAATTATACTCATGCCGGTCATGACGAAGCTTGCATCAAACGCTACCGGACGGTCTTCCTCGCTGGATACCGGAGAGATTGAAGCGCTGTCTCCCTTTGGCAAGGCTTCTTTGATGTTGCTTTTCAGGACCTTGATATCTCCTTCAATTGTTTTCATGACGTTCTCGACTTCGGGTTCTTGGATAGTGGAGAGTAGCCCGTGGACCGCGGATGCCTCGATGATAAAAGTCTCCATGATGCTGTTGAAGAGGATCTTTGGCCCAGCCGGTGAGTCGATCAATTGCAGGTGCCCGTTGTGTAGTGGGAAGGTGAAGGCAGCTATGTTTTGCCATCCATGCTTGTCGTGGCTCCGCAGGTAGTGAGTGTGACGGTCGAGGTCGAAGTTGACATTCAAGGTGGGGTCTCCTCCCAGAACGGGTGCGGCTGATACTCTTCCCATCTGACCAGAGACGACATAGCTCAACGATTGAAGCAAAGCAACGTCGATGCGGTAGGCATCCATCAGCAGAGCCACAGTTATGTTCGGGAGGCTTGGCTCTTTCTTCGTCCCACTGGCTACGGGCTCTGCATGAGCAGGCTTCTTGAATCGCTCCGCTTGCCGTGCGAAGTAAGCCACCTCATCGCAAATGATCGAGTTTGCCACTTCGATGATGCCAAGGATGTCTTCCTGGACTTTCCACGATACCTCCTCACATTTGCCGACAACCATCCATCCTTCCGGCATGGGATGCCTCCACTTATCATCGTCGTGGGAGACGAATATACTGGGCCGGACAACCTGGGATCTCATCAAAAGTCTGCCTCGTGATCGCAGCTCAGACCCAGCAGCATCCGAGTGGATGAGAGCGCTGACGCTCAACCCCTCGTTTGCTGCCCGCCTGTCTGAGCCAGCAATTGATATCTTCATCCCGTGCGACGAGGAAACATGACGTAAATTGATTGTGTCAAGGCTGATACTGCCCTTGTCGGTTCCGAAGAGGATTTGAAAGTCGTGAACCTCGGGCTTAGCGGTATTGTTGCCACGAGGCTCTGGGATCCTCTGGTCCTGTTCCTGCTTGTTTGCCTTCGCCTGTGGGCCTTGTGTCTGGAAAAGAGTGGCAACGTTCTCGACCAGTTCGCAAATTTCCCAGCTGAACTTGACAAGGACGCTCCTGGTGGATATTTCCACAACAGTAGATTTGGTAGGGTTGTCTTGTTCCAAAAGCATCAGCCCGGAGGGCTCTGGAGGTGGTGTTAATGCAGCATTGATCGTCAGTAGCTGGAACAGTATTTCGCTTTGTTCCGGACCCGGATCTATGACGATTCGGATCCCAGCGGTTTTGACGGAAATGTCGACCGGCAATGGCTTCTCCTCTACAGCTTCCTCGTCCGTGCTAGAGCCGTAAATTGCGCGAATTGCCAGGCTCTTCTTCACGTGAGACAGGTCCCATTCACGCCATTGGTCCCATATTTCAACGACCTTCGCTTCGGCATCCTCTGGACAGGAAAGTAACCCTTCGATGCACGTTTGAGTGATCTGTTCCCTTACGCTGGGCTCGAGATTGTCATATATGTATCGGAAACGTGAGATGATCTTCCAGGAATCGTGGTTTCGAAGGTGGTTGTTAGCTGCTCGTAAGGCATATGATGGTCTGGTTATGAATGCTGGGTCAGGAATGTCTCGACCAGCAGTCGTCAGTGCGTATGCCAAGTAGCAGAGTCGTCTCTTGCTTTTTGGGCCGACGGCTGCGAATTTGGCTTCAATTTCATCCGCAAGCAATGTCGATCGGTGGATTAAGGAAGCGAGATACTGTAGCTTTTTGCTCGAATTTGCAACCTCAAGGCCTCGGAAAGACACGTTGACGGAGAATGCTTTACCGGTAACCAACCAAAGCAGCATGTCTGTCAGGATGGCTTGCACAGCCACATCGCTCACAGTCGCGTTCGGCTGCTTCTCCCTAACAGAAACCGTGAGTGACTTCAGCAATGTATGCACCGCCAGTGTGCTGTTTTTGACCGCTGATTCAGTAGGGAAATTCTGCTGCCGAACACAGACTGACAACCTGTCTAGCACCAGATCGTACTGATCCTTGCCTGGTGCAGTGGTCTTATTTCCATCGGGTGTGATGTTGTTGATGAAGCGAAGCTGGAATGAGGGCAGCCTCAAACTGAGTTCCGTGGAGGTGCCTATCCCATCGATCCGCTTTTGATAATCCAAAATCTTGCCCATTATGTCGACCTGGAAGGTATCAAGTATGTCCTGCGGGTGTTTTTCCTGGAGGGAGTCTATGAGGCTGACCACCGTCGAGACCGCGTTCGGCGTCACAAGGGCTCGGATACCGGGTTCGAAACTCAAGAGGAAGCTTGTGTGAATAAAGTCTTCGTCAAATGACCTTGTTGACACATCATTGAAGACCAAGGCATTGGGGGCGGCGCTGTTCCAGCTTCGTGCTTCTGTCGGATGCTCGGGTACGTCGGAGACATCCAACTCGACTCCGTCGAGTGGGAAATAAGGAAACTCCAAAGCACTTGAAAGCGCTATCGATGACCTCGGCTGACCGATCTTCCCAACCATGTCTTCGCCCCCTTCGAGCGCATCGGAGTAAATACTTGTTGTCGTTCGCCTCTTCAACAGAGGGGGGCGTGCAGGAAGACTACTGTTACTGTCGGCCTTGCGATGGCCAACCGTTCTTGGCGCATTGGCGCGGATGCTCTGCTTCAAGGAACTCGCTGCCACTGAGCGTATACTTCCCGCACGCCGCCGATTTCGTGTTCTGGGGATCATGTTGATTGAAGAACTCGATGCAGAAAGTCCGGAGGAGCTCATGGACGCATTGTTGGTTCCCAGAGTGGATGCCAGACTCGCTTTCCGGAGTATGGACTTGCCACGCAAGGGAGGCGGCAAATTCGGGAACGTCATGGCTGGCGGGTCTACCTTGGGGGGAAGTGCTGTGTCTTCAGATGCTTCCAGGTCCTCAAGCAGAAGCCAAGGTGTCCTGTGGGTTCGCAGGTCACTTTCTTTCAGATGATTCTGCTGGTCGCGACGGTCATCGCTGAAATGGAGGTTTCTCTTCAACATGTTCAGCCGGATGTCGGTTTGCAAGAACGCCTGGATATCAACCGTGCTTTTGCTGATTCGACTTCGCTGGCGAAGAGCTGCCTTGGCATCAACAGAAGCTATGACGAGATTGGGAACGAGGACGTTGAGACGCTGGGAAAATGTAGAGTTTGCCCAGTCATTGAAGTCCACGCTTATTGCGTCAGTGCTCAATAGCAAAACTTCTTGAGCAACGTGTAACCAGACTTTGATCGTGCTCGTCTTGAGCCTAAGAAAGGTCACGTCACGTATCAGCAACGGACTGAGAATTGGCAGAGCGTTTTCGTCATCATCCAGCGAGAACCCAAAAGACTTCCCAAAAGCCCCAAGCTTTCCAAGGAAGTTGTCGGAGCACTCGCCGGTGATCTTGCCCACTTCGAAATCCCAGTTGCAGACGTAAGTTGGCTCCAGCGGCGGTAGTCCAAAGGTTCGGTGTCCGTAGATCTTTATCAAATCAACGAACAGTTGCGTGCGGTTGTTCGTATCGAAACCGCTGTCCTCTTTTGCATTGGAAACGTTCAGGGCAAGACTCAGAGGACTGAAGTCAACCATGAGATCCATGTAGTAGCTGGTAAATCGGAGATCCGCATTGGCGTACGGAAGTTCGACTCTGACATGGTCTTCGACAGAATACAAATTGGCCGGAAGGAGGACAGACACTTTCTCGGCGGACACGGAGAGTATGACATCCAAATCATTGGACTTGTTTGAGGCTTGGTCTGCCACGTCGATTCCAGGAGCCTCCCCAGCTTTGCTCTGTGGGAGTTCCTGATACTCTTCCAAGGTTTTGAAATGCATATCTTCTCCGAAGTAGTTGTCCTTGATTTTCATGAAATGCCGGACTAGGAAGCCGAACAACGCAAGTTCAAACTTGGTACCACCGACATCAAGTGCTAGTCTGTCAGTGAGGCCCGATGACGTTTCCGACCAGTACTTATAGCTTCCATTGAGAGTCAGCGCACCCAGGTCTGCGACGTGATGTTCTTTGACGAAGGTTGCAATGGTATTCCGAGGCGGCATGGAGAGATCCATGCCGATATGGTCGCCAATGGCATTGAAGGAAATTTCGCTCTCGACTGGGCGGAATTTGTCCAACGGAATCTCCAGCCTTGCACCCAAATGCCGGCCTTGTAAGATCAGGAATTGATTGTCTTCGAGTTCAGCCGGGTTGTTGATGATGTTGGAGTCGTTCGTGTTCAAAAATATCTTGATATTGGGGAATTCCATGTTCATGATGTATCTGAACGGAGTGAAAGTGTAGAAATCAGGCGGAGGTCCGGAACCCCAATCATTCACGAGGTCCGTCAGAAGAAACATGTGATCTCTGAGCAGAAAGAGCTGAAGATCATTGCATCTGAGGTTGAAAGCCCATTGTCTCAATTCGTTCCACTTCAGGGGGTTAGAGAGGTTGCAGTCCATTTCCAAGCGACCCGATTTCCATAGAAGATCATGATTGACGCTCGTATAGACTTTGGATTCGCGAATGTCAAGGTCCAAGGAATTACGGTAGCCTTGCGAGCTTGCTACCATGTCCATGACGTATTTGACGGTAGAGTCTGGCTGCACCTCGATATCAAACCAGCCAAATGGCCGAACTGTCTGCCCGGTAGCACCTGTGTCGCGTTTCTTGTTCCTTGCCGCCCTCTTTCTTCCCTTGGCACGAACATTCTCGCTTTCCGTGCTCTTACCATTTCCACCAACAGTTTGGGCTCTGCCTTTCCACTTCCAGTCCTTGGATTTTTCTCGAACAGGAACGCGCAAGACAGTCTCTTCCTCAAAACTGATGAAGATTTTGAAGACCGTATTGACGCGAGCAGCTCCCGGATTTAGGGGCTCGGCCGGGACCGAATCGGTGCAAGAGGCTGGGACGAAATAGTTCTGCAGAATGACGCGGTGTCGATCCGCCCAGGGACCGTAGTTGATGGTTCCGCCGAAGATTTGCAAATCAAGGCCGTAGTCTGGAGGAACGCTGCCGTTGATGTCTAGCGTGGTGACGCTTGGATTTCGATCAGCAACGCCGGGTCCTCTGGGTACAGAGCCAGGCACATCCCAGTAGAAGCTCATGCTGAGGCGTGGGAGATCCGCAATCAAGGAGAATTTGCCGTATTCAATGCCTCCCCATTCATCGTGCTCGTCGTGGTCAGCATCATCAAGGTACCTCGTCAAGCCGAGCCAACGTTCCTGGCCGGGGAAGGCCGGTTGCACGGTTGATGCACGATTTCGCGTTGTTTTCCGTGAGTTTGCTAGGGAGTCCGTCGAGCCGCTGAACAACGAGGAGAGGTTTCGTAGAGGGTGCCAAGCCCTCCGACGCCTTTCAGTCTTGCGCTCTTTCCCTACGGTCTCAGGTGTCGTGCCGTTCAAGCCTTCCTTTTTGAGGCGTGCCGCGGTGGCTAGCTGCGGGTTTTTGTAGTCATGATTGGGCTTCATGTGCACGACAGGATGTTCGAAGTCGAAGTTGAACAACTGCTTGTATACGTCCAATGGCCCGGCGTGCGCAGCGCTGAGCTCTCCGCTGGCTTTATCAAACTTCACTGATAAGATTGAAGGCGTGCTTTCGTTGCCGACAATGACAGCACCTTTGTTGCAATCGATGCGGACGGGGAGGAGACGGAGAAACGCGGGTATCTCCGGTGGAGAGTAGGCCTTCTCTGTCTCATGACGACGGGGTGGGTTTTCTCCTTTGCTGTCGTCCCGACGTTGCCCGGACCCGCTGCTGCTTCTACTAGTGTTCCTCCGGTGGAGCGTAGACTGGATCTTGTCGGAGAAGGCAGTTTCAGCGGTGCTTTGCTCAGAGGGCGGCGAGTCGCTGGCAGCGGGCTTCGGCACGCCCGTGGCACCCATGGCACGCGCAAAGTTGTCAATGATAGAGTCGTATGCGGGACTTCGATTGTACAGAAACACCTCCATGCCGGAGACCTTAATGGACACACGGCACGGCAATTCCTTGGTCTTTTGCTTCCCGCCATCCTCCTCCCTGCCAACGCTGCGGCTCCTGCTTCGCGACGGACTGCTATAGACACTCGAGCCATCTGCCAGAGCCGGCTTTTCAGTGGCATGGCCGTTGTAGAAGAGCTCGGTGCCTTTGACCTTCCTGTACCAAAAGCGCCATGTTATGTAGCCACCGTGGATGAGGATGGTCTGGTTGTGGCCGTGGTAGCGGATGTCCTTCCAAAAGACACGGCCGCCGAGCAGCGAGATCTGCAGCGACTGGATATCGAGGTAGGCGCGGTAGTTGTGCCAGGTGTAGGCGCGGATGGCGTACGAGAGCAGCGTGGCAAACAGGCGGTTGAAGTAGAACAGGAAAAAAACCGTGAGGATTCCGCTGACAAGCAGCTCAACAAGAAACTGCCACAGCAGGCCGCGGTGAGCGTCCAGAGGCTGGGCGGTCAGCCCGCTGCTCGCCATTGCACGAGCTACTCCTGAGTCGGGGCGGCGAGCACGTGGCGGCGCTGGTCATGGTGATCGCACGCAGGGCGGGCGGGCATAGGGCGGCGGCGGACGGCGGCGGACGCGCCTGGGAGAGCGATCGAGGCGGCGGCAGTGGTTGTTGTCAGCAGACGTGCTGGGGAGCAGCGCGGGACAGACGGTTGCGGCCTTGGCGGGCGTGACCCTGCGCTGGCCTTTGAGCAATGACGACGCCCGTGCCCGCGATCAACACTGCAAGCTGTTGGAGATGCCTGCGCCCACCTCTCCCGCCCACACCGCAACCCTCTCCGCCGAATCCACCTGCCTGCGAGCTCCTGGCTGCCGCGTCTGTCTGCGAGCTGTCCCAGGTTGCGCCGCTCCGCGTTCTTTCGCCCGCTCCACGTCTGCTGCCTGCGTCCAGCTACATCTCGGGGGTCCGCAATGGGGGAGGAGTCCACCAGCGGTGGCACGGGCGGGAGGTTCGGCAGCTGGGCCATTATAGTGACTGGCGTGGCTGCCCTAGTGGCCAGTCTCCTCACGGTCGTGTAAGAAGCCTCGAGTCCCTCTCTCTGCTACTGCCTGCTAACGTCCGCCTCCCAGGTCTGTCTGGCTCCAAACGTAAGTTCTCCCGCATACGATCAGCTCCCACAAATGGCGGTCAGCACGCTGAACACGCCTCCAGAAAAAACTACCGGAAGCCGCTGCTGCAGAGATATGTAGTGCGAATACTGTTGATGTGCGCTCCCTCGTCCGCCATTGCTGCTGCGTTGCTAACGTGCGCCAGGGTGCCCATCTTCTCGGCAGCATCGTGGGCCAGCCTCATATCGTTGAAGGCCGCCTTCTGGATAGACCCGTTCCGCGATGTCTACGAGGTAGTTCCCGGCTCAGGCTATGCCCCTCCGACGCACGCTGACCCTGCCTGCAGGCCTTCACCATTTACACTTTCTTCCAGCTCCTTCTCAATTTCATCGGCGGTGAGCGTGCCCTCATCATATTGATGCACGGCCGCGCTCCTGTCCCCCACTTATGGCCCCTCAACTACGTCCTGCCAAAAATCGACATCTCAGACCCCCACACCTTCCTTGCCATCAAGCGTGGAATACTGCAGTACACATGGGTAAAACCGATGCTCGCCATTGCCACCATCGTCATGAAGGCAACTGGCACGTATCAGGAGGGCTACATTGGCGTTACGTCAGGCTACTTCTGGAGCAGCCTCATCTACAACGTCAGCATCACAGTGTGCCTGTACGCTCTGGCCGTGTTCTGGGTCTGCATGTCACATGATCTGAAACCCTTCCGCCCCATGCCGAAGTTCTTGTGCATCAAGGGCATTATCTTCGCTTCTTACTGGCAGGGCTTTTGCTTGTCCATCCTTGTCTGGCTTGGTGCAATTCCAGACGATGTCCCGGGTTATACACCTGACAACTTAGCAGCATCCATTCAGGATGCGCTCATTTGCTTTGAGATGCCCGTGTTCGCCATCGCTCACTGGTACGCCTTCTCCTGGCACGACTACGCTGACCGCACGATTTCCGCGGCAAGGATGCCCGTCAAGTATGCTCTGCGGGATGCCTTCGGCTCCGTGGATCTCATCCAGGACACTAAGGACACCTTCGCTGGAAAGCATTATGAGTACCGTTATTTTGACGCCCGTGACAACGTGCTTGCCCACGAAGAATCAGCTTCTCGTGTTGCTCGGATGATGGAAGGCATGCGTTATGAGAGAGGTGGCAAAGGAAAGTACTGGATTCCAAAGCCTGGAAGTGACAGCAGGACACCATTGCTGGGTAGCGTCACTTCGTCTAGTCGCGCGAGGGCAATGAGTCCAGGTGCTCACAGAGCCCTTGAGGCAGCACAGAAGTATGGTGCCACGGAGGACGACATGGAAGACCCAGAGCTCAACCCTGAAGATGAGCGGCTCTTCACGAATGCCAGAGCTTTAGAGTTCGGTGATTGGAATGTAAGTGGCTTTATCCTTTCCCCCCTGCCCTTAGACTCTTTGGTACGATTTGGTGCATGTCTCAAGAGTGTCTCCGCCCAGCATCCTAGATGTAAGTCCTCGCAGCTTTTTATGACGCTAACATTAAACAGTACCCAGTCATACCGGCGCACTACGCTTCGCGTGAAGATCGGTTGCATTATACACCAAAGATGATCACGGCGTCAACTAACCGCAACCTCCTTCAACCAACGAAAGAGAACAAACGGCGCCGTAAGAGCCAGATCCAGGACCTACAGGACCATACTTCCAAGGGAAAGCACCGCGACAGCACTACCAGCAATGGCACAGGCCAGTCGTCGAGCTCTAAATCTCGCGCAGGCAAACTCCGACGACAGAATACCTCATCGTCCACAACTTCGGTGAAGTCAGCTAAGTCGGGCCGAAGTCAGCTCGTAGACCTGGTCGTTGAGGACCATGAAGCGGAAGAGGTGGAACGCGTGAGAGCCCGCAAAGAGGGTGGACCCGGTTGGAACGAGGCGGAGCCCAAGCACTTTGTGTGAGTAGAGTCGCTACAGTTGTCAATGGTCCGAGGCTAATGCCACACAGGCGCACATATCCGGAGGATGGCCAGGAGGAAGAGGTTCGAGAGGGCTTTGATCCAGATAATCCGCAGCCGCATCAACCCGAGAGAGAGCATAACCTGGACGCACCCTTCACCGTTGGAGAAGACGAGGAAGCAGGGGCCAGGAATGACGAGATGCGTCTCGAGTCGGATGAGGCTACGCAATGGCAAACGCGTGATCTCAACGATGACAGTGACCGTCCTCAAGCGAGCCCACATTACGGCAGCTTCCGGGAAGAACGCAGCATCTGGAGCACTAGGGACGATTAAGCAAGGTATTTGGAATCATGAGTTTGGGTTTTCTGTAACATTCGGCGCAATACGAACCGTCGGCGGAGTGACCTGCGGCATTCGGATGTGACGTCCGGGATGGGGGGATTCGCCACGGGTTCAGGCATAGCGTTGGCGTTGGCACAGGAAGACACCGCCGATACCCTTGAAGCATACCAACAGTCATTTCTTGGAGCTGTAGTGATTCGGACGTACATTATACTGGCAAAGCAAAGACAAGTTCGTTGACCCAGTCTCAATCATGCGCTGTAAGAAGTCATAGCAGCCAAGCGTCTCATGCCCGCCTGTCTTCAAATGACTATTCTACTCCATACCAATAGATACCTTTACCTCTAGAGTTAGCGCAGCCGCAGCATGTGTCCCAACGCAGCGGATGGAACACGCGATAATGGTTCAATCCAAGCCGGAGACTACCAAGAGCATAGACGTAGCACGCCATCAACCTAAAACGATCAGTGACAGAAAGAGACGCTTGACCGAGCCAGGAGTAGAGTCGCGAATAGGACGAGAGCCGTAGCCTCTTCTTTCCCCGAACCGCCGTAGATGGAACCCTGGCAAGAGAATGTTCCAAGGATCAGGGTTGACGACCAGTACGATTGCACGTCGCTCACGAGAGGCGAAACACGTCACGCACATTTCTTTGGCGGGCGGGCGAATCACGAGCACACTCGCCGCGCGTTTTCTATATATATGTAAGCTATAGCAGAGGAGCTGCAGTCGAGAGAAGACGGATGATCTCCGGCGTGCCGCATGCACAAGCGGCGCATCTGCACCCCAACAGCAGGTGGAGCGCGCGATATGGCGCGAGCTCTGGTCACTTCTATTTTCGGCGCGGCAGCGACAACAGCAGGAGCGTAGCGTAGCAGCCATCACCCGCGCAATTTGCCAACCAGTTGTGGCACAGCAGACATGATGCAAATAAGTGCCAGTGCGGCGTTCGTACTACCTATGCATTAAGCGGGTGAACGGAGGATTTGGCCGGTCATGAGGTTCGACGCGGACGACGTTGGTTTTGGCTCAGAAAGAGGCGGCCGGTCGGTGGTACTCTAGGTATGCAGCTACGTGGTGGCTTGCGACTGACAGCCGGCACTCTGTTCGTTCGGCCGCCGGCGTCTCTGCACATATTCTCCGACCGACCTTAGTAAGGCGCGCACTCGCTGGTGGTGTTGCAGTTGCGGTCGCTGTTGCCGACGGTGGCCAGTGCCGACAAATCCAGGGTCTGAAACGATGGTGGCGACGCAGATGTGGGCGAGTGTGCGGCAAGCAGAGGCTAATGCAGGTACATTGGAGGGACAAGGTAGGTTTCTGTTGCGCTCTCGCCGGCCGGGGCGAGCCGGGGGGAAGCGCGACGTGTTGCTTGTCAGTGTTTGTCGGCCAGCGTCAGCGGAGCGCTGTTGCGATCAGCAGCAACGAAGAAACGTGTGACGGGAGCGTGGGAGGGTGGCCTGGGGCAGGAGCACATCAAAAGCGGAGCAGGGCCGCGCGAGACGGTGCGAAGGCCAGTTGATGCTGCGGCGGGCGGGCCAAGCAAAGCAAAGCCTTCCCCACTGGTGCAGCGTGGAGAGCGAAGGGCGGATGATTGCCACGGAAGCGCGCCGGGGGCTCTAGAAGGTCAGGGCACTGGGCCAGAGGCACTTGAGCAGCACGTCGGACAGACCCGCTCGGGATGATTGGCAGGCAGGCGAAATTCTGGTCGGTGGGCCGGCGGCCACGTCCACGGCAAAGCAGCGGTTTCTGAAAGAGGGCGCCAAGCATCGGCAGCGGGCTGCGACGGGCTGCAGCAGCGCGCGGGCGCCAAAGTTGCGGCGCCAGGGGCTGTCAGCCAATCATGCGCTTTCTCGCTCACAACTCGACACCACCGCAGACGCTCCACGCACGCCCGCACCCGTCGTGGACCACAGTCATTGGAGCGCCCGTCGCTGCCCGCATCTCGTTCATCTCGCGCAGCGCCAGGCGCCTGGCGCTCATTGGGCCGTCGGCGATGAACGCAGCGTGTTCCTGCGCATGGCACGCTGTTTCGCATCATCGTTTGGTCGAGGCACTTGGTCCCGCAGCTGCCGTTTTGAAAAGCCCACGATGCCCCTGCTCGTCGCGCTTCCTTTCCTTTCCGTCCATTTTACCTTCAAACCCGCCGCATTGCTAGTCTCGCCCGAGAGTCCGGACTCTCGACGGCTTCCTCCTCCCCGCTCCTTCTCTTTTCTGTCTTTCATTGCTGGCCTCGCTGCGCGTGCCGCTGCGACCATTATTCTTTTCTTTTTCGTATCTTCTTCGTCGCTATACCCGCGCCTCGTCGCCGCGTGTTCTTGCCTTCTCATCGCTGCCTGGGCGATGTATTCTTAGTTTCTCAATTCAACTATGGGAGCACATCACTCCGTCGAGGCTGATAGCACCAAAGGATGGCTGGCCTCATCCCCCTTTGCCGGATGCTGTGCATCTGGCTCGCGGACAGAAGAAGAGGTTGATCCTTTTCAACCTAATCACGGTGAGCTTTCCAGTCCCGTTACACGTCCATCGACAGTGCTGACTCGCCCCAGGAAATGGACGGAGGCGGAGCATCACCGAAGAGCAGCCGCGGTCTTTGCGGCCTCTGCTGCTCGAGTCTTCAAGACCACTTCCACAGCCCTCCGCAGGGCAATCAATGAGGAAGTGGGTAGGCAATCGACAAGTCGAGTCGCGCACTCCAGGCTACCCGTACTTGAACATGCGTTCCAACAAGGCCAAGACCAGTCGGCTCATGATCTCTGCGCCTACCGATTTCCGCCACATAGATGGCAGTGGACCACCTCCGCCTGCAGTCATGCCCGCCCCCGTAGTCCGCCCGGTTGAAGTCGACGCCCAGCCCGGACCGACCCTTCGCAGGAAACCGGCTTTCCGTCCGTTGCAGCTGTCTATATACATGCCCGATCACCAACTATCACCTCTTCCGGACTTCACGAGAAACAGTTGGGACAAGAAGCCAAAGGCTCTGGCATTCCCCGGCCAAGCGCATGTGCGGAACAGGACAGACTCGATGTGCTCTGAACCGGCGTTCAAAGTGCCCAGGAAACCCATCCCATCCTATGTTGAGGGCTGGTTCGGCGACGACGGTTCAGACTCCAGAACGATCGATATGCCGCTCCGTCCTGTGGTTGCAAGGTCCAGCACGATGCCCATTCTTGAGAGGCCCAAGACGATCAATACTGATCTCTACACTTTTGGCCGCAATAACGCATCTCCGCTCCCGGCATCGCCTCTCCCGGCCTCTCCCTTCCTGCCCTCGCCTCTCCCGGCCTCGCCTCTCCCGGCCTCGCCTCTCCCGACATCCGGACGATCTACTCCCCGCATGCGATCGAATACGGAACCGCTCAACCCTGCCCGGAGTCTCCGCAAGAAGCCTTCCTACAGGACACCACGTGATAGCGTAGAGGATGCCATCAGCGAGCTCAACTCAATCGTCGAGGAGCGTCGTGCGATGAAGCTCGCATCGAACTCTCCGAAGCAGCATCACGTCCCGGCTCTTGCTCCCAACTTCAAGATGCATGTTCGCTCCGAGACTCTTTCGGACATTGGATCTGCACTTTCAGTTCCCTTCAGTTCGAAGCCACTCCCTTCGGTCCCGCCTTCGCCTGTCATCGAGAGCGGAATTGTTTCCACCTACGACTCTCCTGTCATGACATCCGTCGCCAATTCTCAGACCGACCTCCTCATCCGCTTTCCCAACCCGCCCGCCCAGGTCGGCGCCAATCGCAGCAACACCGCGAAGTCACGCCTGGCATCCTTCATGCAGCGCCGACGGAACAACAGCTCCGTCGACACTCTACGCACTTACGCCTCCTCGAACCTCACTCACAGCCGCACCGCCACAGATGATACCCTGAACTCATTCACCTCTTCTATCACCGCCATTTCTGCCGACCCCTTCTACCACGGCCCTTCTATTGCCGCGCTTCAATCAGACGCGTCGTACTGCCCTTATGCTTCACCATCCCTCGCCTCCACTGCTGCCACATGCCCCACCAACTCCACGCTCTCTCTGCCGGACACCATCTCAACGGTCCGTGATTACGTCGATGCGGAGGAGGAGGATGATGACGACTCAGATGCCCGCAGCTCTACTCCCGACACTGTCGTGTCCGTAGCCGCTGCGCCGCTGCCTGAGGGTGTGAATACTCGTAACCTGAGTGTGCCAAGCTTCGGTGTCGCCCTGGAGCTGCGTGAGCGGCAAGGCAAGAGCTGGAGCGCCGTTGTGGAAGGCATGGACGACAAAAAGATCGAGAGCGGTGAGGGGATGCCGAATCCTCCCGAGTATGCCGAGGTCGACCTTGAAGACGGACGACGCGGACGGTCTATGTACAGCGGAGTCGGTGTTGCATTCTAGACGTCGGCACGGGGGCGATATCGTTTGAAGTCCGTGGTATCATCGAAGAAGTGGGCTGGTTCTCTTCGACTCTAATGTGTATCGTCATCGAGCTAGACCGACTAGTTTCGCAGATTTGACATCGCGTGGTTTCCTTCCTGATTATACGGACTCATGCGAACGAGGAAAATATACCCCTCTAGGAAAGGTGCTCCTGCGGGAGTACAGGTTTTATTCACGGTTTTTCGCGCAAGGCGATGGTCAAACGAAGGTTCATGGTTTTGATGGTTGGACGACTGGTTCCCGATTTTCTTTTCTCAAATGCCTTCACAATTTTCGGTCCCTTTTGTCAAAAATCCAGTTGAATGGCTGTGGGCAAACCCCCAAGAAAGCCGTTGTTACTGGGGATTTGATCTCGAACCTGCTTTGTCGATGATCTCTAGGATTGATTCCCATGTACAAAGTAGATAGCCTCATTAGCTTACCCTTATCCCCCCTTACTTTCACCAATACCCTCCTAATACCAATATCAACCCTTTCCTCCGCTATTTCTCATCCAAAGTCTTCTGGGTCAAGAAGTGATTTGTTTTGACCGTGAATGTTTGGCTGTCCATATAATTCTTGCCTACCTTTCAGTAGTTGTTACTCAGGGACAAGCACAATAATTCGAATATTTAGTTAGACCATGAAGTGATATAGTCAGCACAAAGCACTTACTTGCTGGTCTCCTTTTGCGAGGACCTCTACGGCACAATCCTCGAGGTGCATCTTGGAGCTTTACCTGCGAAACTTTCTCAGAGCCCTTTAACCGTTAATAGCGTAATTCAATCTTCCAACAGATGAGTAGCACACGATGTAGTCAAGACTGTCTGATATCCCGGCCTCCAATGGGTCCGATCACATCGGGTGGCCGTCGCGGTGTTCAGTAGTAGTTGCAGGCGTTGCACCTCGGACTCTCTTGAACGTCCTCCTCCATTTGAGTACTTGACGTCCCCGTGCATTCTTGTTTCCTCAAACCAGGCGTGAAATCGTGTTCTTCACATCGATTGACGGGGTGGTTTGGGACGGGACTTGTCGTATTGAGGAATGCGCCGGGACTACGTACAGCGTTTGCGGACGAAGTTACAGGTCGTAGCCTCGTAGGTCTCTGCATCGGTACGTCTCCCACTATCAAGGGCTTTAAAGTTTGTTATCTCTTTCCCTCTCCTCTCTCTCCTCTCTCTCTCTCTCTCTCTCTCTCTCTCTCTCTCTCTCTCTCTCTCTCTCTCTCTCTCTCTCTCTCTCTCTCTCTCTCTCTTCCATATGCGCGCATTTCTTCCTTTTCAGTAGTAATGGTAGTAGTGGTGGCGGCCGGGGCGGTTGTCCCCTGACATAGACAGTACGGCAGAGATGGGATGCCCATACCCGCAACAAAACATTGTTTACGCAGCACCTCTTTAATGGGTTTAGACTCTAAAGCCTCCCACCTTTTTCGCAAACGTGACGGCCGTCGCAATTCCAACATTCCTCGGAGGCGAAGAGCTGGTGCTTACGAGTACCTGCCCATCACTGCCCTTCAAGAAGATGCAGGATACTTGTCGGACTTTCAAACAGCAACCACAAAAAGTCCGAGTTGATCATATTTGCATAGAATAGATGATTCCTATCAATAGCTATCAATATCAAATGAGGTGGAAGCTGAAGATCGGGTGTTATCGAGCCTCCCCCGCGCGGGCTCCTGTTGTTGTGAGAAAGTGGTAACACCATGCGGGGCGGGAAAACGAGACAACCTGTATTACTTAGACAGTTCACTTAGAGAATAGCAAAAGAGACAATAAATTTCAAGAAGAAACATAAGGTCTTCCATCGTGTTGTGATTTTTCTTCTGAAACGGAGTTAAAGTGGAAAGGTGCCTGTTGCGGGACAGCTCGTGGTGTCAAGACACGCTCTCTGCTGAAACTTTGGTCTATCCTTCTCCGAAAGTCAGCAAGGGAGCAAGCACCACCCGTTCAGCGAGGGGTTTAATCGTTCTATAGAGAAAGGGTAAAGAGGAAGCCCATTTCCAATGGAAATTCCTTGTTGGTAAGGAAAAGTCAAAGGTAAGAAGTGACTTTGGCACATCAAAGATGCGACACGAGAATTTTGGTTTTTTAAAGACGTAACAACGCTTGCAAAGTTGGAAAAAGGTAGGAATGGGAAGTATTTTGAAACAGAGTTACTCGTTTGTTTAGTTATAGCGTTAAGGATCTGACTGCTCACTTCCAAGTGTTAGATTACCCCGATGAGCATCTTTCTCGTGAGACTATCTAAATAAAGAAGCTTATTTGATAACCAACCGACAGCAAGCATAGAATTTGGAATCATTGACTGCTGTTGGCGTGCCTGTGTTTGACTCGGAACTTGCCGATATGTATTTCAGATTCTTGCCAGTCTTGATGCATTGATACGCTTAAAGGAGCATAAGCGTGGGACGTGTACAACGTAGATCTTGCAGGCAGATGTCAGATAAGCACTACGCGCACACGTACGTGGCGGAGATTGATTGACATCAGCCCCATATCTAGTGGTGGCTCAGTGGCTGAAGTATATCAATGTTGCTCGTCTGATGTCAGATCAAGCTGGATACCTTTTCTTGCCCACCATCTGCCTGCAGAGGATGCCATCTACTCACCTGCAGGCTCGTCGCACTTGTGTAGAATAGAGAAAGGCCCTCGAGACGTCCCAGCGCTGAGTTGGACTTACGTGGCATAGGGGCTTCATAGAATTACGGTGCGCCTCTAAGATGTACCTAAAAGAACGTTCCAAGCGCTTATACCAGATAGCAGCAACGGAAAGCCAGGTCTTCCACGCCTTTTGGAGAGTCTCAAGTGGGATTTCGGGTCTTATCGAGGGAGTCACTTTCAAATATCTTCGTAACAGGAGGCGCTATAGCCAAAAAATCTGTTTGCACTAGGATAGTCGTCCTATAGCGCTCATAGCTCTATACTCGCTCACTTGGGAAGAGATAGGGAATGATCTTGCAAAAACCAGCGTGGCTGAATTTTCCATCATGGGAGAAAGAAGAAGGACGAAGTGTAGATCCGACGTTGCCACCTCAAGTAAGCCCGGCCCCAACCCTATCCTCTCCAGCCGCATGGAGTAGTTGGCAAAAATGAGCGGGTGGGTCAGCGAGGTACGTAAGTGCGTACATGTTTGGACTGAGGATCGTCCTCGCCCCCACAAAACGCAACTTGGGCACATGCACTTGACGCGCACCGCATCAAAGGAAGCATCAGGTCGACATGATAGGTTATCTCAACCGGGGTGGATTTGAGTTCTTAGGGTCAATCCAAACGACCCTTTTCGCCTGTAGCGGGCGCATTGCTCGCCCACCCGGACTGGAAATGCGGTTCGATGTTCCCGCTTCATGACCTGCCAGCCAGTGTTAGGATATCCGTCATCATATCGTACCAAAGCGCGAGAAGATCATCTAAACTGAATATGCACTAGAGTGTGTGGGGTGAAAGGCACTAGGTAAGCCATGCCGGTTGACCGCTCGGACGGCCCACGCACGCGCTGCAGTGGTTCCTAGCAGATGGACGTACGCAGCGGAACGGGAGTCTGCCTGTACAAAGAAGCAGCTGACCTAGAAGCGAAAGAGACCAAATATTGGGGCAAAAATTTGCAAGACTGCACCCTAGAGTTTGGTTGGGGGGTCTTGGGCAATAGAAACCGGCATTTTCCTTGCGAAACATACCGGGAAGAAACAAGAAAAAATACAGCCAAGCGCTAGGATGGAGCAGGAAAGAGCAAACGGCAGGACGATCCCGCAGATCAGCATCTCGCGCGACTCCTCATGGCCTCCAAACAGCCTCAGCTTATTGTGCCAGCCGCCACCCGTCGGACCGGAATCCGCCGGCCGCACGGTCCGGCTGGACGAAGCTGAGATGTCGCGCATGGACGAAAAGGAATCAGTTTTCCTGGCATTGCTGTTTCACTACGGATAGAACTGTAAAGGCTGTCGATAGCGTGGGGCGGGTTAATAGTGGCTTTGGCAAGCCGTCGGGCAGCAGTGATGGTGTATGGTTCAGCATTCGGGAGTGAGACGGGCGAGGAAGCAAACACTTGTTGTCGGCCTGGAGCGGTGCCGCTTCGCAATGGCAGGAGGCGGTATTGTGCAGAGTTGCGACAAAAGTCTGTCAAAAGAAAAGAAAGGAAAAGAGGCGCTTAGGTATCGATCCCGTTGGTCGGAAATGTAGGCCAAAGAGTGCGACCAGTCGTTCCTAGCGTTAGCCTCGGACCGTAGTTGGTTGAACAGCCATTCATGAACAGCCAATTCTCTGATTGACGCAACTGGGAGACGGTTCTTTTGCTGAGTGAAATGTCGTCTCCACCGGCAAACTCTGGAGCATTCGTGCATCTTCACATGTGCATAAAGGTAGGTTAATTGACCAGCACACGCCGGTTTACGAGGCAATCAATGGACGGTGGTGCACGAGTTGCGCTCAGCTGAGGGCCGCATTGTGTCGACGCGCCAAGTGCGGCCGTGGGTTGGACATGGTGAAGGGCGGCTGGAGGGCTGGCAGCCTGTCAATGGTCGGAAGGCCTTCCCCTTTATTTGGGCATCCATTTCCTGTCGCCTCTCCTGACCGGTGCTGTGCATGGCGGGCGAATACGACGAGAAGGCCGCTGCAGCTCAATGAGTAGTTGACATTGCGGCCCCGGATGCGTCGGCGTGGCGACCTACCAGAAGGAGGGCGGCTCTCCCTGGAGGATCGTGGCTCGGCCAGATCAATGCACCGGAGGCGTGGAAATTGGCGGTGCGACAGTGCTTCGGGAAACAAGGCCGCTGGTTGGGCAATCGTGGTCTGGCCAGCCCGGCGATTAGTGGATGCTCAGGAAGATCGCGATTCATGTCGGGCCGCGCATCTCCCGCAAACGTGTTGAAGCCAGCAGCCAGCCCCGGCCCGCCGCTCCTTTTTCCTGCGTCAGCGGCAGCGTCTAGGAAGTGCTTCCGGCAAACCCATTTCCTCCATGTCGCCATGGCTGCCGGCCGGGGGCTGCCAGGCCCGCCTGCGCCCTCGTAAACGGCCACACTAACCGCTTCCGACTTACCGGTCACCCGCTCAACGGTTCTGACGTGCAACGGCCGACGACGACGACGACGACGACGACGACAACGACTGCGATTGCGCCGACGTCGCCGCCGCGCAGGGTGCCCTGGTCTGAGCGTGCGCTCCATCTTTCGGCCAAGCGCCTGCAACGGCCGGCTCGCGCCTGCGGCAGCTGCGCACGTACTTGCTAGCCGGCCTTGGTCTCTCGGTTGGCTTCCCCGAACGCCCTAAACCATGGGCGTTAGCCGTTAGGAGTCCTGCGGCGGGCGGCTGTCCCTCGCGGAGTGCCGGACCTTCGTATTATTACGCCGGAGGGCCCGGCTGCTTTCGGACGCGCGTCGACAGCTTGCGCTGCGCGGCCCGGGGCTCCAAGCGCAACTGGCAGCCGGGCCTCCGTGAAGACGGACGACGCGAGGCGCCTGGTCATGGCACGCACGCGTTTGGCACTGCTGCGCCACACCCCCACGACCATTGCACTCTTGACGCCCTGGCATCTTCAAGCCGGGGCGTCTTCGGCTCGCGCACGCGCCTGGGAGACGTCGATGACGCACGCACATGGCAGACGACGGCGAAGGGGCGGCGCGGCCTGGAAGCCGAGGTGTGTTGTTTTCAACCTGCGACCGCCAGGCTTGGAGCGTGGTACGGCGGACGGGCACTCATCCTTGCCATACGACCCTCGGCCGCGGCACTCGTCCTGAGGGCAGCCGATCAACAAGCTCCCACGAACGTGCTCGAGGACGGCAGCTTACTCATCGGCACTCGGAACCTGGCCGTTGGAAAAGCATCCTTGCGTCACTTCAGATGGAGGACAGCATGACCAGCGCCCGGCGCGAACCGACAACCAGGTCCAAAGGGGTGGTTTCACAGAGCAAGCGCGCTGCTGCTGTCGTGAAGGCCGCCGTGCTCCCGGAGGTAACCGGGGCGCTCGCATTCCAGCCATGGACGGCCGCGAGCAGAGCTTCGTCGTCGCCCCGGCTGCTGGATCTGCTGGAATGTCAATATGCAGACGGCCAAACCAGGTATCTGGTAATTTCCCATGCAGGCGCGGAGGATCTGGCGGTTCCCGCAGCGGCAGGCCTTCGAGGACGAGCAAGACGCTCGCAACGCCTGAAAGAGCTCCGGCGGTGGTCAGCATCGGGCAGCTCGACGTCCAGGTCACGACAGCGCGCGAGGTGTCTCCGAGGGAGAAGAAAGCGCCTTCCACGCAAAACCCGGGCACAAGAGCGGCGGCCCAGGAACTCGAGGGCTACGGGCGCGCTCGCCATGACGCCGGAGCCCGGCAGCGCGAAAACGCAGCATGCGAGGAGCGAGGAGCGCGGCGGCGGGGCGGGCGTAGACGCTGCACGTCTCCGTTCTGGGACGGCCTGGGACGGCGGGCGGCGCCGCGGCGGGCACGCAAAGGACGTGACGGCGAGCGCGCGCAAGGAGAGCGCGCGCAGAGCAGATGCCGCTCGTCTGATACGGCAGGGCGAGTTTGATCGACGGGCTCTGCAAGCGCAGCGGCTGGGCTGACAAAGAAGAGCGGTCGAGGAGCGCGGTGCGGTGGACGGGCAGGCGCAGCGGTTCTTCCCAGCAGATGCAGGTCTCACCTCTTGTCGGTAGGCGAGCGACCCGGGGCCATGGGCGGGCGCGGTGCTGCGGTGCATCTCGCGTCTGCCCGTCGCCAGCGCGCCGCCACCGATCCTGTGCAGCCGCCTCGCGCCGTGGCCATGCCCAATGGAGCGGGCACGGCAGGCGGCGGCCGTCGAGTGCGGTGAGGGCGCGCGGCGCCGGGCTGGCGGGGCGCGCGGGCGGTGATCAGGGGGGACGCGATGGTCTGGCCCGCGGGCGGGCTGAGGGCGCGCGGTGGGGATGGCGCAACGCGCAGGCCGCGAGATGAGCAGAAGTCGCGCGCGAGCAGGCTGCGGGCTAGGCTGGGGGGCGGCGGCGGCGGCAGGCGGGCGGGCCGGGGGCGGTGGTTGCGGTGGTGACGGTGCCTGCATAAGCTGGTGCTGTTAGGCGTGAAGGGGGGCGCATACTGCTGGGCGAGTGCGATCGTGGCGTAGCAGCAGCGCGGCCCCCGGCGCCCGCTTCTCGCGGAGATCGACACAGCCGCCTCGTTCAGCTGGCTTACCGCCTCGGGCAACCGTGATCTAAGTAAAGAAAACGCAAGGGAGCGCCGGCGTGCCGGGCCCAGGGCCCCGCGATGACGAGTGCGCTCCGCCAGGCAAACGCGGCCGGTGGGTTTGCAGCGGGCAAAAGCAACGGCGCGCGCTGCGCAATATATCTACAACGGCGCGTGGTGGAGGATAGAGTTGCGGCGGTGGAGCGGGCAGGGGTGCCTGCAGCAGCGTCGTTGACGCTTCGGTCGGACTGACCACCACCATCCCAAACTGCCGCTCCCAGTGCTCCCCCAGCTCCGCCCAGCGCCCGAAGCCCATCCCTTCGCCCCGGAACGCCCGTGACCTGCTCCATGCTCGCTGCGCTGACCATCAGCAGCGCCTCGCGCACGCACATTGGCTGCGCGCCACGCCAGAGCAGCCTCAATGCCTGCCGGGCCCGCGCTGCCCGCTGACTGGCCCCGGCGCGCCCTTCTTCACGCACACGGTGGTGATGGTGATATATGCCCGCCCGCGCCCGTTGCGCTGCCCGCCTGCGGCCGGTCGTCAGTCTCCTCGACGTCACTCGTTTACATATCTCGACGCCTGCCGGATTGTGACTCAGCGCTCAGGCCGGCCGGAGCATTCCCCCATCCCATCCTCAGCCTGCTCCGCCTGCCCTGCCTCTCGCCCGCCCAGGCTCCACCTCCAGCCCGCCGCGTGGCGCCCCGGCCGCCCGTCCTGACAGCTGAGGCGCAGAGCCGCACCGACTCGCCGCCTACGCGCGTTCTGCACCCCCTCTCGGCCGCAGGCTGACTCAGTGAAAGCTTACCGCTGACTGTGTAAGTGTTATGTGCTCGCGCTGCTACGCAGCTACGCAGCTACACGCCCAGGCACGGCAGCGCCGCGACTCACCCTCCGCATCCGCTCGCTCTCCTTGCATGTTCAGACACCCGTCAAGCTCTCCCCGTAGACCCAGCCAATCCGCCCCGTTCCCGGCTGCCCGGTTTGACCTCTCCTCTATCCAGACCGCATACATCGAAGCTAGTCTCACCCGCTCGGTTTCGGCACCATCCATCACGCCCGCCGACTCTCCAACTCTTTGTCCTCCCGGCACGCCTCCCCGGCAGCGCTGCACGTTCGCGAGACTCGCGGCTGGCTTCATCACCACCCGCCGCCAGGCCAGCATCCTGCCGCGCCGGCAAAGCTATTGTCACGCTCTGCGCTGCCCGAAACAGCTGTCGCAGTGGCTACACTAGCCCGTGGGACATTATTCAAAGACCCCTGCAATCTCTCCCCTCGTCCTCTACTCACAGCTGCGGGCATATTTCGCGCCTCTCCTGCTCGTAGCAACGTGGACGCCCGCTCTCGTCATTTCTCTGCACCCCTCTCCCATGCTAGGAAGCACTCCATGTATCGGGAGACAAATTCATGACCTGCTCGCCCCCCTTGCATGTCTCCACTTCCCAGATTCTCCCCCAAACGCTTGATAATCGGAGCCCGACCCGTCTGACTCTGGGGTTCTGACCAGCTTCTTCAAGCGGGCTCGCGTTGATGATACACACGACGTCCAGGTGAGTGCGCTCGCCCCCGCCCAAGCCCCCGCCCAGGCCCCAGCCTGCCTGCCTGTTCTGTTGCCTGGCTGATGCGCGCCACAGTCCGATCCCGCCCGCGAGGAGCCTCAAGACGCCCTTCATCGTCGACGAAGACTGCGATCCATCCGAGCCGTCGTCGCTGCAGTTCGGCCCGGACGGCGAGCGAGGTGCCTTGGCTGGCAGCGCACTAAGTGCCGCGCTTCTGTCCATGTCTGGCTACGAAAAGACGCAGGAACCGTACGTGTATGGTAAGTGCGCCTGGCCCATCTGACTTGTCGCTTGCCAGGGCGCCGCGGTCACATCCTGGCCCGGATCGACCCGGGCGTGGACACGTGAGGACTAGTCCGTTTGACTGACCACCCTCCATCACAGATTACGCCGCCACACGACCTAATCAAGAGCAGAGCTACCCCGGCTTCGCACAGCCATCATTCGCCTCTCAGTACCCGAGCGCGCAGGCGCGCCAGTCGCATGGTCCCTCGAGCTCCGAACAGATGCCTTTCATCTCGACCTCCCAGCTGGAGGCGCGTGATGTGACCTATCAAGCCTCGTACCCTTCTTATATCGATGCAAGGTCGCGTCACCTCCCAGAAGTAACAGAAGTCTCGCCGCGCAAAGGATCGCATGGAACCAAACTCTTCATCCGCATACGCACCACCTACGACCTCTCCGCCCCACCCAACGTCTTCTTCTCCGTAATGTTTGGAAACAAGCGGAGCGAAGCAACCTGGCAAAAGGTCGACAGGAGCGGTCCACCCTTCTTCCAGTATGCAGTCGCGGCCGAGATCCCTCCGTTCGACGCTACTACTGGCTTCATCGACGGGCAGATGCCCCTCATACTAAACATCGATGACGAGTACGGCCAGAGCCTCGGAGTGGTTGAAGTTGGCGACTTTACCTACGAAGATGCCAGCAGCTATCATTCATACAGCTCCTCTTCCCCACAAGACGTTTCGCGCAAGAGAAAGATCTCAGCAGAATCGACAGACTACATGCGCTCGCCCCCAAAGCGTACAACTAGTCAACAATACCTCGGCCAACGGACAAGCAGAGCCCCGAGTGTCTACTCGAACACACCAGGCTCCGACTCACCCTTCATTCAGACCGGTCCTTCGACGTCCTACGCCTACCAAAGCAGCTACGACCGCAGCCAGTCGCAATCGCGATCGTACAGCTCACAGTACCAGCCGTCGCAGCCACAGAAGCTGTCCTATCAGTATTCGCCCGCACTCAGTGTCATTCAGGGACCTGTAAAGAGCTCGGGCTATGGTTCGTACGGGTCCCCAGGTCAGACGCTCCGCAGCCCGTCCCTGTACTCAACACAGATGCTGGGCCGGTCGCAGACCATGTCTTCTCCCTCGTCGTTGGCAAACCCGCCACTCATTCGCACGTCCACGCTGCAGCCTTCAGGCGCGGTACCAGGGGCGGCTCAAGCATTCAACCCGTACGCAATGTATCCAAACTCGAAGGCCACGCTGAAGATTGATGGGGAACTGGATAACATGGCCGAGGACTGGACCCGGGACGAGTGGGAAGCTAAACGGCGGCTGGTCCAGTTTCGACGGAGCCAGTCGGGCAGCACCATCACGACCAGCTTCAAAGCGATCGCCCCGGAAGAGCGGACGCCGCATAGCATCTGCATCAGCTGTATTTGGTGGGAGGAGAAGCAGGAATGCTTTGTTACGAGCGTCGATACGATCTACCTGCTCGAATCGCTTGTCGCCGTACGGTTCACGGTGGAGGAGAAGAACCGCATCCGCAGGAACCTGGAAGGGTTCAGGCCGCTCACGGTCTCAAAGGCAAAGCCGGAGAGCGAGGAGTTTTTCAAGGTCATCATGGGCTTCCCCAACCCCAAGCCGAGGAACATCGAGAAGGACGTGAAAGTGTTTCCGTGGAAGATACTTGCGCACGCACTGAAGAAGATCATCGGCAAATACGTGAGTAGAGGCACTGATGGCCCATTGACATTTGCTAACAGTCGGCAGTCTGCAAGCTACTCGTCGACGGCGGGCGCACTGCCTACGCCCGTAGTCAGCGGGTACGGAGGCGGCGGACACTCAGACTCTGGGACAGAGCTGAGGCACACGGCATCGCCCCGGTCGGCGTCAAGCTCAGCAACATCATCGGCCTACCCATCAGGCATGACCTCAACGGCCCTGTCGCCTAGCGTCAAAACATCAGCTGGTCTGGGGCAATCAGCAGGCCCACCCGACCTGCGCGTGTCAGTACCGCAGCTGGGCACGGGCGGATCATCGTTGGGGCCATGGGGAGCGACGCAGCACGCGCCGGCGCAATACTCAACGGGGCTTCCGGTGGGGGCAGGGCGGAACTCGTGGGACTATGCGACATACATCGAAGCATCGCCGGGCGGGTCGACGACGCTGCCTGGCGGGCAGGCGCTGCAGCTGCAGCGGACGGACATGGGGGCCGAGGGCGTGCAAGGCCCAGTGGCGGGGCCTGAGGCGTATCAGCAGTATGGTCAGCGGACCTCGCGGTCGTGAAGGAGAGGGTGTGGTGCGCGTCCGGCTGATCAGCACGACGTTGATCATGCGCCGTGCAGCCCGATGGGGCCGGCGGGTGGTCTAGCCGCTTGCGGGCACTAGCACCAAACCACCGCCTCGCGCCCGACGACAGACATCACCACCGCCCGGAACCCTCAGTCCTGGGCGCTCGGCCTCTTGCCCGCTGCTACTGGTCCCCGCTTCTGCAGCCCCGGCACCCACAGGCTCCAGCCGTGCATCCGCCGCGGCGTGATACGCACCCTGCACATCTCCCGGCTTCCGCTTCCTTCATCTAGCTCCTTCGAGATCACTTGCGCAGTGGCGTTGCGCGACTCCGCCCGACGGATCATCATGGCCCACCCAGCCACCCTCTGGCCGGCCCACTTCATGGCTCGACCGTGCTCGTACCCGTCCAGCTGCTCACACCTCCCCCAGTAACATTTGCATGATCCATAACAGTTGCGCTTTCCGTCACTCCTCACTTCAGACGTGTGACACACTACATTGGGGCTTCGGCTCGTTTTCTCGCGGCTGCCTTGGCTGCGTTGCTTGCCGTTCCTAGGCGGTCTTCTTAAGCCGATGTCTAGGCTTCGTTTTCGAACTTGTTTCCTTGCGCTCGCACCATACCCATATTTTTGCATGCATACATATACCAGCATTTGTTATAGGGAAAGACCCACGGCGTCGCGTAACTAGATTCAGGACGGTGCACATGGCGGAGAGATGGGCGGCTGGCGAGACTTTTGAGTTTCAGGCGGGGCATACAGGACATTACGGCGGCGTCATTGTCATTCCACATTGCTTTATCTTGCTGTCCTCCTGGCCAGTCATTTTCCTCTTCTCCCTCTGGACGTCCCTCCGTGCGGATGGGTTTTCTTTTTCGAACTCTGACATCAAGATTATGTTCACAAATCATCTACTATTTCTCGGTCCCTGCGCATGGTACTTGACCATTCTCCCGGCATGGCCAGTAACGGCCCGGCCAATCAATAGCATACCTAGAGTTTGCGCTTCTTCCTCTATGCCATTTTAAGAGTTGCTCTGTTTCCTTCATCTTTTCCATCGGCATTGAGTCCGTTGGCGTTGGTCGCAACGGGCGCTTGCCACTCTACGGGCTGTTTCCTGATCTGGGGTTCCAGCCATAGTGTTCATCTAGGAGCGCTTCCAGATATTAGAGGGTGGTTCTTTTTTTTCCCCCGGGTGGAGGTATGCACGTTTCGACGACAACGTGGCAGAGGGTGCGGTAGCACACGAGATAGACTCACTTAATGCTGCGATGAGTACACGAGCAAAGAATCAGGGTCAAGGGCATAAAAGTGCATGGAAACTTCCATCCCAACCCCCCGACAAGGATGCAGGCGGGGGTGTCGGCTGGGGTGCTCTCCCAAAAAATGCCTTCGGGCGCTTCCATAGGCTAGGCTTGTTCGTATTCATGTTTGAGTCGACTAGGATATTGATACAAAGCCGCGCATTCCTTTCTTTTTCAGTTTCGCCGTTCGCATAACGTCTCCGACTATGTGTTGGTTAGGTAGGGAGTGGTGCCCAACAGCCAGGCACCGTTGCGTTTCCAGTGGTGGGCCGGACGGGCTCAGGGATGCAAGCCCGCTGACGTATATTCCCGGTGGCGGAGTTGGAGCCGAAGCTCACCTTGCTTTTTTCTTTTCTTTTTTTTCGTGGACACATCAGTGACATCACATCAGTAACGGCCGGCTCTGAGAGGAGCCAACAATACACAATACACAGTTTTCCCACCCCCTTCGAAAGGCTTTCGTACGGTGTGTCGTGATGCTTCTTCGCAGCCTCATTTAATTATCTCGAAGCTTCTCTTCATCGCCGGAAATATCATTGCACTGCTGTCAGTCCGTCGCCTCGGCTCGGTGCCCGCCCATCTGGGATTGGCGGTACGACGATGGACAAAGTCACTGTCAAATCAGAGCTGTTCGCAGCCCTCCAGCCTAACTGTGATGACTCACAACGGGGAGGGCTCCGGCCGGCTCGAGCCTGCCTCCCTTTCCATCCTCGCATCGGCAGGTCTCCCACACAAGCCGCCTTGTAAGCCGGCATTTGCCAGAGACGAGCAGATTGGGTTGCAGCATATTGTACCCTTTTCGCGTTCCGCCAAATACAGCACACTGTTTCTACATGGGTGGCTGGTGTGAATCCCAGGCGCAGGTGTAAGCTCCAATATAATAACGAAAGGCTTTCAGGCGTAGCTTCCAACCATGCACGCGGATACGATGCAGGAGAAAGGGGCAACGACATTTTGCAGCCCACAGCCCACAGTTCGATTGCAGACCCCATACTGTAGCTCCAGCGGTGCGCGGGCCGCTGCCGGCCCGTGTTACCTATACCTTTTCGACCCATTCCCCTGGCCTGGCCATTTTTCCGGCCACGCACAAGTGTTGGCGAGAGCGGACCAACTGCAGGCATCCGGCATACGCATGTCATCACGTCCACCCACTCGTGGCCGCCCTCGCACATGCACGCAGGGAGAGCGCGCCGCTCGAGATTAGATGATGACAAGGCCCGATCCCTGAGAAAAGCAAAGCGCGCGTGCAGCGACGACACCTGCAATAATAAGCCCTCACCGGTGGCAGACAACGGCGCGCATGCACGCACCGAAAACCCAGGTTTAAGCCCAACCGACAGGTAGGCATGCAGCTTTTGCCAAGCAGCGGCAGCAGCGGCATGCGAGAGCATGTCCACTAATAAACAGTTGAAGCCTCGTTCGTGCACACCCTCGTTGATCAACCCGCATGCGTCTGGCACGCCTCGGCTTTCTCCATTCGCTGTCTCCCTCTGCTTGCCCTGGCCCCGCCAGCCTCATGCTGTGCGCTTCATTTATTTACGTTCGCCCCTGTCCCATGCTTCCCCAACAACCAACACGAGCAACCACTCTTCCGCTTCCTGGTTAGTTGTATATTGCTTACGGTTCGCCGCCCATATCCGAGAGCCTGTCTACCGGTCAAGAAGCCGGTCCTTTGGTCTTCCCCCCTCCAAACCTCCCCTTGCTCGTATCTTGCAATGTTTCGCTGAGGTGGATGCCCTATCAGCGGAGGCCTCTGATTTGGTAGATCCACACGTCGACGGCGGGCTGCGGAGTAGAACGGGCGCAGTCTTCCGGATGCATTCGGGACATCCACGTCCCATCACCCACATAAGGATCAGGGATCAGTGTGGCTCAGTTGCTCTCATCAGCGCTTCCCTCGTAGGCGACCATGGGCGGGAGTGCGGCAAGGAAGCGAATCCTTGGGCAGGTGAGATTTATGGAGAGAGCCGTGCGTTCGATCACCTCTTGCATTGATTGGCCGATGTGTAGTTCTACAGGGTGCTGTTTATCGCGCGCGTGCGTTGCATGGTTTCCGAGCGTGGCACCTGGTTGCTGGGGGCAGAAAGGAATACTACATACATGCTGCGATGCATTCGATTTGGCTGCGGGGTGTGCAAACGGACAATGGACCAACTTCATGCTGAACCTCCGGCGTCGCCCGGCTGTCGCACGTTTTGTTCTCAACGCCCACGCGGGGTAGAGAGATTGTGCGTGATGCCCCGCTATATCCGCCACACGCCGTTCGAACAAAGTGAGACAGCGACGGGAAGTCCTCCCCGATTTGGGCCATGTTCCACCGTGATAGTGATCTGATCGAGATGGCGCGCAGACGGGTACGGTCAGGTGATTGTGGCGTACGAAAAAAGGGTCTAGAGCGGCGGGGTGAGTGCTGTGGTGATATGATAAATGGGTTGTGGGGGCATCGTCGATTGTGACTTGGTGCGTGTACGACGGTGATGAGTGCGAGTGGAATTGACGAATGACGATGCGCAGATTCTCCGTCCACGTTGCTCGGCTCGCGTCGGCACAGGCTCGATGCGCAGCTCATGGACGAGGAAAGACAAGAAACAATTTCTAAAATAATACAATCCGAGCTCGAGAATCATAACTCATCAGTAATGCCACCTTGGTATCAAACTGCACGTCCTCCCCCTCCGACTTAATAATCAAACCTTTCAGGCAGAACCATCGGTGCCACCAAGCTCCAGATATAGATTCCATAGCATGCCCAAGCACTCAAAATCTTCGCCCAGCTTGCCCAGTACGTGCGGCCAACCGCAACGAACCCATCATTTTCGGCAGTAGGGTCGAAATTCATCGTCAGTAGCGTTGCGACCCATGCGGTGGCAAGCAGGAAGATGACATGGAAGAGTGCGTAGTTGTACTGCGTCGAGTTGCGCTCGTCGTCACGCACATGGTTCCCATCGTCCGACTCGTCATCGGAGTCGTCGTCCAGCGCACTCGCGGGAAGACTGCCGCTCTCTACGGCGGCGCGCAGAGCAGCCTGGCGCATCTCTCGACGGCTCTCGGGCTGCTGGACAACAAGCCCGTGCTCGTAATCGTCCGTGGCAAGAGCGGAATACGGATTGCCTTGGGCGCCAAGCGCCAGACCGTATGTTGCAGCACGGGTAGTCGTGTAGGCGACGGTTACAAAAGTGACAATGGCCCCTATGACGATGCTGGCTCGCCTGGTGCCCCGTGCGCGGATAAGCGGGTTGCACTGGTGGTCGTCGGGTTCCATGCCGACAGCAGACATGGTCAAGTAGGTGCAATAAATGGCAACCATGGCCGACTGCGCCAAGCCTGCACGAGGGTTCACCTCCTGCACGCCCGGATGAACGGAGACGATCGAGGCTAGAATGAGCAGAATCAAGTTGATCTGGAATGATCAGCAGTGGTCGGCGTACAAGACAGCACAACGTGGACTTACGGTAATGGCGGCCTGGTTCATGGAGCAGCCGCCACGGGCAAAGAAGATGTACATGACAACAGTCATGGCAAGCGAACCGACATACATGGAAGCAGTTGAGCCAATCAGAAGCCAGGTCCACATCCTGGAACCGGTCGTCTCGATCTTGTCCTGGCAGTACTCAGCCCAGTTGTGGGCCAAGTCAACCAGCAGGACAAGACCGAGCAGCAGGAACAAAATGGCGCCGATGAGGGAAAGATAGCTGCCCCAAGAGACGAAAAAGCCCTCTGGAATGAGGAAGCTGATGACGATGAGCCCCAGCCAGGCGATGATCTTGGGGCCCCAGTAGCCGTTTTGGATAGGCGCACGGCCGTCCTTGGATGACCTAACGCCAAGTAAAATGATGGCCAAGATAGCGTGGAAGAAGCCCAACGCGAAGTTGAAGCGATGCACAGCGACGTATCCGTAGCACTCGGTCCCGCCGCACTTGAAATCCATGTAGTCCAGGGTGAGGTTCTGCAGCTTCTTGATGGCCCAGTCGGTGAGCATGATCCACGAGATGATCGAGTTGAGCAGCAGGATGAGGGCATAGGCGATGCGGGTGGCCATGCTGCGCGGCCGTCAGCGACTAGACAGGCGTACGAGGGGACAAGCAGCGACACACCTGTTCTGGCACTTGCCGCAGGCGCTGCACACGGCGGAGCATGTCGCGGCGCCGCAACACGAGGCGGCGAAGGTCGCGAGCTGGGGAGACGTCAGCGGGCGGGCGTGGGACGCGCAAGTGGACGGGGTGTGCGTACAGTGCCCACGCTGGGCAGGGCCAGGAAGGGAATAGAGAGCGCGGCTCCCATGGCGGGCGGGTTCGGTGGTGATGGAGATGGCGACGCAGCCTGGAGGGCGGTGATGAGAGCGAGATGTTGTTACGCAACCGTGCAGCGGAGACCGAGGAGCCACGCGGGCTGTGGCTTGGCGGCGGCGCAGGGCTGCGGGCGGCACCAGCTCCCGAGCTCCAGTTATCTCCGCTGTCGCAAATAACGTCGCGATGGCCACTGGCTGGGGACGTGTACGTGTCAATCCCTCTCCCGCTCCTCAGGAGCCATCTGCCTCCCATTCCTCCGCCATGCCGCCCGGCCGCCGCGCCTGAAACTCCCCGCAGACCCAGCCTTGCCAGGATCCTCCGCCAACACCCGCCACGCTTCCTTATCAACCTCCGCGACCCTTTCTCCCTCCTCCGCCCCCCACGTCACTCGCTTCAATGCTCCGTTGAGATAGACCTTCCTCGGCCGCCCAGAGTCTCCCGGACCCGGACGACCCAACATGATTCACGATCCTACCGACGAGCGCCTGCACCGCAAGACGCGCATCCTCTCCACCGTCGCCGCCGTTGTCGTTGCGCTCGCTGCCGGAACCAACGTAAGTCTACTCGTCCGCCGCGCGGGACCCCGCTCGCCTTCTGACTACTCGCCAGTATGCCTACTCAGCATGGGCGCCGCAATTTGCGGATAGGCTACGGCTTACTACCACCCAAAGCAACCTGATCGTAAGCGCCCCCTCAGCTTCAGCTCCCCCACTCTCCGGTCGATTTCTGAACGAGATAGGGTGCGGCGGGAAACATTGGCATGTATGCCACCGGCATTCCGGTGGGAATGCTGGTTGACAGTAAAGGCCCGCGTCCTGCCGCCTTCCTGGGCGCAGCGCTCTTGGTCCTGGGCTATTTTCCTCTCCAGAAAGGTCTGTCGGAGGCAGTATCCACGTCACTTTTTGCATGGGTAGTGGCTGACATGGCAGCAGCGTACGACAACGGGCCGGGCTACATGAGCGTGACGACAATGTCATTCCTGTCATTTTTGACAGGTGTCGGCAGCTCTTCCGCATCGGGAGCAGGTCTGAAGACAGGTATGCGATCTCCGTAAACTTGGGTTCCTCAATTAGTGCTGACAAAGAGCAGCGGCTCTCAGCTGGCCTCATCACCGCGGCACTGCGACTGCTTTTCCGCTGTCCGCCTTTGGGCTCAGTGCGTTCTTTTTTACTGGCATTTCTCGCCTCGCATTCCCTGGAGACACGTCCAGCTTCCTTCTCCTCCTCTCCTTCGCCACATTTGGCATGGTCTTTGTCGGTTCATTTTTCCTGCACATTGTCTCTGGAACCACGTCCTACTCCGCTCTCCCAGTCAGCGAGGCTCGTCCAGAGCAGCATCACCTCCATCGCTCAAAGTCAAGAAGCAGCGTTTCCAGCGACAAGAGTTATTATTCAGACGCAGGTAAGCAGAACCATTCGTTTATCAGTCCACGAGATTTGCTCGAGGGCAGCTGCCGACCCGATCGCTGGACAGAGAACGAGGTGCCCGCTGCGCCGAACAATGAGGCATCCGAATCCTCCTCCCTCATTTCTGAGCCGGGCGACATACCACCGAAACCTACCAGTCATGATCATGGGCACGACTCACATCGACCAGATATTTCAGGTGTCCGTCTGATCCGCACTTTGGAGTGCTGGCAACTCTTTACCGTACTCGGTCTGTTGACGGGCATTGGTTTGATGACAATCAAGTAAGTGGTCTCCGAAGCCTGTCGTATGAACTATGAATGCTGATCGTTTTGTAGCAACATTGGCCACGATGTAAGCTCGGCCGCACACTGAATCATGTCACAGAATGCTAACTATATTCTCAAGGCGCAAGCTCTATGGTCTCACTATGATGACAGCGTCTCCAAGGGCTTCATTGGGGCGCAACAGCTTGCCCAGGTTTCCATCATCTCCATCGGATCGTTCCTTGGCCGTCTGGCCTCGGGGATAGGGTCTGATGCGCTAGTCAAGCAGCTGAACATGTCTCGTTTCTGGTGTCTTGTTGCGTCTGCGCTTATCTTCACGGCCGCGCAGTTCGCTGCCATGAAAGTTGAGAACCCCACCCATCTGTGGATGGTGTCGGGCCTTACTGGCTTGGGCTATGGTGCGCTGTTTGGCGTATTCCCGTCGATTGTCGCGGATGCCTTCGGTGTTCACGTCATGACACAGAACTGGGGATTCATGACCTTGTCGCCTGTGATCAGTGGCAACGTCTTCAATTTATGCTACGGCAATATATTCGACGCTCACAGCACACCCACAGACGGAGGCGATCGCGACTGTACCGAGGGTCTGTCTTGCTACAGGTCTGCGTACGGGATCACGTTCGTATCCAGCATAATAGGCGTCTGCCTGATTCTGTGGACTATGAGCCACGAACGAGCCGTCAAACGCAAGGAATTGGCGGAACGGAATTCACACAATGCTTGAGCATACGTGGTCACAGCATTTCTACTGGGTACGCGGGACCAGCTCTTCAATCGCCCTTTGAGCGTGATGGAACCTCACGTATCAACATTTGTCTTTCGTCTTCTGTTCAAATCATTTCCTATTAGATCTTTGAGTAGATTCACAGGCATGTAACTGGGTTATGGCCGTTTTTGATTTTCGTCGCTTGGCTCCTTTTTATCGTCATTAGAGGGAGTACACTGGAGTGATAGTTAAGGGATGGGGCTTGGTTTTCTCATTCAGTCATCTTTGCTCTAGTCTTTCAAGTTTTACCTTCTTTCCTTGGGATGGAAACCCGAACTGGGAAAGGACGTTTATGTGATACCAGGTCGTACTAGAGGAAAAAAAAAGATTCCCCACCTGAATTCGCTTGCTGCTTTCTGAGACGTTCATTCTTCCGTATTTCATGCGTTCCAGGCGAGCAACTCTAGCTCCGCATATGGCCTTGCGGTCCAGTGTGACATGAAAGAGCAGAGAGTGCACAGGGGGTGAGGCATTGTTCATTGTTGCCTCGTTTTCTGCTGGTGTCGATGCAACTCCTGCCTGCTGCCTGCTGTTGCTGCTGCTGTGCGTGTGTATCCACCTACGCTGTCTCGCAAGGCATGTGGCGTTCTGAGACAAGAGTGAGGTCTTGCATCGGAGCGGCAGAGGGAGCACAACACACACCCACCGGGCAGGACGGCATGTGAGGAAAGGGGGGCTGATGAGGGTGGGCCTGCCCGCGTCCGGGCGAAGCGAGACACTGTCGCACTTCTGACAGCCGGCGTGCTGTACGACGCGCGCAGCCAGGTTGCCTGTCAGACGCTGGCGGCGATGGCGTGGGCCGCTCGCGGAGGGGGAGGGCTGGAAGGGCAATGAAGTTTGCGCTGGTGGTGGCACCGGGGCCACGCTCGTTGGCGGGTGGTTGGCCGTCGAGGCTCACCCATCATGCCGTGCCTGGGCAAGGGAGATGGGTTACGATGCGTGTGGTATAGCCGGAGGATGATGGAGCGCAGGCGTCCCTTTGTTCACGAGCTTTGGGCCTTGATCGTGGTTGGGCTTTCGGCCATGGCTCGCCGGGTCTAGACTGCTTACTCCTGGATATGTGCGCGCGCTGGCGTAACGACAGACTGTAAAGTTTTGCAATGCATGTATCAGGCAATGCTGCTGTCAGGGGGTTCGGGGTGCTTCTGCGACTGGGGCGGTAACACGTGTGGTGCAGAAATGGTGTTGTCGGGGAGTTTCTCTGGCGTGAGGGAAAGCGAGACCTTTGCGGGAACCCCTGAACGCGGGTGTTCTCTCCCGAGTCGCAGTCCACAGGCTCGAGCAAAAGGGACAGCGGCAGTCTTCGAATCTGAACCACCAGTTGAAAACACGCCGTCGGGAGAGGCAGTTTGGTCGAGACGGCCATGCTGTCTGTTGTCCGGTGATTGGTTTCCTGACAATCATGTCGCGCCCAGAGCGAATATGCTATCGTTCGCATATCCGATGGATGCCGTCTCGTAGGAAGGTGCATTGCGCTGAGACAGGCTTGCGGCTCCCCTCAGTGGAATCGACAGTAGTCCCGCGGCTCGCAAACTCGCATAAGCCTTGGCTATTGAATACCATATTGCCAGGCAACAAAATTAATAGCGTGGATGTGGAAGGCTTTGCTAAGTTTGCATGAGACGAGGGATCGGTGGTGTTGCAAGTGCTGCTGCTATCATGGGTTGCTGGTATCACGTCATCACCGGCCACGACTTACGTTGCGGTGTAGTCTGTACCAAGCAGCCGTTGACTTCCGCCAGACACCTCCGTCTACACCACCTAACCACCCCACCACGGCCACACCTGTGGTCAGCCCCGCGACAATGGCGGCGTACATTCGCTCCCGCCTTCCGACCGTCCGCACTATGCGCCTATTCACCTACTCCGTGGCCGTCGGTGTGTCGGCCATGCTCTTCGTGCGTGACAGCGTCCTCGAGGTCCACGGCGTCACAGGCCAGTCGATGGCACCCACGCTGTCGCCGCTATACAACGAGACCGGCAAGAAAGACTTTCTATTTTTCAATCGCCTAGCTGCACCACAGCTTCTTCGTCGCGGCGACATTATCAGCTTCTGGGCCCCGCACAAGCCGGAGCAGATCAGCGTCAAGCGCGTCGTGGCGCTGCCCGGAGACTCCGTCATCACGAGGGGAAGGTACCCGTTTAAAAAGGTCTTAGTGCCCTACAACCACGTGTGGGTTGAGGGCGACAATTGGAGAGATACAGTCGATAGCAACGACTTTGGGCCGGTGAGTTGATTGGCGGACCTTTCGGCGTCTGGCTGAATAGTCGCTCAGATGGGAAGAAGTGACATGGAACTGCCGCTGATGTTGCTGCCTTCGCTTCAGATCCCGATGGGCCTGATCACTGGCCGTGCCGAGTACAGAGTCTGGCCTCTGAATCGGAGGGGAACGGTGCCGGATCCCAATGTCGAGTTCAAAACGTACTCGAAGGTCATTCCCGCAAAGGAGCCTTCGAAATTGCCACCCGAGTATGCTGACTGATAATCCGACACCGGCGCGATTGGCTTTGTCTTCCATGGATCTATGCGTGCTTCATTTCAAAGATGAGACCAGTAGTACCCACTCACACAAGGCGCTCGCACCGACCATCGCAGAGCGGCTGACCGTACTCTGTCCTCCCAAACGGCGTCACCAACTCGATATGGGTGATGGTTTTAAAACTCTGAACGAGACGATTTCCCGTCTCTATGCCAAAATCCTTGATTCGTGCGTTATGGCTGACTATGCCGCCAGAGCACTTGGCCGCCTTTATGTTGGCTGACGGCCGGACAGTCTGCTCCAATCCATCTCTGATCGCTGACTGAAAGGTATATGCAATTTTTCTTATTTCACATTACACAAAAAAGAAAAGGCCTTCCACCATGTCTACATTGAGGTTAAAGCAAATGTATGGTAGAATCCGGGTCCGCCGAGACTATGCGGGAAGTAACTACACCCTTTGCTGAAATTATTGGAAATGCTCGAATTCTGGCAAATTGAAGTCACTGGTCCATTGGTAAAGGCTAACGATGTTTCATAGGAAGAATATCAATTTATGCAGCTGATTGCTTGCACCTGTGGCCTGCAGTCACGATGCTCGCTTAGCGACTTTTGCGAATCCAGTTACGAAAGGAACACGAGAAAGAAAGAAAAACATTTATGTCCTTCCAATCCTCTCGATTTCTGCACACACAGCCTCGGTGACTTCCTTCGTGTTGCTGGAACCTCCGAGGTCCTTCGTCCTTGTGCCAGCTCCCGTCACGTTCTCAATAGCCTTCATCAAGCTATCGGCGGCAGCTTCCTCGCCCAGCCATCGTACCATTTCAGCAGCACTCCAGAATGCGCCGACTGGATTGGCGATACCCTTACCGGCGATGTCGGGCGCACTGCCATGAATGGGCTCGAACATGCTTGGATTCTTCCTGGTAGGGTCCAGGTTGCTCGAAGGAGCAATGCCGATACTGCCCGAAAGGGCAGCAGCTAGATCAGTCAGGATGTCGGCATGCAGATTGGTTGCCACTATCGTGTCCAGCGACGTTGGGTTCAGGACCATGCGGACGGTCATGGCATCAACTAGCATTTTATCCGTCTCGACGTCTGGATACTCTTTCTTGACCTCAAAGAAGATTTTGTCCCAGAGAACCATACCGTGACGTTGAGCGTTGCTCTTGGTGACCATGGTCAGTTTCTTGCGGGGACGGCTGCGGGCTGTCTCGAAAGCGAAGTGCATGATGCGTTCGACGCCCACTTGGGTGAAGATTGAGACCTCGGTGGCGATTGCATGGCCGGAATGTTCATGAGAAGTGCCGCCCTGACCCGAATACTCGCCTTCGCTGTTCTCCCGCACGAAAACCCAATCGAGGTCCTCACGCTTGCAGTTCGCGAGAGGCGAGGACGTCCCGGGCAGGATACGATTAGGCCTTAGGTTGACATACTGATTCAAGGCCTTGCGGATCGGAAGAATCAGGTTCCATAGCGATATGTGGTCAGGCACGTCTAGTGCATGGGCGTCAGCACTCGCCGGACACAGAAGGCGTAGATTAACGCACCAGGACTGCCGACAGCGCCGAAATAGATGGCGTCGTACTTCTTCAACTGTTCCAGGCCATCTTCAGGCATGTACCTGGCAAAAGTCAGCAGTGAAGCTTCCCTGGACGTTGGAGGGGCAACTGCCGTACCAGCCCCGCTTGAGGTAGTTGTTGCTGCTCCAATCAAACTCTTTGAACTCGAAGTAAAAGGAGCGGTGGACGTGGGCGAGCTTCTGCAGCACCTGCACGGCGGCCTCGGTGATCTCCGTCCCGATGCCATCACCTAAGAAGCGTCAGTCTCAGGCGCATGAGGTGGGGCACGGCGCGGAAGCGCGAGGCGTACCGGGAATGGAGGCGACGCGGAAGAGACGCTCGGTCTGGGCAATGTGGCTCGGCGACATGGCGTATATTAAGGGATGCAGGCAAAACGCGATGAGATTGCGATGAAGCGAACATCTGCCCTATTTATGACGTGCGGAGACGGCCATCGCAGCTCCCTCCTCGGCAGACAACTTTGAACCGACGGCGGGGCAAGTGCGGTTCAAAGATGTGCCGCTGCATGGTACATCAATGTGCCGTTTGCACTCTTCTCTTGCAGCCAGCTCGCACGGCTCCTGCTGCTGGCAGATGGTGGTCGTCAGCTCGAGTGGGCGATGAGACGATCGGCACGATGCGCTTGTTTCGCGGCGCGGCGATGTTCGCGCCCCGCGTCATGCCGCCCCACCAGGGTCTCCATTCACCGCCGGCCGTAGCTAAAGGCACAGTAGACACATCGCCCCTCCCTGACGACCTACCTCTCTCCTCACTGCTCCCAACTTGCCTTCTTCTGCCTCATACTCAGCTCCAATTGCATTCCTGCCCACCACGCCCACACAGCCACCATGACCTTCTTCGACACCGTCCAGAAGTCCTTCGTCGACGTCCCTGTCGACGCCGCTAACGACAACGCCATCCGCACCTCCGAGTTCCTCGATGCCTCCGAGTCGCTCACCACTCTCTTCGGTATGTCCCAGCTGTATTGCAGTTCTCGTGACGACTAGCTCACGCAATTGCCCGCCGCCAGATGTCTTGGGCTCCGCCGCCTTCAAGCCGGTCAAGTCGGACATGACCGGCAACATCACCGTATGACTTCCCTACCGAGTCCCCAAGGTTAAAATGCCGTTGTCAAACACCCATAACTGACGCCGCCGCGCTTCAGAAACTCAGGAACCGCCAGATCGAGAAGCCCGCCGACAGCGAGACGCTGCAGGCCCTCGTCATCAACGAGATCGCAGAGAAGAAGCACACTGCTGCTGAGGGTCTGCTGTGGTTAACCCGGTAAGTTTTCAAACTTCTCCCCATTGCATTCCCCACGAGACCTCAGGCCCGCCTGCTGTGCAGCCTTCCCCTCACACCGAATCACACCACCCCGCGCTAACACGACCCCTCTCTTAAGTGGCCTCGACTTCACCGCGCAGGCGCTGCGTGAGAACATCAAGAACCCCACCCAGGAGCTGGCCGACTCGTTCCGCACAGCCTACGGCAACACGCTCAAGCCGCACCACTCGTTCGTCATCAAGCCCATCTTCAGCGCCGCCATGAGCGCCACCCCTTACCGCAAGGACTTCTACGCCAAGCTGGGCGACGACGATGCCAAGGTCCAGCAGCAGCTCGAGCAATATCTGTCGGCTCTTGAGCGCCTTATCACCATCATCAAGACCTTCCAGGAGAAGAAGGAGGCCAAGTGGTAGATTATACAACTCGCCTGTGAGCCAATAAAGCGACATGTTTTCTCTCTCTTTTACTCATATTCTCGGGATATGACGGTTCAGCACCGACATGGAATATCTTATGTTGTATGATTCGAAATCAATGTGGCAAATCACTGGTGGAAACTGGGCGGCATGCCGCGTCAGTACTAGGCAGTTGGTAGAGCTCGAAGCTGAATCAAGAATAAACGACATTGCCAGAGACATGATCATCCTTGCTGAATGTGGCGCAGTGTGCGCAGAGATGCGCCGACTTTGTCCGAGCGCGATATCGAGATGGATTACCCCATATTTCCGATGTCGATCGGCTTTCAGGTTGGACATAGCTTGGGGACTGAGAGATCAGCATGGTGAAAAGTGGTATTATGGTTATGCTGCCTGGATTGAGAAGCAGCGGGTATCTTGAAATTAAGCAACGAACATGTAAAGACCGGCACTTCGGAACACAGCAGCGGAGCAGCACGTCGGGATCGCCGCCATTCTATTTCTTCCGGCCGCTGGTCCTCTTGCTAGTGCCTCCGCCGCCTTTCGCCGCAGTCCTCCTGCCGCTGCGCGATGCTCTGCCATCCTTGGCCGGCGGCGATTCGCTCTCCTCTTCTTCCTCACTGCTGCTCTCCTCCTCATCCTCGTCATCCTCCTCTTCGGGCTCGGCCGACTGGGCCTTGACGTTACCACGACCCGCAGCCCTGCCACCCCTGCTGCGCGCCGCCGCCGCCGCTCTCATGCCGCCCTTCGCACTGGCACTTCCCTTGGCCTTGCTGCCTGCAGCCGGTGAGCCGGCATGCGAGCGAGCGTCGTCCGTATCCACAGCCTCGGCGTCCTGCTCAATCACCGTTGACGGCGCCGGATCGCCCACCTTGGGCAGCAGCTCCGGACACGCCGGCGGGCTCTCGCTCCGCCTGTTGCTGTCGCCGCCACGACCGCTGCCGACGATGACGCGGGGCGACGGCTTCCTCCCCCTACCACGCATGCTCTTGTCTAGGCTGTTGCCTTCTGCTGAATCGGTAGTGTTGTCCTGCGCGCCAGCGGCGCCACCGCCTGCTGTTGCTGCTGCTGCTGTTGCTGTTGCTGTTCCAGCCGCACCACCCGGATTGGCGATCCTGCGGTCCCACATGGCCTGCGCGAACTCATCGTCCGGGAGCTGGAACCACGGGCCCTCATCCTCCTCGTCCTCCTCCTCGTCACCGCTACCCTCTTCCTCCTCGTCGTCGTCGTCGGCGGAAGCGGCGCCAGCATCGCCCATCTCGACGTCCCCGTCCCCGTCATCGCCGCCCCGCCTCCTCCGCCTCCGCCTCGGCGCCGCAAGGGCGAAGTTGCGATCCGCAACGTCCGGCCACGCGGCCAGCGCGTGCGCGTTCTCGCGCTCGTCCAGCGCCTCGAGGTCGTACAGCTCGGCGAGCTTCTTCCAGATGCCGGGGATGCGCGTGTGGTTGGCCGAGCCGTGGTCGTGGCTGCTGCCGGGCCCGTGCAGGTGCTGGCGCATCTGGTAGCTGAAGCCCTCGCGCGTCATGGACGACGCGATCTGGATCATGTGCATGTGCTTGTGCAGCCCGGTCGGCTTCCAGCGGATGAGGTTCTTGAAGAGCGAGGTTTCCTGGTCGTCTGTCCACGGGTCGTTGAGGATGGATTCGGCGGAGGGGAGGGCGGCCGCCGCCGCGGCCGAGGCGCTGGTCGGGGCGGCGGCATTGGATGGGGGTAGGTCTTTGGTCGGTGTCTTGCTGGGGGTAGACGCGTGCGGTGTGGCTGCGGTGGAGGGTTTGGCGCGTTTCTTGGGCGGCATTGTTGCGGATGACGACGCGTCGGTTCGGCAGATGGGGGTGGATTGGTCGCAGTAGAGGATTGTTGTTGGAGCCGGTTGCGATGGACATCTCCAACGTGGGCGTGAATTGAAGAAGAAGGGACAGCTCTGCAAGCTCGCGCACGGACGCAGGGCTGAGTTTCCCGAAGCGCCGACAATTTCGCCGCACCTCTCCCCCGCTTCTGCAACGCCAGATTGCGACACCTTCGTGGAAGCTGAGATCGACGGCCGTGTTGATCTTTTCCCAAGCTTTTTGTTGCGACTCACGGTAGGATGCTTTGAGTGTGCTGACTTTTTTGCGACGGCTGAGACAGGCGTGTTAATTTGTTGGGCAGCTCGTTCAATTCGTACAGTTATTTCTGAAGATCGGCAGCAGCTATGCGTTATCTGGTGCGGAGGTGAAAGGTGAGCACTGAAATTGGCGTTTGGTCTTCATGATCGTTGGTTTTATCAGCTTAAACAATAAGCCGATATGACTTCTATGCATCGTTAGGTATTTGCCTTGCAGCAGAATGATCATCTAACTTTACTTCAGCTTGTTTTGACGTTCCTGCCAAGGTTTGTGAGTATTTAGTGATACGAACAGTCAATCACTAGTAGGGTATCAACAACATACTTTATACAAGTGAACGCTTCAGGACTGGTGGAGAAATCTAGTATTTATGTTTCATGCTACTACACACTCTTCTCAAGGTGCTCAAGTTACCACGTCACACTTGGTGTCGATTCATTCAATCAATCAATCAGCCGATCCAAGTGCAGCAGCCACTGGTAGTATGACCGCAGTTGCTGCAGCTGTAGTACGAGTCAGCCGAGTTGTCGGCGCCGCACTTGCAGCATTCGACAATAGCCATGTCCTTGGGGTGGGAGCACTTCACGATGGCCGTGTTTCTGGGCTGGGACTTGGGGATGTGCATGACTGGTGGTGGTAAGTGTTGTACTTGGCTTGAGTCGGTGGAGTGAAAAGGTTAAAGGACCTGTTGGTGGTGGGGGTGATGAGGACGGTGGTTGTGATGATGATGAGTTCAGTGATTCACAGCGTGCTATATATCATTCTCAAGAGGAGTTGTTTACATCGAGCTCAGAGAGCCTGCCTCGGTAGACAATAGCGTTGTTCTGAGAGTGCATTAAAGCCGTGATAGGCCCCGGTTGAGACAATTCCATTGTTCCAGCTATCCCTGTCCAGCGCGATGAGCACAAAGGATGGAAAGCGTAGAATGGCTGGCTTTTGGGGTCCTCTCGATGACACTGCCTAAAGAGGGTGAAGGAAGAGAAACATACGCTGGGACATGGATGGATTGACTGGTTAGAGGGGCACAAACTACGTTACAAGGTATCATACGACGAAGTGTCTAATACTAATCCCGTCAACGTATTCACAGGTATAGCGAGTCTCTGAACTTCAACAGATCAATAAGATTTCAAAAACATGCATCTACTGACAACGCGCCAAAACGCAAAGATATGGAAAGCATCGAAACTGACTATGGAATCCAAGATATTACGCGAACTTTCTGAAAGAGATTAAAAAGAAAAAACCATTTGAGAGAACCCCGCGCTTAAACAAGTCCAGCTTTCTACCGGATGCCGCTCCTCTCACATATGCAATTCGTTTAGTACGTCAGGGAGACGCACTTACCCGCCCACTTCTCTCTGTTCATGATTGCTTCCTCCCAGATCCAAGCGGCGACCTCGTTCCTGGTGGTGGTATACCCGACGGCGGGGCCTGGCGCCTGATCCGATGTCTTGACGCCTTCCCATCCCACCCGCAACGCCTGCGCCCCCTTCGCCTCTCCATCAAGCAGGAGAGACGGCCGTACGATGATAAAGTCCCGCAGAGAGCCCTCCTCCTTGGCGGCCACGACGCGATCCTCCATGTTCCGCTTGTCCTCGTGCGGCACGCACAGGAACCAGTGGTACAGCGGCACGAACAGCACCGGCACGTCGCGCTGCAGCCTGCTGATGCCGGTCGTGCTGATCGCGATCATGACCGGCTTTCCCTCGTCCTCGCCCTGAGTCCCGCGCACGCGGTAGCCCTCGGCGATCAGGTCCCTCAGCGCATCCTGCACGGTGCGCGTCGCCGTGTCGCAGAGGCCCGGTTGCTGCAGCGAAACGGGCCTGCGCAGGCTCCACTGGAGCTTGGGCAACGAACCGACGCCGCTCATGATGGTGTTGACGAGCGTCTTTTCCTTGCCGGGCACAGTGAGCAGAGTGCGCACGGCCGTGGCGTCGGAAGCGTCGCCGGCGATGATGGTGAGGTTGCGGTCGAGCACGTCGGCGGCAACGCCGCGGGCGGGGTCGAGCAGAAGCGTGCGCAGCTTCGCAGGGTTACGGACGAGCGCGGTGGCGTGGTGACCGGCTTTGAGGGTGCGCTCGAGTACGGGCAGGGTGCAGCCGCCCGTGGCCCCGAGGAAGGCGATGGTCTGAACTGGGGTGTTGATGCTGGCGCTCATGGTTCTGGTGTTGGTTGGAGACGGAAGTAGGTTGTGAATATTGTCGTAGTTGATAGCTGAAGGTTGTCTTGCTGGAAATGGAAAGACTTGTGGCTGCTCGGAGTCGAGGATTGATTGATGATGTTGATATCGGGGATGTTCATTGCTCTCGGCCCAGCTCTTTTATAGTCATGATGGATATGGCCTTCGATGCTGCGCCTCCCGCTGCCAGGCAAGCCATAATTCTCTGTAGTTGTTCCATGATTGCGATTGTGAGGTCGAAGTCCGGTCAGACGGGGTGTTGTGAAGGTTAAAGCGGGTGAATATGCGGTCGGTCGGCATGATTATTGCTCCGCCGGCGGCCCGGAATGGGCTAGCGGAGCAAGGCGCAGCGGCCATTAGCCGTTCGAAGGATAGCGCTTGTTGCCTGGGATCCTTCGACGGGAGCATCCTCCCATGACAGGCAGCTATCCTAGCAGTAGATACTTGAACCGTGCAATGAGATCTTGCAGGGTAGAACAAGCGTGCGTTGCTCACCGGAGGCAATATCCAAGATCTTCGACCGGGGCTATCACTTTTCGGCATGCCAACGATTCGAGAGCTACGCAGGTTGTTGCGAGGCCGGAATGCGCCCAGTGTGCTTGCATATCAGCCTGAGTACGCGGCTATTTCTAACATGAGTCTTCAGTATTGATCATAAAGATCCTTCGATCCTACTTGGAAACCTAGCCCTGTCATCATGGTGCAGGTACCAATGCACCGAGATGGACCCTTCGTTTCAGCTCAGTGATAAGAATGAAAAGAGAGCCGTGATGGGACGTTGTAGGGTGGTTGTGTCCGCTCCATACGCATGCGACCAACTTTATTTAGCACACGAGTGCAGGCCGAACAACTCACACTGATGTATCTTGCAGGGTATGGGAAGTGCCCAAGAGCTCAAATGCTTCTCTGGTCGTTAAGCTTTTCAATAATTGATCCCGGACGCTGTTTCAGGCGCCATCTTTGTGCTGATCCCGAAGCTCCGCGTAATGCGACCGCATCTCCTCCGCTAACTTTCCACCCGCCTCTTCCAAGATTGTACCGACTAGGCTGTAATTATTAAACAGAAAGCGGTCTTTCTTCCGCTGTTCCGCGATGCCTTTGCTCCGCTTGAGCAGGTACGCCTCAAACTCAATGCGCAAGCGCCACAAGCTATTTGAGACAGGTTCATCGTCTGCCGCCTCAGAGCTCAACGCCAGAACGCCATGCAGGAAGTTAGCGAAGCGTTGAGTCAAGGCGACCGGCGCCGTGCTCTGAGCTTCCGAGGCTGATGTAGATGATGACGCCAGAATGCTAGACGCTGCCGGGCGGCCCGGCAATGAAGCTGTCAGTGTTTGTATAGACTTGCAATGCGTGTCCATGATCTGCTGAAAGCGCGGCCAAAGCAGCATATTGGTTCCATTGATGTAGCCTTCGGCGGCGGGGACCTTGCGACGTTGCATCTCAAAAGCAAAGTGCTGGTTAAGACGCACGCATAGCAATATGCCCAGTGCATCCATGGTTGTGTCGATGAGAGACTTTGTCAAAGCCTGGCCAAGAGCAAAGGTCGGCTCGAAGATTTGTGCAAAGGTGCGGCCAATGGCATGATAGGACTGAGATGAGGAGAAGTAGGTTGTTAGGAACGTATACTCAAACGCTGCGTTATCAACAATGGCGAGGTTGAAGGTATGGAAGGACAATTCCAGATAATGCGTGGTTTTGTCTTCCTCGAGAACGTGTAGTGTGAGAGCGTTGTGGTTTGACCCTCTGAGGAGGTCCAGCCGTCTGCCAATGGAGAAAGCGTCGTGCGGTGTGCTCAACATGGCACCGCGTCTTTGGCCCTCCGAACCCATGGCATCGTGCTGATCAATTACATGTAGCTTGAGTTTCTGAAGCGCCTGGTGGTAGCGCGTGAAGTGGTTGAGATAATACCAACGCATTGTATTAACATATGCCTGGCAGAGCTCGTCGGCGAGCTTCTTTTGGTGGCGAGATAGAAAGGCGTAGAGGTCCTTGAATTTCAAGAAGCCTTGCTGCTGGATGACCTGCGCGTTGATGCTCGGCGATCTGAGCGCTTTGATCTGCGCAACGATGTAGTCACGGACGCGCTCAACAGCCTTGTTCATAGAGAGCTAAGTTAGCTTGTGCAGGGAGTAACCAGGGTACAAATTACCTTGTTCGTCAGGTCCACGAGAAGCGGTTTCAGGTCATTGAGGGCCTTGACCTTACTGTCGTCATTTGACTTTGCATTGACAGCCTTTGATCGTTTCTCGAGCTCCTGCAAAGCCTTTGAGAACCCTTCATCCACCGGCCCTTCCGCTATACGTCGGACAACGGCGGGGGATATACTGTTCTCTTCGACTGCAGGGCCCAACAGCTTCTCCACCACTTTCCGGTTCTCCAATTTCGTGGTGAGACTGAGCGAACGGTTTTGCAACGTCTCAATCTCCGCGGACACGGACCCCAGGTCAGCCTGGAAACCTGTGAGATATGTCTCGACGGACTTGAGCACTTCATCACAGGCCTGTACGCGATCAGCTTGGCGGCACGGCGAGCGCATCACGGGTACATAAGGTAGCATTTTCACGCAGAGAGCAGACATACCGTCACGGAGCGGTGCAGGTCCTCAAGTTTGTCACTAGCCTGGGCGTCTTGTGTATGTGAGTATGACATGGGAAAGGCGAGCCAGGGTGAACATACATTCCTCGACGGACTCGGCGCTGTGGGCCTGCAGGTCAGCGGGTCGCCGTGGCGATTCGCATTCTACGGTTGCAAATGCAGTCAGGCTTAAACCGCCAAAATCTACATCCTCTGTAATTTCCGGTGGACGTTCCACCGCAGCTCGAGCCGACTCGTCGCTTTGCTCTGGATTCTGCCTTTTGGGCGGGCCGCCTAGGAGTTCCTCGAGCACCTTCTGCGGATCCGGCACGTCGGCAGGGGGCGAACTGTTGATCTGCACGCGCAGGCCGGAGCCATTGGGGAGGCGGGCCTGGGTGGGCAGGCTCGAGCTGGACGAGGTGGGCGACAACAGGGACAATGACGACGAGCGCGGGTTGACGCCGGGGCGCTGGGGCAGCGGCGCCAGGTACGGGCGGCGGTTAGGGGCAGGCGAGTACGAGCGGACGGGCGAGGGCGAGGGCGCGGGCGAGTGCTGCGCGGATTGCGATGCGAACCACATCACGGTAGCGTGGGCGCGCGGGGCATGGTGTCGCGGGGCGCGGAAGTACGGTAGGCGTCACGGTGGATGGCCGGGGGAGCTGCTGGGCCTGGAGCGGGCACGGCGGGCTCCCGTGCCTGCGCAGAAGCGCCGGCTGCGGCTTGGGGGGCAACCTGGCACGGACGCTGACGCCGGACGGGAGCTGGCCCAATGGGTCGACGGCGATTTGGTTGTTCCGGAAGACTAGTCTTTTCCCCTCCTCGTCCAAACAGAAATCGCACAACCAACTCTCCATCCTCCTCGACCCCTCCCATCACCTGCCACTTCTTCTCCGCCCGTTTCTTCCTCCCCCGCAAGCCTCGTCGCACCACCAGCTTCCACACGACACAATGGCCGACGACGCCCAGGTACGTGCCATCGCCACGGCTGTTTTTTTTCTCGCATGCCCCACCTTTTATCGATTGTTGTTGCGCCCGGCTGCGTACTCGACATTCGACTCGCCATCCAGCCCCTGTGGAATGTCTGCTGACACGCGCTTCTAGCATGAGCACACCTTCGAGAGCGCCGATGCCGGTGCCTCTCTCACCTACCCCATGCAGTGCTCTGCTCTGAGGAAGAACGGTTTCGTCGTCATCAAGAACCGTCCCTGCAAGATCGTCGAAATGTCCACTTCGAAGACTGGCAAGCACGGTCACGCCAAGGTCCACCTTGTCGCCATCGACATCTTCACCGGCAAGAAGCTCGAGGATCTCTCCCCGTCCACCCACAACATGGACGTCCCCAACGTCAGGCGCAGCGAATACCAGCTCGTAAGTCGCGGTCAGCCAAGATGCGCCAGCCCCATGCTGACATGATCTGCAGCTTGATGTCACCGACGATGGCTTCCTCTCCCTCATGTCCGACGACGGTTCCCTCAAGGACGATGTCAAGCTCCCCGATGGTGAGGTTGGCGAGAAGATCAACAAGCTCTTCACCGAGGATGGCAAGGACACCAGTAAGTAGCCCCGGACAGCGCGGACGTGATTTTTGCGATGCGATAGCTAACATCTTTGCAGACGTCGTTGTCCTTACCTCCATGGGTGAGGAGGCCTGCATCGACGCCAAGGAGGCTCCCAAGGGCGCTTAAACATTTTTCTCCTTGGAAAGTTAAGCAAAAGGGGCCGCAATTGGAGCAAGCATGGAGCCCTGCTCGGGCGCTACTCACAACAGCTCATGTTCTTTGAAAGCAGAACATGTGCGCGTCATGTTGTAGCCCCGAAGTCGTGGCAGTTTCAGTTTTGATCCTTGAACGGCCACTTGAGGCGGGTAGCGGTGTGGATTTGGTTTTTTTTTGCGCGGGATTACATTAGCTGGGGCAGCGCTGCGATATGAAAACATACCGGCTCCAAAAATCATTACGATGTCACGGAAAATAGACGTCTTCGTTCTTCGCTCGAGTGATGCATGCACTATTTGGACTTTATCTGATGTTTGGAAGGGAACGACATCCAGAGCTGGCCGACGGACTAAGCATTGAACCCTGAGGATGCATTTCCGAGCTCCAACAGAACAATCCAGTCTTTCGATATATATGCATTTCTTGCTTCATTGGGTTACAACCATGTCATCCTTCCTAAAGTTGCCTTTGAACAAGCAATTGTACTGGTGGTCCAAGCCTAAGTCTGCATACCCTTCTACGAGCAAACAAATCATTCGTTCATGAATGAAATCCTCGAGCTCTCTTGCAGAGTAGCCCTGGAAATGGTCAAGTGTCGGTTACTTGGCGTGGCACATTCTTAATACAAGCAGGCGTTATGGCGGACTCTTTCAGAGATGAGCTTGGCAACTTATGTACGATGACGCTTTCAGGACGCGATTGCCGAGGACGGATGGTCTTCGGCATGCAAGGCGAAAGCGAGGGCGAAATGAGTAGGGTCGAAAGGAATCAGGGAAGAGCATTCAGCGGAATTGGAGGACCTAGTATCCTCTATTCATCCATAGCACATTTCATTTCCTGTCCACAGTTCCCCAATCGGGACACTTTGTAGCACGGTTTGGTTGGTCGTAGATGATTGCACCTCGAAAGAGTGCATGTAGGAGGCTTAAAGTGACGAAGAACCTGATTCGTACAATCGAGGACGATCAGAAAAGGTGAACCAAAACGCACGTGAGGTCGGAGAAATGTCGCCACAAGGTGTTACTCACTAACGGCGCACCTAGTATAAAGAAATATCGGTCGCTTGACAGTTCAACCAGCAGATTCAGCGATCCGTATTTGCCAACAGACCTAAGAATCCAAGTGTTTTCTGTGGAAGGTGACGCATGCAGCGTTTGTAAGGCATCGGCGTTGCGCGGTGGAGCCGCACGTCGGCTCGCTTAACGCGCACTAAGCCCAGCCAGCCGAAACTCCCCCACGCAGGTTTTGACCTCTTGCCCGACGACACTTTGTCCGCATCACCAGGTCACTAACGGAACAGCAAAGAGTGAGTTGCCCCAACCGCCTTCATGCTGAGCTTCTGAGCGCTTTGCTGACTCTGATCCGCGATGTAGTGCAGATGTGAGCCTCCATCATGCCCGCGACCGGTTGCGCCGCCTCGCAGTGCCGAACGAGAACTGACGACTGTATCGCGTAGCTTCGTCAAGACCCTCACGGGCAAGACCATCACCCTCGAGGTCGAGTCCTCGGACACCATCGACAATGTCAAGAGCAAGATCCAGGACAAGGAGGGCATTCCCCCGGACCAGCAGCGCCTGATCTTCGCCGGCAAGCAGCTCGAGGATGGCCGCACCCTGTCCGACTACAACATCCAGAAGGTACGGTATCCCGGATGCCTAAGTTGCTGGGCAGTCTGGAGGCTACACCCATGACTCTGGCTGCGAGTATGTTACGTGCCGATGGATTGCTAATGCGCATCGCTCTATAGGAGTCTACTCTGCACCTGGTCCTCCGTCTCCGTGGTGGTATCATTGAGCCCTCGCTCAAGGCTCTTGCCTCCAAGTACAACTGCGACAAGATGATCTGCCGCAAGTGCTACGTACGTTGATTCCAAGGCCGCTGACCGGATCGAGTTCGCGCTGCGAAAGCGATCTTGCGCCATAAATCCCGGGACCAGACAAGACTGACAAATCTGCAGGCCCGTCTGCCTCCGCGTGCCACCAACTGCCGCAAGAAGAAGTGCGGTCACACCAACCAGCTCCGCCCCAAGAAGAAGCTCAAATAAGCGACTCGTTTCGTTACGGCGGTGGCAAGGTTGTGGAGTGGGATTTTACGGCGCTCACGGGTCTGGGTGTGGGGCTACTTTAGCAGAGCTGTTACATACACTCCGGAACTTTCTTAACGAAGCAAAAAAGCATACCCAACGACAATCCACCCAGGGCTCGGAATCAACCACCGTGAGCGTTGTAGCGGTGGATGAGATTACTGGTGAATAGTTTCGCTAGCAGGTGGCATCGTTCCTGGGGAAGACACAATTGAGCCTTGACCGTTACAACGCTACCGAAACAGCGCCCCGATGTCAGAAATTCTAACATGAGGACCGAAGACCCATGCTACCTAGCCGCTGGCGTTCTCCTGTAGGCTACTGCGCCAAATAACCACCATCGACGGGTAGCCCGACTCCAGTCACCCATGCAGCGTCATCCGAGGCCAGGAAGACAGCACCTTTAGCCACATCCGTCACATTTCCCCATTCGCCCCAAGGTGTAGTGTTGGCCATGGACGCATTGACCTCGGGGTCGGTAAAGTTTCCTCTCGTCATCGAGGTTTTCGTGACTGAAGCTTGTTAAAGAAGTCGGGCAACGCTGGGGCTGGCAACTTACAACCAGGGCACAGCGCATTACAATGGACTCTGTCAGCTGCGTAGTCAACGGCAATCTGTCTGGTCATGTTCAGAACGGCGCCTTTGCTTGCACAATAAGCGGCTGCCAGAGGCATATTGTCAGCTGGAACCGGCTGGAAGGTATGTCTGGGACGTGACGCACCGGCGCCGTTTGTGATTCCCACGTAGCCCAACATGCTGGCAACATTCACAATCCAGCCTCGTCTTCCAGAGGGGTCCGGGCCTTGCTTGAGGAACTGGGCGCAGGCGTGTTTGCAGCCGAGATAGACTCCACGAAGGTTCACTCTCCTGGCCGATATCTCAGCATTCCTTCGCCTTGAGAGCTGGGCATACGCTGATACACTCACATCATTTTATCAAACTCGTCGTCATCCTCCTCGTGCACACGGATCGATCTATCCTTGATTCCAAGCCCCGCGTTATTGACGATGCTAGAGTTGGCACGATGAAGTCTAGGTCAGTCCCTTGCATGCCTGCTGCTTGACGCGACGATTCTCGTATACTTGCTCGGTTCTCTCTTAGTCATCACAATGAATATACTCACATGTCCATGCGTCCGTCGCCTTCGCTAACGGCCAGGTCAATGGCCTGTTTGACGTCGGTTGGAAGCCCAACATCGCACTTGGCAAAGATGGCCTTGCCGTTACCGAATTTCTTGTTGATGAGCTCATGTGTCGGAACTATTGCATCCTCCTCATCTTCCGCCCCAAGCGATGGGGCGGGGCGCAAGTCCGCGCAAACAATCAACTTGGCGCCGTGCGAAGCGTAAGCCAAAGCAATTGCACGGCCGAGGCCGGAAGAAGCCCCAGTGATGACGGCGACCTTATCTTGGAGGCGCGGGAGGTGGCCGCCGGTAGATGCCGTTGTAGGGTAGGGAGGCGCGGTCGACGGGGGCAGGGATGCGGCGTCGTCCCTGGTGCTGGTGTCTTGTTCAGGGAAGCTACGGCCCTGCTCTGCACGGCGCTGGAAACGTACGGGGGTGGTGGAAAGATGACGGGATGTGTTAGGGCGGAAGGAGGAATTGGTGGAGCGCAGTGCGGCACAGAGCGTTCGCCTATTGAGCAGTCGAGGATTCATATTGCACAGTAGCAGATTGCCCGGTACGCAATGGTGACAGAAAGGTGCTGCTGCAGGAACAGCTGGCTACAACTTCTCATAAATTGGATTTCAAGTGAAGAGCTACAGGCACTGCGTACAGGTGCAAGCTGGCGTGGGTCTGGCCGGTCTCGGGTGACTTTCCCCGCACGGCTACCCCTCCTCCCCAAAACGGCAATACCTGGCGCCCCGCCTTCCAAGGCCCACAACTTCACGCGACTCAACCTTCCGCCGGTTGCCGGCCCACGACAGCTGTCGCCCCTCCGCCCCTCCGCCGGAGGCTTTTTGGGGTGACAGGCGCCCGTGCATATACAGTAACTAGTCGCGCCACGGGCAACAGAGCGCCGGCTGCACAGTTCTCCGTCATCCACATAGCCAGCTCAGAACCGACACCGGTTTGCTCGTTCCACACCAGATCGTGCCTACTAACACCCTACCGTATTTGCTTGCTCTTCCCGTCCCGGCCTTGCAACCACAACTTGGACAGACTCATGGCATCTCAAACGCTTCTCGACCTCCTGCGCTCACGCAGCGCCGTGGACTGCGATACGCTCGACGCCTCCGTCGCGGCAGAGCTGGGTCCCTTTGTTGACTGCACCTGCAACCAGGCAATAGCATGCTTTGAGCTACAAGAACACCGGCACAAGGAGCTTCTCAACAAGGCCGCTGCGATCGCGAAAGACGCGAGCCCAAGATATCCAGATGTAAAGGTCGAAACACTGGCAGTCGAGATTGGCGTGAGTTTTCTCCATCAAGCAAACCAATGCATAGGCTGACGTGAACTCCCTCCGCAATTCAGATGATACTGCTTGCGCTACAAGTCTACCCTCATCTCACCGGCTTCGTGCACATTCAAGCCAATCCATTCGACTCGTACAATACCGTCAAAACTGTGGCCGGTGCCCGCCGCCTCGTGTCTCTTTTCCAGGAAGTCGACTCATCCTTTGACCCAACACGTGTTTGTATCAAGATCGCCGGCACATGGGAGGGCCTGCAGGCGTGCCGGGAGCTCGAGGCCACGCACAATATCCGAACCCTTGCTACGACGCTGTTCACGATCGAGCAGGCAGCTCTCGCGGCAGAAGTCGGTTGCCGATACATTGCACCTTACGTCAACGACCTCCGTGTGCACTTTGACAAGTCGTAAGTCGCCTCCTGTCTCCACACGTACAAGTAGACTCCATGAGCTCACATTACGAGCGTATAGGTACACCGATCCGTCTCCCAACCTTGCCCTCTGCGTCGCCTCCCAGCGATATTTCCTTGCACATTCCTACTCGACGCAGGTCTTGCCTGCGAGCCTTACGAGCGCTGCCGAGTGCATGAAACTAGCCGGCGTCCAGCACATCACCATCGCACCCGCTTTGCTCCGCGAGCTCGCCGCCACGCAGACTGGCGCAACGTCTCCTGCTGCGCAGGCTCACTCCCTGTTTGACGACCCGTCAATTGCTCATGCGCCCGTGCCGCCCAAGTTGAGTTATCTAAACGATGAGGCAGGATACAGGATTGCGTTTACGCGGTCAAACAAGGGGAAGGAGGAAGTGAAGCTGACTTACGTAAGTTTCCGTGCCGTGATGGCCCTATGGCCATGCCATTTTGTGTACTAATACTACAATAGGCAATCAATACTTTCTGCGACATGCAGACCGCATTAGAGAAGGCGATGAAGACTGTACTCTCCGCAGCAGTCTAAGCGCGGAAGGCCGTTTAGCATTGCTGTAGCACTTTGAGGTGTCTAGATATGCAAGACCTGGCCACAAGGGTGAGATTAGGTAATGGAAGCCAACAAAACAACAATGAAAAGAATTGAAATGCAGGATGAGTGCCGTCAACCATGGTTGGTTGGGAGTTAATATTTCCCAGTTCTGACTTGCCATTTTGCTGCTCTGAATATTACAGTACGAGCGCTACTTTCACTCTGTCAACTGTCAAGCCTTCATCAAAGCTTCCATTACGCTGACAATTGTTGCAAGAAATGAGCCAGCGGGAACCAAACCGGACTTATGCTGTCCGAGCTCAACTATCGGGCGACCCTCATATAATAACTTAACAGAAGCAGGGCCGAGCAAACTGCAGCAGCAAGACCGCGACATGATCGAACCTATCAGAACGCGCCAATTCAAGCCGATGCTCCGTCATTCCCCACAATCGAAGGCCAGTGGTCACGGTGGTCAGTGCGGATGCTCACCCAAAAAAAAAGACAGAAACAAGGAACCCTTAGCTGCTACACTCGAGAAGCAGTATGACGTGCATGACATGAGCGCAGAGCCAGATCTCAAGTAAACGTTATGGACATTTTAAGAACACCGCGGGTTGGAGGGAATGCTAGGAGAAACATTGAAGGAACGCGCTGCCCCGTTATCTCACGCACGTGGAACAGTGATGTTCAGATATCAACGATGTCTCGAGTCACGTAAATTTTGATTGCATCATCGGGGGCAAATCAAAACGCCATAAAACATGATCCAAATTTTATCTCCGCGCCTTTTCAGCCAGCCACCCAAGACATGCAACCTCCATTGCTTTCGCATCTAAGATAACGCAAATAAAAGGGCAATATTGGGGGCAACCGTCTGCTCGTGTGTCATCTTGACCGCATGGTCTCTTCGCCGTAGGACCGCATTAAGGTTCTCGACAGCTGAGCAGGCGCCACTGATTGGATCTTATCTACTGCCATGTTCTCCGATGTCTCATGCAGGATCAAATAACCACCGCCTGCCTTCTTTCGATCCGTAACGTAACCATGCCCTTTTTTCCCTATTTTTTTGGTTTCCAAGTTTGAATTGAGGATCGGGTCGGGGTAGAAGCAGAACCAAGTTGGTGAACGTGATGTGAAAGTGGAAGAGTAGACGAACAGGGTAGGCAAAACGTCGATCGTATCCAAACCGGCTAGAAAATTTCGGTGATAGGGAAAGCGAAGACGAGGATAATACACCGCATACATTCGTGAAAAGTTGAAAGAAAAGGGATAGTCTGGTCCTTCGCCCGACGAAGCGGAATAACAGCGAGGTCGACGGGCCCGAGAGGATGTGGGACTGTCCCTCTAGCGTATGATAGGAAACCGGAACTAAGGAAATGACGCCTAGTAGAATTGGTCGTCGACGTGAAGGTTGCTGGATCGAACGCGATTATAAGCTATCCGGAAGTAGACACTGGCGGGGGCGGCATTGTCGAGCCGAACAATCCTTCGTGCGCTTGTAGCACTAGCCCAACGGCAGGATCCACTCGCACAGAGCAAGGGGCCGAGCTCGTAGCTCTTTAAGCAAATGCCCCTCAACTTCAGTAGCGGGGGCGCTTCCAGTAGTATTGCTGGAGAAAGAAAAAATCAGCAAAACGGGGATTGGAAAGTAATGCAAGCATTCAGGCGCCTCGAGTGCTGATTTCTTACCTTGTGGGCTTTCCTCACTGAGCGCAAGCCAGTGCCACCGATACCGCCCATGACTGCATCACGGCGCATGTGGTTCTCGTCCATCTCCGGGACGTAGTAGTACTCATTCTCCAGAGTGCGGCCGGATGCGTCCTTGCCGACGCGGGTGATCTCACCAATGCAAGCAATGGCGTCAAGCATTTGCTGAAGATCGCTGCCGGTCAATCTAGCCGTCGATTCAGCAGCTTGCTCTTCCAACATGGCCTCTTTGCCTGCGCGACGAGAGCGTGCACCGTCGGTGGATCCACCACGTAGCTCTGCTGGGAGGTTGCCAAGGATCGTCGACAGGGGCATCGAGTGGAGGCGAGAGAAGGCAAGCTGATTGATGACGTGGTTCTTAATCGGAGACTCATTAATCCTGGGAGTCGGCTCAGAATTGGTGCGCGGGGCATCAGAACTGCTCTGTGCACCGTCGGGAGACTCAGGGTGGGACCTCGGATCCTTAAGGGGACGGCGACGCCTGCTCTGGGACGAAACAGTTCCGCTGTGCACGTTGGACATGGATTGCATGCGCGAGAGAATGTTTGCACCGAAGGGCCCAAACGAGTGAACCACAGGATCATTTTCTTCGTCTCGATCAGAAAAGTCGTCAGACTCAAAAGACGAAGCACTGGTCTGAGAGGTCTTACCCTCGTGGGCAGAGGCGCAGGCAGTACGCGACGATTGAGACTCAGCAAGAGCTGCTCGCGCCTTGTCATCGCCAGACTCACCGTCCTCATACACTTGGACGGCTGGAGGCTCGAGGTCAGCAGGGTCAGAAGCTAGGAACGTGTCGTCATTGGAATTGGAAGCCTTGGGCCCAAGAGACTCGGGGGACTGCGGGGCGAATGGCGGAGGGCTTGAATTGAAGCCAGCGGTGGATCCGGCCCTTCTCCTGGTGGGTGTGGCCTCTTCCCAAGTTGTATCCGAAGCTACTGACACGCTCCGCTTCCTGTCGCGGACAAAGGGCCAAGCGAGCAGGACACGCGTATCCTGGACGTCCAACATGATGTCTGCTGAGGGTTGGTCGGACGAGAAAGTGTCACCCTTGGCCAGATCATATATCTGTCCGCGGCAGTGCACCTTGACACCATTCCAGCCAAGACATTCGATGAAGACGCGCCCGGACGTGTGCTCGTCGTTCGGAGCGTGGTAGATGGCACGGACATGGACGCGTGAAATCAGGCGATTGGCAGAAAGCTGGTGGTGGGATGAATTGCTCGAGCGGCCCATGAGGAGGGGCTCTCCGCTCGCGGGGACCTCGATGGAGGGCACGGCGCAGAGAGGGTTCCGTTCGGAGAGAGTAGAGAGAGTACGTTGCAGGGGTTGGCGAAGCTGGCGCGTCGGCGAGGAAGGCAGGACGCCGGTGGACGAGGTGGGCATTGGCGTGGGATAGTACTTCAGCTCGGCCTTGGGCAGCGCGTTGTTATCGTCATACTTGCGCTTGGGGGCCCGGGGCAGGGGCGACGACAGAGGCTCAAAGGCGGGCAGCAGCTTCGGGGGGCTGGACGGGACAGGCCGGCATGGCGATGAGTCGTCAATGGCGGAGTAGAAGTGCTGGCGGCGGATGGGCGAGTCCATGGCGTCGGGGGCGAGCGTCGACGCGGCGGATGACGGTGGCTGGACGGCGACGTGAAGAAGACAGGGCCGGCAGCACGGCAGGCGGCGGACGGGGCCGCAGCTGCGAGGAGCTGAGGGCAGGGGCAGCGACGGCGAGAGGCAACGTGTGCTTCCGGGGCGGGCTCAGAGCGAAGCGGCCATGACGGTCAGGGCGGAGGGAAGAAGAAGACGAGAAGAGGGCTGGGAGCGGCCGGCAGCGAATTTGAGCGAGCCTGACGCGGTGCGCGCCTCGGTGGTGGATGCTACGACGCGGACGCTCAGACTTGCTCCACCTTCAGGCAAGAACCCCGTGCCGATGGCGCAGGCGACACCAGCACGACACGCTCTTCCCGCGCGCGCGCGCTCGGCCGCTTGCTTGTTTGACATCGCGCTCCCACGCGTTTTCCTTCCCGCCCCGGCGCACGCGTGCAATGCTCACGAGCTCCCCTAGGCCTGGCCATGACATCGCGGCGCGTCTAGTGCACGCAGCACTGCAGATCGCGGCCCCCAGAGCGTGCAAAATCCAGACCCGGCACATGGCGGCGGCGCTTCTGCCCGCTTGCGGCCGGCCGCAGATTTCCAACCCGGCCAAGCTGCTAGCATGTACGTGCCAGGACGTCCGCTTGCTTACCGCAGCCCGCGTCACGGCCAACGCTCTGCTTCGGGTAGCTCGCCCTGGGGACGCGCGAGCGTGGTGAAGCCGTGACGTCCACAAACGGTGTCGCAAGACCCGCGGAGACGAAGTCGAGAATCGCCCGGCACAAGCAAGCCTTCGAGTCTCCGTGGCCAATCCTTCTTTCCTCTGTTCTCTGTTCTGTCTCACCGACACCATTACATGGGGGCTCGTGATCAAGCGCTTAGTCGGCCTGCCTCGACTGCGGCAGTGAGTCGTGCCAGTATCGCGGTCTCGGCGGTGACGAGGGCGGCAAAGCGCGGCAGAAAGAAAGCCGCCAACATTTTTGGCTCAGAATTTCCCCGGCACCCTCGCCCAGCATCCACGAGGCACCCACTCGCCGCACTCCGACCCTACAGCCCTAGCAACTATGGCGAAGTCTTCAGATGTCCCGGCGACCAAGTCTGAGTCGGCATCGCCCTACCAGCTCGATTCCGCGCAGGCTTTGCGCGCCGCGAAGGCCTTGACCGCACACATCAAGTCCTCCGAGACCACCAAGGCCGCCGCGTCCACCAAGAAGAACCTCCTTGAGGACGAGTCTTCCGAAGATGATGATGTCGCCGCCGACGGCCAGGTTCCCGTGTGGCTGATCGTAACCACCAAGAAACACGTCGTCGACAAGAAGCGCCTGAAGCCGACTAAAATCGCGCTGCCACACCCTTTGCCCGCACCTGGTCAGAGGATATGTCTCATGTAAGAGCGAATTTCGACGCCTTTGTAGCTTGAGGGATGGCCTTTTTAATTCGTCATGCAGTACTGCGGACCCTCAGCGCTCATACAAAGACCTGATTGAAGAAGCTGCCTTCCCCCAAGAATTGCGCGAGCGCATTGGCCGCGTCATCGGCATTTCTAAGCTCAAGGCGAAGTACAAGACCTACGAGGCCAAGCGCCAGCTCTACGCCGAGTACGACATTTTTCTGGCCGACGATCGCATCATCACTTTCCTTCCTTCTGCCCTCGGCAAGGTTTTCTACAAGAGCACGGCGAAGCGCCCTGTTCCTGTCCACCTGATGGGCAATGGAAAGGTGCAGAAGGATGCCGAGGGCAAGAAGCCCAGGAAGTCCACCGAGGACAAGAGCTCTAGCATCGTTGGCTCGCCGGTTGCCGTGGCGAAGGATATGCAGAAAGCCCTGGACTCGGCCCTTGTGCACTTGAGCCCGTCTGCAACCACTGCCATCCGCATTGCAAACGCAAGCTTTGAGCCAAAGCAGATCACAGAGAACCTGAAAGCCGTGGTTCAAGCGCTCACCACGCAAGAGAAGCTGATCCCGAAGGGCTGGAGAAATATCCGCTCGCTCCACATTAAGGGGCCGGAAACGACGGCCCTGCCGGTTTGGTTGGCCGATGAACTGTGGGTGGAGGAGCAGGACGTTCTAGACGAGAAGCACAAGCCCGTTGACAGGTCGGAGAGGTTGAAGATCAAGGAGGATGAGCAGAACAAGAAGCGAAAGCCACTTGAGGATGCGAAGGAGGAAAGCAGCGAGAAGCCGGCGAAGAAGTCCAAGAAGGAGAAGGTGCAGGGTGCTGACCTGGGCAAGGAAATTGCGCAGCGCAAAGAGACGTTGCGGAAGCAGAAGAAGGCGGCCAAAGCCGATGCATAGTTCTTGCACCGTAAGATGCCACAGGGTCAGCAGGGCAAAACGAGGCGTTTGGGCGTCAAGTAGATCAAAATCAGGGCTGGTAGCATTTGGAGCCAACATTCAGTTCACGTACCCCACAAGAAGCGAGTTTCAAAAGTAGTGAATAATGCAATTTTCATGGACCCATAGATGGTGCGATGCAAGGTCCGCTAACTGCGATGTAGGGCCCTGAGCCGGGTAATGTTATTGCTCGCTTCCGTGTAACCGTTTTGGCAGGTAGAGGGGAGAGGTAGTAGGTAGGATTAGCACGAGACGCAGCATCGTTCTTGGCCTCGGCACCCTCCCGGCTCCTTCAGTTTCAGTGACAAATGGACCACCCGGCGACCTGGTATTGTTAAGCGCAGCGTAACCTCAGAAGCAGATCCCCGCCGAACCAAGACAGAGGTCAGCAACGACGCGCATGCATACGCCAGCCGCATTCCGCATTACCGCCTCGCAGACGCGCCTCGAAGTGCGACATCTTAGCGCGACGGTCAGCATCCCGGCCGGCGCGTGAGTCGGTCTTGAGGCTAAGGGAAAAAAAAGCCCAGAGGAAAAAATAGATAGTGGCCATCAGTCTGCAACATTCTGTCCGCCCGTGAATAACAACCCGCCGAGAAGCAAGCAACTAGCCTACCGCAGGGCTCAAGCCAACCACACAATGCCCTCGCACTCCCGCAACCCTTCGCAGGCGCGCTCCACCCAGCAACATGCGCCCACGACCCCCAGCCAGCTGCGCGAATCGCATTATCCTTCCGTCTCGCCCGAACAATCGACACACACCGACTTTGGCATCTCCAGCGCCAAGAGTGGGGCTGCACCTCGCGACACCTCCAATACACCCACCTCTCCCCGCCATGGCTCGCCAGCCTCTGTTCGCTCTCCAGCACTCACCGAAGTTCCCCCCGACCCGCTCGAGTCGAACGCGCGAACGCATCTCCTGAGCCTACGCGACGGCGAGAGGAGCCCTTCTTTTTCGCACGCTATGTCGCCTGGAAGGTCGCCGCGGCCCGAGACGGCGAGAAGCTATGGGAGCTTCAACTCGGAAATTCTGCGCGACGGGTTTGGCGGTCGTTATCCGGGCGATGACACCGCCAACACGCCAGATGCCGCTACCTCGCTGCTTGGAGACACAATATCAGAGCTGGGCGGACAAGGAAAGCACAACACGACCTCGTGGCTGGCAGAGAGACATGGCATCAGGAACAGGAAGCTGATGTGCGCAATGGATCCCTACACTCAGTCCCAGCCCTGCTAACGCGCTCTGGACAGGTACCTGGCCTACTACGTGCCTATCTTCAACTGGATCCCGCAGTACAAGCTGCGCTACTTGCGCGGTGATTTCGTAGCGGCCGTCACGATGGCCTCATTCTACATTCCCATGTCTTTGTCCTACGCGTCCAACCTTGGCCACATTCCGCCCGTCAACGGCCTTTACAGCTTCTTTATCAATCCCCTGATCTATGCCGTCCTGGGCACCGCGCCGATGATGGTGGTCGGCCCCGAGGCCCCGGGTTCGCTCCTCACTGGCGAAGTAGTTCGAGAGAACATTCGGAGAGGTGCGTCGGGCGATGACGATGCACAACTCAACGCGGAGATTGCTGGTATCACGACCTCCATCGCTGGACTAGTCATTCTCCTGGGTGGCCTATTCCGGCTTGGATTCCTGGACAACGTCCTCAGCAGACCATTCTTGCGCGGCTTCATCAGTGCTATTGGCGTCGTAATCTTTATCGACCAGCTTATCCCGCAGATGGGGATTGCTCGTCTCGCAGACGGACCACACGGTGTCCAGCACGGCAGTGCTGTTGAGAAGTTGATCTTCATTATCAGACATGCCGGGCAGTCTCACAGCCTTACATGCGCCGTATCGTTTGGTGCATTCTTCACCATCATGTTCTTTAGGTTCGTTGCATGCACGCCTTCTCCCGCACCACGAGCACTGACACAGAACAGGGAATTGAAAAAACGCCTCCAGCCCCGGTATCCGGGTGTTGCATTCATTCCGGACCGGTTCGTAGTCGTCGTGCTGTCCGTCATCCTTACATGGAGGTACCGCTGGGACGAACACGGCCTGGCCATTCTTGGAGATGTCAACACAGCGGGCGGCCACCTTTTCAAGGTTCACTTCCCCTTCGATTTCTCACATCTCAAGTACGCTTCGAGCGCTTTCGAGACCGCCTTTACCATCGCGTTGCTTGGATTTTTCGAGTCGTCTGTCGCCGCGAAGAGTTTGCCTCCTGCCAAAGACGGACTGCAAACCGTCAATACCAGCACAAACAGGGAGCTCGTCGCGTTAGGCGTTGCTAATGTGACCGGAGGGCTCTTCATGGCCTTGCCCGCATTTGGCGGATACGGTAGAAGCAAGGTAAACGCTTCAACGGGCGGCAGGACACCGATGAGTAGCATCTTCTTGAGTTTGATCACTCTCATGTGCCTACTCTTCCTTCTTCCGTATTTCTACTACCTTCCGGTAAGTCTGCAGTCCATACCGGCCCAGCCGACACCTCTCCTAACAAGCATGTAGAAAGGTGTCCTCTCCGCCATGGTTGGTGTCGTCGCGTTTTCCCTGGTGGAAGAGGCGCCGCACGACATTCATTTCTTCCTCAAGATCCGTGGCTGGTCGGAGCTGAGCTTGATGCTTATCATCTTCTTTGTGACCATTTTCTGGGATTTGAAGAAGGGAATCGCGGTGGGCATCGGCCTCTCGCTCCTGAGAGTCATCAAGCATTCAACTCGCCCACGAATTCAGATTCTCGGCCGTGTGCCGGGGACGACGGAGCGCTTCGAGAACGCCGAAATGGATCCCGGAAGGCTCGAATTCGTCGAGGGGTGCCTGATCGTCAAGATTCCGGAACCGCTCACCTTCGCGAACACGGGCAGCCTGCGCAACCGTCTCAAGCGCCTGGAGGAGCATGGCACGAATGCCGCGCACCCAGCGCTGCCACGCGTGCGTCGCGAGGAGCACAACAGGAACGTGATTTTCGATGTGCACGGCGTGACCTCACTTGACGGTGCAGGTGCGCAGGTGTTGTTGGAAATCGTGCAAAACTACGTCGACAGGGGCGTTAGAGTGTTCTTTTGCCGAGTGCGTCGCGAGGGGAGCGAGGTCTGGAGGTTGTTTGAGCAGAGCGGTATCGTGGAAACGGCCGGTGGGCTGAGGCATTTTGTCAGCAGCGTTGACCAGGCGCTCCGCATGACGGAACTGGAGAGCCTGACGGAAGCGCTCGAAAGAGAGGGTGACAACCAAGAGGGTCGCTCGTAGACGTGGAGAGGGATTGCTAGAACAAGATTCGGGACTATTCGGAAGGTTGTGGATAGAAGAGGGGTTTTACATTCTTAGAGCACGAGATCGGCGCTGGGCGTTATCTTTGGCGATTGGATTACTGTTTGGCGTAACGCATTGAGTTCAGGTGCACGATGTGCGCCACTCTCTCCAGCTCCAGGGTGTTTGATGTGCTTGTGCGCAGGGAGGTCAGAGCGTCCAGCGGCGAGGTCCGTGAGTGCGCGGCCCCATGGGGAGAGAAGAAGTGGGGGACGTCGCACGGCGCAGCACGCGGTCTGCCCCGCCTGTCGACCTACAACATTGACCGCGATTGGCCTGCACCAGTGCCTCTTCCGAGCAGCGTGCATGACGTCGCGCACGGGTTCGTAAGACGGCACTGGCACGCTGTGCCGCTACGCCGCGCAGAGAAAGCCGCCGGTCACCGCGATGGCTGCCGGCCAGTCAGAGGCAGCGCCGGTAGCCAGGTGTGGGGAAGAGAAGCGCAGACGGGAGCGCAGGATTCCTGGGCAGGGCTGGGCACACATCGATGGCTTGACAAGCACAGGGCATATTACTCCGTCTCGAGCGCATTGCGGGCAGCGGCTGACACAGTCGCATACAAATCTAGCAGCCGCTCTCCGCCTCGGCGTTCTGCGTGACGGAGGCGGAGTGGGTATAAAGCCATCGGCTGCTTGGCTTCTGGCCCACACTGGGCGGTTGCTTGTTTCCTGCGACCTCTCCTCGGCATCCACGCTTGGTACTCGCTTGGTTCTGCTTGGCGACCCACGCACAAAGCTTCGCCTCCCTGGCCCAGCAGAGAAGAACCCCCGCAGCGCCTCTCCTCAATCCATCATGTCAACAGAAAAATATGGCGCCGAAGGCGTGGAAAACGTCGCTGCCCGCGCGCCTGCGAGCAGCGGCGTGGATCCTGACGAGCACATGAGTGTTGGCCGCTACATCGCCACGCGCATCCCGTCGCTCAAGCCGCCAATGACCCGCGCACCCAACCCTCTCAGGCTGCTGCGAATGCTCAACACGCAGCAATGGCTGTTTTTCCTGGTCGCCTTCTTTGCATGGTCGTGGGATGCCTTCGACTTCTTCACCGTTAGTTTGACGTTAGTCCGCCCTCCCACCCCAGCACGTGTAGCCACTGACGAGCTGACGATGCATCACATGCAGGGTCGAGGATCTCGCTGAAGATTTCGATAAGAGCAAGAAGGACATAACATGGGGCATCACCCTTGTGCTCATGCTGCGTTCTGTCGGCTCCATCATCTTCGGAATTGCCGCCGACCGCTGGGGCCGCAAGTGGCCTTTCATCATCAACAACGTCCTTTTCATCATCCTCGAGCTCGGAACCGGTTTCTGCAACACCTACAAACAGTTCCTGGGTGTCAGGGCGCTTTTTGGCATTGCTATGGGTGGTCTGTACGGCAATGCCGCCGCTACTGCGCTGGAAGACTGTCCGGAAGAGGCGCGAGGCTTGGTCTCTGGCATGCTGCAGCAGGGCTACGCTTTTGGGTACTTGCTAGCCACCGTCTTTGCTAGGGGCCTGGTTAACACCACCAGCCATGGCTGGAGACCTGTAAGTTGCTGAGTTCCGCCTGAAGTCGACACGAGACCTGACTAATGTTGCCAATAGCTTTTCTGGTTCGGAGCATGCCCACCTGTTTTGATCATCATTTTCCGCCTCTGTTTACCTGAGACGCAAGCCTATCGAGAGCGCGAGAGAGTCCGAGAGGCCGGCCATAACGTGTCCAAAACCTTCGTCGCCGAGGGCAAGGTCGCGCTCAAGAAACACTGGCTTCTGCTTATCTACATGGTCCTGCTCATGGCGGGCTTCAATTTCATGGTAAGTTCAGCACTTTCGGATCGATCTTTAAAAGAGTGGCACGCAAGCTAACAACGTCAATGTATAGTCGCATGGATCACAGGACTTGTATCCCACAATGTTGCAGAACCAGTACAACTTCAGCGCCGATGCGGTCACGGTCACTCAAGTAGTCGCTAATCTCGGTGCCATGACCGGCGGCACCGTTATCGGCTACTGCTCGCAAATATTCGGCCGTCGCTTCAGCATCATCTTCATCAGCATCGTCGGCGGCGCCCTGCTCTACCCGTACACCTTCGTCACCGATACACGCATCATCGCGCCTGCCTTCTTCGAGCAGTTCTGCGTCCAGGGCGCCTGGGGCGTCATCCCCATCCACCTCATGGAACTGTCGCCCGGTAGCTTCAGGACCTTTGTCGTCGGCACCTCATACCAGCTGGGTAATCTGGTATCCAGCGCATCGAGCACCATCGAGGCGACGATCGGAGAGCGCTTCCCGCTGCCTCCCAAGGGTAAGACAGAGCGCTACGCGTATGGAAAGGTCATCTGCATCTTCATGGGCTGCGTCTATGCCTACGTCATCGTCTTGACGCTGATCGGCCCCGAGTATCGTGGCAGAGAGTTCGATGTTGCGCACGATAGCGACATGGAGGAGGCTGCGAACGTGGACCATGAAGGCATCGAACGCATTGTTCACCCCGGAGCCACTGGCCCGGGCGTCTATGAGGGTGAGAAAGGAGGGGCAGCGATGAAAGACAGTGTTTAGACGCTCATGTGTATGGAAATATTGTAATCCCGCTACAGCCAGATGGATGCCGTTCTGTTTTGAATAAAAAAAAAGTTGCGTACCATTATCAGAAGTTGCAAGTTGAGTGGGCATGCCCGGCCAACCTAATCGATAAACCACCTAACCTCATCGGGCGCCGATTTTCTACTTGCTTCATATAGCTAGCCTAATCCATGCTAACTTAAAGTATGAGCAAGGACATGAGTTATCAGATTGCCGATTTGCACTCGGCAGTTCAGCACGTGAGGAGTCTGGATGAAAATTACAGCGGACCGTGGGCCAACAGGTTTATTTATAGAAACACATATTCACACGTGATTCGCACGTGCCCACAGTCAATCCATTCGAACAGGGCTTGCATGCGAGAATTGCAGGCCACAAATCCTCATGGACGGAAAGTAGAGCTGCGTTGGCTTAGGGTGTGACGAAATGATCAGGTGGCGCTTTCAGCTCTGACAGCCCACTTGCACCGTACTTAGCCGCAGCACGTCACATCCATTGTTCTCGCTGTTCTTCTCCGACCCGGCTCAGCGACCGCAGGTGTTCCGTACGACGACACAGTCATGAACGACGTGCTTCCATCGTACGAGGCCGCAAACACCAGGGACTATTGGTCCATCGTCGCGCGGTACATATCGTCTAAGGATCTCTGTTCTGCCGCACTCGTCTGCCGGCAGTGGCATGGCATCTTCACCCGCCAACTATGGGGCAACCCTGCCTCACACTTTGGGGTAGAGAATGATGTTGTTTACGGTGCGTTTCCTCGGGCCGCCTGCGCCCTCATCGCTGACCGAAGGTAGTTGCCCTTGTCCGTTTCCGCCGGACGCTCGCTTGGGCGAGGCTGAGCACGAGAGAGCTGACACACACGCTCCATCTCCCACCGGCACATGCGGAGATCTATGATGGCCCCCACGCCGAGTGGCTGCGCGACATCCTCGAGTACCTGCCGCGACTCCAGTCGCTGATCGTTTACGGCTTGCCATTTTTCGACCATGGCGCGTTAATTACCCTTCGTCGTCCCAGCAACCCAAGGCTCTCGTCGCTCTCCGACAGCCTTCGGAGAATGACTTATGATTTCCCTTCGTTCTGGCTCCGATACCTGGACGCATCCGCCTGCACCAACGCCACATACAGCGGTCTTGCCGAAGCCCTGCAGCATTTCCCTGCTCTGCTGTACCTCGACCTCTCGAAGACGAAATCTGCAAAGGGTGCTGACGTGTTGTCCGTTCTAAAACATTGTCACAGCCTGAGGATCTTGAAGCTACGATCGCTGGGGTTGAAGGACGCCGAGATCGAAGCGCTGGCGACTGCTGTGAAGACGAGACTTAAAAGCCTCGATGTCCGCGGCAACCAACTGACTGACAAGAGCGCACGCATTCTACTGGACAACTGCTTCAGCTTGAGGAAATCGAGACGTCCTAATGGCTCGTCAACTGAAATGGACTCGCCAGCATCGCCGGCGTCTCCTATGCGCCACCCCTTCATGTTTGATCAGTACGGTAATGAAGACTTTGATAAGGTTTTGCGAGCCAAGCTGGTTGGTGAATTCGCGGGTAATGCCTTCATCAACGACGCCTACTCTGATGGCATCACACATCTGTACATCTCGGACAACAACATCACGGTTGAAGGGGTTTCAGGGCTTCTGTATTCAAAGAAGCTCAATGTGTTTGATGCAGGCACTGTCGCCAGAGGCTTGACGCGAAAGCCAAAACCGTCGTATTTGCTGTCCTTCGAAGAGTCAGAAGACCATGAAGAATTCGCAATGCCGGGTGCAGAGAAGCTCTCGCCTATCATCAAGAAGTTTGCAGCCGGAAGGTTGACGTACCTGCGGATTAATCATGCCGTCGTCACCGAAGAAACCGCAGTTGCAGATCTCACAGTCGGGAGAGTCGAGATGGAAGGCGATCTCGGGATATACGCGCCTCCGTCAGCACTTGAGCTCGATGAATCTAGTCAGATCCACGAGGCTCCCACGGATGGTGCCGCAGTGTACGAGCTGCCAGGTAACCAGGCACTTCCGGCTGAATTGCCTGCTTCAGAACCGCATGTGTTTGAACTACCGGGCGACTTTCCTCCGACGCCACCATTGAAGCCGGAGATTGTTGTGGAACCCCCTCGGTCACCCGAGCCCAGCAGCCACAACGATGTTGTCACGGAGCTCCTTCACGGAACCGAGAAGATGAGCTTGTCGGAAGGAGAGTCTACACCTGAGCCAGTGGACACGCTCCAGGCGCGTGACAGCCAACACGGAACCAGTCGCCGGAGAGCCTCATCTATCGCCCTTGATGACCGCCGTGCGCGATTGGAGTTTCGGCAGTCAAACGAACATCATCTCCATCCTGGCATGTTATCCAATCTGGAGACGCTGGTCCTCACCGATGTACCGCTTGAAGCAGAGGCCCCAGAAGTAGTGCGTCGGCTCATACAGTTCATCAAGGACTGTGCTGAGGAAACACACATTGCCAGACAGGCAGCCAAGGGAGCGTATGCCCTCCCGCCGGGGCGCGATCGGCAACTTGCCGAACGAGAGTATGCTCGCTCGCAATTCGCTTTGCGTACAATCGTCTTGGAGATGGAGCCGCCGGGCGGCTCCGCGCCGCCGAAGAAGCCCACCACCGCGTGGCGCCAGTACCCGTCAAAGTCGTCCACGGAGGATCCTGACTCGGAAGCTTTCTGGACAGCGGCCGAGCGCGACTTCTCTTTCTTTGGCGACGAGGAGTGTGGCGTACCGTCTCTGGAGCCCGGCCGGACACTACCGCTGGCCGACATGAGCGAGAAGATTGTTTTGCCCTCGATGGCAACGCCGGTGCCCATCCTCGTCCAGCATGAGGCGCGTCGCAGGCTCGATGTCTTTGCCGAGCTGACCAGATTTCGAAAGGATCGGAAAGCCGCATACCTAGCGGCAGTGGCGCGAGGAGAGAGCGATCCGGAAGTTGAGGGGTACTGGGATGGCGAGATAAAAGTAATACGGCCACCAGCCCCAGGACAAATTAGGAATGGCGAGGTTGATTGCTTTGGCAACTACTTTGAGAACGGTTACAATTACAGATGACGTTGCTCTGCACCACAGCTTTATCAGTCTCCCAATCCTTTACCTTTCGGTCTTTCCACCAAACGAGTCACGTTGTCACGAGTTACTCTGAACTGCAGCATCATGTGTGGTATTCGTCGTGATACGGTGAAACCTCTATTCCATCCTGGTGTCCGCCGAATGTACGACTTCCTACCGCCACCCAGCAAGGCCCAGACGGAGATCGCGCTGGACAACAGCGATGCTTTTACCGGTACTGCCGCGTCGCACACCCGTCAGCGCTGGAACAACTTCTGCCGAATGCGCATGTCCCGTCACCACTCACCTTCTTGAAGCCGATGGCATCAGCCTGCTCGCGGAACGCCTGACGCGACATGTTCAGACCGTACTTGCGGATGACGCCGGACTTTTTCTTGTCGCCAGTGACGCGGCTAGACAACAGCGTTTTTCGTCAGCGGGAACGAGGGCGCGCATGGTGGTACGCGGAAGGAACCGTGGCAGCTAAACAAAACTCACCAGCCGCGAGAGCCCTTGCCGTAGGTGCGCGGGCGCGAGTAATAGACGGTTTCGTGCGACATGTTTGCTGAGGGAAGGGCAGAGCGGGTGACCGGATCTCGCGGTGAGATGTCGAAGTTGCGTGTAGTCGTCGGCGGCGCGGGCGGAGTCGATGATGAAACGCGCGAGGAATTTTTCTCTGCTGAAAATGTGTGTGGGTGTGTGTGGGCGGACTGTGGTTGACACCTTGATGATCGGACATCAAGGTGCGCGGAAAAGGAAGGCGCGACTCACTTCCGCCAACACGCAGTTTTCGCTCCGCTCTTGCCGGCCCGGCCAATTTGTGGCTGCCTATTCTTGCCGCTCACTTCATTACGGCTCACTCGAACACTCCTTATCGTCTACTAAATCTTCTCCTATCCACTTATCCCGGTATCACGACCATCCGTGTGATCTCAACACGCGTCAATTAAGGTCAAGACCTGCTAAGAGCGTGTATTGTTTGCAAAGGGACCCGCCACAATTTTCAGTTGCGCATCTGCTTCACGAAATTCGGCTTGCCGCTCTCTCTCTCCCTCTCCCCCCGCCTCACTTCCTGTATGATGGGCATCTCACTCGTACCACTCCGATATTGAAGCACAGGCCTGAGTTGACCGACAACCAGGCGCAAATTGCACTACACTCAAAAGGTAAAACATGCATTGTCTTGAAAAGATGTCAAAGACCGCTGATATATTCAACTCTATCTACAGAGATTCGAATGGTCGTCTACCTCCAAGTCAATCAGAGACGTTATGCTGAAAGCGTTGCCGGACCCTTTTCCTTTGGCGAGCTCTCCACATTAGAGCCTGAATCAACAGGGCCAACATATTCCGAATCGGATTCCTCCACAGCTCCCTCGACCTCCATATTGCTGGCCTGGTCAGGAACCAACCAGGCTGCGTAGGTGGTGAACGGCATGGAGAAAACCCACGCTGCGAAGGCAAAAATCAGCGTGTAGAGGTATCTCCACTTCGTTGCGCTCGTAGTATAAGCAAAGGTCGAGCCTACCGACTCGAACGACCGCAAAAGACCTGTCGTGCGAGCAAGTGTCCCGACGCCGTCATTTAGCGTACCCTGATCGCAAGTCAGCATGACTCAGCAGAGAACACACGAAGAAGCAGCGCACCATGGTCCAGTAGAGATAAGTCTGCAGCGACTCGATGGCATATTGCCAGATGATATGGCTCGCGAAGCCACGACCGAAGCCGGGCAGACTCCAATCCAACGAAGGTGTGGTCCTGTCATACGTAACCTGATTCGTCGTCTGCCAGATGAACAGACCGGTAAACAAGAACGCGAGCCAGCACCACACGATCCGGGCGCGGTCGCGGCGGGAGAAGGGGAGGTGGTCGAGCAGGTGGCCCGTGACGAGGTTTCCGGTGATGCCCGAGCACGCCGTCAGGAAGCTGCCCAGCGCCCTCGACCGCACAGTGAAGTATGCAGCAAGGTAGTTGCTTTCATACGGCGTACTCCACTGACCGAAGATGAAGACGGGGATCAGCAACAGCACGCGCTTTGCGCGGACCAGCCGCCAGATAGCCTTCGCTTCGGCGCGCCAGTTAGTCTGCTTCAAGATCACGACCCGGGTGCCGTCATCGCGCACCACCTTGTGTGGGGGTGAGAGTGCCAGTGCCAGCGGCAAGCCGCAGCACTGAAGCGCAATCAGCACCAGGTACGTGGCGGAGCCGACCTTGCCTGTCGTCGCGTAGCGCACGTTGAGGCCGAAGTTGACGGCGCCGCCAATGAGCTGGCCGACATTGCGGATGGCGAGCCAGATGGCAACATAACGTCCACGCTTGCGGTGCTCCGGATAGCCCAGCACGATGGCCGCCTCGGACGCCCACAGGCAGCTTGCCGACAATCCGCAGGTGACGGCGCCAACAAGCACGAACCACTCGGTGCCGTATCGGTTGTTGGTGTACAGGCTCGCGCTGTAGAACGGGTAGCCTACCGTCCCCAGGACGAGCTTCATCACCTGCGTGTCAGCGCGGCTTGTCCGGTGAAGAGTTGGTGAGAAGAGGTGCTATACGGACCGTCCACTTGAGCCCGATCTTGTTGGAGAGGCCGCCGGCGAGGGTGCAGCCGAATATCATAATCCTGACGTTTGCGGGCCCGGGTCAGCAAAGGTCGATGCCATTTACCCTTTACTCCCTCTCTTTTCTTTTTCTTTTGCGGACTGGAAATGGAACTGGCAACACGTACCCGAACGTGATGGCATTGGCGGCATTGACGAGATATGGCTTCTGCTGGCCGCCGGCTCCCAGCGAGTTGAGAGCGTTCCAGATGCCGGGGTTGCAGAAAGACACCAGGCCGGTGATGATGCACTGCAGCAGCGTTCCCCTCCAGAACCGCTTCAGCGGGCTGCTAATATCGGCACGTGCAGTGGACGATGCAGCCGTGCCAGGTGCTTTGCTTTGGAATTCATCTGCGGGAGCAGCCGCCGCCGTCGTCTCCACCTCTTGCTCCTTGCTGGGCGCCATGGCTTTGGTCGTTCCGGATGATTTGCGCCCACGCGATCAAACACGCGTCAGGTCGAGCCCGCAAGAAAAACGCAGGCGCCACTGAAGCTTATATGGCGTGGCATTGTCCAGGGGTGGCGGATTAAGTGTGGGTAATGCGGGAGGTTGCACATGAGAGCGGGTCTGAGTGCCCGCAAAAAAAAAAGAAAAAAGAAGCTGGGTGCTAGTGGTTACGCGCTTTCGTGCTCGCCATATCTTCCTCCGATGATGTGCACGGCTGCAGACGACTGAGTGTGAAGGCGGATGAGAAAAGAGCAAGCGCGGCATATGCACCGCTCTTCCTGGCACCCTTGCGGTTTCATTCGGCAATATTCAGCGGCGATTATTGTTTGCCGGCTGTTTCGCTTTTGCTATGACACCATCCTCCCGGCAGCCGGCCTTTCGGGAATGCATGCATGTATCTCGTGCATATTATTGCCCGGACCCGCGCAACTGGATCCTTGCCAGTTTGATTTGAGTTTCAAAGTCTTCGTGCGATAAGCTATTATTGCCGGTTCTTCACTTGTGGTGGGGACGTTGAACGTCTTCGGAACTAAGCAATCGCTTGTTGTTGTCGCCATTTCCTACTTCGATCACGCGATGGCGGGCGTTTGCCGACGGCGGCGCCTTGTGGGAAGAACCGGAACTGCTGCGCCGCTCGTCATATGTAACGCTCTACGTAGTATGCAGTGGCACTTGTCGTCATGGAGCTTGTGGGGCTCCTTTCCTTTTCCTTTTTAGGTCTTTCCCACTCGTTCTCGAAATAGAGACGGAATTGGGTGGGTGTCATTGCAAGTTCCAATAATGCAGCGCGCATGCGGCATGGCATGCACGTGCTGGATGAATGAGATTGCGCATTAGCTTCAAGCATGGAAATGTCATCCTCGAAATCAAACTCACTGCTGCGTACACGCGAACAGGGTGTATGAGTTGCAGTTGGAGGCCAATTGAAAGGTATCAAAACGCGGAATCTATTCTTTTTCTCTTCTGGCGCTGCAGAAAACCAACATGAATCTACTATACCCGATAATAGATATGAAACGTAATGTAAACAGAAGACATCCATGCTATATATCCTACGCCGTACATGGGCTTATTCCTTTTCTTTAATGAGCAAAGCGGAAATCGAGGCGGCGACTACCCCGGTCAGTCGTGTTTTTGGTGTAGTCAAGTTGTTGCTGCACAAGAAAGATAATACGTCAGTCTGATAACAAAGATGGCTTGCAGAAGTTGCAGAAAAGAGTGGTGCGGAAGAGAGGAGGGGAACTTCTCGTACCTCTGGGGTCATGCTATTCCAAGCCCGCTCACGGCGCTTGTTCTTCAGGACGTAGTAACATTTGGTGAATAGGAAAACACAGATCGAGATGCAGTTGATGATGATCAGGTTCCTATTGCCGCGATGATACAGCGGCTTGTCATCCTCGCGGTAGATCTGATTGGCTATTACGTTGCCCACTTGGACCATCACTGAGAAGGGAGTCAGCCACCAAATTAAAAGAAAAAAAAAATTGGAAAGAGCCACGATTGGTGGCAGAGCCGCAAGTGGTGCTTACTGTTGTAGAGCGCTGCAGACACAGTTCGGGTTCCAACATTGTTCGAGTTTGTGCTGGCCCAGGCAACGCAAATGGCGTGGCAGTAAGGGTAACTAAAGATTGAAGGGTTTTTCGTCAGCAAACGGGCGGCTTCCTTTATCTCTTTGTTTCTTTGGAAGGGCCGAACCAATACTAACCTGAGAGTAACAGTGACCAGAGCGTACGTTCCCCATGCGTTTGTCATGACTCCAGGCCAAAAACGAAGTGCGATGATGCAAGGAAGCGTCCACACGTTCTGGAGCACGGCAACCAACGACCGCTCATTGAGCCATTCACTCAACCTCGTGATCAGTAGCAGGGTGATAATGTGGAAAGCACTGGCCGGAATTGTAAGTAGGTTCGTTGTGAACTAATCCCAAAGTCAGCACATTCTCTCAGTCTTCGCTGCAGCCTGGACGGGTCATACTGTGCTGAAGCCTATGCTCTTAAGTGTAAGTGTGATGTAGTTGTCGACCGGCGTCTCCGGAATGTAGGCCAGAAGACCAATAGCGTAGATCGGCCACAAGTCGTAATCGCACATGGCTTTCCACAGAAGTTTTGGCGTGATGGCCTGGCGGTTGTGCATGTCTCCCTTGGAAGGATCGTTGCGCAGCACCCTGTTCACGGCAATCTTGAGTTCGTGGTCGGTGAACCATCCATTGGGACGGAACCACGTCTTGGTTTGAGCTGCCGAAGCTGGCATCATGAACCAAGACGCCAATCCAACCAAGGCCGTGATGAGGCCTTCAATTAGGAAGAGCCATTGCCATCCAGCCCATCCGGAAACGCCTCGCATGTGCAGAAGGGCGAAGGCAAGGAGAGATGTGATGATCGTCGTCGCAGAGAGTGTCGTCCAGAAATAGCTCAGGCGGATGGGTAGTTCACGGCTGGTGTAGAAGTAGGAAAGCCAGAGCACAATATCCGGGATAAAGCCACCTTCAAGGACGCCGAGCATGGCGCGCGTGACTAGGAAACCCGTCTTCCCTGTAATAGCAGCCTGGGACATAGCGACTATGCTCCAAAGTGTAATCTGAAGCGGGATCCAGCGGTCTGGTCCCATCTTCTTGGATACGAGCTGGGAAGGGAGTTCGGCCAAGAGAAAAGATATCAGGAAGACAGTATTGCCAAGGTTGTAATCTAGTACCATAATTTAGCCAAGGTCGACAGAAGAAACGCAGAAAGCCTTGTGTCAAGCATAATTCAGTGTGCTCAGATGGCAGGTGTGCAAACCACTGCAGTGAGTGAACCTGCACATCTGAACCCACTTCCCTCCCACCGTGAAGTATCAAGAATAAAATAAAGGCGAAAGGAACAAATATTGCAAGCATCTGACCACTCACCATTTGTATCCATATTCAGGTCATTCAGCATGTTGTCCGAGACAGCCTGCTTCAGGTTGCCACGGTCAACTTGCAGACCGAAAAACATCACACAAGCCCACGCGCACACGCGGAAGTCGAGCTTTCGGATCAGCTTTTTCTCCTCCTCAGGGGTCCAGGTATACGCGGGATCGAATATGTCGCGACATTCGTACTCGGCTTTCTCGTAGACCGCTTGCCAATGCTCTGCCACTTTAGGATCGAGGAACGGATTGGTGGAGAGAGAGCTATTGGAATCGGTCTCGTCGGCGTCGCGCTCGTGGAACTGGAAGCCGTCCTTGGTGATGGGCTCGGGATTGAACGAGGTCGTCTGCTGTGCCATTTGGGCGGTCGAGGGAGGAGTCGTTTCGACCCGTTCCTTGGCCTCCGGAACCACGCTCTCGGCGGATGAGTTGCGGCTCATGGTTGCAAAGATGGAAATCGAGGGTTCGCAAGACGATCGCTGGCTGCAAGACAACAGCGGCCGAAAAAGATTTTATAAGGCCCATGCGACGGCCGCATGGCGTCGCAGTGTCGCCGCTTGCTATGGTGTGATTCGGAGCTGCAAAGATGCCAGCAGCTGCTAAGATCCTTACAGGGAGAATGCCGAGCGCCGCGCATACGGTCGATCAGATAGGACTGATACAGACAGAGTGCTCAATTGGCCCGACGCTAGGGGCGCCTTCGTGCAGGTCATTGCCATGAGGAAACCAAGGCCTGGACTGTGGGCCGGTAAGCCGCCCAACAGCCTGGTTCTGCAGCATCTCTCGGTAGTCCGTACGATGGGTACCCAAGTACGGACTGTTCTATCGGAGCAATCAGTCGGCTCCCATTCCGGTCCCGTTGCGAACCGAGAAGCGGGGCGACGCCGTGGGCATTGGAAAAGCACGATGCGGTTGCACCAAAGACCTCAGCACAAGCTTCGAACGTGTCGATGCTTCAGTAGTGCTTGGAGTAATACCCAAGCCTCGGGCGGCGCAGACAAGAGGCAAAGCAGGCAACTGGCGCTGTTCTTGGCGAGCTTCGGGGCCTTGGGCGAAAAGTGCGCTTCGGTTGAGATGGTGGCCGAGGGCAGCCAAGCCGAAGACACCATGCAATGCCTGTATGTCGCGATCGCAGCGACGCAATGTCGTGACGGGCGCCCGCCGCTGGCGCCCAGATTTGCGGCCCTTCCACGAGCCACGATGTGCCCTTCAGCTCACTTCCGCGTCATGTCCGCCTCGTGGCCTCGGTGCCGAGTTGGTGTTGCACTCTTCCGAAGCTCTTTCAGGTGGAAGCATCCGCCGCCGTCGCCTCGCGAACGTTGCACCCGCGGCGCAGATCTCTTTGGCGTACCCACCCAACGCCCGGCTTTTCGCATGAGCTTACTTTTGGGATTGCGGTATTGGGTGGGCCTGAGGCATCTTCCGGCGAGCCACACTGGCTATGTGGCGTCCCTCAGCTCCTCAATAGCCTCGTGGGCGGCGCACTGCAAACCATCATTGGCCGTGTCTCTCGAATGTTTTCTGCGCAGGCGTACGGTGTGCGGGAGCCCATTCTGCGTGCGCTTGGCTGCACCCTCTGGCCTGTGCCCATTAGCATTTCGTCCGAGTCGACGGAAATAGGAACGCGAGTAAGTACAAGTGAGTACCTTCTTGCTACGTCCCCTGGCAGTTCGCGTCCTTCGTGCTTTTGAAACCGTGCTGCACATGGTAGCAGTTCTCGTGGAAGTAGGTGTTTTGGAGACAAAGGTTGACGAAGCTAGGCGGCAAGTGCAGGTTGTGACTCCTAGGCAAGCACGTTTGTTTGAGTCATGATGAACCACCAACCAATCGCACCTAGTCGTGCCAAGGCAAACTGCACTCTCACACAAACTCCTTCTGTTCACCACTTAGTAACATAGGAAGGTGATCATTTGAGAGTGCGGCTCGGCAGGTTAGTTTCTGTCGTTACTCGTGAATTATCATCACCGTTCTACTACATGCCATCACAACCCGCCCAGCAGCTCTGACAAGGTGATCGGCTTGCGAACCGCCTTCGAAAACCCTTCGTGATAGCTCACCCACACATCCTCATCCTCGGCTTTCTCTCTCTCCTTTCTTGCCTTCTCCATCTCCACTGGCGTCAACGGCACCGCCTCCGCAACCGTCCTACCAAAGAAATCTTTCTTGACCACAATCTTCTCTAGTGCCGCAGCCACCCCTCTGAGGTCCACTTCCTCTTCCAACGCCCCGGCCTCCAGCTCCACAGCCCCGCCTCTCCTCTTCCGAGCTTCTGCCTCTAATCTGAGACTCTCTTTCCTGAACTCCACATCCATGATCTGGCGCACGGCGTACCGTACTTTCTCGTCCTTGTTGCCTTCGCTACTCATCGTCTCATACCTGCCCAGAGCGTCCAGCGGCGGCTCCATACGGAAGATCCATCCACCGTGCCCTGTTTGTCGCGCGTCCATGCCAAAGTCGACCCGGCTCTTCTCAAACCGCACCCCGACGGCCGCCATGGCGTTCACCGCACGCATGACAAGCGCCTTCTCCGACGCTTTCCGCACCGACGCCGTCGCCGACGGTTTTGACCTGTCCCCGCCTGTTGCTGGGGTTGACGTGTTGATGATGACGGGCTTGACATCGGGCGAGAGCATGCGAAGCGCGTACGGGATGAGTTCGGTCGAGACCTCCGCTGGAGAGCGATACATCCGGGTCAAGGGAAGCGTGAGGCTGGATTGCAGACCCGTCAGGGACGCAAGGTTGGCTCGCGTCTGCTCAATCGCTTGGTACGGCGCACTGGGGCCAGAGAACGGTGTAGGTTCGGTTTCTGGTTCAGTGCCGTTTTCTCCCCCACCACGACCTTTTCTGAATGCGGACGGACCTCCAAGTGATGGCCTAATTGAAGATGCGAAAAGATCATGGAAGCCTAGAATAGGAACGGAGAGGTATTTCGCTAGTTCCCATTCTTGTCCAGAATGTACCAAATGGGAGATGGAATCGTGGAAGTGCAGCCATTCATATGCACTGTTAGGTTTGCTAAGTAGGGTGTCATCTTGAAATGGCTGATCCGCAAATGTGGTGAAGCAGTCTGACATGATAATTAGTAACGATCATGATTCTTCGGCTGTAAAACTTACCCGTCACAATGCGGTCGGTGTCGCCAGCAGTGCCAACCATTTCTCTCAGTCGTTCCATACCAAAGCGCTTGCTTGCCTCGGCGACACCAATCGGCCTAGTGCCTTGAATGTTAGTAGCCTCTGCTTGTGCTGCAGCAGTCGACTTGGGAAACCCGGCGCCTTCTTTGAACACCCGTTCGACAATCTCTTTGGTACCCCCTCGGCCAAGACCTCTCGAGCCTCCGCCGCCCTGAGAAAGGTCGTTGAGCACGTTGTCTTCAATCCATTTCCGAGTAAGCCGCCCGTCACCGTTTGTCTCCGCCAAGAGCTTCCTAGCCACCCATTCTCCGACCACCATGACTCCCCGCACGTCACCCTCCCCGGTACCTCCGCCTCCGCCATCCTTGCGGCTGCTGATTCCCCATGTCGCTTCACACAAACGCCGAACGCCGTCGGAGTCGGCCGGTATGCCCTCCTTCTCAAAGATCGAATGTAGGCGGGGTACAACCATGTTCACCGGGGGCTTGCGAATGTGTACGATCTCTGCTATTGAAGCTTGGCGAAGAGGGCGCAACGATGGGTGATACACATCGTTGCAGATCAAAATCAGCGGTCTCAGGAGACGGAACTTGTCACCCTTCTTTCGCGCTGGACGTGCTGAGCTGTTGTCTTTCGGCGCCGAGTTTCTCTGGTCCAGGTTGACGAGATCGATGAGAGCTTTGATGAAGCCGCCTTCACCTCCCGCGCCACCGCCGACAACACCATCCACTTCATCGACCACGACGCAAACCGGTTTTCCGGCCTTTCTCACTTTGGCCCCGGTCACTGTCTGAGAATCCAGACCGCGGACGTTTTCCGTACCGACCATATCCTTGATACGGCCCCTAACAATATCTTTGCTCCTTTCGTCGCTCGCGTTGATCTCTTGAACCTCATAGCCTGCTTGACGTGCGCAAACGTGCGCCAGGGTCGTTTTGCCGAGTCCTGGCGGTCCAGTGAGGAGAAGAATTTTGCGATGTGCGTATTCGTCTTCGGTGCTACCCTGATCAAAAGACCTGGCCGACTTTTGTCTCGGACGGCTGGAGCCGGGGAAGACTATCGGATCCCAAGCCTTCAACCACTTCAAAACTAATCGATGCGTTCTCTCGTCACCGACAAGATCAGTGAATTTTCTTGCACGATACTTCTCCGACCACAGAAGGCTGCGCTTGTTACTTCTTCCCGCCAACGGATCTTCCACCGTTTGCATCGGCACGTCGAGCTCCATGTGTTCGCGCCGTAACTTGTCCTCTTCCGCTGACTGGCCCGCCTCATCAATCAGAGCGTGAATATCAATTCCATAATAGTTCTTCCTTGCCCTTCCGGGCTCCGCCTCGGATCGAGACGCAATGAGTTGTTCATATGAAACAGATGGTGTCGGTCGCCGCGTAGCGACATTGAAGCCCTCGCCGGAGCACGTCCTTACAGTAAACATCGTCTTTTCGCGGGGTCTCGAAACCACCATCGGCTGCGAGATCGGCAAGACTGTCTCAGTGGCAGTATCTTCATTCGATACACTGCTCGGCGCCTGCTGGGCGGAAGGGGATCCAGGTGCGCTGGGCGCCACGGCCTTCCGTTTGTTGTGTGCCGCGTCGAAGGCCGCGAAGTCATCCTCATCGTCAGAATCATCCTGAAAGAGCCTGTCTATACCCACGTTCTCCTTCTCGGAAGATGCATCATAGTATGCGCCGCTGTGTCCATCGATTTTCCGTCTTTTCCGTGGCGAGTCTGCGGTTCCCGCGCTCAGCGGATGTGCTGGCGGAGAGGACAAGAATGGCATAGCAGTCGACGGAGGCGATGAGGGCGGAGCGCGCGGGCTTGATGTCGCTGCTATGGAGAACGAGAGGTGCTGCGGTAGTTGCCGCTTCTTAATGGGTGTTTCTGCACACCGTCAGACAGGAGTTCCGAGAATGAGGACCGAGAGAAAGATAGCGCGAACCAGGTTGGTGGTCCTCGTCACTGAGGAAGACTTCGGGCACCCTCCAAGCTCGGTGCTGGATGACGATTCCCTGGCGCGTTTTGGCAGCGGCGGTTTCGTGGGCCTGTTGGTGCAATGCTTCGAGCTCGTCGGCGTGTGAGCTGGACGGCAGCAGATCAGGAACGTCGGAGTGTAGGAACAGGGCAGGATCGAAGGAGGAGGGGAGATCTGGAGGCTCTGGCGGGCCCATTGGCCGACGGGAACAGCGATGAATTGCGCGTGGGCGCTTTTGTGGAGAGGACTTGGCTGGAGACGCGTCGACGCGCAGTGGACGCGATCGCGATGGCGGGCGTGGGCGGGCCACCCGGCCGGCCGCCCGTGCCGATCCAGGTGCCAGCCAGCAAGGCACGGCGACAGCCAACGGCGTGCCGTCATTCCCTGACTCTCAAGCCTGCGTCCGAAGCGCGCGCTGCAACGCCATGCGCCTGTTGCCGCCACTCCGCGCAGCCCATGCTTTGCATTCCGCGCGCGCCCTCAAGCCGATCGCATGCACTGGGCCGAGAGTCCTAACGTCGTCTTCGTCCGCGACTTCGCGTACCCGCGCCCACAGCGTCGCCGCCTGCGCACCATGACCTCCGTCGGCGACGTCGCCAACACCCCAGCCCACGCCTACGCAGAGTATGTCTTCGCTCCGTCGCTGCCCGACGGCTGCTCTCCTCTCCCTACCGCCCAGCCCGGCTGCGATGATGCACCGCCCCGGCCACGGCCCGCCCTGCCCTACCGCATTCATTCCCATCGACTGCGCGTGCAAGCCCATGCTAAGAACGAGCGCGCCAGGCTCCTCTCCGGTCCGCTTGTCGACGTTGTCGTCGGCGCCGGTGACGGCAAGCGTCAATGGTCTATCCATCGCAACATGCTGTCCTACCACTCCGACTACCTCGCGTCTGAGCTGCAGACCGACGACGCCACCAAGAACGAGGCCGGAAACAAGCTGGAACTGTCCGAGGACGATCCCAAGGGCTTCGAGTTGTTTGTCAAATGGCTCTACCAGGGCAAGCTTGACGACGTGAGCAATGTGTCCGGCGCTGAGGCCAAATACGACTACGCCGTCGCTTGCCACAGGCTGTTCATGCTTTGCGAGCGTTTCGACATGCCCCATCTCAAGAACATGGCCATGGACCAGTACCGAAAGGGCTTGCACGAGGCGCGACTGGTGCCAGACGCGGACGAGATCAATGACATATACAAGGAAAGCCCAGAGGGTTCTCCATTTCGTGCTTTGATGACTCGCATCGCTGCCCGCCAGATCATGGACCCAGACAGCGACAGGGACGCCGAGGGATACCGTCACTGCTTTGAGACCAGCCCCGACTTTGCTGTGGATCTTGTTAATGCCATAAAATCAGGCTCCGGAGGCTTTCTTTTCGACGATCCCACGACCGGCGATGACTGTCTCTATCACGATCACGAGCATGGTCCCAGTTGTTACGGCAAAGGGAAAGGTAAAGAAGGTAATTACAAGCACACCTAAACCTGCGGTCTCCTCGCGCCCGTGTTGCAACGACTGGCATTCACATATGAAGGCTCGGACGACTACCTGGGGATGAGTTTGATCGATGCTTTCCGCACCTGCAACCCTCCCGCTGGAGTCTCCCACGCCCATGTGTGGATGACCTATTGCAACGCGTCGCAAACCCTGCCCTTGTCGTTGGTGGATTCCCGCGCGGCAGAAGGTAACAGATAAATAACTACCAGTTCAGGCGCAGATTGGGCGAACCAAAGGTCGCGCCTGCGACCAGACTCGCCACCCTCGCCGCCCAGCACCCCCCCAGGACACCCCTTCCAAAGATCCGCCAACAATAACAACGACAACAACAACAACAACTACGCCACCACACCGCAGGAATCCAGGTTTCCGCCTCAAATTTCTGAATTCCGTGCCGCAAATGGTTTCAACGGGTCCAACAACGGCAGTGGAAACCGTATCGGTGGCGGGAATGCGAACACCTCCCCGCTCTCACCCGGCGGCGGCACTGCCAGTTCTGGAAACGGCCAGTCCTCAGCCGGCCCCGAGTCCCCAGCCTGGCCTGAGCCCGCAGTCGGAGCTGAGTCTCCTGGAGGAAGAAGTCCAAAACGGCATCCACCGAAGCTTAGGCGACGGGCTTCTACCTCTTCCAGAGGTTCCCAGTATCCCCAATCCCCTAGGCATATACGAATTCGATAGGGGCGGGATCGGGGTTTCATGACCATTAATGTTCTCTAGCTGCTGAGTTTGGACGGGCAGAATGTATCTTTCCTTTTTTCGGAGTTGGAGGCAGAGAGCGTCAGCACAAATCATGTTGACAGCTTGGCCCCTGGGCGGCCAAAGCACACAGTAACGGCTTTTGGAATGGAATGTACGCATGACACAACAAATAAACATGATTGACGACACGCGGACAACAAGGAGTTAAGGTCTGTTCGTTAATATTCAGAACAAAATTCGCCGACCCCTTACTTCAACTTGAAAAATTTGTTTTTCTTCTTTTGATGTTTACAGTGCCTTCTGGTTCCCACACGAGGCACAAGGCGAGGTAACCGTTGCACATACTGTTCGCTTACATCGAAACTATCAGGGAGGAGTCGTGGAATTGCCAATTCTAATAGTACCATAGTTAGGAGTCGAAGAAAGTCGAGATATGTAAGCGGCAGGTTGTGCCCTCGGGTAACCGCTTTGAGATCTCACTGTCTCGTGAGCACAATATCGTACGGGGGATAACGCAGCTCTACGCCCCGCTCCGTCTCGACAAGCACAAGCTTGCTCAGTGGCCATCCGTTTTGGTCTGTATATCTGGTGGACGGCGTGTCAGCAGTAGCTCTTAGATGAACCATGTTTTTCTTTTCTCCCTTCTCTTGCTGGAACTTCAGAAGCTGATATAATCCCAGGGTCTCTGACACAAGCGAGGAAGCGACAACAACTCACCCGTCGAAGTCATACCAGTCGCACGTCTCTGAATCTGGGATGACCCTCCACACCTGCGGCATACCCACGTCACTAAACTCCGCCCCCTCTCCCGCCCCCTCGGCCGGATGCAAGCTCACGCCACTCGCCGTCGAGAAGAAGCGTGCCTGGCTCTCAGCCGTCCAGCCCAGCCGGTCCAAGCCTTCCCACGCGCTGGTGCCGTTGACGCTCAGCTCGCGCACGAACAGCGCTCCGTTTTCGACTTCCAGCCGGGCGAACGACCCGGCGGCGGCGCTCCCGTTCGCCTTCGCCACCTCATCCGCGATGGCGCCACCGTCGCGCGCGCGAGCGTACCTACCCGCGTACCGCCGCTCCAGCCGGCTGGCCAGCGCCTCGACAAAGGCCGGCAGCAGGATGGCGTGCACATTGTCGCGGACCGTCGTCGGGCTGACGCGCGTGTAGCCGCTTCCCGCGGGCTGGCTTTCCTGCGAGAGCACGACGATGCCGTAGCCGAGGTTGGGGACGACGTCGAGCCAGCTGTGGAAGCCGCCGGCGTCGCCCGACTTGCCGTAGATGTTGTAGCTTTTGGTCCGGTGGTCCGTGGTGGCGATCTCCCAGCCGTATCCGACTTGCTGCTTGCCGTCGGGGAGGATGAGGCGGGGCTGCAGGGAGACGCGGCGTTGGGTTTGGGTGATGAGCTGAGGGCTGGGTGATAGCCAGACGTGATGTACGTACTTGGATAGATCGTTTGCTGAGCTCTATGGACGGCGTGTGTGGTTAGTTCACGTGACCTGATAGTCATCTGAGGATCTAGTACGAATTAATCAAGCAAGACTCACCCACATGCCTCCAGCCGGATCGTAGCCGGGGCCGATGACCAAGTCGACCCAGTTGGGACCACCAGGGACCCCTATGCTTGGAACCAAAGCATCCGGAATGGCACCAAAAAAGGTATGTGTCATGTTCAGACGCTCCAGAATGTTGTATGTGGCATACTCTGTCCATGTGTGATTCATGCTTGTCAGCCGGTTGTGGTAGCTCGCTACAGCGTCTGTCCAGCGAGAATCAGCTGGATAACGAATGACATAGCTCTCATGCCGAACTTACAAGCGAGGATACAGGAGCCGGCGTTTGAATCTGCAAAAAGGTTTAGCGTACTTGAGACAAACTCCTCATGGCAGAGTCCATGGCTTACATGCGGCTCTTTGGCCTGGAGCGAACATTAAGTTACGTTGCTTGACGGATTCGATGACTTGGCTGGGGGTTACTCCAGCCCAATCAGCACCGATGGTCTCTGCATCAGCTTTAGCAACCCCGACCACCATATTGAAGTCAGTCAAGTAGCCCTCTCTGGGAATGCCTGAGCTGTGCGTCGCGAGCATTGAGAGAGTGATGTCGCTGCCACCGTTCTGCCAGTCCTTCTCTGGCAATCCAAACTCGGGAAGCGCCTGACGGACAGGCGATCCGGGGCTCAAGACGGGGAAAGCGCCATGTGTCTTGCTCTCGTTCTCCACGACCAATGTCGACAAGGCAGCTATGTTTTTGGAGATCGAGGCAACCCGGAAGATCGAGTCACTGTCGACCTGCGCTGCTACGATGCTGTCGTTGGCAGATGTCTCGTTCATCTTTAGCGCCCCATGATTGAAGGTGAATGCTTTTTTGGGGCTAGAAGCATGGACCTGGCACGCGCTGTCAAGACATAGAATGGGACAACTAGGTCAGATGGTCTGTGAACGGCTGGAGGAGGCTCACAATAGCGAAACTGAAGCCGTCCCGGGTGCTTCCAGTGAAAAGACTTGAGAGATTGCGTTCCACTTCCTCGAATGCTGCCGTGACTGCCGGGTGTTGCAGAATGGCTGGGTCCGAAAGTAAGTTACTCGGAACGTCCGGAATGCAGGAAGGCGAGGCTACTGGAATCAAGACACTAAGTGCGAGGGCTAGGGGCCACGCGGAGCGGATGAAAAACAACATCTTCAAGGCGAAGGCGAGAGCGGGAGCAGACAGGAACCGGCATCGCGCGGTCAAGTATCGAATTTATACCTACGGCGAGGCAGAGAAACCCTGCGCCAAAGTTACACTGGTCAAAACAAACACATGTCGTCCAAAGCTTATCATGATCTGCAGCTGGGAAGACGGCACTGCTCCTTCCCTGTATGGTAGTTGGGCGCAGGGCGCGTCTTAGACATCTGGAGCAAAGGGCGAGTCTTAGACACGCGACCAACGGGTAGAGGCGATTACCTAGAGACAGAGCGACTGGAGGCTCACGGCGAGTCAGCAAGTAGCGTGGAGGACCGGCTAAAAATCTAGCGACGTTTTTGAGCCGCGGCGGAACCGGGACTAGCCCGGCCGTCTAGCTCTGATGCTGCGCTGTCGTTATCAGGCATAAGCCTAGTGGCGGCAGGGCTCCCAGCGCGGCGGATGCGGACTCGAGGTGGAAGGAGGACCGGCAGGTCGTGCAATGAGCGGCGAGAGGGTGCGGGGAAGCCGGATTCCTACGGCGAGTGCCGGCAGCGAGCGCACACAGTGGAGCGGGTCAGCGCAGCACCGCGCGGTTTGGCAGAGCCGCAGGGCAGAACCACGGAACGGGGCAGCACGGGGTGGACAGGGCGGACAGGGCACCCTCTCGTGATGCTGGGGCGACGGGCGAGCAGCGACGCTTGGATGTGGATGGATCTGCCCGGTGCGCTGAGCTAATCTCAATCTCCCAGGCACAAGCGCGTGATAGGGCGACGGCCAAGCTCCAGTGCGGATGCCCGATATGCCGAGCGCCGGCCGTGGCGCCATTTGCAAGCTGATTTAACCTGCGAGCATTATTACTTCTCCCACCGCTCCGCCCGTCCTCCGCGCCGTTCTGCACGCCTGGATCCTGTCGTTCCTGCGTCTGCGACCGCGTCCGCCGCTCATTGACTCCTGATTCCGTTCTCTCGCCCGTCCCTAGACGACACAACACCCTCTTCACCGCCAGCGTCCTCAGCGACGCCGTCCGCCCAGCATGGAAGCCGTCAATGCCAGCTACGCTTCGCCCTCGGCCGATGCCCAGTTCACCCCGGAGCTTCGCGGCACCCCCGCCGCCGGCCTCGTTGGCCGCGCCTTCGAGGGGATGAGCGCGTGGTCTGTTATCGTCACGCTCTTTGCGATGCTGGTCGTTTACGACCAGAGTGCGTGTTTCCCCGAGCCGTCTGCTCGCGCGCCCGCTGACGGTCGGAAACAGTCAAATATATCTGGAGCAAGGGCTCCATCGCCGGCCCCGCCTGGAAGATGCCCTTCATCGGCCCCTTTCTCCAATCCGTCAACCCCAAGTTCGAGGAGTACCACGCGAAATGGATGAGCGGCGAGCTCAGCTGCGTTTCCGTTTTCCACAAGTACCGCTCCCGCCCGTATCGCGCCTGCGTCGCCCCTCGCGCTAATAACACTCTGCAGGTTCGTCGTCATCGCGTCGACGCGCGACATGGCGCGCAAAGTCTTCAACTCGCCCACCTTCGTCAAGCCCTGCGTCGTCGATATCGCCTACAAGCTGCTTCGTCCGGAAAACTGGGTCTTCCTTGATGGCAAGGCCCACGTTGACTACCGCAAGGGTCTGAACGGCCTGTTCACTCGCCAGGCTCTGTCTATCTACTTGCCTGGTCAGGAGGAGATCTACGGGAAGTACTTCGCTAAGGCCCTGGAAATGACGGCTGAGGCCGAGGGCAAGCCTGTGCCGTTCATGCACTACTTCCGCGAATTCATCACCGCCGTCTCTCTCCGCACCTTCGTTGGCCACTACGTCGCGGACGCGTCCGTCAAGAAAATCGCCGATGACTACTACTACATCACCGAGGCTCTCGAGCTTGTCAACTTCCCCATCATCATCCCCTTCACCAACACGTGGCGCGGTAAGAAGGCGGCCGACATGGTTCTCGACGAGTTCGCCAAGGCCGCTGCCAAGAGCAAGGTCCGTATGGCTGCTGGCGGCGAGCCCGACTGCATTCTGGACTGCTGGGTCAAGGCCATGTACGAGTCCGAGGACTACACCAAGAAGAAGGAGAAGGGCATTGAGGCGGAGAAGCCGGCCCAGGTCATTCGCATGTTCACCGATCTTGAGATTTCCATGACCATTTTCACCTTCCTCTTCGCCTCGCAGGACGCCACCAGCAGCGCCGCCACCTGGCTTTTCCAGATCATGGCCGACAGGCCCGACTTCCTGGACAAGATTCGCGAGGAGCAGCTTCGCCTGCGCGACGGCGACAAGAACAAGCCTTTCACGATGGACCTGATGGACCAGATGACCTACACGCGCGCCGTTGTCAAGGAGGTTCTCCGCTACAGGCCCCCCGTCATCATGGTTCCCTATATGGCGAAGAAGGCGTTCAAGATCTCCGAGAACTACACGATCCCCAAGGGTAAGTCAAACGTCACGTGCATGAATTTACCCAGCTGAACTCGTTGCAGGAGCCATGGTTGTGCCAACTACGTACATGGCGCTCCACGACGCTGAGGCCTACCCGAACCCTGACTCGTTCGAGCCCGAGCGCTGGATCACGGGCGATGCGGAGAAGCAGACGAAGAACTGGCTTGTGTTTGGCACTGGTCCTCACTACTGCCTGGGTCAAGTGTACGCCGTGAACAACCTCATTGCCATGATTGGCAAGGCTTCAATGGAGCTGGACTGGACGCACAAGGTCACGCCGCTGAGCGAGGAGATCAAGGTCTTCGCGACGATTTTCCCCAAGGTACGTGCTCTCCCAGGCACACCGCCACCAATTCGCGCTAACGGGTTTGGTTGCAGGACGACTGCCATCTGGCCTTCACGAAGCGCGCCTAGACGGGCGACGCATTACGATGATCAGCTTCTACGCGGGCCGGCGGTGATCCGGGTCTCTGGAGACATCCGACTGACCGGCCAGCTTCTTTTGCATTATTTGACAGAAACTACAAGATGGCACCACTAATATCTTCCAACCTCGTCACCCACATAATACTCGCCTCCTCCATAGCCTCATATCGCAAAAGTTATTTCCTCGCCTTTGAGCTCTTGGTTCATATTCCGCATGCTTGGGAAGGTGCTGCGCCTTGACCAGCCAGGCAAGGACGCAGCACGGAAGCTTGGGCCGCACGATCGGTTTGATTATGACTGGTCGAGCGGGAAATGCGCGTCAAATGATGCGCATAGAATAATTTAGATTAGAGAGCGTGCTCGCGCTTAAGCGCTTCTTGTTTGCCTTAGGCCTCAGAGGCCTGAGTGCTGCGTAATTGAGAGAGGGTTCCGGATGTCGTCGCCACGGTCGTACTCTCTGGCCTTTCCCAAGTAACAATTGCCTGTTAAGACGTGCTCGCACAATGCAGCGAACATAGCACGACTCTCGCTGCACCTTGCGCGGATGAGCCCACACCTGTCCCCATCGCCCTCGCCCGGTCGCTCGGCCGAGGCCAATCAAAATATTACGTCTGTTTCGACAACATAACAATTCATTCGACCGTTTCACGAAGACCGGTCTCCTATTTGCTGCTTCGCCCTTCGACAGCTCTTTCCCTTCCGCGCCGGGCGAGGAGCAAGGAAGAGCGGGAGAGAGAGCGGCGAGGGGAAAAGAAAAAAAATTCAGGAAGGATAGGCAACAACTCCCGGGAAAGGGTCTAAGCTACTCCCGCCTTCAGGAGCGAGCGTGTGTCGATTGGCGGCGGCGCGCACGGATGGAGATCGAGGGCAGAGAGAAAAAAGGATTCATTGACGCTGCCGCCGCCCCTCGCGTCGTCGCCTTGCGCCCCGAGCGCCAGCTCGCTAGGGCTATCTTGCCGCCCTCTCTCCTAATCGCCAATCTGGAGGGGCGTTCTGCTGCTGCTGCTGCCGCCGCCGCAGTTGTTTGCTCGGGTGATTCATGCGTGTGTTTTGCGATTTGCTGCTTGGGTTCATTTTCTCTCCCGCTCTCTCTTTTTCTTTTTTTTTTTCGGTTTTGATCATCACTCTTTGTTGTTCATTGAGTGCGATGTGGATTCTCCTTCACTTTGCGGTGTGTTGTTGTCTGCCTACAGTGGTCACTGCGTAGATCAACTAGAGGTTCTAAAAGGAGGTGTGCGGGACTACTACGTAGTTTCCGCGTATTCGTGTCCGGTGAACGTAAATGAATGGGTGGTCGAAGGAAGGGCTAATGCTCCTACCCAGTTTTTGGTAATCGAAAGGAGAGAAAGCAATAACGACAGAGCATCATGACTCTCCATGCTGAAGGTTGTGAAACGTGACGTAGACGGTCTAAACAGAAATTCACCGCGTGTGTGCAAAGCGCATAACCTTCTGGATTGAAACTTGCCGAATATACATCGTTGATTTCTGCTATCTCCTTACCCATATGCCTAGCGTAAGGTTTTTTTTTTTTCTATGGAAACCATTTGCAATGTTTGCTTAGTGTTACATCCGGATGCCCGCACTCCATTGTCCATACTCCAATGTAGCCCCTGCGAATGCCATGTAAGCCATGTACACTACGATGTTTGGCAAAATCTCTGCATAAACCCAATCTTCCCACGCTCACAACAATTCTGTGCCGGTTTGGAACTCCCTTTCAACTTTTTCCCCCCGGCTCCTTTCTTTTCCCCTCCCCATCCATGCATGCTGCGCAACACCCTGAATCAATCGTTCCCAGCATACTCGACAACGTCCTTCATAAACATCCCATACGGATCCTTCCCTCCAGTCTTCCCACCAGACTCCTCCGGCCTCGTCTTACCTTCCTCCTCTTTCTCCTTCTGCACTTCTTCTTCTTCTCCTTGTTCTCTCTCTCCCTCCCCACCACCCCTCAGCGCCGCCGCCGTGTTCTCAGCCGACATGCCCACCACATTGCCAGGCAGCGACAGCGTTGACAGCAACGACAGCTGAGGTGAAGGCAATGGCAGCTGCAGCTGTGGCTGTGGCGACGGCATCGGCATCGCTCCACCACCGTTCCTCCTCATTCCACCGCTGTTATGCGACATGGCGAGCTGCGAGCGGATGATGCCGCCGCCGCGGTAGTGGTGGCGGCCACCGACGCCGTTGCCATTGCTGTTGGTACCTCTTTCGCCGCTGGCACCCGGCAGGGCCAATTGCCCGTGGACGGCGGCGGTGGCGGCACTGGCGCGACGGTTGTTGCTGTTGTTGTTGGCGGTAGCGTTGGTGGTGGTGGTCCCTGTGGCGTTTCTCTTCCTCGCGCTGTTGGGGAAGGCGGGCTTCTGTGAGCGGGCGGCGCCGGCGGTACCGGGAGTAGCGGGGCCAGCAGGGCCAGCAGTGCCGAGTCCGTTGTTCGAGGCAGCGGTGGCGTTGGCTGTGGTGGTGATGGTGGACAGCATCGGAGCCACGGGGATGCTTGACGGGGGCGTGATGAAGGCGGTGGTCTCTGAGCTGAGAGAGGAAGACGTGGTGGAGGATGATGGCCTGGAAGCAGCAGACTCGGTTCGAGAAGCGGCAGAGGAGAAATAGAGTCCAGGACTGTTTGGTTGAGAGGCTGCCGTTCCTGGAGAAGGAGTGTGGACGTGTTGACGGTTGTCTGCCATCGCCATACTTGCTGCGGAACGTCGTCCGGCCTGCTGCTGTTCCTGTCCTTGCTCTTGATCCTTCCCTCGCGTCGTCGACACTCCTCGCAGCGATCTGACTTGCGCCATTGCCTGTGCCGCCTGTTGCTCCTGGATGTGCCGGTGGTAGTTCCTTTCGAATAGCAGTAACATGGCAGATGACGACGAGTCAGCGAGTTCCGGCCGTCGTCTGGGAAATTGCTGTTGTCGCTGCTGCCGCTGCTGTCGCTGCAGTGAAGGGGAGCTAGGCTCCGTATCCATCGTCATTGGTGTCGACGGCGGCGTGTGGGTCATCGACAGCTGCGGCTGGCTCGATCGTGTGAGATGGGTGGAGATGATACAGCTCTCATCGCCATCATCATTAGGCGTCGACTCGGTAGCGGGCGTATTCGCTTCTTCTCCTTCTCCTTCTCTCGGTGGGCTGGAGGAGTAGGAGACGGTATGGGGGATAGCTGCGGAAGCCGCGGCGCCGAGCATCATCAATACGTCTACTTCTGAGCACTCGATAGATGACGAGGGGCCATAAATGGTGGAAGGGAGTCCTGGAGGCGACGGCGACGGCGACGGAGAGGACGGGGCAGTGAGTGGTAACATTTGACGCAGTGGAACCAAGGCCGTGGAGTAGGATGGTGCGTTAAGCAAAGTTGGCGTTGGTGAGCCCTGACGAAGCGCAGCTGTTGAAACAGAGAAGACTTTGGTCTGGGTCAGTGGAGGTGAGTGGACGAGCTGGGGGGTGAAGCGCTGATGTATCCAGGGCGAATACGCTGCTGGCTCTTCCCTGACGGGCGAATGCCCCTGCCGCCCGCCGAATCTTAGGCGCTGAAGCTCTTGCTGGGCGGCACCTTCCCGAAAACACGACCGTCCCAACTTGAGGCGAGAGCGTTGGGAGTACTCCTGCAAACCAAGCAAGTGGGTTTCGTTGGCTCCCCCTGGAGTACTGCGCTGTATGTTCGGCAAATCACTACTGTCCGTCCTCCTTGGTACGATGTCGTTCCATGTATCCAGAAATGCCTCGCTCAGTTCTCGGGGTTGCACTTCTTCCTGTCTACCAAAGAAGACAAGATCTGCTGCAGGCATGTTGTGTACATCTTTTGGTGCATGCGGATGTTTCACCTCCGCGCCCGGCTCTGTTGTACACTTCGTCAAATCAACAGGCTTGAGGAAGTGCCGCGGCCAGTTCTGCTGTATGAGAAATTGACGTGTCTGTAGAAGACTCTCAAGCATGGTCGGCGAAGATAGGCAAGTCGGATACTCGCCGTCAAGGTAAGCGTCTTCGATTACATCTAGCGCCTGTATGATACTCTCTGCCGAGACATCGAGAAGGCGTTGGATAGGAAAATATGGATCATAAAACCTTTCCTCGAGGGCGCCGATGTACATATTGGCCATGATGGTGCAGCGCATGATTAGATGGAGCCCTGAAAACTTCACCTATATGATTATTCTAGTCAGTCCGCAGATCGACCAGAAGATTGGAGCTCATCAGACTTTTCGTACCTTTGAGGAGTTCTTCCCCGCATTTTCCGTGACCCTCGTCTCTTCCTCCGACGTAGGTAGTGTCGAGCAGGTGTCACGCTGCTCTTCGAGCGACGTGTTGTTGCTAACCCCAAACCTTCTAAACAGCCGGTCGCCGTCAGTATCCACGATGCTGGGCAGCTCCTGCTCCGCTGACCAAGATGCCGCTTCGCGAGAGTCCTCTCGTTCTACCAGATCTCTCAATGTCACTGGCTGCGAGCCTCCCGCATCCGCGTCAAGCCTAAGCCTCACAATGAGTGAACCCTCCGATGTTTGTCCGGCAGACGTCGTTCCTGACAATGATTTTTCAGTCAGCCGGTGAAAATCTCCCATGCAGCTTCGCCATCCTCACCTTCCGAGCCGCGACCAGTCGTGTCTATTGCACCGGAGTCTTCTGTCACTGCGTCATCGTCTCCGTGGCAGTCGTTTCTTAGCCTATCATCTAGTGGCAAACTGGGGAAAGCGGCAGGACGCAGGCCAGGGTTAAACGGTTTCGATGCCACGGGGAAGAGCGGGCGAGCGGGTCTGCTGGCGGGGCGAATGACGCGAGGTTCGGGAGTCTCGGGGGCGTAGATCTGTTCGAGCTCATCTTCGAAACGACGAGGCGCGCGGCGCTCGCGCTGCTTCCTCAGGTTCATTGCCACGAGGAAGCCGTGACACGTGGAAAATTCTGCAAACTGGGTTGCTGGGTGGCGATAGGCTGTGGTGAAGAGCAGGTACTCTAGCTGCCACGCCAGGTTGTCCGTAGAAAACTTTGTTTTGGCAAGTGGGCAAGAGGTTGGCAGGAAAGAGTTGAGGTGAAGTGGATGCCAGTCGTCTGCTGGAGAAATATGCCAACGTCTGGTGCTCGCCAGAGGGTGATTGTGGAAACAGCCATTCGCCACATCCAGCAGGCGGGACTGCAATAGGTCGAACCTACAGCACACCGTGTAAGTACGATAAAGAAGATTTCACGAGAACTGGAAGGCATGATCCTCTCAATCAGTTTGATGTGTCATAGGGAAACTGTTCAGACATAATACAGACAAGATGCAGAGCACTATTGCGAGGGCTCGATTCAATTACAAATGCGTAAGCGAAGTTCCGCCATGAATCCGAGAGTAAGAACGCCGTCACCGGGTATCATGCCACCTGTCGATCCTCCGTTTCTTCCCTATTGGTACGTGTCTATTGGCGAGCTCAAGGTCAGCGCGTACATGTGTTGTGAGAAGCACGTGCAGACATACAGAAAAGGTGTACAACTGCTAACGTAGTAAGTGCTGGCCCGATATAACTGTGTGCAAATCTTGTGAACAGAAAGCAGAAAGATAGAGCGCGGCTCGACGGGAGAGATATGTGGTCAAGGCCATGGGCTGATTCATTCCACCTAGTCTCAGTCGATACTCTCGAACGGGATGTGTGTCCGGCCCTCGAACCGCAGGATGTCGGCATCGGCCACAGTATCCACGTCCATATCCTCGTCGTATGTTGTGTCAAGCGTGCGCTTGGAGCTGCTCTGTGCAGAGTAGGTGTGTTGCGGGGGCCGACACGCGCTATCAAGGGCAACGAGACGCTTTGCGGATAGGATGTCTCCATACGACTGCAACACGGTCTTCAGGTGGTCATCGAAGTTGACGCAGAAGCGCTGGCCTTGGACAAACTGCATTGCTCTGAGGAAATCCAGGTCCAGCATTTCCATGATCCACGCCACCACGACGGCCGCTGACTTCTCATTTCCCGATTCACAGAAGATAAGGATCTTTCCATGTTTCAGACCACATGCGCCGCCAAGTATGCGGGCGTTGACATCGGCAAGGTGCGTGTTGATCATGTCGGAGGCTAGGGGGAACGAGGCGATCAAGTCCTGCGGGGTGCGGATGTCGACGGTGTGGAAGGCGATCCCCATCTCGTTGGCGATACGGGCGGCGGCGTTGACGGGCATGCCAGCCTGCTTGACGGCGAGGAGCATGGTGATATTGGTCTTGCTGAGGAAGTCTCGATTCTTCGCGGCGCTGTGAGGGCCTGCAAACGGGGGTTAGCTCAAGGTAACACGTAAGGGCAGCAAACGGCGACGGACCCAGATACAGGTATGGAGTCACCATCTGAGCATCGCGGCGCTTCTCGTAAGTCCACTCCAAGCCGGCGTTTTGGGCGGTGAGCTCGCCGCCATTGACAGCAGCCAGGAAGCTCAAGTCCGGACCGCGGGCATCGATGGTGGAGACAGAAGCAACGCGTATGGCATTGGCGGATTCCTGGCTATTTACTGCGGGCGGCGGGATGATGATGCGCGGCGGGGTGGGGACGCGGAAGGCGTACTCGTTGTTGCTGGCGCGTCGGAAGGAGCGGCTAGTGTCGGAGAGGGCAACCTCTTCGGTGGTGGACATGATGGCAGCGGAGTCCTGGCGGGCTGACTGTCGGGTGTGGGACAAGAGCAGGCCGGAGGGGGGTCGGACAGAGGGCGGAGAGACGTGGGCGGCGGCGTGTTTGCGCAGTCGAGACGGGAACGGAAGTCGCCAGGCAGCCACGGCTCGCAGGCGCTACAGGCTCACTCGACACGCGGGCCGACGTTCATGCTGAATCCCAGGGCAGGCGAGAAGTCGGTAGTCGGGAGGGCGCTGAGGTTCTTTTCGACGTTCGCCGGCGAGCTGAAGGGTCGTGGAGAGGATGCGGGTGAGGTCACCGTTCTGGGCCCAGCCCGACGGTCGGCCCGCCGCCCCTGCCTGTCGCTCACGCTCGCTCGTCTCCACGCACCGCCACCCGACTGCACTGCACATCACATCAAAGAGGCATTTGTTCCATTGCTTGAGATACCAATCTGTCTCCCCCATCCCCCTGTCCCATCCTCGGCCTTCTGAAGCCTCTACTGCCCCGCGCCGCCAGCCAGTCGTAGCCTCAATTCGATGATTTCACTTGCCTGCTCACGCACCATAGTCTCCAACGCCTTGTTCCTCTGGAGCGCCTTCTCCAGCTCGTTACTCTTGGCCTGTTGTCCACCGCCCTCGCTGCTCCCGCTTCCAGGAGCTGCATTGGCATCCTCACCCGCTTGCGACACACCGGGATTGGTCATTGCACTTGCTCGAAGGCCAGAAGAGGACGGATCAGACCGACCAGAACCGGCTGTTGCGTCCTGCTCATCTTCGGAGTCCTCAAATACGATCCGGTATTTCCCCCGTGAGCCCACTGAACGCGCTGTTGGGGTCTCGGATGCTCTCGGCTCGCTCGGTGTGTCCTGGGAGTTGCTGGCTCTGGCCTTCCTTTCTACAACGTCTCTCTCTTTCGCCGTAAGGGTCCGAGGGAATATGTCCCTATGCTTGTAGTGATGAACGTCGATTGCTGTGTGCCGGACAAGATCGAGCTCATCGAGATTCTCACCCGGTGTGAGCCTGAGGCGTTTGGAGCCCCGCTCAAACGCCAGTGAGGTGTGGTCCCAGATGTTGCGGTCTTCGACGAGGTGTTGGATTGTAAGGACAGGGTTCTTGACATACTCGCTGATACATGATGAGTCGATCAGTGCACGTCTATTGGGGGATCGTCACTTACTGCACCGTCGATCCTGCATCCGGAAAGAAATAAAACACGTCCAACCTCGCTATCCAGGTCTTGTCGTCGGCAGTGAGAAGCGGGTATGCCACCAGCCATACTCCATTCTCCGTCCACCGTCCGTTGATGTTGCCGACCTGGCGCTTTCCATCAGCACGCGCATTGGTATTTATGAGTGAGGGCTTACGTACGAACTGTTTCGCTTTGACCCCCAACTTCTTTCTTGGAACCCGTCGGAACTCTTGCAGCTGATGATCCTTGATGAATCCCGCTTGCACAGCGGCGACGCTGACATCCATCCATAGCAGCTCCATCTCGTGTTGCTGCGCCGGGAAAGCAGCCCAAGGTCCATCGTCGGGATAGATTGTTGTCTTTGTTGCTTGTGCAAACAGGTCGGCCGCCATGGTTGTTACGTTGAGACAAGAGATGTAAATGAGTGAAGAAGTGAGTGAGTAAAGAAGAAGAAGAAGAAGAAGGCCAAAGTTGGATTGAGGGGCCATTGTATGTGCTTTTCCTGGACCCTGATCTCAAGAGACCTGTTCACCTGCTCATGGGATTCCACGTGCAGCTTCACGCATGCATGATTTCCTCAATTAGAAGTCCCAGTCAACTAAGCGCGATTTTAGGTATGAAACCTTACACCAAACTTCCGTGACGAAGGACTTCAAGTACGTGGAACACTTCTAGTAATATCACGGCGGGTAACAAAAAATTGAACCCCCCGCTGTATCCGCCTCATAGAGGTACTATACTACAATCCTGTAGATAGTTGAATCCGATATCCTGATGTAGATGTGAGCCTTAAATTCGCGAAACCCCGTCTAGATATTGGATTTACCTGCCACTGTAGGAAGAATGTAGCGTCCTTGGTGGACTTTCGAGGGCATAGATCTTCTGTTAATCTATGCAATATCCCTTCTTTAGGTTCTAGTCGATTGCCGACTTGCTTCACATTGGCACGTACGTCTGAAAAATAGCGATCGAGCAACACAAAGCAGTAAGGCGCACGTATTAATGATGATGATATCGTGAGCTATTCGCAGACCATCCGGCCGTACCGGTACTAAGCTATTGCATTCCCGCATACTATAATAGCAGCCGTGGTTCACAGTCCACACCTCCCCAAACGCTGTTCTGAACGAACCAAAATTCCTCTCAGCCGTATCTCTGTGAAGCGGATCAGGCTGGAGTGCGACTCTTCCGATTCTTCTTCCTCTGAGCCTCGAGCTGCAGGCTCTGCTCACGCAGGGTCTTCACTTGAGCATCGAGCGTGCGGCTGGCTTCACCCAGCTTCCTGATAAGCAGTTCCACCGTCTCATCAAGCTTCGCGTTAGCTGAGGCATCCGGGCCAGCGAGCTTCTTCATGTTGTGGCCGGGTTCAAGGCTACCGTAGCTGAGGCTGCCGTTGCCGACGCCGCTGCCGGGCGTGTCCCCAAAGCTGGCGTGACCGCTACGCGGGTCAGATCCAGAAGACTTGAAAGGGTCGTCTAAAGTAGCACGATCACCCTTGACGAAGCTGTTGCGGGAGCGGCGACTGGCAGGACTGCCAGGGTCGGTCTTGGTCAGAGCGCTACTGTACGGCTTCTCGTCAGCTACCGGAGACTTCTGCGTCTGAGCCGCGGAGCGCAAGGGCTGGGAGTGAAAGGCATCGCCCAGAGTCGGGTTGGTCGCGTTGATGTCAGAGGTGGCGAGCGGGTCCAGGTAGCCGAGATGGCTTCGGGGACGGATGACGCCGTCCGTGTGCGTCCAGCGGTGGTTGGCGTAAAAGCCGCCAGAGAGAATCTCCTTGGTTGTGAAGAAAATCACAGGCAGCTGCTTGTTGCCATCCTCGCCGTTGACCTCACTGCTCAGGTCGGGATACCTGTAGTGATAACCTACGTTAACAATAGGTGGCTTTTCATTGGAGTTAGGAAGCTGGATGGATGCTCACAGAGGTAGGAAGAAGTGCGGGATGAAATAGTCAATGCGCACAGCCCAGTGCGAGTCCGTCGACCAAGCCGGAGTAGCCTTGTACCAGGCGTATGTCCAGATGAGATCGGGGCCCTGGTCTCATTAACATCAGTTGGCGCGCACTTCGGGGCCGGAGGCTAACCTTGAAAGGGCGATTGATCGAGCACCTGTAAATAGTGAGACTGCTGAAGTCGGGCGGATATTGTGTGTTTGGCGGAAGGACATCGCCCTGTCTGGCCGCGTCACTCAGGAACGAGGCACACGCGGCGCGCAGTTCGTTCGCGAACTTGTCATCGGTCTGGGCCACAACCCAATCAGGAGCCATGGTGGCGATTGCTGAGTGCTGGATAATCTCTGCGCAGTGGCTGATGTGGTCGCAAGAGAGGCGCAAGTTGGAGAGAAGGTGAGAGTTAGGGAAAGAAGCGCGTAGTGTTCAAATATCACGGCCTGTCTTAGTCAGCGGAGTCACTTTCCATCAACACGAGAGCGACGCGTCGACAATGCGTTGATCCAACATAAGAGGAAGTCGCGCACCGAAAGTGAGGCGCCCATGCTTGCGGAAACCAGCCAGCCGATTCTCAACGACATTTTCCACAAGCAGATTGCGCACTTCTGCTTCAAGGTGTAGACTCCGCTCATTCCCGTTTCGCTGTGCATTTGCACGCCACTGGTTCGGCTAATCACGCTTTGCTGCAGGGCAGCTGTTTTCTACAAGATAGACTGATATGTGTAACCCTTCCATGCGGCTGCTCGCCACTTCATGTGTCGCAATCTGCCCGGCGATTTCCACCACAGCTGACTTCCACCGTCCTCTCTCCCGAGCTTAAGCTGCTATACCGTCAGATGGTTTTTACTATACTCTACCCGACTTATAAATACCCGCAATAGTCACATATGACCGCACGCGCTCGATCTCGCCAGACAGGTCAGTCGACATCCTGCACCGCTCGCCAGTGTACATGCCGGCGTGTGCTCTATATGCCTTCTCGTATCGATGGGATTTCCCGTATACTGTGACTATATATGTCAGAAAGCGAGCAGCCAAAATCAATCACTACAGTTTTCTCCAATTCCGATGTATCATTTGCACAAAGGCCAAACAGCTCCCTTTTGGGTTCGAGTGGCAGGTAAGAGAAAGAAAAGAAAGAGAGTCAGCCGAACTGGATCCGAGACAGTATTCCATAAGATGTTAATAATGTATTTTGCCTCAAAGTATCATGTGCTATTGGAGTCCTTGACTGTTTACTAGCCGTGGAAATGCGGTCCTACAAGACGACCCTGGAAGCTAACTCGAAAAAGAAAGTGTGAGTCCACCTCAACAACTTAGCAGGGACATAGTGCGCAAAGTGGGGTGTAAGGATATATCTTCCCGCAGCATTGCCGCGGAAGGCAACCACATGCATGGGGAGTTGGGCAAAGCAACCTTCTGCACCTCCAATTTCGGGCGCACGGGAAATGTAGCCAGTAAAAGCCAGAAATTAAACCAAACGTTCACTGTGGTGGTGTGAAGTCAGAACCTGTCCTACCAAGTCTTTAAAATCGGCACCAAAAACAGTGGTGACAGTTTGCGCTACCGGTGCACGTTCCGCGTTTGCAACATTCGAAAATAGGTAAGTAGTCATAGCTTCGCCGCCGAAGCTCTCGAGTGAACCAAAAAAAAAAAAAAAAAAGGTATGAGAGCCAACACCAGTACTGAAGTGTTGATCAAGTTTCGTCACTGTCAGAATCCAGGTGGCAGACCCTCGATCGGGGGCAATGGATGCCCTCTCAGAATAACGACAAAAGTCGTCCAGACAGACTTTCCCACAACCCCCAGTAAGGGCTTCCTGATCGACGATGTTCGCGTGAACTGTTGGGTGCAGCACCCGCAATGGCCCGGCGCGCCAGCTTCCGGATCCAGCAACTCCGCATGACGCCAATTTCCGGACCCCTCGAAGTCAGATCATGCCTTCAAGTAATTAGTGCGTTGGAGAAGAGGCACGGTATCGGGTACGAGGACATCCCTCCCCGGGAAGCAGATGGCAAGTGCCCTTCATTGCTACGTCGACGGCTCGCGAGCCAGACGATTGGGTCCATTGGTACGGGGTGCACCCACACACACAAGTATGCCGGTAGTGCAGCAGACGCGCCCGATTCGTCACAAGCTCGCCGAGGCCGTTCTGTCACACAAAGCCCGTTAGCATTGGAGTAACGAGGCTTATCCGAACCACTGAACACCATACTTTGTTTTTCTTCAGGCTTGCGTAGCTGCGCCTCCCTTGCATTTCGCACGTCGGTGTTTCGACCACGCCCCTGCCATTCCGCAATAGGATGACGACCCTGGCCCGCCGTGGAATGCTGCAAGTGAGCGGAAGAGGAAACAACTTATCAATCGCTGATAAGGTGACATATATTTGTGCAGTTGGGCAATGTAGGTGGCAACTCCAGCGAAATGATGTGACAAAGAGGGAATGCAGGGAAATCGCGGCATACCGAGTCCGGCTGGGCAAACGCCAAAATAGGAAAAGTATCTGGATGAGAGCCCTGAAAAGGCCCCTTGGGACTTTGGCGGAATATTGAGATATATTGCGGCTGCTCTGGTGAAGAGTCAACTTTCCGGTCGAAGGCTTGTCGGCTATTGAAAGGAGCCATTGCCGCCAAGATGCTTACCTCTTTGCTGATTCAACTCTACTCGTACCTCGCGCCCGTCATATGGGACACCAAGCATGCGACTACGAAGAAGCTCAGCGAAGAGCCAAAGACACTGCTTGGACTGTTGGAGAGGGCTGCGCGACTGTGGCCGAACCACGGCATTGCTTTCAAGGACCAGGGATGGAACCAGCGCTCCGACTTCGTGACATACAGGGAACTCCTGAGGGAAGCGACGGTAAGTCCATTGTCTATCGAAGATGAGCTGGAAGCTACTGACAGAGATAGACAAACGCAGCGAAACTCCGCGAGTACGGCGCAGTTACGCGACGCCAACATATTGTCCTGTACTTCAACACACACCACGATAACGTTGTATGGTTCTGGTCAGTCGTTGCGGCGGGAGGTGTGCCTACTCTGCTTTCACCACTATCCAGCAATGATGCGACGCTCGCTGGGGAACTGGACAATCTCACCAATCTCTTCCACGGCCCGACAGTTCTCACCACTAAGCAACTCAGCCGGCTCTTCAGGCCAATCGATTCCATCACTACGCTTACCGTGCAGACAATCGCTACCACCAAGGTCGAAGAGGGGTCCGCCATGGAAGCGGTGGACGAAGGACTCGGGCATGAGGATGAGCTGGCAGCGGTCCTGTTCACCAGCGGAAGCACAGGATTCGCAAAAGGTGTTGAGTACACGCATAGGCAATTCGTGAGTTCCAGCAAGCTGAAAAGCAACTTCCATGGCACGGACTCAACAATGACATTCATGTCTTGGGTCAGTAAGTATTTTTCCCAGGCCGATTAGACACTTCAGGATCGGCTCCGCTGACGAGTGGCTCGCAGGTTTTGACCACAGTGCTGCGCTTTGCGAGAACCATTTGCATGCCGTCTACGCTGGCGCGAACCAGGTCATGATTCCCGCGATTGACTTTGTGAGGAAACCTGTTCGGTTCTGGAAGGTGCTCAGCGAACATCGGATTGCTTACACCTTTGCTCCGAATTTCTTCATCGCCGCTGCGACCCGTGCCATTAACGAAATCGACGAATTCGAGAAGAAAAGCATGAGGCTGGACTTTGGCGAGCTCCGCGTGATCATGTGTGGCGGCGAAGCGAACAAGACAGCTACTCTGGCCGCGGCGGAGAGGGTTTTGACCGAGTATGGCGCGCCGAAGTGCAGCATCAAGGCGAGCTACGGGTTGAGCGAGGTAAGCAACAGCCTTTGACGACACCATTAGGGTCACAAGTCTAACGAGGTTGCAGACTTGTTCAGCGTTCTTCTACAACTTGGAGTCGCCCACCTACGATGTGAAGCGTAAATATGACTTCGCATCTGCTGGAAAGATTCTGCCCCAGCATGAGCTCCGCATTGTGGACGAGAACGGCAAGCATGTCATGCGGGGAGGGTCAGGTGCCATTCAAGTCCGGGGAGCGCTCATATTCACCCGCTATTACAACAATGAGGCGGCCACGGCTGCTTGTATGACCAAGGACGGTTGGTTCGACACGGGCGATCTCGGGACGCTTGATGATCAAGGCAACTTGCGCATCGTCGGTCGCTCAAAGGAGATCCTCGTCATCAACGGCCAGAAGTACTCGTCCTTTGAGCTGGAACACGCCATTGAGATTGCGAACATCCCCGGTCTTAACAAAAGTTATACCGCGTCTTTCTCAATCTGGGCTCAGGATGCCAAAGCCGACAGCGAGGATGTTGTCGTTCTGTTCAACCCCACCAATGACGCCGTGGAGGACTCGCCCGCGCTTCGGGAGACGATTTCCCAGATCAACGAGACTTGCATCCGCTTCTGTCGTAAGCGTCCTCTGCAGGTTGTTCCTCTGCCGAAGCAGAAGCTACCCAAATCCACGATTGGAAAGCTGTCTCGCGCAAAGTTGAAGAAGTCTTTCCAGGCCGGTCATTTCGACGACTTCAAGCTAGCCGAGCGTGCGCCTCAGTCTGTCTCTTACCGAGGTGCTGGGCTGGAGACGCCTCTGCAAAAAGTCTTGGCCGATGCCCTGTGCGAGGAGACTGGATTGAAGCCTTCGGACTTGCACCTCGACATGGCAGTTGCGGACCTGAACATTGACAGTTTGGGATACCTCCGCATCAAGTCATCGCTTGAGAAGATCCTGGAGTGTGAGGATCCAATTTCAATGTCTCTCTTCCTATCCTGCCGGACTGTTGGCGACATAGACATGATGCTTCTTTCGTTGGGTACCACGACGACTGAGTATGACCCCATCGTGCCGCTTGTTGCATCGGGATCGAAGAGTCCACTCATTCTGTGCCATCCCGGAGGAGGCGAGTTCTTGACGTGGTTGGGGTTGCTGAAGTACATTCCGGACCGTCCCGTCCTTGCGCTTCGTGTACGCGGATTTCACAAGAACGAGACGCCGTTTGAGACGCTGGATGAAATGCTTGACGTCTACATGGATGGCATTAAACGGCACCAACCAAAAGGGCCGTACTCGCTTCTCGGTCTGTGTTTTGGCGGGATGCTTGCGTTTGAGCTGGGCAAGAGACTTGAAGCAGCGGGCGAGCAGGTTAAATTCTGCGGCGGTATCGACAACCCGGCCGACTTGACGCGGATCCAGGTGCGCGAGAAGCAGCGGAATTTCATCATCGACCTGCTGCACTTCTTTCAGCTCTTGGACCTGGAGACGGCGTTGAGATGGGAGGAGGAGATGGACGACATCCCGGACGAACAATTCACGCAGGCGATCTTCGCGCGCTTCCCAGACGGGACACTGGAAAACATTGACCTGACAATCCCAAAGGTCGAGACCTGGCAGCGGATCAACAAGAACATGCAGCAGATCACGCGGTCGTATGTTCCAAGCGGACAGCTGTCGAAGTATGACCTCTTCTGGGTTCCGCCGCTACCGCAGTACAAGTGTTCGGATGAGCAATGGCGGCACGACTGGCTGGCGAAGTGGAAGAACCATGTGACGGGAGCGAGACAGAGCGACGTTGACAGCGAAGGGTCGGAAGGGCCTCTGCGGTACCACCGGGTTCAGGGGACGCATTTTACCATCCTGAGACCGGAGAACATCGACACCTTCCAGGTGGCGCTGAACAAGGCGATGGAGTCGCGAGGTGTGTGATGTGGGTATCTTTTCTCGGTTTCGGGCTCAAAGATCTTTGGCGCAGCGGGCTCATTCAAGACTGGCGTTATACAAGAGTGTTTTCCATGCCGACCCGGGAGTAGCTAGTTGGACTTGAGGACAGTAATGTAATAGCACTCGCCGTAAGTGGAGATGCATAGCAGAAGCCACCCAAGTACCAGTGATATAGTAAGACCAGGTGACTGTACAACGGCGCTCGATGAAGAAGAGCAAGGCCGTAGTTGATAGGCGGTGGAAGGAAGAGATCAGTGAGGATGTGCTGTTGTGGGTGCGCGCACTAAGCCTGAAACCCCCACCTATGACGTCAGCCGTCCTGCGTGGAAGGCGCGTCTCTTCTCCTTCCGCCCTCGCGCACCACGTGTCTTGTTTCAAGTTCTTCCAACGTGCACTTGATTAAGGTCTATCACTACGCAATTACTCCACTCTCACGACGAATGCAGCACTCAGGAAACTGCACAATCGCCTCAACATGAAAAAAAAGGAGAGAAATAAAAACGCATTGCACAAGCCACAGGCCTTGCTGAAATCCGAAATGAAGAAAGAAAATGTCAACCAGCCATCAAGGCCAGTCGACACGAGGCTAGCATGCCACTGCTTCGACTTCTCTCTGGACGCTCCGCTCTTGCGGCACACTGTTCCTGCGCCTCACGCCCTGCGATATCTGTGCTGCCAAGGGCTGAGTCGGTGCAAGAATCTGGTTGTTCATTCCCAACAGCGTGTGGTAAACCAGCTTGATTGTTGGCACCGGCACGCCGATTAGGTCTGCCTGCCTACAAATGTTGCCTGCAAGCTTGTCAGACTCATCTCTCCAAGGGGAGCTTCGAACTCACCGCACAACGACTCGACTTCCATGGGTCTCTTCATCCTCGCATCTTGCAGCATCGACGGCGCCAGGGATGGGTTGCTCCTCGCAAACTCTATCGTCTTGGCCGGAAGGTCATCCGCGAGTGAGATGCCCAGCTTCACCGCAACTTGGTACATCTCGTTTGCGAGCTGCCGCACCGTCTGCAGATACGGGGACCCAAGCAGCGGGTGCGTTTCGAGCCCGGAAATTGCCGTCATCGGATTCCATGCCCCGTTGAATATCTGCTTGGTCCAGCGCTCCGCCTGCGCGTCACTGATTTCTTTGAATTTATCATCAAGCGCCACAAACTTCTCCAGCCTGGCCTCGTCGGTGCCCTTGTCCTTGCCATCTCGTGGATCGAAGGTGCCAATATGAAAAGCATGTGGCCGGATGTTGGAAACCTGCTGAATCACACCGGGCACATGCTGCAGGCAACTGATGTAGCATACCGCAGACAGGATTGTATTGTTGCGAAACGCTTTGCGTAACGGTGCCTCGACGCCCACGCCGTTCTGCGCCGAAATCAGTGTCGTCCTTTCCGTCACCGCTGGCGCAAGTTCCTGGACGAACGAGAGACCATCCGAGGGAGTGACTTTGTTGGCGCAGACCACGTAGTCGAATGTCATGTCAGACGCCTCACGTGGGGAGCGAACAACGCGGTAAGGCAAGAATGTGCCGTTGCCCCACATCTTGGTCGTCAACTGGATTCCATTCTGCTTCACCGCGCTGTAGTTAGACCGACAGACAACGGAGAGCCTGGCATGCGGGTTCTGGGCCAGTCTCCAACCGATCGTAGAGCCCACGGCTGTTGCCCTTGGTCAGCATGACTTCGATCTTTCTGTGATGTGAGCCTTTGCTTACCTCCGGTGCCAAAGATCAGAATGTCAAGAGGTTTTCGGGCGCTCATTGTGGCGACTCCACGCTGATCACCGCGAGCAATAATAACGATTGAGGTTACCAGAACCTGCTGGGTGAGCACAGCTTGACTGCATCAATGAAGCAGGCAGCAAGGAGCGGAGGTGGAAACGACAGACTGCGACATTTCATCAAGGTCACAGGGACAGCGCCCCATCTTGAGGTTTTCACCTCGCCGCAGACACGCCAAATCTTGAACTACCGAACATGGTATACCGCCGAGAATGGTCAGCCAAGATGCTGTGCCATGTCGCCGAGCAACGGGCCGCAGCCGGTAACAGCTTCGTGGGACTGCACGACCCCTTCGCTGCCAGCTCCACGCATCTTTCTTGCCAATAGCCTTCCTCTGCTCTACCAACCAAACCCTATAGTCACCCCATACTCGCGTCGTCCCAAGCCAACTGTGCCGTCTCCTTGCTTTTGGAAGAGCACCTTATTCGGACCTGCATCCCTCCATCGCCATTGGCGGGGCAAACTTCCGAGTTGGTTAAGGAAGACACTGACGAGGAATGGGGCAGTGCCAATTTTGGAGCCAGGGACGGTACGTTTCCTATTCGCCGCGCCGGATAAGGTGTGGCAAGGCATTGTCTTGAAGATCCACCCAGCATTCCAATGGATTTCGTTGGAATTTTCTTCAGGCATTTCTACATTCCTCATGCATCGGCGATGCGGGCCGCTGTGGTTTGAGGGACCACCCCCGAAACTCTCTCAAGGAGTCCATGATTGCGGTTCATTGTTCACCCTTATCTCTCTTCTTTGTGGGAGAATAGATAAACCGCTTTTGATTCGAAATAAAGCGAGGTGAGTCCCAGAAAATATAACTCGCACCACCAGGCTTATCTCCTGGAAAGCGAAGCCAAGCTCAATTTTGAAAAACGTCATGGGCCAAGATCGAGATAGCATGCCCGAGAAGGTTTCCAAGGGGAGCCCGACACAGATTGCATTGGGGGTTGCAGAAGATGAATGGCAGGCACACACATACTATTCAGTGTGTGCGAACCTTGGTAGGGAACACTTACTCACTCCTGAACATGAGGGCTGACATTCCACGAAGTCGAGTTGTGCTCCTCGGTCGCACAGACTTTGGAACTCATCGTGGTCCAGGGTCTTCTGTAGTGACATGCCCGACCGACATTTATTGACAGGCATCTATCTCGATCTCATAGCCATTCAATTTGATTTGGCTCCCATGATTCGCGATTGTTGCCCATTCCAACACGCCATCCGACCAGACCTTGCGGAACATGGGACTCTGGCAGAGGACACGCTCAACTACGACCCTGGGTCCGTTCCGCAGACAGAAAGGTTTGCCTACGTACCATGTCCATATCGAGCACCCAAACGATCAAAACAATTTGGAGTCAGAGGAGACTAGCTTGAGAACAGGTAAAGAGGCACGAGAGGAGGTTCTTTTTGTGTCAAACGTGAGCTATGGTTCCAAGGGTAGCCAAAGCATGTATGGTGTTGACTATCTGTACAGGGCTTGGTTTGATGTTCTCTTTCAGCAAGCTCTTGGGTCTTCGAAGCCTCCAACTCGGCTGCTCTGCTTCGTGCTTGCAAATTTCACAATATAAACGGCATCCAATTGATGAGCTGCACACATGAAGCACTAGAACCCCGCAGTGCAACTGTCACAATCACACAGCGATAGCAGCACTTCTTCTCTTCTTCCATATTTCCCAAAGTCCATAAGGAACCCCAGACCCCATTCCCCTCCATTCCCCCCTCCATCCCGGGCAACAGTGTCCACATCACCCCTTCGCCCTCATCCTCACCCCTCTTCCCCATCATTTCTTATAGCGAGCCCACCATCTTTTTCCTCCTCGTCAAGATGACACTGATCTCCCCCTTCGATGGCTCCCGGGCCCCTCATACCTTGTTCTTTCTGCCCACCGTTATATTCTCGTAACTTCCCGGAAATTGAGGCACGCCACACCATTCAGGCGCCGAAAACAATGCATGTTCGAAAATAATTCTAGTCTTCTGCGGCACCAGCGCTTTCGGTATGATGAAAGTGCCTCTTCTGGTCTGTATTTTCGCATTAGGTGAAGAGAAAGGAAAAAGAAAGTAAAAAAACTTGAACAGTGCATGTGTGTGTGAAATAAACTGGCATTGTTGTTGGTTTTTTGAAATGACTACGCTTACGTACGTGAACATCTGCTTACAAAAAGGATGAAGAACCATGCAGTGGTGGAGCAGATAGATGAGTGGTTGTAACATTGGTGTTTGAGAAAGCATGCCAAGAAAAAAACGGAAAATGGACTTGATCCTGCTGTTTGACAAAAGAAAAAGAAAAGAAAAGAAAGCGAAGGTCAGTCACTTCGGTTAATAGTAGTGTGCACGGAATGGTAGAGAAGACAACTGAGACAGAGCGGGCCAGTATTTGTCGGCATGGTTGCTGTTGCTGCTGCCGTTGGGGGAACGCGTAGAGGAGGAGGCGGTGGTGAAGGGAGAGGAGGGGGAAGTGGAAGTGGGGGTTGAGGAGTGGTGTCTGTGGTGCTTGTGGCTGTGGCTCGTTGCCTTGGTGTGCCTTGAGGCTGGAGTGGGAGTGTTGGGGTCGCCGACGGTGTTTTCGTTGTTGTTACTGGAGGAGTGATGATGGTGGCTACTGTGGTGGTGGTGGTGGTGGCGGCGGCGTGAACGTCTACGGTGCTGCTGTTGCTCTCGAGCGGCGCAGGCGGCGGTGGCGGCGGCAATGAGAGGACTCACCCTGTCCCATTCCCAGGGCCCGTAGTATGTCAGTCCATCCGGAGATATTTGGCTCTTGTGCATTTTGGTTGCTTGCAGTGGAAGAGGCGGCCATGCGCCCCCTCTTGAGCCGGGTGGAGCGTTGAGCTGGAAGGAGAATGGCGGATGGCGAGGTGGGGTTGGCATTGCATGGAAGGGAGGCGAGAGGATGCGTTGTGGCGGAGGTGCCGCTGGATGCTCGGTTGGGTAATATGAGAGGGGGGCTGCGAGTGGTTGTACGGTAGTGGACTGAGCGGCTGCTGGCAACTCCGGAACAGGATTGGCAGTGTCGCCAGACGAAGCGGTTCTCTCCGTATGCTTCATTGAGGAATTGCGCCGGCACCGAGATAGAAAGCTTGCTTTGGACATCCGCCGGTTAGTCGTAGCCTCGGTCCTGTCCGGGAAAGCTCCTGTGCTTTTGGAAACTTTGACAAGGTTAATGTCGTTGCGGGCTACAGGTTTGAGTCGTAGCGCCCTTGCCAGGCGGCGGAATTTGCTAGCGGTTGTAGATGAACGCTTCAAGTTGGCCTTCGATGTTTCTGGGTCGTGGTGGGCCATGTCGCTTCTCTCCCAGGGCGCAACTGCTGCGATTGGTCTGTAGTCTGTCGATGGATGCCGTTCTGCTGGATGTACGTTTTGCATGTCTGACGCGAACAAGGTCGGCTGCGGGGCTTCTGGTGCGACGTGTGATCCTTCCGAGGGCTGTCTTGCTGCCTCTGAACCCCCACTCTCCCTATATGACGGTACTTGGAGACTCGTCTTTTGTGTTGCCCCCGTCCGCCTGTCTGGCTGCTCGGTGCTCCTCTGTTCCCGTGGTTCGAATGATACCCGTCGACCCTTTCCTTTCTCCACCCGATCTTCCAACGACCTGGTAGGCCAACTCCACAATTTTGCCTGGATCTGCTCTTGTATCCTTCTTTCAATAGATAAAAGCTCCGAAGTCAGCCGTTGCTGGATTTGGAACACCTCGTCGTGATGGCGCAGCGCAGCTTCGTGGACCTGCAAGCCGCTCTGCTGGTAAATTTCCGACATCTCCCTTTGCGCACGCTTCTCGATCAGCCTGGTCTCATGCTTTAGCATCTTTCGGTACTCCAGCTCTCTATATTCCTCTGCGCGTAAGGAGTCCTTGTACGCATCGACGGCCGCCTCCCTGATCGACTTCTCCCATGCCTCCTGACCCCCTTTTTCCTTTACGTACTGCTCGATTACGTCCCGCTTGTCACCCTCACTTGCCGCCATGCCGCTTTCAAGCTCTTCAATTTTCCGTGATAAGCTGCGGTTGAGCTTCTCCAGTAACCGCATGCGCGAACTGACCTGCTTGCGGAATCGTTCGTAGTCACGTTCGTAGTCGCTTCTGAGCGCGGGCGACGATTTGGAGGTAGTCGACTTGCTCGCCAGCCGCGTCTGCGCCTTCGTCCACTCTTCCGAATCCCCTTCCTTGAGGTTCGACGATGTATCTTCCATCCACGTCGTGTTGGCCGGGTGGTAGAGATGCGTCGACTCGGCGGCTGGAGGAGAAGAGGCGGACGTGGACTTGGACTTGGAGAAATCTGTCCTGTGGGCCGGTGTAGCGGCAAGAGAATCGTCGATGCCGTTGTCATTTACGTTGCTCTTCGCATCGGCATAGTTCTCGTTGTCGATGGGGGCCGTGAAGCTGGCATGGGATTCGGAAGCGGACAGGGCGGCGATGACGAACTCGGGATCCCACTCTTCCTCCCATTCGGGGTTGTGCGTCTTGACCGAAGAAGCAGTGCCAGGACTAGTGGGGGCCGACCGTGTGTGTTTGTCGGATATGATCTGAGTTTGGGGTGTTTTGGGTGTTTTGGCCGTCTTGCGCGCTTTGGGGGTTATGGGGGCAGCCATTGGCTCGTGGTCGGTAGAGTCGGTCGTGGTCGTCCACGAGACGGTGCCGGTGTTTGCCGTGCTGTTGGAGACATGGCGAACCTGGGAGTCATCGCTATCGTAGGCTTGTTCGGGCTCTTGCAGGTCAGTGGCTGAGCCGTGTCCGGACAGGCGTTCGAGAAAAGATTGGATGTCGGCGACTTGCTCCTCGAGAGAATCCATGTCTTTGATAATGCCGACGACGGCGGCTCGAGCCTCGTCTTCTCTGTGCTTGTTATGAGAAGCCACTCTGTCCACACAGGCGACATACATACCTGTCCGAGCCAGCTGTCTCAGCCTCTTTCATAAGATTACCGACCACCCTTAGCCTGATGTATATGCCGTCAAACAACCTGATGATGGTATTCTTGTACCCGCTTCCATGCTTTTCTAGCACGTCTAGTGCACTGTTGCGGACGCCAATCTGCTCACTCCAAGCTCTGAAGCGGGAGGAGCAGTCATCAAGCCGCTCCAACTGCTCACCGCCAAGCGTGTTCACGCCACTTCTCTGGGTGACGCTGTCAAAGCGCAGGAGCAACTGCCGATGCAGGCTGACGAGGGATCCGCGGCCCATCGTTTGCGGAAATACGAGGCGAAAGGAAGGATTTGAGCTACAAAATCGAAGGAGATCCCCGTCGGATCAATAGCACGCCCCAGGCACATGTGATTGAAGTGTCGACGTGTGGGACCCATATTATTGCAACACTGGTACCTGGCTACACGCGAAGTCTGCTGACGATAGTCCTGTGGTGGTGGTTGGCGCGGCGCGTAGTCGAGGCTTGGGCTAAAGGATTAGCAGCGCCACTAAACCTCGTAGAGTAGTCCCTCGCAAAACGATCATCAGAATAGTCGTAACGGTCGTGCAGTCTGGGCGTCCTATTTCGTAATTGGATGACCTCATTGTCCGCTTCCATCTTCCATTTGCGCCTCGGCATTTCCGTTCCGGCTGCTTATAGGGCGCCACAAGCGTACCGCGACAACCATGTCCGAACGAGAAAACGCTCTAATCTGGTATATGGCGTTCCAACGCTTCCGGTGCCCTTGCAAACGTTCACACCAACCCCAGCGTATGCCAGTGTGGATCCTGATCAATGACTGCTTCCCCACATGTCAACAGTCAACGTCATTTGTACACGAGGCCGATGCGCTTAGTGTCGCAAAGTGAGGATAGGCAATACAAGCTTCCATTTCGACGAAAGTTCAAAGAAAAGGAGTAGGATTGTTCTATCTAGTCATTACCGCAAGGAGTGGGGTTCGTGTACCACAGAAATCCAAACGAGGGCACCATTAACCTCAACAAAACAGCTTCCTCCACTCTGTCCATTCACCGCCCAACCGTACCTGACTCCTGCATTAGTAGAACAGCAAGTAAAGTTATAGGACCGGAAACTGCCACCCACGCCGCTCTTGCTTCCCGTCATACATATCCCAGTGCCACAGTTCTCTCTCGTCCACCCACGCTCAGCCCTACGAGCCTGTGCTCCTCTTCTTGCTCCAGCTCTTCGGCACCCTGCACAGCCAGTACAGCCCCAAGGCCGCAAAAACATTAAACACGACATACACCCACAGCAGCCCGAAATTCCTCCACGCATCGCCGTACTCGGCCCCCACCCCGGCCAAAAACTGATCCGCGTTCCCCATCTTGCAATACCCACAAACCTCGGCACCACCGCCGCCGCCACCACCACCGCCACCATCCGGCACCGGCACCGGCACAACATAGCCCCCCATCTCCTCGACCCACGGCCCCAAAAACGCCTCGCACGACTCGGCCGACAGGCCCCTCCCCAAGCCCCTCGCGTCCCTCGGCAGCTCGAACCGCAACACCTCCTCGTCCGCGCACCGCACCTCCCTGCCGCCGACGGCGGCGCTCAGCGCGGCCGCGACGAGGTACGTGAAGGGCGACGCGCGGTTGAGCCAGCGCCAGAAGGGCGGCAGCAGCGGCGCGGGCGGCAGCACGCCGCAGAAGACGAGGCTCATGCTGAACAGCAGCTGCGCGAGGTTGCTGCCGGCCTCTGCGGTGGCGGCGGGCGCGGCGACGGCGGCGGCGAGGGTGCTGGCGAAGAGGAGGGCGGCGAAGGTGAGGGCGAGGAAGAGGCCGGCGCGCTCGCCCGCGGTCGCCGGGGCTGGCGTTGAGGTGAGGAGGAGGGAGGAGGAGGAGAGGTCGTTCCGGTGCTGCAGGCCGAGGAGGTAGTAGAAGGGCGGGTAGATAAGGAGGGCGGCGACGGTGTTGTAGGGGAGCTCGGCGAGGATGGTGGCGAGGATGAAGGAGGGCCAGGAGTAGGTTTTGGAGGGCCGCTCGCGCGCCTCGTAGAGGGTGCGCTGGGAGATGAAGAGCGGCATGAATTGCTGGATGAGCTGGCCGAAGATGGTGATGAGCATGAAGATGGCGAACATTTGGTTCTGCAGCCCTTGGATCGTGTTGGGCGAGTTGAGGAAGACGAGGCCGATGAAGAGGGACTGCGGCGTTTGTCAGTGAAGGTCGCCGTAGGGAAGCTTACCAGCGCGGCGCACTTACCGAGAAGAAGCACACGGAGAATTTGGAGTAGATGTATGTCGGTGTCCGCCAGTACTGCTGGAATACCCGCTTCGACACTTCTCGCATCTGGGCTCCGAAAGGCACCGCAAATTCCCTGCAGTCGGCAGCGTCGCCACTGACTGTACCATCCTCTCCGTTCTTCAATGCCGACGGCTTTTCCTTCAGTCGTAGTAGCTCGTGGTTCATGGAGTCGTACTCTTGGCTGTCTCTCCATGCTCGTGGCCAATCTACATCCGAGCTGCACCCGGGCGCCGCCCCGATCACCTCCAGCAGCCACTCGGCAGGGTTGGCTTGATCTGGGCACCGTTTGCTCTCCTCGCATCTGCCTTCGAAATAGTCGATAACGGTACGTGAGTTCTCGCCGATATCGCCGAAGTAGATTGTCTTCCCGCCGTTTTGCAGGAGTAGCAAGCGGTCGAAACGCTCGAACAGTTGCGCAGACGGCTGATGGATCGTGACTAGCACTGCTTGGCCCGCCTGCGTCAACTTCTCGATGAGGTCGCAGATGGCCCACGACGTCTGCGAGTCTAGACCGGAGGTTGGCTCGTCAAGGAAGAGGAGGGCAGGCCTAGCCGCGAGCTCTACTCCAATTGTAAGCCGACGGCGCTGCTCGACGTTCAGACCTGCAGATATTAGCATAAGCTCTCAAGAGAATTCCTATGGACGCCTTACCTTCACCAGGGACACCGACGACAGCATCCGCGTATTCCTCCATTTCCAGCAACTTGATCACCTCCCACGCGTAGTCCAATTTCTCCTGCCTCGGGACATGAACTGGCTGCCGTAGTAGAGCGCTGAAGTTGAGTGCCTCCCGCACAGTTGAGGTTTCCAGATGCAGGTCCTGCTGCTGAACGTAGCCAGTTGAGCGCTGGAAATTCATGTTCCGCGGAAGACCATCGAGCAGCACATCTCCCGTAACCACTCCCATTGTCGTCCTTGCTGCAAGCGTGTCCAGCAGCGTAGTCTTGCCGGCACCCGAGACACCCTAGACATCTCTATCAGCCCTATCCGCACATCCAAAACGAGAAACCTACCATCAACGCGGTCAGTGTCCCAGGCTTGATCCAGCCATCAACACGGTCGAGAAGCCGTTTGGACCCGGCCTTGGTTTTGATTTCGTAGCACAGATTCTGCCAATGGAAAACGGACGACTGCTCCGCGATCTCGCCCGTTGCACCCGGGCTTCCCATGATGCCGCCATGCTGATCTCTCGCCGCAGTCTCGACATCGTCCCGCGCGACAACAAAAGAAGCCGGCGCGTGTCCGCGGCGGAAAACCAGCACCTCGCCTCTCGAACGCTTCTCGCTGATGTACTCGGTCGCGAGCAGGTACGTAAACATGAACAGGAAGATGAAGCCGACGACGGCGCCGAAGTTCCTTTGGTCCTTGTCAGCCCCGAAACCCCCGCTGATGGAACACATGGGGAAAAGTGTGAGCAACACCAAGACTTACCTCCACCGATGCACGTTCTCGAACCGGAAAGCCGTCCACAGGTAAGCATCCCCGCTCACGTAGCCAGCCCCTGGCTGCGCGCCCACGGCGTCGCAGACCCTGTTCCGCGGCGGCAGGTCGGGGTAGCCTGGAACGAAGCTCTCGCATGCCCAGTACCTGCCGTGGAACTCGTTCACCATCAGCGCCTCGAAGCCGTATGCGACGGGGTCGACCCAGTTGATCCAGCGGCACCAGCCGCGCATGTACTGGATGGGAATGGCGAAGCCGGTGAAGATGACGATGGCGAGGATGAGCAGCGTGGCCGGGACCATGGCCTGCGAGATGGTGCGCGAGACGGACGCGATGGTGCGGAAGAGCATCGACATGGCGAGCGTGAGGGCAAAGGAGACGAGTAGGAAGAAGAAGAAGGCGGAGGCCTCGCGTCGGAGGTTGGTCATGAAGTAGAGGGCGAGGTTGAAGATGATGCAGTTGACGACCTTATACGGGATGTCGGTGAGCATGCTGGCGAAGGCCTCGGCACTTGGGTGGTAGAGCGCGTAGCGCTTGTGCTTCTCGACGATGGGGCGTTGGGCGTAGAGCGTAAGGATCTGTGGCGGGGGTTAACAGATATAGGTGGGTCGAATCCTCGGACGGGCATACCTCGAGCGCACTTCCGAAAGCATTCAGGAGAATCGCGAAAAAGATGACAGCGCCGCGTTTGAAGAAGTCGCCAGTATTGTCTTCCAGATTGTAAAACACACTTCCTATAATCACTGCCATTACCGCATTTGCAACGAACTGGCTTATGGTAAGACTGGGATCGGCCTTTAAGCGCTTGATGCCTCTCCAGAGACAGAGCCGCACTTGCTGACCGTACGACATGGTGTACGGAGATTTTGTTCGTCTTTTGATGTAATGGTCAGTCAGTGCTCCCTTAGACACGCACTCGGATCACTTACGCGAGTTTGGCTTGTTGCATCCTCTTCGACTCCATAAAGCTCTCCAGATACTCGCCGCCAAACGCATATTTTTTGTTGTACTCTCGAATATCCTCTAGCAGCCGATGGTACTCATCGCTAGCCCTCCACACGGCCGCAAACTCCTCGGCCGTGCGCGGGACACGGTTCTCGTATCCCTGGCGCACAACCCTCTCCTGCGGACTAGTCATGGACGTGAGGAAGTCAGCCGTGGTCTGGCGCTGCGGACACTCAAACCCCAGACCCACGAAGTAATCCTTTGCATCTTCGCAGCGGCCGAAGTAGATCTGACGGCCGTCGTACAGCACCGTCACCTTGTCGAATATCTTCCATCCCGTCAGTACATCCCCGCTACGAGCACATCAACCACTTACATCGTACACATTCTGGCTGGCCTGATAGATGGCTACGCACGCGCTGACGCCGAGATACTCGGCCTGCACCCTCAAGTTCCTGCAAAACTCGAGGGCGTTCGCGCTGTCTAGGCCCCTGGTGCTGTTGTCCCAGCACTGCAGCGGGGCCCTGCTCAGGGTGGCCTCGGCGATGGTCACACGCTTGCGTTCGCCGCCGCTGACGCCGCGGATGAAGTCGTTGGCGACCTTCGTGTCGAGCGTGTGGCCGATGCCGAACATGGCCATGACGACGTCGCGCATGTGCTCCGCCCACGCCCGACTGTTGTCGACGCCGCCAACCAGCAGGCGCGGGGCCCGGGCGCGCGCTGCGAAGAGCAGCGTGTCGCCGACCGTCAGCGACGGGAAGTGCACGTCCTGCTCGGCCGTGTAGATGGCGTCGCCGCGGAAGTCGTGGTGCATCTGGTCCGCACAGATGCCTGGTACACGGTCAGATATCGTACCATCCTTCCCCCCTCTTCCCCCGACCACTCACTCACCTTGGTAGTTCAGATAACTCCCCTCGTCAACCCTCACCCCGTGAGTCTCCCCCGCCAGCGTCTTCAGTAGCGTCGAGCACCCACTTCCCGGCGGGCCCAACACGACCAGCATCTCGCCCGCCTCGACAATCCCATCGAGCCCCTTGAGAATCTCTCTCCTCCTCTTTCCTCCGCCACCCCACCCGCACGCATCCCGCACGCGCTCCAGCGCCCTCAACAACGCATTCCCCACCGTCGGCTGATACGCGCTCTGGCCCGCGGCGGCCGCCGCCGTGCCCGCGCCGCCGCTGACGCCGAGGTTCGCAAACGCCACGCCCGCGGTGCGCGACGGCTGCCTGCCCGGCTCGGCCGCCTGCAGGCGCAGGACGGCGCGCGCCCACGCCTTGGCCGAGAAGTTGGGGCCGCGCGGGTCGAGCTCGGAGCCGGGAGGGGCGCGGAACGGGTTGTTGACCATGTCGTCGTTGATGGCGATGTCTTCGTAGTTGGCCGCGTCATCGTCATCGTCGCCGTCGTCCTTGCTCTTGCTCGGCGGCGGAGCCACGTACGGCGGCAGCGACGAGTAGCGGTTCGCGACGCTGTGGATGCGGCGGGCGACGCGGATGTCCCTGTCGTCATCGTCGTCGCGGTCGA